>NC_134216.1:31300000-32607500 GCF_965140235.1 Caretta caretta
CCATTTATCCTCTTACGCAGAGACTGTCTGGTTTGGCCAATGTACATGACAAAGGGGCATTGCTGGCACATGATGGCATATATCACATTAGTAGATGTGCAGGTGAATGAGCCCTGATGGTGTGGTTGTGTCCTATGATGGTGTCGCTAGAGTAGATATGGGGACAGAAAAGGCAATAGGGTTTATTACAGGGATTGGTTCCTGGGTTAGTGTTTTTGTGGTGTGGTGTGGAATCACAGGTGAATATTTGCAAACCTGAAGCAACTACAGGAGTATTTGCAACCTGAAGGTAAGGTAACTCCTTTCTCTTCATGTGCCAATACATATATCTGTAATTTTCACTCCATGCATCTGAAGTGGGGTTTTTACCCACAAAAGCTTATGCCCAAATAAATCTGTTAGTCTTTAAGGAGCCACCGGATTCCTCACTGTTTTTGTGGATACAGGCTAACATGGCTACCCCTCTGATACTTGATGAGACAATGATCACAGGTTGCTAAAACTTTACTATCTTTTATAGTTCTAGCCTCCAAATATCTATTTTCTTCAAAATATAATTTGAATTTACTTGTACAGCACCCTTCATTTGAAGGTCTCAGTATGCTTTAAAATGTATTAGTAATTGTTATACTCATTGGGCCCAATTCTCATCCACATTAAGATCACTTTACGCTGCTAGAGCAATGCCAAGGGGCATTGGTGTAAATGAGAATCAGGCTCACTGCACATTAGTTCACCCATGTGTAGAGAAGTTAAGTGACTTTCTAAATGTCAAACAGTGAATCAGTAGCAGGGCTGAAAATAAAACCCTGATTTCCTGTCTTCCAGTCCTCTGCTCTGAGCATCAGATATGTCATTAAAAAGCAGCTCCAGTGCTGCAGAACAATGGGAGAGAACAAAACATACATTGTATAAATATGATACATGCTGGCTGATCTCTTATGAGATTTACTGTCATTTGTGAGGACAGGTTGAATAACTCACTTGTGTCTGCAACAACTGAGAAAGACCTCTCCTCTCCCCACTCACAGAGAGAAATATTCTAACAGAGATCACTCTTCATGCATTGCTTAAATGCCACAATTTGGTTTTCTTTCTGTTTACAGCTAACACTTTGGTTTTGGAGGGATGTGATGACTCCACCCAAAATATAAAAGGCAACATTTTTATACTGTGATTTAGTCACAAGTTAACTCTTAAAACAAAAGGAAACAAGCAGGGTTCTAAAACAGGCCAGGGACACAAAACAACTCTTCCATTAGAAATTCTCTCTCTCAAATGTCTGTCTGATATTCAAATTCACAAACTATAAAAACACCTTTTGGTCTCATTAGATATTGCAGATATTCAGTCAAACAGGTTACCTAAGTTGCTTTCAGATCAGAGAGGAACTGTGTGTGTGGGGTGTGTGTGTGTGTGTGTGTGTGTCAAGTCTCAGAAATTTCAGCTCCAAGAGTAGTATTTAGGGAAAGTTAAAGCTACCTGAAAATAGGATTTTAGGGTTATACGCTGTTGTAACCTTTTAATTTCAATGGGTAATTGTTCCCTGCTCTTATCTGGGACAGGGCTAGATTAATGAGACTGGATGACCAGGGCTAATGTCTTTCAGAGGCCCCTTTTTCATGACCATGGTATTAATGAAAGCAAAAAAACCACCCAGCTTATGACAAACAACTCATGTATGTTATTGAATAAACATGAAAGGAAACTCATAGACAATGAACAAGTTATATATTGTCTGGATAAATATAAACATTAAGAGTCCAATGAAATGCTGTGTTTAAACTGGCATCTTATGAGGTTTAAGCGCTGCAGATTCAGTTATTGTATCCTCAAACAACAGTGTGTGAAGTAAACCCCATTCAGTTGATATGATAGCAGGAGCATTAAGGTTTGTTTCTACCATAGTTGACTGAAGACAATTTTTGATTAAGGCAAGCTCAGAGAGTGATCACTTTAGCTTCATAGATTTTTAAGGCCAGAAGGGACCACTGTGATCATCCAGTCTGACTTCCTGTATTGCACAGGCCATAGAACTTACCCAGTATAATTTCTAGAGCACATCTTAAAAATTGTCAGTGGTGGAGAATCCACCACAGCCCTTGGTAAATTGCTCCAATGATTAATTACTCTCACCGCAAAATGTATGCCTCACGCCCAGTCTGAATTTGTCTAGCTTTAACTTCCAGCCATTGGGTTGTGTTACATCTTTCTTTGCTAGATTGAAGAGCTAATATTTAAATCTTTACTCCTTATGTAGGTACTTGTATACTCTAAGTCTTCCTTAACCTTCTCTTTGTTAAGATTGAGCTCCTTGAGTCTATCTGTTCATCACTATAAACCATGTTTTCTAATATTTTACTCAGTTTCATGGATCTTTTCTGAACCCTCTCCAATTTATTAACATTCTTCTTGAGTTGTGGCCACCAAAACTGGACACAGTATTCCAACAGCAGTTGCACCAGTGCCAAATACAGAGGTACATAATCTCTCTCTCTCTCTACTCCTAACTGAGATCCCCCTGTTTATGCATTCAAGGATCATTTTAGCTCTTTTGGTCACAGCATCACACTGCGAGCTTATGTTCAGGTGATTATCCACTACAACCCCCAAATCTTTTTCAATCATTGCTTCCCAGGATAGAGTCCCCATCCTGTTAACTATGGTGTATGTTCTTTTTTCCCTAGTTGTATATGTTTACATTTAGCTGAATTAAAACATTGTTTGCTTGTGCTCAGTTTACCGAACGATCTAGATCACTATGACTCAGTGACCTGTACTCTTCATTATTTACCACTCCCCCAATTTGGGTGTCACCTGTAAAATTTATTAGTGATGATATTTTTTCCATCTTCCTAAGTCATTGATAAAGGTGTTAAATAGCCTAGAGCCAAGAACGAATCCCTACAGGACCCCACGAGAAACATACCCACTCAGTTCCACATTTACAGTTATTCCATTTTTAATCCATTTAATGGGTGCAGTGTTAATTTTATATTGTTCTAATTTCATATGCCTTACAAAAGTCAAAAGTAATAGGGTTGACAAAATTTTATGAAACTTATAATCTCATCAAGTAAAGACATCAAGTTCCATAAATCCATGTTGATTTGTGTTAATTACATTACCCTCCTTTAGTTCATTATTAATGGACTCCCATATCAGCTGCTCCATTATCTTGCCCGAGATCAAAAAATTGGCACAACATTAGCTTTCTTCCAGTCTTTTGGAATTCCCCAGTGTTTCACAACTGGCAATGGGTACAGTCAAATATAGTCTCAATGCAAGGAAAATGTTTAAGACATTACTCAGATGTTTGTCATGGAAAAATTTGATGATTCCAGTAGTGCTCTTATGATGCATAATGACAATATCTTAAAATGTTGAAAATTGATACATTTTGGTGCGCATCAAGCAGTTCCTGAGTGCATGTTCTCATCTTGTCTTCGCTTCATACTTGATCAAGAGATGTAAGAAAGTCAAATTTGGGGATAGTTCAGCATAACATTCATTTCTTTTTAGTTCCAAACTTAGCTTGTCGAGGATAACATAAAAGCACTACACCTTACATCTCCTTCTTCCTTGAAGTACAGTGTCACTTTTGCCATCTGGAAATGTTTGCTTTACAATACGTCTGGATGCTTCATGGTGAGACTCCTCAACATCACTTCCCAATATATTATTTTTTGCTTGCTGCTCAAAATTGTCAAACTGAAATCATAAGTTTGTGACAGATCCTTGCAAGGAAGTCAGCAAATTAATAGCAACAAGATGCAGACCTTGCTTTTGAAGCTTTACACTAGTTTTGTCACACCTTTCTAGTATTACATTCCATAAGATACTCATTGCAGTTTCCAATTGGCACTTTCTTGTACAACAATCATGCTTCCCTTTGAGTGTCACCATTTTCCTCAGCATCATCCATTGTTTCTTTCAAACAATGTTGAATGCCCTCATAGTTCACTACAATCATTTTACAAGATTCAGCATGATAGGTCATCTCATATCTACATGGATTTTAGGTCAAGGAGAGTTCCTTGTTCACTCTTGGTAAGATTGTTGCACAGAAGCAGACATTGCCTGCCATATCACTTTCAGAAATATATCTTCCTGAACAAACCTGAAAAAAGTATATAGATTCCGTGCAAGAATCAATGCTGCGAGTTCCAACTAAATTCAGAGAAGTTGCTGTGCTTGCAAGTACTCAGCTAGTGGGTTTAGTCTTTTGATCGGAGCTTGAAGACCTTCATACTTTTCAGCCATGTTACTTGCATTATCATATGACTGATCTCTGCAGTTTTCAATAGCAATGCCATTTCTATCCAATAAAGACTTTTGAGTCTGAAGGAGCGACTTGCCCGTATGGCTTTCAATCTTACAAAGCCAATGAAACACTCATACAGCACCATGTAAGCAGTATAGTAAAATGACAGATAACCGATCAACATGAGCTATTTCAAGAGTTGAATCTACTATCAAAAAGTTGTATTTCTCCTGTTTGACTTCAGTTACAATGAATTCCAAAACGTTATGTCCTCTTAGCTCAATGAACCCATCACAGATCGTTTTTGACAGGTGGGATGGATGACCTTTCCCTTTGTTTCCATAGTATTTAATATGCTCACTAGAAACAGGTCAAATTCAGTGATGGCTTCAAGAATACCGAGATAATTTCCATTCTATTGAGAGTAGATGAGTTTCTTGCTGAACATGGTGTAGCATTTAGAAGAAGGGAGGAAATTAACAACTGTCACAATATGTGTTAAAACGTCCTTTCAGTAAGCAGTTTGCATTAGAAGCAGATGTACCATCTCCCTGTCAATGAGATGCTTTTCTTGCAAATGTGCTAGCCATGCAACTGACATTTTGATGTCCCACACTGTTTTCATGGGAACAAGTCTTCTCCTTTGCTTTTTTCCTAGTTGAAAAGCCTGAGATTATGAAGGTGCTAAGATTGTTAGGAGATAAAATTCTTCTGTTATGCCCAGTTTATCGAGAAAGAGTTTGCACACGAACCACAATACTACTCTTGTGGATTTAGAGTACATCAGCCAATGCTGCTGATAACATTCTCCACTTGGTAGATAATCTAAAGGAAGAATGAGAGATACTGTTTGAGTCCCGCTCAGAAGCTATAAATTTATCATTGCGATTCTGACAATAGAGTGGACCTTTCTCAATAAATTGGGCACAAAATTCCTGTTATCAAAGAAGGCCATTTAGCCAGATGTTGTTTGACACTCAGGGCCCTCCCTAGCTATTTTGGTTCCCTATGCAGTCCCCCCCCCAAAGGGGTCTGTGTGGGGCCCCAGGCCTCCATGGGCGGGAATGGGGGTAGGGGGCTGGCCCCAGGCCTCCGTGGGAGACGGGAGCTGGTCAATTCCTGCGGGAAGTGGAGTGACCTGGCCCCAGCTTGCTCCACTCCCCTGGCTCCCAGCCGCGCCACTGGGGAGTGCTGGGGGCCGGTTCCCCCCAAACCTGGGAGCCAGGGGAGCAGAGCAGGCTGGGGCCAGGTCACTCCACTTCCTGCAGGAAGTGGCCAGCCCCCCTGTCTCCCACGGAGGCCTGGGCCCGCCCCTGCTCCCACCCGCGGAAGCCTGGGGCCCCAGCCTGCTCTGTTCCCCGGCTTGGGGGGTGGGGACTGCCCCCCAGCACCGGCGCGGCTGGGAGCCAGAAGAGCGGAGCAGGCTGGGGCCCGGTGGCTCCACTTACCACGCAGTGGGTGCAGGGTCCAGCCGGGCTGTAGTCTTCAGGGGAGTGGGAGGGGGGGGCGGGGGCAGGCCTGGGGAAGAACCGGAGCAGGGACTGGAGCAGCACGCAGCTGCGCAGGGCACCAGGTGCCCCAAATTTCCTGGTGCCCTACGCAGTTGCGTGCGAGTAAGGACGGCCCTGTTGATACTAATGGCAACATTATCCTCTTGATCACTACTATTCTGTTTGCCTTCTGTACAAAGTAGTGGATCGTCCCTTTCATCCTGGATTTCTAAAATGTTTGCCTTTTTCTTCTGCCCGCTCCTGAGGGAACAAGTTTATATCCATATCATCACTTTATCATTTTCTGAGAAAGATGGTCCAGCATCTCTGGCAGATGATTCTGAAGCCGTACAGGCAGAGAAATGGTTTGGGTAACTTGTTTACAATTTTCTCTTTAACTTGCTTTCCTTTTCACTGCTCCACTTGAAAATAGTCTGCTGGACAATTTGAAGTGAGTTTAAAACAATACTAATGAATTACTATGCAGTTTTGTAATTAGCAACCAGTCCTTAGTGCTGCCAATTGGCACTCCCATCACCAGCCACTGAAATTAAACTGTAACTGTGAAATCTGAAGAAACTGAAAACAAACAAAAATCAGTGTCAGCAGGGGGATTAAATTACTTTTTTGTTCTTTTCTTTTCAGTGCTAGCATGAATACAGTCAAAATCCCCCTTGTACATATTTCAAGGATTGAAGGGGCCCCAGGAAAGCAGAGGCCCGGGGCTGAAGCCCTCTTAATCCAGCATTGGACAGGCCATGGCTCTAAGACCATTTACACCTTAACTCTAGCAGCACAGCTCAATACCAAAACAAGGACAAGATTAGCAGTTTATATTCTTTTTCAGGCCAGATGGTGTCTGTTCCCTGTGTGATCCACCTGCATCCAGCACCCTCCCTTTATAGTGGCCCAGAAGTAGGGGCTGCATTTGCACAACGACTCCATGGTACTAGTGATAGTAGTATCCTTTGACAGAAAAATGACATTTCAGATGTTGGACAATGAAGAATAGATATGCACAAACATAGAGGCTGTCAATCTGGGATGGTCCCTTACAGGGAACCTCACTAACAGATGATCACACCCCGCGAAGTGTAGGACCAGCCCAGAACCACCAGTGAGTTGCAAACTGCAATTGTCAGTGAAAGAAAACAGCCCAAAATACATTCCATCTCCACAAAGATTGGGGTGGAAGGGGGTACACAGCTCAACAACCCTATAGGGTATCTCACAAGCAGACAGTCAATCATGCAATGTATTGCAGCTTAGCTCAAAGGCTGATCACAAACAGCGCAGCAGTTCACCCTCTGACATGAAGTACACTGCCTCTGAATAGTTTGCCATACTGGACTGTCACAGGTAAAACATTTTCAATACTCAATAGTGTCAGGATTGTAATCTGAAAATGGAATTTGGCAAACAACAACAAAGACCTAATTTCAATGTTAGCATCATAAAACTGGCCTTTACTTTCAGACAAATTGCTGAAGAGTCCCTGTAACTGACAAAACGATGGCCTTAAAAATGAAAGATAATGAACAAGGAAATAAGAACAGCAGGCACAATCCTGTCAGCAAACATCCATAGCTCAGAAGTTTGTTCATGGGTCATTCTTTTTTCACTCCTATTTTCCCCCCTCCTTTCTTTTCCTAAAATTTCCAACACAGGTAATTAATAGGAGGAAATATAAATCATCCACAAATCCAAGAACTTCAGGGAATTTTGCTCTGGGTGGTAGATAGCCTGGTTAATCTGGACTGCTTTCATTCTGTGATAAAACAGAGTTTGAATAATGAATTTTCACATGCCTTTGCACATAAAATTAATCTGCTCTAGAGTGAGCTGTCTGCCTCCATGGTGACAGAGCTGTGTTTTAAGGGAACCATGTCTAGGGCTCTGCTGATGCTTCAGTTGAATTTTACACTCTGGACTGTGAAATATTAGTTGGACTCTCATGCTCCTAGGCTAGTGAAAGAAGGTGGGAATTAGTTTGTTGGTTGTTCTTAAGGAAGCTATTGTAGAGACCCAGTTCAAGAAACCTTCGCTTGATGTTGATAGTCTTGCTAACTATTAACTTTGTTCAATCTCTCTTTATTTGGGAAAGATGGTTGATTATGTTGTAGCAGAATGTGGAGTCTTCAGATTTCCTTGTGCCTTGTCAATTGAGTTGTAGGACCGCATATGGAACAAAAAAACAGAGTAGGTTTATTTTTTCTCCTGCTACTGATGAAAGAGGAGAAAGCATCTGTGCTGATTCCCTTAGATGTTATCTGCCTTTGACACCACTCATCATGAGATATTGTTCAGATGTCTACAGACCCTATCATGGTTGGATTGAATTGCTTTCGAGTAACTCCAATCTTTCCTTTGAGAGCTCTCAGACTGGCTTTTGGGCAATTTCTCATCTGACCCCATAGTTAATCATAGAATCATAGAATATCAGGGTTGGAAGGGACCTCAGGAGGTCATCTAGTCCAACCCCCTGCTCAAAGCAGGACCAATCCCCAACTAAATCATCCCAGCCAGGGCTTTGTCAAGCCTGACCTTAAAAACTTCGAAGGAAGGAGATTCCACCACCTCCCTAGGTAACACATTCCAGTGTTTCACCACCCTCCTACTGAAAAAGTTTTTCCTAATATCCAACTTAAACCTCCCCCACTGCAACTTGAGACCATTACTCCTTGTTCTGTCATCTGCTACCACTGAGAACAGTCTAGATCTATCCTCTTTGGAACCCCCCCTTCAGTTAGTTGAAAGCAGCTATCAAATCCCCCCTCATTTTTCTCTTCTGCAGACCAAACAATCTCAGTTCCCTCAGCCTCTCCTCATAAGTCATGTGTTCCAGTCCCCTAATCATTTTTGTTGCCCTCCGCTGGACTCTTTCCAATTTTTCCACATCCTTCTTTTAGTGTGGGGCCCCAAACTGGACACAGTACTCCAGATGAGGCCTCACCAATGTCGAATAGAGGGGAACGATCACGTCCCTCGATCTGCTAGCAATGCCCCTACATATACATCCCAAAATGCCATTGGCCTTCTTGGCAACAAGGTCACACTGTTGACTCATATCCAGCTTCTTGTCCACTGTAACCCCTAGGTCCTTTTCTGCAGAACTGCTGCCAAGCCATTCGGTCCCTAGTCTGTAGCGGTGCATTAGATTCTTCCGTCCTAAGTGCAGGACTCTGCACTTGTCCTCGTTGAACCTCTTCAGATTTCTTTTGGCCCAATCCTCTAATTTGTCTAGGGTCCTCTGTATCCTATCCCACCTTCCACCGTATCTACCTCTCCTCCCAGTTTAGTGTCATCTGCAAACTTGCTGAGGGTGTAATCCACACCATCCTCCAGATCATTTATGAAGATATTGAACAAAACCGGCTCGAGGACTAACCCTTGGGGCACTCCACTTGATACCGGCTGCCAACTAGACATGGAGCCATTGATCACTACCCGTTGAGCCCAACAATCTAGCCAACTTTCTATCCACCTTATAGTCCATTCATCCAGCCCATACTTCTTTAACTTGCTGGCAAGAATACTGTGGGAGACCATGTCAAAAGCTTTGCTAAAGTCAAGGAACAACACGTCCACTGCTTTCCCCTCATCCACAGAGCCAGTTATCTCATCATAGTTCTCTCATACAGGCAGTGGTCTATCTTATCTTGCTTCCTGTTTGTTGTGTACCAAAGTCCCTATGGGGGTTAGTAAGGAGAACTTGGGCTGTGGTGTCTTCACTCTACTGACAATACCCTGCTTTAGATTTCCACCTTTTCTGACCCAGCTGGTGCATAGACGAGAATGCCTTGGTGCCTAAATGAAATTTAACTGTAAATGAAGACTAGCTTGCTGAGGCTGAAAGAATTATGGTAGCTTGAGGAAGCAACTGGAAGGGTATTGGAATCCTGGACCGGGAGAATGCATCTACTTTGTTCACAAGGCAGGAGTCTCATTCAGTCTGAAGCTGCTCCTAAATGCTCAATTAGCAACTGTAGCAAAGAGTGCTTTTTCCATCTGTGCTAGCTTTAGCCATGGGTAACATGGCTAAAAATAGGAGTGTAAACATGGCAGCATGGGCTTCAGTGTAGCTAGTGATGTGAGTATGCTCTTAAAGGCCACAGCATGTTTCTACAACCCATGCTCAGGCCCATGCCAATGCTTCTGTGTTTTCATGGCTATTTTTTTTAAGCCATGCTAGCACAGGTGTACCCAAGCTGCAGTCATACCTCAGATTTTATTTCTTGTTTTAAATATTTTAACTATTGTGGAGGTTCTCTCAAACTCCGACAGAGAAATGGAAACACAGCACATGATACGTGTATAACCCTTCCATTCTCAAACCCACTGGATGTTAAATCTGCTTGCAGATGAAACAAAGGAAAAGGGTTATATCTAGCAAATACTACTGGTGCATATGAGTGGCCCAAGCATAAATGCTTCTGTAATTTAGATTTTCAGGTTTTGGTCACCCACCCATACAATCCTAATATCCCCTCCAAGACACAGACCGTTTGAGCTATTCTGATGAGATTTGGTTATGGAGTGCTTGTATCTGGAGTGAGTTCTAGCAAATGATTATTTAGGAGCAACATATTTTTCCCTTACACTCATTTCTCCTGCAGGGTCACAGAGATGGGACAACACCTCTGCCTACATCTTAGGTGTTCAGGTAGGCCATCTTCCTTAGCTCCCTAGAAGAGGAGTGCTGGGCTCACTTCTCTATTCCTCTGCCATCTGCTGGGAGGTCAGAAGAGAATGTTCTCCCCAGTGCAGTGGATGGCTGCAAATGAAGAGTTAGCAGGTATTGTGGGAGGAGACATTTTTCACCTCAGAAAATGACTGTTACTCTTCTTAGCGAGTGACCTCTCCCATTCCTTTTCTAGTTCACTGACTCCATATGTTGTGTTAAGCCTGATTTCCTAAGATGGGTGGAGGGTAGTTCTTACTTGTCAGGACAGGGACTGTCAGATATGACTAGGTTAGGCTGTATCTCAGCCATGAAACAATTTTTGATCAGGTCCCATACTGTGGGAGAAGACCATTTGCTGCTTGAGTTTTACAGTAGTATACTGGCTCCAAACATGAATAGGGATAAATATAGTACAGCAGTCATGCTGGCAGCAAGTACTACAATTAAGGTTGCAAAATAGTTGTATAATCTTGTTTTCACATGCTAATAAGTTTCTCAAACATTGTATTTGGGTAAAGTTTCCCTTGCTTGGACTTTTTTTAGAAAGGTAATGCATAAGGTCAATGTATTCCCAGCTTAACTAGCTACATTAATCCCAGTTTAAGGCTCCTTTGACCATGGTATCTATGTGCCAATAAATCCCTTTTCTGGCACATTTACAGTGAAAGTTTCAAAAAAAACAATCAGTGTTGATCTAATTCTGCTCCCACGAAAGTCAATGGGCCTTTGGAAATTGTGTCATTGACTCTTAAATTTTACATCTCATTTTAAAAGGTAGTTGGGTAATTGATTAAATACTCTCGTATCGATGCCAATGCATAACTGACTTTCCCTGCATTTGGTATCATTTCTTTCTCTGTGTACTCAGGCCAGTATACAGTTTATATCTTTGGCTAAACTAAAACTGGAGCCTTATGCAAGCATTTAATTGTGCATCTGGATTAGTACTGTATTATGTCGATGCTACAAAAACCTAGCCTGAGACCAAACTGCTACTGGTCAACAATTAACACTCTGAAGCAAATCTAGAGCAAACAGCTAGGAATAGAAAGTCATATGAGGTAAAAAAAAAATTAAGCTGGGCCCATAAAATCATTAAGAGCATACTGCAGATAAGCAAGTGAATTTTAAAATCAGTATGGTGTGTTATTGAGAATCAGTGTAGAAATTTAAAGACGGGGGTGAGTTTGGAAAGACTGGCTCCAGCAAAGAAGCAGACTGCTACATTATGAATCAACTGAAATTACAATTAAGAACACTTCCTATTCAGGTAACACTTTACATGTTCAAATCACTGTACAAATATTAACTAATCAGATATAATATCCCTGTGAGGCAGAGTAGTAGTATTATCCCACTTTGCAGTTGGAGGAATTGAGGCACGTATGTGCTATGACTTGCCTGAAGTCACACAGGAAGTAGTAGCTGAGACAGAATTAGAACTCAGGACTTTGACTCCTAACCCTGAGGCCTTTTCTAGTAAATTCATTCTCTCCTCATTCCTGAAATATAAAAAACGGGATCAGTGGACATTTTACCTATAGAGGGCTGATAGATATTTCTTACATTGTAGGTCTACTTTGAACGCTTGCCACTTCACAGAGCTAAGTCACATAGCAATTTCATATCACACTTAAAATCATTCACATATTTAAAGAAAGCCTATGTCATAAACAAGCCCTCCAAATAAGTGATCATGACAATTGCTCTCGATCAAATCCAGTATATCCCCAGTTACAACTTCCCCAAATACCTGAGAGAAAAGGTGGGTTTTCTGGAATGCCCTAGACTCTGATAGATCAAAGAAAGCAGGGAGCTCCAAGCCAAGAGCCATTAACTGAGAACTCCTTGCTAAGCTCCTCTTTTAAACCACTGGGGCTCCAGCACAAATGCCCCCACTGATATCAACTGCAGCAGTATGGCACTGAGAGACAGTGTCACAGGTGACTTGTAGAATTTCATATGTTAAAACCCAACAGTTCGAATCCAACCTGAAAACCTTTTGCCAGCCAGTGCAGATCACAGAACTCAATACTCCCTCCACTTAATAAAAAGGCAGCCACATTGTGTACTAACTGCATTTTCCAAAGGGTTTTAAGGTGTAGCCCCATGTAGAATTCATTACACTACAGTAATCTATTTGTAATGGTATTACATCCTCAGGTGTTTCGTTGAAGTGCCTTTCCTTTATAGATTGTCAGCTGAAGCAGGAGCATTTCATGGGATGGGAAATTTGCCATTGATTGCAGTGGGAACAGGATTGGGTTCCCTCCAAATGCAGTGTGTTGATTTTGCTGCAGCTATTATATCTGAAAATAAAGGGGTAGTTAGTTTATTTCCATGATTCAAAACATACAAATCCCAGGTGTCTGCCTATCTGTGGCTGGGCCTACTTGAACACTAAGCAGTGAAATCAGTAATGACTATGAAAATAATTGTAAGAATAATCTACCAGGTGACACTACTGAAATTTGAGTAACCATTGCTTCAGTTCTGACAAACTGTCTGATCCCTATCTTAGTACCATACTGTCCATCCCTTACATTTGTTAACTTCTCTCCCTCCTCCCCACCCCCTGGATCATTTGCAAGCCAAACTGCTTGTTCTTTTATAAACTATTGGGGGTTTGTTTGTGCTTCTTAGTAGTCAGAGTCATGTTAGAGTGAGAACAAGCGGCTCCAGGGCAGCTGGGCCTGGAGTTGTTGTGCAAGGTAGAGTGGGGTTGGGCTGGGCGGCTGGGGTGAGGATGGCAAGAGGTGTCCCAAGAACTGTTTTAAAAGATGTAAAGAGTGCTCCTTCCATGACAGAAACCCCTGCTTCTTCCATCATCCTTTCCTCACCCAGATGCACTTCCTCGAGGCCATTAATACTGCTGGCTGGCCCTTGCCTTATGCCTCACCCCCCAACCTATGGCCAAATTACATCTACCATTGTATGTATGCTCCGGAGTCAATGGCTCTCTGGCATCCATTATGTTCACTCCAAGTCCTGGGTAATTTGGTCTTATTCCCACCAAATCTCAATAGCTTTGTGCAGAGGTCAATAGTCCCAGTTTAGGAACAACAGTCCTGGGTTTAAAAACAATGCTAGTGACCTGAAATCATAAGTCAGGGCACCGAACGTTATGAAGGTTTTTTTTACAATAAAAGATTAAATCATGGTTTTGGTCTGTAGACTGATGTTTTTAATTCCCACTCCTCACCCCCACTGTTTGGGTGAGACACTTGCAGTGTTGTCAACTCTCAAAAATTTGTAAATAAAGTGATTTGGACTTTGATGCAGGAAGGCCCATGCAAAACTGGAGCCCTGTTGTGCTAAGCACTGTACAGACACATGAGACTGGCTTAAAAATCTTGAAGTTAAAAAATATCCCACCAACACTTTTTTGTTCTTTATTTTGTATTCTGGTATTTGAGCCTTTGCAGAGCTTTCAGGCCATTTTCAAGCTTCTCTCTGCAACCATGAGGGCTAATTTATTTTTTAAATAAATGAAAGCTGAGATTCTCAACTACCTGCATGACTCCAGGAGCTGAGGCCTTAGAATAAACACTAAATATGATGAGACTTGTGATTTTTTTTTAAATCCTAAGAGCTGTCAACACTGCTACTGTTTCTCAGCATTCTTGTCCATAACAGGCTAGTAATTGCACTAAATGATGTCCATACAGGGGGAACTGATTTGGTGTGAGGTTCTCAAGGATGGAGAACACGGGTGGACGTTGGTATAACCCTTCTGCTAAGTGTTGATGGCAGCAACAAGGGCTGATATCAATAAGTCTAGGGGACCCTTTCTAAAATAAATGTTTGGCTCAAGCCCCTACCCCAGAGCTACATTCCCATTACTGGCTCCAGGAAACTAAATTTAAAGCTTCCTGATCACTTTTCCAGGTGTCCTTTCCCTACTCAGAAGCACATCGGAGTCCTCTGCAATATGAAATTACCAAAAAAAAAAAACCCCAAAAAACAAAACAAAAAAAGCCCCACCACTTTATTCAGGAAAACAAAATAAAATTAGCAAAACCCAAAGAGTATATAAGGGTTATGGCCAACTCCAGTCATAGGTAATTTGCCCCACTGGTTCTTTGTTAAGCTAAGTAGATTCAGCTCCATGAGTCTATCACTATAAACCATGTTTTCTAATCCTTCTCATGGCTCTTCTCTGAACCCTCTCCAATTTATCAAGATCCTCCTTGAATTGTAGATACCAGAACCAAGCACAGTGGTCATACCCATTACAGAGGTGAAATAACCTCTCCTACTCGAGAATCCCCTGTTTATCCATCCAAGGATCACATTAGCCCTTTTGGCCACAGCATCATACTGGATGTTCATGTTCAAATGATTATCCACTCTGACTCCCAAACCTTTTTCAGAATCAGTGCTCCCCAGGGAGGCAGCACATGAAACCCCTCATCTGGGGAGGCTAGCCCTCTGCCCTGCCCCTTCTGCCAGAGGCCCTACCCCCACTCCACCCCTTCTGCCTGAGGCCCCGCCCCCACTCCATCCCCCCCACATGCAGGGCCAGAGGAGCCCCAAGCCCTGCACCATGGTCGAAGGATCCCCCCCGGAGCCACCCTGAGCCCTGGCCCACCCAAGCTGCCCCACTCACCCGAGCTGCCCACCCGAGCCCCGGCTGGCCAGAGGACCCCTGAACATGGGAAACATAACCTGAGCTTCCCCCAGCCTCCATTATGCGCCGGCCATGTGCACAGGATAAAGTCCCATCCTGTAAGTATGGCACACATCCTTTGTTCTTAAATAATCTATTTAGATGAATTAAAATGCATTGTTTGCTTGTGCTCCTCTTACCAAGCAATCCAGATCACTCCATTAGTCACCTGTCCTCTTCATTATTTACCATTCTCCCAATTTGTGTGTCATCTGCAAACTTCATCAGTGATGATTTCATGTTCTCTTTTGGGTCATTGGTTAAAACGTTAACTAGCATAGGGCCAAAAACCAAACACCTACTCAATGATTCCTAGTTCACAATTACATTTTGAGATCTATCATTTAGTCAGCTTTTAATCCATTTAATATGCGTCATATCGATTTTATTTCACTTTTGCTTTTTGATCAAAATGCCTTAAAGGCGGCTAAATATATCACATCAACATTATTACCTTAATCAAGCGAACTTTTAGCCCCATCAAAAAAGAGCTATCAAGTTAGTTTGACAGGATCTATTTTCCATAAATCCACGTTGACTGGCATTAATTATATTATCCTCCTTTAATTCTTGATTAATCAAGTCCCATATTAGCCCCTCCATTTTCTTGCTAAGGACTGATGTCAGATTGACAGGCCTATAATTACCTGAGTCAGCCTGTTTACCCTTTTGTACTATTGGCACAACCCTAGCTTTCTTTTCTCAGTCCAAGTGCAGATTAGAAGAGGCAGCAGCTGATGCTAATGACTAGGGCACTGTATACAGAAAGTCCAGGCTTCTACTACACAGAGAGTTGAGTTAAGCCTTTGACCTGCTCCCAGATTTCACTTTCCTATCTTCCTCTCATTCTCATATGCAGCTCAGCACCAAGGGAGAAGAAAGGAGCACACTTCTTCCTAATGCTGATTTAAGAGGCAAATCAAAGATATAGTCCAACCCACTCTTTAGAGGAGGGCCAGGCCTCATGCTGTTAGTGCTCTTACGATTAGCAGCAGCAGATGCTAGTTCCAGCCCTCAATCTTCCCTATCTGAAAGGATGCATGCTTTAGCTGGCCAGTGATTAGCTCCCTCACTAAGACTGGAGGCCAGAGTGAATGTGAGAGAGAGAGACGAAATCCAATGAGCCCAGAGTGGGGAACTGGGACTGCTGTATAAGGAGACTGGAATTGGAGGGTGGCATATGGGGAGTCTTGAGGGGTTGGACTTGGACTTGTTGAGCAAGGAGGCTGGGACTCATATGAGAAGTTTTAGGAGTAGAGTCTGGGACCAGCTAAGTAAGGAGAATGGGACTTGGACAAGGAACTGGGGGTGGGGAAAAGAGAAGGACTGGAACAGAGACAAGTTGGAGGGATAGGACAAAAGAGTGCCCAGTAGACATACTCTCCTCCAGAGCCTGGAATGAAGCCTGACATTCCTGACTCTCACAATTCCTGTTGTCAGCAAATATCTGTAGCAAAATTGGCAAAATGTCCCATCCCCCTCTAGTGCTGGTGCACACAGAGGATGACAATGAACTGCTGTTATCGATTGCTCTATTAGCTTACTTGGCAGAAGTCCATGTGGTGGAACTAAAGGTTCCAACCCAAGTGATGACCCATGTGGGTGTTAATATGATGCTACATGATAGAACTTTCTGATTTTCAGTTTGCTGTTTTTAAAACTTACACACACAAATTACACACAAAAATTACACACACAAATAAGATAAAAACATTATTAAGTTTGCAAAAAATCAAGCACTTGGAAGTCAGGAAATGCCAGAATAATGGTAGCCCATGCAAGTTTAATTAGTCCTCCTAATGTGTATGCATTTTGCTACATTATGTGACTAAGTGAACCTGACTGGTTCAGAAGCCCCTAAGGATGTGCAAAGAGATACTGAGAATAGCTAATCAGATAAATTCCTGAACCTTTGTTTTCAGTGCTGAGCTTCTTTAACACTGTCTTTATTTTATCCATACACACCACAGCCATTGCATACATCTTCAAATTTGCACAGTGTATGCAAAATATACATGCATGCAACTATACTATACACACTGGGAAAGCTGTGAAGAAAGAAAGCAGTTCTGTACTAATTCCCCTAATTTATTCACACAAAATGTCAGTGCAGTGTCATATAAAAATCTTTAATGATTTTAAAACAAATGGTCCCTGGGGCAGGAAAATTGTTATAGTATCATTTCTAAAATTAATTTAATTCCTTTGGAACAGATATAAAGGTATGCCTACTCTATTGCAAGTAGTATTAGAAAATATCTAAAGGCTCTTTTCAGCAAAAATCAAACAGTATTCTTCAACCTTTCACTCAATTCAGGAGAAATGTGGTTCTTGGTGGAACCTTGTTTTACTCAATTTTGCCTCTGTGTAGACTGCTGAAAAGCAGTCCATTGTCCCACTGCATCTTTTTCCATACCTCTCCTTTGGGGGAAAAAAACCTGATTAATTAGTACCCGTTATTTTCTTTACATGGCTGCAGAAGCTATTTTTATTGCATTGCTAATGTGACTCATCATGGCATATTTCCTTAACCATATGCGCACAAGTTCAGGACAGTCAGTTATTTTGATATTCCTGGCCTGGAATTCTTCCCTCAGCAAATACATGTGATGTTCATACATGGTCCCTTTTTGCCATCCCCTGTGCCTATTCAAATAGCATCATACCTTCTCACTATACCATATGTAGTTTCACTAGGACCAAGGGATCACATGGGCAGCCTAAACAACTCTACAAGTTTGTCTTCTGCCCTTCCTTCTGGCAGCACCACCACACGGGAGCCACACGCCCTTTTGCCCATTATAGGCCCATGATCCAGAAAAGATTACCTGATTAATGGAGAAAAAGGGATATGGGACTTGGGAGCATATGAAAAGGTGTCCAGATAGCTGGCTGATAAACATGGTATAACACATTCAGATGGATAGGACACATGTTGTATTGCTAAGTATCAGGTCATGGACAACACATGCAGATCTACAAAAAGAAAAGGAGTACTTGTGGCACTTTAGAGACTAACAAATTTATTTGAGCCTAAGCTTTCGTGAGCTACAGCTCACTTCATCGGATGCATGCAATGGAAAATACAGTGGGGAGATTTTATATACACAGAGAACATGAAACAATGGATGTTACCATACACACTGTAACGAGAGTGATCAGGTAAGGTGAGCTATTACCACCAGGAGAGAAAAAAAACCTTTTGTAGTGATAATCAAGGTGGGCCATTTCCAGCAGTTGACAAGAATGTGTGAAGAACAGTGTGTGTGTGTGGGGGGGAATAAACATGGGGAAATAGTTTTACTTTGTGTAATGACACATCCACTCCCAGTCTTTATTCAAGCCTAATTTAATGGTGTCCAGTTTGCAAATTCATTCCAATTCAGCAGTCTCTCGTTGGAGTCTGTTTTTGAAGTCTTTTTGTTGAAGAATTGCCCCTTTTAGTGACCAAAGATGTAGGGTTGGCTGTACTGGGCTTATAACTTGGCCAAATTTGGGTGTTTGTTTTCAGACAGCAAAAGGCACATGACCCAAAGGCAGAGGTGAAAGTAAGCCGGTACAGCCTGGTACGGCGTACCGGCAAGAGCCGGTGCACCGTACTGAGGCAGTCCGGCTTCCCCAGGGGGCAATTTAAAGGGCCTGGGGCTCCCAGCAGTGGCTGGAGCCCCAAGCCCTTTAAATTGCCGCCATAGCCCCGTTGCTAGGGCTCTGGGGGCTATTTAAAGGGCCTGAGGCTCCCCTGCTTCTACTGCCCGGTCATTTAAATAGCCCCCAGAGCCCTGGGGTAGCGGCAGAGGGGCTCTGGGGGCTATTTAAAGGGCCGAGGCTCCAGCTGCCTCTGCCACCCCGGTCCTTTAAATAGCCACTGGAGCCCCACCGCTTCCCCAGGGCTCCGACGGCTAAAGGCCAGGTGCTGTGGGGGGGCCCCGTGCTTTAGGGGGATGCAAGGTCTAGGGCAGCCTAGAGGTTAGCCGTGGGCCAGGCACCAGCAGCAGCAAGCGACCCGGCCTCTGCCTGCTCTGCCCCACTGGTTCCCGGCGTTGCAATCGGACTGGGGCAATCGGCCTGAACCCCGCGCTTCAGGGGGATGCAGGCTCCAGGGTGGTCTGGGGGGCTAGCAGGGGACCTGGCATCAGCAGCAGCCCAGCCCTGCTCCACCCCCTCTTCACCCCCATTCCACCCCTTCCCTCAAGTCCCCGCCCCTTTCTGGCTTATCCTCTCCCACCCCGAGTGACACCAGGAGCTGGCAGGGTGGGGCCGGGTTGCTCATTGCTGCCGGTCCCAGGCCCCCCACTAAACTCCCAGGATGCCCTGGACCCCGCGTCCCCCGAAGTGGGGGCTCCCCAAAGCATTGTTGATAGCATTGGTAAACTAGATCTGCATGAAAACACCATCCTCGCCACTATGGATGTAGAAACCCTCTACACCAACATTCCACACAAAGATGGACTACAAGCCGATAGGAACAGTATCCCCGATAATGTCACAGCAAACCTGGTGGCTGAACTTTGTGACTTTGTACTCACCCATAACTATTTTACATTTGGGGACAATGTATACCTTCAAATCTGCGGCACTGCTATGGGTACCCGCATGGCCCCACAGTATGCCAACATTTTTATGGTGGACTTAGAACAACGCTTCCTCAGCTCTCGTCCCCTAATGCCCCTACTCTACTTGCGCTATATTGATGACATCTTCATCATCTGGACCCATGGAAAAGAAGCCCTTGAGGAATTCCACCATGATTTCAACAATTTCCATCCCACCATCAACTTCAGCCTGGTCCAGTCCACACAAGAGATCCACTTCCTGGACACCACAGTGCTAATAAACGATGGTCACATAAACACCACCCTATACCAGAAACCTACTGACCGCTATGCCTACCTACATGCCTCCAGCTTTCATGCAGACCACACCACACGGTCCATTGTCTACAGCCAAGCTCTACGATACAACCGCATTTGCTCCAACCCCTCAGACAGAGGCAAACACCTACAAGATCTCTATCAAGCATTCTTACAACTACAATACCCACCTGCAAAAGTGAAGAAACAGATTGATAGAGTCAGAAGAGTTCCCACAAGTCACCTACTACAGGACAGGCCTAACAAAGAAAATAACAGAACGCCACTAGCCGTCACCTTCAGCCCCCAACTAAAACTCCTCCAACGCATTATTAAGGATCTACAACCTATCCTGAAGGATGACCCATCACTCTCACAGATCTTGGGAGACAGGCCAGTCCTTGTCTACAAACAGCCCCCCAACCTGAAGCAAATACTCACCAGCAACCACATACCACACAACAGAACCACTAACCCAGAAACCTATCCTTGCAACAAAGCCCGTTGCCAACTGTGCCCACATATCTATTCAGGGGATACCATCACAGGGCCTAATAACATCAGCCACACTATCAGAGGGTCGTTTACCTGCACATCCACCAATGTGATATATTCCATCATGTGCCAGCAATGCCCCTCTGCCATGTACATTGGTCAAACTGGACAGTCTCTATGTAAAAGAATAAATGGACACAAATCAGATGTCAAGAATTATAACATTCATAAACCAGTCGGAGAACACTTCAATCTCTCTGGTCACGCGATTACAGACATAAAAGTTGCTATATTACAAAAAAAAAACTTCAAATCCAGACTCCAGCGAGAAACTGTTGAATTGGAATTCATTTGCAAATTGGATACAATTAACTTAGGCTTGAATAGAGACTGGGAGTGGCTAAGTCATTATGCAAGGTAACCTATTTCCCCTTGTTTTTTCCTACCCCCCACCAGACGTTCTTGTTAAACCCTGGATTTGTGCTGGAAATGGCCCAACTTGATTATCATACACATTGTAAGGAGAGGTTTCAGAGTAACAGCCGTGTTAGTCTGTATTCGCAAAAAGAAAAGGAGTACTTGTGGCTGTCCTGGGGGTGGGAGGAGGTATTGTTTCATATTCTCTGTGTGTATATAAAGTCTGCTGCAGTTTCCACGGTATGCATCCGATGAAGTGAGCTGTAGCTCACGAAAGCTCATGCTCAAATAAATTGGTTAGTCTCTAAGGTGCCACAAGTACTCCTTTTCTTATTGTAAGGAGAGTGATCACTTTAGATAAGCTATTACCAGCAGGAGAGTGGGGTGGGAGGAGGTATTTTTTCATGCTTTGTGTGTATATAAAAAGATCTTCTACACTTTCCACAGTATGCATCCGATGAAGTGAGCTGTAGCTCACGAAAGCTTATGCTCAAATAAATTGGTTAGTCTCTAAGGTGCCACAAGTACTCCTTTTCTTCCTCCAAACCATGACATTTTAAAAGAACAATTATAGTGTGTTTGTTGTTCAGCTCCTGATTTTTGAACACACCTGTGCACCCACAATGTGGGTGTGACAGCATTACCAACTCTCCCAAAGGTACTGAGTACAAGAGACTCTGGCCAATGCCACAGGAGCTCTCAGAGGCTGGTGGCTGAACTTTCAGTTTCTTCTCATACTCCAAGAGTCTCGTCAATTAATACTGTAGCCCTTCTCCATCCCCCACCCACCCCTGCCTCAGCCCAGCTCTTATTCCTGGCTCCACGCACTCCAGCCTCACCTCTTCACCACCCTCTGGCCATACCCAGGACAGGTGTTATAAGGCTGGTGATGGGAAGGGTGGAGCAGGGAGCAGACAGGCCCAGTATTCACAGGACAGCAGGAGGACCAGGGTGCAGACTAACTCATTATTCACAAGAAGAGGGTGTCAGGATCCTAGCCAGAGCAGTATCAAATCTGAGGCTGACAGTAGTGGAGGAGATCAGAATCGGATTCCAGGCCAGGTCAGTACCAAGGGTCAGAGTCCAAGTCAGCTTTCAGGGTCCAGTTCAGGAGGCAAAATTCAAACGAAGCCAAGGTTAAACCTAGGGTTCAGGAGTAGTAATCAGGAATGGTCATAGCAGCTACAGAAGATCTGCACTGTTGCCTGATCACTTCCTTCAATGCCCCTTGAGTTTATATAGGGCAGGGAGCCAATCAGGAGACAGGAGGCTGCTGCCTGTCAGACCCCATGAGGTGGGACTTTCCATAGTCTGTATCCACAGCAGGTGGTGGGCAGTGGAGCACAAGCTGGTAACAGCTACTGCTGGGTAGCCACATAGAGATGTCTGCTGCTTGGTGTCTCTGCAGGCCTGGGTTCCATATCTATTGGGCCTTACTGAGGGTAGGATGGGGTTGCTGAGCTCTTTCTGTTCCATCCCTTACCTGCCCCTCCTGTGAGACTGGTACCAGCCACTCTGTGTCCCCTACCTAGAATGTCCTCTTGGCCCTTGAGGGGAGAGCTCTGCCTGCTTCCTGCAGCAGCACCAACTGGCTATTCTTGCCTGCCTTTTGGGACCCAGCCAGTGAGGCACGGCTGAAGTTTGTGAAAGGGCAGCAGCACCTGTCATCTTGGTGAGTGGATCCAGCTCTGCAATTGGGTTAAATTGCAGAAGTTGCCAGCACCAGGTGCTCTCTCCTGTGTTCTCAGTGCTCCCGGCTGGTGCCCAGGCAGGGTGGGAGAGGTAGCCATCTGAGTCAAATACAGAGGAGATAAGATACACATACAAATTGGGACAAGGAGCATGTGGGAGAGACAGACTGGTTGGGCAAGAAGACTAAGATTAGTAGTAAGGACAGGGGTGTATAAGGGCTGGATTGGGAGCCAGAGATGCAGGGCAGGAAGACTGAGATCAGATGCAGGGGCCATGGGATAAACTGAGACTGGTTGGGCAAGGAGCTTGGGACAAGAAACCAGGAGAAGAGTGGGACTCAGATGGGGAACCTGGAGTTAGAGGTGGGGGTAAGAGACTGGGGTATGAGGGCAAGGAGACTGGGAAGAGTTTTGTGGGAAAAAATAGTATGTGATCATGTAATTAAAGATTGCATCATAAAGTATGCACAAGGGGAGAAGCTAATGTTGCCCGTGCAACCTGAATTCTGACAATTCCTAACTTTTGAATGCTTGACTTTGCAACCTTAATGCAGGCTTTTGGCTGAAATATCAGTTATAAGCAACTGATCAGCACATCTAAAGTTAAAATTTCTTTTGCCTTAACACTGTTGAGGTTGGTATGCTCTGTTGGCTTTCATTCTCCTTTGATGGGGTCACTGGTATCATTGGCTGTGTCCCCTCCATAACAGTTTAGTAGCATCCAGCAGAAGGGAACCTAGAAAAATTTGTGTTAACCTCATTCCCGATTTCTGCACCAAAATTTGGAAAGGACTTTTTTGGATGAAGCTGTAGAACATGGACAGTCCCATGCTTCGTCCCCTCCTCCTGCCACACCCCAATGGCACCTCTTTGTCATTGAGCTCCAGTGGAAGGACCCTCAAGGAATTGTAGGAATAGTTGACCCCTCATGTGCATACAATACGCCCACAAAGGGGAAGCTCAAGACCAATATGAATAAAGGCTTTTTGCTGGAACATATTGCAAGATCTTGCAGCCGTGGATACATTATCTTGAGTGTTTCCTCGGCTGGGAGAATTCAGGTCGTGAAAAAAGATGTTCCATAGCTTTTGGGTTTAGATTTGCCTTAGTAAACCAATGGAAAACTTAAAAGTGGTGAAGGAGAAGAATTCAGAGAACAAGCGAAACTATAGGAGACATGCATGGGCTGTGCTGTCTTCAGCATGCTGATATACCCACCTTTCTGTTTTCCTTTCATACAGCTTGTCAGTCACAGTGGAATGAATTCCTCAGTGTCAGAATAACACTGGAGCTTGGATGAGGGCTCTCTGGATGACAGCCAAGATGGAGGCAAGATTGGTACACTGGGTGAAGCAAGTGGAAGGGTTGTCCATAATTATGTCAGCACTCTGACTGAAGGAATGGATCTGCCAATTGTCAGACAGGTTTGCAATGAAGGGGTTTTAGTAGATCCTGCCTGCAGCTGGATACTTGGATAGTAGCTGTAGCCAAAACTGTTTTATTCCATTTGCACCTGGCAAGAAGTGTGCAACCATTTCTTCCAGATACAGACTTTGCTACTATCATCCATGTTTTTTCACCTTAAGTCCCAATTTCTTCAGTCCGCTTATGTACTATTACAATCTGAGACCATCTGCAAACTGAAACTAGTGTTAAATGCAGCCACCTTCTTGTTAAAAGGTGTTTCATGATTAATACTGTAAGCCAGCGGTCCCCAGCCTGTATGTGGGAATAGCACATTCCTATTCCCAGAAGACTGTGGCGGGCGCCAGACACCCCGCCACCGAAATGCTGCCGAGAAGCGGCAGTGGAAAGAAGCGTCGCCGCCGAAATGCCGCCGAGAAATGGCAATGCTTCTTGCGGCATTTCTGCGGGCGGTTTTCTGGCGGTCGCACTCGGCAGTGGCATTTCGGCGGCACAGTGTCCTGCGGGCGCACGCAACTGCCCCAGCAGGCACCATTGTGCCCGCAGGCACCGTGTTGGGGACCCCTGCTGTAAGCAGAGTCAGAATGAGCTCTATCCTGACATCTGGTGGTGAGCTGTGGAAAAGGACTTCAGGGACTGATCTCGTTTGGATGGGCACACCCACGCTGCCTAGCATGATGGACTGCTTGCCCAAATGGTCACTTTGGCTGCTGTGGGATCCCCAGTCTCTCTTTTATTGGGGCAGGAGTAATAAAGGGTTGTTATCCTGGTTATGTGAATCAAGAACAGTAGAACTGTACTTGGCATTTTATGACGGAGGGACTCGCCCTCAACTAAGTAGCACTAGCTAGGCAAGGGACATGGGTTCCACAACCCAGTGAATTCAGGCAGGCAGGCAATGTGTACCTGGTAGTGTGGGCCCCTTCTGAGAGCCCCAAACACTACTTGGACCCCTTCTCTCTCCATCGTGTAATAACACAGCTAATTTTGGCTCCATTAGGAGTCTTGTTACATGCTGCAGAGCTGAAATCACTAAAGAGCTGAAGACAAGTTGGTGAGTGGACAGTAAGATGGCTAGAGTGGAGTGGAAAGCTGGGTGGCTGGTGGAGAGGAGCGAATGGCTGGCGGAGAGGTGTGGAGTGGATAGAAGGGCAGCTGACTGAGAGGCACGGCTGGTGGTGAAGACTGCAGCAGAACCCCATGGAGAGGCATAGCAGTTGGCCATTGACCCGAGCAGCGGAGCATGTAAGGATGCCCCCACCATATCTCACTCCACTTCCACCGAGGCTGGGAGGTAAACTCTGCAGATGAACTTCTGAACTTTGGGGGGCTACACTGACCAAGGACAGAAACTGGGGGAGGGGGGTGACTATTGGGTTGCTGGACTTAAGACCCTGAAGGGAAAAGGACACTGCCAAACTTACTTGGGGGTGGGTTGGTGTTATGAATCCTGTTTGTGGTGTTTCCACAACATAATGCCGCATTGTTTCCCTCCTTTATTAAAAGGTTTTTGCTATGCTCAGACTCTGCTTCCGAGAGGGGAAGTATTGCTTCTTAGAGGTGCCCGGGGGGTGATATGTAATTGTCCCAGGTCACTGGGTGGGGGCTCGAGCTGGTTTTGCATTGTGTTATTGAAATGGAACCCCAAGATACTGAACCTGGCCCTTGTTGCTGCCAACTCTGACGGGCAGAAGGGTTACAATACATGATACCTTTGCTCTGTAATTTGTCTGGTACTCAGTAAGTTACTAGTTACCTGAGAGACTGCCTCTTCCCTTTGACCACGCTACCACAACTGCAATCAACAGAAACATTCAAACTTGAGGGCTCTTGATTTAAGTAAGACTGTGGGCTGCCCACTGGGCAGTCTCTATGGAAAAACACTTGTGCAAGACCAGGCTGGGGCTCCTGGTATTGATATTACCAATGGAACTGCACCAGAAATAGCACGGTGGTGGGAAATTTCTTGAAAATTGTCAGTGTAGAGACAAACCTTAGATAATTAAAAAAAAATCCAAACACATGAAGTTCTGTTCAGTGATTCAGTCCACACGTTCCCACTCTCCTCCTCCCACAGTCCTTCTGATGCTTTGAGAGAAATTAAGCTTTTAAATATTTTTTTAATGTTTTGTGCTCACTTCATATTTCCCTCCCTCCTTCTGCTCATCTTCCTCTCTATGATGCCATCTCCAATATGGCTTTGGATTTGCAAATCCACAAAAATATCTCCGTTCCCAATCACCCAAAACGTTTTCAAAAGTAAAATGTGGTAGAATGCAGCTATCCTTTTCTGAAAAGGACTTTCCTTTTGTAATTATCATTTTGTACTTCTATAGCACCTTTCATGCATGCATCTCAAAGCATTCATTATTAAATATGGTTATGACTATACTTAAAGATGCAGGAAAAACTGTGTTTAGATCTGGATCTAGATTACATGCAGGACACATTTCAGTGAGCGGTTCTTTGGTCAAAATCAGGGCTAAGGTTCAAATTCATCCTTTATTGTGCTACAATCTCTTAAACTATTCTTATAGGATTTTGCTGTTCATCTGACTACAACCAGAATATAGAAAGTTATGTTTTTGGATCCAATTCAGATGATAGAGACACTCTCTTTTTCTCAAATTCCCTGTATAGGTGAGTCTAGGCAGCAGATGTAGAGCACATACTCAGCATTCAGCAGAGTTGGATGAACAACAGTTATTCAGGGAGGAGAAATAAAATAGTCTAAAAAGGCAGAAAGAACAAACATACATTAGAGGAATTCAGTACTGCACTGAGATTTTCTCCAAAGGCTCTCAGGAGTGTTGTTTCTGGATCAGAGGTAGTGAAGACAGAAGCAATACTAGGGACTACAGTGGTGGAGGGAGCAGCAATAGAGTGAGCTAATTGAGTTGAATGTAGAAGAGCGAGTAGAGATGAAAATAGAGAACATGGAGGTGAGAAAGGAGGGAAATCAGAATGAAGCCAAGAAGGGAAGGAAGGACCTGAGAGTAGCAAACAAGTTGGAGAGAAGTTGTGAAAAGGGAAGTTGAGAAAAGAGGGAGAGGGAGATATATTTAAAGACAGTGTGATGGGAAAGAAGAAATTCAGAAATTACTTAATCACTCCCTGACTCTTTAGGCCATGTAGGTCCTTGGACACTGTCACAGTTTGCCCCAATTCTTTCTGTTAAGGCCATATTTTTGCCATTGATGATAATTCACAGTAAGAACTTTGAGGTCTTGCTCAATATTATCCCTCCGTCTTCTCCTTGGTTAGCCATGAGGTGAGACACCCCAAGGAGGTTCTTCCAGGACATGCTTAGCTGTTCTGTCTTTCGTTGTCCTCCTAATCACATGCCCTGCCCTCTGAAATCATTTTGAAATAGTGGTCAGAAAAAAGAACAATTCATAGTAAAGACCAAATCAACAACATTATCAAGAAATTGCATGGGAAAGTTACTCCAAGGTTGGAGGTCAAATGACAAGGTTACAGCGAAGTAGCAAAAGACAGCAGACTTTGTAAACATTAATTGATGAAACCTCATGATAGTCTTGTAAAAAAAGATAAATATCCCTTTTATAGCTGAGGAAACTGAAGCACAGAGTTTAAATCTCTGATCCAGCAAAACACTTGTGCATGTGCATAATTTTAAGCATACAAATATTCCCACTGCAGTCAGTGAGAGTATTCCCATGCTTAAAGCTACATGTGTACATAAGGGCTTTGCAGAAGTAGGGCCTATCCAGCAAAGATTGTATAGCAAGCCAGTGTACATCCCCCAATGAAACCCAGAAGCCCTCATTCCAGTTTCCTGATCGAAACAGAGAATAGCGTGGCACCTTTGTCTCTTGAAGTATCAAAAATAGAAATTACTGACAGTGAATCAGTGGCTTTTATCTTTTCTAGTTAGAGTAGCCTAGAGGTGCATTCAAATCTCCTGCTGAAGGTTAAGCCTACTGGGTGAACAGCAGAAAGATTGTCATCTTTAATGGGCTTATTCACCTGAACTCATCAGTGGGACAACTAATAAATTAATGATAATTTACAGTTATAAAGGACCCTCCATTCCAAAGTGCTTTACAAGCTTTCAGCTCCATGTATGGTACCTCTGGCATAGGAAGAGTGGAAACTATGCTGACAGGCATCTGCCAGTATGACGTATGGGTAGCCAATAAGACCATAAGTGGTAGAATTTTTTTGCTGCTTGTTATAAAATGTAATATTCATTACAAGAATTGCTATTCAGCTACAAAAAAAATATGAGTTTAAAGTATGGTCTTAACATGTTTCTTCTCTCATGTAACTGTAATACAGTTGGAGATTGGTTTGGAATTTTTTACTGTAATCTTTTTGGCCACCATAAGATGATTCTCTTCCACTGGCTAATAAAGCTGCAAGTCCTTCCATTACTTAAATACATATACTCCTCATTTACCTATGGTATACATTTTACATGGAATTTTAAAACGTTTTTTTTTCCACTGTCAAAGCCTGGGCTCAGAGTTCTGTGTAGAGCTGGTCAAATGATTCATTGTGAATTATAGTCATTGTGAATTGGGCAGTTTTTCATTGAATAATTATTCACAAATTCATTTTCCTGTTATTCTCCCATATCTATAGCTGGTCAGATAATAATCAAATAAATCATTCACATTTACTTTTCAGTCAGTCATTGAATAATTTCTTCTCGTAAATAATTGTTTGCACTATTTACTACTGCTACTTCTGTGTTTCTCCAGAAGGGGCTGAAAACTTCATCAACAGCTAAGGCACTGCAAGGAACTTTTGTTGACCCCTAGATCTCGATCCTGAACCCCAGAAGACAGTAAGAGTTTTCACAGTGATTTAATGGCAGCGGGTCTGGGCCTCTGGCCACCATAAGGATGGATAGATAGATAGATAGCTTCACAAAACACAAGAACCAGGGATCATCCAGTGAAATTAATAGGCAACAGGTTTAAAACAAACATAGGGAAGTACTTCTTCACACAACTCACAGTCAACCTGTGGAACTCATTGCCAGGGGAGGTTGTGAAGGCCAAAACTATAACTGGGTTCAAAAAATAATTAGACAAGTTCCTGGAGGATAGGTCCATCAATGGCTATAAGCCAAGAAAGTCAGGGATGCAATGCCACATTCTGGGTGTCCCTAAGCCTCTGACTACCAGATGTTGGGACTGGAAGACAGGGGATCACTTGACAAGAGTCCTGTTCTGTTCCTTCCCTTTGAGGCATCTGGCATTGGCCACTGTCAGAGGACAGGATACTGAGCCAGATGGACCATTGGTCTGACTCAGTATAGCTGTTCTTACGTTCTTATCCCTTAGAGTGTTCCAGGTATTTCAGTTCACCTTTAATTCTGCTAAACCAACTTCTGCATAAGTAATGCTTGCTATATAGTTACCACTATATTTATAAGGAGAGATTATCAGAGACACAAGGAGCAGACACTAATTGCCCTTTTGACTTTGAAAACCTCCCCATAGTTAACACTGAGAAAAAGGATAGTATTCCTGCTAAAATAAATAAATAAAAATTGAAAAAAAAATCTGGTATCACTATAGCAGTGCCTTTGATTCTAGTATTGCTGTGAATAAATAAATGTGGTGGGTTTGAATTTAGTGGTTGCACTTAAACGGAGATGCACAGTTCAGATTATTAACATATATGACAGCATACATTTGACAACAGATTACATTTTAAATGGAGATTTTACATTTTAATTTCAGCTGTGTCTTTAAATTTGTTCAGGTGGAAAATAGAACAAATGACCATCTCAAATAGATCATTAAACCATATGCTCTTATTCTCCTGTAAAAAAACTAAAGCTAAAATACATGGAGAGATAGAAAAGGTTCAGAACTCAACTAGCTAACCTGCTTGATTTCCCATTTAGGGGACCGGTCAAATAACCTACTTATGCATAGGTATGGAACTGTGAACATCTGGGAAACAGAGGAGCACAGGTTGAGAAGGAAAGAAACAGGGTATGTTTGAATATTGAAGTAAATTTTGTACTTATGAAAGATACAATTTGATAACCCTGGAACCTGAAGTCCAATATTTATCCACAGGACAAGTGCAACTCAGACAGCAGTAGTACAAACTTCCTTACCCTGCTCTGCCAATGTGCTGCAGTTCTGTTGGACAGAGATCACTTCCCTGTGAGAAATGGCAGTGAAGTCTATGGGGTAGATTTTCTAAGGCATAAATGGCTGTTAGGCACCTAAATGCCATCTGTGCCTTTGAAAAATCTACCCCTATCTGCCCACGTAGGATGAGAGTTTCAGAAACACCTATGTGACTTAGTGGCACAAATCCCAATTACTTTCCATAGGACTTGAGCATCTAGGTCACTTAGATACTCCCATAGTCTCTGCTGAGACACCTAGCGTGGATAGCAATCTGGTAATCCAGTTGTCAACCGGCACAGGACTGAGGCAGGGATTTTCAAAAGCACAAGTGACTTAGGAGCACAAGTCTCATTGATTTTCAGTAGGACTTACTCTCCTAAATCTCTTAGGCATTTTGAACATGTCTCCTCAAGGCCACTAACTCCTTTTATAGCAAAGATCACCAATCATTTGTAAGAAAGTAATGACTTTTCTCACCATGAACCTCAGCAAGATTTGAATGAGTGACAAAAGTGTGAATTATTTTAGGTCATTACCAATCCCCTGCATCATCCAGCTCACCTAGGCAAGATGTTTTAACATCACTTCCAAAAGCACCATTTCTACAAATTGATACTTCCATCAATGACAGTAACAATTCTGCATGAATTCAGTATAATGTCCTCCCAGGAAGTAGCATTTTGTGCAGTCAGGATTTCATGGAATGAGGATATTTAGCATGGTAGTACCCATTAATTGGATGGTAGATTTTGACATACCAAATAAATAGGAATAAAGAAGTATAATTCCACACAGGAAATACAGCACCTACCTTTGGATCCCAAACATCTTTGTTCAGCAGAAGTAGGCAACCTTCACTAAACTGGTTTGATCCAATTCCAATATATGATAAAGTGAAACTTGCCATTAGTGACCACCGAAGAGAGCCACAAAATCTGTTTCCTGGTAAAGTTGGGTTTTCTGTAAAATCAAACCACAATGTACTGGACACCCTGGGCACACTTTAAGGTGATCAATATGGGGTTTATTAAAGAAGGCATTAATATAATTTTCATTGCACTGATCCACAGGTTCAGGCAAAGCAGAATGGTATGCTCTGCACATTGTCAAACAATTTACCTTCATTGATAAGCACAGTCTTATAAAAAAAATAAAAATAAAAGTAATGCAGTCTGGACTGTTAAAATGGTGATACAGCCCCTTAAAGGCCCAGTCCTTCAGATCTTACCTTGACAAAATTCCTATTGAAGTCAATTAAAGACAAAAGGCTCAGGAAACAAAGCGTAGTTCCCAGGTCAACACTAAAGGGTGAGTATGCAAACCAGACTCGTCTGTGACATCACGAGGAAGCCAGGCCTTTTATTAATGCAACACAGCTCCAAAGTGATGAACATTTCTATGGCAAGACTGAATGCTGACCCTTACAATACCCTACCCAAGCCAACCAAATCCGAAAAGGATAAGAACCAGTTTTGCTCCATCACCTCATAGTAACAGTTTCTGCAAAAGAGCAAAACAGAATTGCTTTGTTTATGCCTTGAAACAAATACAACGTAGCACCCTTCTGAACAAGTCCAATAAAATTTACTAGAAAATGACAACATTTCTAAAGATTTTTTTTAAACCATCCCATAGAAAATGAATAGGGGATTATATCCCTGCTATAGAATTCTCTAAGATGGTTCAAAAGCATATGGAAAAATTATCACGTTTTATGTGTTTTAGAGTAATATCTCTAAACTCCCATTGGTTTTATCACCATTACATTTTATAGGACTTTCCCAAAAGAGACAGGATGTGAGATTCATTTTTATAGATAAATTAATACATGTGTATAGCTATGTATCTCCTATCTATGTATGAATATACTGCATTGCCTGTATATTCATGAATACACTTTTTAAAAAGGAAAAAGAAAATAAGTCGCCTTAATTGTAAAGTAGCAAAGCATTCATTCTTTAAATCTAGTTTTCACAGCGATGTATGGGAGAGAATGCTGCCATGTCATCCCTCCTAAGCTACCCACCCAGCAGAAGCTTGATGCCAGGAGCGTGACCAGCATTTCAGATGCCTCAGGTAGGGACCTGTGATACAAGGTCCTCTGCCATGTTGGGAGAGCCATATAGCGACATCCAGGTGATAGTCACAGAAAGTTACCGGCTGCTGTTCTGGCCAGAATTAATGTACTCTGATAGCTGCCGTCCAGAGAGGGAGGGGAATAACGTGAGGAGTCCCTGTGCAGAAAAAGAAGCATTTCACTTTCACCTCTACATTAACATTGATTACCGCAGGGTGTAGTGGGGAGTGTTTTTGGAAATGGTATGTAAGAAGTGCTTTGAACCCTAATGATTCTTCTAAAATTAAAGACTTTCGTCAACTGTTTCTGAGCTATTTTTACAGTTCTGCCAAGAGATAAAGAGGGCAAAAGCACCACCTTGTGGCTAAAGGACAAACATATTTCTAGACAAGCAATTCAGCATTATAGTATGCAATTGTTTTCTGAAATATTTTTCATTCTTCTTTTCAAAAAGCACATTATGACTTTTTTTCCCAAAAGAATTGTCAGCTACAGTAAATGAACATAATTGAATTCCAGATTTAAATCAATATAACCGAATTCCAGATTTAATTTGTTTTCTCTAAGATTATGAAATTAGAGGCCAAAACCATGTGAAAGAAAAATTTCATAATCATATCATAAAACAAAATGCCATGTTAACTTTAAACTCAGATTGGGATTCTGATACTTACCTGTAACATTAATAAAACCATCTTTGTGGATAATTTCTTACAACAAAGGTCCCGATCCTGCAATGACCTACATACATGCCTACATAAGTGACTTTACTGTAGTTCCATTGATTTAATTGAGACTGCTCATGGGCTTCAAGTTAAGCACATGTGTAAGTCTTAGCAGGATCAAGATCTAAGGGTTCTGCCAACAATTTGTAAAAGGAGTACAAGGGAAATCCCTGTGGATTGTTGAACTCTTATTGCTAAAACAAATTCTTCATGCCAGCCTTGTTTCAGCATCCCATAACTGCACTTATATTTCTTAAAGGGAAAATATCATTGGTCTCACATCCTCAGATTAACAAGACAAGGCCTGGTTCTCCTCTCACGTATACTAGCTGTACACTAGTATAATCCCATAGATGGCATTGGAGTTACTCCTGATTTACCCCAGCATAAGAAAGAGGGAAAACAGGCCTACCCCCTCCACTTTCCAAATACAAATAAGCCTGTAAATTTACATGAAATGTTTTCATAGCAAACAAGGCAAGTTTTAAAGCAGAAAATCCACACACATTTCTGGAAGATTTTCCCTTTAGTCATAGTTTATAATACCTCATCTGTATCTGATCACCTCTAATAGGAAGGATCAGCTCATTTGTCTATTGTTCATTTTCTCTTTCTCGGGTTATTAACACTGTTGTGATAAAAATTCATGAAAATCAATGGAATATGGATATTTATTTATTTGTTCCTAAGAAACAGGATCATACATTTAAGTCTTGAATGTGACTTCTGCTTTCTATTTATACCTACATGTGGTGTGGGGGGGGGGCAGGTTTGTAGAAATGTTGGTGGTGCCCAGAAAGCCCAGAGCCCACTCCCCCAAACTCCGTGCCACACTTGCCTAAGGCTCTGGGAGGGAGTTTGGGTTGAGGGAGAAGGTCTGGGGTGCAAGCCCTGGGCTGGGACAGCGGGTTGGGGTGCAGGCTCTGGGAGGGAGTTAGGGTGCAGAAGGGGTGAGAGATTGGTCTCTGGGAAGGAGTTTGGGTGGGGGAAGGGGTGTGGGGTGCAGGCTCTGGGATGGAGTTTGGATGCAGGCTCTGGGCTGGGGCAAGAGGTGGGGGTCCAGGAGTGGGTGAGGGATGCAGGCTCTGGGAGGGAGTTTGGGGGTGGGAGGGGTGCAGAGGGCTGGGGAGCAGGCTCTGGGGCGAAGTTTGGGTGCAGGCTCTGGGCTGGGGCAGCGGGTGGGGGTGCAGGCTCCAGGCAGGGGGTGGGGGTGCAGGCTCTGGGATTGAGTTTGGGTGCAGGCTCTGGGGTGGGGGTGCAGGCTCTGGGAGTGAGTTTGGGGGCTGGGGGTGAGTTTGGGGGCTGGGGGTATGTGGGAAGGGGGTGGTACAGGCTCTGGGAGGGGATGGGAGATGCAGCCCTTACCTGGGGCTCCTAGGCAAGGCAGGCCGGAGGGACTCTATGCACTGCTAACTCCAGGCACTGCCCCCGTAGCTTCCTGTTGGCCGTAGGGGTGCTTGGGGTGGGAGCAGGGCGCGTAGACACAGACCCACCCTGCCCAGGGGCCACAGAGAGGGGCTGGTAGCCTCGTGGAGCGAGTAGGCAGGAAGCCGCTCAGCTCTGTTGTGCTGCCGGTGGTGGGTGGGGGCCCTGGGCTGTTTTAAATTGCCCAGGGGACACACGGGCAGGGAGCGCCTGGGGGCGGAAGGTGGGGCTGAGGGAGAGACCCGGCCTCAAACACTGCTGGAGCCGGGCCCCAGGCCAGGAATATTCCTGGTGCGCAGGCACCATGGGCCCATATAACTCGCCACCTATAGGTGTGGGCAGGTTTGGGTTTCTTTATGTAAACACCATGCCCTGGGCTATTTAAATTATTTTAAAGAACATTCTGATTGCCTTTGGACATGCCAGTCAGATTCATATTACTAATTACTTTCTCCTGGTTGTAATAGATTAAAGATCGTTTTTACTTTCATATGCATGATGCATGTGAATTGCACTGCAAGGCTGTGACATACACTCCTAAGGCCTGACTGCCATACCATGACATATTGTTTCATAGTTATCAAAACTATCAACACATCATCACTCATTCTCAGGACAGGATTGTGAAGTCGAATCCTGGTAATTCAGGATTAGATTTTTGAAAATTCATCTATTTATGTAATCATTTATGTTAAAGAATTCAAATTATAGGTATCTCATTGTTATTGTCAGTTACTTTAACAATCATGAGGTTTGTGATCTATTAAACTAGGACCAGATTCTGCGCCTTCATACTGAGATGGAATTCAAGAGTAACTCAACTGAAGTCAATGTCATGACTCCAGAGTTGTACCCGTGTAAGCGAGATTAGAATTAGGCTCCAGAGCTTCACTGTTCCAGTCGAATTTTCTCAGTAAAACATTTTCCGCCTTGCTTCAAAGAGGAAAAGGCAACAGAGAGTTGCCTAAGTCCAGACTCTGAGTCAAGTTTGAGCCCCTCTTCCGTCCACATGCAAATTAGTCTGACTCAGGTCAGCAAGCAATTGGGTCCCGAGTCCTAGGACTCTGCTGGGAGGTAGGTCGGAGCTTGAGTCCTGCTGTGATGTGGGTCCCAGCCCTGTCATTTTGCAGCATGGATGTAGCGTAAGATGCTGACCTAAATCGGTCTGTGAAGTGCAGTATGGAAGCATTAGCACAGTGTGGGTATGTCTACATGGTGCCCCCCCCCCCAAAAAAAAGGCCATGGCAGAGACTCTCAGTGCCTGGGTCTATGGGACTCCAACTATAACACTAAATATAGCTGTGTAGCCATTCAGGCTTGGGCTGGAGCTCAGGCTTTGAAAGCCACCTCTCCAGGCTTAAGAACCTACGTTCCAGCCCAGGCCTGAACCTCTACACTATTTTTTAGTGCTAGAGCATGAGACCAAGTCTGTGGATCCAGATTCTGAAACTTGCTGCTATGAGGGGTGTGGGGAGGGTCATGTGCTGTATAGACATATCCTGAGAGAGCCAGGTCAAGGTTTGCAATGCACTGTAAAGGCTCAAGCATGCGCTTGGAAGCACTGAGTCCATAAACCCAAGTCCCAGAGATCCAAGTTTACAATGCAGTGTAGACAAACCCTGAAAGGTCTACATTGTATTAATAACTTCAAATGATTATGATATACAATAGGTCACAAATAAATGCAGTAAATGACAGATAGTTTACAGAAAGAAAAGGAGTACTTGTGGCACCTTAGAAACTAACCAATTTATTTGAGTATAAGCTTTCGTGAGCTACAGCTCACTTCATTGGATGCATACTGTGGAAACTGCAGAAGACATTATATACACAAAGACCATGAAACAATACCTCCTCCCACCCCACTCTCCTGCTGGTAATAGTTTATCTAAAGTGATTACTCTCCTTACAATGTGTATGATAATCAAGTTGGGCCATTTTCAGCACAAATCCAGGTTTTCTCACACACACACCCCCCACACACACACAAACTCACTCTCCTGTGTGGGGGGGGGTGAGAAAACCTGTATTTGTGCTGGAAATGGCCCACCTTGATTATCATACACATTGTAAAGAGAGTGGTCACTTTGGATGGGCTATTACCAGCAGGAGAGTGAGTTTGTGTGTGGGGGAGTGGGGGTGGGGCGGAGGGTGAGAAAACCTGGATTTGTGCTGGAAATGGCCCAACTTGATTATCATAGGTTTCAGAGTAACAGCCGTGTTAGTCTGTATTCGCAAAAAGAAAAGGAGTACTTGTGGCACCTTAGAGACTAACCAATTTATTTCAGCATAAGCTTTCGTGAGCTATAGCTCACTTCATCGGATGCATACTGTGGAAACTGCAGAAGACATTATATACACAGAGACCATGAAACAATACCTCCTCCCACCCCACTCTCCTGTTGGTAATAGCTTATCTAAAGTGATCACTCTCCTTACAATGTGTACGATAATCAAGGTGGGCCATTTCCAGCACAAATCCAGGTTTTCTCACCCCCCCCCTTTTTTTTCCAAAAACCACACACACAAACTCACTCTCCTGCTGGTAATAGCTTATACAAAGTGACCACTCTCCTTACAATGTGTATGAAAATCAAGGTGGGCCATTTCCAGCACAAATCTTTCTTACCTCCCACCCCCATACACACACAAACTCACTCTCCTGCTGGTAATAGTTCATCCAAAGTGACCACTCTCCCTACAATGTGCATGATAATCAAGGTGGGCCATTTCCAGCATAAATCCAAATTTAACCAGAACGTCTGGGGGGGGGGGAGGGCAGGGGAGGAAAAAACAAGGGGAAATAGGCTACCTTGCATAATGACTTAGCCACTCCCAGTCTCTATTTAAGCCTAAATTAATAGTATCCAATTTGCAAATGAATTCCAATTCAGCAGTTTCTCGCTGGAGTCTGGATTTGAAGTTTTTTTGTTTTAAGATAGCGACCTTCATGTCTGTAATTGTGTGACCAGAGAGATTGAAGTGTTCTCCGACTGGTTTATGAATGTTATAATTCTTGACATCTGATTTGTGTCCATTTATTCTTTTACGTAGAGACTGTCCAGTTTGACCAATGTACGTGGTAGAGAGGCATTGCTGGCACATGATGGCATATAGCACATTGGTGGATGTGCAGGTGAACGAGCCTCTGATAGTGTGGCTGATGTTATTAGGCCCTGTGATGGTGTCTCCTGAATAGATATGTGGGCACAGTTGGCAACGGGCTTTGTTGCAAGGATAGGTTCCTGGGTTAGTGGTTCTGTTGTGTGATATGTGGTTGTTGGTGAGTATTTGCTTCAGGTTGGGGGGCTGTCTGTAGGCAAGGACTACACATTATCATACACATTGTAAGGAGAGTGACCACTTTAGATAAGCTATTACCAGCAGGAGAGTGGGGTGGGAGGAGGTATTGTTTCATGGTCTCTGTGTATATAATGTCTTCTGCAGTTTCCACAGTATGCATCCGATGAAGTGAGCTGTAGCTCATGAAAGCTTATGCTGAAATAAATTGGTTTGTATCTAAGGTGCCACAAGTACTCCTTTTCTTTTTGCGAATACAGGCTAACACGGCTGTTACTCTGAAACCTGTCATAGTTTTCAGACATTTGCTTGCCTCTAGAGTGAGACAAATACTGCTAAAAATATTTCCAAAACTATTTGAATTTTTAATTAATTCACTTTGGCTCTGTTTGTACTCCTTTATACTTACTTTCCACTAGCATTCTAGCAAAATGGGTTTACCGGCAAGAATGTTGGCTCAAACATCAAATTTTAAGTGAACATTCCATAATATTTATTATAAGAAAATTCAAAGTTCATGATTACTGAATTTGCATCCAAAACCTGATTCTAAGGGTTATGCTCATCCAATCAGAAATCAGAAACATATCATGAGACCCACGTGGCCAACTGAACTGGCTCAAATTTCACATAAAGACTCACAGAGGGATGGTCATGAACAAGCTACAGACTGAGAATTGTGCACACAAATTATCTGGCAAATGATTTCAAATAAGTAAATTCAGAAAAATCCATTCACAGAAATTTGTCAAGAGAAAAAGCTTAAATTAATCAAATAAAAATTATGCCTGATTTATTCACTCAGCTCTACTTTTTATACAAAAATATTAATAAATTCTGCATTAACCTGTAACAAAAGAACAAGATAAGATATAGGCGTACCTGAAACAAAAAGCCTCACAGGATGCTTAGGGCAACTCACAGATAGAAACACTCCTATCTTGGACCCAATAGGGCCTACAAACTAGTCTTTCTTGGGGCATCATATACTATAAGAACATGTTTTTACTAGACTTCCAACGAGCAATTCACCAGCATTTAGAACAATATTTTATATATGTTATTTGTTATTCCTTAAAAAATGTTTAGTTATCCAATCAGGAGGCAGAAAATACCATGTAAATTAGGTGACCAATCACACACCACAAAGAGCAAATAGTTGAGCTGAACAGTTTCTGCACACTCCAAATTATTACTTGAATAACAAAGACTTTTACAGTAATCTAGATCAGTTTGTGTATTAATCCCAAATAGAATAAAGGGTTGACGTAATCTGATAATGTATTTACAGTGAAAATTTCAACAAACTCTAGAGAAGATTATTTTAAAATTCTTATTCTTTTTTAGTGGATGATTCAAGACTTTAGCGTCACAAGTGAAGAATGGAAAAGGGGAAGTAGAATAGAGAAGGGGAAGCAGAAAGGGTAAAATTAACTGCTAGTTAATATTTATCTATTGCCAGGCAGGCAAGGGGGAACATTTTGTAGGGGAGGAAGTGCAGGATAAAACATTACTTTTAAGTTCATTTGTTTCATCTGGAAATGTATTTTGGAATATTATTCAGTATCTGGCACCTCTCAGATCACAGTATATTCATTATAGTTCATACTAGATCTCACATCCTGAAGCAGTGATTTCCAGTGGTCCTCTAACCTTAGTCTTACTCTCACTGTCTGTCTTTGAAACTTGTGTATCACTTGATTCTACTCCTTCTATTTTCTGAACCTTCTTTCAAAAACTCCCAGTCTGAGAGAGCGCTCAGGTAAGTCTGAAGCAGAAGAATAAAGATGGTAAAATCATTAGAGCTTGGCCTAAGAGGTCATGTTTCCATTTTGGTTTGTCAAAATTAAAAGAGGTAGTAATATCCAGGTTCCTTTTCATCATAACCACCAAACTTTGAAGCGGGGACTGCATATGGACAAAATAATCTGGTTAAGGTTAATGGCCACAGACTTTGTCCTGAGTCTTGTGCCCCGAAAGCTCTGCATTCTCTGATCTAAACTTTGTTTATGAGGCAGGATTTTGTTGAGTCTTTCAGTATGAAAGTTCATTTTGGAATTCTTCAGATGACAAAATATCTCTTGAATAGTAGCACAATATCATCTCCTCCTTCGCTGAAAGACTAAGTTCAATAGCCTGCCCTTGTGCTGAAAAAATCGAATTACAATGCTGAGCAAAATGTTGCACCAAAATGGTAAAGTGTAACTTCAATCAATGCCTTTGCAAATATATGAAAGTGCATATGTGGATCTCTGTGTAGCTGTGGCTTCATAAGTGAGAAAAAATGTATTTACATCAGTGCTAAGTGTAGCTCAGATACTCAGCCGGAAAACACCCAGAATTCCAAAGTATTCATTCTGTCCCGTCTCACAAAAGCTAGCCATTTCCAACTCCTGCCATGCACAGCTGTCAGAGAAACACAGCATTACCACTGCATTGTGTTCCCACTCCTATAATGCCTGCCACATGGAAAGAATCTCTATAAGTACATATGAAACAGTCATCTCTCACATATGACTCCAATACATATTTTATGTTGCATCTTATTAATTGCAGATGTCAAAGGAGTGTCTCAAATATTGTATAAACATATGCTCAAAGCAATGCCAAGCCAGAAATGGCTAATGCAATTTATACTGGCCACATGCTCACATGTATGTTTGTGCAGGTTAGATTGTCTGATGTTCATAATCCCCAGTGTGAATGTGAATCAGATTTATTATAGACTGTTAAGACTTCATGCTGGTAGCATATCTCAATTAATGTAATATCAGACCATGCTTAAAATCAAAGCAGACAAGATAGCGGGTCAATGTACTTCTGCACACTGTACCCCTACACATGTGCTTTTCTGTGTATTGTGTTGATTTTTTCAATGAAAAGATTGTACTATCAAAGCAGTGACAAGTGAATGTTGGTATTTCACACTAGTGCAGAGAAATATGACAAATTATTGCTTGCTATGAACACCCTTTATTTGGATGCTATCATTCTCTCTCTGATCTGGAATTTTCAATGGGTATCATATAGTTTAGCTAATTTGTTCATTAGCCATACCTAATGTTCTGCTGCTCACACCTTTTTGGCTTATCAGTCATATGCAAGTCACTTCACCATGACAGCACCAAATGGCCACAAGATAGATTTCGTGCATAAAAGGATGTGTAAACAAAAATCAATTAAACTATAGCACACTCCTGAGATGTGTAGTGCATAGCTCATATTACCTTATAGCCCTGTGATCTGTTGTACTGATACCACAAACTTCTGGCAGGTAAGGCAGGAAGAATAGTAGGGAGAGTAGTAGCTTGCAAGCAATAAACTTGATTAGCTCTAGATGGTTGCCAGTCAGGAGACCTCTTTCTCTGGACCAAATTAAGTCTTGGCAAAGCACGTGCAACTCCAATGACTTTTAAAACACCTGTCTATACGTTCGGAATGTTTTTGTTTTAGCATTTTTAACAAAAATGTATCTTTACCTGTAGGAACGTTCAGACCAAACCAGTCAGAACCTTTGGAACTGTCCATAGTATTTGATGTCATATTTCTCATTCTTCATAAATTTATGAAGCCCCAATGATGGCTAATACTGTTAAAAAATATGTAGAAGGCATGGTCTGTAGCCGGAGGAACTCACAGTCTAGCTCAGATACTAGGCTACACCAGAAGGCAGTTGAAACACTGAATAGTGCAAACTGAGCAGCTGAAAAGCTCTCTGGAAAAGAGTTTTATGATGGGATTTTAAGTGGAAAAGGAAGATTGTTCAGATCGTGAGAAGTTGGAGGCAGAGCTGGGTGTTGGAGAAGAATGGAAGAAGGTATGATACCAATAATGGTTAAAATATACAAGGAAGGTGGCAATTAAGAGAGAACATAGGGAAGGATGGAAGAGTGAGAGGAATTTTTTTAATATTTAAGAGTGATTGTCTTCACTTGGAAGCTGGACATGAAGAAGAGTGGCTCTGGGATCTAATTAATCAGTGTTACTGCGTATTGGACTGAGTGTTTTTCTATACTGCATAGTAGAGATGAGGCACTTGCATTAGACATGTTTGCTTATGTGAAAATCCTATAATAAAGTTGTCTGTATAATAATGGAGTTGCTAACCAGCAGATCTGCTAGTATTGCTCTGATCACAATGGAATTTGTTTATCTTTCTCCCTAATAAGTGCCATCTTCTTTGTATTGCATGTTGGGGCATGTATGTGACTGGGAAAGCCCAGGAGAGGCAGAACAAAGGATGAGTCAACATTCAGTTTTCCAGTTTGCTGCGATAAAATGATTTTACCTGAAATGAAAGCATTAACCACGGCAGGAAGTGTCAGCCTGAGCTTCACCCAGGTTTAGGTCTGTGACACCTAGCAAAGGTCTTGTCGTGATTTGTATTAAGCTCAGAACCCTGAGGACTCTACCTGAAGGTGCTGCGCACAGTAAAAATGCAGAAGAAGAGAGAGAGAGAGAGAGACTTATTCATCCTCAGGATCATCATTATGGTGAGGGATTCGAATATCAGGATGAGTTAACTTTTCTCCTCTCTCTTTCCCTCTATTCCCTGCCTTAGCACTATCTCCCACTCAGGTTTTGCTCTGTGCCTCTCCCTCCCTTTGTAGAATGAAACCTCCTCCCTCTCTCTAGCCTGCCCTCCAAGATGTATTTGAAATCCACCCCCCTCCAGGCATGTGGAAAACCCACATTATCTCCTTGTCTAATCTCCACCTTTAGGCTGCATGGCAGTAAGCCCCCACATCCTGCTGTGATTCTTTTATTTCTGAGACTCTGGCTGGATTTTGCAGCAGGGGGAAGCAGGCCAGAGAGCAAGAGCAGGTCAGATAGGAAGAAAAAGGTACAAATAGGGCGAAATGGGGCAGGGCTTTTTCTCCTTTCAGGGGTCCTAACCTGGACCCTCCTCAAATTGGTCATAAATTTTCCCTCTTCTCCTAGCACAGCGAATACTCAAGCACACATACAGCTCAGGAAAATGGCCAGTCTTAATCGTATAAGATATTTCTAAACTATCCAGTATCCTAAGGGCTTTAAGTATTTTAAATTCCATTTTCCCTTTTACTCATCAATCTTTTTCTCTAGTTTTGGAGTTAAGGCGGCTTGGGTCTCAGGAAGGAAGTGTGAATATTTCAGCTAAGCTTACAGTTTTTCAGCTCGTTGCAATAAATGTGCCAGAGAGACAGAAGAACGAACAAGTAGTTGGTGGATTTGAGCCTGTAACAGTTTGCTGCTTGCCCACTCTTTTGAGTTGTCACACTGTGATGATGATTCCAAAAATCTCCAGCTTCTCACCGACAACTTGACAAATTTAGTTTAACTATTTTGATGTAATAATCTAATTAGGTAAACGGGTTCAGTAACCGATTACGTTTTGCTAATTTCAACCATCTGCTTCAACATTTGCTCTTATGTGTACTAGATTTCAGAGTGCCTTTGCTCTAACAGTAATTAATGAAACTGTTAATAAGCTACATATATCATATTATGCTACAATAATTTATCAAAGGATAATGTTACAAGACAAATTATATTTAACAATTACAGAAAATGACTTACATCACTAAATGTTGCACACTGCTAACTAGTTTCTTTACTCTCTTCTTAATGAATTCCCTAATTAATTTAATGCACACTTTATGCATAATTTGAAATTTAAAAACATTGCTGGGTCAGGTTTTACCATCCTCTTTTACATGCTGTCTGCTTCTACAAGATATATATTAGCAAAACATGACCTCTATGCAAATTACAGAGACCTGCTGTTATTTTCATTCTGAGTCCTCATGAACACATTCTAAATTGCGCTCTCTCACACGCACGCACGCTCGCTCTCTCACACACATGCACAACTTAGATAATGCTCTTTGGTATTCCTAAGTTGTTTCTGTTGCTGACAGAAAGAAGCTAGCATTACATAATATTGGTCCATGCTTACAAACACCACTTTAGAATTAGATAATTATTTATACTAAAAAACCTAGATGGCTATTTTAATCCTTTATTATACAATCATTTCCATTTTGGACAAGGATATTTTCAGTCTTATGTTGTACAGCCAGCTACCTACGAATGCAGCATTGCCAACCTCCAGAGTTCAAAAATCATGAGTCAGGCCCCAAATCATCATGAGATTAGCTTTAAAATTATGACGTTTTGAAAAAAAAATCATTTTGCATTCTGTTTCTTTGCCTTCTCTTGTATGAGCCTTTAGGATACACTCTAGGTCACATTTTAAAGCTTTTTTCTACAACCATGAGAGCTAGAATTTTTATTTTATTTTTAATGAAAGCCAATGTTCTCACCTAATCACATGACTTCAAGAGCTGGGGCTTTAACTAGACCACCAAATATTTTGTGATTCAAGAGAAAATCAGAGGCAACCTTAATTTTGGCATTTCCTAACTTTTGAATGTTTGACTTTGCAACCTTCATGTTAACAGAATTAGAGTTGCCCATTCAACTAATCCCTTCCATAAACTATTTGACAATTGCATACTAGGTTTAGCTAGATCCATCAATATAAATAAAGCACTTCTTTCTAATAGGCATCTTATATGTATATAAAATGTAGCATACTTATGACAAGTCTTGAGTTCTATCCCATCATTTGTAAACATGCTCTAGGATTTATCTGTGTTTAATATTGATTTGTGTCTGTTCTTTATTAAATAACCTGTGTTATAGAAATTATTTAATACAAATCTGTATTTTTTTTATTTTGGAAGACAACTTTGATACATTTTCACAGTGTTTTCAAGTAGCAGCCAGATGTTTGTTCCTGTAACAAAAAATCTCAGATTCCTAAACATTTGTCAAGGAACAGAATTATCAGCTTTGCTCCTGATTTCCTGGCTAACATTTAGCAGTCTTTGCTACTTAGAAGTACAGAAGTTTCTGGAACAATATATGAATGCTGCTTACCACAGAACATGCACAGTACAGTTTTCTGCTATGCTTAAAATTACTTTGTTCCTGATAAAGACTGTGAAGGCTGAGCCACTGAAGGAAACAGTTATATAATGCTGTGCTTAAATAAAACCTAGACTTGATGTTAAATGACAAAACTATTTCATTCCACTAAAAATAAGTATTTTGTTATGTTGAAATAAGGTTTTATTTTGAAGGAAATAGTATGAACCTTGGAGTTATCATTGCATCCAGAAGCCAGAAACTGAAGAAAATTTATTGAAGTCTCTTTTCAGTTTATAAATATCCATCCTAACTCACCCAGTGACATAGTTCAAACACTTAGAATGTATTCCTGGAGCGTATACATAAAAGGTCTAAGTTGCTGAATGCTACAGCTATTTTCTGTTTCTTTTCTTACAGCGTTGACCCCAGAACTGACTACCAGGGCCCATTTTGGAACTTTGACATCTCAGATAGGTTGCCCAATTTCTGATTTCACTTTAATAAATAATAATAATTCATGCTTATCTAATGCCTTTCACCCATACATCTCAATACACTTTAGACAGGTGAGTAGAAATCCTTATTACTGATTGGGAAGCTGAGGAGCAGACTGAATTGGAAACGGTCGCACATTAGTGGCGGAGCTCGAAAGATTAAGGCCTCGCTTAAAAAACATCCCCCTGAGCGATATAAGTTTCACCAGCATAAGTGGTAGTGTGCTTTGTCAGTGGGAGAGCTTTTCCCACCACATAGCTACTGTAGCTCGTTGGAGGTAATTTGATTATGTCAATGGGAGAGCTCTCTCCTGTCAGCATAGAGCAGCTACAGGAGAGGTCTTACAGAGGCACAGCTGCATCGGTACAGTCGTGCTGCTGTAAGGTCTGTAGTGTAGACATAGCTTTATATGCCTACACCATGATGGTTGGGGGAATGAACAGCAGAAATGAATGACTTACAGCCTACTGGGTGAGTGCTGAGTTCAGACAATGCTGCCAAATTTGTAGCCAAAGGAAACCCTAGGTCATATGGCCCCATCCCACTCAGGACTGCTTAAAATGCTAGCATGACATTTTTCAGAGTAACAGCCGTGTTAGTCTGTATTCGCAAAAAGAAAAGGAGTACTTGTGGCACCTTAGAGACTAACCAATTTATTTGAGCATGAGCTTTCGTGAGCTACAGCTCACTTCATCGGATGCATACCGTGGAAATTGCAGCAGACTTTATATACACACAGAGAATATGAAACAATACCTCCTCCCACCCCACTGTCCTGCTGGTAATAGCTTATCTAAAGTGATCATCAGGTTGGGCCATTTCCAGCACAAATCCAGGTTTTCTCACCCTCCACCCCCCCCCCACAAATTCACTCTCCTGCTGGTGATAGCCCATCCAAAGTGACAACTCTTTACACAATGTGCATGATAATCAAGTTGGGCCATTTCCTGCACAAATCCAGGTTCTCTCACCCCCTCACTCCCCTCCCAAAAACCACACACACAAACTCACTCTCCTGCTGGTAATAGCTCATCCAAACTGACCACTCTCCAAGTTTAAATCCAAGTTAAACCAGAACATCTGGGGGGGGGGGGTAGGAAAAAACAAGGGGAAATAGGCTACCTTGCATAATGACTTAGCCACTCCCAGTCTCTATTTAAGCCTAAATTAATAGTATCCAATTTGCAAATGAATTCCAATTCAGCAGTTTCTCGCTGGAGTCTGGATTTGAAGTTTTTTTGTTTTAAGATAGCGACCTTCATGTCTGTGATTGCGTGACCAGAGAGAACATCTCTGTGTTCTATGTGTAAAGAGTTGTCACTTTGGATGAGCTATCACCAGCAGGAGAGTGAATTTGTGTGTGGGGGTGGAGGGTGAGAAAACCTGGATTTGTGCTGGAAATGGCCCAACCTGATGATCACTTTAGATAAGCTATTACCAGCAGGACAGTGGGGTGGGAGGAGGTATTGTTTCATATTCTCTGTGTGTATATAAAGTCTGCTGCAGTTTCCACGGTATGCATCCGATGAAGTGAGCTGTAGCTCACGAAAGCTCATGCTCAAATAAATTGGTTAGTCTCTAAGGTGCCACAAGTACTCCTTTTCTAGCATAACATTGTTTCTCATGCTTCAATGCAACTTTGTGTGAATTATGAGCCGTTTTGTGCTGAATGAGAGCCGTAGAGTGATAACTTGTGTATCTAATTGGTCTGTCTTTCTCCTCTATCATGACATTACAAAGTCTCCTTTTCTTCTGTTTAACTGGAAACCACCATCTACTATTTCCCTATCTTCCTCCACAAATGCATAACAAGTCTGGACACATTCCCTGTTCTCACCTCCCCCTGCCCCACCTCCACCTCATCTCCAGCCGGCTGACATGGCAGAGCAGTTTGCTGGTAGGAAAAGAGAGCTGCACACTGAATTTTGAGCTTTCTGCCAGGAACCTAAATTGAGTGGCTTTTCAATGGGCCACAGATTTGTCTGAATTGGCCCTGCATTGAGCTATCTTCAAGTCACTAGCCCAGCCTTCTAATCATATTTATGGACAAAATACTTTCCACTCTTCATAGCCATTGTCTCTCATTTACAGTACACTGATTGATTTTAATAAAGAATAAACTATGCCAGTACTTTGATCCTTCTAGTTAATATGCCTCATTACAAAGGCAGGTGATAGGAATTTTCATTCTATTAGTCACTCTTTGGAAACTTGTGCAGGTCTCCTGCCAAAATCAGCTCAGCATCTGGCAAAAAAAAACCCATATATATAATTATTCTGGCAGATTGAATTCAGCCTTTTGATGGGCAAGTAATTCACAAGTAAAGCTCCTTTGCAACTTACTGCTCCCAACACTCACTCACATTAATATGAAAGATATGGGCATATCTCAGATATAAAACTACAAAGTTTTCTTAGGAGAAATTCTCTGAATCTACAGATGATCAGAACAAGGTGGAAAAGAACTAGGAACCTCAAACCCCTTAATGTTTTAGGTGCCTAGAGGTCCCTGAATGGATTAAGGGGGAGAATTTCTGACCTCCTGCCATATGTGCCACTACTGGAAAGAAGATACTGCTCTGGTAACACTGACCAGGATCCAATCCTGCAAGGTGCAGAGCCCCTCCTGAAAAGGTCTGAATACCCTCAACACCCATTAATGTCCACCTTGCCTTAATTTGCCTTCACAAATTAACTGTCATTGTTCTAAGTAGGGTCTCATCTTTTGAAGGTGGCACTCCTGGCGATAACATCAGAGCACAGCTGTTCAGGTAGGCAAGGGTACCTGCAGAAAAAACTGGAATGTTTGAATCTATTCCAAATCACTCTTCATACAGTGTCTTATAGCCACACTGCTTTAAAAAAAAAAATCTATCTTCTCTTTCTGTGTGTCCTCTCTTCTCTTTCTCGCTTGCCTTTCCCTCAAGACTTCCCAGTTTTAAAATCTGTTGTTTTTAATAGTTCATTAAGGATCACTTGCCAGATATTTCTGAATAGCACAACAGGCTGCGGAAAGCTTGGGTGTTCCGTGCTTCTAATGAAAACATAATAAAGTCAGTGAGAATTAAAACAGAGATTTAAGTTATTGAGATGTAATTAAAAAATATGTGTCGGTATTACGAGCAACTTGAAAAAAATTTAGGGTACAATAGTACCCCAGCTCTAGAGCAGTCCATCGAGTTTGGGATTCCTAGAATAGCCTGAGTCATTTCTGAAAGGAGAATTAGTGACACAGAAACCCAGGATTTTCCTTCTACTCTATTTGTACAGAATTCCTGTTCACCTTGAGCAAAGAGGGCAAAGGCACAGCTATGTCCCAACTCTTTAGCCCTCAATAGCTACACTCAGACCCTTTCTCAAGCACACAGTGCCAATTCCAGTTTGTCCTCTGTGTGTTAACCCACTACAAACACTAAGGGCATGATACATTTCCAACTGAAGTCATTCTGAGTCTTTCCTTCGTTCCTCAATGTGAGTTAAAGGTGCAACTCAGGGTTGCTCTTCAACCAGATGACCAGATGTCCACCCAAAACCCATACTGAGCTGGAGGCACCCTGTCTGGTATTGTCGTTGTATACAAAAGAGAATGCCCACAATCAACCAACATGTACGAAAAGAACACCATCAGGCTGCAGAGTGAAGCCAGTACTTGGATAGATGGCTGGGCAGGATGTGACTGCAGTAGCTAGCCCATTCTTGTCCTTTGTCACATTAGTATTGAAATGAAACATCAGCTTCATTTCATTATCATCTTTGTTATAACAATAGATTTAAATCATATATATGCATATAACATTTGCTTTAATAACACCATCAAGTACAGAGTGTTACCTTTCAAATATATTCCTATTCCCTTCTATAGATGAGGCCACTTTCCTTAAATGCATTTGGCTTTTCAATATAAATTGGAACAGATTAAAGACCTTGATTAACATCAACATCCATTCCTTGGCTCATGTAGTTGTACCATGGAATATTGTAATCCTCTGTGAGAGAGAATTCAAGCCAACAGGTGATCTTGTTTACCCTGTAGAATAATGGGATTAGGCAATGTATGTCAGTCATTCCTGTAGGCCAGGATGCTGCCTCCACCAATGGTTGAGACCTGGTACTTCAGAGAAAAAGATAATTAATCAAGCCAGTTGCATTACAGTAGGGTAATTTCTTCTTGACCTATAGGCAATCACCTTGACCCTGAATTATGGGACTTGATTTTGCCTTACCTTACTGAGATGCAATACCTTAGATACCATGGGAGTTGCTGTAAGGTCACCTCCCCTCGTGAGGTCCTTCTGACAGAAAAATCACTGTGTCTTTAACTCCAAATTTCCTTGCCTGCATGGGTTTAAATCTGATCCTTAACACTATTTTAATGCACCACTAATGTACCTGGACTGAATTACTCTATTTGTCCCTAGAATGGCAGCTGACTCACATCAAGGAATGCTGTTCAAATACCTGGAACATTTGTATTCCCAAGCAGGAAAATCAGACACAAAGATGGACTACAAGCCATCAGGAAGAGTATCCCCGATAATGTCACGGCAAACCTGGTGGCTGAACTTTGTGACTTTGTCCTCACCCATAACTATTTTACATTTGGGGACAATGTATACCTTCAAATCAGCGGCACTGCTATGGGTACCCGCATGGCCCCACAGTATGCCAACATTTTTATGGCTGACTTAGCTTCCTCAGCTCTCGTCCCCTAATGCCCCTGCTCTACATTGATGACATCTTCATCATCTGGACCCATGGAAAAGAAGCCCTTGAGGAATTCCACCATGATTTCAACGATTTCCATCTCAACATCAACCTCAGCCTGGATCAGTCCACACAAGAGATCCACTTCCTGGACACTACGGTGCTAATAAGCAATGGTCACATTAACACCACCCTATACCAGAAACCTACTGAGCACTATTCCTACCTACATGTCTCCAGCTTTCACCCAGACCACACCACACAATCCATCGTCTACAGCCAAGCTCTATGATACAACCGCATTTGCTCCAACCCCTTAGACAGAGACAAACACCTACAAGATCTCTATTAAGCCTTCTTACGACTACAATACCCACCTGCTGAAGTGAAGAAACAAATTGACAGAGCCAGAAGAGTACTCAGAAGTCACCTACTACAGGACAGACCTAACAAAGATAATAACAGAATGCCACTAGCCATCACCTTCAGCCCCCAACTAAAACCTCTCCAATGCATCATCAAGGATCTACAACCTATCTTGAACGACGACCCATCACTCTCACAAATCTTGGGAGGCAGGCCAGTCCTTGCCTACAGACAGCCCCCCAATCTGAAGCAAATACTCACCAGTAACCACACAGCACACAACAGAACCACTAACCCAGAAACCTATCCTTGCAACAAAGCCTGTTGCCACCTGTGTCCACATATCTATTCAGGGGACACCATCATAGGGCCTAATCACATCAGCCACACTATCAGAGGCTCGTTCACCTGCACATCTACCAATGTGATATATGCCATCATGTGCCAGCAATGCCCTTCTGCCATGTACATTGGCCAAACTGGACAGTCTCTATGTAAAAGAATAAATGGACACAAATCAGATGTCAAGAATTATAACATTCATATATCAGTCGGAGAACACTTCAATCTCTCTGGTCATTCGATTTCTGACCTAAAGGTCGCAATATTACAACAAAAAGACTTCAAAAACAGACTCCAACGAGAGACTGCTGAATTGGAATTAATTTGCAAACTGGATACAATTAACTTAGGCTTGAATAGAGACTGGGAGTGGATGTGTGATTACACAAAGTAAAACTATTTCCCCATGTTTATTTCCCCCCCACCCACCCTCCACTGCTCCTCGGACATTCCTGTTAACTGCTGGAAATGGCCCACCTTGATTATCTCTACAAAAGGTTTTCTCCCACTCCCCCCCCCCATCCTGTTGTAATAGCTCATCTTAAGTGATCACTCTGGTTACAGTGTGTATGATAACACCCATTTTTTTATGTTGTGTGTGTATATAAATCTCCTCACTGTATTTTCCACTGAATGCATCCAATGAAGTGAGCTGTCGCTCACGAAAGCTTATGCTCAAATAAATTGGTTAGTCTCTAAGGTGCCACAAGTCCTCCTTTTCTTTTTGCCAATACAGACTAACACGGCTGCTCCTCTGAAACCAGTTTAGAGTGTGAACGTTTGACCACACCAACACCAGCAGTGCATTTGTCATGATACATAATGTGAAGGCAAAGTTTAAAAAAATGCAGAGGGTATACCACCATTCGCAGTGAATGAGTCATTCATTGCTGTACTGGAATGGGCAGGTGAAGTGCCAGATTATTGGAAAACACACTTATTGTTCTAGATTACAATGGTAAGCATTTCCTCTTAAATTATAGGTAATTAAGGGCCTAGTCTTGCCAGGTGCTGAATGCCCCAAGAGGTGCTGGGAACTGAGGGTCTCCAGCACTTCAGACAATTCTGTCCCAAAACAGTAGCAAAATCATAGCTACCATCTAAGGCCCCAACTGTGCAATCAGATCCACTAGCATCCCTCCAGCTTTGTGGAGCTTGGCAGAGATGCATGGGTCCCCTGTAGTGGAGCTGATGACAGAAGCAGGACCTAGATCTGCAGTTTGCACTGTAATTCTGAGGTAATTTGTTTTTTATATCTTTATGTTGTGTATCACTTTTCAAATGTCTCGGTTATTGTCCCAAATTTTAACTGTGGCAGAGCCACAGTACCTATGACTTTGGAATATTAATGTAAAGCTCATGCAGTGCCCAAGTCAGAAAGGTGCTGAGCACCTGCAACTCCCATTAATTTTAGTGGGATCATTTAGCACTTATCAGAGTAAGTCTCAAAAGAGAAGTGGATGGACGGTCCTGAAAGATAAGATTGTCTATATTATTTATCTGCAAAACAAGATGCAAAGAGGCCAATCTCACATTTTCCCGCCAGCATTTCTCACACTCCCTGTGCCCAAGGGCCCTCCCTTCACTTGCTGGATTTTTCTATTTATAACAGCAACACTGAAGGGAAATGTCCTTTTTCTTTTTATTTCCATGTCCCTGAGAGAAGGCAAATAAACAGCAGTGTACAGCGCTGCAGCTGTTAATGCCAGTTTCACTGCTTAAATGTGATTTTTCTTGCCAATGTTTTCTCTTTTTACTTTACTTCCAAGGAATAACATGCCCGTGTGAGCCGTCTCCCTCTCCAAATTTCACACTTTGAGTCCGAATGCTGCTGATCATGTGGATATGACTCACCCAACAAAAATGTGACCTTGTAAACGGACTTCACCCCCTGACCTTTGCAATATCTGCACCCCACAGTGACGTCCAACTTCTGTAAGTAGGAAGACAGCTTTTTCACAGAGGAAATGGCGAATATTAGCCCTTTGAGCAAAATCATGAATTTTCACAAATTTGACTCAGAACAATTTTTTTGGAGGGGGGAAAAGAGGGGAAAAGACCAGGTTTGGAATGAAATCAAATTTGCATGTGTGCTCATGTGTGGGAAGAGTGGGATGGGGAGCATATGGAAGTTTATCCACGTGTGAAAAACCTGTTTGTTCATCTGTGTCTGTGATACATGTTTTTATATTCCAGCTGCGAGCTCTACCCAAGCATAGTGCCTTCTCCGAATTGCACAATAAATTTCTAAAAACATTCTTATGAAAAAATGTTGATGAAAGGAAAACAGAAAAGTGGCAGTATGGTCACTCAATGTATGCAGCGGATATTCCATATTTAAGATGTGCACAGCCATAATCTATGCACTTCTGAAATCTTTTTGAAGTCCTATTCCAAAAATAATACAAAGTAGGTGTGAAAGAAACAAAAAATGGAAGATGAGCACTAGTGCCACTATAAGGACTGAGTTAAGCCTGTTTGGTTGATCTTAACTGTGCATTTCCATGTGGAAAATATTTGTATATTACTTCCTGTTTCTAAAGGTTGTTTTTTGCTAACTACAATGATCTTTGATGGGTTTTTTATACCTTTTAATAACTGATACATACTCTTAACCTTGCTTCCATTTTAACTATAGGGTCCAGTCCTGAAAACACTTAAGAATGTGCACAGCTTTACCCATATGAGGTAGTCCCATTGAAATCAAGCTAGGCCAGGCAGATCTGAGAAGTTTTCCCTTTAAAAGGAAAGGGTTGGAAAAATATCAGAACTGCAGCATCTTGGAAGCTCATTCTAGTCTTCGAAAGGTAAACACAGACATTTGGGATTATTAACCCTCAAAAAGAAATTGATTTGATTCCATCTTGGTTTTTCTGGTTTCTGTTACTTTCCACATGCATTTTTACTGTTTTTGGCTGGCCCCACAGTGGTGTGTTTCTTTTTCATTTCCTTCTCTGTTGCTACTGAATCTTGTTGGGTTTCCAGAAATGTATTGCTTTTAAATTATTTCTTCATACCAGTATTTGAAAAATCTACAAAGATTAGCCACTGCAAGATGTTCACTCTTTCACTTTAATAACTGTATCCTTAACTTCCTAAATGTTAAGTAGCTTTTTTGTGTTGGCTGGTAAATTTTCATGAGAATTTTGCAAGGTGGTATGATTAGCTTTTTACAGAGGAACTTTAGAGGGGACTAGAAAGCCATTCTGTTGCTCCATTGCTTGTTGTCAAGGGGCCATATTCTACATGCCCTCCCCCCCAAAGTCTGAGTAAGCAGGCTTTGTTCAGGATCAAATCAAGATTGCACACAAGGATTACACCACTCCAAATCCAGAAGCTGCACCACTCCTCTGCTGCCACTAGTATAACAAGTGTACTGTAGTAGGTAGCAGCTGAAGCCTCTGTAGGTCCTTATTGGGAGGACAGGGTTAAGTCTGGAAAAGCAAGTAGCAGTGAGTAGATCCATTGGTAGATCCATTTTTTTTAAAAAAAATCATGACCAAAGATAGGAGCAACTTGGTCATCCACCACCTTTTAATATACGATGGCCGATAGCAACTATTACACAAAAATATTGGGACCAAATATTAATGATTCAATTTACTGCAACATTGACTTGCACCTTAAAGCAAATGGGAAAAAGAAAAAAAGTGTATCCCTTTCTGCTAATTCCTGGCAACCCCTTCCTTGCATTTAGCTCCTGCATGTTAATGAATGTAAAAACAGTATAATTTATTTTATATTGGTGACTAACCGAATCATACCAAGAAGGAAATCAGAGATGATTCCTGCAATCAATGGTTGGGCTGATAAGATTTTCAGATTGGCATTGACAGAACTAATAACAATCTGAAAATGAAAACAAGTACAAGGAATACAGTGGCACATGGTCACCACACAGTAAAGCCATAATTACAGGATTTCCTTCTCCCTCCTGTCAGATTATTGGTGCACCTGCCTGCACTTGGCAGAAGTCAGTTTGCAGTTTCTGGGAGTCAGGCCTCCTGTTAAGAGTTTTTAGCTTGACTGGTTAGAGTCATTAGTAGGGTTATCATGATTGACATCGTAGGTGCCGACTCCTTGGGTGCTCCGGAAAAAATGGTGGGTGCTGAGCACCCACCAGCAGCCTCCCTATGAGCTTCCCCAGAGCCTCCTGCCCACTGGCTGGCCCCATGGATCAGCGCCTCCCACTCCCTACCCGTGCCTACTGCCCGCCACAATCAGCTGTTTTGCGGCATGCAGGAGGCTGGAAGGGAGGGGGAGGAGCAAGGAACCAGCGTGCTCGGGGAAGGGAGTGGAACTGGGTGGGAAGAGATGGGGTGGGGTGGAGCAGGTGTGGGAAGAGGCAGGGTGGGGGTGGGGCCTTGGGGGAAGGGAGGTTGTGGGGGTGGGGCCTGGGACAGAGCCAGGGGTCGAGCACCCCCTAGCACTTTGGAAAGTCGGTGCCTGTGATTGAAATGCAAAAAAAAAGGCACCCTCTGAAAGCAAGCCTGACATAACCCCAACCACAAGGCAACTCTGTAACCCTCCCGCAACAGCCACTTATAGTATCTAGAGAGAAAACACAGATAGATAAGATTGATAACATCACCCATCTCCTCACTCTCGCATGACTCAACCCCTCTCACACGCGGTGTGCTTGTGTGTTGGTGGGCAGACAGCTGCTGTATTTTCAACAGTTTTGATCTGTTATCACTTAAACTGCAGAAGTGGGAACACTTCAGCATCTTTAGCTGCATACAGAAAGTTTGAACAGTAGATATCCCAGTGTATTGTGATAATAATGCAAATCTTTAGACCCACGTAAAAAAGATTAAATTATTTTCCTCGCAACTGGCAAGTCCATAAAAAAACCCAGCCAGGCCAGTCAAATACCAGCCAGGTAGTAACCCTAGTCACTAGTGAATGTCTATCATAAGTGCCAACACCTCAGAGGCCAAAGGGGACATTTCCCTCTCTCCCCAGCTGTCAGACAGAAGGAATCAACAATATATTTTGTTTGCCCCAAGTTTGAACCATTGCTGGCTGGGAGACATTGCCATTCCGGCCCCAAAAGTGTTGCTGTGCATAGCAGCAGCTAAGCAAGCTCCCTCTCTTCCTCCCCGGGCCCCCTAAAAGATGATGAACAGAGATGAGAGCTCCTCCTACCACCTGAAAGGTAACGTAGTGCCACATCCAGACAGCAGAGGGAACCAGAGGTACGGGACCAGCCTCCTTGTTTCTTGCAGCAGGAGCAGGAACCTGGAACAGGCGCATCCCCTCCTCACAGGCCTGGAGCCCATGGAAGGAGGCGGAGGGCAAATATTAGCAGGTATGGCAGGGTAGGGAGAAAGTTACTAGTGGGCGAGGGTCAGACATACCCTACTGGGGAGACTGGATGCGAAGTGGAGTGGGGAAGACGTAGCAGGGTGAGACAGAGCTAGAGGACACAGAATGCTGTGGAGGAGACCGGGGTTCCAGACCATGTGAGTGGGGGAGGGGGTGACACAGCACATGGGGGAACAGGACATAGAGCACTAGGGGACACAGCACATGGAGAGTGACACAGAGCTGAGGGTGGGGGCGCAGCGCCGGGCACATACACGCACAGGCCAAGTCCTGCTCACACACATACTTTATGGTATCAGTGGAGGATGTGAGAATTCACAAGTAGAAGTGAGTGCAACCGTGAAGCCAGCTCCCTCCCCTCCCCCAGCGTTTCGATCCATTGGTCCCTCCTGCCTTTTTTTTTTGGCAGTTCCACCAATGGGATCTGCGTTCTAGTATGTGGATATGTTTGTGCTCAGGTGCTTTTGCTCAGCTTTTTTCCTTCACGTGCTGTGTTAAAGGGCCCTACCAAATTCGCGGCCATGAAAAACACGTCACGGACTGTGGAATCTGGTCTTTTGTGTGCTTTTACCCGATACAATACAGATTTCACAGGGGAGACCAGTGTTTCTCAGACTGGGGGTTCTGACCCAAAAGGGAGTTGCAGAGGGGTCGCAAGATTATTTTAGGGGTGGGTCACAGTATTGCCATCCTTATTTCTGCACTGCTGCTGGGGGGCCACTGCCTTCAGAGCTGGGCGCCTGGGCAACAGCTGCCGCTCTCTGGTTGCCCAGTTCTGAAGGCAGTGCAGAAGTAAGGGTGACAATACCAGACCAGGCCACCCTTACTTCTATGCGGCTGCTGGTGGCAGCTCTGCCTTCAGAGCTGGACTCCTGTCCAGCAGCCGCCGCTCTCCAGCTGCCCAGCTCTGAAAGCAGCACCGCCATCAGCAGCAGCGCAGCAGTAAGGGTAGGAGTAAGTGCAACCCTCCCCCCACAATAACCCTGTGGAACACCACCCCCCGCAGCTCCTTTGTGGGTCAGGATCCCTACAATTACAACACGCTGACATTTCAGATTTAAATAACTGAAATAATGGAATTTACCATTATTTAAATCATATGACCGTGAAATAGACCAAAATGGACCGTGAATTTGGTAGGGTTTGTTTATTTAGGATTCCTTGTTTATTTAGGATTCCTTGTTTATGCAAAAGTTTCAAAAAGCCATTTTTAAATCATATGTTCCCATGTCTACAGTTAAAGAACTTTAAATGCTCCTCCGCTCCTTTCGGCTTTTTCCTTATAGAACTATACCGTACCAAATCAAGACCCTGTCATGGCGCAGACTCCAAGGGACAAATTCTGCTTTCAGTCCACCTCATTAAGCCTTATTGAGTTCAGTGAGGTTGCCTCACTGTAACTGATGTTGGTATTGTGAAATAGGAACAAACAGCCAAATGCACTCCTCTAATATGTACTGCAAAGAAGAGCAAATGTGTGCTAAATATGTGAAATCTAGCCAAATCTAGCAACAAAAGGTGAACAGTTGCCTCTCCCGGTGTTGTCATCTCCTCCTTTGTTCTCTTTTTAGTTTAGATTCTGATTCGGCATGTGCAGCAGTGATTTTCCTCATCTACACGGATACTTTCCTGAATTGAGCCTTTGATCATAGGCTCTTTGGGGCAGTGAATCCATCTTCTGCACCGTAAAGTGTAATGTACATTTATGGTGCTATACGGGTGTTAATGGACAGCGCTGTGGAGTGGGGAGTTCCTGGGATATTATGGGATAGTCTCCAGGGTGAGTAGACCTACAGAGCAGCTTCTTTGCATGACTTGCTTCCTTGGGAACGTGGCAGTGAATTCACCAATATTTATGCTGTTCAGAACGGAAAGTTAATGCTGGTGTAAACCACAGCACTGCACCTCCTACTTTACCCTCACCCCTAGTCTGGCTGAAGGGCCTGGGAGAGTACAGTCCTAGGGTGGAAGCTACTGGCAGCCTGGCTGTGGTGTGAGCTATGCTACGGTACAGTGACAGCATTGGACACAGCATGGAGAGGAAGGCACAATGCATAGATGTCCTGAGATCTATGGATCCTTGACCAGTCTGAAGTTAGTGGACACATGCCCAGCCCCCTCAGCGACCACTAGCTTTTCCCCCATACTGTGATGGGTTTTCAGTGGTATGAAAGCTGTAGAGCCTTTGTCTTTGTTTTCCCCGTTTGCATCTTTGTGCAGGGACAGGGAAAATTTGGCTCATTCTTCTGAAAGTGTATGTCCATTTTTTTTGCCCTTCACTTCCTTTGACCCTATATAGAGCAGCTTTCTTCACCCTGCAGCTTGCTACACCCCACAATTCAAGTATATGAACAGTAGTTTCCAAGTTTTAAGCTAATCCATTTACTTCAAGTATATCTGCCTTCTGTAGTGAAGCAGGAGAAATACAAATACTCACTAACACACTGCAGCTGTACTTCTAATTGTTATCCTTTTGTTATCTATTCCTAATGAAGATAGACAGTGGTCAGATGCTGAATTTTTGCTACATTATCTAAATGAGACACTGAGCTATATTTATCCATTGATTTAGAGTTACACTGGAGATAAAATGTCCTTTTAATTTATTATTTACTGAAGGTCAGCCAGTGCGGTATTAACATTACCTTAGACAAGAAGAGTTAATGAAGGGTTAACTTTTAATACTCTAAGAAAGTGTTACGAAACTGGAACTAAAGTATTGCCTCTGGATAGGTTGCTGTATAAATGGTTAATATACAGAAGAACTCGGAAGGTAAGAGCTGCACAAAAAGTTTTCTGGGTAATGGACTGAAGTAGTTTCCTTATGTGAGGAGGTGTTGAGTTACAGCAGGAGGAATGAGAGCTGGGTGGAGAGAAAAAACATCTGATCTGCAACCTTTCCCTTCTCTTGGGGCAACATGTATAATAGTTAAACAAGAAAAGCAATGGGAATATAACGTGGAACTTGTATTTGTCGTTTCTTCAGTGACCTAACGCCTGTGTTTACTGTAGATTAAATGAAATGCTGCTGGATTAATCATGAAAAGCTGAGGAGTCGCAGATGCTCTGCTGTAAAATGCCACGCAGGCAAAGACTGACAGGCAGCAGGATCTGAGGTTTCCCCTGGATCACTAGTCAGACGTGTTCCAGGGAGCGGGAACTGCCGGCTCGCTAAGGTAAGAGGCCCAGGGGGGCAAGCGCAATAAAGAAGACAAACAAACTTTTAAAGATGAACAAGATCCGGAAGCTTTTCCGAGGTAGTGGGAGAGCTCTCGCGTTTATATTTGTTGCTTCTGTCATTTGGTTGATCTTTGACATGGCAGCTCTCAAGCTTTCATTCAGTGAGATCAACACCAAGGTTCTGAAAGATGAGATGATCAGGAGGGAAAGGGAAAGGTTCAAAGTTTGGCGAAACCTAGAGAAGACCCCTGAAGGCTCCAGAAGGGAACCAAAACCTCCCCCGAAAGGCTTTGAAAGGGGGAGATTTAGTAAGGAGAAATATAGAAATATAGAAGAGAAAATGGTAGAGGCTGAAAATGAAATAGACAAACAGAATGAAAAGAGAACACCAAAACCAACAGAAAAAAGAAGTATGGCCTATGAGAAAATGATTGTTCCATTTGGGACATTCTCACTGAAACTGCTGAGCCCCTATCCCTCTGTTCCCATGGAAAAGAAAGAGAGAAAAAAGCATGTAAAAGCTGTAAACTCCACAGACTTGCTGAGAACAAAGCAAACTGTTCCCAAAAGGCTTCAGCAGACCCCATTAGCTACAGCAACAGGGAGATCAGTAGTCAAATTAACACACAGCACAGCTACTGTAAGAAACAAAGTTGCAGCGAAAAAGAACCAACCTGTAACTAAGGCATCAAAGGGTATTGAGGGCAATTTAAAAATTGGGATTACAGAGAAAATCCCTTTGGCTCGATTAAAACAGGAATTGCAAACGGAGGCAAATCCCAAGGCACCTCAGAACAAACCGCCAGTACCAGATTTGCCAATTCCTGGGCAAATCATTCCTATAAAGCAAAACAGGATTGGGGTGAAAGCAATAGATGGCACCGAACACAAAGCAAACAAGAGTTTGGATGTACCTGTCAGCAAACTGGCTGCTGCAAACAGTGCTGAGAAAAAGGGATTGTCCACAAAGCTAACAGGACTGGGAAAGCTGCCAAAAGAAGACAAAACAAAAGCTGCTCATGAAAAGAAACTAACTTTCTCTGAAAATCAGTTTGTCTTTATTAGTAAAGAGGGGTTAAAAATCAACATCCCAACAACCCAGAATCTTGTAGCTGATTCTAAAAGAAATTTTACAGTGAGATTGAAAACGAGAAAAGAACAGCAAGTTATTAGCAACAAAAGTGAGGATGCCCCTAACGTGAACTCTGTAACCAAGACTGCTGAGCTTAATGGTCTAACTAAGAAAGCAATTTTGACTGAAGGTCCAGAGCTAACAAAAGTTTATGTCAGGTTAGCTGATAAGGAGCAATTAAGGAAAATAAATCGAAGCAGCTATACAGTCCATTTTACAAGGGACACTGGGATGCACAAAGTCTTAACAATTGATGTAACACTTTCCCCAAGAGATCCCAAAGCTCCCGGTCAATTTGGGCATCCTGCTGCAGTCCCTGATGATAAGCAAGAAGAAGCAAAAAGTAGATGGAAGGAAGGAAACTTCAATGTCTATCTGAGTGATTTGATCCCTGTAGACCGAGCCATTGAGGATACAAGGCCTGCTGGGTAAGATCTGTTTCCCCCTGCATAAATTATCTTAGACAAGTTTGAACTATGTATTGATCAAAAGGATTTGATCATGGTGTGCTTTCTGGAATGCTTTTAGCTTTTATATAAACGTCCCATAACTTCAAATAGTCAAGTGCTCTTTCAAAACTGCAGTGCACTATTAGTCCCATGAAAAGTATCAATAAAATATCTCTATATTTTCAGCTAATAGACCAATCACACTGTAGATAAAATTTTCAGAGGCACCTAAGGGAGTTAGGAGCCTCTACCTATTTTTAAAAGAGACTTAGGCACATAGAAACATAAATCCTGTTGACTTTCACTGTGCTTAAGTCACTTTTAAAAATAGGACTTGAGCACATTGGAACATTTTACCCAGTTTATCTAGTGTAATATCCAGCATTTAAGGGCATCATAAGCAAAATCAAATACATCTGTCATATGGATGTTTGATTCCCAAGTGAATTCTGTCACATAATTGGTCTAAGCACAGGACTGATAACTGGTAGCTCATGAGGGCTCATCCTTGTTCTGATATTGCCTCCCTGTCTGATCTTTTTATTTTCCTCAGTTTCCCAACATATATGATGGAGGTAATATTTTATACTCAGCTGTTACAAGTGCCTTGTAAGGATTAGTTGGCTGATATGTCTACTATGCTTTGAAGATGAAAACTAATATGTAAGTGCTAAACTAGTAGGATTATTAAATAGCAGTGTGCATACTCTACTTGACATATTGTTTGAGATATCCACTAGGTAATGCACCCTTGCCTAGGATTAATCTAAATGACCACTGAGTGGCACTCTTAGTCTAGTGAAGGACCCCTTGGCGCTCACTTTCTTGGTTATAGCCAAGGGCAATTCTGAAAGACAGAAGTTTGTGCATTTCAGGTTTAAATGCCTACACAGGGCGAAAATGTAGATTTTTGTTTTTAAAATTGTTGGCAGTGAAACCGAACATTTCCTTGAAATTTGCAGATGCTCCTGTAAATTTCATTTTTGTGCTCCAGATGCAAAAGTCCATGGTCCAAATACAGAGGTGATGTGTAAGTTACTTTGCTGGTCAGTAGGTTTGATAGAGTCTAATTGATTCTAAGGGACTCTGACTTAGTGAATTGTAATGTACACATAGAGGACCTGGAAGAAGGTGCAAGTTAAAGTTGGGGACTGAATTTAATCTGCTGCATACTTTTTTACATCTCCCTATTAGCTGCTTTTCTCACTGCAACCTTCTCTCCTAATCTCTTGGTTATTGTACATTACATTTTATTCTCCTGGGGGAATTCTGTGCCACTGCACAAGTGGAGAATTAACATTCTTTGCAGATTCCCTCTGCGGAATAATTGATTCTGACGGTGAGGCGAAGGGAAGCTGCAATTATACCTTCTGCCCACTGGGGCTGATGGGCACCAGAAGAGAGGACTGCTGGCTCATAGGCTGGAGCAGCCCGCTGTAGAGAGGGAGGGGGCAAAGGCTGCTTTCCTCACAATTCCCTGCCCACAGGGCTGCTGGAGGGGTCACACATACTGGGGTTCAGAAGGGCTAGCAGGGGGACGGACTGGGGCAGGGGCACAGGAGCTAGTGGGGTGACAATATTGAGCCTGGGGATGAATGTGTGTGGGGATACAAGGCCACATGGGGACAGGGACAGCTATGCTTGGCTGAGTGAGGGTACAGGGATACATAGGGACAGAGGGAAGTGGGGTACACGGCCACAGGGGAAATGTGCATATATGCCTGGCTGAATGGGGGTGCAGGGATACACGGGGACAGGACAGATGTGCCTGACTGATTGGGAGAGGGTAGGGGTCAGACAGGGTCTACATGAGGGAGGCTCCCCAACTCCCTAACAATCCCTCCCGCCCCCCAAAAAAACCCCCAAAAAACCTGTGCTATACTTCTCTGCCCCACTCCCAAGATTCCCAAGACCCCAGGTTCACTCCCAGGCTCCTTCCCAGCAATTACTTCCCTCTCCCTCAGCTCCTTCATTACCCCAACTCCCCTAAACCTTTGCACTGCTTCTGAGGGGTGCAGGAAATATGTTTCTGAGTAATAATTCATTTAAACTACAATACAAAGTCCCGTATTAATATGCCTAGTAAGGAATCTATTTGTCAAAAAGCATTTCCTGAATCTTTTTTGTTTTCTGTATTGTTACAGATATACTTGCTAAAAGGTATTCTGAAATAAATTACCAAAATAATTGAAACTGGCATGATTATATTGTGTTATTTTGACAAATAAAATATGAAGAATTTTGCAGAATTTTAAAATATTGTGCACAGAATTTTTAACTTTTTGGTGTAAAATTTTAGGTGCAGAATTCCCCCAGAAGTAAAACTGCATTACATTTAGACTCCCTGAGCTCTAGCCTGCTGCAACTTCATGTACTCACTGATTTCAGTAGCAGTTGCATGCATTTATAGCGGGATTCACTACTCCTCCCGAGTGCTACTTACAGCACTTTACACATCACTTCTGAAGTTGGCTCCATGATCAAAGGTAAATTGCTACAAAGTGTAACGTACCTTTGAAGTGATGAGACATTGGAAAAAACTATGATTGTTTTTCACTCTGTATTCTATGAAGCACAGCAAGGCAGGGAAACTGCAAGTGATATGAGGCAAACATAAAGAGCAAAGAGGCAACACTCATGTTTCATAGAACAAAGTTTTGTCTTGAAATAATTGTGAAGTGTCACCTGAAGGAAACAAAAGTCCCACAGAGACCAAAATCAGGATATTCTCCTTCCAATAGTATCAGTGCATGTAACAGGTATTTTATAGAACTGTAAGATACTTAGGTGATGAGTCAGAGCTCCCGGTAAGGCTAGAAAATGGGCATCTACCTTGTTATCACAGAAAACACCATGGCCAAACATGGGAGTGTTGTAGGCAACATAGCACCTAGGCAAACTGCCCATCTGATATTACAGCTTAGTATGGTATCTGAAAAGATAACAAAAACCATACTTGGCTATATGGAAAGTTGGCTGGAATATTTTGCTGGTAGCTTTTTCCATTTCTAGAGAGCAAAGATTTCCTCTTTGTTTAACTCATGGAGTATGTGGTTCCTAAGTTAAAATTTCCCATCAACATACTCTGCAATGCTTTTTAACCAGTGGTGTCTGATGTTGGGATAATAATTTGGGTGGAAAAAGAAGATGCAACCAAGCCCAAAAGTGTGTACCAACTGGGATAGGCCAGTTGCTAATTACAAATCCATAACCACTTAAGTGGATGCCTTTTTTTCAATCCACATCAGCCAGAACCAATCCAAATTCTTTGCTCACTGTCCATTGACAAGGAAGCAATACTGCATGCCCAGTTTTCAACCAGCTCCCAGTGCAATGAATGTATTAGAGAACCTGTTTGATAAATTTTTTTCTCTGAGATCTCCTAATCTTTCCCATTTACACCTCAGCTTCCCTTTTAAGCCATTCCTCAGTACTAAGCTAATGAACTGAACCCCAGTAACCAGGTAGGCTTTAGGAACTTGTTCCGTCAGTGACTTTTGTTTTTCTAGCCCTTAACACAATAAAAATAAAAACTCACTGAGGACCAAATCCACCCAGGTGCAGAAGTACACTGGAGGCCCCAAGTATAGAGGGACCAGCACAGGAATGGGAAAGATCCCAAGAATCCATGGAAAGAGAGATCTGGAATACACACAGTGGGATGGCCAGTGGATTTGCAAATGAAGTACTGGACAAAACCCATTTGTGGGAGTTGGCTAGCAGACAATGGATGCTACTGTACACAGACGTCATGGAAAGACTGCATAACTGGTCTCCATCTTCTCTGAACTTGGTGGGTAGGATTCCAATCCCCTTCCCCTAACTACCATTGTAGTCCCTCTGTGCACAGCTATTTACGTGGGCTTTGTCATTAACCTGGATTTGATCCTGAGCATGCCCAACCCAAAACAACCTCGCTTGGTAGAAGAGCATCATTTCCTACATTCCACTCTGCATCTTGGCAACCAGGTATACATGCTAGCAAAGCCATGCATCTCAGCCACCATTCTAGCAGCAAAAGACGACATTTTAGGGTACCAACAGTCTTTAATCATCTGGAGGTGTCACTAGACACACTTTTTGTCAGTGTGGATTGCATGCTCTGACTCCATTGTACTCTCAAACTCATGAATCAAGAGAACTGAGGTAACATTTTCAGAAGTGCCCAAGTGCCCAAGGCTGCTAGAGCCTACTAATTTTCAGGGCGTCTTAGGGTATGTCTACACTACAAAATTAGGTCAATTTTATAGAAGTCGATTTTTAGAAACCGATTTTATACAGTCGATTGCGTATGTCCACGCTAAGCGCATTAAGTTGGTGGAGTGTGTCCTCACTACCGTGGCTAGCATCGACTTACAGAGCAGTGCACTGTGGGTAGCTATCCCACAGTTCCTACAGTCTCTGCTGCCCATTGGAATACTGGGTTAAGCTCCCAATGCCTGATGGGGCAAAAACATTGTCACGGGTGGTTTTGGGTACATGTTATCAGGCCCCCCTCCCTTCCTCCCTCCATGAAAGCAACGGCAGACAATCGTTTCGTGCCTTTTTTCCTGGGTTACCCGTGCAGACACCATACCATGGCAAGCATGGAACCCGCTCAGCTCACCGTCACCGTACAGCTCCTGGGCACTGCTGGCAGACGCAGTACTGCATTGCTACACAGCAGCACCTCCTTGCCTTCGCAGCAAATGGTGCAGTAGGACCGATAGCCATCATACGTCTCCTGGGTGCTCCTGGCAGACCTCAGTGAGGTCAATCAGGGGTGCCTCAACAGACATGGCTATTCTCCTCTTAGAGCACCGAAGGGGAGCCAGAGACTCCAGGTCATTCTCTTCTTTAAGTTTCATCTCATGGAGATTCAGTCCTGCCTGGAATATCATGCGAGCTGGAGGCTTCTGCCTCAGGCTGCTCTCCCAGCCGGCAGCACTGCACGGTCGCATCTACCCCAGCCTACCCCTTGTTCCCATGGCTCATGAAGCCTGGACAGTAGTAAGGAGCATTTCAACTATAGGCTGAGCAAGTGCAGAATGGTGGTAGAATGTGCCTTTGGACGTTTAAAAACTCACTGGCGCTGTTTGCTGACTAGGTCAGACCTTAGCGCAACCAACATTCCCATTGTTATTGCTGCTTGCTGTGTGCTCAAAAAGATCTGTGAGAGTAAGGGGAAGACATTTATGGCGGGGTGGAAGGTTAAGGCAAATTGCCTAGCGTCCGATTTTGAGCAGCCACACACGAGGGCGCTTAGAAGAGCACAGCAAGGCACGCTGCACATCAGAGAGGCTTTGAAAACCAGTTTCATGATTGACCAGGCTTCGGTGTGACAGTTGTGTGTGTTTCTCTTTGATGCAAACCCGCCCCCTTTGTTGATTTTAATTCCCTGTAAGCCAACCACCCTGCCCCCTTCAAAATAAAGTAACTATTGTTTTGAAACCATGCATTCTTTCTTTATTAATTAAAAAAATGAGATAACAGACAAGGTAGCCCGGGTGGGGTGGGGGAGGAGGGAAGGACAAGGCTGCATTGCTTTTTGTAGCCACACTAAAAATCAAACTGTTTGAACAACAGCCTTCTGTTGCTTGGGCCATCCTCTGGAGTGGAGTGGCCTCTCCCTCCGCGTTCTTGGGTGTCTGGGTGAGGAGGCTATGGAACATGAGGAGGAGGGTAGGCGGTTATACAGTGGATGCAGCGGGGGTCTGTGCTCTTGTTGGCTTTCCTGCAGCTCCAACAGATGCTTCATCATGTCCATTTGCTCCCGCAACAGACACTTCATCATGTCTGTTTGCTCCCCCATTAGCCTCAGCATCGTGTCCTGCCCCCACTCATTGCGCTCACTTAATTCGTTTCCGGCCTCTGCCATTGAATGCCTCCATGCATTAAGCTGTGCCCTATCAGTGCGGGAGGACTGCATGAGCTTGGAAAACATGTCATTGCGAGTGCTTTTTTTTCGCCTTCTAATCTGCGATAACCTCAGGGACAGAGATGATAGGGGGAGCGTAGAAACATTCTACGCTCTATGATTCGGGGGGACTGTATCGTCACCTGTGCTGTTGAGTGCTGCTGAGTTCGCCACACTGACCAAACAGGAAATTAAATTCAAAAGTTCCCAGGGCTTTTCCTGTATACCTAGCTAGTGCATCGGAGTTGAAAGTGCTGTCCAGAGCAGTCACAATGGAGCACTCTGGGATAGCTCCTGGAGGCCAATACCGTCGATTTGCATCTGCACTACCCCAAATTCGATCCAGCAAGGTCAATTTTAGCGCTGTATCCTCATCGGGGAGGAGTATAGCAGTTGATTTTAGGAGCCCTTTAGGTTTATGGAACGGGCTTGGTTGTGTGGATGCAGTCATTTTTAAATTGACCTAACACGGCTAAATTCGACCTAATCCCGTAGTGTAGACCAGGCCTTAGGCTTCTAACTCACTTAGACACTTTAGAAAATGTTACCCCGAGCTAGGGGGCAGATGCAGGTCACCCTCATGGAAATGCAGAGACTTATTACTAGGGTGTCAGACCTTGGAGCCATGTTGATTTACAATGTCATTTAAGGTGAGTTGTTCAAAAGTGTTCACAGTTGGCTTCTCTCTGTTGCTATCTAAGTCAATAGTGAGCTGACTTCAAGGAAAGCAGAGTCAGGCCAACGCTGAGCACTTTTGAAAGTCCCACCTTTAAGCAACATTATTTGGCTCCTTTCATTTAGTTGTCATGTATGCATACAGTAGCTGACGGAAATTTTGAAATTAAGCTTCTTTAAATGTGTATCAATAGAAGGAACAATGGACCCAGCGGTCCCTGGGCAGGGAACTTATCCCTTTTCCTTGAGGCAAGAAACACTGATGCCATTCCTTAATTTAAGATTGCGCCTAACAGCTACTTTAAGTCCTTAGGAGCTGTTGCATCATCCACAGATTCATCTTTGCTAGAGGAATCCCCCACTACTTTCTAGATGCTTTGTGCTCCCTCAGAGGTGAGAAGAAGGCCCAGAGATCTGGACTAGAGATAATAAAATTGAGTAGTTTAAACATGGATTTAATATTCCTTTTTATATGTTACTCTCCTATTACCACCATCCTCAGTCCATTGAGTCTTGCTTGTGTCTTCATTGTAGGGCTACTTTTTTGCCCCTTAAATCCCTCTCTTTATAGTGAAAGCTTTCACTCTCAGCGTCTACCTTCTGCCTCCGCTGAGGTCACCAACAAAATCATACATGTCACAAAGTTTTTTTAAGAGCAGGGAAGGATTGAAAATTCTCTCTTCTCGCCCTGTGATAAATGCCTCTCCTGTAGTACATTCAGTAAGTGTTTTCCAGTTTGAGAGTCCTGAACTCACTTCCAATCCAAAACCTCCTACACTGCAGCAAGCTGCGTCATTGCCATGGGCCAATGTGTTGATGGTTTCCAACTAAAACATAACAAATATCAATATTTCCTTCTGGCTGATCCAGTGATGACTGGTGTCCTAAGATGAAGCCCCTGTAAATCTATTACAAAATCATTCTCGTGCTATAAAAGGGGGAGGAAAGATATACTTAAAGGAATGCTAGAGGGGCTGATCTGGATTTTTTGTAAAGCCAGTGCTAGAAAAGAAATCAAAACTGCACTTGCAATTAGCGAGATACAGATAGGCTCTGCAAATACTTCTTTATGGTCCACACTTCACTTTCTCTCTGAGATATGCAGATATGTGAGCCGTATCTGAGCCAATAAAAGTATAATTTGATGGCTTATATTTCCAAATATAAGAAAAAAATATGACTTTTCAAAATTATTTTGGCATACAGTGCTCTGGTGCCCGCTTGTTTTTAAAGGGAAAGTATAAAAACAAATGGTGCTCTTTGTTTTATGTTCCCCAAGAAGAGCATTATTCCTGTAGTATTCTCAATTAGCAGGTGGGTTAGTTGCTCGTCCTACATGTAAGAGGCCTACCCTGGAGGAAAACAGATCAAACCTTTGTCAGGCTACACTTTATCAATAGAGAGCAAGCAAGCCCCAATAATGCTAAGGTATTCTAGGCAAAAAATAATATAATTCTGGGAAGAGGAGTTTGTCAGTAAAATGCTCTGTACTCCTCAAGATCCACTTGAAGATACCAGAGCTTGGGGAGTGAATGTCCCCTTAAGGCACATATCAAAGCAGTAGTTGAATTGCAAATGGAAGATGAGAAAAGCTGCTCATCGACCTTTTGTTCAAGCACTGAAGACCCAGACTTGACCCAGCCATCACATTTTGACTGTAATGGAATAAGATGACAAATTCATAGAAATCGGAGAAATTTTATCACTCCCTCAAATCTGCTGATTTTCATCTTTCCCTGTTTGCTAGGCGAGTAGGCTACATTCAGACCCTCTGGATGGAGTCTGTTGATGAGCATTCAGCATTCACAGGCTGAGCTGGCGGGGGAGGAAGTTCAGGTGAAAAGGAAAGGCCTACATATTTTGACAAAAGACAGCAAATGCTTGATGGTTTTAGATTCTGAGATTGTTTGAGAAATGGAACCTCAAAGATAGTTGTGTGTGTGTTATGTGTGTACAGATTTAATTGCATTGATGTGAGGTTATGTATATTGTAATATCATCCCACCCCCTTGCGCCCTCAAGATTAATTCATTTTGGTCCACTCGAAACAGTTACGTTGGGTAAGTTTTCTTCTGCATCTGCATGTTTTGTGTATTGTTACTGTACTATGAACAGTCCTTTTTGGAAGTGATTATTTCCCTGTACCATTGGATTTTTTTTCCCTATACAGCTGATTTACATGCAGTTTGGAATATTAAGGAATTCAGAAAAAAGAAAAAGGAGTACTTGTGGCACCTTAGAGACTAACAAATTTATTTGAGCATAAGCTTTTGTGAGCTACAGCTCACTTCATCAGATGCATTCAGTGGAAAATACAGTGGGGAGATTTATATACATAGAGAACATGACACAATGGGTGTTACCATACACACTGTAACGAGAGTGATCACTTAAGGTGAGCTATTACCAGCAGGAGAGCAGGGGAGAGGGGGGAGAACCTTTTGTAGTGATAATCACTACCCCCCACCGTTCCTCAGACGTTCTTGTCAACTGCTGGAAATAGCCCACCTTGATTATCACTACTCAATGCTCAAATAAATTGGTTAGTCCCCAAGGTGCCACTAGTACTCCTTTTCTTTTTGCAAATACAGACTAATACGGCTGCTACTCTGAAACAAGGAATTCAGAGGCTCTGTGAATCCTCAGAATTTCTCTCAGTCTTTCTCCGCTTCCAGTTCAGTACAGCATTGTGCAAGTGCCAAGAAACTGACGCTCTGGAGAAACAGCAAGAACACTGCGCCCACCCTGCTTGTTCTGACCAGGCAGCAGTTCCTTAAACAGAAAAGTGGTGATACCAGTTCAGGCTGTAGACTGCATTTCTTTATGAGCAGCTGGGGACTGTGCTCTGGGGAGAGACACAGCAAGAGAGAAATGAAGGCATGCCAGCAATAAGGCAGCTTGAGCTATAAGACGAAAACATGCCAGAAACAGGGCAGCATGAGCTACACAATATCATGAGCAATAGAGAAAACATTAGGAACAAACACTGTAATAATGAGTACATTATTCTTGTTCTTAGGCCCTGATCCTGCAAAACCCGTAAGCACATATGAAACTTTGCTCACAAGAGAAGTCAATTGCAGTCAATAGGAACAGTCCCGTGAACAAAACTATGTATCTGCTTATTTGGGGGATCAGGGCCTTAGAGGATGTTTGTTAGCGAAAATGAGATAATTGAACAGTGGCTACTTTGCAGTAGATGCGGCCTCTGTGAGGTTTCAGAGTAACAGCCGTGTTAGTCTGTATTTGCAAAAAGAAAAGGAGTACTTGTGGCACCTTAGAGACTAACCAATTTATTTGAGCATAAGCTTTCGTGAGCTACAGCTCACTTCATCCGATGAAGTGAGCTGTAGCTCACGAAAGCTTATGCTCAAATAAATTGGTTAGTCTCTAAGGTGCCACAAGTACTCCTTCCCTCTGTGAGGTGTTACTACAGGCATAACACTCTGTAGGTGGGTACGAAGTAGGGCTGTGAGTGTGTGTGCATGCATGTCAGTGAGAGAGAGGATATCCTTGGCCTCTCTGCTGAGACTGCCCCCACTACAAGTAGCTATATATATCTTATAAAAATCATTCAATGCACCTGAACACTCATCTTTGTATCACTGGAATTTCCTTATTGGTGTTATATCTTTATTATTCAGAATACTTCAATCCACCCCACCGACCCACCTTATAAATCTCCAAGCTAAACACAAAACAAGCAGCCTTTCAAAGTTTTACCGAAACTTACAGAAGTTTAAATCCTCTGGCCTCCTGTACATTAAAAACATCACCTGCTGGATGCTGTTCATTTGTATTGTTGACATTTTAGGTGTTCAGAACAACTGGTGCACGATGACCTTCCGACTACCACGGTTATCATGTGTTTTGTGGATGAAGTGTGGTCCACTCTTCTACGCTCCGTTCACAGTGTCCTCAATCGATCTCCTCCTCACCTGATTAAAGAGATTATTCTGGTGGATGACTTCAGCACAAAAGGTAGGTGAAGCTTCCTTTAAATTCAGGAAATGAATGTGTCCCAGGGCTAAAGAGCAAATTGCTTCTCTGTATTTAAATTCTGTATAGGAGAAGAAATATTTTCTTCATTAACTTCAACTTGCCCCTGTGTTTTAATCACCAAGCTATGCCACCTTGTGCTGTAATCATAGTTTGAATGGATTCCCCCAGCCAGGATGAGGCCAATGTACTGCTTGGATAAGAGACTTCCAAGAAGTAGAGTGGATTATATGACAAATCAGGAGATGGCATGCTTCCTTCTGAATGAATATGAAACCAGTGCCCCATAGTGTTGCAAATACTGTGTTGCTTGAGGCTCCATCTTTCACAGGAGATGTAAAATAAGCGCCCCGACCCAAGATACTAAAACACTTTCATGACAGTTGGAGTGATAATCAGAGTGTCCTGGCCAAATTCAATTACATTTGGCCTACTTCAGTGGCCCTGGAATCTCAGCTAGATACAGTACTGTTCTTCATCTCTTAAGCTATTGTGCAGTATGAAAGCATCTAAATCAGGGGTGGGCAAACTTTTTGGCCCGAGGGCCACATCGGGGTTGCAAAACTGTATGGAGGGCTGGGTAGGGAAGGCTGTGCCTCCCCAAACAGCCTGGCCCCTGCCCCCATCCGTCCCCTCCCTGCCCCCTTCAGAACCCCTGACACATCCAATGTCCCCTGACCACCCCCTCCTGGGGTCCCCCGTCCCTAACCACCACCCCGGGATCCCATTCCCTATCAAACCCCCCTGCTCCCTGTCCCGTGACTGCCCCGACCCCCATCCATGCTGCCACCCCTTGACAGGCCCCCCGGGACTCCTGCACCTATCCAACCGCCCCCTGCTCCCTGTCCCCTGATCACCCCCCCCAGAACCTCCACCGCCTGCTCCCTGTCCCCTGACTGTACCCCAGGACCCCCTGCCCCTTATCCAATCCCCCCCTCCCCTTACCATGCTGCTCAAAGCAGCAGGAGCTCGCAGCCCCGCCGCCCGGCCAGAGCCAGCCACACAGCCACACTACCCGGAAGGAGCAGCGGCCAGAGCACTGGCGGCAAGGCAAGCTGAGGCTGCAGGGCAGGGGAGACAGCAGGGGAGGGGCTGGGGGCTAGCCTTCCCGGCTGGTGACCATAGTTTGCCCACCTCTGATCTAAATAGGCACTTACGTACAGTCAAGTTACATGCACAATCATAGTAATTGCAATGCCACTGAGTCTCTGCTTTTTAATACTTTGGTTCTCAGTGCTCCACAACAGAGTTCAGCCTTGAATAATTGAACAATGGGATAAGTCTTAGATTGTTAGCTCCCCATGGCAAGCCTTGTACCAAATCCAGATCAGGGCCCAATTGTGCTAGGTGCTGTACAAACAAAGACAGGATCCCCGTCCCAAAGAGTTTAAAACCTAAAAAGAGAAATGACATAAGGAGGATGAGACGGAAAGGACTTAATTCAGTAGATAAATGTTATAGACGTGCATTTATAAATAGATTTGTACACTATTTTCTAGCAAACTTCCCTTAACTTTTGCACTTTCCTTTGTATGGACTAACCAGCCAGTGGCATAATGAAAATACTGAGCATCTTGCAATAGAAATGTCACGGGCAGCGGTAAAGTAATGAGAACTGTTTTATGTGGTATTGTATTTCTAGGAGTGGCAGAAAAAGCAGAACTTCTCGTGTGTCCACAAAGTTTAAAAAACTCAAGCCAAGATTTTGAGTTGGCTTTTGAAATGTAAACAATTGTTTCCTTTGGAAAAGCAAAAAAGGGCATGTAAAATTCAGGAACCAAATCCTAAGGCTCTTTCTCAGGCAAACTTATATAAACAGGAATTGCCACAGTGAATTAGTTCAGTGGTCAATCTAGTGCAATACCTAGTCTGCAACAGTGGCCAGCTCTAGATGCTTCAGAGGAAGGTGTCAAACTCCACTGTAGAAACTCTCACTGAAGCTTTCTCTCTCTCTCTCAGATTTCACTCTGTCTTTACTCAGGCAAAGATCTGGCCCAATATATTTAACCCACACACGCCTGGGATTGCTACTAACTCATACATCTTTCTTTCTCACATTTTATTCTGAGCATTTTGTACAATAAAACCCACTCCCACAACAAAGTCAAACAAATATAAAGTGCCACATGAGAAATAATGACAAGCAATGCTGCATTCCTCACTCAATTTAAGACCAGATGGATTGTTTAACTGTAGCAATTAATATTAGCTGTTGGAATTTAACAGAAAATTTGCAAAGCACAGCAAAAAAAGTCAGTCACTCTATGAAAACCAACTTGAGAGCCAGTTTTTTAATGGGAATTATGGTGTTTTAAAGGAGAAAATTCTGGTTTTATAAGTTCTAAAGGAAATGTTAAGTATAAGCTTCAATGGGGAATGCCAGAGGTTGGCAGGGGACCAATGTCACACAGGCTGGGATTTTCAAACTGAGTAGCAATAGCCTAATTCTGCTGTCATTGACATTAATGAGAGTTTTACCTGCATTCACCTGCATAGGAGCAGAGTTTGGCTAATACTGAGAGCTTTCGAAAATCCCATCCATAGCATACATATTTTTGCCCTGTCCCTTCCAATTAGCAGTGTTCCAAACCTCCACAGAGCACAAACACATGATTCATACAGAGAGGCTTCCAAATAGTTTGGTGAGGGAGGAACCAGTGCTGCTAAAGGGCCTAATCTAATGCTCATTTAAGTCAAAGGGAATGTCTCCAAGTGAAAACAAACTAGTGTGTTTCATAGATGGTTTAAAACTTAGTGAGAGGGAACTTTTTTCACTGCTTTGTTATGGCTTTAAAAAGACAAGCCAATCATTTAAGAATTTGCTAATGTATCTCCTGTTTAGAATACCTCAAGGACAGCTTGGACAAATACATGTCACAGTTTCCAAAGGTTCAGCTCCTTCACCTCAAAGAAAGACATGGTTTAATACGAGCCAGACTAGCAGGGGCAGAGATTGCTAAAGGTAAGAGGAGAGTTATTTTTATTTGCCATTTTGGGCTTGTCTGAATAGGAGATTTATACTACAAAAATGTTACCCTTTATTACTCTGCTGTATATCATAGCACCTTGAACTAATATTAGAGAAAGCTCAATATTATTTGGCAAGTTTTGTCATTGTTTGGCAAAGAATTTTGCCAGTATTTGAGCAGCTTGCTTTATTGTACTACTCAGCCCATCACATATTTGGAAAATAAAGGAACATTTGCAGCATAAATTTATTTGACTTTTCTCTCCACCAGCTCTAAGTAACCAGATGATTTGAAATTAGACAGTAATAAGATAAAGGATTTGAGAAGGATTTGTGATGTAAAACAACAATTTTACTGAGCAGCTCAGAAGCTGGCTCCTTTCAGCTATAGTGAGTTACTGTGAGGCTCTGTATTTTAGAAATTCTAACATCCTTTTTGCAGAATATCTGTCTTTCCCTTGCCTCAGTTCTTGATGCTCATAGACCCATATTTTTTTGTCATTAAAATGTTTGCATTGCCCTGCACCAATGATGTCATATATTGAATTTTCTACTAACAGCCAATTTTGTCTGGTATGTCTTAAGTTTGCTTTCATTGTTTTGTTGGCTGGGAACTTGTTTGGATGGTAAGCAGAAAGGGGTGTACATTTTTCTGAGGCTGTTTGAAGGGAAGGTGTGTTCGGGGTCATGGGTCCTACCTTTTCTTCCACTTTGCCCAGGAAGCATTTTCCCCCTTACATTGTGCATTGAGTTAGGGAAGATTGCTCCTTTCCAGACTTATATTCTAGTTTTGCCTTCTCCACTAGGAGGTGCACTTTGAGTTCAAGATTCTGTCCCAGTGCTCATACCCACTCTGGAGGAAGCATGGAGGGGACATGTTGCAGTTAGAACCCACAGGAGAAATGACACCTCACTTAGCAAGAATTCCTCCTAGAGGCTTCTGGGAAGCACTCACTAAAGCAGCAGGGGGAGTTTGCTCCACTTTCTGCACCTGACCAGTTCTGTCTGCCAGTTAAGAGATGGAGCATATTCCAGCCACCTCTTTGTCCCTTATCACTCATCTCAGATGATTGGCATCTACAAGGGTTTTAGGAGAGAGTAGGGACCACGTCCTTCCCTTGGATTCTGGCTACCTCGCTGGCACACATTCCCCACCTGCTTATGCACCTGTACAGGGCTGGCCAGAATGTGGCATTTTGTGAGCAGGCAAACACTCTTTGCAAAACGTGTCTGGAAATCATAATTGAGGTCAAAATGTGTTCAGATTGGGGGCCCTACTTGGGCTCTTCCTAGGTGGGTTCATAGGAGTAGAGTATTATTGTTAGGGGCAGTAGTTGCTGGATGTGGACTTTACTGAACGTATTTCATTCTCAGAAATGAAATAATCCCCTCTTGGTTCTGCCTCTAGGTGATGTATTGACATTCTTAGATTCTCATGTGGAATGTAATGTAGGATGGTTGGAACCACTTCTGGAAAGAGTCCGTTTAAATAGAAAGAAAGTAGCGTGCCCAGTTATTGAAGTAATCAGTGACAAGGACATGAGGTAATTTCATTGTATGCCATATTGTATAATACAAGCAGCTTTCACAAAAAACACTTACAAATCACAAGTATCAAAAATATTAATTATGGGAAGACAAGCGACTTAACCTGCTAATTACTTTTCACAAATTATTTCACTCAAAGAATAAAGAAAAATGTACATGAACAAATATTAAAATACATACAGCTACCTCAGTTACTACAGTTTGCATTTACTGTTTGGTAGGTCATGAATGTTTAGTGCTCAAAGAAAATACATGAAGAAATCTTTGAGATTTTTGCTTTAATTATATAGACAATTTCATTTTCACTTATTCCTTTTGATTATGAGTCTGCTTAAAAACTTGATATTATAGCTTTCTTTTTCTGTATTTAGTTACATGACAGTGGATAACTTTCAGCGTGGGATTTTTACCTGGCCAATGAATTTTGGCTGGAGGCAGATTCCTCCAGAGGTCATTGAGAAAGATAAAATCAAGGAAACAGATATAATAAGGTAAGAGTATAAAATTAACACTTTGTGAGCAGAAATGCTCTTTCATCAGAACTTCAAACAACTAGTCTTTTTGGGGCCAAAAGTTCTCCTTTTACATAAATGGGCACAGAAAGGCCAACATCCAGAAAAATCTGTGCAATTAAGTTGTGTAGGAAGTTGCGCCACCTGATGTGTGCCGATCTGAGTCACAGAGAGCACAGCAGGCATTGCTCAAAATCCCAGGAGTCGTAAATATTTTGCTGGACGCTGCATGGCCTCAAGGGCTTCAACATAACAGGCAAGGGATTCCAGCACTGGCATAGCCAGAGATAAAGGTCATGTACTAGAACAATCACACTGCAACAGCAAATGGTCCCTTTATGTCAGAAGCCACACAAGCTTTTGCAATTAGGTGCACTTAAGATCAAAAGAACTGGACTGACTTTGCACCTATCCACCATAAATCATGTTGCATTTGTTGTCAGCACTTGAAGTTAGGGGGTGGGATTCCTCAGCCAGCAAAGTCCACTTTGTGCCACTCACTTTTCCTTTTGTGTAGGAAGAGGGAGGCGATGAATCAGGGTTGCAGCAGAGTGGACTAATTGGTGATGAGGGGCATGGTAGAATGGACCTCCACTCTACCCAATCCCCCACTAGCATAAGGACACAGAGGGACCTCACACCAGCAAATAGACTAGATTAGCTCCCAGCAGCTCTGACTTGTGAGCTGGACAGTGCAGGATCAGAGAGTCATAACTGGTTGCTACACCTCATCCCCCTTCACTGTGTTCAGAACTAAATGGGTGATGTGGAGTATCCAGCCCAGACTGTTTTAGGAGGTACCATACGGAGTAAGTGGTCTTTGTCTCTGATTCCTTCCATCTTTCTAGTGACTGTCTCTCCCATACAATGTTGTTTACACAGGATGAGAATCTGTATGGTGGCCTTTTCGGTTTATCTCCATTCTTTTTGTATTACCTTGCTACTTATCTCATGACTCTACTTTGCACCACTGATTAAAGCAGTTGGCCTCTAGACTCTAATAGGAAAAACACCCTCTAGAAATTTAATCTATAATTTGAACCCAAGATGATATTTCAGTTCCTCTGGCACCAACCTGGACAGACAGACAGACAAACAAAACTGATATCAGAAAATTACCTTAGTGGTTCATTAAAATTTTCAGCTTCTGTTCAGCCACTTTGCCAAAGCGTACTGTACTTTCTTCTAATCAAAGCTTTGCCTCATGTTTACTTTCCATCACACGCTTTTTAAACATTAGTATCCATTTTGTTAGCGTGCTTGCCCGTCTGCAGCAAGTTAACACACATGATGCTCTCACTGCCACCTGGTTAACTTCAGATTTTAAGCAGTGTACTTTAGCTTATTTTCATATCCAATGGGTCTCTCCATTTCTTCAAACTGATCTGTTTGCTCTCTATTCATTAACTATCTAGTGTCTTTTAGTTTCCATTTCTGTAAGTGAAAATTAACATAGGGTGTTACACTTAGCACCTGTCACAGGACAGCTGTGAGTCCATGATTTCCAGGCTATTCCTGTGTAGAGGTGCTGTGGCAGGTACATTTTTATTGTCCCACAGAGTACCAATCTAAGGTCTGTGGTTCATTCGTAGGTGTCCCGTAATGGCAGGTGGATTATTTTCTATTGATAAGAAGTATTTTTTTGAACTTGGAACATATGATCCTGGACTGGATGTTTGGGGAGGTGAAAATATGGAGATTTCATTCAAGGTATGCTGCTTTCCTAAGTAGTAATAATGTTACTGAATGTTTCTTTCTATCAATTTGAATCCTCGTAGCCTTTAAATGCTATTATCTCTGAATCTCATTTAGACCCCAATTCATATTCTTCAGTGCTTTGCTGAATCAGGGCCTCTACTAGTGGTTAAAGATGAACTTTGAACCCTCTTGATTTAAACAGTAACTCTTGCATTCACCTGTGTCAAAAGTAGAGTGTGTTGCAAAAGGGAACAACTTTGAAACCCGAGGCTCTCCTCCCTTTTCCAAAGATTATTGGGGAAATTACTTCCTTTTTGGCCTGGAACATAAACCACAAGCTATGCTCGTCATTTATTTATGATTTTTTGCTAATATAAGCCAGCTGTAGAATTATTGTTCAACTCAGCAATGCTTGGAGGATTGTTTATCAGTATTTTCAAGTTAGTCTGTGTGAATAATACATTTGACTTGATTTTTAACAAGACCTCTCCCTGACCTCCATTTTTGTGGCCACAGTTTTTTCCCTGAAAATAATTCCATCTATAACTCATGGTGAGCATGTTACAGATCCCCTTATATGCTGACCCCCAAAGGAAAGAAGTTGTTACAGTCAGCCAGCTCTTCAGCTCAAGCTGTAGCAGTTCACAATTTTATCTTGGGAGGTCCCTGGTTCAATTCCTGGTTTATCAGCCCAAGAAGCGTTTATCATATACCACCAATTAATTGCTCATGCAAACACTATCATTAAGGCATGTAAGTATTTGAATTGTAGAGATACTCAGATGTTATACAGAGACAAAGCAGGCCCAAGAAACCTTCATTTTCATCCCAGAACAGGGACCAGATACACCAACTACAGTCTCTGCTAGGCAAACCTCTCTAAATGGGTCAGGAAGAGGCAGGGCTTTGGCTGTGTGCCTCCTCCACACCAGCCTAGAAGTTGGTGAGATAGGCATACGCTGGTCCTCTCCCTAATGGATGGTGGAGTGGGTGTGGCCTGCCCATGTCCTGGGGAGCTCTGAAGGGATTGTACCTGATTGAGAGGATTCCCCCTACGGTAATACTGCTCCACAGTGCACCCAGCACAGACCATTTCCCATTGGGCTCTCTTCATTTGTACCGACACACAAGTGCAGGTTACACCCACAAAATTGTGCCTACAAAAATTGAAGCCACTTCTCAAAAATCAGATCTATTGTATACCAGAAGGTACCATTTACCAATATTTTTATCTAATCAAACTCTGACAGGTCTGGATGTGTGGAGGAGAAATTGAGATCATCCCATGCTCCAGAGTTGGACATATTTTCAGGAATGACAACCCGTACTCCTTCCCTAAAGACCGGATAAAAACAGTGGAGCGGAATTTGGCACGTGTTGCAGAGGTCTGGTTAGATGAGTACAAAGAATTGTTCTATGGACATGGTTACCACTTAATCCAGAAAAACCTGGATGTTGGAGACTTGACTCAACAAATAGAACTGCGGAAGAAGCTTAAGTGTAAAAACTTCAAGTGGTATCTGGAGAACATCTACCCAGACCTGGAAGCTCCTCTTGTTAAAGCCAGTGGGCTGGTATGCGAACTTTACAAGGGCAAATTACACCACAAATGCATGTTTACATATCTGTGTTAACCAGCCACTCTTCATTTAAACTTACTTTCTATGATTGGGCTGTGACACACAAGTTCAGTGACTCCTAGAGGTACAGAGGGCCTCATATGGTGTCCCACAGCCATGGTGAATTTCACCTTTACTGGAGATCATGGTTTAGGACAAAGTGATTTCATTATGTTGTAGTAATTCTCTTTGCTCTATGACAGGCGACAAATCTGAAGATATGGCCCCTTGGTTGGTATTTCTGTGCTTCTCTTTGCATTTTCTATTGGGTGACATTTCTGATAATGAAGTTTCCATCTTTTTTGCACTTCTCTTTTCCCCCCGCCAAAGACAAAATTTTACATTAACAAGCTTCTTCAGTGATAACTGACATGATAAATTACCCCATAGCAGTCAAGATAATAGTGAAACATCTGAGCAATTTACCTCATTTTTGGAGTTTATATTTCAGAAATCTTGTGACTACAGACAGATATGGTAGACGGAGAGATATATTATCTATAATCTCCAGGATTTTTAGGGCTTCAATAATTTATTCATGGGATCGATATAGTACATGAACAATGATTGTTTTGTACTGAGAGCCTGACACCACTAGAGTGCACTAGAAATCTATTTTTTCTCTTCTACAATAAAAACAGACTCATTTCTATTTTCAAACAAAAAGAACAGAAGTATCCTCCCAAGCAGTCATATCACATATTAAAGTGCAGCTAAAACCCAGTCTCCAGTACTTCTACAAATGCAACCAAGGTATAGTGGACAGAATACTTTCAGAAATATTTTGGGTTCAGTCCTGCGTTCCCTACCTACCCCAAATTCCCATTGATTTTAGTGGAAGTTGTGGTTGTGTAAGGAATGTAGCAGGATCAGGTTGCGTGTATTCTCTGAATTTACTTCCCTTTAACTTCCACTGGTGTTATATTCACACCATTCTGTGAACAATGTCATATGAGTCTCATTTTTACAATGTGCTAATTCACATATTCAGCATCTCTTTATGTTTACGTGTGTGTGTGTATATAACAAAATGTAGATTTTGATCTTGGTCCATATTTCCTCACCAAAGTTCAGGGCTGTTGGAAACATTTCTAAAAATACAGGCGCATAAAATAGTCCCTCCTGAGGCATCATGGACATGCTACTTCATTAAAAAAATCTGAATGTTAAGAACAAGTGACAGTGATCCCAGGTCACAAAAGTAAGGCACTTTGTTACCATATGTAGTTCTGTCAGCTTCTGAAAGTCTTTCTAGTTTTAACAAGAGCAGTACTCCTGAAAGTAATGGGTCAGATCCTCAGCTGTGCTTGTACGATGCTCCTGCCCTTAGCAGGCACATAAGTAGTGTTACGCCTGTTGGCACTAATGCTGGCTGTGGGGCAGTTCAGCCCCTCCCCCAGTACAGCTTTGATTTACCTTCTAGGCTATTCCAGCAGCCAGGAGCAGACATGGCCATACTCTGCACACCTCAGACATGCCTCCCAGACCACGGGCAGTGGCCGGGGTGGTAAAGAGCTGCTCTGCTGGCTATAAACTCCCAGATATTTTTCTACCCCAGGGAGTCAGTGAAGCTGGGCTGAGATTGCTTTACTTTAGCTGCGATGTGAACCATATTTTCCAATACAGTGATCAAATAGTAAAAATATTGGGGAATAGTTTTGTGAATTAAAAGGGCCAAATTTGTATTACTGTGATTTGTGAAGTCATGTGATTTATGAATGATCACTGAGCATTGTGTTCATAAATTCCAAAAGTTTCATATATTTTAAGACAAATAACTATTCACCTGAAAACTACAAAAGTTGGTTATTTATTTTCCTGTTTAAAAACATCCAGTCATCGGACAGAAACAATACCTTGTTGCTTAGATGAGCAGCTGCACAACACAAACAACAAGTACTGATTTCTGAAATAATCATTCAGAAGCTACCAATAGGATGAAGAATATTCATCAAAGCTACTTGGAAAATATTTTATGAAGAGCAGATTTACTTACAGAAATCAGGATTAGTTCATAAAAGGTTCAGTAATCTAAAAAGGGAGGAAAGCGGCTACATTTTTAGCTCAACCAGCTATAATTTTCAAATATTGCCATGATTATCTTAATGTACAATAAATATATCTCAATTAGGCCAACTCCTCATCTGCTATAAATCAGTATTGTTCCATTGACTTCCTGATATGTGAACTGAGGGCATTTGGTACCTGGCAGAATTCAGTCCAGTGTAAGCAGTGTTCTAATATAAACTTCAGAACGCATAAATGCCCTTAGAATGCACTCGTCTGGTCATTCAAACAACAGTACAAAAAAGCTTAGTGCAAGCCATAACTTCTCCAGAAGGTCATGCTAACAAGGTATCATGATGATGACTCCCTGGTGTAATGACAATTGTAGAGAAAACAGAGCAAAAAAGAGGCAGAATGAAGAGATACAAGACACCTGAGAGACGTGAGGCCACCTGTACCACAACAAAAACAAAGGAACATCTGGAAAGAGAAAATATTTAGACACTTAAAAAAATTCTCATTTGCATCTGCACTTTCTAACTAGCTATTCTCTGATAGACAATATTTTGTCACTCATTCTTTTTTCCCCCCCAATCTGATGCAAAAGTTTAAAAAGATAATCGTAAACCTTTTGGCTAAGTTGGAATTGAAATTCCTTCTTTCCAAAGTGTCGATATGTACACAACTGCTGCTGACTCCTGTATTACCATAAGTACCAATATACCCTTTCACTGACTGGATCAAGGGCAGCCAACCCTATCTGCGAGGGTTGAAGAGTTATCTTAGTGACATGACACAGATCACATTATATATAATAAAATTAAATATATATAAAAATCCACAAACAGTTTTCCCCTTGGGGAAAGAGAACAAAAGAAGAGAATTCATGACAGATATTAGTCATGTAATTTAATCCCCTGCGGGGAGATGCTCAGATGCAGCAGTGAAGGGTGCAGTATAATAGCCTGAATAGAATAGAAATGTATCCCGCCACTTGTGTCCTAAATCCATCACCAGTCAGAGGTCTGATGACAGCAGGTAGGCTTTTGCCAGCTATTATGTTTTTAGGGGGGAGGGTAGGGAGGAGGGTTTTGGACCTTCTAGTTAAAGTGTAGCTGCATGACTAGCTCAGAGCAGCTTTTAACTCTGAGTTATCTTTGGGTGGCCAAGATATCTCCAGTTATCTGATCTCCGATTTGATTGGCCAGGCAATCAAATTGTATGCATAAAGTCCATTTAAGAGGATTTTTCTCCTAACCTGCTGCTCATTTGGGTTGGTTAGACTGTGCTGCAGGAATGTGAGGGGATTTATAAATCGCTTTTCAATAACAGTTACAGCATATGAATCAGCAATAGGAAAGTTAGCTGTGCCTAACAAAAACCTTACTCTTGCTGCCTCCCGTGTTCCAGAAAAAGGCTAATGTAAAGCATCTCTTGGCAGACAAAAGAGTTTGAGCAGATATTATGGGCACCACTGACACCAGCAGAGAATATGGCCCATTATCTTTAGTTTGCCTAGATTACTCTATGTTTCTCTTATAGGGAGCATCCAGGAAAAGAGATAATGCTAACCACTTATTTCTGGAATAACTCCCTGTGTAGATAAGCCCTAAAAGATTCCTGAATAGCTATTCCTGGCTAAATCCATGTGTGGATGCTCTTGTCCACACATTGAGTTAATCAGTAACAGTTAATCTGCTTTAAATTCACACCCTATCTTATTCCAGATTAACTTTCATGTAGAGACAGACTCTTATGCTAATCAGAACTCCTTGTTATTTTTATGCAATTCAGAATGTAATACTCTTAAATATTAATATATTGGGTGACCTTGGGCAAGTCATTTTCCCGCTCTGTGCCTCAGTTACCCCAACTGTAAAATGGGAAGAATGATACTGACCTCTTTTGCAAAGGTCTTTGAGATCTGCTAATGAAAAGCACTACATAAGAGCTAGGTATTATTATAATTGTTCTGTTTTTGGTGTTCTGTCTCTTGCATTTTTGTGCCTCACTTGATGTTATTCCCTTTTCTGAATTTCCATTTTTAATTTTGTTCCCAGATTGTTAACATAGCCATGGCTAGATGCATTACTGTGGAAAACTCCACTCTGGCCTTTGAGACTTGTAACATTAGCAACAAGGTAAGATGCATTTGGGTTTGTATACTGGATGTCAAATAGTGTCAGTTTTATTGCTTATGCTAAAGAATCTCCCTACCTGCCACCTCAATGACTTGAACTCCATCTTGGAGGTTCATGTAATCCTTACTGCCAGGACACATTGCCAAAAGATGCCATCTGGTAAAACAAGAAATGAGTACTGGGCTATATTTGTAGAGGCAATAGCTAAGCAATGGAGCTTGCACCATTTCATGAAAGCTCCGAGACGCCCAAAACCAAAAAGTCTGCAATTGGCTGAAATGCAACTCAAATGCAAAATTCCATACATGCCCATAGTGGAGAGAAAACTTTAAATACAATAGGCCACTAGTGTACTCTACCACAATAACAAAGCCAGCATGGGAGGGAGGGTGCATGGCAGTTGCTGCAGGAACGGGGCTACTTTCCTCTGCTGTCTTTTATAGGAAATGCCTCCTGATGGGTAATACCCCACTGATTACTAGCCAATATAGACATCAAGGCATCTGCTAGGACTGATCAAGAGTAACTGTCCTAAGGGGGGCAGGGTTGGCCTTTTGTCACTGAGCGCTGTTATGCCATCGAAGAAGTCCAGTCCTGAATCCCCACCATTGCAAGCTGGTGTCGGCTGTAGCAGACAAATCCCCTTTTCAGAATTTGTTTTGGTGTTGTCCCCAATTCTTCATTTCTACAGTCCAGTTTATAAAAGAGATCCTCTCCTCTCCCACCCTCACAACTACCCTGTACTCAGTTTTCCTCTCTGTGGGCCACCAGGAAATGCTTTGCTGAACATAGTTTGAGAATCCCTGTACTAGTACATTGTTAATGCAAACATTAGAAAGCTTTGAGTTATTGGGCTATGTTCTGATTTCAGCTACAGCAGTTTGAGACAGACTGTTCTCTAATCAAAGTCAGAAGTAGGCTGGTTACTGAGGTCACTGAGAGCACGATCAGGCCTTAGACCGGAACTTTATTCTGTGAATTTGCTCTGGATTCATACTAATAAAACAGAGTCTGGCATATCTGGAACAATTATACAAAGCTTAGATTTTTATGTGGTTGGATTAGATGCATAAGATTCAGAAATAAAAGGAAATAGCTCACAAAACCCAAACCGAAATCAGTCTGCTATTGTTTCTCCTCCACAGAACCAGAAGTTCAACTACACTTGGCTGAGACTAATAAAACATGGGGACTTCTGTGTAGCACCAGTAGATGCAAAGAGAACACTGGGCCTGTACCCTTGCGATAACAGAAACAATAGCCTGAAATGGTTGCATAAATCATTGGTGGCCTTTCAACCAGAACTGGTAAGTAGAGCATTTGTAATGATTTCCCCTCCACCACCACCATAGTTACACCTGAAATAAAACTAAACAAAGGAAAACAATACTTATTGCCAGTGTTGTATGATTTTCATGTGTTTGGCACTGAGAGACTATACCAAATTCATAAAGATAAAAGAGAAACACAAAGACACACATTTAGTTTGTCTCTTTGTGAATTTCTCAATACATATGAGGAAAAAAGAGGTTGACAAAAATCACCTTTTTCCTAAGGCATGCATTACTTCAAATTATTTCAGGCACTCTGACCATTACTCTGCTCATGCCGTTTTCAATCCTCAGGATTATTTTCCTCCAGGTTACACTGAAAGCTAACCAGCTGCCAGTGTGATTTCACTCCCATGGCCCCATTTACCTTTCAGGGTGGTGTATAGCAATGTGCTGCCTTAGCATTGCACCAAGCAAAATGTAATATAGTGAAACTAGCCTGGCACACACACACAAAATCATTCAAATGACATTTTGTTCTCTTTTTTCCTACCCCTGTGTCCAACAAAGTCAAAGATTCAGGCTTGTAGATAACTCTAAGCATTAAAGAATTCCATGAATAATTAGAAATGATTTTTCCCCCTCTGAAATGACATGCTTTTAGAGGAGCCTTCCATTTAGGAAACAAAAGTGTAGCTGTTGTGTTACCCGATTGATACTCGATAAGATATTCCATTATTGACTCTCCTTCCATTCATTTCTTTTTAGCCAAACAACAAAAAACCCTCCTCAAACCAAAAAAAAAAAAAAATCACTCCTTACAAAAGCAAGGATATATTGTAAAAATAAAAAAATTGTCAGCCATTTATGAGACCAGATTGCACAGTAGGTACAGTGACAATTTTTGATGGTCAGAAACTGTTCCAGGCTGAACTTCAAGCCTTAAGCTAGATACATTTGGTGCTAGGATACAGAAAGTCATGTTTCATTTTACAAAGCCACAATACCCAATTCAACACAATTGGGCACAGATGATTGTACCGGCATAGGACTGAACTAGTGACAAGCCTGAACTATACCCTTTAGTTCACTGAAGTAGATCAGATTAGTTTTTAGGAAAGCCCTGGACACTGGAAACATATAGTACCAGCCCTGTGAGGAGAAAGACAGTTGAAAGTTATCACTGTCAGTACCCCTCCTTCGAAAACAGCCATAGAAACTCACAAGCCAAAAAGACTTGAATGCCTTTTTCCCCCCTCTTCTCCACTCCCCCCAGTGAAATATTATCCTTTCTGGGCCCACTGAAGAACACAAGAACGCCCATACTGGGTCAGACCAAAGGTCCATCTAGCCTAGTATCCTGTCTTCTGACAGTGGCCAATGCCAGGTGCCCCAGAGGGAATGAACAGAACAGGTAAATCACCAAATGATCCATCCCCTGTTGTCCATTCCCAGCTTCTGACAAACAGAGGCTAGGGACTTGTAACTGTATGAAGAAAAACAAAACATCACCCAACATGTTACAATTAATATCTCCCAAATGTGGATGTTTTATTTTATTTTATTTATTTTGTTTTGAATATTAGTGAGGGTGACTATTATTCATTATTTGTATTACTGTGGAATGTAGGGCTCCCAGACATGATGAAGGCTATTTACATTAGGCACTATACATACACAAGAGCCAGCCTATGTCCTGAAGAGCTTTTAATTTAAATAGACAAGAGAGGGTGGAAGAGAAGAAGTATTATTAGTACCTCTATTTACAGGTGGGAAATTGAGGCACAGTGAGATGAAGTTACTTGCTCAATTTTAAGGTTTATTGTATCTATTATTTTTAAAAGTCTTGGAGGAAAAAAAGTTTATATATTGACTACAGTAATTGGATTTGTAACACAGGTTTAAAACGGATATATTTTTGTGTTAGCATAAAATATAAACCCAGAAATTGAGAAGGAGACAGGCTGAGTGATTCTTATTTTGCTGAGCAGTGTGGAAATTGCTTTATTGTTAAGGTTGCAATTGAGTTTCCATTTTAATCCAAATTTGGCCACCACCTAAAATCCACAAAATGTTAATCTCAGAATTAGAAAGGTTAGTTCTGAGGCAAGGTAGAAATTTTCCACAAAAACTGAAATTAATTGAACAAGGAACTCCTGATTTATGACATCCTAACAACAGATAGTCAAAGTTCAAAATGTCTAACTCTTCAACCACTTTGCAGCAAAAGCCAGACACAAAACACACACACACAAAAACAGAAAGATGGAGAGAAATAAGACTTAGTTTTTGACACCAAAACTTTCTAGATTAGATTAAAGTTCAATTTCAAAAGTTGTTACTTTTTACATCTGGAACATCACTGGGGACCTTCTGCACCATTGAGCTTAAAAAGCAAATGAAAGGACTCTAGAGACATTTAAATAAAAAATAAGTCAGTAGCACATTTCCTTGCAGAAACAGAATTTAGACAGTAAATTATACACTGGGGATGTGGGGTAATGGAGGGAAACATCTTCCACCAAAAGCCTTGTAAATGAAGCTAATGAGTTCTCCCCTCCTTAGTTCTCTTAGTTCTCCCCTCCTGCAGGTCTGAAGAAGTCCACACAAAAGGGGATTTAATCTTAATCTTCTCCTCTCAAGCCCAGTGTTCAAATCTGGGGCTGTGGTTAGGGTCCATCTCTAAGTAAAAACAAACATGGCTTTTTTGGTTTACTTCTGTGTGTGTGCGCGCAATGGAGTCAGCACTGCTCTGGGAATGGGGGACTGTCATAGTGTTTACTCACTGTTGGTGGCACTCCTCCAGGCCCATCCTGGGGATTAGCTCCAGCCAGGTGTTGCACCCTCTTCTGGAAGTGTCTCTCCCATTGTCCTCTCATTCTACAGACCCCTTTCACTCTACGAATCACAGATTCCTCTTTGTGACTTAGCCCTCCAGCCAGATAACTCCATGGTTCCCCCTTCCAAGGTAAATGTAACCAGGTTTTTCCAGGATGCCCAGGCAGTCTGCTGTCCTCTGCTTGGCCTGTGCCATATCCCCAGTGGTTGGTAGGAGAACCCAGGCCTACCCATTATTCTGGGTTTAGGGTGACCAGACAGCAAGTGTGAAAAATCGGGATGGGGTGGGAGGTAATAGGAGCCTATATAAGAAAAAGCCCCAAATACTGGGACTGTTCCTATGAAATCAGAACATCTGGTCACCCTATACCTGTCACTATGGCCTGCTTTCCCACAGCCTTTGTTCCTCCTTCCTACCTCTCCCGGTTCCTCTCCTTTCTCTGGGTGTACTAATGCCAAACCTCCTCCCTCTTCTCAGGGAGTGGCTACAGCCTTTCCCATCAGCCTTTGTCAATTACCAGCTTCCTGGTTTTATAGGCCCCACCTGTTCCTACCCAGCTTAGCCTGCTTTCAATCAATTCCCTGCTCCCTGGCTCCCCCTCCAGGTGCAGTCTGTGAAGTTAATTGGCCTGCCTGGCCATCTTAATCCCTTTCAGTCTTGTGTGGGGGTAGACACACCATCACAAGGACTACTTAACTCTTAGCACAGAGTCAACCAGCGGAACACAACATCGTTCTAGTCCAAGCCCTACAAAAACAATGGCTATTGTTAGTTTTATTTTGAATTGTTTAGGGATGATAGAGTGTAATGTTAGAAGTCAGAGACATTTAGAGTCTAGGGGACATTCTCCAAAAGGGCGGGACAATCATAAAGATGATTAAATTTGGAGCCTAACAGGACTAAAGCATTTTGTGGGGTTCTGGCAAATGCTATCTCTGCCAAAAAAAAAAAATTGTCATTCCTGAAAAGGATACAGTTTGGAGATGGCACCTAATATAACCTAAGCTCTAACTTTCTAATGTGATTGTCACCATACTGTCTACAAGAAAAAGGTGCATTATTGTAATCCAGTAGGTTCACATTCACTGGCTTTCCATACGTTTTTCTGAAAGATCATTTGGAAGCTGATTACAAAGAAGATTAGTTTGAGTTACTATATAAAAAGGGTTAAAAACTAGTCACTCCAGCAATTGACTATTGCAAACCAGAAAACAAGGCGGGAAATGGGTTAATGCTGGCCACAGAAACAGTGAAGTCCTTACCACTCATCAGGTGTCATAATCCGCATCAGAACAATGGCACATTCAATGAATTTGTCATACACATACAAAGCCCCATTATTTGTTCAAATAAAATAGTCTGTTGGTGATTTCGCTAATATTTCACCAAGATACATGACTTAAATTATACTATCAAATGTTATACAGAGAAAAGCAATAATGTAAAAATGTCCCTACCGCTGAGAATACTTGTAGTATTGCCATATTGGCAATATGTATAAGTAGATTTAAAAAATGCACACATAAGTGCAGAAGGATCAGAATAAGGCCCCTAATCATTCAAACTCCTCACGATTTCATAATCCAATTTAGCATTCCAGCTCTTGGACTTAATTAACAAATTACCTAACACACTTTTCATCATAGTAAGTGTGCTTTTACTTCATCAGTTGCGAAATACCACAGTATGAAAACCAAAGTCTCCTGCCATATGTTATCCTATATTGCAAATGCCATCTGGAGTTATTTCCTTTGCATGATAATTACTGTTCAGACAGCAAGCGAACTAATCCGTTAATTTCCAAAGAATTAAAATCCCATGAAGCACAGAAGATATAATATAGTTGTAGTTCAACAACAGGTGTAAACTTTGGATCCCACCCAAAATTCCCTTGAAGCCTATGAATGAATCATTACATAATGCAGAAATGCAAAAATGGGTGCATCCTAGGGGATCAGAAATCTCCACTGGGGAAAACTGAGTATAATTTCTGAAGCTTTTTTTTTCCAGTTTTTTTCCCTAACTCTAATAACAATTGCTGTACGAGTCATGTTACCTATTGTCATGTGCTGTTTCTCTTTAGATTGATCACATGGTTTTAGAACACCTTCAGCAGCCAACATGTTTGGAAGTGGATCAGTCTCACAAAACCCTGAGGGTTAATGCCTGTGATGCCTCAAATCCTTATCAGAAATGGCAGTTTGGAAATTATTATGCTGACTGAAGAGAACACGATCAAAACAGAAACAGAAAATTCAAATCGTGTGAATTCAAGAATGACGTCTGTGAGATTTGTGACAGCACTTACAAAATTGGACGTTCATTTCTGAATGGTAATTTAAATCCATCATTTTAAATCACCATATTGAGAGATCAAAATATCAAGCAACAGCACATCTGGTTTGTTATGGTTTAAAACACACAGGCACGTTTTCCACGCACTGTGGGGCACTAGGGGAAGGTTGAGTGAAAGTTTTTTCAGTAAATGGAAATACTTTCTAAAGTTCCTCATTCCCACCTTAAGCTTCAGAGAGATTAATGCAAGTTACCAGAAATAGTTCCAGGGTTCAACCCCTGTGACTGCAGGAAGCATGTTGTGCTGCCCTTTGGAAGATCCACATTTACTCATTTATTCCTCCACACGCCAACAAAATGAAAGTACCCTAGACCCAGTACCTAAAAATCCACCCAGGATCACAGGAACCTGCTCCTACCAAATTGGATTCACTGATTCTGAAAGGTAGGTGCCTGGAGCCACTTTTGAAGCTTGGTTTCCCATGACAAAAGCCCGTCTTTAATCACAAAAAGTATAACTCTTTAAGCACTTCTAACCTGGCAGCAGGCAAGGCCCTATAAGTGCTGTATTTGACACAAGCACCTTGAATTTGCTACCTTGGTTTGACCTCCTGCTTCCTGGATGGGCAAGGAGTGGTTAGGCTGCAAAGCAGTGTTCAGTGGGTAGGTGGGATGTGCCTTATCTATCTCTACAGCTAACTCTCTGGGCCAATGCAAGAACAGTATGAATGCAGTAGACTCTAAAGAGACTCTCCATTCAGCCCTTCTCTGCCAGAAAGAAGTGCCTGAGCACAGCACAGAGCCATGAAAAGGGAAAATAAACCAGAGGGTGTGGGAACAGGTTGGTGATGGGCTGAAGATCCTCAGAAAGGGCCTGCTTAACCTGAAAAAAACAGACCTTGCTTCTCGCTACTAGTGAATCCAAGATGGCAGCCACACACTGTTGGGCATGATTTCATGGCTCCTGCATTACAGGTTCCTGGGTTGGCCACATGTTATGCAATAGTACTGTATATGCATTCCACGCAAAGCAAACCAGAAAAGCTTAAATAATGTTAAACTTTTAACACAAGGGGGCAAAAGCTGAGGAACTCTGATTCTATGTTAATTGCCTGTTCCTTTTTCATGCCACTGTGGAAAAAATGGAATCTTTATTTTCTATTCTAAGAAAAATAATCTGTCATGGAAGCGTTGAATGTTTTTGTACCTAAGACATCTCATTCTGCTCTTCCAGATGAATGAAAATGTGGGCAGTTGTTAAAAGTATGTAATAGCAGATGAGGCTTTTGCTGAATACATTCCTGTTTGTTGAGTATAGACACCGATATATTTTTTGAAATCCATTTTATTGGCTGAACTGTAGCTGATCTGTGATGCAAAGATAGGGCAATTTAGCATCCCATTAGATAGGGTACGCCCTGCGCTTCACTGGAGGAGCCATGCATTGGTGGGAGCAGAGTGGTGGTGACAGCTGTGTACCAGGTGGAAGCACAGGAAAAGGATTTCTCAGGATGGGCAGAATGCAGCATGTGCACTTGCTGACTGCAGGAGGAAGACGTCTCCTAACTGACTTTGCCCACTTGAAGGCCCAGCATTTCGGATGGCATAATAGCTGGTGCTATCTCCTTCTGCTCCCCTCAGCACTAAATAGTTTCTACCTTGCTGCTAGTAGGGAGAGGGGATGGAAGTGACTCCTTGTGTCTGCTCATGCCCTAGTGCAACCATATAGTGGAGGGCAGGAGCTAGCCTTGGTATTATATCGATTAATGATAAAGAGCATGTGATGTTACACTTTGACGGGCAAAGCAGTTGTATAAGAATTGGCTAAAAGTTTGCTTTCTACAAACCAAGCTTGAACCTTTTGGAAAGCGTGGGATTGGTTTACTAATAGAGCACCCCCAGCAGGGCTCTGGAGTTCCTCTCATAGCCTTCCCATCCAACTCCTTCCTGCTGGATCTCTTTGCCTGGCCTACACTAGTACCTATCCGCAGTCCTTCAACTCCCCTCTTATCCTCTTATAACTACATATTACCTCCTTCAGACGACCACCGGCTATGCTAACCAGTTCAATAGGCATGGCAGGGTTATGAGCCTTTGAACTGGCTAATATCACTAGCAGCAGTAGCTCCTTGCAGGCCCTGTGCCCAGCTGAACATGTGGACTCGTGCCCTCCTGAGTCCCTTGGACACTCCCCCAAAGCCAGAGCACAGCTGAGCCTTATATTTGTTATTTTGCTTTGCATTCTCTTCACTGGAAAGCAACCAACGGAACACTCTGATAAAAGTTTCTGTCAGAGAAAGGGTATAATGGTGGCTCTTTGCGTTGATCTGCCCTTTTTGTGTGTATAGAACTCTCCAGATTTGATTTAGAATATTCATAGGAAGGGGAGACAGCGTGTAGGAACTCCACATGTCCAGGGATAGGAGTTGTTCTGTGCATGAAGAGAGGGTAGAAGATCTGAGTGAAGATCCACCCCTCAGAATTGAAGGCAGAATTGTCCCCTAAGACTACATATCCCACAGTTCCATTTCAGAATTTCCAGATAAGTTTTAAGCCTATGAACCTAGAAGCTGAGACACGTAAGTGCTGACTCTTCTCTCATGAAGAGTTGATTTGGAAGATGGGTTTGCATGTTTACTCTCTTAGATCAAAGTGCTACAGTTGTTGAGTCAGTGGGACATATAGGGCTAGATTCTCCCCTGCGTCTGAACTCCTCCCAACACAGAGGAATTGGGGGAGCTGTTAGGGAGCAAGTTAGAGCCCCTGAATCTGGCCTGATCCTGGCCAGTCTGCAATGATTCAGCTTACATCTCTGACCTAGGATCCCTAAGGGACCCTACACCAGTGGAGGATTTGTTTAGTGCAGCAGAGCTCTGCTCGCCTCCTTATCCACCTCAATACTCCCTCTGTGCTATGGGTGGGAGCCTGACAAAGGAGCCAGCTCTGCCAGCTTTATTGCAGCAGAGAGTTTCCTTAAACCAGGGGAATTCTTCACTGGCTGTTTGCAGCCAGAATCTAGCCCATAATATTAAAAAAAGAGTTTTGACTGAAAAGGGACTGCAGAATTTAGTGCTTCCTGTTCTTGACTTATTCATGTACCTCACATGGAAGATAGGATTAGATGGAGTGCAGTAAAAATGAGAACTCACCTTCACTCTTACAGCTATTTGGAATCAATACACGCCGTTGACAAAACTCAACATACTGAATATCCTTATGAATTAATCCTCATACATTTTTCATACTGTGAAACTTTTTTAAAGATCTTTTATGTCTGTTGTATGGGAAGGGGGAATCGTACTGGAATAACTGTCATCAGTTAGTGAAAGAACATTTAGTTACTTTTTTGATAGGGTCAAATTCAGCTGCAACATGATATCTACATCCAGGGTATTGTAATGTTTTGCACATGGGACTTTCTTCTCGAGCTTTTTATTATGCCTTTTTCATGTTTTTGTTATGTTTTGTGACAAACTGAAGACTCGTGTAAGTGTGAATGGTCCGTAATAGAAATGTAGTTCTTACACTCTTTGGCCATTGCTTTGTATGTTGAAAAATTGGCTTATCCAAATATGAGCACATTTCTCTACATATATAGGACTGAACTGTCAACTCACTTCGTATCTTGTTGTTCATGACAGCCAAGCCTTCGCCATCTCCAATATTTACAGGCGGTTACAAAATAACTCGTCTTTTCTCTTTGATTTTTCAAAAGGGCCTCTGTATAATTTTACTTTTCACATCAAGGTGCAACACTGACAGTATCTGACAGGCTAAGCCTGCCAAAATATTGATTTACCTAACAGACTATCACAGTTAGCTTCTATCCTAACTGTCTTCCTGATTTTTTTCCCCTTTCGTAATACAACTAGCCTGCAGTCACTATCAGAAAAATTACACAGATGTTGTTTGTGCCGTCATGTTTTATCAGGAGCATGAATTTCATTAAACTCTGCTTTCTGACATTCAATCATTTGTCACTTAACATGCACCAAATGGTCATATGTCATGGTCACTTCACATTTCCAGTCTTGTCACTGGTACTGTTATTCCTGATTTGTGTAAATGTTCACTTCAGTGTTGGTATCTCTTACTTAACGTCTCTAGCATGTCCCTAGGGACTACTGGTAATAGTACTGTTGCTGTTCTGTTACACAATATTAAGAACCACTCAGATTATACCAATCAGCCTTGTCTGAGAACATTTTTCTGGCATACTCAGTAAATATTCAAAGAAGCCTGCATATGTTTTTCTTGGTTTCATGGAACCACTCACAATTATATTTGTCCAAGAGGGCCTTCTAGAGCCCACGAGACAATGAAGAACACCTTTATCCCTGCTAATCCATTGACATTCCCATGTAAGAGACCAGATTACCATTACCACTTCCAGCATCCTTAGTTCACAGATGCAAATAAAAATCACTTCTAATTAGAAAAATGTGAGAATGAGAACTAGAATGAGCCTTACTCCCTTTGGCAAGTCTTCTACAAGCGTCCATATGTTACCAGCTCTTCTGTAGCCATGAGTGGCTCTGACTTGCTTGGCTGGGATATGGACAGATGATTATCATGCTCATCTTTTCAAAAATAAAATAAACAATTTTAACACTTTCCAGTGATGTCATTCACAACCTCACAATACTCTTAAATCAACTTTAGGCCGGCTTTGGGCATGTGAGCTCTGCAAATCAGCCATCCACCAGTGGCCAGAATCTGACCCTTGGTCATTGTCCACTTGCAGCTGAACTGTTTAATTTGTATTACAAATGATGCTCAGTACTTTTTATGTTTTAAGCGATTAATTGTCCTATGTAGGTATCATTCCACATATAACAGCTCTTCCTGAACATAACCCTTTTGTTTTAGTTTCCATTTGTACCTATTCAAAACATTGAGACTATTTCTGACTAAAAGCATTTTTTTTTTATTTTAAATATGTACCCAAGGACACTATGCAGTGTAAATATCTCAATTTTAAAAGAAATTTTAAGAATGATAGCTTCATTCATTACTATGTTGATGAGAAAGGGGTAAATGTTTTTAAAATGTGAACAAATGTCTTTTATAAAATGTGATTTATGGGGAGTTTTAACAGTCCATATATGCTGTAAGATAACAGGCCTTTACCACATCAATTTATCTAAGTAGTCTGGATCCAAAAGGCTGAAGTTGAAAACCTGGTTTGATTTGTATACAAAAAAAGTTAAAAAACATGGAAATAAAGGACTGTACATGAATATCCTGTTCTGGAGTTTCTCTATAATTACTGTGTCACTAGCTCTCCTAAATTCCATGAAATGTTTCCTTCCCGGGGTTACTGTTGGGTAACACTATAGATCAGTGGTGGTCAACCTGCTGGGACCATCAGGGTAATCCGCTGGCAGGCCACAAGACAGTTTGTTTACATTGACCGTCCGCAGGCACGGCTGCCCGCAGCTCCCAGTGGCTGCAGTTCCCTACAGCCCGTGCCACTTCCCACAGCTCCCATTGGCTGGGAATGGCGAACCACAACCACTGGAAGCTGCGGGCGGCTGTGCCTGTGGACGGTCAATGTAAATACTGTCTCGCAGCCAGCCAGCAGATTACCCTGATGGGCCACATGCGGCCCGTGGGCCGCAGGTTGCCCATCACTGCTGTAGATTATTAAAATGTAAAGCACTTTTAAATCTCCAATTCACTTTGTACCAATTATGCTGTTTATTTGCATTTTGCATTTCACTGAGTTTAGCTTATGAAAATAGACCTTCCTCTATTGAATCTAGTAGTTGTTCCTGGTAATTGTTGCTGACACAGCAGGGAGATGTTGAAATCCAAATTAAAATGTTGCCATTGAAATAGTTAAATTTTAAAAAACATATCCCTCGGTATCAGCTTTTCTAAAACCCTTGAAAAAACCCTCAAGTGTGCTCCAGCATCACATGACAGGGTTCCTCCACTGTGGAAAGGAACCAAGTCTTTGAGATATGTCTGAGCTATGCCAATTAGTTATCTATCATGGGGCCTGATCCTGCACCATTTAAGTGAATGGGAGTTTTGTCATTGGCTTCAATGGGAATAGGATCAGGTCCATAGATCCTTCCATCCTAATAAGTATTCCCTTCCCTTTGTTCTACTCCTGAGATGGTGGATTTCACACACCATCACCTGCTGAAGACTGCCTAAAGTCACAGCTTAGCCTCTAGATGTGCTCACTCCTCCCAAAACTAAGCTTATTTGACCTACAAGTAATAAAAACTAACCCCACCCCATTCCACTCCATTCCACCCAGAAACATGTGTGCCTGTATATTTACATACACACACTTGCAGAAAATTGCCTGCTTCTCTGAGGTGAATTTGTCCATTTTTTTCTGTGCAGAAAAAAAATTTGTCCATTTTTTTCTGTGCAGAATATTTTTAGCCATATTGGCCTTTGACAGAAAGAGAATAAATTCCATGACTTTTATTCAAAGGCAAGTGTCAAGGAGATTGAATGGCAAGGTGGGGAATTGTTAAGCTCAAGGGGCTGGATTTCAAAGGCACTTCGGCCTCTAAAGATGTAGGTAGTTGTCTAGTGGGATTTTCAAAACCATCTCAGCAGGTAAGGCACCTGAATCCCATTGATTTCAGTAGGTAGGTACCTAACCTCATTGGATGCTTTTGAAAATCCTATTGTGTGCCTATCTGCATCTTTAGCCTCCTAAATGCCTTTGAAAAGCTGGCCCTTAAGTGATTGGTTTCAAATAAGGCTCAAGCAATTAGAGTACTGATCATCAAAATCACAATGCAGCCAGTGTTTTCCACCCTCCACGCTCATCCTCATCCCAAAATGACTATTTTGATGGTTGTTTGGTGGTCACATTAAATGAATTGGTGATCTTGTTCCAGCTTCTGGTCCAGAAGTATCTAGGTCATAAAATCACCAGCACAATTGGCTCTAATTGTCACCTTTACGATTGTTTCAACAGCAATTTCTAGTTTGAATGGACCTGAAGATGGCATTACCTTCCTAGCAGTAGAGACAGTCCCTCCAGGACAGGACTGAGACACATTGGTGGGGCAATGTGGGGAAACTCACGTTGCTTATGTCCATGCTGTACCTGTTCAGTGGATAATCAGCTTCATTCTCCAGGGGTGCTTATCTAGCATCTTTCATAAGCCAGTTAATTGCAGATGGTGAACTTGATGGGATCTGATTCTTCAGAAATGCTTTTCAACCACAACTTCAGAAGTCAATTAAAGTTACAGGTGCTCAGCACCACTGAAAGTCAGGCCCAGCAATGAAATACTTTAAAAAAAAATAAGTAATTCTCACTTGAATGTCCAGGAATGTAGTCTGGTTCATTTTATTTTTTTAATAAAACAGCAATACAACTTAATAAGAGCTAACCACTGGGTTTTCACAAAACAAAGAGCAAATAAACAAGGCTGAATAGTACAATGAGGACTATGTTTTGTTTGTACAATGAAGAATTGTCTTTTTTTGTTGTTGTTGTTACATATAGCCAATACATAATTGTCTTTTATGTAGGAGAAAAATTCAAAACAATATTTGGTGCTGCTGAAAATGTAAAACTAGTTATTAAAAGAGCCTATTATTCTAGGAGGTATGGTAGATTCCCCTGTCTTTAACACTGAGTTCCAGCTTCCTTTCTAACCTCCTCCCTCACTCTTGTTCCGTTGCTGACCACTTTCCCAAACAAATTCCTTCTAAGATGAAATTTGCCAAGCTTCTCTCAGCCCAAGGTGAATTTTTCTTTAAAACATTAGAACAATGTCAGCTCATGCATACTGTAGTTATTCAAGAGTTTACACATATAGTGAAATGTGCTCAGGAAACTTAAAACAGCTGATGCTTCAAATGTGCCTGGTTTTGAAAATCTCACTACGATCTGAGATTTAAGCTGCGTTTTAAGAATATTGAGTATTTTTAAAGCGGATAAGAAATGTTGTGAGAAAAACTTGGATCAAAATGGCAGCATTTGAAGAGTACTGATTTTCAGTGTTGTGGGTTTTTATCAGGTAGACAGAGAGACACAAACACGTGATATATGCCATATATATATATATATGTGTGTGTGTGTGTGTGTATAAAATGCTGACCTCCAATTTGTATGGTACAGTATCTATGCAATTACCTAATTTACCAGTAACTGATGGAAGATTCACAAAAGATACATATGGGCTGTATGGATATTAGTTGGCACAGCTGCTATTGGATAAATTAACCATTCACATCATGTTTAGCCAGCATGCTTTCTTTTTTCTCTTTTTTTTTTTTTTTGAAAGAGAGAGAGAGAGATAATATTCATGTAAACTCTGAATTGAAAACAATTAAATCTCCTCCCACAGTAGCTGGTGACACTCTGACTACAGCTGACACAGGCTACTGAGGAAGGAATTTTATTACAAAGTGATGCTTTGGGAAAGGGGAAAAGATACTTACCAAAAAGGGGCTGCTTTTAGTTACTAGAGATATTCTCATATAGCTTAACATTATGTTAACTTTTTTTGTATTCATTTTACATTTAACTTAATCATATTAACTAAAATATATGGACTGAAACAAAAATATCTATTACGGTAATGAAACCATTTAGTGCAGATCTGAAGTAATATAGTATTCTCTATTTCCTAAAGATTCAGAATATATCAACCCAAGAATGAGTTTAATTGAAACATGAACATTTTAATAGCAAATGCCAACATTTACAAAATGAATTATATATGGTGCCAGCCATTCAGACCCAAAAATTAAGAGGTGCCCTCAGATGATACTAATGGTATTAGATGCTGAATGTAACTGTTTGTAATTACACCAGTGCATTCCAGATTAAAGATCTATATTAAGGAGCACTACAAGGGTGTGGGTCAGAAGAGGAAACTTTGTGGATTTATTGCTTTGTTAAATGAAACATTATGTGCTTATCTTCTGTTAATCTATATTTACATGCTTATGCAATTAGCCCTCTATTCCATCAGCACAAAGTGGAAACAGACTGGTGATAGCGCAAGGCGGCTTTAGTGCACCATAAGACACCAACATAAACAGATTTCAAAACAGAGAGCATTGCTGTTGCAAACAGTTCTCTCTTTTATTATCGTTACTGCACTCTCTAGTTTTACTGGAAGTGTTCTGCTGCCAACTAATTACCAGAATGGCAAATGGCGTGGATCATTTTCTGCTGCATGCAGCTACAGAATTTCCAATTAGCTCAAAAATTTCTAGTGCCTGAATCTTGTTACAAAAAAAGGATAGGGGAGATGGGGATGGATAAACTTTAAATCAGGTTGTATTATATTTAGCAAACGGTTGATTTTATTTCTCTCCTATGGATGCTTCTGTATGATTTCAAAATGAAATACGGAGGTTAAATTTGCACCGTGTATTATGAAATTACATACAAAAAGGAAAAATGATGACTTGATATGACATGAAGCGATACGTCTTGGAAAACAAAATGAACTCTCTGAGGCAAATTCCCCACCTCAGTTTATAAATGCATCATGGACTCAAATTCATCAATTCTTTGTTTAGTGTTTCCTTTTCTGATCTTGCGGTAGGAGATTGTATTGTATCTAGAATAACTATGTCTGGAGATATCATTTTTTTTCCCTGAGCCTGGCTGCTCCTCAGGTTTCTCAGGCTGGAAGTTAAAACTGGGGCTGGTAGGAGGGCATTCCTCCCTGTTACTTTCTTGATTCTTTAAAGGAGACTCCCCACCATTTTCTTTCTTGCTTTCTATCAACTGCACTTCCTCCTCCTCCTCCTCTTCCACATTCTCTCTTTCTTCTAATTGTGTATCAGCTTTATTTTGCTCCTTGGATTCAAGCATCCTCGCTTCTTCCTGGGCTCCTGCTGTCTGGAACTCCTCGGCCTCATTAGCATGAGTAGCTGTTTCTTCCTGAGGTTGCTCTGTGTTCCTTTCTTCCTGTCTAGTTATTTCACATTCTTTGGTGCTTACAGGAATAATCTCCTCACAGGGCCCTGTAGCAAAAACCAATTAGTTTCGGATAAAGTATGGGACAGGGATTTCTTATCCTGCAATATGTTAAAGTTGCATTTGAATTTTAGTCTGGATTTCCATAGCTTACATATGCAGATCCCCACCACCATGAAAGTGCAGGATAAACTGAGCAACCATTTTCCAGAACAGGACTATGCGTCAGGAGCTAACTACATCTTGAGGCTGGATTTTCTATCACCATGAACACTCAGATATGCCACCACACCTTCTTTGTTTATAACAACCTGCCCATTGGTGGGTTTTGTACCTAGAATAACTATTTGTACCAATTTGTGGTTTTTACCAGTGTCCTCCTCTATACCATAGAATCATAGAATACCAGGGTTGGAAGGGACCTCAGGAGGTCATCTAGTCCAACCCCCTGCTCAAAGCAGGACCGATCCCCAATTAAATCATCCCAGCCAGGGCTTTGTCAAGCCTGATCTTAAAAACTTCTAAGGAAGGAGATTCTACCACCTCCCTAGGTAACGCATTCCAGTGTTTCACCACCCTCCTAGTGAAAAAGTTTTTCCTAATATCCAACCTAAATCTCCCCCACTGCAACTTGAGACCATTACTCCTTGTTCTGTCATCTGCTACTACTGAGAACAGTCTAGATCCATCCTCTTTGGAACCCCCTTTCAGGTAGTTGAAAGCAGCTATCAAATCCCCCCTCATTCTTCTCTTCCATAGACTAAACATCCCCAGTTCCCTCAGCTTCTCCTCATAAGTCATGTGTTCCAGTCCCCTAATCATTTTTGTTGCCCTCCGCTGGACTCTTTCCAATTTTTCCACATCCTTCTTGTATTGTACTGTGATGCAAATCATAACAACTTCCTTCTTCAAGGAGTGGTGTTTGTATGTACACACCTGCATACGACTATCTAGTTAAAATAAATGAACCACATGGTTCAAACCCCCCAACTGCATGCAGTACTCTCCCAAGTAACCTTGTGTTCATATTGTCTTCAATCACTTCAAACCCCAGCCCCTCCCTGTCCTATTGTCTCCTTCTAGTCTCAGTTTAGAGCGAGATTCTGCAAATTCTTATTACTAGGTATTAGTGCTCGCAGGCATCACTAATTGACATGAATGGGACCACAGCCAGAATTGGGCCCTTCAATTCTAAATTCTTTAGGGCACAGATCACGAACTTACTTGTTTTGCAAAGGGCTATGCACATCTATAGCGTTATAGATGTGATAAATAATATCAATTTGTGCGCCTTCATGATGTTGGAAAGTAATGGCTTGTGACATGATGTGACAGCATATCTAAATATAGTGAATGATTTGCCAAGGTTTGTTATGGCTAATGTAAATAATCAGTCTTAATGCAATATAAAGGTCCTGAAATCAAGCTCTCAAAAGTCAGGAAATGTCAAAAAGTTAGAAAATTGAAAAGGGTGTCATGGGCCATAGTTTCTCTTTTAATGTCAACACGGTCACAATGTTAGGGTCAAATGGTGGGTAGGCTCCTGCATGGGAGTGCTGGGTGAGAAAGGGCACAGGGAGCCTTTCTACCCTCTCTCTAGGATGGGCATGCTGGCCTGCCATATTCTTCCAACAGTGCAAGGAACTAATGCAGCCCATGCTCTTATGAGGCAATCTTGTGCCATTAATATTGCATTAACATAACATGTATGGGGCAGAGGGAAGATTGCTGGATTTGTTTAGACTGGAGGTATGGGATGGGGAGTTGTTTTGCTTTTTTGCATGTTTATTGTTACAGAAAAGATAATTCCAGAGCTATTTGGTTTGTGGCTTGAGCTGCCAAGCTCTACAGGCTTCATCAGCTAAGCTAGCACCAAAGTCAACCTCAATTATCTTGAGCATAGTTAACCAAAACTCTTGGGGCTAGATTCACAAAAAGACTTGGGTGCCTAACTGTCAGTTCAGACTCCTAAATCCCAGATTTCGGGGCTACTGATATTCACAAAAACCCAGCTCAGCTGCTACCTAACCCTGTAAGCACCTATACTCACTCAGCACCTACATTTCAACTGTACAAATTCCCTACGTGCCTAAATTTCTGTCTCTGGGCATGTGCACTGCTGTCTAGGTCTAGACATCTGAACGCCTAAGCTCCAGTGTGATTCACAAACTGAGGGAAGATACGTGCTCTACCGCCTAGCTCATCTGTAGGTCCCGATCCAGTAGGCATGCTCAGACGCTGCCTAACTCCACACAAAATGGCTGAAGTAGGACCACCTCTCTCATAACTTTTAGCCCAGAGGTAAGGTTACTCACCTGGCTTGTGGGAGAACTCTGATTCAAGTCCCCCCTCTGCCTGATGAGGAGAACAGGATTTGAACAGGAATTTGTCACCTCTCACATGAGTTCCTCAGTCACTGGGCTATGGGATATTCTGATGGGGGCAGCCTCAGTCTCCCCAGTTGAGGCTAGCTCACTTTCACTAAATACTTTATGAGTAGGTGGCCAAAGAACGCAGGTGAGAATGACTTGATGGCCTGGTGTGTAGAGCACTCACCTAGGAGGTGGGAAACTTAGTATCTAGTCCCCTCACTCCAAATTATTTAGCCAAAGAGGAACAGCTTCACTACACAGCTAACGCCTGCTTGCTGTGTTCCCATCCTCCATTGTTCAGATAACAACCCCCTTAGTCTGTTCCACTGGACATTATATGCAGCAATCCGGACAGGGTTTCCAAGATAGTTGAACATGGAACCAGTGTGACATCACTTCCTTGCACAGTTGTTTGCCTCCACTGAGAGAAGGTTCTACCAGCTTCTCCTGCAAAGTGTGTCACTCCACTCCTGGATCAAGAGTTACAAATGTGCTACAAATTCCCTCACCCACAACAAAGTGGCTGGCGGTACTTACAAGCTCAACAACATCGTGCTCAAACATTATTAAGCCTATTGCATTTGCAATCTCTTCCTGCTTCAACAAATGAGCTTGTAACCAAACAACTTTGCTGTGAGTGTTTTTTTAAAACCACAATGTTTTTATAAGTGCACAGCTAACAGCTCGCCAGACTTTTCTGCTGCACATGCTCAGTCCTGTATATTCAAACCTATAGGATTTTGTTTTAAAACCATTTCTCCCTCAATACAGGCCATATTGTGATATCCTTACTTGTGTTGAGTACACTATATGGCGAGTATCCCCAAAAATGAGACTCACTGAAGAGAAAGATTTTAGGCAATGTGAGTAAGAGAGAACAATCCAGCCCTAAGGGCCAGATTCTCCTCTGCATTCCTGTTCTGCTCAGTTTAGGGAAGTGGGGGAGGAGAAAGTTTTAGGAAAAGAGTTATGACCCTAATCCTGTGGGTTGGTCTACAATGACACAGTCATGAGTTAGAGTCACCTCAGGGTTTATACCTTTTAAATCTTTGGTATGGGACCTTCAGCCAATAAAGAATCAGAAAGTAATGTTCTTGATCATTCTCACCATTCTCAAGGAGGCACAGCAAAGATTTTATTCCATGAGTCATAACAAACCATTGTTCAGTAGATGCACGATATGTTATCTCTTCAGTTATGGACGTGTTACTGACAGACGAGACAGCATTGCATTCTAATCCTTGATTCTGTCAGACAATGCAGCTTAAAAGGAGTGAACACCGTTTCCCTTGTGGCCAGCTGTGGTGATTTAAGGCTGGATGTGGGTCCCCAATTTGAAAGGGGGCTTTGCCATCTGGAGGAGACAACATCCTACATCTTCAGGCGTCGGCTCACACTGCAGATCCCTGGGCTGCATCGACTGGTTTTTATTTCATTCCCTCATCTAAGGGCAAGCACAGCAAGCTGCACACTAATCAGCACAAAGACTTAGCAGCATTTTGCAGCAAGTAGGCTTTCTCTTACCCTATGAGAGGCTATAGGAAAGCACAGTGAGACCCCAGAAGTATGGAATCAAGCAGGAGTCCATCCTAGGGTTCTAGGAAATTTTGGTAGCTCTGGCCCCATTAACACATACTCTACTACTGGTTATCAGCACTTTAGCCTTCATCCATTCATAAGAGTAAGACCCTTCCAGGATAATGTTCTAAAAACAACTTAGATAATGTTTTCTTCATGGTATCAATGAGAGAAGACAGGCATTTTTTCCAAATGTAATTTGCTTAAAAAAAGAAATTTAAAAAACAGAAGAGAAAAAAAAGACTAAAAAGACAAGAAAAGTGGGAGTTCCGGGAATAGCTTTTGGAATTAATATGAATTTTAAATGAATTGGATTAATATAAGTGAATATACAATTTGCTAATTTCTCCTTAGAAAATGATGAGTTGTCATATGTTCACTGGTTTAGTGCAGACAATTGGTTCATCTACTCTGGTTTCTAACAGCAATTGTAACATTGCCTACACTTGTTTCAAGGGAATAAAATCTTCAAGAAACACTATTTTTATACTTTGCCATTTGGGGAACCCCCACGTTGATCCCCACTCTAAATCAGTGTATGCCCTGAAATATGAGGCATTTTCTCTCAAAGAATCAGCAGAAATCAGAAGGTGGAGACATATTAGGTCATCTAGACCATATAATTCTGCCAGAGAAGGAGTAGTCCCTAGAACTAAGATAATGGAACTGTCTGTAGAAAAATATTCCTCAGTCTAATAGATTTCATCTTTGGGACATTTGCCTGATATTTAAAGTCATCTTATTTAGCTCCAAATATATGGTATTTTTATGTTTTTGTTATTTTTCCCATGCAAAACAGATATTACTAAAATCTGTGATCCTTACACCTATAAGGGAGAAATAAAAGATTTTCAAGAGAAAGGAAAATGAGTCCCAAGTTTCAGTGGGCTGTTCACTTAAGATTCAGCCTACCCTTCATTCATTCATTAAATGTGAGACATAAAGCTAAAACGAAATCTCAATTAAGCACTGGTTTCTGTGTGCTGAAAGCCTCAATAACCTGGCTTTGAGGAGCATTCAGCAAAGAAATAAGTTTTAATTAACATTGCCTTTTTCCCCCCCTCTGTGAAATCTTCTTGCTCCAATGGCCACAGTTAAAAAGTGGGCACTTGCTACCAATTACCATAGGGTGGTATCTGAGACACAGTATCACACTTTCCCTTTATAATTAGAATAAGAAGCTACGTGGTAACTGTGTGGTGTCTATTACCAAATGCTGATATTTGAATAGTATCCACTGTTCTTCCTCTTTATGGTTCGGAAAGGATGTAACAGTATCTGGCATCATAAATACCAGGAATCTCATTAAAATTTGTGCAAGCCGTAGTATAGTGAGGTCACAGAATGATACATTCTGAGATATCATCAGTGAACCAGGAATTTCTGAAAGAATTTCAGAGGAGGGAAGGTAGAATAAAACAGAGGCTAGTTTAAAGTTATTTCTGTGTTGAATACCCCTCCCCCCCCCAGCATGGTGAAGGGGGACAATCAGCTCAGAAAGGAGTTATGGGGACTGATGATTTGCCCATCGTCATTGCCCTTTAAAGATGAATTGTGTTGACAAAGAGTTGGGAGCTACTGGAAAATGTATCATTCATGCACTGTCTTTGCCATTAGGTCTTTCAGTGGGATGGTAGTAGATGTACCCACTGAGAATCTGAAATAAAGGGGAACTGCAAAGTGAATATCATCATTGTGTTTGTGCCATTTAGTGTTGAAAGATGGCCTCACCTCATGATCTCATACTATTAAAGCCCCTCCTCCCCCACTTCCCTTGTTTTGCCAGAGACTTTGGCAAGATTTTTGGAGGACCTAGATTGGTGATATCAAAGGAAGCTAACACCTCAGCAGATGGTCTCACAGCTAATTAGGAATGGCTTGTTGAAGCTTGCACGTTCACTTCCACCTCAATGTCCCTGCCCCCTCACTTGAGATGAGAGAACTGCAACTCAGTTTCAGCCTCATGGAAGGTAACCCTCATTGGAGGCAGTGTAACTGGACTGGAAGTTAGGAGATCTACTTTCGATTCTATTTTTGATTTCCAGCTCCATTGCTGACCTGATGTGTGAATTTGTGCAAGTCACTTCATATTTCTGTACCTCTTTTTCTCTTCCCACCCTTTGTCTGTCTTGTCTACCTAGACTGCAGACTCTTCAGGGCAGGCTGTCACTCACCATGCATTTATACAGTATCTAGCTTAAGGGAAGCCTTATCACAGATGGGACCTTTAGGTACTACTGTAATACAAAAAATAATTAATACCACCACCACCCAGGTCCTCCAGAGATCTTACTCAAAATTGTCCCTCTAGCCAAAAAAGGAGGAAGTCAAGATCTGATATTTCTAAAGTAATAAAACAAACAGGAAAATAAACTTTCCATAATAAAAATAATCAGAGTTGGATTTTCTGCTTTGCAGAGATCATGGAAGTAGAGAATACTGACCCACCAGAAGAATGAAGAAAGACCTAAAGGAGGTCTCCATGACTGACAGGAAAATAGCTAGGGATCTTGGGGGAATGACTAAGAAGGACACTGGAAACTGAAATGAAGTAAGAGGATTGTTATGGGTGGATGGGGGAAGAAGAGGAATTTAACAGTATGGTGAAAGTATCCTTGCCTTGAGAAAGAGCTGTTAAAAGAGCCAATGCAACTGGGGTAGGTATTCTACAAGTGGCTCATATGGGGCCCAATCCTGTTCTTATTAAAATCTACTGGTGTTTTGCCAATGAGGTCAATGGGAGAAGGATCAGGCCCTTATCAGGAACCAGGATTCTAATAAGCCTTGGGAATAAACTATATAGTGAGGGAGGCAAAACAGGCCCATTAGACCAGTTTTCCAACTATCTCACCCTCTTCCTACGCTGTATTTTTACAGTGCAACAGTGACATCCAGTCGCCAGCTGGATTAATCACAGGTAGTTTGTATATTCCCTTAAGACATATTCTATACTTGCTTCTCCCATTCAAAGGTGGCAGACTACATTTAGATGGGTATCTCCTATTTGTCCTATTTGGCACATCTCTATTTTAAATGATGCTCTGATGTTGCAACAAATGATCTATTCAACATTTTGCCTGTGGGGTCCTAAGTATTAATTAGGCTAAATTGGTTAGGTACTAAAAAGCTGCCTGCAATTTAGAGATAAAGTGCTTGTGGGTAGGCGTTGGGGAGAGGGGAGTCTGTGAAAGATTACTTACTAGGTTTTATTGTACACTTGTAAGGCAATACAGTTGGAATATAGATGTCACCTTAAGAAGGAAAAGCTTCCATCATGATTTCCTTTCTCAAAACCTATGGAGCTTCTATGAAATATAATGTAGACACTGATAAATGTTTATATATTGTTCCTTTCCTTAATCAAAGCCAGTGTAATTATCCTCAGATTCTGAGGCTACCATATTTGGTAGTATATATTTATACAGCTTTTCTGCACCTATCCCTGAAAGTTCCATATAGTAATTCTCTCACTTGACTTTAACATTGATAAAACTGTGAAAAATATTTCAGAGTTATATTTCTATATTTTTCTAAATAGATCTATACTGCATTTGAGGAGGTGGTTACTATTCACATGCAAGCTGGTATGGAAAGAGCTGGAGATACTACATGAATGATATTACAGTTAGATGGGCTTATAAATGAAAAAGAAAGGTAACTATAGCAATCCCTTCTCTAAACATTATAATCAGATACGCTAATCCAGGCACGTTGTACCTTGCAGTACCAGTGATGTTTTCTAAGGTTCAGCAGTGCTATAAATCATGAGTGACTTACTTCCCATTGCAGAATTAGGATTCAGATAAGTTTCCTAGCTTGTTATTTGGAAAAATAAATACCCATGCAATTGTTCTCTTCAAAAGCCATCCCTATGTTCATATGATCAGCAAAATACCACACATCAGACAGCATTTCTCATTACCTTCTCTTGATTTCTCTTCATCAGGTCTAGTGTTCTCGGAAGGGATGTCAGCTGATCCTTCCTCTAGAGTTGCATTGTTTTCGTCTTGTTTTTCTTTAGAAGACACAAAACAGTGAGAAAGTGACTAATGACGGGAGTAAGTAATAATGATGATGACTAGTTTTCATAGTTACATACTGTCACCTGTATATGATAAGTGGGAACTAAAAACTGCTTATCTCTTGAGCTCTTACTTCATCCTGCCATGCTTGTAGCAATACTGTAGACAGCTAATAATTTCTCTTTCTCGTTGTTTCCATTCCTTGTTAGTTCAAATTTATATCTGATTGTGAATCACCTCTTATCATGGTTTATGTCTATTCATGTGTGTGGAGTTTCTGATAACATGTAAATTACATTCCATTATTCATTATGCTGTATGTAAAATAAAGGATTGGGTTTTCTTCCCAAACAAATTGAAAAGAAGCAGTATTGTACTTTACCTTCGCATTGCTTCTCCCCATCGAGAGCACCACATATTGTGTTGTCCTCTACTGAATTCTTGTTATCCTCTTGATTTTCCTTTTTAAGTGGAGCTTCAGGACTGGTTTCTGCATTTTCACATGGAACTGTCCCAACAGATTTTGCTATTTCATCAATAATATCAATGACCTGCAGCTGAGTTTTTTCAGGTGGTACATTCCCATTGTACTCAAGTATGCTAGATGTAATTGGGACTTCTTCTGTCATGATTACTGTAGTGTCCAATTAATTCCTTTGGGTCATACACTTCCACTGAAGTACCAGTATCCTACAACCACTGTAGAAAAAATAAGCTATACACCTTATTACCTTTCTCACTGTTCTCCCTCCCCCGCTTGAATAGTCAACAAGTTTCTCTTCTTCTGAAGGCGTTATAGCAAAGCAGAAAACAGAGTAACAATGTCAGGATTTGTCTAGGATTTGCCAGCAGTCCCCTTCTACAAAACTATCCAATCAGCACCTTGCTTGTTGCTTAGAGTCTTCCAGTTGCATAATTAAATGCACCATTTTAATTTACATAAACAAACAATCTGAAGCAACAAAGCTTTTGTGCTGGCATGCAGAGCGGGTCTTTCAGCATGTCAGCCCCATGGTAATAAACAGAGATTTTGTACTCTTATCACAATGGCTCTTTGTGCGTTTGCCTTGTAACAGGAGCAACAATTGTTCTAAATCTTTAAGCCATAGTGAGTGACCACCTTTATTCATATAAGTTATGTGTAACCAGCTTAACATTCCCAACCAGGTTTATGTTCCGGTAAACCTTGAAATGCTGTTGGTCAGACAATGGCTTCATTTTCTATTTGGTAAGAAATAAACTAGCTTGTTTTAAAAGTGCACATATTTTGCATACAATACAGTATAATGCCACTTTCTTTAGTACAGCATCACTCAGGCCAACTGTGTCCAAAAATGCTTTACAGAGATAGGGCTAAACCATGAGAGGTCTGGGCATTTAATTCAGTGGAAGCTTCAAGCACTCAGCATCTTTCAAGATTTTGCACTTCCAAATAAGACCAGAGAATTAAAATGAAAAACAACAGCAGCAGGACAGGCAAGAGGGACAGAAACATTTTGAGATGAGATTTGAAATGAGAAGGTGAGTCAATGAGGCAGAGAGCTCCAGATGACAGGATATTTCTAAGTGCTACCATGTGCAGTGGAAAAATGTCCAGTAGAACGAAGATAAAGTCTCCACAAACAGTGTGGCTCGTAGTATAACATATCAACAATGTTTCCCCATTTTACCAATCCAAGTTTTAGTCCAGCAACAATAATATTCCTTATGTTAAAGGAATATAATAGGGGCAGTGGCATGAGACTAATACGTACATCACTGATTATCAACCTGACCTACAAGCTAACTGAGTCTGAGAAATTTTTTCTAAGGTACAGTACTCACAAAGAATGAGTGAACTCATTATTGTAGTTCACTGGGAAGCAATTGGCCAGTCCTGGGTGACAGAGGCATTTTTGCCCATAGCTGAACTTGTCCTCACAGTCTCTTCCACAAACCTAGCATCTGAAGCCAAGTTTACATAAGAATGAAATCTTCTACTTTAAATGTCTTTTCATAGCAGTACTGTTACACCCTGACACCCCAATATTCACCACTGTCATGTAATTAGGATATGTCTTATACAAAGTATGCCTTGTGAGGTGTCATTCTAAATGTTTTGCTCTGCTAGACAGTAATAGCTCACTGGATTGTATGTGCTAGCATCGTATGTGAAGTTATGAAGTTTGGCTACATATGTGTTGCTGAAACATGTCCTGAGGTTGAAAACAACCACAAGCAGCATTTCAGGTATGACAGTAAAAAGGTCAAACAATGTTAAGGGCTTACTGAGGAAATGCACACAAGCACAAGGATTACCCCAGGAACTGTGTACAATAGAAATCTCTCAGAGATAGCACTACACAATGGGAACTGTTTGACGCAGGTCACAGCAAAAGAGCTTTCCAGCAAGTGGGGAGAAGATAAAAAAGGGAGGAAATGACATGATGGAGGGTACCTCACTCTCCCTACAACAACACACCTGGAAACGCCTGAGGAACAAAGACTGAATTGTGGGAAGTGATGGTCCCAGGCTAGAAGGATTTTAAGCCTGTGTATGGAAACCTGGGAAAGCCAAGGCAACTTGTGTCTTAAGAATCTGTCAGCCTGTTTATCACTCATGGTGAGAATTTGCTAATTTATATCTTACCTATGTAGTGTGTTAAGCTCAGTTTGCGGTTTTTGTTTATTTACTAAAGTAATCTGCTTTGATCTATTTGCTATCCCTTATAATCACTTGAAATTTACTTTTTGTAGTTAATAAACGTATTTCTTGTTTATAACATAACCCAGTTTGTGCAATTCATATCTGTAGGGGGGAGGGGGCAAGGAGCTCTGCACCTCTCTCCACATTGAGGGAGAGGCTGAATTTTTATGAGCTTGCGCTGTGCAGATCTTTCTCTACAGTGCAAGACAGTAGTATCTTGGGTTTATCTCCCAAAAGGGGTGTGCACGTGAGTGCTGGGTGAGTCCTCTCACACAGAGCTGACTTCAGTCTGTGTCTGCAGCTGGATGTGGCCCTTCCTGTGTGTGTGTGTGCTGCAAGAGGCCAGAGAGCCTAATTCGGCAAAACAGGAAGAGGGAATCAAGGCTGGTGGAACAGGAGAGGCTCAGTGAAATCCCAGTAGATCAGGTGGTATCATAAAAATGAGTTTGGTGTAAATGATTTGTAATTGTTTTAACTTTTCATGAGAGATGGCTACAGTATAAAATCTTGAATGTGGATTGAGCCTATGTGGGCATAGGTAGCTGTAAGGAAAGAAATTGGATACTTTGAAAATGGGTTGAGAGTGCAATAGGTCATTTAAAATCATACTCTGCTGTGCTGCTGTACCCCTGGAATTAAAAAGAACATTCATGTTTGTTCAAATGGCCTCCTTAAACCAGTGCTCTAATTTATGGCAATGAAATGTGACATGTTCTTATTTGGCAGTCAGTCTTGTTCCTAGTGCTTCTCTTAATGGGGCAACTCCACTGAACTGGAGGCAGAAATGGAGCTTACCTGAGCATCTCCAGTGTCTTGGTTTTCAAAATATGCTGTCAGAAGAGCAGTACTTCTCTGTACTAATGGACGAAACTACAGGCATGTCTTCTTCTGCCCACCTTTTAACATTTGTTCACTGTGATTGGAAAGGAACTATAGAGGTGGCCTTCCTCTTTCTCTGTTCTCTTACAGAACATGCTACAAGAAAAAAAATATATCTTCAAAGCTCTACAGCTATCATTTCTTGCAGCTGGGTCACACTGGTATCACTGTATTCGTATGGATGATGCCTGAGCTATGATAGGAAACACAGTGGCCTTGTCACTAGAATCCAGCCTTTTGCACCTCAAGATAACTGGGCACCTTGTTCAATTTGCTGGGAATAGTTGGCAACAAAGAGGATCCTGGTGGAAGTGAGAAAAATATTTGATAGGGCTGTAAAAGTTGCAAGCTTTATAAAAGGGAAGCTCAGTGCATAACCTCTTCCCTATTTTATTTGAAGAAATGGGGACTTGACATCATCACCTCCTTTTCCACACCAAAGTTCAGTGGCTTCCACATGGCAAAATTTTGAATCATGTGCTTGAGCTCAGAGAAGAGGGAAGAGTTTTCCTGGCTCACTGTGGCTCTCCCCTGCCCCCCCGGCAGAATGCTTGCTTGACCAGTATTGGCTTGCTCCAGATGCTTGTAACCAGAGCTGTGTTATAACATGGGTTTTCACCCTGGGGTCACAAACAGGAGTTAGAAGTTTACAATCACCTTTCCCATATTGCTAAATGGGAGGGAGTATTGGAGAGGGAGGTCCTGTTATGGAAAAGGTTAAAAACCACTAATCTAATCTATCTCTAGGATGCCAGTCACCATGGTATTTAGCAACACTTCCGTTGCCAAGGGCTCCAGGGTATCTATAATAACCACAACTGGTCAGAGGACTACAGGTTTGTGTCTGATAGAAATAATGGCCAGCCCAGCAGCACAGTGTGCCATTTCATTAGAAACACGACTGGCATCTTTGTAGTATCCTACATTTTTTATTAGAGCAACAGGTTTGATATTAGGAATGAGCACCCAGATCTGATTCAACAAGAATTGACCCAAACTTTTGTCCCAGTTTTCAACCAAAAACAAAAACCTTTTTCTAGGTTTCTAAAAGTTCTAGGAAGCCCTTTTACTCTTTCTCTAACTGACTGCAAAACTCCTATCCTTACTGAAATCCAACCTCGTGGCTTAGTATTTCCTGTACATTTTTATTATTAATTATTTTTATTATTATTATTTTCAGCAGTGCTGGTAGTGACTTCTGTAGTTAAGGTTGCCTAACACTTGCCATTTTACAGCCATTTTTCACTTGCTCAGATCTTTGCAAACTTTAGCTGTTTGGGCTGAAATTTTCCCGCACTGGCTGTCTGCCCCAGGCTGATTTTGTAAGTTTCAACAAAAATAGGTCAGCCTTTTCCAAGAATGAAGTTTGGGAATAATATGTTGTTTTGCCCACGTTAAACAAAGCTTATAACCATTTCATGGAGACGCTTTAGCAACTCCATGATTTGGAACAGGGACGTGAAATTTGACATGGGAATCGCCCTATTGTCTGGAATGTGTCTTTTTCTGTCCCAAATTTAACCAAATTATAAGTCTCTAAAAAAAAAATTAACAGTTTTCCCATGCTCAGAAAAGATTTATTAGAAGCTGGCAGTTCAATTCTCCAAAAATTCCACCCGCATTGAGCATACCTCCTCGCCACACATCTCCCATGTACCAACCATGTGTATATGCACATCCCCATAGAACGAATGAGCCTGCACCACTTAAGACATTGAGGGGCCTAGCAAGATCTCCCCTGCAATTGCCTCTCGTGGATGCCAGAGGCTGCTGTGTCACTGGACACCAGAACTGAAAGCACAGAAATCGTCTCCTCAGTGCATTGAGTGCCAGAATCCTGGCAGCCTGACTCAAATGTAGAGAGGTTGGAGGTAAGGGAGCCAAGGATAGGCAGGGGGGTGTCAGAGGCATAGTGGGAAAGGAACAGGAGTTGTGGAGGGGGAATAGGAGCCAATGGCAGAACAGAGGCAGGCGATGGGTGAGAGGGAAAATATGAACAGGAAGGTCTCCATAACTTCTCTCCATAACTTGGAATTGAACCCAGGAGTCCTGAATCTCAACATTCTTCTGCTGTCAGAAAATAACTGTGAACTCACTGGAAAAATGTGTGTTTCTTCCCCTCTACTTTCTGTTTTGTTCAGTTAGCTTTTTTATAAAATAGGGAATTATATTTTACAACTACTTTAAAAGAACGTTAAGTTGCAAAGTTGAGCACTCAAAACTTAGGAAGTGCTAGAATTAAAGTTGTCCATGCAACCTTAATTTGGCCCCCTTGTATGCATGCATACAGTGTTTAATTACATGATCACATATTGTTGTTTCCTCTGGACGCTTGCCTCAATCAGTGCACACTGCCTCATGGGTGGAGCTCACGAAATGACTCCGGGTTGTGTAGTGAAATAGGGTGGTGTCTGTAGGACCCCTGCTTCGTTTGTTGCAGAAATTGGAAGGTGTGCAGGGAATGAGACAGAGAAAGGATGATCTTGTGATTAAGACATTTGAATGCCACTCTGGAGAATTGGATTCTGTCCCTGCCTCTACCACAGAGTTCCTATGTGATGCTTGGAAATTACCTTACACCAAAATTTTCACAAGTGGCCACCAACTGTGTTCCTCATTCTCTGGGTGCCTGTAGTGTATAGGAATTGGATAATATCCCTGCAAATAGTTTGGGAGCCCTCTAGTGGGCCTCCCTGTCTTTCACTGCAGAAGCCATCAGATCCTAACAGAGGGTACCGTGACCATAGCTAGGCCTTGAATGTTGGATATAGTTAGTAAGCATGGTTATTTGGAATGCAACTTTACTTTCTTCATATTCTTAATGATGCATAGAGAGCTAAGAAATAGCAGTGCCCAACTTGAGACACTTGGGGCCCGATTTTCAGAAGTGCTGAGGAATGACTACTACTGCAAATGAAGTCAAAGGTGTGTACTTTAAACATAAAGTGCCTATAAAAATGCATGGTACTTTGAAAAATTAGGCCTTAGGTGTCTTCAGTTGGGCACCGAAGATTATGGATTACTTATGGCAATTTTCTCCTTAATCTCTCTGTTCCTGATCTCTAAAATACGGATAATATCACCATTTTACTGCACAGAGTTGTGACGAAGATATATGCTTTGATGTTTGTGAAGCACTCACATTCTACAGTGATAAGTGCCATACAAAACCCAGGAGGAAATTAATAATTCTGTCTTTGGCCCAGAGCCACGTTTACAGTATGCAATACTACATCATCACAGAGTCACTTTATAACTGTATCCTTGCTATGTGCTCAATGAAAAAGTGAGTATCTGAGTGTTCACTATGGACAATTCATACAGTGTATGCATTTCCTTAATTATAAAACCAGTTAGAAAGAAAGAAAGAAAGAAAGAAAGAAAGAAAGAAAGAAAGAAAGAAAGAAAGAAAGAAAGAAAGAAAGAAGTTTGGTGGGGCTTGTCTAGCTAAATTTCCAAAACCATTTGAAAGTTCACCCATCGCTACTTGTCACCAGTCTGACTAATAGCAAAAGGATACTATCCCACACTATTATCCTGGATTTGTGTCAGGAAGACACTGTTCTCATTCAAAGAACAAATTCTTCAGCTTCCTCTTTCATGTCCTCCCAGACAAAGCAATGACAAGATCATATTTTAACCTTCCCAGCTAAAGCATTTATTGCAGCACCTCTTAAATCTATTCAGCATTGCACTGTCGTTCTTTGTGAACCATTGAAAAGAGAAAAGGAGGACTTGTGGCACCTTAGAGACTAACAAATTTATTTGAGCATAAGCTTTCATGAGCTACAGCTCACTTCATTGGATGCATGCAGTGGAAAATACAGTGGGGAGATTTTATATACACAGAGAACATAAAACAATGGTGTTACCATACACACTGTAAGGAGAGTGATCAGGTGAGGTGAGCTATTACCAGCAGGAGAGCGGGGCCGGGGGGAGGGAAAGGGAAGGAACCTTTTGTAGTGATAATCAAGGTGGGCCATTTAATTGAAAAGAGAAACTCCGATTCCAGCTGGAGTTAAAACATTCAGCATTAAGGGCCTATTCTGACAAGGTGCTCATCCCTCTCTGCTCCTATGGACGTCAGCCAAGACTGAGGGAACACAGCACAATTCAGGAAGCTCTCAGAACTTTAAAGGGATAGTTCCCAAGAGCTTGTCTACATCCCAAAGGTTTCCAGAATAGTTAAAGCCTCACAATGCCCCCCTTCTCTCTCTCTCTCACACACACACACACACACACGAGGATAACCAGTCATACTGGTGCAAAGGTGCCTTATACTGGTATTGTTTATGCTTGTATGGAAAAGGGAATAAGTCACACTGGCATAAGGCACCTTTATACTGGTATAACCGTAGCCACTAAGGGTCGTACTAGTATAACTAGTTTGGTAAGAAATCACAGCTCAAACCGACATAGTTATACTGGTACAAAAGGTATGTGTACAAGGTGAACACCAAGGTAAGCTAAGAGCTCTTCACTTTCCTTTGCAGTGTTGTTGTAGCCATGTTGATCCCAGGATATGAGACACACAAGGTGGATGAGGAAATATCTTTTTTTGAACCAACTTGTGTTGGTGGACAGTACAAGCTTTCAAAACTCTTGAAAGAGCTCTGTGTAGCTCAAAAGCTTGTACATCCACCAACAGAAGTCAGTCCAATAAAAGATATTACCTCACCTTACCTACCTTGTCTCTCTTCATTTTCCTTTCATCTATCAAGGTGAGCCTAAAGAAGCTGGCCTCTGGCTGACCTAGCAGGATCTGTGGTAAGCTTGCCTCAGTACTTAAACTGGCAATTTGACTTAATGGGAAAGCCATTCTCCACCTTGAAACCAATCTGCTTTCTTTGCTCATAAATATTTCTTTTCCAGTCAATGACATTTGAAATAGAAAAGACTTTCCCATCTCCAGCTTATGCAGGATTGTTCCCTACAGTACATTCCCTAGTATTTAGTTCAGCCTGGATATAAAGGTCCCATGCAATAGGGATGCCATTTTGTGTTTCTTGCAAAAGGCTATTGTAGCACATTTAGCTATTTACTCGTGCCACCTGTTGGTGGCAACATTAATTCTGCCTTATTCACATTTCCCCAAATTAGAATATTGTATGAAAACCCTGTTTGAATGATCTCTGTTTACATTTAAATCTTTTTACACCCATCATTTTCTACTGGGAGTTTTTACCATAGGTGTATTTTGAATCTATTTGTTTACTTCAGAAATAGTCCCCACACTATGTCAGGTACTAGGACACTATGGGAATCTGAAAGTGGTACTCTTTCAGCTACTAACATAAAGCCAATCCTTAGAGTGGTATTAATCCAAACTCCTTTCAGGGATATTAAAACTAATCAGAAGGATATTTTGGCTAATTCTTTGATACCTGATTACGATTAATTCCCCCCGTCCCCAGCCCAATTTCTGGTTTTTGTGATAGGTTCTTAAAAGCAGCTCTTCAGTGAATCTCTCTAGGTTTTAAAGATCTTGCATGTTACCACACATGCCTCATCTGTGTTTGCTGAATATACCCTGGGAAAATGAGGAGAAGAGAAATAGCACCACTTTTTAAGTGAATCAGGGACATCTGTTGTATCATTCCTATCTGTACGTCCATAGGTTCAGTTTGTGTTCAGGGGATTTTCCTGTCTTGGTTCAGTGATCCCTGATCTTGGCTCCACAAAGCCCAAATATTAAGAAATAACAATGCACAGTGTACATCAGATAGTCATCCTTAGCTCTTCATCCATCCCTCAACAAGAGATCCACCAGTCTCCCAGTTTAATCCTTATTTTCTCTCAACCCCCCAACCTGCCTACAGCCCATCCCTTGCCAATTCACTCACTAATCCAAAAGAGATCTACTTGTATCTGCCCACCTCCCATCAGAAGTGCCCAATCTACAGCCTCATCAGTTCCATCCCTGACATTCCTTCCCCCACTTCCCACCATGACACTGGACTGCAACTTCTGGTCACAAGCTGAGGGTGTGGCTGGGAACTGGCAGTGGGAGTGAATGGCCAGAGAATTGGGAAGAGTTTCTAGCAGCGGGGAGACAGGGATTGCTGAAATGACACTAACACCAGACAAGATTCCTACCTCATCTCTCAGTTGCTAAAACTTACCATACCTGCCTTTACCCCAGTATCTAGATTGGTGCTCCCAGAAGACCTGTCTCCTAATGACCCAACTCATAGGTCTCAATGGAAAGTTTTCTGTTAATTTTAATGGGGGTTGGATCAGGCCATACATTCGGAAAACAGCAACTTTCTGAATATCACGTCCCTGCAAACTACTCAGTTTTCCAAGTGTAAAGATATTTGTCTATGGAAACCCTGTGCTTGGAGTTTTCCCCTCTGAGAGACTGTGATGTCGATGTAAAAATATAAGAACTGCCATACTGGGTCAGGCCAATGGTCCATCTAGCCCAGTAGCCTGTCTCCAACAGCGGCTAGTAACAGAGCTTCAGGGAGATGAGTGTACAGAATAAGGCAGTGGAAGTGATCCACCCTCTCTTCCCATCCTAGCTTCTGACAGTCAGAGGTTGCATCCCTGACCCTCTTGGCTAATAGTCACTGATGGACCTATCCTCCATGAACTTCTCAAATTCTTTTTTGAATGTAGTTATACTTTTGGCCATCACAACATCACCTGGCAATGAGTTCCACAGGTTACTGAGCGTTATGTGAAAAAAGTCTTCCTCTTATTTGTATTAAACCTGGTGTCTATCAATTTCATTGGGTGACCCCTGGCTTTTGTATGGTGGGAAACAGATGTAGCTTCTTTTAGCCTATCTTTAAGAATTTAGCTAAGATGCAATTCATCAAAGTGTAACGGAGGAAAATTCACTCAAACTCAATGGTCATAATAAATCTCCCGCCATATTAGAGCAGAAAAGATTACATTTAGATTGCTGGTCCACATTCACCTTCATCCAGCCTGTCTCTACATGAAATCACAGATTGCCTTTGAGGTCTGTGGATTCAGCTGCTTTATTTAATTACTCCAAACTGTGTGTTCTGGAGAGTAACACAATAATAAAAGTAGAGGAGAATCAATATTTCATTGCAACTCCTCTAAGTGGGACATCTCTCTCACTCTGTGTCACTAATGTGCTGTCACCATGGCACTGAGCAGTTAATAAATTCGGCTGTGAAAAGCTGATTGTTTCCTCTAAAATGGAAAAAGTTCCTGCATCTTAATTTACTCAAAGGAAGTTATCCCAGCCTCTTCCTATTAATTTTTTTACAATTCCTACAGATATACAGTAGGCTTTTGAAATGAAATATTAGTGCATTTCTGCAGCCATCTATTGCAAAAGTAAGGGTGATTTGGGGTTCACACAGGTATGCACCCATGAAGGTTTACTGTGAGGTTCAGTTTGGGTGAACTCAGAAACTCAAAGCAAAGTTCCACTGCTGAGTTTCACTGATATCAAGTAGCATGTCCCTGCTCTAGCATCAGCAGGGCAGAGAGAACTTAACCAGCCCTGCTCCCTTATGCTCAAAGAGTCCCAGGCGATGAAGACTGGGCTAAATCTCTCCACTGGGTCACAATAGGCCCAGGCTTTCCCTTACCTCAAGGTGCCTTCTTCGGAATGATGGGCTGGAAATTCCATCGTCTCTCTCAGTTTCTGTAGGAGGCCATGGCCATTCAGGGGATATCTGGTCTGTGTTTAACATCCTCTCCTCAATCTTTCCATCCCCCCTCAGTTTTGAAAATCTTCCACTCCCTCTTCACTCTGTTTGCTCCATTTTGGTTATTCCTTTTCCTTCTTTCTTTGTTTCAGACTTTAAAGCTTTCCTTCTCCAGTGCCGCCTGGATCACCACACTACTTTTTCATCTGTTCAACATGCCTTAAAGTGTGGTTTTCCTCATGAAATGGTCTCAGCGCAGATCATTTTGCTGCATCACATATTTTGTCCATTCTCTCCCCCATTACTTCTCTTTTACACTTCGGAACCTATTTGCAGGATAGGAGGATTTTGGTTTTCTGATGGACCCAAGGGACAACTCCATTAGGTAGAGATTGCCATAGTGCACTGATGCCCTGCCCTTTTCTCTAGCTTTGCCCAGTAGGCCAAAGGTCAAGAGAAAGGGTGGCACATTGACACTGCATCAGCCCTGTGTTACCCAGGAATTCCTCCACATTGGTGTAATTCTTAGGATGCTGGTTAGGCTGGCTTTCCCCACCATAATGGCACAGAGTGACTTAGGAGCATGCTGATTAGCTGTTCCTGGTACCCACTTAAAGGGCTTCATAAGCCTCCATTTGAGGCATAACTGATTGCTCTGAAACATAATTATTATGCATTAATAGCAATCAATGAGACATATTTATTGCCATAAGAATGGCCATACTGGGTCAGACCAAGGTCCATCTAGCCCAGTATCCTGTCTTCCGACATTGGCCAATGCCAGCTGCCCTAGAGGGAATGAACAGAACAGGTACTCATCAAGTGATCCATCCCCTGTTGCCCATTCCCAGCTTCTAGCAAACGGAGGGTGGGGACCCCATTCCTGCCCATCCTGGCGAATAGCCATTGATGATTTATGATGCAGAGCTGAAGGACACTTTTCCTAATATGTGGATAGCTTTAAGGATTCAGCTCATGCTGCTGCTCAGGAGTTGCAACTGGTGAGCGCAGCTTTTCAAAGCTCAGATCCATTAAGACATAACTTCAGTGAACAATTGCCTATCAGAGAGTGATATCGCTTGCTATTTTATCGCTTGAAAATGCCAGTGGCCAGTCTTTGGATTTCTCTGACACTGTTTCAGTTTGCGAGGGCAAAGGCAAGAAAAGGCACCTTTGGAACTAAAGGACAGGGTTAACATTCTAAGGCTGTCACGTACTGTAATAGTAATTAATACTGGGTCCACCCAATGTTGGTGAACAGTTCAATTGCTTGATGTTAGTTACATTTCAGTTAGTCTAAAAAGTTTCTATAAGCTTAAGAAAATGAATTTTTTGTTTGCTTTTATAAGAAATGAATAAATACAGATTTTCAGATCCTAGCATTCAAATTTATCGTCTTATATGACAGTGATAAATCATGCATGCAAATCGCACATCAAAGTCATAAAATAGGCTTCAAATGCAATAAAAAAGAAGGTAGATAAATCTTAACAAATGGGAGGGGAGCACCGAAGACATTCCTCGCCTGTGGCCCTCATTTGGTCTAGGGCTGGCTCTGAGCAAAGCCTTCTGGGGGTCATTAGTGCTATTTAAGCAAGGTGGCAATATGGACAACAAGTAGGCTCAGTGAGATCTGGTAAGATCAGGGACACTACAGCTGAACAGTAGGACAAGACATTTACCTGTGCTTGTTTAAACTTTTTACTCCAGCAACCAAACCCAAGTCTTGGGGGACAATTTTATCTACCCCCCTTTTGTCTTGTAAATGACACTCCTGAAGCAACGGGAGAAAAGGGAACCTGGGATTAGATTCACAAAGGGACTTAGGTACCTGAGTTCTCCGTTAGTGCCTAAGTCCAACCTTTAGGTGCCACTGACATTCACAAAACCACCATTCAGCAGCTACCTAACCTTGCAGGCACCTAAATTTCTATGGTGGGCATGTTCAAAGCCACCTAAGTCCTGACACCACCCTGCACTAACAAACTGCTCCAAGTCCTCGCTCAGGCCTAAGCCCTGTCAGGTTGCTCAAACTAGGTGTTCCTCTGCCTAGCTTACCTGTGAGACCTGATCTAGTAATTGTGCTCATAGCAAGCCTAACCCACACAAAAGGCAGCCAGAGGCAAGCAGGACAGAAAATTTGGGGGGTTGTCCAGGTGTCAACTGCCTATTCCTAGATTACTTAATAGCCTGGTGGTTAGGGCACTTGGGAGACCTAGGTTTGAATCCCTATTCTGCCTTGTTTGGAGCAGGGGCATGAAATTGACTCTCCTAAATCACAGTGAGGAATGGAACCAGAGAAACACAACATTCCTCCTGGAAATCATTGGTTATATGTTGTATGTTTCCATGTGGTTGCTAATGTAAAAAGTACAGCAGTTGTTTGTTTTGAGCTATTTGTCTTTGCCATTTTTACTCTTCAAAGTAACTTTGCACAGGAACTGATTAACTGTCCACCAGCTGGGTTTTAGTTGTCATGGTGACAAGTGGTAGGAAAGTTATGTTAGCACCTAAATATTCATAGCGTTATTAAACTCACATGGAGAAGTAGATTTAAGGTCTTTCCACCAAAAGTATTGATTTATAAAGTTAAAGGCTATATATCAGATCTATTAATAGCATAGCACTGCCAGTAGTTAAATTAGAATTAATTTAGAATTAAACAGATGTGTAGGTGCCCAAAGATGCACATAGGCACCTGGTGGGAGTCACAAAAACACCTAAGCAGGCTAGGCACCTAAGATGCATTGAAAGTCAGTGGGAGCTAGACACCTAACCTGCTTAGGCACTTTTGTGAGCACCATGAGGTGCCTGTCTTCAGGGCTGGCCTTACCATGAGGCGAACTGAGGCAGCCGCCTCAGGTGCCAGACTGTGGGGTGGGGAGGGCGCCACCAGGACCCAGAGTTTCAAAGTTTTGGCCCAAGTGAGCAGGCATGGGGACATCATTTGAGCTCCCTGCCTCAGGTGCCAAAATATTGTGGGCCGGCCCTGCCTGTCTGCATCTTTAGACTCCTACACACCTTTGTAAGTCTGGCCCTATATATTTATCAGAACTGGGTTGACTGGTTTCACCTAGGGTAAGCCCCAGACGCAGTGCAGCCTGATGGTTTAAGGAGGACACCTGAGACTTTGTAGGTTTGGCATATCTCAGGCTTCTTTAAGCAGGGTCACTTAGGGCGAAGATTTACTGTTAAGGCTGGCAGTGTTGTTCTGATCTTTCAACCCACAATCAGCAGAAGTGGGCATACTGTGGTGACACACATGCTGGGCTGGAATGGGAGCCTTTGCTTATTGTCAATGCTTCGCAATCCATGTAGTCCATCCTGTGATGGGGGTGGGGAGTGGCTGAAAGTAATATACATGAAATTTTAGTGTATCCCAAATGCTTAGAATTCAGAGCTGGCAAATTAGGGGCCAATCATCAGCGACTATTTCTTCTGGAATGCCAACATCGGAAAGTATGTCCTTAACTTTTCTATCACTTGTTGACTAGTGGGAAAAACATTTTCTACAAATCTGGAAAACTAGTCATTTCTTATCAGATAGGTATATTCCTTTCCATAGCATAGGTCTCATGCTGTTCTTTGTCAAAAGACCTGCTGATTATCTCTGTGAATCTGAGAGGTTGTTTGAGTGGGATTCTGGTCATTTTGCTCAGGGCTAGAAGACACAGTGGTAAAAGTGTATGAGCCCATTCTACATTGGTATTTCACCACTGCCACTTCACTGATGGTGGACTATGGGTCTGAATTTTGCTAATGTGCCATTTGCACCTGGGGATTTCTTCAGCTCCATTTTGTAGACTTAGGTGGACCACACTTGCTGCTCCCTGCTATGCACACAGTGTGGCTGCAGAAAGACTAAAGCTCCTATCAGAAGTGAAAGGACATGTGCACATTAGAATGCTCACTTCTCCATGTGATTCATTACTGTGTCATTTTTGGGTGGTTTCTTGGGCCATTTCAAATTATACTTACCCTGTATTCTTTCCAAAGTGCACATCAGAATGCTTTCTGCATTCTCCTTGATGGTGGATGAACATTTTGTGTGCATGATTCATCGCACAACTGCACTGGAAACAATTTCTCTTCTTTTCTGGCTATTACTGTGAAGATACAATTCAAGCAGGTTGCTGGCCAGTGTGGTTGCAACATTTTATGTTGCAGCAACAATTGGTTTTATTCCTAGAAACTGCAGAATTAGAGTAAGTGTTGCAGGCATATTGAAGCACTGTAATCTGCTGATTTGTGCGAGGTGATTATGCTGAATTCCAAAATAATCTCTAAGTGAGTATTACTATATCTAATGCTTGTGAATTTTTATATCTATAGACCATTGAGTGAAGATATCTGCCTGCCAAGTGATAGATGACTGTGTGTGGTACTTGTAAAACATCAGTACGAGGAAGGAAGTGTCGGGTGTTAAAGCCAAAATTAAAAAAACAGAAGTGAAAGCAGTAAGGTAGGTTATAGATACAGCAATCCATGAGAGGCAGGCATTTAAATGGTCACTGTAAAATGACGGCAGCACAATCAGTGGAAAACTGATATGGAGTAGCAACAAAAAATCTAGAAAGAAGTATACTCAGGTCTTTCAGTACTTCGTAAGATTGGATCTTAATTGTGGGAAGAGAAATAAATTTTTTTAGAAGAACATGTACACGGAGCCAGACTCATTTTCTGTTTGCATCCTTAAATGTCCTCATCAGAAGCCTGAGTCCATTTAGAGAGCTTTGGACAAACTTCAGTAATAGAGACAATAGACTGAAAGAGCCCAACAGGATCCGAGGGGGCTATGAGGGTCATGAGGAACATCCAGGCTAGCTAGAGAGAAAGAAGCTATTGCTGAGTGAAAAAAACCTGGGGACCAGTCTTATAATGGATCAAATGTGCTTGGGGAGCAACAGAAGGTGCTCTTACTATAGGCTTTGTCCTGTAAATTGATGGATGTCCATTACACAAAATGTAAAGACTCCTATTGACTTTAATGGGTTTTGGATGTCAGCAGAAGCTAACGTCCTGCTTCTCTTATCACTACAGAATGCACTTCAGCAAAGGCCTACCTGATGTGATACCATACAAATGTTTGATTTTGTACCAAGAAGGAAACCTTGTAGGGTGCTGTTCCTAAAAAATAAACTTTGTCCTCTGTATCCTTTAAATTTAGGCACTGATACTATTCTAGTCTGAGAAAAAGCCAAAAACTAATGTTTTGTTCTACAATCTAGCCCAAAAGCTTTAAGAACTGTCTATTCCTGCCACCTCTGGTAAGTCAGCCTTCTTCAGCCTAGTTGCCACCAAGTAACTGAAATCAGAGGCTATACACTATGATTCTGTCTCCCTCTCAGTTTTACACCAGGTTTACAAAGTAAAGTAAACAATGCCTTAGCTGAGGGCCAACAGGCTATAGCAGTTAAGCAGATGAGAACTCTTATAGGGTCAGGCATAGTAGCAACGAGCAAATTAAACAAACAAGTTTTCTATTTTATAGGGAATTTCATACTTTCAGACCAGCAGCTCTTATTTCCTTCTTTAGTAAACTCGAGTTGCCCTCTTTATGCGCAGAGGATAAGCAGAGTATAAAGTAATCCCTTAACTCTTAGGAAATCAAGCGAGCCATTAAAACCTATAATCAATTAAAGCTTCTCCTTTTCTGAAGACACACGGTGTGCCTTTCATACAAATGACAGCATCCTGCTGACCCTCTGAACTGCCTGGTCCTAATTCTTACCCCAAAAGCCAAGTAAAGAATCACTCACGGCTATGCGTTCTACAGACCTATAGCCAACCCCCATGCCACAAAACATTAACCAATCAGCTTAAACCTCTGGCAGGGAATTATAGGTGCAGTTCATACAACCTGTTTCTCTGGCATGCTCAATGGTTTTCCCCTGTGATTCAAGAAGTTAAAACCTTCACCCTAGCCGTTAATGCTTAACATGAAGAAAGTTTTCAATTTGGAGGTTCATTTGCTGGATGAATATCCCCTTTTTACAGCATCAACCACTTCACCTGGGTATTCACATCCCTGACACACAGGCATGCGTGCCCCTTTTTTTGCATTTGCTATGGAGCACTTGACGGCAGTGCTGGGACAGAATGTAGAATCCATGGTGAGAAAGTCTTACTGGTGGGAGAAAACAATGGGACAGTGTACTTTTTGTTTGATGTCCCTTCTGCTTTGTGTTTCTAAACTGGAAAACTGCTTTCAAGGTGTCATTATTATAAGCTGTTTTTGAGAACTTCAAAATAAGTTTTCATAAATCATAGGCTAAAGTTGGTTGATGGACTTCCCCTACCTAGCTCTCTACTTTGAAACTGCTACCACTATTTTTAGTTATGCTCTATGGCATTTTGTCTTTCATACCCCCTAATTCTTATATGGTATCTGCAAAGCTAGTTTGTCCAAACTATGGACATAGGTGAAAGCTGGTTTTGAACAGCTAGATAACCTCTGTTTTTTGTGTGTTCTGACAAATTCAAATGTGCTATTTCTCCACTATGTTTTCTAACAAGCTGCTCTTTTCAAACACTAGGGCAAATGATACTGAAAAGCTAAACAGGAATTGTCTAAAATGCATCACAAATAAAGTCAGCACTAAATTACCCAAATTACAGCTTCCTAAACTAAAGTTAGTATGCTGTGATACTGTACACCATGTGAATGTGAGTCCGTACAGCCTAGGACAGTGAATATGCCAGATCTCATATAACTGAGGTGGGTTATGCCTGCTTAGGACTTGAGCAGGAGATCTCCAAGGAACATCCAGCGTGTTGCAAGTAGTAAAAGCACAGTGGTGTTCTGCTCTCCGAGTCCATATTAATGGTGGGGGGAGCACTGTGCTGCTGGAGGCATTTTTTTTTTTCAAATAAAACTTAAAACCAAGGGTTTCGCCACAGTGATCTCATGACACATTTGAGCCAGTGAGCTCTAGTGCCCCAAGCTAATACCAATTTGGGTGATTATTATACTTTCTACCTTTTTCTCCTCGGTTTAAATAGAATAAATCAGGCAGGTTTCGCTTCCTATCCTAAACTGATGTCTGATGTTGCTAGGCACTGTTCACAGTGTTTGTGTCCCACCCAGAGGTGACTGCACTTCAGTAGTGGCTGAAGATGTGGTTCCTATGTGGTGTATGGTACATTGATCACTTGTTAAATGCTTTAGGATCCTAGTGAATGAAAGTCACTACTGTGCATACTATACACGCAATGACTATATATCAGTCATTGTCATTACCAAGTAACAGAGTTGCAGATGTAGAAGTAGTAATGTTTCTTGCAGAACATTAATTAACCTTGAAAAATTCCCTGGACTAGACCTTACCCACACTGATGTGACACCACCAGAGTAGAGAACAGAATGCCATTTAATATAGATTCTTTCATATTCAAGATATGCCAGATCACTTAAACTCACTCTGGTAGGTCAACAAAGCAACCATTATTTGCTCAGCAATCATTTATTTACAGATTAGTCAGACACATTAGGAAGAAGAGGAATGTCAGCAAATTTACTTGTGTTGTCCCCGCCTCTTTTAAAACACACACTACAGGATCTTTAACTTCTAACTTGGGAGTGACCTCAGCTTAAAGTATGGTTGCACTCTGAAAAGTGATGACACTGAGGGGCTCAATGCTTATTGTCTCTGAATGGCTCCTTATAAAACATGCTCAGTTTACAAATAAAAATATGTTTGTTTCTAATGGTCAGTGAGGAAAGGGCGGCACCATGGCGGGCTAGGTCAGGAAGGGAATTCCATGCATAGGGGTCAGCATGGAGAGGCTTGTAGGGGGAACAGACGATTTGGGTGTTCAGGATAGCATCGCTAGTGGAGCAAAAAGAGTGGGGGGAGTCAAGGAGAAAGACCAGAGAGGTAGGAAGAACTATGCAAGCCCTTGAAGTGGAGGGTCAACAGGGATGGGGAGGGATCCCAAGGAGAGATTCAAAGTGTGGGGTGATGTGGCCACATCAATGGGGTAGGAAAGCAATTTTAACAGCCACATTTTTAAAAGATGAGATGTGGGGATTGTACGGGGCACTGAGGTTTTCTGGGAGGCCAGACTGCACAAGGACAACTCTGCTAGCTGCTACAAAGGGGAACAGGCCATAGCTCTGCCCTGACCCCTCCCTGTCCAGTTTCATGGGGAAACTGGTGCTATGGGAGGTACAAGCCTGGAGTACCTCCAGATACATTGTACCCACTCTCCACAGAACGATGCCCAAACTAGCTCAGCGTGCTGGGGAATCCCAAGTGGCTCAATAGGAAGTTGCCTTTCCCTGTGCCCTGGGGAACAGTCCATTAGAGAAGTGTGTTATGCTTATAATAATTTCAGTAATGTATTCTACTGGCACATTACTTACATAATATAGGCTACAAACTCCTTCCAGATGCTATGAACATTTATGTTTGTGTGGGAATAAACAATAAATAGCAATACAGGGGACAGCCTCATGAAGAGCTCACAGCCTACGTAGAGAGGCTGCACTTATGTGTGTTTGGAGCTGAATCCTGAGCAACAGCCAGTTGGTGTGTGGCAAGTACTGCAGACTACAAGGGCAGTAGTGATCATGGGCTGCTTCTCTCTTTGTTCATGAGTATGTGTACTACTGGCCATGTTCCCAGGTCATCATCTTCATGTACCTACCCCCTGTTATTCAGTGCAAAGAGCCATTTCTGTTTTGTAAGCCTGTCAGTAGCTGCGTGAAGGTTCAAAACATGGGCTAAAATGCATTCTACGCGGAGAAACGTAGTCTAGAAAACATCCTTGTTTTCTTTGTTTTAGATTACATTTAGGTTACATATAGACTCTTTTTTCTTGTAATTGTCAGGCCATCTTTGATCTTCAGCAAACGCACGTAGGCAGCCTCACATGAATCTCTATCACCCACATCCTGTTTTTGATCAGCTGCACATCTTGTGGCCCTGAAGAGCTTGGTGTAAGTGTCAGATTGTGGTGAGAACCACCACCAAAGTTTGCTCACTATAGGCTTGGGTGTTTGTAACAGAATTTTCTCTTTCTTCAGCATGTTGGATTTCCTCCATAAGGCTTGGGTTGACTACATAAAAGGTAGACAATCATTAGACCTGCACAATGACATCTCCTCTGTTGCATCTAAAAGATGTACGATTAACCTTGCTTAGTTCACATTCAAATGCATATAAATACTATGGGCCATAGCGATATGCCAGTTTACAGCAGCTGAGGATCTGGACTTAAATATTTATGTCTATAGAATATTTTAAATAGACTTCTTTTTTTAATTATCATGCTGACATAATGCTTGAGCAAAACACCAAGCCTCTCCTTCTTCCCCCGCCTCTAGTCCGAATCATTCTGGACTTTGTAAATACAGTCAGAATGATATTTTCATTCAAAACATTGTTTATAAAAGAATTCTGGAAAAAGAGAAATAAAAATATATTTATTTTAAACAATTTCCATGGGTTTACTGTCTAGTCTATGTTCTTACAATACAAAGAGCTACAGTTTAGACTTTGAGGTTGCATTTGACTCAACACAAATAAAACGTCTGTTTATTGTCACAGGGCAGGGTTCCCTTATCTTGGATCCTTACTGCAAATAGTCCTCATACACACCAGTAGCAAGTTCAACACCAAGTGCTTTGTAAACATTTGTTCCCCACAGCATAAGACTTTTCCCCAGGTCTTTACCTAATACCAAGGCAAAGTGCAGGAGGGAGAGACAGATCTCACCTCTCTGAGATAATGGGCTCCTTTGCCCTGCCTTCCTCTCTCCCTCCTGTCTCTCTTTTAAACATCCTCACCTGACCAGCTGAATTCCCTAGCTGGTTGGTTAATAACTTAGTACTTAATATCTCGTCACTTTGGCTTATGAGGGGGTGCTTACCAAGTGCACACAGTCAGCCTTTAGCTACCCACATTATTTACAGTGCAAGGGTACAAATTTTCACCTTTAGGTCCAACAGGAAAGTCCGAGAACATCTGTTGCTTGTGGAGATGGTCTCAGACCAAAACCCTGGCTCCAAACACCCTCAAACCTTGGGGAGAAGGAGCTCTGATGAAGGTTGGGTTGCTCCATGTGGAACAACCTCTGAAGGACTTGAAATCCACAGTTGGATCTGAAATTTGTGGTTCTGGCCTAACTCTAGTTCGTCACTGCTGCTAAAATGCAGCACAGATTTCAGATCCATATGTTCTGTTAAACTGATCAAGCCCAAATTAAAAGATTGACTCAAGCCATTTTCATTGCTCTGATATATAACCACCAAGGATGCAGGTAAATCCCCTAAAGCATTCAGAGATCCACTGGGGAGAAGGGATTTAACTGCACAGGGTCATTTGTTCAAAGGGCCCCGATCCACGTATGTGCAAATTATCTTATGCAAAACCCACCTTTGCACATATCAGTTACATATTCACTACCTCCCAGTTTGCATGTACTTCAGCACAAATCAGAGGCCCTTTTCCTGCAACAATATTCTATGATTTTAATATAAAATGGTATTTATTACTTGAGAGTCAAATTTTAACACAGTTATGGAATTCCTGTTCCTAAATAGGGTGAGATCCTGGCCCTGTTGAAATCAATGTACTTCAGTAGAGCCAGGATTCCACCTACATGTACAGTAGACATGCTAAGAAAGAAAATATTTACTTCAATGCAGGATTTTCACTTAGGAACGTCCTATACTTAAAAGGTCTGATTTTCAGAGATGGCTTCTAACCTGGCAGGTGCAATTTTATATGCACAAACAACTCTGCCTGCATATTTGCACCTATACATTGGATTGTTAGATGTCTAGGTGCTACCATGTGCAACTGCAGTTATTTGCATGTGCAAGATGTGGGCCCAATTATTTGTATTTGCAAAATTGCACCTGAAAATTTGGGATCTAGGTTAAAGTGTCAGGTCCTATATGTTCTCAGAGTGGTATTATGGGCATGATTTTCAATCCAGCCTTCACTAGAGCATCACTGTGCCCACAGTCACACCTAAGCATCTAATTTTTCCCACAAGACCTCCTAGTGACATTGTGTCTAAAAATAACTGTGGGGAAAAACAAAACAAGAAAGCAATTTCTGAAAATACATGCGATGTATCTTAACTTTTTTCCTGTGATTTACTGTGTTGATTCAGAAATGGACTCCAGATGCAAAAATTAGATTGGATCAGGTGTGGGGTTATTTGAATCAAGGGGTTTGGTTTTGCTCAGGTTAAGGGCCAGTCAGAAAATTCAGAGCTCAGCTAGATCAAGGCTTGAACTCTGAACCACCAGAGACATGGGAGTGGGGTTGAATTTAAAACACATGTTCAATTTTTAACATAATAATAAACATATATGTTAAACTGAACAAACAAAAGAATGTGCTTCCTGTAATAAACAGAGCAATAAAGCTTCTCCCATGTTCATGTAATGTTTCCCTTCCCTCAACTTCACATGGAGAATTGCTGTACTACAATCTTTTTAATCCTCTTAGAAAAAAATATAAAAACTATCTGAAATGTTGGTTCACATCTCTTGTTGGCCTAGCAAGAGTTGGGTGATGAAATCACCTTGGAAGATGTGCCTTTGAAACAAAATTTATCAACTAAAGGAATATTGGGTACAATGGAGCATATTTCTTTGACTTTTTGTTTGTTTGTGGTGGCGAAAGTTGCTGGTTTGACTTTGATGTTTTAAACACAACTGAAATCTTGTTAGAGTAGAGTAAAGTCTGAAGTATAAACTACCTCTTAATGCTCTTTTTTTGTCAGTTAAAACCAAGTCATGTAAAACAAAAGATATTCTTAAAGATAATTACATTAACACGTCTTCCATCTATGCTATGTTTTGAAAAGTTTTGCCCACAGTTTAGAGGACTTAATTTGTGCTTGATCTATTATAAGTGTTTTGCACATATAATACCTGATATACACAAAGTGTTTCCTTTCCTTCCCATTCTATATCCAAACTTATTAAATAATTTCCTATAATCAATCTTGGGTAAACTATCCCTTCCATCTTCACTCCATATGCTATAGAAATCTTTAATCCTAAAAAACCTAGATAATTGCTGACCCTTTTGTTCCAGCAGCAGTACACCAAAATACTATATAGAGAGTTGTATACAGGGTTCCATGAAGTCCTTAAGAGTGCAAGCTTGTCTATGGGGTTTGAATCCCAAAAAGGCACTTCCCTGACACTGATTTGTAAAGAGTTTTCAAAGGTGAGACTGAAATCTTGCATTCCATTCAGAAACAAAACAAAATCCTATTGGTAACTGCAGGACATCCCATGAGAATGGCATAGGAAGGGATGTACTTATTTCTATGGGGCCTTGAAGAAGGAGAATTCATTTGATGTACTATATTTAGGTCTTGTTCGCTGATCAATATTTTCTCAAGACTGCTGAAATTCTGATATGCTTCTTTGACTGCAATAATCTCAACTGGTGACAGTGAAGAAGCATAACCTTTACATTACTTGTTACTGAGCCTGACATATGCACAGTACAGGGAAATATGTTTTCAATAAGCCTGATTAGAATTTCAGAAACAAGTGACAGGAGTTAGAGACATGTCACTATAAGCAGGGATAACAGGCCCACCTGAGCTGTCATAGCAGGGTCTTGAAGTGGAAGATACACAAAAGCAGTCAGACAATATCACTAGTTTCCCAGAACCTTGTGCTGCCATTCCATTTTTTCTTTCCTTTCCATTTTCAATCAGTTCACCCTGGAAGACTCCTTCTCATTCCAAACCACTGAAATCTATTTCAAACCTTTTGTTGCCAAACTACTGCAGTGGATGTTACTTTGCTCTGTACACATCTGTCCAGTATTTCTTTGGTGTTCACCATTTCAATGATCTTTGTCATCACTGCTGCTAAGTACAAGGCCAATTCATGTTACCGAAGGTAATGTCAATCCGATACCAGCAGCACCAGAAAACCCTTCCTCTCTCTTTCTAGACTACCATGCAGGTGCAGATCAAATAACATACCTCAGCTGAATACCTCCCCCAAACATACTCAATCACAGTCTAATGAGTGTGGCTCTGCAATCTCTCATATTTCAGATACCCCCTCCTTTTTTTAAGCCAATAATCCTTTATGCTTTTCTCTGCCGTTTTTTTTCTTTTTTCTTTTCTTTTTTAATAAAGAAAACTGAAATGTTTTGACTCCCAAGTTCATTTATGTTCAATGGCCCCAGTTTGTCCCCCACCCAGATGAATGAAACACACACACACACACGTTTTAAAAACTCAGTAACTCAGCTATTGTGGCCAGTCTAGTATAAAAACAACAGACAATGGTACTGAATGAGCTGCCATAGTAGAAAAGCTTTGGTTTGTTAGCTGAGGAATCATGTAAGTTTGTGGGTGAACCTTAGAGTTCAAATTCCCTGTGATGGTAAAGACTTAGCATGACATATCAGTGATTTCAGCCATGAGGAGCAGACAGGTCTGAAAGTGTGGGCCATAGGTCATGATGTGTGTTAAAATATAAATAGTATGAAGAGATAAGAAAAATTCCAACGATATCCTAGGAGTCACTGCTACGGTCCCTGCAGTGTCTGCATGCTGTCCTATGGGCGTGACTGACTGGAGAAACGTGGTCTCTAGCTTACTGACTGGAAATACAATTGCATTTAAATAAAAATCCCTAGTCTCTGCTACAGAAACTCAAGTATACCCTAGTCTGAGCCACAGCACAGGCAAAATATAAGGTTAACAAACATACAAGTAAATCCTTCAGACTTCTAGTTACTGCACTTCTTTTCACAGTTTTGTTCTTCTGTGGTGCGCACATTTGTATATGTGGGGCCTGATCCTGCTCACAATGGGACTTTTGCCAATGATTTCAGCAGCAGCAGGCCCTTTATTAAAGTTCTTTGAAGAATATAATATTTGGCTGGCTAACATAGGAAATAAATAGCTGTAACTCTCACACAGAGAGGACTACATTGGTAACACAAGGGTCGATGAGGAGGCACTGCAAAGCTTTTTCACATGCCAAAGTTAGTCCCTGAAAATCTGCTCTATACTAACAAAGCTGGGTTCACAATGTGCTAGCTGCATGTAGAAGAATGAAAAAAAAGCCAGCACTTTAACGAACGGCAATCCCATCGTAATGTTATGTTGGGGGGAAATGTGTGGCTGGGTGAGTCAGTATGAATTCCAGGCACCATGTGGTTTTACTGCTGAAGTTTCTGTCTATGGATACTAACACAGTCCTTGCTGAAGAAGATACTTAAGATGTCAGACCCGACTTTCTTCCTCTTCCACCGCTCGGTGAAGACCTGGAATGAATTTCAAAAGCTGCTTTCGGACACTTCCTCTCCTATTTTTCCGTGGGAGTGTTCCAAAAATATTTGAAAAACTGCCTCCCTCCCATGAGGGCGACATTGATCCACTGCTAGCCACACTAATGCTTCTGTTCCTCCTCAGTGAATATTTCCCTACTGCAGTATCATTGTCCCTTGAAAAGAAGCAATCGTCATCTGTGCTTGACTGCCTGCTCAAAGTCTCATGAGCAGAATCCTCAAAAACACCGCTCTGGTAGAAGCTATCCTCACTGTCCACCGTCATTGAGCTCAGACGGCTTTTACAGCTGCTTTCGCTGGAGAATCGGGGTTTAATTGGGAAGGCAGGCTTTGGTGAAGCACAACTACCGAATAAATTGGACTCCAATTCCTGGGTGTCAAACAGAGAGTTGTCATTCACCTCCCCTAGAAAAGAGATATAAAAGCAGCAGAATTATACAATGTAAATCACGTAAAGACTAGAGCACAGGAAATCTGTGTATCAAAGATAATCTACAACATCCCAATCTGAATTTCCCGAAGTGTCATTAGAGAGAGATGTTACTGGTAATTCACGCCTACATGTTTGGCTGATTGAAGAGATCTACACAAGGCACGTCAACGGTTTTATTTGGTCTCCCCTAGATTTCTCAGCCCTTCTCTGTTCTTCCTTACTGACCTGTCATCAGCTTTTTTCCAGCCAGGAAGATGGGGAAGACCCCCATGGATTTAGCATGCCAGTTTAGAACATTGATCTATCAAGTCCAGTGTCCTGTCTCAGGCAGTGGCCAATAACTGATACTTTAGAGGAAGGTGTATTAGCTATGTACCTATCACTTCCCCCTCAATAAACAGAATGAAGGCCTTTCCCTGGGTCAGTCAGTAAAGGAAGGGAGGAGAAAAGGGTGTAACCAATGCCAACTTCTGTTTTCTAGAATTCATGCAGATTACCTTTTGTTCTGCGCCAGCCAAGGAGACAGACATCCCCATTCATTAATCCCTGAAACAGTTTTTCCACCCAGTACCCTCATTAACAGGGAAAAAGAAGCCAAATGAAAACCAGACCCAAGCAAACACCTGCTTTCGACTGAGCACACAGAATTTCTGCAGAAGAAGCTGTGATGGTCATGAAACGTACTGTGGTTTCCTAACAGGAAATCAAAACTTACCATGCAGCAAGCGTTGTTCCTGTAATTGCAGAGATCGGTACTCCACCCATTTTTCCTGCATAGTTTGCTGTGAAGGGTAAATTATGAATGATGATTAGCACTAACTTTCACAATGTAAAGCTGGTTTAGAGAAATGGTGTATTCAGAAAAACTGCAGCTTAGTTCTAGGAAGCAGGTACTTTCAATAAAGCGTACATTCTCTTACCAGTCGTATTAACAGAGCTTGCTTGAAAATTAGTAAATTTCTCCCAGAAACAAAATTATTCTGTTAATTTTTGTTTGACTTTTGCTGATGCACCTAACACATGCTACTATGGAGTATTATCTGGGTTCTCTTATACCCATAGATATGATAACTCTAGTTATTGGAAGCCAGGCTTATCTCTAACAAGAAGAGTATGCAAAAGTTCAGAGGCATGATACTATAATTACCTGTACCAACAACATTTGAATACTATCTGCACATCCCATAATAGAAGCAGATAGCATCTTTGAAGCAAAAGCCATAACTGTAGTGCAGTAACTATGTAATAATCACTGGCAAGGACAGTATCTAGTGAAACTCATTTGCCAAAAGAAAGGCTGGGAGAGAGATTATCTAGTTATTTGGAATAAGAAGATCTTCAGAATTTCCAGCATTGGTTGCTGTATTCAAACTGCCAGTCATGTCACTGTGAGGCCAGGGTCATGGGCTGTTGGGCCCTGTGGTCTGGATATTAAAAAATGCTCAGCTACCATTTAGTCACCAAGTTGAAGAACCAGATTTTTCAAAAAAGCTCAGCAAACCAGGAGCCTAACGCTTTTCAAAATGTTGCCCTGTTAAGCGTCCAAGTGGGAACTGATCTCTTCTAGAAATCTGTCCCCAGTCGTGGGTGCTGAGCTCTTGAAAACAAGGCACATGTGCTTCTGTTGCTTGTTCTGCCATGAGCAATGTCCTGATGTCATGGTTAGCAACAACACTTTCAGTCTGATGCCTACAAAGGCTGGTCTATTCTGAAGTTGCTCAACATGCTGGCTTCCTCCCTGCTGCATGCTTATCTAGACACATCTCAAATGCAGTTACATATTTTAATTAAAACAATAAAACCTGTACCATTTTGCTTTAAGGTGGATGCAATACGGCCATCTGCAATGATATAAATGAACCCAGTGCATCTATAAATAGGTAGCTAGGCACGCCACTTCCTGGTTCACATATGCAGAAGCTTGATAGTGAATACAAATGCAGATTTTTGCTAATACCGCATGTGTGGAGACATTTGTGTGGACTGTTGTTTCAAGGGCAGTCACATTAGACTACCTCCTCCCTTCTTCATTACTGGAGCTGAGTGGATAACTGATTTTTAGTTTGGTGGCTGAACCCAAAAAACCCCAAATAAAATTAGTTTCAGGTCAACACAAACAAACTGAAAAATTTCTTTCTTGCTGCAGTGAAAAACCATGAGGAAAAAAAAAAAAAGTTTAGAAGCTTGCTGCTAACATTTCCAACTAGCACTACTGAACTTTTGCAAATGGCGATTTTCAGAGGCCTATAATTTGGCTAAATTTGGGTGAATTCTCAAGAGGGCAGCAAAAGACACCTTTGATTGATTGTTCAGAATATCCAAGATTTTCCTTATTCTCACTATCGCTACATCAGAGTCCCAGCCATCCCCTAATTATTGTTTCTGGCACCTAACTGAAATTTGGGAGCACTTGGACTCTCAAAAAATTGTTATGCATCCATCTGTTGCTGCCAAAATGTTAGCTAGACTTCTCTTCAGTTTGTTGGCCCAAAAGTTTAGAACACCTCTCAATGACAATGTGCTTACGTGTTCGGTCCCTGGTTCTGTAAAAAGGTTATTTGTATCAATCTGGCAGGTTATGTCAAAAACCCAAACAATTCTTAAACTCTAAATGTGCTTATTCTGTTTGCAGTATAGTTGTAGCCATGTTGGTCCCAAGATATGAGAGAGACAAGATGGGTGAGATAAAAGAGAATATCTTTTATTCCCTCACCCACTTTGTCTCTCTAATTCTGTTTATAATGACTCTTTATACTTGTAGTTACTTATCACATACGTGAGTAGAGTCTCATTTATAGAAGGCTTTTTGGGGACTGATCTTTTATAAACAAAAGTAGGTTTCTTACCACTGTAACCACACTAATAGGAAACCGGTGGGCCCAGGCCCACACTCTCACAATACTTTGATATATGACAACTATTTTGTGAGGTAGTGGTTTTGCACTTCTGGGAAACTAGTTGGTAAATTAACCCCCTTTTTGAAAACAGGGCATATGATTAGAGATGCAGCAATTTTGCTTTACCAGTGACTTAAGCTTAGAAATGCTGTGGTCTCTGCTGTGTGGCTCACAGGATGTTCAGAATGACCAGCCCTATTAGCACCATCATGGAGCATTACAATGTAGTCCGCACTGCAGCAAGGGGACTAGCCATTTTGGAAGCAGATAACTGCTTTAATTAAATTCTGAACGAGGGCTGAAAGATGGGGAATGGGGTTAGATTCTGAATCTGGAAGGGGAAAGGAGAGAAATGAATTTCATATTTTACAAATCCACTTAGCAGGGCTAGAGTTTGGCTGCTAAAACAGGTTGGGGATATTTTAAATCCATCACTGTAAAGTAGCTCTGTTCCACCTGCTGTTTGTCGAATCAAAATGTACATGGGTATATCACAAAGCAGAGTAACTTTATGATGTTTTTCTTCGGCTCAGATGCTTTTCAAAGCTTTTATCTGGGGGAGGGGGGGGAAGAGATCAATTGTCAGGCAGCTTATTCCAGCCTGTACAACTAACAGTAATGGAATCTGTAGCGGTACTAGTTACTGCCAACATAATAATCAACTACTGCAGTCTCAATCACAGCAATGAAATGCCTGGCTCCATGATTTGACTTAGTTCTAGTTCTTTCTGGACTAAGTGGTGGTGACTGCTTGCATACTTAGCTGATTTAATGAAAGTTGGGGTTGCCATTCCAATATTAGGGTCATTTGGAGGTCAAACTCAGGTGGTGGCCCCATGTGATGTAAGCAGCATGCTGGGCATGTATAGTTCCCCCACCTCCCTCTACCTTTCTAAATCTCCTAACACTGAGGAACAGGGCAGAACATGGTAGATTGCATAAAGGCAGCACTGTATATGAAGGAGCTTTGCCTCAGAGTCAGCCTTGCAAAGAACCACCTGGTAAATATTATTATTAGACTAGCTGCATTACATAACACCCAGAGGTCCCAAAGGAGAGTGAGAGACAGTCCCTGCCTTTATATTCTAAATGAAGACAAAGGAGAAACAGAAGCACAGAGATGTGCCCAAGGACACACAGCAGGCCAGTGGCAAAACAGGGAACAAAGCCAAGGTCTTCTGACTTTTAGTCCAGTACTCTATCCACTAGACCATCCTGCTCTGAGAATCCCAAAGAAAACCCAACTTTGCTGTAATTCATTGGGAGGTTAGGTGTATTTTTAATAGTTTTAAACAGGCGTTTTCTACTTACCACTTCTGGGACACTTTAAAAATTTAAATTCTTCACTAAAATTAATCTGTTTAAATTACAAAACACTTTAAAGGCCGAGTACTTTCCTTTTCCTTTCAGTGTCTCCACTGAAATCATTAGTTTCACTAGTGTAAGTGAGAGGTGAATCAGGCCCAGAATTGTTTAAAAGAAAAGAAAAACAGTAAAGAGGATGGGTCAGATTCTGCTCTCAACTACACGAACATCAACTCCAGTTATGCGGACACTAGTAAATAGTTTGACTACACCAGACAGGTATGTTAATTGGATCAACTTGATGTCTTAACGTGTACGCATAGGGTATGTCTACATTGCAATTAAAAACCTGCAGCTGGCCCGTGTCAGCTGACTCAGGCTTTCGGGGTGCGGGCTGTGGGGCTGTTTAATTGTGGTGTAGATGTTCGGACTCAAGCTGCAGCCTGAGCTCTGGGACCCTTCCACCTCACAGAGTTTTAGAGCCCAGGCTGCAGCCTGAACAAGAATGTCTACACTGCAGTTAAACAGCTGGAGGCCGACAAGTCCGCGTCAGCTGGCATGGGCCACTGCTCAGATCTGCCACGGCTCACTCAGTTGGAGTCAGATGTACGTACACACACACACACGCTTAAGTTCAGCATGTGGTTTTGTTTTGTTTTTTGTGGGTTTTTTTTTAAACTTTTTATGAATTCCATGGCGTGGTACAAAACTGCTGGTGGTATTTGCTAAATACAAATCAAATTAAAAATCATACCAACTCTGTTGATAAAGAATGAATCAAGGTCTGTGTCATAATACCTCGTACTTGCCCATTACTGACACTCACATAGCAGAGATTATTATAGGTTTACAGAAGTAGAAGTAATTCTATCATCTAGATATTTTAGGTGCTTATATGGCTCTTATCACCATAGTATTTGAATACCTTACAAAAGCCTGTGATGTAAGGAAGTGCTACTATCCCCATTTTTAGATAGGCACCTGAGACAGAGAGACTAAGTGACTTGCCCAAGGTACACAGGATGTCTGTGGCAAAGCGGAGTATTGAACCCCAATTCCCCAAGTGGCAGGCTAGTGCCCTAACCACAATACAATCCTTCCTCTCAATCAGTCTTGAAATCATCACCCAGCAGCTTTGGGCTATCCTGAGTCAGCCAACGTTCCTTAATTCTACTCCTCGCACATACTATGTATGAACAATGTCCCAAGCTGGATAACCTTACGCAGATGATGAAATGAGGGCCTAGGGTATTCTGGGGTTCCCCTTGTGGAGAAGCATCCTCTTCACAAAGATGGCCAACACACCTGGTATCCTCGCTGGCAGTAGAATTTGCAAGGTCAAAGACATAGGAAATGAACTAGCCTCTCAGCACTTGAGGCAGGAGGGGCTGATGCATATTGGCAAGGCAATGCGAGATGTTGCATTTCCATTGCCTGTTCCTTCTTTGTCTGCAGATAAATAGATGACTTTGGTCTTCAGGAAATCAATCTGGCACTTTTTACGTGCAACATATTTACAAGAGACATACTGCACTTAAAAAACACATATTAAATTACCTTCAATAACTGCAGCTTGGTTTCAAGTTCCATTCTCCTAACAATCCTGGCTCCATTAACAGTCTCTAATCTGTAAAGAACAATTGTTTTCATGACTGAAATGTACAATGACCATTTAAGCATGTATAGGTATTACATTACTACTATTAGGTAATGTTTATACTGCAGTAGCACACAGAGGAGTAGGCACAGTAAATACCCTAAAGAGTTCACAATCTAAAAGGCAAGTGGAATATGGAGGTCTGGGGAAAGGGATGCAGTTAGGATGTATTATCTCTCTTGAATCAGCTATTTTAAGGAGTGATGTATTTCCTGTGTTACAGAGGAATCAAGCCACTTGGAAATTTCCAAACACATGAGTGTGGAGAAGCAGGAGAGGGTGAAGAGAGAGTATTGGGCCAACTTCCAAAGAATAGTAAATATAAAAAAGGGGATCCTAGGGCCAATGGGGACAAGGAGGTAGGTGTCTGTCTTGACCAATTAGTGTTCCTATATGTTTTATGTCAACAAGCACTGAGAAAACTAATACTACTTACCATAAAGATCAAAAAGTGTGAGAGTGTGAGATGAGAAGGTCTTGTAATGGCCTGGGAATTCTTCCAATGTATCATTCTATAAGTGCCTGTGATAAACAGCTTTTTGCTGATCCACTGCAAAAACCTACTTACCTCATGCTCAATAGTGCTTGCAAGAGTAGGGTGACAAGATGTCTCCTTCTTAAAGGGACTGTCCCGTATTTAAGCCCTCCTGCAGGTGTCCTGACTTTTTCTTAAAAACAAATTGTCCCGTATTTTCTGCCTTCCCTCATCAGTATTGGCAGGTCCTGCTGCTGGCCTGATCCCTGCTTGCCAGTCACCCTCCCACCAGTGGTGAGTGGAGGGGTCCTGTGGCCAACAATAGGGGTGGGTGTGCAAGGCTGATGCGGGGGGTGAAGATTCAGTGTGTGGGACCAGCTACGCCCCTGGTGGTCTGTTAGTGCAGCCCACACTGCATGCTGGCTCTTGGCCAGCAGGGCCCTGCCCCCTGTTCCATTTCTGGCCAGCACTGCAGTGGCCGGCGAATGCGGGCAGGCACCAGGCAGCGCCTGGTTACATGTCACCTGTGCTGCCCACCCATCGGCCCTTTACATGCTCCCCCTCTCACTGTTCTCTCCCAGTTTTGCCCCTTCTCCCAACCCCGCTGCTACTCCATATCCTCCCAAGTGTCCCACTCCCAGCAATGTGCAGAGAACCAGCCACTGGTTGGAGCGCTCAGCTCACCAGCAGCCTGGCTGGCAATACGGTGACCAGATTTCCCAATTTTATAAGGACAGTCCTGATATTTGAGGCTTTGTCTTATATAGGTGCCTATTACCCCTTACCCCCTCCCGATTTTTCACACTTGCTGTCTGGTCACCCTAGCTGGCAGGCTCCTTCCTTCCCCCACTGCCTCTGGTTGGGCCAGCACCCCAGGAAAGTCCAAGACCCTCCTGCCCTGGGTCCTGCCCCCAGTGGGCATGAGGCTGCTCTGGCCCCTAGGCACCCTTCCCTGCTGACCCACATCTCTGGCCGGGCTCTGTGGCTGCTGAAGCCCCTGCAGTCAGGTTGGGCCCTGGTGCACAATGCATCCTTAGAGCTTAACCCCTTCCTGCCCACGCTATAGACGGGGGACAGGAGATGGCTGGGTTATGTCAGTGGCCAGCAGCAGCCTGGAGGTGTGAGCTGCCTTTTGACACTGTGTGGGCAGGAAGGGACAAGCTACTTCCAGCCACTGGGGATGGAGGAGAGAAGAAGAGATGAACTCTGCAAAGACACAGGCCAGGTCGTCTCTTCCCCGTCCACTCCTCCTCCCCTGCTGCTGGAAGCAACTCCCGTCCCTTCCCTCCAGCACAGTGCCAAAAGGCTGCTGCTGGCCACATTCTGGTATGAATCCTGGCAGAAATCTGGGGAGGAGGGGCATGGGACCCTGAGTGTTCCCCCCCAACGTGTTGCCTCAGGAAGATGTGGTGCCAGGTACCAGGAGAGGCGGGTGTGTCCCGAGGGCCCAGCCAGGCAGGGAGGGCAGAGAGTGCCAGGCAAGGAGGGGAGGGTCAGTCGGTCACCTGTCCCCCACCGTACATGAGAGGTGTATGGGAGTATGTGCACGTCACCTCTCCCAGTGTGTGTGTGGGAGGGTAGGGATTTGTGTGTCACCCCTCCCTGTATCAAACCTAAAGTCTTAAAGATAAGAAGATAAATAAAAAGACTCCAACTGCTTAGTATTTCTTTTTTAACAGGAGCTCAGTCAACTTAATGTTAATTTGAACATTTTTACTGCATCATTCTGATTGACTGCCGCTGAACTCCTTTGAATACGAGTAATTTTACAAGGTGTCCAATATTCAGCATAGGGAAATATGGTCACCCTATGCTAGAGCAGGGTTCAGTTCTAATTTGGGCAATTACATTCTGCATATTTGATGTGCTATGGTAACTTTGCATGTCTTGTCCTAAACTGTCGTGTAGTGTGGCTCTACGATTTTGAACTTGCTATTGTGTTCCTGCCTACAGGCAGAACTGTGGATCTTATTTCATCAGCAGAATTTGATTTAATCCTTTTTGTCTTTGCATCAGAAACAGCAAACTAAGCATCAGGAAACAAGTGAACATTTCTTCTTAGGCTCATAGTGTGAGAAGGGATTAAACTAAAATGTTTGAAAAAACACTTAATTACCTTAAATAATTCCCTGAAGATTTTATCAAGTCCACCATTTGCTTGTGACTAAAACCTTCAGTGTTTACTCCATTTATATTGGCTAGAATATCACCTGGTAAATTTAAATAAAAGTAAAATGAACATCTCAGGTACACACCATTCTTTCCACAGTCTCTAAAAACAAAAACTAAATGACACAGAAATAAATGGGAAAAGAAACAAACAGAGCCACAAACCATAGAAAAACATGATAGTTACCTGTTTGCAGGCCAGAAAGATGGGCAGGACTTTCTTCTTCTATTTTGCAGACATAAGTGCATATTTGCAGGGAACAAGCATTTTGGTGTTGTAATCTACGTGTCTATAAATATCAAATTGACAATGTTACCAATATTAAAACTTCAAAATCAATGTAAAAAGTTAAATATTGCCTTACAGCCCAATCAGTGTACAGTAAACGTTCATCTTATTTTCAAAAGGAAAAGGAGGACTTGTGGCACCTTAGAGACTAACAAATTTATTTGAGCATAAGCTTTCGTGAGCTACAGCTCACTTCATCGGATGCAAATGAGCTGTAGCTCACGAAAGCTTATGCTCAAATAAATTGGTTAGTCTCTAAGGTGCCACAAGTACTCCTTTTCTTTTTGTGAATACAGACTAACATGGCTGCTACTCTGAAACCTATCTTATTTTCAGTGTTTTCTTATTTTTTGTATTGCATATGTTTTTTTCTTACTTTTGTTATTATCGTAAATGAGAAGTCAAGAAGCCTGAGACAATGGGAATAGGATATTTCCTTCTTAGGAGAGAAATGAGTGGAAACAGAAAAACAATTAATAAATTATCCTTGTTCATTTTATTTACAATATGTACCGTTCCTACACAACATAGTTTTAAACCAAGATGGCTCTTAAACAGCAACAAGAAGAGTTTAGGCCTATTTACACATTAACTGTAGACAAGAACAACTTTCTGGTTCTAGCCTACCTGGACATAGATTATTCTCTTGTTTACACTACAACAATCTACCATCTTGTAGGATCCAGTTATAACACGGTAGAGTCTGACATAGCCTGGGAACACGGTTTTAAAAATTTTGGGCCCATCTATGCTACCGTATTTCAAATGTCATTTTAACCATCAGGTAATATTAGATGGGACAAGAGACTATTATGAGATGACTGAGAAGTAAGGAAAATTGAACCTGCTCTTGTCCTAAGTCATCTTTTAAGCTGTAAAAGCTCTGAGTCCCAAGGCATAACATTGTGTCCACACCTCCTCCAAGAAAAAAATAGCTGCCTCTTTTTTATTTTGAAATGAATATTCACTAAATAATGAGGAAAAATCAAGCAAAATCCATCATCTGTGTCACATGTACTTCGAAAAATAGCCAGACAGATCATGCAACTGTAAATACCTAATCAAAATCTCTGTTATCTCGTAAAGACATAAGAAATAACCAATCCTGTTGGTTGCCTGGCAATATCAATATTTAACCGCATCTTCCTACCACAAGTCAGGACTGGGGCTGTGCGAAACGTTAATAGTGAAACAACAACGACACTACCACTCACAATTACCATGTCCACTTCAGGGAAAAAATTGACTGTGAAATCCTTAACAAACCTCGCATCTACCATGATTTCTCCACCACCAAGAGGACAGCTAATCTAATCACCAGAGAGTGATCAAACAGTAGACAAAGGGGACACCGTTGACGTGGGTGGTGGATATAATAAGGCCAGGGGAGGCTCTGCCATGGCTGCTGGATGCCCAGTTGTGGTGCTTTGGGGGGAAGTTTTTGCTGTTTGAAGTTTTTATAGACATCACCTACTATAAAGAACTCAAAGAAGACCCCACACCACAATTTACCCAGGATATCATAAAATCCTTCCCCAAACAATTCCAAGCGTAACTCTACAAACTCATTTCCCACAAACTAATCCCAAGGACCTCCTACATGCTTCCCAAGATACACAAACAAGGGAACACAGGCAGACTCATCCTCTCTGGCCACAGCACTCTTACTGAAGGAATATCGGGACTCATAGGAAACCATCTTCTAACCACTCACCACAAAGGGCACAACTGACTTCCTTCACAAACTCTGCAACATTAACAACCTCCCTCAGAACACCATCCTTGCCAACACGGATGTCACTTCCCTATACATCAACATGCCTCACAATGTCAGCATCATTGCCTGCCTCAAAATATTTACAAGATAATGGACTACCCTCAGCTATCCACTCCAAAGTCATCAGCAAACTCATCCATTTCATACCCACCCATAACAATTTTACATTCAACAACACACACTGTGTCCAAACCATGGGAACAGCCATGGGTACTAGAATGGTCCCCAGTATGCCAACCTCTTCATGGGCCACCTTGAAAAAGAATTTTTGGACAAACAAAGCACAAAACCAGTGATATACCTGATATTTTCATCTTTTGGACAGACTGTTTCAACTCCCTCATAGATTTCCACCACCCACCCACTAAACTCTCTCTGGAACACTCCCATACTAACATCAACTTTCTGGACCACAACCAGCTTCAACAATGGAATCCTACAGACAACCATATACAAGAAACCCACAGACCACCACACCTACCTTCGTAGATCCAGTAACCACCTCAAACACACCAAGAAATCTTATCTACAGCCAGGCACTCAGATACAACAAAGTATGCTCTGAGGAAACAGCCCAGGATATATACACCTTAACACACTTAAAACCATCTTCACCAAACAAGGACACTCCACCAGAGAAGTAGATCAATCATGGAACAGGCCACCCAAATGTCCCAAGAGAATCTGCTTCAATACAGAAATAAAACCCTCTCTGACTGAATACCCCTAGTTGTCACCTGTCACCCTACGCTGGAACCCAACCGGGGTATCAAACAATTACAACCCATACACAATCGGGATCCCATCCTGAAAAAATACCCCATCAAACAGCCCCTCAACCTCTCCAAGCTCATCATCAGAAGCAATTTCCCCACAGACCGAGATACACCAACTCAAAGCAGCACCAGACCCCACCAGAACAGATGCAAAACCTGTAGACATATCTCCACAGCTGTGATGATCAACAGTCCCGACAACACAACTTTCAAGACCCATGGGTCCTACACATGCCTATCACAACAGGTGTTGTACCTCATTCAGTGCACTAAATGCGCGAACAATAATGTGGGTTAAACCAGATAATCAATACACTCTCAAATGAGCTCACCCAGGAAAATGCTAAAACACCCCATCACCTGTGGGTTAACACTTTTCACAAAAGCGGCAAAGAGTCCTGTGGCATGCATGCATCCGACGAAGTGGGTATTCACCCACGAAAGCTCACGCTCCAATATGTCTGTTAGTCTATAAGGTGCCACAGGACACACTGCTGCTTTTACAGATCCAGACTAACACGGCTACCCCCCTTTTTGTCAGAAGTGTTAATGCGCCACTTTGTCTTGACTGGTCCCTTACAATATGTGCTAACTCCTTTTGCTAAACAATGTGTTCCACCTTGCATTTAGCTGTCACACTCAGACAGTGCTTAATTTGTAATGAAAGAGATACTGGGGCTCAAGCAATTAGGTACCAAAGCTTAAGCAATTTTTTTACATTCACAACTGATGCAGCAAGCCCAGAGGTGCTGGGACTATGAACTGCCAAGTCTAGAGGTGCCCGGGCTCAGTCCTGGCAAGCCCTGGCACAAATTAAGCACTGCACTCTGTCTCAGAGTGCCTTTCTCAGACCTGAAGAAGAGCTCTGTGTGGCTTGAAAGCGGTCTCTCTCGTCAATAGAAGTTGGTCAAATAAAATATATTACCTCACCCACCTTGTTTCTCTAATAGTGAAACTAAGACAGCCAAAACCCACTCAATTTTGAGTTTCGTTACAACCCTAAAATCCTCGGCAGATTCACAAATCTTTCTAATCACAACATGGATCAAATGATGAGCAAATCTGGCATGAGTTTCTAGCAAACCTGGGCTGATTTACTTATTCATGAAGAAACTATGCAACTCAGTGATTTCAACATTAGGCACAACTTAATGCTTTCAGCTAAACCCAATATTCCAGAATCACACCAGTATATGCCATTTAACATTTTCCTACCAGACTAAAAGTTTATACCAGCCTGAGTAGTAATATCTAGCTATTTAGGCCTCAAACTTGCACATACATGTACGTACATTAGTAACTTTTTAGGCACATGCATGGTCCCATTACAACAGTAGTGATTGCTGTCATCTGATTACAACAGACTGAGGCCATAAATGGGAAGTACTGGTAGAATCAGTCAAATGGGCAGAAACTTTCAAATGCACCCACTGTAATTCTCATAAACCACCTGCAAATGGTAGCATAGAGAGATTCATATAGTCCTATTCAGGGATGTCTAAACTCATACTATAATAATGAAATAATCACATCTACACAGTGTAAACCCTTCAGGCCAGATTGCTTTTTTAAAAGATGCTTAGGTGTTGCTCCAGTCAGCGTTGCAAAGCCTAAGGGTATGTCCACACTGTAGCTAGAGATGCAATTTCCAGTTCAGGCAGAAAAAACACATGCTATCTCTAATCAAGCTACCGCACTAAAAGCGTAGCGGCGGTGGCAAGACAGACAAGCCACCCTGAGCACAATCCCATCTGAAACCCTAGGTATGTACTCGAGGCGGCTAGTCTATCCTGTGGCTCATGCTTCTACAGCTACATGTTTATTTTTAGCATGCTAGTTTAATCAGAGCTAGTTCTAGCATGGGTGTGTCTACCTGAGCTGGAAGTTACTCCTCCAGCTCAGACATGGCCTAGCTGGCATAGAAGCAGGAGTGCTGGGACAGTGGGGCCAGGGGGTCATGGCCCCATCACTTTTAAAAAGCCCTCCCACTTTTTACTGGCTGTAAAGGAGAGCCAAAGGGGGAGGGGGCGGAGACGAGTGAGCATGGGGTGAGGCCTCAGGGGAAAGGGGCAGCATGGGAGAAGTCCATGCTGAGGAGCCTAAGTCTCATGTGCAGAAGCGATTCGGGCTTTTAGGAGCCTACGTCTTATTGAAAGTCAATGGGATTTAGGCTTCCTAAGAGCCTAAAATCAATTCTGAAAATGGGACTTAGGTAGTGCAATGGCAAGTGGAGTTAACACCTAAATACCGTCAAAATCTGGAGCTAAGTCAACCTATTTCAATACCAAACAGATACTGGCTTTTTATAGACCAGGCTATCAAGTGAGAGGCTCACAGACAATGTACACTCAGGAGGAAGATATGCCAAGAATAATTATTTTTAATCTGAATGCCACAAATAATGAAAATCTGCCCTCTCAATTCATACAAAAGCACAGTAATTGACTCAATTATCTTCCCTTCTAAAAGCTCTCCACTATTCCTGACCCAAATACTTACACACTCATTAGTCACAGAACTAAATCAGAAAAAGTTATGCGTCTCCTAATACACTAATTTGGCTGAAAATGTTATTTATTCTCTGTGCATAAATTTGAGAAATGTTTCAAAGATGCACAACAACAGCACTGTAAATAAATGTGTGGTTTCATTCCTATGTATTGCAAGTGGGGAATCAGATCCTTATGTCCTCAAATAAGCCTAAAAACCTGATGTTTCCTTGAGAACATTTCTAAATGTATTATTTATATACTCTGCTAAATATCTATCTTATGTATCTCACATTGTTAACATCAGTGATTTATTTTAAAGCTACAACCAAGCCACCCAGAGTAATTATGCAAAATAATAAATGGACACAGATAAAGACTACCAGTATATAAACAAATAAATACTGTACAAATGTGTGTCTGTACAGATTAGAAATACAGTATGAGGAAGTGTTCTATAATACTTGTATTAGACAACTGTCCTGAAAATTGCATCAGTTTTGTTTTTCTAGTCATCAAGGTCAAAGTATTAAAGTAGTCAGCTGAAAGAGGAATAGCAAAGATTTATATCTCCCAAAATATATAAGAAATCTGCAAAGGCCTGCCCCTGTAATCCTAGAGTAAAGGTTACAGGATCAAGCTCTTGACTTATTATGAACCATAAGTAATTTTATTTTTATTATTTGATGTGTTAATATTAACTCTTGTATGTGTCTCTCTCTCCCTCTATACATAAAAACAGAGAGAAAGAAAGATACACACATGCATACATTGCAAATCTATATATACACACAGTTACTTTTCATGCGATTTACTTAAAAATAAAATAGTTGAACTTAGTAAATTCATTATTATTTAAAAATTTCTTAATGTATTTCCTCTGTACACTTACTTCCAAAAATATATCTACTTAAAGTTTAAAAAGATTTTAAAAAGATAGTACAGTGTTTTTAGAAGAGAGCATGTGTGTGTTATTTTCCCATAATGGACTCAAATATTTATATTCTATACTTGTTCTTTATCCCTTCCAAGTTTGCATTGGGCTCTGTATAAAGGACTTTTTGCTTCTCCCCCTCAATGTCCATGAGGAAATCCCATACAAGTTAGATACACTACACACATTGAAGCGATCCCTGAGTTGGGTAACATAAGTGTCAAGAATACTTGTATAGCAGCGTTAATCTAAAGCACTTTAAAACCATTAATTCTCACAACATCTCTATGAGGCAGGTAAGTGCCATAGTTACCCATTTTTCAGATGGGTAAACTTAGGCCAGCATAAATTATATGACTTGTCTAAAGTTACTCAAGAAGTTAATCACAGGGGTGTGAATTGATATCAGGAGTCCGAATTGATATCAGGAGTCCTCTTGCTTTCTAGCCCTCTATTCTAATCAGCTGACAACACCCCCTGCTTTTGGCAACAAGAAGCTTATTGTGGATTCAGAAGGAGGATTAAAACAACTATGTCATGGAATAGGAAGAGCCATGGAAGTTGAGGGTGTCTGGATCTAGAGTTTTGTTTTGGCCCGTAATAAAGATAGGCCCACCTGCAAATTTTGGATCTGGATTCAGATCTGAATCTCTCTGAAGTTCAGGTGTAGTGGCGGGTGATCATAGGGTTTGGTCTGTGTCCTTCTATATTTGTAAACCCTTTGAAGTCCATCATATTCCAGGTCCATCACTTCAATTCATCATGAACACAGACCTATCATAGTCAGTGAATTAGATAATCTATATTCACAGTGCTGAAGTCTCACCTCAATTTCAAATCCAAATGTTTCATTATCTTCTTTGACAATAGCAAGAAGGCGTCTGTAAGAAAAATACATAAATCTGCACATAAAGAACACAGCACCCTATTTGGGGGGGGTTATTTATTACTAAGAAATGCAAAATGCCGCTATTTATCCAACTGTGACATATCAACCCCATCAACAGTCTGGATTCATGGCATGCACATTTACAGACAGTCATACATCTTAGGAGCCCTTCCTCTCAAAATTCAAATTACTTTTTAAACCCACCTGCTCTACACTGCTCACTAGCTACTGTGTACGAACGAACCACCATTCTCTGCCTGGTATCTGTGCTGTACCTACTCTTGCTGTTAGATTGTAAGCTCTTCAGGGAATGGCTTTTATTTCATTTTCTGTTTTATCTTTTTACTATCCATACATCTACAGCACAATATAAAATCAGAGCAAGTATCACAGTAAAAAGCAAATCTCTTTACCTTTGTGGCCCAGAAGAGTCACCTAAGGAACTTGATCTGGTTAAAGCAAGCTGGAAACAGAAATAAAGTTTGCCATTGTTAATAGGTCCATACATTTAACTTTACGTATAAAATGAATAAAATCAACAAGTTAATAGAAAAGTACACCACAGAGAAAATTCCTTGAACCTTTGTGTGTTAGTGAATGTCTATTCCCAAGAGAATTATTTTGGCAAAGTTGCTATCACATGAGCATCGTGTGAAAAACCTGGTGTGTGGTGAGGGGGGACGGGGACAGAAGAAAGTGACACCTGGTAGAGTGTTTGCGCCACTTTTCAAGTGTATATAACTGCTGAAGATACTCTCTCGCTGACTCAGCAAGGTGCAAATTATACCTCCACTCATACCAGCCTGGCACTCTGTACCCTCCGGGAGAACAGAAGGTGTTACTGCTGTCTAACCTCCCTTGGTGTTCCCCCTGGTGTAGGAGCAGGTGCAGTGTTTTTAGGGGATGTGCTGAATCAGGGCATCTCACATCCACTCTCTCCAGCCATTCCTGGCCACTTGGGGATAGCATTGGCTGCATGCAGGTTCCTCAGTAGAGGAGAGAGTTTGTAGCCACTTTGCACTACTGCAACCTCTCCCCAGCAGTCTTCATTTTGCGGGTGCTGTACCTTAGGTAATGCCTAAAAGAAACAATATAAGCCTCAGATGAATCTAGTCCTAAAACTATATTGGGTAAGGGAAGACCAGAAAGGGGTATGATAGAGAGGTCCCGTTCAAGGCCTTGGTACCACCATCCTATGGTTGGCACTTGGGTGGTCTGTTCAGCATGCATGAATTCAACAGCAAGGTTCCATATTCTCCATAAATCTGTTATAAACAAAATCCCTCTGATCTTCCATACCATTCCCAGTCTCTGTGTCATTTCCAAATGGAATGATGAGGAAAGAGACATGTCTCTGGGATGTTTGGTAGACTGCATAGTGTTGTATCAGTCAATAACAAAGGCACTTCTGATGCCACAGTAATAAATACACAATGGCAAGTGGGAGCGGGTTAGACAGAAGAGATTTAATTTTGTTAAGCCGCCTCCAGGTCCATAGTGATGGAGCTGAATGACAGAAAGGTAAACTAAACAAACTGGGTTTAATTTGAAATAAAAGTTTTAATTAAACAGTAAATCTGGTCAACCTGATGAAAATGACAACTGTAGAACATCAGTTTTAGAAGCTAAATATAAGATTGTAAACCAATTTGCATTCCTCTTCAAATCCATCTTTTTAAAGCTGGCTGGCTAATTCTAATTAACAACTGTCAAATTAACAACTGTCAGTATATAAACCTGTCTGCTTTCTAGGGCTGACTTACCATTTCATGTGCAACACTCAGTGGTTTTACAGGTCAATCATCATACATTGTTTCAGTATTGTTATGATACAGAAAGTCACCGGTAGGAGCAACATTTCCAAATGGGTGTGAAAGTCACTTAGTATGATCTTTCCAGACCCTCTGATACAAAGTGGAAATACTGCACACTTTCTGAATCTACCATGTGAAAACATTTTGCACCTGATATATCATTATGTGACTCCAGTGTTATGCCACTGTAAAATCTGCAATAGTCCTCCACTGGAAAACTGCAGTGAATCAAGCCTTATTTAAAAAAAACTCTCCAATATCTGTATGGCCAAATGTCAGGCATGATCCTGCTGCTAATAGGATAAAGATGAAACCCATTGATACATTGCATTACCACTGGCCAATACAAGAATGAGGTAACTCACAGCACACTTTTGTACTGGGAATGGCACTTAGGACCTTTGTAATCCACTTTCAAAAGCTCGGGAACAGGTGCTCTAAAAACCAAAGCCCTGGAGGGGTATGTAACTTGGTTAAGCGATGACTGTGATACCTGCTGAAGAGTTTGAAGGCTGTAAACATAATGGAAGGGGTTGTTTAGGGTAATGCAATTGGTTGTAATTAAAAGTAATGGGGTGAGTCTATGAAGAGGGAAAATTGAAGCTGAATAATAAGAAAATCTTTTTGAGAGCGAGACTGGTTGACTGTGGATTCCACCCCGTAATTGAAATGCTGCGAATTTAATTTCTTGGAGCATTTTAAACTGGAAAGTACAATAGACTATACTCTGTAGGGGGAAACCCTGCACTGGTCGAATAGCTGAAGTGTTTCCTATGATTCTAGAACCTAAGAAAGAATGCCTTGTGACGGTATTTTGTGGAACTTTCAGATAGAAGACACTTAATGTTCACTGATATTGTGGAAGCTTTACTGCTGTGCACTATGGAAAATGTACAGCCTGATCGAAGTCTGAGCTGTGCAGGTCTGAACCCTGCTCTTTGTAATCAGGCACAGCCTAAGCCTACGCATGGCCGGAATCTATGGGCCCCAGACATGCTACCTTACCTCTAGGGGGCTGTAGGTGTATCACAAATGAATAATTTGGAGTGATGTTGGGAGGGAGGTAGTTCTAATTAGAGTTAATATTTTTATCGTGCCAACAGTGTATGTTAATAACACAAATACTGTTGAGCTCTTCTTCTTTTCATGGGCAGTTAAGTATTAATGTTTGTAAAATGCGTTCAAGTTCTCTACTGGAAGGTGCCAGAGAGGTGTAAAAAGTGTGTCTCTCTCACCAATACAAGTTGGTCCAGTAAAAGTTATTACCTCACCCACCATATCTCGCTCCGTGAGAAATTCAAGTAGAATGATCCCTGTTTTACAAACCGGGAAACTGAGGCAAAGAATTAATTGACCAAGATCACACAAGAACCAGCTGAACCTGCAGTAGGACTCAAATCTTTTTGACTCCCACTCTTGTGCCTTTACCGCAAAGCCACTCTTATCTCTGCCAGCATTCATCCATGAGTAGCCAAATGGGCCTGTTACTTTCTCCACTGACACCAACGAAAAATAAGATACAGCAAGAGAACAGACCACCTGGGTTGGGATTCAGAAGCCCTCAGGTTTGGTCTAACTCTGCTCCGATTGAAGTCAAATTTCCATCGTCTTCAACTGGAGGAGAGTTAGGCCAATGCAGAGCACTTTTGAAGACCCCACATTAGGAGTATTGCATCCACACAGCGGTACTTCCGGGAGTGCTGTGATACCAAAGGAAATGCTGATTTGCTAATGCTAATTCCAGCATTTCTAAAAGCAGACCTAAGTTTCACCGGGCGTTATTGGGGTGATTATTCCTGTAACGATGAGCGGTGTCACACAGACCCTCCATACCTGCTCACGCATGAGGATTACTCTTATCTCTATGCATGGTGGAATCCAACAACATACACACATTCACAATGCCAGAAAACCATAACTTGATATTTCAGGCAAATAGAAAAGTATTTAAGAAATCAGGAAGGATTCTGAAAAGGGCTAACATTAATTTTAAGCAAAGATTCTTGCCAAATGTAGATTAAAAATGAGGAACTACTGGCCTGTATCACAAAAATGTCTATGGACTGCAAGTTAATATAATAAAACATATGATACACACTTCAGAGGGATAAAACTGTGCCCCATTGTAAAACAACCATCTCTGTACCACTCTTATTTCAGAAACATGTATTTGTTTTTGGGGAAGAGCATTAGATGTACTTATAGCAAACTGTAGGCTGTTTGTGAGAGTTAAATATGCACATAACTTTAAACTGATCTACTTCTCTAAAGCGTCCATCAGATATGTAATTCTTTGCAGAGCGTGGTTCTCAGAGCAAATACATGTGTTGTAATTTATTTTTAACAAACATGGTCATGTCACAACCATTACTGTAGATTCTCTCTCTAAATCAGGCATGATTGCCATAGAAAACCGTGCCTATCACAAGCACTTGTAACTGAACAAAGAATCAACAACAGTATTCCACAGAAATACATTAATCTGTCTAATTCTGGCTCTGCTTTATCTTCTCCAGGATTGTACAAAGAGAAGGATTAAGTGCACTTATATTGTTATACAAAGTGAATGCGTAAGTGCACAATCAGTATGTACAAATTCTTTGATAATTTGTGTTAATATGTCTTATGTACTTTCAATTTAGACTGCTTTACATTAGATTGTTAGATAGATCCTATAAGTGCCTATTTGCCAATTCACAGCATTAGCAAGAACAGAAACGGGCTTTCTTAAAAGCCAATTGCAAACAGAAATCTGTCATACTCTGAAAGAAAAAGAAAGAAAAACAAAGAATATTGTATTGAGAAACAATTCAAATCAGAATCGCTTCTAGCAAAATACTTCAAACCAGATGGACACAACTAATGAGAGGTGCTTTCAGTCATAGATGGGGAAGGCAGTTCATGAGGGAACCAAAAGCCCAAACAAGCCATTATACTAGAGCAGAGTAAATTAAATGATCAGAAACACCCAGAAATCAAGAGAGTCTTCTCAACACAGCTGTAAACAGAACAAACCCTAATGCAGCACAGCTAGTGACTTAGAAGTTAGTGACTTCATGCATCCGATGAAGTGAGCTGTAGCTCACGAAAGCTTGTGCTCAGATAAATTGGTTAGCCTCTAAGGTGCCACAAGTACTCCTTTTCTTTAGCTGAAAAAGAACTTTATGTTGCCCTAAAAACTTGCCATTTTAGTGTTTTGTTTTAAAGGTTTTATAATCACAATCCAAGAAAACATGCCGGGCCAAATTCCCCCTGGTGTAATTCCACTGACTGTATTAAAGTTAAATCAAGGTTGAATGTGGCCTGCTACATTCTACAACAACCATTAAAAATCACATGTTGATAACCTTGTAGCATACATTTAGAAATAAAAAAAAAACACACAGAAAAACAATTATCTGTCCTGCAAAAATCGGACCTTCCACAATGTCAAAAACTGAAAACGTACCTGTTTGCGTCCCCTGGGTAATGTCCCCACTGTGTTTGCCAGACTCTGAACTCTTCTATTATCCATCTGGGGACTGCACATTGGATCCAAGTAAGGTGTGTAACTTGGACTAACACAGTAGCCCACAAAATTGGCATTGCGGTTTTGCTGAATGAGCTTTCTTAAGGACATGTTGGATGAAGGGCACTTAGACTGGCATTGCTAAAGAACATTGCTTGTAGAGGAGGTTATAGTTTGTTTCCTCAGCCAAGCAATCAAAAGTAGCAAACAGAAAGAGCCCATGTGACTTGTGGTTTAGGTGCATGTTACATAAATCACTTCTTGCAGATCGCAACATTACTCAATGTTTTTTTTAAGCTCATGGGAGAGCTAGGAAATGCATTTTGCAATTAAAGAAAACAGCTTGTTTTTCCACTCCTGGATACAAGCAGAACTCACATCATGCAGTTTTTATGTTCTGTGATGGTTTGTGTTTAAAAGACCATCTTGCTTTAAAAATGTCCCTGAATTTGACATTCATTCTTACATTTGCTCTGTGTCCCTTCATATTCCTCAAATTATCATTGACAAAAAAAATCATGCTTTTGCAAATGACGACTTCAGTGAAGAGTTAGGGACATCAGAAAGAATTAAAAGGACTTGTCAGAAAGTATTCACTGCAAGAAAGCACTATTCCAGCTCAGTGATGCTCTTAAAAGAGAAATTGCATTTTGCTTTTAATTAATTATCAATTCTGTTCCAAAAAGAAAAATTAACGTAATTCCAGGCAAGCAGAAAGGTGATACCGGGTAGCCCATAGGCAGAGCCATGAGGGGAGGAGGAGCATGCCAGTCAGTTCACAGTCAGAGAGGGCCATGGCATGAGGATGAAGTGAGGTATTTCACAGGTGACGGTCAATTTGCCAGTAGGTGGGGCCTCAGAAAGATGGTGACACCAGGCAAGCCAGACAGACAGACAGACAAGGAAGTCAGAAAACTGTTCCAAATTGGTCCCCCAGCAAGTGGGCTCAAATGGACAGGCAGCACGGTAGCTGATAAAGGCACTCCAGAGGTCCCAGAGGCAGGGGGGATGGAACAATTTGTATAGTGAGGGTGCTGAAAGCCATTGAACCAATCTATAAAACCTGTATGTGATGGAAACCACTTCAAGCCATCGGGTGTAACAGCAACCCCAACACCCCTAGTTTCAGCACCTCTGAGGAGGTTCTACCACACATATCACCCATCAGTCTGTCACTACACACACTGCATACTCACAAGATATTGAGCACCATATTGCAAACAATGGGTCAGACTCTCTCCCCTGATCTGACTCCTTTATACCTCTCTCGTGATACAAAAGGGCACGATACTGGTTGTATGTGGCCAGATGAGAATTCACCTGATAGAGAGGATGTCTCCGCTAGTGTAAAGTCAGAGCAGGACTGGGACCACCATCCATTCTTACGTAGGCCGCCACACAGATGGTTGATTTTTATAAATATCCATAGCTCGAAGATGGAATTCTATGACTGGTTCCTTTTCCTTGCACATTTTCCCTGGTATTGTTTCCACTTGCTGCTGGGACATGTGAATGGGTCACAGCTGTTTGGGGGGTTTTTGTTCTCTTTGTTGTTGTTTTTTTTAAAGGTCTTAGGGCAGCTTCTTCACTGCTTGGTTCTCCAAATATTTTATTCTATGGGCAAACAAAGAAGTCCATAGACCACAATTTCAGAAGTATGCCACAAATAGAAAAGGGGCAAATAATAACGTGCCATAAATCCAAATTTGAGAGAGAGACCAGCTACCATTTGGCTACAGTTAAACAGTTCAAGAAGAGAAAGGAGATAGAATACAGGAACTTTCCAAACACGCAGCTCTTTGTGTTTCTTATAGCTCCTGTATAAAAGTTGACATTACCACTTTCAGACATCAGCAAAGCAGAAAGATGGAGTGTGAAGATGCCAATACAAGTATAACACAAGCCTGAAATGCTTGCCAGATCCACCAGCCTCACCTCCTTTGACCCTAACAGCCTAAAATGAGTGAGAGAGAAAACAAGGAGTTACCTATGCTTCAGAGTTCTGAAGCTGATTAACACAAGAAATCCTATCTAGCCTGCCAGCACAGAACTGCTGCTGCTCTGCCAAGAATGCCATTTTCTGATGGCCAAAACCAGCCTCTGGGGGAGTCTGAATGGTCTGATGGAAGTTCTCTGAAATTCACTTTCATTTTCATTCAGTATATGAAGATGAACATTTGAGACTCATGAATGAGTGTCAAACGAACATTAAAGTCATCAGGATTTGTCATCTATAGTGTTTAGTACAGGCATGCTCTTGAGATCTTGAACAGAAGATTTAGGGCTTCAGACTATCACAGAATCTCAGAAGTTATATATATTTATTTCTCAACATGTCCTTCCTATGTACCTTTAAAAAGCTATATATGTCTTGAATTCCCAGCCACCAAAAGGAAATTCCAGCACATAAAATCACAGGAGTCATGGATCACACAGAATATGGATAGTGGTGGATATGGATAATTAAAGTGCAAGAAAGTTTAGAGGACCTCTGCCAAAACTTCAAAATAGGGCAGAAGTTACAGATTCTAATTCCTCTCATCTTCTGCTAGCCAGATGGATTTTCAGTGCGTTCTTTTTAGTGTCCATATTATGCAGGGGGGATAGGATACAGATCTGTTTTGTACTTCCCTTTTACTTGTTCAGTTTTAGTAAAACACCCTGGGGGTGGGAGTGGAGCGAGAGTGGAATCTCTCAAAAAGATAACTGACTCTAAATGATGCACTGTGGAGTACACAGCAGCCATATATTCATTTTTAAGCAGAGACCTGCTCCCTTTATCATCCTGAAAACTAGGACGACAAAACAGAAGCTTATAATCAATAACAATGTATTTGGGAAGTGGTGAAAGGGGCCCCCCTTTCAAAAATATAAAGCAAGTAGAATGTAATTGCTAGCACAATTCATTTTCTTAGCTGTTAATCTCTTTTCAGATGTAGAAGTCCATTTTCCCCCTGATACCGAACTCAGCTGTTTCCGGTGTCTAGCTCAAAAGGAGATTTGCCTTAGCTCTGGTTTCCTGTACAACTGTGAATCAACTGACAACTGGCCACAAGCACCAGAGCGTGAAGAGCAGTAAGGCCGCCTTCAAGATGTTCTTTGCACGGCAGCATGTATGTGAATTCTTCAAGCTACTCTAACACAGTGGTTCCCAACCTGTGGTCTGCAGACCCCCCAGGAGTCCACAGACTAATGTCTAAGGGGTCTGTGAAAGATAGACTGAAAACTGACCGAACGGAACTCAGCTCCACAGACAATAGATTTTCAAAGGGGTCCACACCTCCATTTGAAATTTTGTAGGGGTCTGCAAATGAAAAAAGGTGGAGAACCATGCTCTAATGGATAGCCAGGGAAACATCTACTTCACATAATCACCATTAGGGTTGCTAGGGAATATACTTATTCTAATTTTTAAAAAATAATATAGGGCCTGATCTTGCATTCCTTCTCAAGCAAAATTCCCAGTGACTTCAGGACAACCCCACAGTGTTCTGCAATAGTAGTACAAAACATGGCAGGTTACAAGTGTGTCGTTATATACTTTTGGACAATTACTGTATTGTTTTTAAAATTTGCAGCAATGTAGAGCACACAATCTTTTGTGCTAGGCAGGAAACATTGAATGGCTTGAAGTATGACCTGCACTACCTAGCATTCATTTTACGTACTGAAGAGGTTTGAAGCCTCACCCAGCCACTTCCCAGACATTATTCTAAAGTCCTTCACATTCACAAATCCTTTCCTGTGGTGCTTGTATACTGGTGCTGTTCAAAACGAACACCAGCAAAGGCAAGTTTCAGAAGCACAAAGTTTTTGAAAGGCAGGTGGTCAAATCACCAAAATAGGTCACAAAACCGTGAAATCAGATTTCAGACCCATAGGAATTGCCAGACTGGTAAAATTACCAGTGGGCTACAAGCGGCCTGTTCCTGATGCTTTGGAAAAAGGTGCCAGAATCCTCACAAATTGACTTTTTTATTTAAATCAATGTAAAATTTCTAAAAGGGCGAGATTTCCCAAGTACTAATAGCCTACACAAGACCATCCACACCCTTTAAAGTCCCATGCAGGGTCTGCACATCAGCTGCAAAAGGTGCAAAGCAGATCCCTATGTGCCATGGAAGAGGTCTTTATGCTGGCTCCAAACCCGACCCCAAATTTGTTTTTAAATGGTGGCATTATCATGACATTTGCTGCCATATTATTATTCACTCTGCTTGTGTGTTATACCCCTTCCCCCGTTCTGTGTCTGCTACTCTGTGTTTATATGGTGCCTAGTACAGTGAGGTCTGGATCTTGGTTAGTCCCTAACACTGCCAAAATAAACAAAAATAATGATAATGAATCTGCTCTTGACCCAGATTCTCCACACAGGTCCTGCTGTTCCAACCCCTAGGTTGAAACAGAGACCATGGAATAACTGTACTACAGTACCATGGCCTGCCCATGAGTTGGGGGTTGAACTCCATCATCCCAGTCCAATGTGAATTTTTCCACAGACTTTCCCTGGCATTGGATCAGGCCTTAAGTTTCCTGCACAAGCCCAGATGCTGGATCTGCACAGTGGTGAAATCCCACCAATTACTTGTGGGGTTTTGTTTTTTAACCAGTTTCACAAAATTATGCCCAAGTTTGCAGTTTTAATTCAGAACAATGTGTGAAGCAAATCAGATATTCCCCAGGTGCACGATACAGCTCATCTGTTTCGGCCACTTCATAGTCCCTGTCTTCTACAAGTTCCCGCTCTCCCAGCATTACAAAAGGGTGACTGTGTCACAGAAACCCTTCCTGCAGATTTAAGTTTCTTCATGGTGTTCTAACCTTGGCATTGTTGTACTTGGCGCAGATGGAATCTTTTCCCTTTATGTATAATGTGGAAAGAGATGGGCCCAAATCATTGCCCAGAGCAGAACACAGAACTTTGGTGGGGTTACAAGCTGGATCCAGATTGGATTGAGTTTTGCAGTGAACCCTTATCTCCATAGTGGGCTATACAAGAACCGGACCCAGATAATAACCACTTCATTCTCCCATCCATTGTCTGGTTCATATATTTAGACTGACAGCTCTTTGGGGCATGGACTTTTTCTTACTTGCACAGTGCCTAGAACAATGGTACCCTAATTTTGGTTAGAGCTGTAAGGCTCTACCATAATACCTACTACTCAGTAGCATAGTGGTAAAAGCAGCAGCAAGTAAATTAACCTAACCTAACCACCACATTCACCAAATGAGAAGTGGGTAAACTCCATGTACTCCAAACTCCAGAATTTAAGTGGTCCCAAGTAACAAACATACAGAACAAAGTAAGTTACCAAGCAAAATAAAACAAACACACAAATCTAAGCCTAATACATTAAGAAACTGATTACAGATACATCTCACCCTCACAGATGTTCTTCTTTCACAGACTGTACTCCTTCCTACTCTGGGCCCAATCCTTTCCCCTGGTACAGTTCTCGTTAGCTCCAGCTCAGGTGATAACTAAGGGAGTTGTCATGACTGGAAACTTCTTTGTTCTATTCTACCCCTTTTGGCACAAGGTGGGAATCTTGTGTCTGTCTCCTTCTAAATGGAAAAGCACCAGGTTTAAGATGGATTCCAGTACCAGGTGACATGGCCACATGTCCTGTGAGACCGCAAGCCTTCATTCTTCCTGGTCTGACTAACAGGAAGGCTTGCAAGTAAACAGAGCCATTTTCAACCAATTGTCCTAGTTGATGGGAGCCAACAAGATTCCAAACCACCATTAATGGCCCACACTTTGCATAATTACAATAGGACCTCAGAGTTGTATTTCATATTTCTAGTTTCAGATACAAGAATGATACATTTATACAAATAGGATGACCACACTCACTAGATTATAAGCTTTGTAATGATACCTTACAAGAGACCTTTTGCATAAGCATATTCCAGTTACATTATATTCACACTCATATTTTCATAAAATCATATGGAGTGCAATGTCACAATCTCTTTCACGGGTTTTATTTTTCATGGGTGCTTTGGTGACTGGAGTCTAATCCTTGAGCCACAGGCAGATATTGCAGGTGGTGTTGGAAGACAGGGTTGGGCCACGACTGCTGCATGAGAGTAGTCGGTCCTTGCTTTTCTAGTGTTTTTCTGCAACCAGGGCAAGGTGATTTTCCCCAAAAGTGGATGTTCCCTCTCTGTCTTTGCCAGTTATCCCTATCCTCGGCTGCTGTCTCCCAGTGTGTGGTGTCGATGACATTGGTTAGTCTCTAAGGTGCCACAAGTACTCCTTTTCCTTTTACATCTCTTGATGTTTATCTTGAGGATGTTTTTAAAGCATTTCTTTTGGCCTCCCTATTTCCTTTCTCCTTTGGTGAGGTGGGCGCACAGCAGTTGTTTTAGTAAGCGTACATCAGGCATGCGTACATGGTTCCCACTCCACCTCATTCGACGCAGGATAATCAGGGCCTCAACACCAAAGATGTTGGCCTCTGTGCGGATACTGACATTAGTGCGGCGATCCTCCCATTTTATGTTGAGGATCTTCTGAAGAAAGTGCTGGTGCTGGCATTCCAGGTTTTTCCACGTGTTTTCTATAGGTCTTAGCATAGTATTAATAGTTCAGATTAGAGAGATTTCTAGCAGTCTAAAAAAACCAGTCCTTTTAGTGTTCAGTCCTTGCCAGTGGACCAACAAAAATCAATGATAGGATGGATCTGAATGAATGCTGTTCTCTCAGTAGTGCTGGATTCTACAATTATCTAGACTGTAACATCTTTAGGGCAGGGACTCTTTTTGTTCTGTGTTTGTACAGCCCCTAACACAATAGGGTCCTGATCCATGACAGGGCTCCTATATGTTATCTTAATACAAACAGTAAATAGAAATAAATGAAACACTGAAAAATAACCAGTCAAAAACTAGTGGAAATGTAGGTCCATTAATGGCAGCAAACTGAACTAACAAATCCTGATTAGATCTTAATTTATCCCAGAGTACAAACATTTCATTCAGTTTAAAACCCATTAGATAATTAACCTGCTAATATTCTAATACAGAAGTGGCCTTTCCCTGACTATACTCTGAAAACAAGATGGAGACAAAGGGTACATCTGTGATTAAGATACAGCACTAGAATGCAGAAGGAGCGGAGGTCTGTTCCTGGCTCTGCCACAGTTTTCCTATGCAACCTAGTCAGATTTCACAAGTGATGCAGGATTAGAACAACTCATTACTTGGAAAACTTCTAACGGTCCTGTCTAACCTGTATTTTTGTGTTAATGTCTAACTCATAGGAACATACAAATTCCCTTACTGACTCAGATCTGAGATCCAGCTAGTATCAGTTCAGTATCTTGACACTAACAGTGGCCAGCATCAAATGCTTTAAAGGAAAGTGCAAGATAACATGCTATAGACAGATTTTAAATAATCTGTCCTCCAGGAGAGTCTCCACTTAACCCTTAATAGTTAGAGATTGATTTAAAACCTGAAGCATATGGGGTTTTATTCCTGGATATTCTTATTATCCATATAAATGTCCAATATCACTTTGAATCGTGCTAAGCGCAGGCTTCAGCAACATCCTATGGCAATGAGTTCCAGAGTCTAATCGTTTAGTGTGCATAAAATCATTTCTATTTATTGGTTTTGAATTTGCTGTCTTTCAATCTTATTGAATTTACTAATTTGATTCTAAATGCAAATGTAACACTCCACAAAGGTTTGTTCCTAGTTGAGAATCATCCTCATGCTTAGCTAGGGCCACATGAACCACAGACCCACAACAAATCTGCGTGTCATAGAACTAATGTTTGTAGACTGTCTACAATAGTGCTAGTTAACTGGAAATCAGTTAACTGGAGATAAAACATGACCAAAATTCTAGTCATGACAGGGCCTAAGGAAAACCCAAGTTATAAAGAAAACCGTGTTGGTGATTCACTAGATGGAAACAGAACTCTTCCCTCTAAGTCATTGCCAAAATAACATTCCAGATTGGTGTATGGAGGCTGTGTGCTGAAGGAAGTGCATCTCTCAAATGAAAAATAAAATTGAAGTCCTTCCTGTGTTCATTAATCATCCTATACATTCTTTTCCCAATACCAGGGAGTTAGCCTTAGTCTCCTGATCAAGTCCTAGTTTAGATAATTTTGCTTATCTAAATCTCCCTGAAGCTCCTATTGGATATCATTTTCTTCATGTCTTTTCTTAAAGGTTTATATAGTATTATTCTACATTAATAAGTTGAGGCGGCCAGAAATATGGTTGGTTTCCAATGGGAAATTTTTACAGAAATTCAAACAAACAATTTCAACTGAAAACCTAAATATTATGTCCAAAACCCAAAATATTTCAATTTGGAAGTGCTATTGCAAGACCTAGTGGGAGTTATAGTTCAGATCCTTAATTCCTGTTCTTCTCTATACACCAGGGTTCCTGGTCAAACTACATCTCCCAAGAAGCACTATGGGCTCCCTTTTGGAGAGGGGAAATGAAGTACCTTGGAGACCCTGGTCATGGTGGAAGATGCAGCCCAGCCCATAGAGGAGAAGGGGGAACATGAGGCATCCAAAGTAAAACTCCCCTGAGCCACTGCAGCTGCATTTCCAAATTGAAATATTGTTTTTCAGGTATTCAATTTTTCAACCAAAATACCTAATGTTTCCATGGAAAGCAGACACTTTTCCACACACAAAAATAAATTAATTTAGTCTAAATCCATTTCCTGTCCCAAAGCAGTTCCAATGGAACATTTTCAATCAGATTTACAATTCGGTGGTGGCTGTGTTCAACCCTAGAGGTTGCTGCATTTCATTGTATATCAATAGGCTATAAAGTGTTTGAGATCATTCCAAATGAAAAGCACTGTATAAATGCATCTGGATGGCTGATCAATGGCTGATGTGTAATGACTCACTGTGGTCTCTGTCCTTTTTCTAGCGGACAAGCGTGCACGTTATACAAAAAAACAAAATAAAATATCAGATTTAGGCCCTTCACCCCAGAAAAGGGAGGTGACAGGTATTAGGAGTAAGCATACTTCCCATCTCTGAAGTTGTTTCTCTAGATCAAGATTGGGGTTGAAGGGGTGAAACAACTTTCATCGTCACTGTCCATGCTGGCCCTATTCTGCGGTTAATAGAGTTCTTCATCCTAGTTCCTTTCACCAGCACTCATTCCACTTACATTTATTAAGAGCAGTTTACACATCTTCCAGTCTTCCTCCTCCACACCACTTGATTAGATGAATGCAGCTAGAGTAAAAGGAAACAAATTATGATAGACCAGAAAGAGCCTGTTTCTCTTAATACAAACTAGATAGTTATCTCAGCAATGACATCTCTTTACTTATCTTGCTTTTAGCATGTAATGTACAGTTCCTCTGTGACTCAAACCTCTTGTATTTTTCCTCTTTGTCATTATTTTGCTGATTATCTCTGCAAACAAACTGCATTTCAGTTCCTTAAGTGATTTTGTTTTATTTTACCTTTTTAAAACCAAGTGACTCATCTCCTGACACACAGGAGAAAAAAAATTAAGATCTGCCACCAGAAAAACACACACATAAGTTAGGTCAACTTGCAACTCTGGCAACTCAGTATTAACGGGAGACAACAAAATGCCCAGTAACTAAGCAACACAAATATACAGACATTAAGATTTTCAGAATCATTTAGTTTCATTGCTGTGTGTATGTGTGTGTTTGCGCACACACATGGTGGATCCTGAAAGAATTCTCTTTTCTAGAAGTTTTAGAAGCAAATTTCAGAGTAGCAGCTGTGTTAGTCTGTATTCGCAAAAAGAAAAGGAGTACTTGTGGCACCTTAGAGACTAACCAATTTATTTGAGCATAAGCTGTAGCTCACGAAAGCTTATGCTCAAATAAATTTGTTAGTCTCTAAGGTGCCACAAGTACTCCTTTTCTTTTTACGAGAAGCAAATTTGACATCTTAGCCCTGATCTGGCTCCACAATTAGTTTGTGTGTGTTGTTGCAGATTCCAACTACAGAGAAAAATCAAAATCAGTCACAAACATGTTTGTTTCCCCAAGCCTCACCCATTAACTACTTCTCTCTTTCACAGAGATCTGATTCTCCAGCTACACTTGTCTGGATGCTCCGAGGTTGTGTGCGCTCTCCCCCACGCCCTCCAACTTCTCTCTTCTCTCCACAGCCCTGGCTGTTTCACACTGTTTCTGCACTACCCTACTTCTTCATAATGATCCCTGACACACTGTGACCTTCCCATCAGTTCAGGCTTCTCTGAGTGTGTCTTCTGTGTTCAAAAGGCTACTTGTGATTTTTGTCATCTCCTGCTGTCCCATCTAGTCCTGTTTGTGGCCACTCCAATTCCTACAATCACCTGCAAGTGTTGCTAGCTCCTCAGGGCTCCTTAGATGCACTTTAAAGCAATTTCTTGCATCTGGCGCTTCCTGGGCGCTCCAGATAGTCTGAAGCTTTAAATCCTACAGACTCTGCAGTGCCAGAGGTCAGAGTCCAGTCAGTTGCAGGACCAGCTCTGATTTCTGTAGCCAGCCCTATTTTGGAGGGTTGGGGGCCAAATATAATCCTGGTAAACTATGGAATCTGAAACCTTTGAAATAATCTGATATTGACCAGTAGCCAGCTGCAACCAGCTGCTGCTCTATCACAAGTATATCAAAAGAACTATCATTTTCTTTCTCTGTACCATTACTTCTAGATCAGCTGCCTGTATTGTCCCATCCATATTCTATTTCTCGCTCATCCTTTTCTTTCTCCAGTGTCCTTGGTCTTCTTTACTGAGCCTTATTTCTAGTTGTTCCTCAACAAAGCTGAGAAATATTGGGACATTAGAGGCCAGATTCTGCATTAAACTTCTTAGGTGCAACTCCCATTGACTTCAGTTTGAGTTGTACCCTGTAACTGAAAGAACAATTCAGCTCCTAAGTGATCTTATTGGAAAGGTAAAATAAAAATGTCCCAGTTAGTTGGTCTAGTCTGAAAAATTCCATCCATTGTGAAACAAACAGTCTAGTTTTGCTGCAGTGGATATATGCTGAAAACTGCTGTGTAACATCAGAAAGATATCTATTTTCCATGTATCATGTTCTAAATGTAGAAAAAAAAAACCAACAGAAGTGTCCTATAAGGTTTTGTCTATGTATAAAATCTAAACTCAAACTGTCACATTTCAGCTTCAGAAGCACATTTTACAAAAAGTGGTATCTCGTCTCTTGGACCACAAAATTTTCCATCTCATAAGTAACATATGAGCTATGCAATGACTCAGAATAACGGTTTAAGTACCTAAATGAGTAAGTCAAGTGGCACGCAGTTCAGGCCAGAGCATGCCAACTAATTCTACAACAGATATTTAACATCTGCAGCCATATCTTCTTTCCCAATCAAGTTTAGAACTTTTCAACAACAGATATGAGTCAAATAGCCAGATTTTCAAGAGGCACAGAACACCCTCAATCTTATTAACTTAAATGAGAATTGCAGGTGCTCTGAAAATCAGGTCACTAGTCTCCACACAACTCTAGTTTATGTTTACATCTCAGATTTTCAAATATCTATAAAAGTACAAGCAGATGTTTTTGTCAGGTCTTTTATGGTAAGTGAATTTTAAACAGAGCTTTACATTTAAAAAGAAAGAACCAAGTCATTTCAAAATAAATCTAAGACGGGGTTTTACCAAGGGCTTCAGCAGCAATTCACACAACCCGTGTAATTCAGTTTTAAACTAATACAAACCAACTCAAGTGCACAACTTGGAGAAATAATTAAACTTCTGGATGATTTACACCCACAGGCAACAGCTGCATCAAAACGCAACCCCCCAAATCCCCTGCTGGTATAAATTGGTGTCACACCATTGAAATCAATCGAGAATCTAGATCAATGCTGCAGAGTGAAAGCTTGATCAGTGTATCATGATTTCACAATTCATAAATGATTTTAGAACATCTCATAGAAATTGCCAAGTAAAATATGTATAAAGCTAAAGAAAGGCTTCCAAAGTGGAGCAAACTAATACTGTAACAAATCTATAGACACATAGGAACTTCATGATTGTTGTCACTATGCTGCACGCCATGGCTACGTTGAACTTCAACAGAAAGGACGAGAGATTGTAACCATTTTGTTAACAGCAGGGATAGAACTTAGATCCTGGTCTAAAAGCACAGCTCCCTACCACAATCCGTGTTAGCGGTTGGCAGTATAGACCTACTGACACATGGCTTAACAGTTCTGATTCCACTCAAGAGCAGGCAAGAGCATGTGTGCACATGTACACCCCTCCACACACACATTAGTTCATTGCAATGTTTACTCAAGATGAATGTCATGAGTCAGTTTCAGTATTGTTGTGTTATATATAGTATCTGTATATTAATGTTTCAAAAAATATTTTCCTCTAGTGTCCACCTTCTCCTATTTGTTCTTGCAGTGTTGTCACAGCCCTGTGTCCCTGACATTAGTTCAATGTAAGAATATAATCTAATGATTCAGCATTGTGACTTGATTGAAAGACAAAACAGGAGAAGTTGAGTGATGAGGTGGAAATACAGTAAGATATGGGCCATGAAAATGATGGCAAAAAAATATCATGAAACATCTGAAAGGTAAATAGATTTATTTTTAACTCAATATATTTGAATTTTCCCCTGCTATGAAAGTCCATCTGAACTTGAATTTCATACCAACCCCAGTAATTTTTCATGTAACTTTTCTGCACCCCATCTTTCACTTCCCATATAAGTTTTTTAGCTGTTTCCTCTCCTGTAGTTATATTTTCTAGCACCTGCTATATAACACAATATTAAGAATAGAAAATGTGGATACTCATTTTCATTACTTAGTGTAGCACTTTTAAAAAGAAAAAAATTGCCCTCCATTTAGTCTCCTAGTCATTTGAAGTTTCACTTCCACAGCAGGAAAGTTTATATTTGTGTCTTAGCAAATACCTACCAGATACTCAAGAAGGAACTTGGAAAATAAAACAGGATCAGGAAATTGAAGATTTTACCATATTGTTAGGAGTCAACTGAAGGAGGAAATAGCTTTGTGTTCATGGGCAAATGCCAAAAAAATGTTTTTCATATGGTGTTCAGGATTTCCTTACCTGCTGTAGTGTACCTGTTAATGTTCTTTTCTGTTGCTAGTGAATCAGACTCAGCAATTCTGGCTTAATACCAAAAGGTGTTTGCCCTTTTATACATATTGGATCTTGGCTTATTTGACCATTACCTCTATTCCTTTCCTTGTGGGGTTGAAACGAAAAACCACATTACAGTCCAGCCTGTTGATGTTATTGTGGGTATTCAAAGAATGTTAATACCATTACAAAATGCATAATGAGCATGACTGTGCACAAGCCTTGCCTGTCTCATCTCACTTCTTTCCCTGTTGAAGCTAGTTTGAGCTAAACTCTTCTAACTTCTCTGTATAGAACTACTGCTGCAATGCCTGGGTCAATCCACCAGATGGCCTGCAGCTATCTAACCCTACTTTTTTTCCTACTGACAGGTTTCAGAGTAGCAGCCATGTTAGTCTGTATTCGCAAAAAGAAAAGGAGTACTTGTGGCACCTTAGAGAGACTAACCAATTTATTTGAGCTACAGCTTACTTCATCGGATGCATAAAAGTGGAAAATGCAGTGAGGATGTTTTTATACACACAGACTATGAAAAAATGGGTGTTTATCACTTCAAAAGGTTTTCTCCCCCTACCCCACTCTCCTGCTGGAAATAGCTTATCTAAAGTGATCACTCTCCTTACCATGTGTATGATAATCAAGGTGGGCCATTTCCAGCACAAATCCAGGGTTTAACAAGAACGTCTGAGGAATGGGGCGGGGTGGGGGGGGGAAGGGGTAGAAAAAACAAGGGGAAATAGGCTTGAATAGAGACTGGGAGTGGCTAAGTCATTATGTAAGGTAACCTAAGTTAATTGTATCCAATTCGCAAATGAATTCCAATTCAGCAGTCTCTTGCTGGAGTCTGGTTTTGAAGTTTTTCTATTGTAATATCGCAACTTTCATGTCTGTAATCACGTGACCAGAGAGATTGAAGTGTTCTCCGACTGGTTTATGAATGTTATAATTCTTGACATCTGATTTGTGTCCATTTATTCTTTTACGTAGAGACTGTCCAGTTTGACCAATGTACATGGCAGAGGGGCATTGCTTGCACATGATGGCATATATCACACTGGTAGATGTGCAGGTGAACGAGCCTCTGATAGCGTGGCTGATGTTATTAGGCCCTGTGATGGTGTCCCCTGAATAGATATGTGGGCTGAAGGTGACGGCTAGTGGCGTTCTGTTATTTTCTTTGTTAGTAGAGTAGGGGCATTAGGGGACGAGAGCTGAGGAAGCGTTGTTCTAAGTCGGCCATAAAAATGTTGGCATACTGTGGGGCCGTGCGGGTACCCTTAGCAGTGCTGCTGGTTTGAAGGTATACATTGTCTCCAATGTGAAATAGTTATGGGTGAGGACAAAGTCACAAACATTACCTGAACTTTCAGGCTTTGTCCTCACCCATAACTATTGCACATTTGGAGACAATGTATACCTTCAAATCAGCGGCACAACGCTTCCTCAGCTCTCGTCCCCTAATGCCCCTACTCTACTTGCGCTATATTGATGACATCATCATCATCTGGACCCATGGAAAAGAAGCCCTTGAGGAATTCCACCATGATTTCAACAATTTCCATCCCACCATCAACCTCAGCCTGGACCAGTCCACACAAGAGATCCACTTCCTGGACACTACGGTGGTAATAAGTGATGGTCACATAAACACCACCCTATACCGGAAACCTACTGACTGCTATTCCTACCTACATGCCTCCAGCTTTCACCCAGACCACACCACACGGTCCATTGTCTACAGCCAAGCTCTACAATAAAACCGCATTTGCTCCAACCCCTCAGACAGAGGCAAACACCTACAAGATCTCTATCAAGCCTTCTTACAACTACAATACCCACCTGCTGAAGTGAAGAAAGAGATTGACAGAGCCAGAAGAGTACCCAGAAGTCACCTACTACAGGACAGGCCTAACAAAGAAAATAACAGAACGCCACTAGCCGTCACCTTCAGCCCCCAACTAAAACCTCTCCAACGCATTATCAAGGATCTACAACCCATCCTGAAGGACGACCCATCACTCTCACAAATCTTGGGAGACAGGCCAGTCCTTGCCTACAGACAGCCCCCCAACGTGAAGCAAATACTCACCAGCAACTACATACCACACAACGGAACCACTAACCCAGGAACCTATCCTTGCAACAAAGCCCGTTGCCAACTGTGCCCACATATCTATTCAGGGGACACCATCACAGGGCCTAATCACATCAGCCACACTATCAGAGGCCCGTTCACCTGCACATCTACCAGTGTGATATATGCCATCATGTGCAAGCAATGCCCCTCTGCCATATACATTGGTCAAACTGGACAGTCTCTACGTAAAAGAATAAATGGACACAAAATCAGATGTCAAGAATTATAACATTCATAAACCAGTCGGAGAACACTTCAATCTCTCTGGTCACGCGATTACAGACATGAAAGTTGCGATATTACAATAGAAAAACTTCAAAACCAGACTCCAGCAAGAGACTGCTGAATTGGAATTCATTTGCAAATTGAATACAATTAACTTAGGCTTGAATAGAGACTGGGAGCAGCTAAGTCATTATGCAAGGTAACCTATTTCCCCTTATTTTTTCCTACCCCCGTTCCTCAGACTTTCTTGTTAAACCCTGGATTTATGCTGGAAATGGCCCACCTTGATTATCATACACATTGTAAGGAGAGTGATCATTTTAGATAAGCTATTTCCAGCAGGAGAGTGGGGTGGGAGGAGAAAACCTTTTGAAGTGATAAACACCCATTTTTTCATGGTCTGTATGTATAAAAACATCCTCACTGCATTTTCCACATTTATGCATCCGATGAAGTGAGCTGTAGCTCACAAAAGCTTATGCTCAAATAAATTGGTTAGTCTCTCTAAGGTGCCACAAGTACTCCTTTTCTTTTTTCCTACTACGTTTTTAATCCTTATGTCTCTAGAAATAAATTTCTAAACAGGAAATTTAATGCTGTTGTTGATGCCGCAACATACCTGTGCCATGAGAGCAGTTTTCAACAGACCATCCCTCAGTTTCTCAGACTGGCTTGAGCCAAATCCAACTTCAAACACTTCCCCATTCCCTAAGGCTGGATCTGGATTCAGCTCTGAATTTTTCAACTCAGTGGCATCATGATTATTTATTGAGTGCCAACCATGTGCTCAGAAACCTGCCTTTGGGAGATTATTCTATTAAAAAGGTAGGTTGTGGCATATTAAAAGAACACCTTTGCAAGACTTAATATATAGTATGTGGAACATTGAGTTAATTAAGTTATTACAGATTCACTTAATCTGGAAGAAATGAATATTACACTTTAGAAAACCACAAGTGTAGAAAGATTTTAAAGAAAATTCCTGCCTTCTCTTTCGAGTTAGTTTTTATTTCTTCTGGTCCCAAACACGGGACAACTATGGGCCAGATCCTGCTCTTAGTCACACCGGTATAAGTGAGTGCAGGATCTGGTCCTGTCCCTGAACTCTGTTAGTAAGTGACCAAATCTTAAAATGTAGTCACTCGACTCTAACTTCCAAAGTCATAGGAGAGTGTACTGGCCCAGAGACAAATTCATAAGTTGCTGTCTTGTGATTTATATTGCCGGAATAAGTTAAATTCAGCAAAGGATACAGAGGCATTTATAAAGCCCATAGTGAAATGCTACAATTCATTTAAAAGCAAGTGAAATAAATTTTGAGGAAAGAAAATTGAATCCATATCCAGAGCACAATAAAGACATCGTATAGACCCATTGGTTCTGGATAATTCTTGCTTTAGTTCTGCTCTTTTGTCCCTTTGTATTTTCTTTGGAGGTTTACGCCTCCTTCTTTTGCTGGCACTCTTAAGCTTGCACACTTCCCTAAATCCCACTATCCATCAGTCCCTGAAAAATCCTGAAAAATAAACCATACAAATTAAAAGAAAAACAAAAATGGCATTAATAATAGACAGTTTTTAAAACCTCAGGGTCACTGACAAATACATACCTGATTTGTGGTTGCATACACTACTTTAGGGCACACAATTGTACACAGCCCCTCAGCCTTTTAAAAAAAAAGCCTCTCCAACACCTTCCATCACAAACACTTTACATGCAGAACCATTAAGACCAGGTCTATACTTAAAACTTTTGCTGGTATAGTAATGTCTGTAGGTGTATGATGGTTTTTATGACATTTTTATATAGGCAAAAGCCCTCACTATAGATGTAACTATCCCACCAAAAATGTTTTTTCCAGTATAGATTATTTTGCTTTAGGAGCTATACTCATAAAAAACATTGTACATACATACATACGCTACAACAGCGTAGGGCTTCGTTCCACCACCGGCAAAGCTACTGTTTTTTCTTCATGGTAAAAAAAAATCTGAAAGAGAAAGAATTTACACACGCAGCTAAAGGGCAAAACTTGATTTCCTCTACACACAAGATTTTTTAATCCATCATTAACCCAACAGCAGTCTGAAAACAGATAGGATGACATTTTACTGTAGTCCAGCAGATGGCAGACTGCTCTCACTAACAAGCTACCAAAGGCAGATTAGACTGTTCAGAACTCCCATCTCCATTTAAGAACTTAAAAAACGGTTTTTAAAACAGAGGCATATATGGCAAGCAAAGAGTTCCCTAAAATATGTAGGGTGTGATTATTACTATGATTGTGTGGAGAGTGCCCAGAGCATGGTTGGCATTTTCCAGATATCAGAGAGAGCTATGTCCTGCCTTTTTGTTTTTATATACATACATATAAATTTGTAGAGCTGGTAAATATACAGACATACTGTGGCAAAATACCTTGTTCACCTCAGTAGGCTCAGTCCTTTTTAGCCTTGGAGACTCGGGTTTGGGGCAAGGTGAATCCTTATAGGTGGCACAGGGTTCTGCTACTCCTCTCCTCAGTCAGTCCCTTGTGCTTGTTTTCCTTCCCTTCTGGGGAGCAAGTGCAGCCTCCCTGCTAGGAAGGTTTGGTGTCTTGCTGCAAACAGCCCACTGGCAGCTCCCCTGCTCCTCTCACTCCCTGCCTTCTTCCACCCAGGGAAGGGTTTAAAAAGGTCCCAAGTAGCTGGAGTCAGCTGAACCTAATTGGTTCCCAAGCAACCCCTTTTCCAGCTGAACCTTATTGCCCCTTGGTTCTCTCCTCAGTGGATAGGGAAGGGTCTTTTAATCCCCTGGGACTAATTACTACCCCCCTTTTGTAGGTGTTTGTCCTGGGTTTACCACAATACATATTTACACACACACACACACACACACACACACACACACACAAGCTCTACAAATCTGAATTAGACTTTTTTAAAATCATGGATAATTGCAGCCAGTCACAATAGTTACTTAGGGGGAAATTTTCAAAAGTACCTAAGGGGCTGAAGAGCACAAATCCTATTGAAAGTCAATTAGACATGTGCTCCTAAATCCTGTGGCTATTTTTGAAAAACTTTGCCTTAAATGTTTTGACACCAGTTGCCTCTTTAACGTTGCTTAGTTCATGTTTGCCAGCAATTATGAAGTTCCATCATATTTTGTTGTCACTTGGAAATTGTGATTATTGTACCTACTCATCATCCTTACTCTCATGCTTCTGCAGATTTCACTGAATTCCATGCTAAATGTTCTGCATTTTGTTTTGGGTGATTTCATGCCTCATTAGTGTCACTCACTCATAGGCACATCCTCCACAGTCAGTAAATCAATTCCCTTTGTGGCAAGGCACTTCCTTCATCTCACCAGACTTTGCATTTCCCCCTCTGGCCGTGGCAGGCCTGGGGTAAATCAGCCCCACCTCTGGACAGTGTTTGTCTCCCCCCTTTTCGCAGTATTTTCAGGATAGGCATCAAGGTCGGCCTAAGGTAGGGTGACCAGGTGTCTGGTTTTCAACAGGAACAGCTGGTCAAAAAGGGATCCTGGCAGCTCAGGTCAGCACTGCTGAGCAGGCCGTTGACTGTCCGGTTGGCGGCACGGCACAGCAGGGCTAAGGCAGGCTCCCTGCTAGCCTCCTGCGCTGCGCAACTCCCAGGAAGCAGCCGGCATGTCCCCTCTCTGGCTCCTAAGCATAGGTGCAGCCAGGGGGCTCTGCACACTGCTTCTGCCCCAGGCACCAGCCCCGCAGCTCCCATTGGCCAGGAACCGCCGTCAATGGGAGATGTTGGGGCAGCGCCTGTGGAGGGGGCAGCGTGCAGAGCCACCAGGCCACACCTCCACATAGGAGCCGGAGGAGGACATGCAACTGCTTCCATGAGCTGCTTGAGGTAAGTGCCACATGGAGTCTGCACTCCTGACGCCCTCCCAGGCCCAACCCCCTGCCCCAGCCCTGATCCCTCCTGCACCCCAAACCCTTCAGCCCCACCCCAGAACCCACACACCCAGCCAGAGCCCCTTCACACACCACCATACCCTAACCCTCTGCCCCAGCCCAGAGCCTCCTCCTGCACTCTGAACCCCTCAGCCCCAGCCCAGAGCCTCATCCTGCACCCCAAATCCCTCATCCCCAGATCAGAGTCCACCCCCCCAAGCTGGAACCTTCACCCTCCCTGCCCGAACCCCCTGCCGCAGGCCTGTTCCCCCTCCCACCTTCCAAACCCCTCATTTCTGGCCTCACCCTGGAACCCATACCCCCAGCCCAAAGCCCATACCTCCTCCCACATCCCAACCTCCTGCACCATCCCAGAGTACCCTCCCACACTCTGAACCCCTCATTTCTGGCCCCACTCCGGAACCCGCACCCCCAGCCCTTACCTCTTCCTACACCCCAACCCCCTGCCTCAGCCCAGAGTCCCCTCTCATATTCCAAACCCCTCCACTCCACCTCCCCAGCCCAGAACCCCCTCCTGCACCCCAAACCCCTCATCCCTGGCCCCACCCCACAGCCTGCAACCCCAGCTGGAGCCCTCATCACCTCTCGCATCTCAGCCTGGAGCCCCCTCCCACACTCTGAACTCCTCATTTCTGGCCCCATCCCAGAGCCCACACCCCCAGCCAGAGTCCTCAACTCTCCCACACCCCAACCCCCTTGCCCAGCCCAGTGAAAGTGAGTGAGTGAGGGTGGAAAGAGCCAGCAGCAGAGGGAAGGGGGGATGGAATGAGTGGGGGGCATGGCCTCGGAGGGGTGGGGTAGGGCAGAGGTGTTTGGTTTTGTGTGAGTAGAAAGTTGACAACGCTAGCCTAAGGGGTGATCCTGCACCAAACAAAAAAGGAAACAGCCTCACAAACACAAAAACACAAGGGGATGTCTTTTCCCCTATCTCCTCACTGGGGGCAGAGTGTTATCCTGTTTGCCCCCGGGGTGTCAGTCCTTCCCATAACAGACACTCAGGCTTGGCTGTTTCCCTATGAGAAGGAGCACAGTCTCTCACCCTGGAGAAACTTATATCCCTGCTGCCACTAACCTGGCCACAGCTTGTCTCTCTCCCTCTCCTCTCACCAGAGGAGGGGTTTTAAAAGGTCTCAGGCAGCCCTTAATTGGATTCAAGTGTCCCTAATTGACCTGAGGTAACCCCTTCTCAGCTTGTAGGGGAAAAGGGCCTTTAACATTCTCGGGTTAACAGATTGGCCTTCCAGCGCCCTCTTGCAGCCTGACTTTGTCACATCTTCTTTAACCTTTGCTACTCCTGGTTCTCTCCTTTCCCACGGATGGGCTCCTTCTCTGCTTATTCTTCCTAGTACAAACCAGGGACAATAGTGTCAGAGTCCGGGGACTCATATGCATAAACTTTAAAAAGTGCTTCTAAATTGAGGCTAATTTCTGCTAAACAGACTCTTACTCCAGAGCAACTCCAGTGAAATCAATGGAGTATGCCAGATTTACACTGTTATAACTGAGAAGAGAATTTGGCTCATCAGCTTCATACTGAAGCCCAAACAATGTGCAAAACTCATGGGTGATGCTTTAGGGAAAGTAGAATACCTTGGCTAAAACAAGAAGCGCCTAATGCAAGACATTCTCCCCTCCACTTACGACCTACAGAGAGGAGCAAAGAGCCCTAATCACAAAGAAGATACTGCATGGAAAGGAAGGCAGATACAGGGTTTGGTCTCCCAAATGTGGAGCTGTCTGTCCTCTTGATGGCCACTATACAAATTTCCAGGTAAGAGCAGAGTGGGAAAGGAGTGGTAGAACCACAGGAACCTCCACTCTCTGCAGCACGTCGCCCCCCTCCCCAGAAGTGAGGAAGCAAAATAATAAGTTACTGCTGCTCACTGCATCAGTAACCCACCCACCCCCAGCATTCAGAGACCACAGAGAGTGGGCAGAAAGGCAGCCAGTGGCAATTTGGCAGCCTTTTTAGCCAATCTGCCACTGGAGCCTGGGGAAGAGCGGAGCGTTCCCATTTAGAGCCTAAAATCTATGGGTATGCACAGAGCATGAGCTTTAGGATCCACCAGAGTGAGGTGTGTGGGGCCCAATACACAATCTCCTCTATTAAAGAGGAAGCTGTGGCAAAAAGACAGGTGACACTGCACCTTATACAAATATTTTAATTTAAGTTTCCCATGCCAGTTTGCTCAGACTCCTAAGACCTTTGCCTGCTGAGTAAAAAGAAGGCTTCCAGGACCCATTATTGAAAGAGAATGCAACAACGCAGAAAGCATTATCCAAGCTCTAGACAATACAACTTTTTAAAATTAATTTAAAATAGAATTTTATGCTTCACAGAAACAATGGTGAAGTACTTAATTTATTACAATTGCCACTTTCTGAAAATCTAATATGTGAATTATGCAAATAAAATACAACATTTAAACAAACTATTTACATCCAGAGGCAGCTGCAATATTAAGCAATAACATTAACCAATTTTTTAAATAAATATTTGTACTTGCTTCAGTATATGCTAGATTAAATATTTTACAGTGAAGGTTGATTTAATCACTTTTAAGTACTATACCAAGTTCTAAAATATTCTGTTACTTCTAGATAACATATTAATATTTCTATAAAATGCACAGCTTATACAGAGACTTGTACATTGACAAATACTGCACATTTCTCTTTGGGGACTGAGCTCCATAAAAGTTAGTCACTAAAACTCAAGAGTTATGTTTAAAATGCATTCAGTCTATTTACCCACAAAATACATTCAAAGCCTTTGGATACAATTTATTGCACGTCACATACTGTAGAAATATTTTGTACTTTTTAATGCTTATTTCCCTGTACATTCATAACTGGTGCAGTCTAATAAAAGGAACATTTACATTCCTTTCTAAAAACTTCATGAAGACAAATGTGTCTCAAGAGATGATCCCGACCACAGTATTTCAAATCACAACTATGCAGCTTGCAATATGCAGTTAAGATGGTTTTATTTTATACAAGGTAACTAATAATTAGTTCTATTTCTTATATAGAACATACCATAGGTAGCATGATGCTTTAGAAACCAGCAAAAACAACTTTATAAAACTAGAACCTGAAGAATGGGGTTTTTGTGAGCCACAATCTTCACATATATAGAGATGTATTCTGCCGGCATCATTTTCACAGTAAATTCTATTTTATTTAGGTTGCAATCCTGAACTCTCTACTCAAAAGCCTCCCATTGGGTCTGATTCTGATCTTATACAAGATTCTGATTCTGATCTGTTAACTGCCATGGAATTGCTCCTGATGTATGCTGGTGTTACTGAGATCACAATCAGTCCCACTAACTTTAGTGAAAGATTTGCCTGAAGACAGCTCAGGTCTTTGGGCCAAACCTTGCTCACTGCATCTGAGTTACCTTACTGCAATCAGCAGGACTGGCCTTACCATGAGGCGAACTGAGGCGGCCGCCTCAGGTGCCAGACTGTGGGGGGGGGGGGGCGCCACGAGGTCCCAGAGTGTAGAAAATTGTGTCTGCTGCTGGTACATATGTATTCTCTCTGCTCCAGATGCACAGAGATGGTGGAGTGCTGTGCTGGAGGAAGGAGGGCACAAGAGACATAACAGGCAGGCAGGCGAAAAATTGAAAGGGAATAACAGAAAGCAGCAGGAGCTGCAGGGACAGAGAGGAGGAGGAGCCTCTTATGTACCTCTCTAGCACCCCCAGCAGCCTGGACTGATTAACTCCAGCTTCTCAGGGAGCTTCCTGTTTCCTGCTGCTTCCCTGAACCCACTTGAGGAGAACAGGTAGTCAACTGAAGTAGTAGGATCCAGTTAGGCCCTTAAGATGCTGATATCTTCCCTCACTCAGGCCCTGCTACCAGCCTGCTTATTTCTCCCCTTCAACTGAGTGTTGAGAGCCACTATAGCTGGCACAGAACAGTAGTCATGAGTGAAAGAAGAAAATGCCCCTCTGGGGAAGCATTCAAAAAAAGAAAAAAAGCAAAGGAAGCTTTTCTATCTAAGCAGGAAGGAGCTCTCCTGAGATACACAGACACAAATGTTCATGGTGAGCCTTCCGGCCCCAGTGAGGATATGAGTGGTGAGGAGATGCCTGATCTTCCAGTTAGTCAGAGTGCAGGTGACCTGGCAGCTACTGCAGCATCCATATCTCCATTTCAAATGGATGTAACCATGCACATTCCTGAAGCAAAGTGTAGATCAGAGAAGAGTGTGGTGGAGGTGCAAGAAACAGCTGCTGCTGAGTTTAGTTCCTTAAGTCTAGAAGATCCAGTACCCACTTGAGCAGTAGCCTGAGGGACTTCCTTGTACTGCCTGGGCCACAGCAAGAGAAAAAACTTCATGTTCCCCAAAGACAATGAAAATAGAAGTTTCCATCCAACACATTTCTGGTTTGAAATCCCCCATGGTGACAAAGTGGAGAGGCTATGGCTTATGTACTCAAAAACCCAGAATGCTGCATACTGTTTTTGTTGCAAACTCTTCCAGTCTAATGTTCCAGCCATATGGGTTCTACAGGAACAAAGGACTGGAAAAATCTGGCTAGAAATCTAGCATGCCATGGAAGGCAGCAAATCATCAGAGAGCATTCCATAGGCGGAAAGAGCTTGAGATGACACTAAGGTGATCAGCATCAAGAGAAGATTGCATCAGAGTCTCTTTACTGACAAAATGTTCTGAAAAGGTACATTGCCATTGTAAGAATGTTTGCTACCCAAAACCTAGCACTGCGTGGCACTTCAAATCAACCCTGTGCACCAAACAATGGAAACTTCCTTAAAATTGTGGAGCTGATGGCTGAGTTTGATGCTGTACTCCAGGAGTATCTAAGAAGAGTCACCACCCAAGAAATGTATACACACCACTACCTTGGAAAAACAATTCAAAATGAGATCATACAGTTACTGGCAACAAAAGTCAAACAGAAGATTGTGGCAGATCTGAAGTCAGCAAGATATTACTCTGTTATTCTGGACTGCACACCTGACATCAGCCATATGGAAAAAATGACTCGAATGGTGTGTTTTGTAACAGAAACTAGTGAAAATGCCCCTGCAATGGTGACTGTCAGAGAGCATTTTCTAGAATTTATTGACATTGATGATACTACAGGAGCTGGTATGACAAATGTGCTTCTTAAAAAGCTGGAAGATACGGGAATTGCGATAGCTGACATGAGAGGTCTGGGCTACGATAATGGTGCCAACATGAGAGGAAAGAACAGAGGAGTGCAGGCATGGATCCGAGAGTTATACCCTCAAGCTTTTTTTGTTCCATGAAGTTCTTATTGAACTTGGTGGTCAGTGATGCAGCATCAGCTTCTAGTGAGGCTGCTGAATTTTTTAATGCAATTCAAAGCATCTTTGTATTTTTCTCTGCATCAACTCATCAATGGCAAATTTTGAAGCAACATCTGGGAACATCCTCTCTGACACTGAAACCACTGAGTGCCACAAGATGGGAAAGTTGAGTGGAGGCGATAAAGCCTATCAAACACCAAATTGGGAAGATAGATGATGCCATAGTTGTCATTATGGAGGATAATGCTATGACAGGAACTGTTCGTGGGAGAACAGTGGCAGAGGGAAATGGAATCACCAGAAACATACATAACTTCAAATTTCTGTGTGGCTTAGTGTTGTGGCATGACATACTGTTTGAAATAAATGTTGTAAGCAAGAGACTCCAAGGTATTGACCTTGATATATCTGGCACAATGGAACAACTGGATAAAGCGAAGTCAGACCTACAGTCTTACCGGTCAGATGAGGGATTTCAAAACATTCTGAAGAGTGCACAGAAGTTGGCAGAGGAACTTCACACGGAAGCTATTTTCCCACCCATTCAAGAATACAAGAGTCACTGAAGAAGACAATGACATTTTGATTACGAGGCACGGGATAATCCCATAAGAGACCCCAAACAACAATTCAAAGTTGAATTCTTTAACCAGGTGCTAGATTGTGCAATACAGTCAGTTGAAGAACGTTTCATGCAACTCAAGGAACACAGCAGTATATTTGGGATGTTGTATGATATTCCGAAACTCCTCACTATACCTGAAGAAGACCTACACCAGCAATGCGGGGCACTAGAGACAGTGTTGACACATGATCACATGTGCAATATTGATGCAAGTGATTTAGGTGATGAACTGAAAGCCCTTTCAAAATACATTTCAGCAGGATCAACTCCAAAGGCTGTTCTGGAATATATGTGCACAAATAAAATGACCACCCTCTTTCCAAATGCTTTTGTTGCTCTGCACATACTTCTAACACTTCCTGTAAAAGTTGCCAGTGGAGAACGCAACTTCTCCAAGCTGAAGTTAATAAAAACACATCTACGCTCCACAATGACACAGGAGAGGCTGGTCAGCCTTGCAACCATCTCAATAGTGCATGAGCTGGACCAGACTGTGGACCTTCAGGAAGCAGTCCAAATCTTTGCAACCAAGGCAGCACGGAAATCACCACTTTGATTATTCAAACAGATAAAAATGCCAGTGTTTACTACGCAGACAAGATAAATTACATTTGCTGTTCAGGTGTTTGAAAGTTAAGTGTTATTTAAAATTTTTGAACAAGGCATTTTGTTAGTTCTCCCTTATTGGGGTAGGTAGCAGACCAGTACCATGAGAGAAGTAGGACAGGAAGAAGGCAGAATTGAGACTTTTCAAAGTTTTGGCCCAAGCGAGGGGACATGGGGGTGTAATTTGAGCTCCCCACCTCAGATGCCAAAATGGGCCGGCCCTGGCCCTGGCAATCAGTAGCAGCCTGATCCATGCCTCACTGAAGTCAAAGGAAAAACTCTTAAGGAATTCTATAGAATTGGGAGCTTTGCCCGAGGTGGGCAGGAGTTAACCTTTTATTTGTAATGTTGTAAACATCTGTAAAGTTAAACAGAGGGTGTTTTAAGGCAAGTCTGAGACCGTGTTTCAAATGCTGATGAAAATGGGGCCAGATTCTGTCCAATCTGCAATGTGAATATCTACTGTATATTCTACATTGTTTAGCTGCAGAGCAATGCAGACCTTTGCTATGGTAAAAGACACACACTACAAACTGGAGAGAAGAATTTCACATTATTATTGTAAAATGTTTTGATACAAGTTCCATACTCTTCATTCCTAGATTATTTATAATTACTGAAATGAGATAATAAAGAATTGTTACAGAGAACAGTGAAGTAACAAAGAGAAGGCTAGTATTTAATAAGGGCTGAAAGTATAGGCTCAACATAGGATTAATTCAGATAAATTTGGTTTAATACAAATAAAGATAGCAAAGTGGGGGGTGGGGGGGGAAGACCCACATTAAAACACTGTCAGGGTTTTAGTGTGTGGCAGAGTTAATATTCACAGAGGAAACTTTTTTTAAAAAAAGAGCCAGGTGCTGCAGCAGGTAAGATTTAAACCATGCAACTTTAATGTTGCATTGATGTAAGTTTTTACATTTCATTTTCTGGGTTTTTATTCAAAGGAAAATGAGTCCCTGGGTCCACAAACAGGCAGCACAAAATGGTAAATTGTGCCTCTTTATGTCAGCCACACTTTAAAAAAAATTTTTCAGTTGTGAAATATTCTACTTATTTGAGATAGTCCCTGTCCCAGAAATGTGGAATACCAGGAGAATCAATCATTTCCCACAAACAAGTAGTGTTTTCCCCACTGTAACTCAAAACATAATACACAATCGGCTCAGATTTAAAAACAGAGAGAGCGAGAGAATGAGCTTACCTTGGGGCAGAAACCAAAAAAGAAAAAAAGGTCTCCTCTTGGGTTGGAAATTTAGGAAAGTTGTATGGTTTATGAGTTTTAATGGAAATGTTTTTAAACCAATACTACAGTTATCAAAACAATTAATATGATGCTATTTGGCTCAAGGCCAGTTTACCCAGAACATACAATCAAAATAAATGTGATGCAAAAAGCAATTACATGCTTGAGTCCAAGGGAATGCTGAGGAGAGGCCATGACCCCATAGGCAGTGGGACCTTCATGGGAAACTTCTATATGGATTTACTAGGGATGAAATCTTTTTGAAGCAACCTATACAATTCTGTAGGAGGAATATAATTCAAATTCCAGGATAGTTCAATAATTCTACAGAAACGTTTTTAATCCTCTATTAAACTTTATAGGATTTTTCCATAAGGGAAATGGAAACAAAAAGGAGAAAATAATATAAATAAATAAAGGACTTAAACTGATAGGAGCAAGAGGATGAAAAACTGAAGAAGTAGGGAAACAAATAGAGAATCATGAAAATGCAGCTAAGAAAAGAGATAAACCTATATAGATAGATAGATATAGATATAATTTTATGGAGAGTGAGAGCATGAAAAAAAAATGAAGTGACATGACTTGGAAAACCAATTTTGAATAAAATGAGTTGGTAATAGGCAGGGCAATTTATTTTGCACATTGGAAGATGAAAGCAGATGTGGGAAAGGTAGAATTATATAATTATTTGTTTTTCTTTGTATTAAGAAATTTTCCTATCAAACTTGTTTCCTTTCATTTACTATGTCACGATAAATTCATTGTTGCCTATATTTTCACTAGGGCACTACAGAATCCCGCAAGTGCTTGGCGCCATCTGTAATCTTATTCCATGAATCACTGTAATTAATGTAGTCTAAATGTTAGGATTTTGTGGGGTAGCAATTAGACTGGGGCAGGTGAGATTTTATAGCATTTAGTAGTCAACCTGCAGCATAGAATTAAAAAGCACATAATATTTATAACAGAACTCTAACATGGGAGTTATACTTATGTATGAAGGACAGTTACTTAGAATAGAAAATCCTTAGCAGGGATACTATCTTCATTAGCTGTAGAACTCAATGCACATCTAAGTCACACTCCAAAGAATAGCAGCAGCAGCCTTGTTTCTTTAAAATTATCTCTGTGCATGATTTAATTCCATAGTTTAACTAAAAAATTAACTAAAAATACTGCCTAGCTTTGATGCAACAACAGGTCTAGCACAACCTCTTGTTAATGAAAAAAGGGAAATTGCAAGATCAAAACTTATGGGGAAGGCAGTTGTGGGTTCAGTTTTTATTTTAGTATCAGATACTGTACACAGAAGAGTAATATTAGTACAGAATGAATAGTAGGAATCCAAAATTGCATTGGAACCATTTTTTAAAGTTACTTCAAATAATTGGGTTTACACTGGATTTCAGAATACCAAAAGTGATTTTGAGTAAGAATATTAGACATCTTTTAAATATATTTTAATAGATTATTTTTATGCTATAGACCATTTTAAATTTTTTCACTTGGTGTAGGTGTGTTGCAGTGGAAATTCACAAGTATTTTGGTTTCTTTTTTATATGGATAACGCCTAAGGGAATAGTGAAAATAATAAATAGGAGTTGCTGGATGCTGAACACTTTGGAAAATCTAGCCCCAATTGCAGGCCCTGATCACTGTTGAAAATACAGCCTCATATAAATAAAAACGTATCTGAAAAGTAGTTGGAAGTACTTTGAGCTTGATCTAGCTCCCACTGAAGTCAATGGGAGCCTTTTCATTGACTTCAGTGGGAGGTGGATCAGGCCCTTTCACAAAGAAATTCCTTGACAATTTTTGTTTTTAAATGCAAGATAGTTTTGAATTACAGTATATGAGCTCATATGCTGGATTCTTCTGTTTTTGCACATTCACTGTTATTAAAAAGATCCAAATCATCTTTAAATTTTGTAAACAGATAAAACACAAGACTAACAAGATTATCTTGTAACAGAATTGTAGTGGTTGGTTACTTTTCATTTAATTTTCAAATAAATATTGTACATTAGAAAGTGTGTGTATGTGACAAAACTGCCTGGTATAATTTATACATATAGAAGATATAAAAATATTAAAAATATATATTCAGTTTGACTGTAAATCAAAACATACAGAAATAAAACTTACTAGCTATTCATTAGAGACAGGCTCAGATTTTTAAAGGTATTTAGGCATTGTTCTACTCCACACTGCAATACCCAACTGATTTAGGAGCCTAGTCCCATTGACTGAGTCATTTTTTAAAAGGAGACTTAGAGCTTATCTACATCGCCAGTTAGTGTGCAGCAAGCCCAGGTGTAAATCTACAATGGTCTAGCCTGCCATGCACTATCTGAGCATGTAGACCCTGCTACCTCATGCTAAAAATTATTTTAAAAAGTGACTTAGGCATTGCAATGCTGAGTGGAGCAACACCTAAATACCTTCACAAATCTGGGGTCTAACCTACAATCTAATTAAAGGGCCACAAATAACTATCTTCACCTGACTTTAAGCAGTGTAAAGTGACTGTATAAGTTCTACAAACATGTATGCTACATCTCACTAGTATCGATTTAAAGAACAAACAACATCCACTGCACCAGAAGTCAACATGTCAGGATAAAACATGGATCACTGACACTGCTGACTGAAAGCTACATTCCTGGTTTTCCACGTAAACCAGAAGTCAAAAGACCCAATGACAGAGATTAGTCACACTCACAAAAACTATCAAGTATCTATGCTATGTAAGATCACCCACTCTTGTAAAGACTTCCTCCTCTCCCTACACCATAATAAAAGACCATATTGCCCAAAATCAGTGATGTTGTGGAGAGATTTGTAGATCTAATTTTGTATTTCCTGGATTATGTGGGTTTGATATATATATTTTTAAACTGTGGTTATAGTGGGTATAAGAAATTATTTTTGTAATAAAACAAAATCAAAGACATATGAACAAAATCTGTCTCAAAGTGTATGAGAGTTACTTATCCACATGCCTGCCAATCCATTACAGGAAATCATGAAATACCAGAATATTTACAAACCTTTGAAAACGCCTATTGATACTACGCTTTTGTAAGCTAACATTATTGTGAAAATAACTATTTAGGGGTCGTTTTGATGTCCTGTTTACCTGATACCCTGGGGCCGTTAATGAGATGCATACTTGATTGACCCTTCTGAAGAAGCCAGTACAGCCTTATGTCAATGAGCACTTGTGGACAATGATGCCGGAACCGGGACAGGCAGGGGGCTGTGCCCCCCCTCATACTTTTTAATATGGGTGTAATTGGAGGGGTAGGGGTGGCATTGCCCCCTCAAAGGCAAACCTTGGGCAGGCTTGGAGCAGCACAAAGCGCAGCCCCTGCCAGCATTGCTCTACACCTGCACCAGGCTTACTGTGTGTGTGTGTGTTTGGGGGGGGGGTGAGAAATGCTGTCCCTGCCCCCCAAACTATACTCATGTTAAAAAGTTGGGGCGGGGGGCATGGTCCCCTGACCCTTCCAGTTCCTGCACCAGTGCGGCTACCCCCACACACACACTTCTGCAAAGGTTCTGGCACCCTTGTCTTTGGCCCTTTAAATCCACAGATTTTCTTCAACTGTTGCACATGCGTATTACATTCCTGTGCTAGAAACATTGAAAAAGTTCCTGTGTCTGCAGAGTGGATTGGACTTTTTAAAAATATTTTAAGTATGGGGGAAGTGGTCTGTGGGAGGGAAATACATCCCCCAAAGCCAGGTCAGAACACAGGAACCGCAATACAACCATTCATGAGTACTACTGCTCCAGCCTATAGTCTTGAACGTTTAGAGCCGGCACTAGGCTTAAACAGACTAAGCAATTGCTTAGTGCTCTGAGCAGATCAAGGGGGTGCCCCTATTCACTTTTTATTATGTGTTGTGTGGGGGCGGGCCAAAATATTCCTGCATAGGGTCCCCAATGGGCTAGCACCATCTCTGTGAGCACTGTCTATACCACTCACCCTCAGTGTGGGAACTGCTGGTTCAGAGTTACAAATCTTGTGGACTTCACCTTGGCCCCCCTCAAACACAACTATCTGTGCTGGTGTATACGGGGTACAGGTTAGCTTGTATGAGTCTCTGCATCTGGATCAATTTCACCCAATAAATTGTGCTTTTACAGCAAATAACTTTGTTAGATCTTCTCACTCTGCAAAATACCAAAAGACAATAAAACTTTGACTAATGGTCTATAAAAAGGTTGGTGAAAAAATACATGCTTTTTAGATTACACTGTAGCATTCCTATAATTTCCCCCCACAAATACCAGGAAATACTGCCCAAATTACTTTTCCTCCAATTTGATAAAAAGAAAAACTGGTCCTTGGTTGAGATTTTGAAACAGTTAGCTCAGAGAAGGTGTTTATGGCAGTTTGATTAATCCCTGAAATAGGGGTAGATAACAAAAATACTGCCAAACCTTAACTACGGTGTTGCAAATTGAGCTGTAATAACAAATCTTTAAAAAAAGAGAGGTGGGTGGGAGAGAGAGAGACTGACTGACTCACATGTTTAGCTTCACAGTACACATTTTCAGTGGAATATTCTTAATTAATTGGTTACTAAATGATTAATACAATATAAAAACATATAAATGCACTTCATTGTCATAATATTCTACAGGATTCTATGGGAAAACACCTAAGAAGCTCAATGAATTTGGTCAGGTTATAGTTAGAGGATAACACAGATGTGGTTTCTTTTACATACCTGTCTTTAAACCCATGCATTCCATCAACAGTGTATTTTGGTTTTAACTAGAATAAAAAGCTTAAGAATAATAAAATAGTTTAAATATGGAATGTTGTTTCGTAGTTCAGTTCTGCTATTTTCCTAATATGAACTTTCATTTAAAAAAACAACATGAGTTGGTGATTTGCTTTATAAAAACAGCAACACCAACCAAAAGCTGCAGCTGGTTGAAGCCAACTATGAAGTTATTTTTCAGTGCTGTGGTTTTGGCACTTAAATACTGCACTGTATATACGTGAGGTAGACAGAAAAAAAATTGCATGTAAAAAGATGGAGAGAATGATTCCTTCTTTTCCCCCAAATCACCCATTTAGGCTTTGGAATCTTCATTTACACAGAGCTGCGAAATGGTCTTCTTAATGCGGAGCGCAGTTAGTCGAGCCGCCCCATTAGCACACCAGCACTCACGCATTATTCTACCCATGATTCGGAGTGCCTTAAGACAAAGAAAAAGAGGTTTAGGATTAAAAAAATCCACTGCTTCAGTGCAGCATCAATTAAAAATACTCCAATGCAAGATATAATAGAATACTTTGAAACAATATTCCAGCAGAAATTACAGAAATGTAGAAAGGTTTGTTTTGGTTCGGTCAAAGAGAAAAAGAGTACTTTGATATGCAGTGCTGTCAGGCCCATTTCACCATATTCACCTTAAAAGTGCCCCTTTCTTGCACTCAGCAGGGGAGGGATTTTGAATGGGCATCAGGGGATGCCACACAGTGCCCAGCGGTGGGTATTTGTGGGAGGAGCAGGAGAAGGGGTACAAGAGTGCATGCAAGGTGGAGGTAGGACTGCCCACCTCCCTAAGGCCTGCTGCCTTCCCATACACTACAGAGCGGGGTTCGGGTTAGCGACTGGCTCCAGAGTGACCCAACCTGCACATTTAAGTTCTTCCAGGCTTTTCAAAAGCTCCTTGCTTTTGCCAGCTAAGAAGCTAGGCATTCAAATCCCACTGAAATAGAGAGGAAGTCTGGCACCTAACTCCCTTGGGCTACTTTGAAAATCCCAGCCTTAAAGAATAAATTTAAATATGCTTCTAAAAATGGGGGTTGGGGAAACTCACCTCACAACTTTGCCACTGGTTTGGGATATTTGGTCTCAGTTTCTGTTCACAAACTACCCTTCTCATATCTTCTATTGAGGGATCCGAAGGCACAACATCATAATAAGGCAACTGGTACTCCTCAATGATTCCTACAAGAGAAAAAAGAAACCATACTCCCTAACTAGGTTCCATACTAAACATCACTGTCCTTGTGCTCACTCATTTAGATACACTTGTGGAGTTCTAGGATAGAAGAGCCTTACCCCCTTCACCAACCCCCTTTGGATTGCAGCAGTGGGTAGGCCAAAAAGACCTGGTTGGAGGCAGCCCTGGGAAGAAGGCCACTAAAGATAACAAAGACAAGGTGAGTGGTCTTGGGGCCTTGGGAGAAGGGAGCTTAGGAGTAAAGAAGATCTGGTGGAAGTGCGGAGAGAATGGAGTTTCATCTTCTTGGTTCAAAACCATGTAAAATCCAAACTAGTAGAGGTTTCTTTGTTGCCAACCCTTGCGACCTAAACACTACAGAATGTGAGCAGGTCTACTGCATTCCCTGACAATATGGGTCCCTTATTTTCATATTGCCAGCACAAAAGTTCATCATCATCTGAGGTTAGTTTTGTGGATTTTTTCAGATCAAGATTTTGAAAGATAAACTTCCTGCAGACTGGAAACCGATCAATAGGGAAATTGCATGGGAGGAACTGGTTTTCTAACGAGTTCTACTATATACATTAGTTTCTTTGACAGGGGAACTGAAAAATAATTTACATATCTGTTTTGTTGCTTTTGATATTTCAGAATAATTAAATCAGATGGGCATTAACTGTACTTTATTCACTTGTTAACTCTTTCATATCAATAATTGCTCAACAGGAAATTTTTAAGTCATGCAACTCTTTCTCCTTCCACAATATGGAAAATTCAGTTAAAATTGGTACATACATTGTATGAACGTATTTCCTTTAAATTCCTTTAAATTATTTTTATCAAGTCTGGAATGCAACATAAAACAGCCAAAAATTTTACCTCCAATTGAGCATCTTCGTGATATCTCCCAGTACACCAGACCAAGAGAGTATATGTCTGCACGTTTGAAGGACTCAAAGATGCTCATGTTCATTACATCATCAAGTATTTCAGGAGCCATGTACCTTTAAAAAAGTCATACACATGTGCACAATTTACAAAAGTTCTAACAAAAATTCTAATATCTGACATGGAGAGGGTTTGGAACATGTTGGAGAGCCACCCTCAATTTCCATTGACTTGCATGGCATTGACTTGTGTGTCAAACAAGGGACTTTCTATGATGAAAATCCTTACATGTTGTTAAATGACTAATAGCCATGAAAGTGCAAGAGGTAGGTAGCTACTCCAGCCAAAGAGTTTTATTCTACCTCCATTTATATTTCATCTCAATGCTTATTTTGCTTTTCACTAATAAACTGTGCTCTACAAAACAAACTAATTGGATTTAATGAAATTAGTGTGGAAAAGCACCATCAAAGACTTCAGAGAGAATGAAAATGAATTCTAACCACAGTAAAGAGCGGAGTAAAGGTAGCAGCTGAGCATGCAGTCAAGGGTGAAAACGTGTTGCAGTTACTACCCCCAAGAGTGCTGACAGGATGCAATGTGGCTGTCATCACCATGGGCAGGAGGACCTAAAGATATGTGGTGTGCATAAGGCGGCAGCCCTGCCTGGAGCGTGGTCCTGCAACAGGCTGCAGCATGACAGGTACACCTGCCTCAGTTTCCCTTTTTAGAGTCCCTAACTCTACTTCAGGCTCTCTTGCTACACCACCACCTTCTTTAGGGTTGGTTATAACAAATGGTCCAAAACATAAGTCCCAAACATATAGTACATTTCTCAGGCCAGTGCAAGCAGTCATTAAAACTCCAGACATCTTGTCTCTTGATGCCCCACATATCACACACTGGCCCCTTTGACCATGGCTGGACTCCGTGTCAGCTCTCCTCTGTCCTTGTACCATGACAGCAATTCCAGGCCTTCAAAATGGAGTGCAACCCTGCTCTTCCCAGCAGGTACCCCCACACAGAGCCTCTCTGCTGGGAGCATCCTTGCCAGGGAAGCATCCCTCAATTCCCCTGGCTCGCTCCTGGCTCCTAAGTCCAGTCCTGGAGATGTCAGCAGGTAAGCTCTTCTGCTGTTCCCCCACCTTCCACCCTCTCTGGCCTGGCTCCAGCTCTCCAGCTTAGAGCTAGCAGGCAGGAAACTCCCCTCTGCTGTGGCTCCTGCCTTCAGCCCTGGCTCTCTGGCTCGGGGATGCCAGCCAGCAAACCCCTCTTGAGGCTCTCCTTGCCTTCAGACTTCCCCCAGGAAACACCTTCTGCTTCCTTCTGCGACCTTCCACAGACATCTCTCCCGTGCCCCTGACTCCCACTCAGGCAGCTTTGATTCACCAAGTCTCTTTTCTCCTTGTTCTACACCGAGGTGCCCTCTTAGCCCTGGTCAAATTGCAGTGTGCTGATAAGGCACAAGTGCACAGGCCTGGCTCCCACTTAAAGGACCAGTGTCACCGTGTAATAAGGTGTTTAACAACTAGTCATTCACTAGCTTTGGTATTCATATTAACTTTAGTATTTAATATTCATATTAACCAAATATTTAAAGCCATGGGGCGCACAGGCAAACCAGGAGCCCCTGACTACCTATAATTTGATGTCTGAATTTATAAACAGAATCATAACCAAGTCACTGGAAACTTTTACTTTAAATCCAGAGAGGTCCCAAAATACTCTTATGTCCACAAGAAGGGTTGGACCATTTCCACCTTGTGTTCTCTATCACAAAACATGGATATCTTAGATTAAGGGTTAAGATCTGCCCCAATTGGCAAAATGCTGCAGGCAGAGGTCAAAAAGAAAGGGGAACGGGCTGGGAAAAGAAGGAGCATGCCTGCTTCATACAGTGCTCAGAAATTGCACAGAAATGGAAATCAGGCTGAAAAGATCTTCCTAATATTTAAGGAAAAATACTTATCTTGTCTATTTAAGATGTCTTACCTCTTCGTTCCCACTCGAGGGTTCTGAGGTATGTCAATTGTGTTCAATACAGCATCATGTCTCACAGCAAGTCCTAAATCTGCAATGGCACAGGTTTCATTTTTTTTCACTAAGATGTTCTTAGATTTCAAATCTCTATGTGCAATAGCTGGTTTGCCTGTTAAGACAAAAAGGCAACTAAAAGCATTATTGTGAATCTTAAAACACAGCTTGTTTATTGACATCTCCCATCTCAACATAGAAAAACATTAGGGCTGTATTTAGCACAAGATAGTTTCTGGACATGTGCCAATGCTAACCAGAGGAGCCTAACCAAGGCATCTTTTGTTCATACATTCCGTTTATTCCCAAACTGTAGTCACGTTTCAGGAACCAAAAATATCCTGTTTTCCATGCTCCTGCTCTACTCAGATATGCATTGGCTGGTGCATGCCTCTTATATCCCAGCTTCTCCAATGGACGTGTAAAAAAAAAAAAACTAGTCAACATTGGAGACAGATGGACTCCACTTAGTATATTCCAAAACCTCAAGTAACTGAATTCTACAGCAAAATCCCCTGGATTCTGTGACACTCCAGTGGAGTGGACTGGAGAACTTGTGGCAGCTTCAGATAAATAAAAACCTCCATTGTGTAATTTAATTAAAATGATAATGACAATGAAATGAAAATGAAAATCAGTACAATATTCCTTACATTGTTTGATATTAAATTCAATTAATTTTATGCCACTCCAGAATTTTCTATTTTCAGTGTGCTGCAGAATTTGTACTGCTAGATGTTTTGGTGGCTGTGTAGACTGCAAGCACCACTAAAAATGTAATTTTTTAATTATATTATTTAATAATGTAATTTTTTGTAATTGTCTCTATTTATAAAGCACCATCTACATTTAGGGTTCTATTTAATTTATTTTACAATCTTTAAAGACAGCTATTAAGATAGCAAGCTGTTTGTAAAAGAAGTCTTTTACCGTTCCTTGTGACTAATAAGCTAAAGCATTTTTGTAAATACCACCCAAAGTTTCCACTCATATTTCCTAAAAAAGGATATATTAAAGAGAAATACAAATACCTTGTGTACCAACTATCTCCATATGAAGGTGTGCTAGACCACTAGCTATTGAAAGTGCCAGCTTAATCAGACCATCAATGGTCACAGCATTTCTGTTTAAATAATCAAATAAGGAGCCTTGCTCGTGGTATTCAGATACAAGCCACAGTTGAGTCCAAGTTCCGTTATCTACCAAAAGAAAATAATCTTATTTAACATTGTAAAGAACTAGCCAAATTTTATATATATATATATATATAACACAAAAGGATCAGAATATTCAAGGTGAGCTGATTTAAAAAAAAACAACCACCCCTATTTAACCACTCTTTTTTAGCCCCCATGCCACAGGAGTGGTTTCAAATCCAGAATTTCAAAGTGGATATGCATACCCGCTAAGGGAGGCTGCACTGCATGCATTTTACATTGTATATTTGGTATGTTATGCAGCACAGAGATCCCAGCAGATTAATGGCCCGAGTTTCAAAAGTGCTTAGCACTAGTCTTCCTGCTGAGAACAACGGGAGCTTCTGGAAGCTAAGTCCTTTTGAATATATGGCCACCAAAAATGAGGGGTGCTCTGTTTCCCCCCACAAGAGCTGGTGACAGTACCAACAACCAGAGAACCAAAGGAAATGCAGCTCATTGTTTTCCAGTGATAGCAAGATCATCATCAATTCTTGTAGCTCTTGGAATTAAAGATGAACTAAAGTTTTTACAAGGTTTTTGTACAGCAATCTTGAATTTCAAGACATTCTCATATCATACTTTACTTCCTCCGATGTATTGCCATATTTAGTTCTTTTCCTCCTATAATGTTATCTGTATAAAGTGATCTATTTTTATAGATGTATGGCTTAAAGTGGAGGGTATAAAGCATTGTTGCAGCTTGATTATCAAGTTGATAGCATAAATAGTCAATCTTTCAGTAATATTTTACCAAGCATTATTCTAATTAATGAACTACCTTATAGAAATAGGACTCATTTAAACTTTCACTTAAATCAGTGAGACCCTAATCCCACACTGAACTCCATTCAAGCCTGCATCTGAGCAGATATAGAGGTCTGCTTAACGAAGGACTGCAGCCTAAAAATTGTAAACTGATCTCACAATCCTAATGATCAGATTTAAAATAAGTTTTTCTAATCAGCTCCTCAAATCATTAAACACACATCCCTCTGTTTTAGCAAAATAGAGCAGGGGTTGTGGAAAAATCAACTTCATTGGGCTGCCATAGTGCAGAGAACAAACATTGTGAAACTAGGTTTGGAAACACTATATACCCTTGTTATCAGCAGCAATGAAACCCAGGATGTTTTCATGTCTCAGCATAATTGTCTGATAGATTTCTGCCTCACGAAACCAAGACCTTTCATCCCTTGAGGAGAAGATTTTCACAGCTACATCTTCCCCACACCATTTTCCACGCCAGACTTCACCAAATCGGCCTTTTCCTACTATTTCTTGAAGAACAATTGTTCTTGCAATTGTTCTTTGGACCAGTAGAGGTAAACCTAATGAACAGAATGAGGATAGTTGTAAAAGAGTGCATTAGTAATTATTATTAAATTCAAATTAAAAACATATATTCTAATATGTTGTAATTACCATGGCCTTACAAGTAACATACACATACTTTCCTGTGACTATTTTTTCCAATTCTGACTAACCAAAGTAGATAAACAGAGAAGGCATGAATTATGCACAATCCTTGACAGAGTGAGGGATTGTAAATCTACCTCAAACATTCCTTGAACTGTATGTATATTATCATGGTTCTTTACGATTTTCAGTTGAATCTTTAGTATAAGAATGTGAGCAATCTTCCACGTATGGACATAGGGATAAGCATGACTTCTTGCTCTAAACTATCCTAGCGATGTTACTAACTCCAGACGTCCACATGCTGAAGCAGCAATGCAATAAATCATTTGGCTCAAAAATAAGTAAAGCGGGTCAGTAATATTTCAATCAAAGCAGAAAACACTGATTCGTTGATACTAAACTTTTCACGGGTACATACCAGCTGCAACAAAACGTTCACAGAGAATGTTTTTTTATCGGAAATTCCATCCTGGACGTGAGAAAGGTTCAAGTCCCTGCTCTGCCTCATTTAGAGTAGGAACTTAAACCTGCCTTTTCAACATCCAGTGAGTGCCCTAACCACCAACCTGTTGGCTATTCTGGAGATGGGGCTTGCCTGCCTGCCTGCCTCATTTTTCACATAAATCTTCAAAAAGGTCTTGGTTGCGTCCTGGTGGGGAAAAGGAAAATTTTCTCTCCTCACCAGCCTCCAGTGCCAGTCTCCTCTACAAAACTCCATCTCCCAACCTTCTCCCCCTGTCACTCTGGTATGTCCAGCTCTTGTCCCCTTTGTATTCAAATCAGGCAGCTTCCTCCTCCATGTTGCCTGGGCCTAGTAGGGAAGTCACTGAGAGCAAGAGAGAAACAGTCTCCCTGCTCTCAGTGCAGGTGCCCAGACCCAGCATGGCCTGCAGCATATCCCAAAACTGCAACTGCAGGGAAAGTCCTGCTTGGCCACAGAAGATAGCACGCTCAGTGAGACAGACTCCTCCTGGGAATTTAGTAGTTAAAATCTAAGTCTCTTAGTATGTGCAAACTACAATATTAACTTGGCTAAATGAGGATGGATTTTGAAGGGAATGGAAAAGGCATGTCCCTCACATAAAGGCCATGTCCCTGCCAAATTTTAAGTCCCTGCTACAAACTGGAAGGTGGGAAGAAGCAGGGTTAGAGCTTTTCCACCCCAAAAAAAAAAAAAAAAAAAAGATGGCCACTTTTTTTTAAAAAACGTGGGCAAAACAATGTATTTTTCCCTAGCCACCTTCTTGGAAATGGCTGAACCATTTTGACTACAATTAAAAAAAAAAAAAAAATCAGCCTGATGGAGATACCCAGCATGGAAAATTTCAGCCTAAAATGATTAAAATCCAGCAAAAGCTATAAGCAACCAAAAACTGGGTCTTATAATGGGAAGAGCCAAACTACCTTAATGATAGGAGGTGCTACCTGGTCCGCCCATAATAAGAGAATGACAAACTGGTCTTACTGTGGAGCTAGATTTAAGCAATTTTAGTAATCTAAAACTATATTTATTTCAATACAGTTTTGGTTGTTTTGCTCAAGAAACACCCAAGAATCACCATCATGAGACTGACCTTTGAATTTAGGACATATATCCTTGATAAGCATAAGCATGCATACAAAAAGAATCACCTTACAAAGTACCTTTAAATTCTATTATTGTTTGGATCGTCTAACAGTGACTCCTGCTTCACTTGGTTTATTGTCAGATTTCTCTTGGATTATCAAAAGATTCACTCTCTCTGACAGCATTAATCCGACTAACCTCAATGAAAAACTATATTTTTGTTGGCAGTACACATAATGTGTTAATACATTTTGTACCAAGTATTCCAATCTTTCCAGAGGAACAGTATCAAAGGCCTGTTTTTAGAAACAGTGACATTTAGGTTTAAACAGCTGTAATTTTTACATTGGTTCAGATTCTCTTTCTTCTGCCTGTTCCCTGTTACCCCTGTATCCCGCTCTCATGCCATAACTGCTATGGCCTTACCTACACTCAAGATTTGCCCCCCGTTACAGCTGTGAGTGGCCAGCTACTGGAGAACACCCTATAATGTGGACAGGCAAAACCACTATTTGTTTGAAAGCGTGGTAAGCTGCACCAGTGTATACTGTGGCTCTCTCTGTGTTAGGGGTTTGCAATAATAGTTACACAACTAGCTAGCCAAAGCTAGCTGTAACTGTGACAAATCCCCAATGTAAACAAGGCCTAAGTCTATTGACTGCACTCAACAACGAGCTGTCTAAAATATATGTTTTATTAAATCTGTTTTTTTAAGCACCATTTATTTATTTTTAATTCTAAACAAACCATTCTTGTTACAGAAATCTGGCCCATACAGACAACAGCCCAATATGATAATTATGAAGTATAGCGTTTGCATTGTGGCATCTTTTCATATCACTTTAACTTAACAAGATCCCCACATCAATTGACTTAGCATACCATGCAATTACCCTGATAAACATGAAATCTCTTTAGGTAATGCTTTGTCTTGACAAACTCCTAAAGCTCTGACACACATTTCTTTCCATAAGACAACACATTTCATGCAGTGGGCACAGTTTTTTAACCTCCTTATCATAAGAAAGATACTATAGGTTCTAGTAGTACTTCCCATTCCAAGTGACAGGAATACCCACACAAACCAATAGTACTGTACTTGACAGTGGAAACTTTAACTGCCATCACTTCGCCTATTGAACTACGAAAAAGGAACACAATGTTGTGATTCTGTTCTCCTGGCTATTCATTAATAAATATAGACGTTTTAGTCTGCTTAGGAGTGCATACATACCAGATCCAGACCCAGATGTTGTCATATCATAAATAAGATCTTTAAGAGATTTTCCAGAGTTTACTAGGTTGCACTCAGATAGAGGTTCTTCAATATTTTGTCGCTTCTTCTTTCTGAACGTACAATGACGGCCTTGACATGTATATACAGTCAGCATTACAGCTATAGACAAGATACAAACTGGCACAGTAACTATCACTGTCAACACCACAGGTCCTAGGTTTGGTCTGCTTGAAGATTCTGAAGCTTAAAGAAAAATTACATTACAACAAATCAATATACAGTGTACTGTAAATGTTTTAAAATTTTACTTTTAAGGCATGACCCAAAATATACTGAAATCAATAAAAGTGTCTTTCCAAATTACTGAATACACAATGGGCAGTGGGTAAAAGCCCTACTTTCTATGGGTGTGTCTACACTGCAGTGGAAGCCCAGGGTTCAAACTCAGGTTCAGACCTAACCCCCTTTCTGTCTACACACAAATTACACTGACCCAGGGTCCTAGGACCCCATGAGGGTGGAGAGCCTGAGTCAAGCCCTATTGCTATGCAGTGTAGATGCAGCCCCACTGGACTCGTGTTCTGGGAGTCTACCAACAGGATCCCATAGTCCTGCTGGATGACTTTTTTGGTCCTCTGGACACTCATATTTGGTGGACAGTCAAGTTCTCCTACACTGCACCACAAAAAAAGGGCTAGAGCAGCCACATTTTGGGAGGGCACTGGGAAGTCTTGGAAATGGGTGGCTAGACTCAGACCTGCATAATGCAGTGTAGACACTGGAGCCCCAGGTGGGGACCCAGAGTTCAACAGTTCCTAACATAGGGTTGCAAATGAGTATAGACATTCAAGCCCAAGCTTAACAAACCCAGGGTCTGCTAACCCGAGTTCTACCAACCCGGGGTTTACATTGCACTGTAGACTTATATCCTATAGTTACATCATCACAGGTTAATGTACATTCACATGTAACGGTGCAGAAAAGTTTATATAAAATTACTGTCACTCATGAGGTAAAAAGTAAGGTGAAATTTAATCTGTCTCTCCCAACACCATTTTCATCTCCTATTTTGGATCAATGTATTAATCATTTTTATTCCAGAAAAATGTGTCTGTTCTCTAATTTACTCAGAATCAGAGCAAATACTTGTCTGGTTTAAAAAAAAAATCCAGTTCCAAATACAGAGGCAACATCACAATTTTGCATCTTCATAGGTTGTAGTTGTAACTCTAGAATTATATAAATCTTGGTAACCACAGTAAAAATCACTACAGCATGTGTATGCAAGCCAGCTGTACAGAATACTCTTAACAGCAAAATTCTCACCCTGGTTCCCCTCAGAGCCCTTTAATGTAGTGGCCAATTCTGACCTTGGATGTATTTACACAATTCCCTTCCAAATCAATGAGATGCGTCTAGCAGTAGAATGTGTCACACCAAGTATGTCTACACTGCAAATACCTCGCAGGGTCCTAAAGCTTGGGCTCCGGCCAGAGGCTGAACATCTATACTGCAATTAAACAGCCCTTTAGCCTAAGCCCCAGGAGCCAGATTCAGTTGGCATGGTTCGGCTGCGGTAGTCTAATTGCAGCATAGACATACCCTAAGCATTCGGACATCTGTGAAATTTATCTCAGAGCAAAACAAAGACGACGCAATCAGCAATTCTAACCTAAATGGACAAAATAAATGTGTAATGCTAATCTCTTCGGGAACCTAAGAAAAGGATTTTCTTCTTAACTGTTTAAAGCCATTAAGTGAACCTGAATCAAAAAGTTGCAACCCTTATTTAAAACAACTACTTACTATATAAAAAGAAGCTGTCTATAAATTAATATGTATGAAACAGAGCAGCACATCTGGCAGCTGCCTAATGATTTCAAACTACGCTATGAGGTATCTTCCCACTTTTGTTAACAAAGGGCATTTTTAAGCAACAGAAGAGAATGCTATTTTAATATTAAACAGTTGAAAATACACAATTTTTATTCTTATACTTTATAAATATCAAAAGCAAGTAAACTTCATAATGTACCTTTGAAGAATGTCCACAAAACCCTGAGGACTACAGGATTGGGCCCCAAATTTCAATATATTCAATATATCAATTAATTAAAGTTAATCAATACAAAGTGTTGGCTGCATGTACAAAAAATTCATTTAAAAAATCCATGCAACACAAACAGTCCACAAATAATAGCTTCCCAACCCCCCACCTCATGCTCACACACTTCCCACCATCTCATTCTGTGTATTCAGAGTAAACTAAGATAAAATCTCAGGAAACTCAACACAAATGGGTCCACTATAGCCACAGCTAGAAGTGTATCAGAAGAGCAAAAGAACTACTAAATCAGCTCTTTGTCCCCAAACCAACTCCTCACTGTTCCTTGAAACAACTGGACTTCTGGAAGTTCCTTCAGGGAATGAGAAATAGGATCCCATAGGAAATGCAGTAAATACAGTCACAACATTGCTGGATACTTCATAGGATCATCCATATATCAGTACATAAAGAGTAGGAGCATTCCCTACAATATTCCATCAAGCCAGACAATTAGAAAACTAGACTAATGGCATATCTACCCTGCAATAAAACACTAGCGGCCTGGCTAGCCAATGTCAGCTGACTTGGACTCTCAGGGCTTGGGCTGTGGGTCTAAAAATTGCGTATACAGGATCAAACTGGATTTTCCAGAAACCAGCGGACAAAAAAAGAGCTTTTGACATAGAAAAGCTGTGTGTTTAAACTGACTAATGGCCTCCCTTGTAATCCAGCGAATGGACAGAACCTTCTGGTCCAAGGAGGGTTCCACCCTTTGCCAAAGGGTTGAAAAGATTTTGACCTATTAGGGCCCCATAAGACTGAAGGGTGATTCCTCGTATGTTTAGTGTGGGTGTTTAAATCTATTATTTTTATTATGTATTATCTAAAATGCTTTTACCTTAAAAATAAATGTGCTTGCTTAGCAAGAGCTGTGTGGTAACTTGTAAATGCTGGCAATACACTGCTCATAGACCTCGAAGAGAAAACTGCACACAGGTTCTGGCTCATAGGCAGACTGGTTTGCAAGGGATAAAACTCCCAGTAAGAAGGGAGTGGAACAAGGGTTCCTGCCTAGAGACAGGTGATGGCTGGAACTCTTAGACCTATCTGGGCACTCCTAGAGTGGACCGCAGACAGGGCCGGCCCACAACATTTTGCACCTGAGGCAGGGAGCTCAAATGACGCCCCAGTGCCCCCTCACTTGGGCCAAAGCTTTGAAACTCTGGGTCCTAGTGGTGCCCCCCCACAGTCCGGCATCTGAGGTGGCCGCCTCATGATAAGGCCAGCCCTGTCCACAGAGGTGGTGATACAGGTGCAGTTACTGAAATTGTGACACTACTGTTATTTTAATCTCATCCAATAAATCCTCGTTATTCTATTCCTGGATTGTAGTACCCGAGACACAGGACAGAAAATGTAATTTCTGCAAAAAATCTGTTCCAAGCACGAAGTCTAGCTAGATATCCTGTCTCCCTTCAGTGCTTTGATGTCAAGCAAAAAAGTGCACATGAGAGCTGTCAATTTTTTCTGCACTCTTTCTCCCAGTTTCCCCCCTCTTTGAAGCTGGAATCCCAGAAGCATGTCTGGGGAAGAAGAAACTAAACATTTAAAAGTAGAGTCTGTATTTCATCATATGTGTGAGTTTGTCACCAAATCATAAATGGATAACATTACAAGCTGCATACATTGCCTAAGACCGATCTATCCTATTACTATGAACACAAGTATATTAGGTTAGGAAATACTAATATAACTTACCATGCCAAAAAGTTATTGGGTTTTTCTTTCTTGTCATCATGGAAAAGGGCAAGCCAGTCAATTTTGCACCTGGGCAGATAAAGTTTCATGACAATTTTGCAAACCTGTACACAAATCTGAGCATGAATTTCTCCATCGTAAACTGGGGATAATGGTGTTTACCCAGCAGCTTGTCACTTGGAAACAACGCCCACTGGACACACTGGGGGAAAAGATCATGGATGCAGCTTGCCCCTGAACCATGGTAGCAAGACAACCAAAGCCGTGTCTCAGTTAATATTCCAAGTATCTTTGATGATAGGGAATATGGGTTTTATTCAGTGAACACATCTCTAAGTACTATCAGTCCATGATCTGGTGACATATTTAGTACATCTGAGATGCACATTACATGGTTTCTCTTTCCTTTCTCCCATGTCACAGATTTTTTTCTTCCTCAATTATACATCAACCTGGCCAAAAGTCTCTCCAAATTATACACTAGCCTAGTAGCTGTACATCAACTACTGCAAAGTTGGAATATGACCTGATAAACTAGGAAGGTCAGTCACCTATTAACTGAGTTTGCAACCTGGGGGAAAAAAGCACAACAAAAATACCCCTCACAGATCTTATTAGCAACTCCTCAAAATAACCAGTTACACACTGAAAGTACATAGAAGCAAAAGAAGACCAATCAGGAAGCAGTGTACCAAGATTTGTTTGGACTCTACCTATTGGCAGAGAAAGGTCAACTCAAGTCACAGATTTGTGCAGGAAAAACTAGAATTAGAAATATTAAGCAGAAGCAAAAAACTCCAAGCAACATAAAAACCTAGACAATACTGATCAATGCAAATTAATTTTGCACTGTATTAACATTAACCCAGGGCAAATTTTATAAAGAGATATAAATCAAGTCACTGCCAGGAGCTGTTATTCTGTCAAAATTTAGCTATCCAGAATGTGTTAGTGTTTGCATATTTTTATTGTCACACCTTTACACTTCCTCAGGTGCAAAAGAAGAATTATTAGTCTTGGCTCATGCAAGAAAATCAAGTTGTCTGTCTCAGCCAAAAGGAAGAAAAACAATGAATTGACAAAGATTCTGTTGTTGAACAGTACATGCTGCCATTTTTGCCTTTACTAAGGAAATTCATGAACAGGCAAATTGCACAAAGTAAACAAACTGCCTTCTGGTAAGCATCCCTCATAACACATCAGTCATCAGTTAACACAATTTTTTAAAAAGCCACTTTTGACATATGTAGAACATGAGCTTTTGATGTAGGAAGTATGGCATACCCACATCATCAGTCAAAACTTGTTCTTCCTACTGAACTAATCTTACATTTGTGGGCAAAGTTTATATATTTCTTGAGCTCTGCTTTTAAATTTTTTGTTTAAATGAGAATTTGTTCACCCCATCCACCTTGATCTGAAAACATACCCATTTATGTGTTTGTGACATTGCATGGTTACAAGCAGGGCTATAATTTCAAAGAATACATTTTAAGTTTTCAATAAAGTGTAATTAAGCATGAAATTGTGCACACAAATATTCGCATGCAGTAAATGCCAAATGCCAATGGAAATAAGGTCTTGTGGATGCACAAGTTGGGCACTAAATCACATTGGCAAACCATTAAACTATCCCCAGTTTTGTTTTTTATTTTAACACTGTGTTCATAATTTCACAGCGATGACAGATTGATCATTAACATATGCCTGCTCCTGATTATGCTCTCATTTGCACTATGCAAACAGCTTCTTTTCCCCATTCATTTAAATAATAGCCTTCATAGTCAAAAAGAAAATTAGTAGCAGACAATGGCCAATTCCTATTGATACTGTGACAAAAATGTTAATTATCTTAAAATATTAACTACTCACCAAACTCCCTTTAAACTTCTCACAAGTATTTGTAAATTTTCAGCCCTCAACCTCTTAGGTACTTGTTCCTCAGAGTTAAAAGTTCTACTCTTTCAGCAGTGTAGGTTCTGCCATGCTCATGGGAGTAAAGACCAGTAATGTTTATTTTAGTCATGGAGGCAAAACAAATATTGCTTTGCATTCAGAAGTCTGCAGATCTGCTGAGTAAGAAGCTATTTTACACAGTAACTGCCAGTGGTTTCATTGTGTCATTATGGCAGCTGGAAATAGCTAAGATTCAGGGAAACTCCAGCAACATCCTTCCCCTGGACACTCTCCTTATGCCAGCCACAGGAACATGGTTGGCACAGAAGCCATTAAGCTTCCAGGCTTGTCTAAGAGCCAGGATAAATTCATAACTTTGCTAGACACTAAAAACTATGGTCTTAATAAAGCCACTGGTTTAATGACTTCTTATAACAATCTGAAACCCACTAACCCCCCATTTTTGTCCTATGACTACAGGAGTATTAATGGGCCACTTCACCTTGAATGGTCCCTTAGGATATGTCTACACAGCAAAGAAAAACCTGCAGCTGGCCTGTGCCAGCAGACAAAGGCTCCCAGCGCTTGGACTGCGGAGCTGTCCTGAGCACAGAAGCCTACATAGCAATGAAATAGCCCCACACTATGAGCCCTGCAAGCCCAAGTCGGCTGGCACAGACCAGCTGTGGGTTTTTCTTTGCTGTGTGGACATACCCTTAGAATACATGCTAACTACTTATGCTAAACTATCTGCTCCATCTTTTATTTAGCTGTGATCCTCTAAGGACCTTTCCCAGACCTGAGAAAGAACTCTTAGCTTGAAAGCTTGTCTCTCTCACCAACAAAAGTTGGTCCAGTAAGAGATATAACCTCACCCACCTTGTGTCTCTAATATTTCCAGGGACAGACACACCAGCTTTGGGGACACTCTGCACCAGAAATATGGAGCAAAGCAGCCCTAAGGGATCCAGAGTTTGGGGCCTACAAATCAGCAATTTCCAAGAAACCTGCTTTCACTTGGACCTAGACAATGTTCTTCCTGTAATATGAAGAATATATAAAAGGACTGTCAGAAAAGATTAGCAATCAAGTAACCTTGGCACTTCTGTAGTTGCAACTAGCATGAACTCTCCAAAATGTGTAGGGCAAAGGGCTCAGTTTTTAGCCCAAGTAGATTACCCTCACTGCTAACAGTAATAAGAAACCAAATGTTTTGCAACTCCCATTCAAATGTTGGAAAGACACAAAGGCTATGGAAAGCACATCTATGAATATATTGTTAAATTTGTTCCATTTTTTCAATAGCTGCACTTTTTATTAAATCAAGAGTATTTTGATTCTCTGTGCTATGTATTTATGTATGTATGTAGTAAAGCTGCTGACAAGAACATAATTACTACTAATAGCTATCTGCAAGCATCAACTGAAAAGGATCATTCCTGCAACATGTCGTTATTTAAGGGCTGTAAATGTTTATGTAAATTTAAGTAGATTTATCTCAGACTCCCAAAGAAGGAATATACTCTTTCTTCCAGAGGTTCTAATTTGAGTGATTGACCGGGAGCTGAGAAAAGTATACCCACCTATCACTTCTCCTCTTTCGTCAGTCAATCTCACCTCCCTCTCCAAAGCTCTTTTTCCTTCCCTCAACTCCAAATGAAAGTTCTCCCCCTAAACTACTGGGTAAGACAGCACCTCCCTCTTGCAAGACTCCTGCTTCCTTCTGGAATTTTCTACAGAATCCTGCCCCATCTTTCTCTCTTCTGCAGGTGAAAACTTCTGCAACAGCATCTGCTTTCCTTGTTGTCTGCCCAAACCCCGTCTCTCGGGAGACAAAGATGACCTGCAGGCCCAGATGAAATGGGAAAAACATTCTATAGGAGACATCTCCCAAGCACATAGACTACAGCTAGAGCCAGAAAGATGGTGGAGGTTGGAAAAGCAGAGGTATAAATGCTGGTGTGGAAAAGGCCAGAGGTCAGATTTGCTTATTATATCCTCACACATCTTTACGTAAGAAAACCATGAAATACTCCCACTCACCTTAAGTGTGTCCAAAATATTGCTACTAAAGTGATCACACACACCCCTTTTGATTGTGCATTAGCCTCATCTTACTGAATCAAATACAAGCTCCTCATCCTCACTTAGAAGGCCTTGCCTCTGGTCTTATTTCCAAGTGTCCCACTTTCTCCCTACATTTCTCCTACTCTACTCCTCCCTTCTATGTCACACACTTTCATCTTTGTCTTTCTATTATGCTGCTCCCTATACATGGAGCTCCCATTTCTCATTTACTAAGCCTCCCTGGAAACCACCCACCTTACTTCCTTCATACTACATCTTTAACCCACAGGTTCCAGGAATCTTTCCCTCTTTGTTCATTTCATCAGTAATTCCTCCTTCCTCTGCCTTCCCTGAAGTGCTGTCCCGTATCTCATTTTATGCTGGATTACAAAATCTTCCGAGCAATAGACTTATCCAACTCGCTGAGTAAAGTGCTGTGTAACATCACAACAGACATGACTAATTATAATACACACTATGAATATGTGAACATCTTGTATAAAAGTAACAGGCTTTACAAATAAATGCTATACTACCTGAAAGGTTATTGAAATAGGAGTGGATTAACTAAAAACTGAAGGGGAAAAGTACAATGTTTTTCTGTAACTAAATCCCAAATGGAAAAAGCAATAAATAATCTTTTCACTGTTAAATAACTTTTGAGAATGCCAGACTCAAATATGGCACCAATTTTATGGTATAGAGTTCCTAGAAGAGTAAACCTTTTTCCTCACGCTTGCCTCTCTAATTGGAACCACGAATCCATCCATATTTGGCAAGGTTCAATTATACCAATATAACACTGGCTAAAAACTGTTCAATCAGCTGCTACAAGCCTTTTGCAGAATTTGAAAACTCAAGACTTACAAACAAATTTGCCAATGCTATAGAAAGAAACGATTTCACTCTCATATGCTACACTATGTACTGAACAGCGAGGTCTTAGAATGTAAGGTGATTCTATTGTCCCAAATAAACATAATACACAAAACTGGCCCTGAATTGTACAGAAAGCAATACTACACACTTGCTCCCATCTTTGCCCTTCTGATCTTTATATTAACAGACTCCAACATGAGCTTTACTAATTTCTCAACCACATATATCAAATATGAGATACTACTTAAAATTACAGGACTCTAGAATAATGACAGGTTTCAGAGGAACAGCCGTGTTAGTCTGTATTCGCAAAAAGAAAAGGAGTACTTGTGGCACCTTAGAGACTAACCAATTTATTTGAGCATGAGCTTTCGTGAGCTACAGCTCACTTCATCAGATGTTTACCGTGGAAACTGCAGCAGACTTTATATACACACAGAAATCATGAAACAATACCTCCTCCCACCCCACTGTCCTGCTGGTAATAGCTTATCTAAAGTGATCAACAGGTGGCCCACCTGTTGATCACTTTAGATAAGCTATTACCAGCAGGACAGTGGGGTGGGAGGAGGTATTGTTTCATGATTTCTGTGTGTATATAAAGTCTGCTGCAGTTTCCACGGTAAACATCTGATGAAGTGAGCTGTAGCTCACGAAAGCTCATGCTCAAATAAATTGGTTAGTCTCTAAGGTGCCACAAGTACTCCTTTTCTTTTTAGGACTCTAGAAGTAACTAGTCAAAATGAGGAGAAAGATGTTACAGGTCCTGACAGCGGCCCGTACCAATGGCTAGAATAAAAAAACAAATGCAGATATCCCCCTGCCCAGAGGTGGGAGGGGACTTTCAGTCACAGAAGTAACAACTAGCAAAATAAAAATGGGTATCTAATTATCCCCGTAATTGGAAGCATACAAACATTTTCCAACCTCTCTATCCTGTTTGTATATCCAAGACATTTAATTCTAGACCTCAACCTTTAAATATTTGTATGTCCAGTTTAGACTGTAAAATCCTTGGGGACAGGAACTCAGTCTTACCATTTATTTGTAAAGTATCATCACCTGTGACACTATCACCCGTGACACAAATGAAATAATTTCTGCAGGGCCCATTCCCTTGACAAAACATACACACAGCTCTCTGTGACCAAGCAATCTTTAATTCACAGACAAAAAATAGGTTTCTTTGCTGCTACACAGTACAATGTCTCCATTATACTGGTTACAATTTTAGGAAAGGTCTCAATAGGACACCAGTAAAGCAGTTTGAATTCTAAACTAAGATACTCCATCAGAAAGATTTTTTAAGCAATCAAATTTCTTTTATTTCCTTCATCAACGTTCCACTGTCAGCTGTGCACACACCTTCCACTGGCTACGGTGAGAGCTACACAAGTGCCCGAGGGAAGAATGTGGACCTATTTAAAATTGCAATATATCTTTTCTCCTGTCATGATAATTCAAACACAGCCTATTCATAAGATACTGCTTACCTATGGGCAGGTGGAGTGTTATATTGTTGCAGAAGTCGGTGTAGCAGCATTCTGTTTTTGTAATGTTTTTAGAACTATGACAGAAGACTTGAGCATTCAGCTCTGGCAGGGATACACAAGACTTTATCACCTCTTCTTTGCCATTAGTTAGCATGACGGAAGCCCAGCATGCTCCTTCAGTTTGGCAGGTGAAGTTTGTATGCTCACACAACTGGCACACACACTTCAGACCTGAAAAATATTTTAAAAAGTATTATTTTTCACTAAACACAATAGAACTTCATCACATACAATGTACATTTATTTAGTAATTCAGAGCAAGGAAGATTGACTTTTGTTTAGATAAGGAGACTGGGAGTCAAGATTCCTGATTTCTATTCTCAGTTGTGCCATGGATTCATTGCAATACCTCTGCCAAGGCTTCTAAGCCATCACTAAGCAGAAGACTTAAGCACATGTTTAACTTCATACATGTGCTTAAGTACACTCACATTCAGCAAGACACTTAAGCCTGGGCATAGATGACTGGTGTCTCCCCATACTGGGGCACAAGCTAAAGGGGAGGACTTGTGACCTCCCCACGTGTCTCCGCCCCAGCCCCAACCCCAGCCCGGGGCCCCCGTGCTGTCCCCGCCCCACATTACCTGCTGGCGGGGGAAGAGGAAAGGGGCTCTGCCTTCCTACTGCGCTGGCTCCCCCGCGACATGGTCAGCAGCTCCCCCAGCAGCCGGGCCCGGGCAGGGAGCGGGATGAACTGCTCTCACTCACTGCTCTGTGCAGTGTAGCCAGCTGCCTGAGAGGGGCAGCAGCGGCTTCTCACTCTCTGCCAGGGCTCAGCTTCTGGGGACAAGGGCCAAGCATGCGGGGGGGAACAAGAGGCTCCAGTTCTCTCAGTCGTTGTCCCCAGAAGCTTGGACATCCTTATGCAAGTGCACTGGTAGTTAAGCTATGCTCTTTGTATCACAAGAACAATATGTTATGTTTGTTGACTTCCTTCTAGGGAACATGAGAATGAATCACTTCTTTCATGTGTCCATTTTGAACCTGTCTGGAGGATTGGTTTTTGCAATAGCAGGCCTCTGAAAGAAGGAGACCTCAAAAGGTCCAGGGCTAGATTAATCAGACCTGAGAGCCATAGCCTTTTCAGCCAGAAAGTCTGAAAGAGTACCACTATTTCTCTCTTTCTTATCTTTTGTATGGTCCTGGGGAGCACTGGAAAAGGTGGGAAAGGCATATAGCAGAGACATTGCCCATCTTTGCAGGAGATCATTCACCACATCACATCCCAGCTCTTGACGCATGGAGAAGCCTCAGGGCTTTTTACTGCAGTGTCCAAAAACAGAGAGTCAATCACTAGCCCATCAAATGGACTTACAATGAGTGAAGATAGTTTGGAGTACAGATTCCATTCTGCTTAATTCAACGTTTACCAGGTAGGTCTTGGTGTTCATCTCCTCCTCTGTGGGCACTACACATAGAGATAGCAACCTTTGCTCTACTCAGGATAAGAGAAGCTGATTTTTCTCAGTGATAGGGCAGATAGGGTTCTTCTTCTTTTGTTTATGAAAACTCCATCAGACACACTGATGGCATGATCAGAACAAGTCTGATAAACAGGGAGGGAATAATGCACCGAGACATCAGTGAATCATTAGGTTAGGGTGGATACTGTGCCCTTTCTGACACCATTCCCTGGATTGAACTGGGACTCAAATGAGCCCCCTCCACTGCCCCCAGTTGGCATCTGACATAAGAATAGCTCTGCCTTGCTCACTACAGGATAGACCTCTTTTAAAAAAAAATCTAATAATCCGAGAACATAAATGGAACCTTGATTTCTGACAACAGAGGTGATAGAGTGAGATGCAAAGGAGATAAGAATTGTTGGCTAAATTTCATATGAACTCTGGTTCACTGAAGCAGGTCTGTGTGAGATCAGCAATCTCAATAAACTTCAATAAGAACCAGATTTTTCTTTCTTTGATGTCACTTTTCTTTTATGGTCACCTTCATTTTCATGAGAGTAGTCATCCTCAGCCCCTGGCCATAACTGACTTCCTTGGCATTATATGTTTGTGTTTGTCCTGAATTCAAGATGCTCCAAGAACATGGTGTTTTCATTTCAGTGTTCTCTCTGTATGGAGGGCTGATCAGAAAAATTGTGCAGGAGGAAATACACGTGAATTTCCTTCTGCCTTAAAGCCAATATTAACTCAACCATAATCTTGGAAGAAACCCCAGTAGCATTTATCAGATCAAGTGGTAATGACTGAAACAGAAAATAAAAAAAGATGGCCTTCATATGCAAAATGAAACATTTGTCTGCGGGATTATAAAATGGGAATGTGAAAGGAAAGCCTTCTTTAGCAATTGATTCAGATGTTTCAGATGGAGCCCTGCTCTGTTTATTCCTAATTCTCTGAAGCTAAAAATAGGATGGGAACATGTTGTATTGCTGTAATCTGAAGTAGAGGATGGATGGTTTCGTTCATGTCCTGGCATTTCCATGGTTGCTTGATACTGGGAATGGGACAAAGCTGCTCCTGTGATTCTTGCAGTTCCCTTTCTGGACAATGTCCAGTTTCCTCCTTTTGACCAAAGTCTTGGCACCAGTTGGGGTATGACTCCAAATGCAGCTGGTTGGAAATCATGTAGATAGTTCTAAGGGCAGCTAAGGACCTTGCCTCAGCACTTGTTCTAGCTACTACTTGCAAAGTGGTATTTTCTATTGCCGTACTTCAGGCACTGCTTCAGTCTGCCATAGGACTAGAAATATGCAGGTAATTGTTTTCCTATCCTGCAAAAATGTCCAAGATTCCCATTCCACAGAGATGAACCAGAGACTTTCCAAAATATTTCCCAAAAAAGCAGAGACACTCACCCCAGAATAGCCAATAGCCTGTGGTTAGGGCACACAAGTAGGATGTGGAAGATGCAAGTTAATAACCCTGCTCTGAATTAGACAAACTTCTGACTTGCCCTGCCTCCATTTTCCCCACAGTTTCCTAGTCCCAGCCACTCTCCTTCTACTCCCCGAATCTGATCTCAACATTCTTACCCCAACCAACTGGATCCCAAGTCGTCCTCCCCAACTTGTTTTCCTCACTGGCTCTGTCCCAGTCTCTGCACTAGCTTCCAGTTCCAATATCTTTGCCAACCAGTTCCTTCCATCCCTTCTCCATCCAGCTCCCTGTTCCAGCCTCCCCTACATCCCAGCTCCCAGTCTCCCCTCACCACTCCTCCAGCTCCCAGTCTGAGTCTGTTTGCACAGCCGGTCCCAGTTTCTCTCCACCCTCTCCCCTGTCCCAGGCTCATCAGATGCCTTGTCCAAATCTCCTTTTCCTCTCCCGCTGTCCAAGTTTTATGCTGAATTCATTCCAATCAGACATCTTTCTCCTCTACGCTGCCTGTATGCCAGCAGGGGGGGGTCATAGAGGGCAAAGAGAAAGGACACCTGCCCCAACTCAGACCAGAGCATCTGGGAGCAGCCATTACAGGGAAAGTCTGGGTTCACCTATGAAGCCCTGACCTGGAGGAAGCATGTTCAGTCTCTCCATGAGGATGGTGCATGTCCAATCATATGTAGGAGCTGAGAGGTGAAGCACACTCAGTGAGGATGGAAGCTTCACAGATTTTAGCTGATGAAATCAAAGAAGTCTCTACTGAGCATGTGCAAACTGTGATTTTTCATAACTAGGCCAAACTTGGGTTGATTTTTATGGAGATGGCAAAAAGATACATCCTGACATAAAGGCCACCTCCTGCCAAATTTTAGGTCCCTGCTCCAAATCATGGGGGTCTTAGTGCTGTTCAAAGAAAAGGTTGCATTTTTTTTAACATGGCCAAAATAACTTATGCTTCTTAGCCTTGTTCTCAAAAACAGCCAAACAATTTGGACTAAAATTTTAAAAAAAGAAATAAAAAAAAATTCTACACCCACAGAGACTGAGGCATGCTGGCATCCACATTTTCATCCCAAATAGTTAGTTTGGCAAAATTATAAGTAACTGAAAACAGGGTCTTATAATAAGTGCTAGGCAACCTTAACAAAAGGTAGTTCAGCAGCCCCACGTTGGCCTATAATAATAATTCAATAGAATTACTAGAGGCCAGTAGCCCGTAACAACTAAAGTTATGGAAGAAAGGTTAATTCAGCTGTCAGCACTGTGAAGCCAAAAAATCAATTTCAACATCTTCCTGTTCAGGGAAGGGGAAAAAAATATCTGTGCTCTTGGTAGAAAACAAGATTCTAGCCTGCAGCTCATCCTTCCCCTCCCACCTCCCCTTCTTAAAGGGCTAGGGTGATGTTCTTGTTTTTTACCACAGTTAACGTTAGTTTTTGCTTTGTCTTCTAATCACAGGATTATTGACTAGAATTTAACAAAATACCCAGATACCAAATTGACACTTTTCATGGATGCTAAGGGCTGAAATTCTGGTCTCCCACGCAACAAAACCAGACTAAATGACCCAACACATGGTCTAGGAGAGGGTGAGTTAAATCCTGCCACCCAAGTTAGGGGCAGGGGAAAGGACATTTATGTGGCCAGGCTACAGCTATTACTACAGCCAGGGTTTGCAATTGTGACCTGTACTGATCCACTAGACCCACTTGGTATGTTCCAAACATACTGGCAGTGAGGTTCCCTGCTACCCAGTGAAATCACTGAAGACCTGAGTCAAGTGGCAGAACCTCAGAACATGCACCACAAAAGCGGCAGTGAGTGTCCAACAGCAGCAAGCAAGCAAGCAGCAGCTGACAAAAACAGCAGAGGAGTGGCAAACAGCAACTGCAGAGGCACTCAGCGACCAGAGAGACATTGCTCAATGCCACACACACACTGCCCCGCCACCCTTTCTGAGTTGGGAGGTGAACTCCTATGAACACGCCTCTGAACTCTGGGTGAAGCCAACTATGAGTGGGGTGCAGCGGAGGCAGAGATGGGTGATGTGTAAAAGGGATTTGTCAGACTCTCCCACCACAAGGTGGGAAATTGAGGCAAAGGACACTGCCCAATATACTGTGGGGTCAAGTTTTTGCTTATGATTGCATGCTTTTGAATGTGGTAGTGTTTTTTTCCCAAATTAATGTTTGGTTCCTTTTTGCTTCTAATCAAAGTTCCCTTTTGTTCTACACAGACTAGTGCCTGCGTGTGGGGAAGGTGGTGGTAAATTTTCCCAGATTACTGGATTGTGGCTCAAGCCAGTTCTGTTCTGTATTATTAAGAGGAACCCCTACATATTAAACCCAGCCCCGTTGCTGCCAACTCCACCTGGCAAAAGGCTTACATACAGAACTACAACAATTCTGCGACAGATTGTATCTCCTACTTCCACAGAGAGGCTGGGAAATTTTCAACACACATTTTCTTTAAAAATTCTAGGGGTGAGGAAGAAAGGGGAGAGAAGAGTTGTCTTCAAAATGGTTTGAACACGATGCTTATTTCCTCACTGCTAGCATCAGCTATATCTAGCAAACCCTGCACAATCATCCCAAGAATCACCCAAACGAATGCATAGCATTCCCCTACAACACAACTGCTTTCCCATAGATACTGATATGCATGTTGCTGATGGTGCACTGATGGAGATGTAAGCAAAAGAATTTTTGCAACATTAGAACTAACGTAGCAAAATAAGATACTTGTGAACTGGAAAAAGACAAATCCAAAGCAGGGGAAACTGTGTATTTAAGCTTTGATAGAAAAGATTATGTAATTAGTAATGGAAAGTGAGAAAGCAAGCAAAACAATGTGTCCTTAAAACTTTACATTCTCTTGTTCTTGGGAAATTAGGAGAAAAGCGACAAGACTGAAATATGTCCTGGCCTCAAACAGCTGTTTGGCATCTAGTCCTGGTTGCCCAATTCCTTAAGGATGCAATTCTCTAGCAGCACTTATCTACCAAGCCCTACACCTCTATGCAAATAAGGAAGTGCAGCTGTCATATAAAGTGCCTGTGCATCCCCCTCCACACCACATTCAGATTAGTACTATGGCCCAGCAAAGTCTGGTGGACAAGGCCACCATGGGGGGGCCGGCTAGAGAAGCATAAAATCATTAATTACTCTCTGAAGGACAACATTTTGTAGTCGTTAAATATTTGTTCTTCAGGACAGAGTTACTGATTTTATGCTTCTGGTTCACTGAGGTTAAAAAGACACCACCAACTTGAACTCTAGTTAATTTAGAAAAAAATAGTAGTTCACATACACCACCAGCTTCTCCATACCTCAGCCATTTTTTGCAGTTTTACAATAGCTTTTTTAAAATTATTAAAAATGGTCTCTCTTCTGCATTGATTTGTGAAAGACCCACACAAACAACGGAGAAAACTGACTACATGCCTACACAGGGAAAACAGGGAAATTGAACACACAAAAAATTCTGTCACATGCACAAAATGAACGAAAACAGAGAACAGGCTCTCTAATCTTTTAGGTATAGAACCATTGGAGGAACTTTTAACAAGAGCAGGGAAATATTTTCAGATAGAAGTATGATCTTTAAGGCAATTGTGTCCCTTTAATTTCAATGGGAGTTGAGGCACACAGCCATTTGTAGGCAAGTTTCAGAGTAGCAGCTGTCTGAAAATGGTGTGATTATATAGTTATTGTGTTTCTATGTTATTTTGACAATTAAAATATGTAGAACTTCACAGAATTTTACATTTTTTAATTTTTTGGTGCAGTATTCCCTCAAGAGTACCAGGGTTCTGTGTGGTGCAATGTGGGTGTGGGCAGCTTGGTGAGGAGTCTGGGTGCCAGGAGAATGAGTCTCTGCAGGGCAGTCCCAGAGAAGGTAGTTAGGGCTTGGGGGAGGCTGGGGTGGGCTTGGTAGGTTAGGGCTCAGTGGGGTGGGGTGCTCCTGAGGCAGGGGATGAGGCTCTGCAGGGTGGGAGTTTGTGGGGCTCAGTGGGAGGTTCTGGGGGCTCCTGACACAGGGGTTGAGGCTCAGCAAGTGCAGGTTTAGGGGGATCATGTGGGAGGTCACTGTACAGGGAGCTGCTCCCCTTATCCACCCAACCCCCGCGCATCCGGACTCCACCGCACCCAGACCCCGCCTTCCCCCCGCCGAGCCTCTCACACACACATACACACACTGTGCAGAGGTTCCTGCAGCCAGGGGAAGTTTCTGAGGCTTGATCTGTATAACCCTGCACGGATACAAAAATGTGAATCCGCATCTGATCTGCATTGTCAAAGTTTGACTCAGACTCACAATTTATCAGACCACTCTGTTTTATTAGCAAAGCTGCTCTGCTAATACATTTAGAAGTGAGCCCTCCGAGTGGGGCTTGTCTTTTAATTTATACAGTTTTTTGGAGAACAAGTTACAGAGAAGTTACAGACAAAGAAGAAAAAGATTTTAGTCACCACCCTTCGAGATCCCTGAGACCAGTCACGTATCTTCAATTACCTGCCACCCTTAACAATCTCCTTTAACAGCTTCCAGTTAACTTAACTAATTGCCCTTCACACCTTCCCTTCCGATGCCTGCTTCTTAGACGTGCTGGCTCTATCTTAATTGCTTCTCCATTCAAAAGCTAACTGTCCCTACGTGTGCTCCCTCAGATACTTTGTAACATGTTTTGGCATGCCCTCTCATATACAATGTATCCAGCATGTCCCCTTATACAACATTATACTTATACAATGTTATACTTCCACAATCCCCCCTTTTGGTCAAGGCTACGCCGATGACCAATGACTTACTGGATTCCATACATCAATCGTTCTTTTTCATTACTTTCACTGGTGACATTTAACAACATTAGATTAGCACTCTGGTTAGGGGTAACCTGATGGATGGTGTGTCTTGTGCAGTTTTGGATACAACAAGAAATCAATTGAAAACACACAAAGATTATTAGAATTCCAAATAGGATAGTCAGGATTCCTTGAAACAACCAGTTTCCCAGACTAGAGAAATTGAATAAGTTACTTATCCATTTCCACAAGGAACTTGGTTCTTCGTGGGGAAGGTATGCAATTTGCTCCAGATGGCTAGCACGATTTATTACCTCATTAGTATTATCAGGTATGTATACACAGCATTCTGTTCCAATTAGAGCACAGGTCCCTCCTTTGCCTGCCAGTATTATATCTAATGCCCGACGGTTTTGGAGGCCCACTTGTCGGACCGCTCCTGCTTCTTTGGCTAGAGCTTTTAAGCTCTCTCCTGTTTCATTGGCCATGATCTCAACCACCGCTTGTAACCTTAAAAGCCTTTTTGCATGGTGGATTACCCCCCTTACTGGGACTAAAGAAATGCCAACAGCTTCTTCCCAAGTTAGGGGACTTATGTTATCCACATACCATTTAGCATCTGGCAAGTCTCCTTTTTCGCCTGAAATTACGGAGGCGATTTCATGGGAGGGATTGAAGCACCCGGAATTGTGGGAAAAGCTGAGCAGGATAACAGATACCTGACCAATTTGCTGGTAACACAGTGTAAGCATTTTCCCCACAAACCCAATGATGTCCCATTAAAGCTGGGAAGGGTTGACTGCAACCCTTTGACATGTAAGAATTTACAAAGGAGGAATAGTATCCCCCAAAGGGCACAGGATGATTTTCACTGGGAGAAGAGGTAGCATTCACATGACATTTGTAGATGGTGCCGTTTTTCTCAGGGAGGCTATAGGGGGAGCAAGAGATTGAATCTTTGGTTTGGTCCCAGGTTGAGAGGAAGTTTATCTTTCCATACCCGGTTCGCCATTCTCCAACCTTGTTTGAATAGTCCCATACACCATGGGACACAATGTATTGGAGACAGCTGCTCCTCCCTAGATTCAGCCCTGTCCCGTTACACACCCAGCACCAGTGGCCCTTTCCTTTCACCACACTTATAAGTTTAGGAACATATGTTTTTCCCAGCCCCCAAGTGTCATTTTCCTTCCATGTCCTTTTAAGTGGATAGGGTTCTCCAGCAAGCTCTGAGGAATTCAAAGGGATTGCCATGGTGGGGATACTAGCTTGTGAATGAGCTGGGATGTGGCTGCAGACCCAGCAATTAGAAATATTCAGGATCTGGGCTATCTGCACCTGTTGTTGGATGAAAGAATTGTCACTGTCACTCTGGATTCCCCAGACCCTCAGGACACAGTAGCTGAGGATTAAGCTTCTCAAAGGACACATGTTGGAAGCAGGACCCTTTCTGGTTCCGACAACCCCTTTCGAGGGAACCGCAGTCACGGTTTTACGTCCACCAGGCAGTAGGCGCTAGGCTCACTACTGCTTCTTGTTTGTTGGGTCCTGCTGTCTGCTTACCCTCTGCTTCTGGCAACCCTTACGAGAGCGCAGATTGTAAGGTATTGCAGGCTGTTCCTCTTTGTCTTCTGGGGTTGAAGCTGGTTCTGCATGGTCTTGCAGAGGTGCTTGGTCCCCTTGAGGTGGTGCTGGCTTACACTGTGAGACGTGGATCCATGCAGCGATGCCGGATAATTTCACTGCTGTCTGGGTGGTGAGCAGCACCTGGTATGGACCCTTCCACCGGGGTTCCCAGGCGTGCTTCCGAAGGTAGTGCCACAGGCAGACCCACTCACCAGGCTCAAGAGTGTGACAGGCAGCAGAGGTGGGTTCCGTCGGCCAAGCTGCTCGCACCTGCGAATGGAAGGAGCTCACAGCTTGCATTAACCCTTTGCAGTACTGGAGGAGCGTGCTGTGAGTTAGGTTTAGGTCTGGGGCTGGGGTAATAGTAGCCATTGTTCGCATAAGGCGTCCCATGATGATTTCAAATGGACTCAATTTGTGTGTCTGGGATGGGGATGACCGAATTTCCATAAGGGCCAGTGGTAAAGCAGCTGGCCAGTTTAACCCTGTGGAACTACAGATTTTTGCCAGCTTATTTTTAAGCACACCATTTCGCCTTTCAACTGCCCCTGCACTCTGTGGATGGTAAGGGCAGTGCAACAGGTGGGTGACATGTAATACCTGGTTTAGATGTTGAACAATTTTTCCAGTAAAATGTGTTCCCCGGTCACTAGACAAAGTGGCAGGAATTCCCTTGGTAGGGATAATGTGGTTTAACAGACATTTTGCAATGGACAATGAATCAGCTTTGCGACAGGGAAAGGCTTCAATCCAGCCCAAAAACAGACATATTATCACTAAAATGAATTCATATTTCTGACACTTTGGCATTTGTACAAAATCAAGTTGCCAGTGTAGGAAAGGTGCTTTAGGCAAACCCCAGAACCCTTGTGTTACTTTTACAGATTTGCCTACATTGTGGCTTTGACAAGTAACACAAGCGGCACAGTGGCGGGTTGCAAAGGAGCTGAAATGGGGAGCCCACCACCCCGCCTTACTCATAGCAGAGACCATCCCCTCCTTGCTGACATGCGAAACACCATGTAGCAGGGCGGCTAGAGATGGGTAGAGTGAGAGGGGGGCTACAAAGGTACCGGTGGGCGATCGCCAAAGGGAATCAGAATGCAAAGAGCAACCCAAAGCACTCCAGGAGTCTCTCTCTGTTTCTGGGGCAGAATCCTGGAGCTGAGCGAGATGAGACAGGGATGGTGGCGTTACAGAGACAGAGAGGGGACCAAGAAACGCTTCTGGTGAAGGTTTTATAGTGGCAGCATGTTTTGCAGCAACATCAGCAAGTGCATTACCTTTTGCCACCTCGGTGTCTGCCACTGAGTGGCCAGTACACTTAATTGCCAAGGCAGACGGTAGTAAAACTGCATACAGGAGGGCGGCAATGTAGGGGCCATTCTTGATCCCAGCATGGATTCACCAAGGGAAGGTCATGCCTGACTAATCTAATCGCCTTCTATGATGAGATTACTGGTTCTGTGGATGAAGGGAAAGCAGTGGATGTATTGTTTCTTGACTTTAGCAAAGCTTTTGACACGGTCTCCCACAGTATTCTTGTCAGCAAGTTAAGGAAGTATGGGCTGGATGAATGCACTACAAGGTGGGTAGAAAGCTGGCTAGATTGTCGGGCTCAACGGGTAGTGATCAATGGCTCCATGTCTGGTTGGCAGCCGGTATCAAGTGGTGTGCCCCAAGGGTCGGTCCTGGGGCCGGTTTTGTTCAATATCTTCATAAATGATCTGGAGGATGGTGTGGATTGCACTCTCAGCAAATTTGCGGATGATACTAAACTGGGAGGAGTGGTAGATACGCTGGAGGGGAGGGATAGGATACAGAGGGACCTAGACAAATTGGAGGATTGGGCCAAAAGAAATCTGATGAGGTTCAATAAGGATAAGTGCAGGGTCCTGCACTTAGGACGGAAGAACCCAATGCACAGCTACAGACTAGGGACCGAATGGCTAGGCAGCAGTTCTGCGGAAAAGGACCTAGGGGTGACAGTGGACGAGAAGATGGATATGAGTCAGCAGTGTGCCCTTGTTGCCAAGAAGGCCAATGGCATTTTGGGATGTATAAGTAGGGGCATAGCGAGCAGATCGAGGGACGTGATCGTTCCCCTCTATTCGACATTGGTGAGGCCTCATCTGGAGTACTGTGTCCAGTTTTGGGCCCCACACTTCAAGAAGGATGTGGATAAATTGGAGAGAGTCCAGCGAAGGGCAACAAAAATGATTAGGGGTCTGGAACATATGAGTTATGAGGAGAGGCTGAGGGAGCTGGGATTGTTTAGCCTGCAGAAGAGAAGAATGAGGGGGGATTTGATAGCTGCTTTCAACTACCTGAAAGGGGGTTCCAAAGAGGATGGCTCTAGACTGTTCTCAATGGTATCAGATGACAGAACGAGGAGTAATGGTCTCAAGTTACAGTGGGGGAGGTTTAGATTGGATATTAGGAAAAACTTTTTCACTATGAGGGTGGTGAAACACTGGAATGCGTTACCTAGGGAGGTGGTAGAATCTCCTTCCTTAGAGGTTTTTAAGGTCAGGCTTGACAAAGCCCTGGCTGGGATGATTTAACTGGGAATTGGTCCTGCTTTGAGCAGGGGGTTGGACTAGATGACCTTCTGGGGTCCCTTCCAACCCTTATATTCTATGATTCTATGATTCTATGATAGGGGTACCAGTAGAGGTAAGAAAACCTCGAGCCTGCCAGAGGGTGCCAAAGTCATGCACAACCCCAAAGGCGTACCGACAATCAGTAAAAATAGTGGCAGAGAGCCCCTCGGCTAGAAAGCAGGCACGGGTTAGAGCAATCAGTTCAGCCACCTGGGCAGAGGTCACAGAGGGTAAGGGTGCAGCTTCTATGGTCTCAGAGAGAGAGACCACAGCGTACCCTGCAAGAAGGTGGCCTTGGTCATTTCTATAACAGGACCCCTCAGTGAATAATACCAGGTCAGAGTTAGGGAGAGGTACATCTGAAAGGTCGGGGTGTGGGACAGTGATAGCAGAGACAGTTGCAAGGCAGTCATGGGGTTCACCATCACTAGGTAAAGGAAGGAGGGTAGCAGGGTTTAACCGGGAGCAGCGCTTAATAGTGATATGTGAGGCTGAAAGCAGCAAAAGTTCATACCTAGTGAGGCGAGCAGAGGAGAGGTGGAGCAGTGTTGCGTTGCAGAAGGAGAGTTTCCACAGAATGGGGAACCATGAAAGTGAGAGGAGAGCAGAGGACAAGGGACTCAGACATCTCGACCAGGCGCGCTGCAGCAGCTACAGCATGTAGGCAAGGGGGTAAACCCTGGGCTACAGGGTCGAAGGTTGCAGAAAAATAAGCCACCGGGCGATTTCTGTCACCGTGCTCCTGAGTAAGAACCCCGAGGGCACAAGCAGATTGTTCGTGACAGAAAAGGGTAAAAGGCTTGTCATAGTTAGGTAACCCTAAGGCAGGGGCAGGGGCTAAATTCTGCTTAAGGGAGATGAAAGCAGCATTTGCTTCAAGTGGCCATGGCATGGGGTCAGGTACAGAGGATCGAGTGAGTTCTTGGAGTGGTTTACCCAGAGAAGCATATTGAGGAATCCATTGCCTACAGAACCCTGTCATGCCTAAGAATTTTCTGACCTGGCGTGGAGAGCAAGGCTGGGGAAAGCTAAGGATGGCTTGTACCCGGGCTGGATAGAGTATACAGGAGCCCTGGGAGAGAAGGAAGCCTAGGTATGTGACAGAAGTTTGGCAGAGCTGCAATTTTGTGCGAGAAGCCTTATGACCCTTGTTTGCTAAAGCTGTGCGAAGTGTTAGTGAATCAGTTTCTGAGGCAGACAGAGAGGGGGAGCACAGGAGTAAGTCGTCCACATATTGGATCAGTGTGGATCCTGATGGGAAAACCAGATCAGCGAGATCCCTGGCTAGGGCTTGAGAAAAATAGGATGGACTCTCTGTATACCCTTCTTTTACCCTGGGGAAGGGTAGTCCATGTATATTGCTGACACTTGTAGGAGAAGGCAAAGAGATACTGGGATTCAGAGTGAACTGGGACAGAGAAGAAAGCGGAGCACAAATCTGCAACAGTAGAGTGGGTTGCATTTGGAGGAATAGACGCTAGTATTGTAGCAGGGTTAGGAACCACTGGAAAAGAAGGTATGACAATACGGTTAATAGCTTGAAGGTCTTGAACAAATCGCCACAATTTGCCATCAGCCTTTTGAACTGGGAGGATAGGGGTGTTACAGGGGCTGGAACAAGGGACAATAATTCCTTGTTCTTTTAATGCAGATATAACTGGAGCAATCCCAGCCTCTGCTTCAGGATTCAAAGGATACTGAGACAGGCGAGGCATAGGTTTGGAATTGTCTACAGTAATCCGAACTGGGTCAGTATTTAATCGGCCCACTTCAGATGGGTGAGATGGCCATAGGGAGGAAGGAACCTGAGAGATTAGGTGCTCTAGGGACGGAGTTAAGGGACAGCAAGGGACTGGAGTGGAGAGGGAAGTTTCAGACAGCAGGGAGGCTACAGAATCACATAAGGGAGACTGAGGGATTTGCAGATAGACACCATCTGGGGAGCAGTAAATAGAACAGCCAAGTTTGCATAGCAAGTCCCGTCCCAGAAGGTTTGCAGGGGTGGAATTAGAGAGGAGGAATGCATGCTCCTCAGAGAGGGGACCGACCTGAACAGACAAAGGTTTAGAGAGGGGAAAAGAGGTAGGGATCCCTGTAATGCCAATAGCAGACACAGATTTTCCAGATCGGGGAACCTCAGGCAAGTCAGTGGTGCGGATTGTAGAAAGAGAAGCTCCAGTATCAACAAGGAAAGGGAGAGAGAGATCATTTACAGTCAGGACACATTCTCCAGTAGGGGACAGAGGTAATAAGGGAGCTAAAACTTTGTGAGGTTCCCCAGCATCCCATCATTGTTGGGGTGAAAAATAGGGTTGGGGGGATCAGCTGGAGGAACCAGCGGGGGGTTCACTTGATTTCCCATACAATTATTAGGTCGTCTTGGACACCCTTTTTTTCCAGTGTCCAGGCTGTTTACAGTAGTTACAAACCCCAGTTAATCCAGCCCCCCGCCCCCTTCCGCAACCCCGTCCCTGTCCCCGGTGTGGTCTGCTTAGTCCTGAATAATGCTGTATCTGCAGAGCCATTAACTTTTGGGAGGACTGTTCCTCCTTTCCTTTTAAAGTGCGGTGGCAATGCTCTGCTACTGCCAGCAATTTGTCCATGGTTTCAGTCTCCCATCCCACACTTATTCGTTTTAACATGCTGCCTGTGGCAGGGAGAAGACCATCAACAAATGCATGTGCCAAGGCCCCCTGCCCATTTACATCGGGCTCTTGTATTCCTGAATGTTGTAGGAAAATATCAGTTAGCCGGGACCTATAGTCGCCTGGGCTTTCTCCTTGCCCTTGCTTACAGCAACGTATTGCTGTCCAGTTTGTTTTAGGAGACCACACTTTGGGAATGGCTTGATACAGGCGCTTCCAAAGAGCCATACACTGGTCTCTGTATGCCGAATCTGGGCCAGTACTTTTTATGGTTGAGTGGCATGCCTCAGCTGGCCAGTCTGCGACAGCCAACCATTTTTCATAATAACTGGCAGGAGCTAACAATTTACACAGTTGGAGGAGATCTGTCTCAGAGGGTTCATAGGTTTCACAGATTAACAGAAACTCCTCAGCAAATTTGACAGAGTTTTCCTGTGGTTTGGGAAAACTTTTAACTATAGATAAAAGTTCCGTACGAGTCCAGGGCTTATAATCCCATATGGACTCACTTTCTCCCATCTTAAGGACTCGTAAGGGTGCCACAACAGTTTGATCAGAGTCTCATTAACCTCCCATCAGGTTCTCTTTTCCAAGAAGAAATGTCAAGAGAATCTTTGCAGTCTGCTTTGGATTTCTTCTTCATAATATTTTGCAGAGCTGCGAGGCCAATGAGGGTATCTTCTTCACTTTCATTATCTGTAGTCACTGAAGATTTTTCCTTTTCTGATTTCTTATTTGCGCAGGAGTATGGTGGGGGTCAGGTTTGATCCGGATCATTGCACAGGACTGGGCAAAGGGGAGCGCTCGGACTAGTGGTGGGAGAGACTGCATCCAATTGAACTGTTAGTTTTTTGATAGAATTTTTAAGAGAGGTGAGTTTTGACTCAGTCCATCTACGATTTGCCTCTTCCCACCACTGCATGAAGCAGTCTACTTCTCCTCTCTCCAATTTGGTTTTTGGGAGGATGAGTTTGCTTTTTAAAGTGTCCACTCGATCCTTGTCCCAAGAACCTAACAGTGGCCACTGTAATTTGGGGTTCTCTAGAGCTAATTTGGACCATTTTTCAAGAAACCTACAAGAGTCCGGACCCCTCCTAAAATACATAAAATAAGCTGGAGTTCCCTTAGGGAACTGTTCTACCTTAGACTTCTGATTACCCATCCAGGAGGACTTCACACAGCACTCACACAAGAAGGAAATTCGGGCTCAGCAGAGCGGTACCCGGTGCAACACACAGAAAGGAGCCCACAGGCTACTGCCTCAACTGCCCTTGCTTTCACACCAGGGGTTATACCCAAGGCGTGGTGCGGCTGCAGCTGTGCAGATTCCACTTATTCAGACCGTGGGGACGGGGACCCCTTGGTCAGCCAGTCTCCGGACAGAGATGGCTCCCAGATTCACACACACACACCACGGGGAAGACGGATAGACACTAAGACAAGACAGTCCTCAAACCGGTTAAAGCACAAAAATAATAATTACCTGAGACGTCTGATTCCAGAAGCTGGATCCAAAGACCCCTACCCGAACAGAGTGGGAACCAACAAGTTCAATGGCGTAGACTGCGCTGCTGCTGTGTACCTTTCTGTCTTGTGGAGGATTGCTTGGACTAAGCGTCCAGGCGCCGGCTGCCACGATCGTCCTGCAAGGCAGTCAGGGATCACACAGCCTCAGTGAAGCCGCTTGCCATCTCGGTGAGACCTCCCAATTGTCAAAGTTTGACTCAGACTCACAATTTATCAGACCACTCTGTTTTATTAGCAAAGCTGCTCTGCTAATACATTTAGAAGTGAGCCCTCCGAGTGGGGCTTGTGTCTCTTAATTTATACAGTTTTTTGGAGAACAAGTTACAGAGAAGTTACAGACAAAAGAAGAAAAAGATTTTAGTCACCACCCTTCGAGATCCCTGAGACCAGTCACGTATCTTCAATTACCTGCCACCCTTAACAATCTCCTTTAACAGCTTCCAGTTAACTTAACTAATTGCCCTTCACACCTTCCCTTCTGATGCCTGCTTCTTAGACGTGCTGGCTCCATCTTAATTGCTTCTCCATTCAAAAGCTAACTGTCCCTACATGTGCTCCCTCAGATACTTTGTAACATGTTTTGGCATGCCCTCTCATATACAATGTATCCAGCATGTCCCCTTATACAATGTTATACTTATACAATGTTATACTTCCACAGCATCCACCAGGATCAACCTACGATCTGACCCATGATCCACTAGCCATCTTTTACATATGTCCGCACCCACAGCAGCAAGCCATATCACAAGGGCTAGTGAGGGGGAGGGGAGGGAGCAAGTGGGGGGTGGGGTCTTGCAGGGAAGAGGCAGAATAATGGTGGGGGCTGGGGAAAAGGGGTAGTGCAGGGGCGGGGTCTCGAGGAGAAGGGGCAGCACACAGGAAGTGCCAATTTAATTTAGCATGCCAGTGCAGACAAGCCCTGAGACATCAGACTCTGAGGACAGCATTGGAACTTCTAAAAGAAGGGCTAGAGCTGTCCTGTCAAGCAACTTCAACACTTGAGTCTAGTATAATAGTCTTCTCTGCTTGCTGTTGGCCTGGTGAGGGGGTAGAAATGCTACTATTGCCAACTGATAGAAATTCACCTTTATCTTAAAGGTAACCTGTATGGGGAAGGGAAAAGGTATCTTTTTTTTGTTTTGTTTTTCATTATGGTGTATAAAAAAAGACCTGAAATGTATGTGTATTTTTAAAGGTTTTGTTTTCTGCTTATTTTGTACATTAGAAATCAGATCTGATCTAGTCTGGAAGACCGATAACTGGAGAACTAGTGAAATGATGACATAAAAGAACAAAGAGAATGAAAGCTGAGCTACCCCTCTCCTTCTACTCTCTAGCTTCCTCCCTGCTTCCTTCCTCTAGGCCTGTAGATAGCCCCCAGCTAATTAGGCTGGCAGCTGTTTCCCCTTTGCCAATCAGGCACAGGTTTCTCTAGCCAGCCCCAATTTACCTCTCTTAATGGGAGTGGCATGACAGAGGGCTGGCTCAGGAGTCCCAGCGCAGCACCCTTTCACAGTTCCCTATCACTGCACACGTGCTGAAGGACCAGGAAGAATGTGACTCTCAAAAAATAACCATACAAAAGAAAAGAAGTCAAATAAAATTGCAGAACTAGTTAAATTTTCTTCTCACATTATGTATTTTCTTCAAGATTCTACAAGTTTTCATGATTGAAAAGTAAAAAGAAGTTTTTAAATCTGGCTTTTGAAGCTATGATTGATGATTTAAAACTCCTAAAATGAATGTAAAGTGCTCTTCATGTATTGAGGAGATGGAGATAACTCTGAAAAGGATTGAAGGGTCATAGCTGATGAGCAACTCAACATTAGTTCCCAGTGCAATGCTGTGGCAAAAAGGGTTAACACAATCCTTGGATAAATAAACAGAGAGAAATGAGTAGGAAGTTGATTTTACCTCTGTACTGCACTAGTGAGACAGATAGTGCCATACAGTTCTGATGTCCACATTTCAGAAAAGGATATTGAAACACTGAAGCGGGAACAAACAAGGGCCACAAAAATTATTTAGGGGCTGGAGAAAATGCCTTATAACAAGAGACTTAAAAAGCTCAATCTATTTAATTTATCAAAAAAAGATTGAGAGGTAATTTGATCAGAGTGTAAAAGCACCTTCACAGGCAGAAAATACCTGTTACTAACAGGCTCTTTTAAAATCTAACAGAGAAAGGCATAAGAAAGAACCAATGACTGGACACAGGGCCCAGACAAATTTAAAAATGTGTGCCTTATTTCTGCTTTAAGGGTGAGAGTGATTAACTAAACTAGCATAGGAAGAGGTGGATTCTCCATCTCTTGATATCTTCATATTAAGACTGGATGCCTTTCTAGAAGATATGTTTTAGTCAAACACAAAGTACTGGGCTCAATACAGGGTAAGGTTGCCAACGTTCTATTTGCAAAAAACCAAACACCTGTCCCTGCCCCTTTTCTGAGGCCAGACCCCCCTTCCTCCATCACTTGCTCTCCCCCACCTTCGCTCGCTCACTCATTTTCACTGGGCTGAGGCAGAGCTGGAGTGCGGGGGCGGGGGGAGAGGTGGTGAGGGCTCTGGTTGTGGGTACGGGCTCTGGGGTGTGGCTGGAGATGAGGGGTTTGGGGTGCAAGAGAGGGCTCCAGGCTGGGGCAGGGGGTTGGGGTTTCAGAGGGGGTACGGGCTCTGGGCTGGGGTTTCCAGGGTGGGGCCAGAAATGAGGGATTCAGGGTGTGGGAGGGGAATCTGGGATGGGGCAGGAGGTTGGGGTGCAGGGGGGGAGTGAGGGTTCTGGCTGGGGGTGTGAGCTCTGGGATGGGGCTGGGGTTTGGGGTGCAGGAGAGGGCTTAGGACTGGCATAGGGGGCTGGGGTGCAGGAGGGCATGTGGGCTGCAGGCAGCGCTTACCTCAGGCAGCTCCCAGGAAGCTTCTGGCATCTCCCTCTGGCTCCTAAACAGAGGCACAACCAAATGGCTCTCTGCACTGCCACTGTGCTGGGACTCCTGAGCCAGCCCTCTGTCATGCCACTCCCATTAAGAGAGGTAAATTGGGGCTGGCTAGAGAAACTTGTGCCTGATTGGCGAAGGGGAAACAGCTGCCAGCCTAATTAGCTGGGGGCTATCTACAGGCACCGCCCCCATCTCCCATTGGCCATAGTTCCTGGCCAATGGGAGCACTTGAGCTGGCACTGGGGGCAAGGGAAGAGTGCAGAGCTCCTGTGGCCGTCCCTCCACCTAGGAGGCAGAGGGAGATGCTGGCAGCTTCCCAGGAGTCACGCAGAGCCAGGTAGGGAGCCTACCTGTGCTGCTGACCAGACTTTTAATGGCCCAGTCAGCGATATTGACCAGAGCCACCAGGGTCCCTTTTTGACCAGGCATTCCAGTTGAAAACTGGACACCTGGCAACCCTAATACAGGGGTAACAATGTGAAATGAAATGGTCTATGACTAGATCCAGTCAAACTAGATGATCTTATGGTCCCTTCTGGCCTTAAAACTCTATATATCCATGAAAAGAGAGCTACTGAAGGGAAGAAGAGAAGAGACATTATAACGGAGGATTATAACAAGATGCTACCAGGTAAGCAGCTAAATTTTATCAATTCAATAAAATTTAAAATGGCTTATATAAAAAGGTGTGTGAAATAGTCACAATGAGAGATGAATACGCTCAATATTTGAGTTCTTTTGTAGTAACTTAAAATTCTGAAAATAAAAAACCCATGCCATATTCAATGTATTTTAATTTTAAATGGGCTTCTTTCCATTGCAAGAATGCTGTTTTCTGAGAATAAAAAGTGTTTGCTAGTTTGTCAAATGTAGCATAAAAGCAAAATATGAAGCCCCCAAAATAGCCTGAAATGAAGCAGCAAAAAAATGCTTTGGAAAATTTTCCAATGTTTTTGTGCACCTCTAGGTTATACACTTCAAAAGTGAGTGCATGGAAGAATTGACCAGGACATGAATCCTGGTAAGCATTGCTTTCCCTAGAAGAAATCAGCTTCCTTATAGAAAATAGACAGGAGATAGTGGTGGTTATGACAAAAGGCTCAACTATCTGAGTCAGAAAACTGAACTGCAGATGAATCACCGCGAAGCCAATTTTTATGGTTTAATCATGAAAAACTGTATTTGCATTTATCTTTTATCCTGCAGGATCTCAGTGTTTCACAAGCTACATCCATGACTGAAATGCACATACCCTTGGATGGAGAGCGGTACTAGCCAGGGTGGATAAAAATCAATGATTTTTTTTTAAATTAAAAAAATCAGATTTTTTTGATAAAATGCTTCTTGAGGGAAAAAAAGCTATCTAAAGATACATTATAGCTCAAAGATATCTCATCATGGAATAGGGATTATAAATTCTAATTCTATAATATGAGACAATATATTCATGTAATGTTTAAGAAAAGTTTTGTAAATGAGATCCAATAGTTCATGGATTAGGGACCCAATCTTATGAGGTTCCACAGGCTTCTGTCCAGATAATTAAGGTTGATCTTTCTATCTACCCAATGGGACTCAGTGTTCAAGATACCATCAGAGATGCTTAGTTTTGCAGTTCTCAAACTGTGGTTTTGTGTCTCCAGAGGTAACATGCTTGTTAACAGCAAAAATGTTTTAAAATAAATAAATATATAGAGGTGAGAAATAACAGACCTCAACTCTATTGTCCCTCTGCAAGTTTGTGTACACACAGTCAATCCCTTACCTCTCTCTAAAAGTGCAAAGTTTCAAAAAGTTCAATGAATAGAAGATTGTTGGGGGCGGAATAGATCTGGACAAGGGGAAGAAGTCTGGAGATAAATGTGAGAAGTGAGGGATATATGCTTGTTTAATTAAAATATTATGTTTGCTGTTGAAGAAAAAAATCCAGAATACCTAACGTTGTTGTTTTAGTTAAATACAACAATTTAAATGTCTGTCTGGTGCTGCTCTCCTCCTAATACAGCATGGCAAGAAAATCCTCCAAATATTAATGATTAACCTGTTGAATTGAAGATAGTTCACCTCCCAATGACTTCATAAATATCTGCTTCAGTTACCTCTGGTAAATGAAATAACCAAACAACCATTTGTTTTCTGATATAGATTAAAATAATCTGAAAAGCTTTCAAAATAAATCACTGTTTAAAAATGTATAGTGTGTACCTTCTAAAAATGAAACCTACATCTATCTCTGAGATGAGTTGTGAACAATATGTATTAAGGTTATAACAACCAACAAGAATGCACTTTTATGTAGAAAACCATAATTAAATAGAGTCTTCCTGATGAATGATTTAAATCATGATTTCAATCAATTTGATTTAAATTAAATCCACCCTTACTACCACAAAAAATAGAGCTCGTACTAGAGTGAAGTCTTAAGCTAATGAAAAGAAACACTTATACCTCTGGAAGAAGCTTACATCAAAGACAGAAAAATTCAAGGAAAGAAGTCAGCCGAGAGCTGTATATGGAAAAGTTAAATAAGAAAAAAAAAAAATCTGTCACCTGAAGCAGAAGAAGAAAACAACAATTGACCATGAACAAAAACAACAACAAATGAAAGCAGTAGTCTGCAAGAATCTTCTAAAAAGGTGGATTTGTGCCCTTTTATGCTTCTTTAGAAGCAATCAGATGTCAATTTTTGGGCTTCACTGGCTCTGAGGGAAGATTTGTTGGGGGATCACAGATTATGTATATTGTTAATTCTCACAGCTCAGTTTAAGGGGTAGGAGGACAGGATCCTTAACAGAGGCTTTTGTTCTTCGATGTTTTAGTTGTCTATGCTAAATTGTTTGTTTTGTTAAAACAAAAGTGAAGACTTCTAGACAATGTAGCTCAAATTTTTAAAGGTATCTAGACATAGCCATGCTCAGCATTGTAGCACCTAAGTGATTTAGGAATCTAAATGTCATTATCAAAGGGTTTTAGGCACTTAGGGGCCAGTGCCTAAATCAAAAACAAAAGCTAGGCTCCTAAATCAGGTAGGAGTTGCAAACACTGAGCACAGCAACGCCTAAATACCTTTAAAAATCATGGCCTGTGTCTGCAAATCTCTTCCTTTTTCAGTTGCTCAGCTTTTATTCTCTTTGCTCTTATGTCATCATTTCACTAGTTCTCCAGTTATCAGTCTTCCAGACTAGATCAGATCTGATTTCTAATGTACAAAATAAGCAGAAAACAAAACCTTTAAAAATACACATTTCAGGTCTTTTTTATACACCATAATGAAAAACAAAACAAAAAAAAGATACCTTTTCCCTTCCCCATACAGGTTACCTTTAAGATAAAGGTGAATTTCTATCAGTTGGCAATAGTAGCATTTCTACCCCCTCACCAGGCCAACAGCAAGCAGAGAAGACTATTATACCAGACTCAAGTATTGAAGTTCCTTGACAGGCAGAGGTGAAAGTAAGCCGGTGCGCCCCAGTACCAGGGTGGATTGGCTTCCCCAGGTGCAATTTAAAGGGCCTGGGGCTCCCAGCAGTGGCTGGAGCCCCTGGCCCTTTAAACTGCTGCCACAGCCCCACTGCCGGAGCCTTGGGGTAGCAGCGGCAGGGCTGGGGCGGGGATTTAAAGGGCCCGGGGCAGTAGTGGCGGCTGAGCCCTAGGCCCTTTAAATCGTCCCCGGAGCCCCACCACCACTTCCCCAGGGCTCCGGCGACAATTTAAAGGGACCAGGGCTCTGGCCGCCGCTACTGCCCCAGGCCCTTTAAACAGCTGCCAGAGCCCTCGGCTGCCGCTGTAACCTCGGGGAGGGGGAAGGAGGCACTTGCCGGTACAGGGTGGACCAGGACTGGCCCCAGCCCAGCCCCTTCCAGGGGCCAGAGCTGGCCCCAGCCCAGCCCCGTACTGGTAAGTCCCTAGACTTACTTTCATCCCTGTTGACAGGACAGCTCCAGCCCTTCTTTTAGAAGTTCCAACGCTGTCATCAGAGTCTGATGTCTCAGGGCTTGTCTGCACTGGCATGCTAAATTAAATCGGCACTTCTGAGATTGATATAGTCACATCGATTTAGCAGGTCTGGTGAAGATGCAATAAGTCGATAGCAGAGCACTCTCCTGGCAACTTCAGTACTTCACCTCCTGAGAAGTGTGAGCTAAGTCGATGGGAGAGCATCTCTCACCGACATAGCGCAGTGTAGACACCACATTAGGTCAATATAAACATTGCTTAGAGGGGTGATTTTTTTCACACCCCTGAGCGATGTAACTTGCATCGACTTAACCAGCAGTGTAGACCGGGCCCCAGTGTTGTATCAAGGAACTTGGAAGTTAATGATACATCTTTGCAGTCTCTCTCACAGGAACATAGGAATTGACCTGCAAGAACACCAAATGGCCTTTATGGCCTCCAATATTGAGCTTTCCAAGAGGTTTCAAAGAAACAAAAATCTGTGATCTTCCAAGCTGTCAATAAAAATATTTGACACCAATGTTAGCAGTAGAGCTACTTCAGATGCTTATTGTTAACATCTACTCCAAAGTCAGACTTGGGAGCCATTTATTCCTAATCCGATTCCTAACATTTAAACAGGCTTTATTCCACAACAGGTCTACCTCTTACACTCTAGTACTAAAGCTATGTCTACACTACAGACCCTAGAGCAGCACAGTTGTACTGCTTCAGCTGCACCACTGTAAGGTCTCCCATATAGCCGCTCTATGCCGTTGGGAGAAAGCTGGTATATGGGTACAAAGGTGCCTTACAGTGCTATACCTCATTCCTCTTTCCGTACAGGAATAGCTATTCCAGCATAAACACCTTTATATCAATAGAACTGCATCCAAATTGGAGGGCGGGGGAGGGTAGGGGGGAAGGATACTAAGCTTCCTTAGCAACCTCTTGCAAGCGACTATCCAAGGCCTGTTCAAAAAAGTCAGAATAAATTGTACCTCCAGTTCTCATATCTACTATTTTGTTAGACCGGATTGCAGAAATTAATAGGTCAAAGAGCCAAAATTTACCCTTACAAAGACCATATTAATTCATTTTTATTATGCTCATATTTCTCATCTAGACACAGTGTTATTTGTATTATTGTAGCCCTTAGGGGCCCTAGAACATGGACCAGGACCCCAATGTGTTAGATGCTTTACCAACACAGAAGAAAAAAGACAATCCCTTATAATTTGAGTTAACTATCTTCTCAACTATTTTCTTACTGACGTAAGGCCCAACTCTCTATAGTCCTTAGCTCATCTTAGCTTTTTATTAATTATCAATTATTATTATCATTAAGATTGGCACTATACTGACCACTTTTAAGGCCCTCAAGGTAGTAGCTGATTTTAACAGTAAATTACATGGTGTGAATAGCTCAGTTACTTGGTTCTTTAGTTTCTTTCCTTCTCTCTAAGTACATAAAGAGATGGACAGGAAAAAAATATGGGTGTATATATATGTAAGCTATATCTGTGCATGTATCATATATAAAAAAGCACAATACAAGTTAGAAATTACTAATTGTGCAAGGTAATTAACAAGCTGAATGAAAGGCTCGTTCACACACTGTACATACATATACCAGTCTGTTAATCAAATGACACAATATTTTCTCCTTGTTCAATATTTTAAGCTTGTATTTTATCATTCAACTTCTTGGTAACACTCTGTTCAGAACACAAGGGGTGTGACAGAGAATTCAGCCTCAAGATTCACTGTGTTTGAAGCTCACTATGACTGCAATCATGTGGCATAGAAAGATTGTCATGTGATAATGCTTCAACATAGCTACTTCTTTCATAACAAACAGATTTTCTCTTTTGGTATTTTGACATGTGTCTCTTATTTGACTATTCTCAACAGCAGCTTGTCCTGCCTCTGGTCCTCTCATAAAGAAAGCCAATAACATACCTATTCTGAAGAAAAAGATATTTTAGACAATTACTGTGCACCAGATTCCAGCTGTGTAAATTGATGTAGCTCCATTACACCAACTGAAGATCTGCTCCTGTATGTTTATTTTACACTCACACCTTCTCATATATACACACACAAAATGGCATCCACAGAAACACCCATGCCTTTCATAACAACTACAGGGATGATCTTGTGGTTTTCACATTTTATTATTAATTCCTATAAAGAAAAAAACTTAATTAAAAAAACAATGCGTCTTAAGGGGAGCATGTGTAATGCCAACAGACCTCAATCAGCAGGCAGGATCAAACCCCGCACCTCTGGAGCTTAATGCGTGAACCTCTACCACATGAGCTAAAAGCCAACTCGCTGTTAGCTAAGGCTGTAGAGCACACTAATTTGATCTCTCTCTCTAAATGTCACTAGATGTGACAGAACACCACACCCAGCAGCTGTGTAGATTACACATGCACTTAAACTCTTAAAAGCAAGGAAATATCTGGTTAATGTATCCCTTTTAATAAATGCATTATATTCACTTCTATAATTAAGTCCCATGCACTGCCAACATGTACTGTAATATAAGCCATACACTACATGCCTCAGACACTCTATAAACCCCAAATATTAACAGGTAGCTGACTTTGATCTGATGTACAAATATTGGGCCCAATCCTGCAATAGGCTGCGTACCCCCAACTCCCACCAAAATAAATACTGATAATCCAAAGTTTGCTGAAAGAAGACCAATAGAGAGTCTGGAAAGGCTAATTTATGAGGAGAGACTAAGCATCTATTCAGGTCGTGAAGGAAGAGGGGAAGGTAGCTAACCATTTCTAACACATTTTTAAGTATATACCATGGATGGAGAAGAATTATAGGAAGTTGGCAATGAGTGGGTACAAGGAGGAGGAGGTAGGCTGAATATCAGAAAAAAAATATGATAGATGCTCTCAGTGCTCCCCGCAGTGTCACCGTCTGAGGGGGATCTAAAACAGGGCCAGCCTGAGGTGGGAGGCACACAGACAGGATGGGGGAAGGTTCATCAGGTCAGCAGCATGTGTCATGCATTATTCTTCCTGATCCCACAGGGTATGACTACCCTGCATCTAGGAGGAGCCTCCCAGCCTGGGTAGACAGATTTGTGTTAGCTCTGCCAGAGCTAAAATTTGTGTGGGAATTAAAAATAGCAGCAGGGATGTTCCGGCTCCAGTGGAGATGGGCTAATCACCCGCGCTCAGACCATGGGGTCAGTTGGGTGGATTTGTGGCTCTGGTGGCAGCTTGAGCTCTCAACATCCACATGGCCATTTTTAATGTGTTAGCTCAAGCCCCATTAGCATGAATGTCTACCTGGGCTAGGGGGCTGGCTCTTAGTGCAATGTAGACATACCCATAGAGGTGTCTCTGCCAAGTGCACAGGATCAGGGCTTGGTGATTGTGAAGACTGGATACCTGAAGCAGAACGAAGGCCACTCCCTCAAAGATCCAGCCACTTCTTTGACCTCAAACTTGTAAAGGTACAGCAGCACAAAATGATCCTGACGCTGCTCCCTACATTGAGAATCTAGCCTCTAAAGCAGGGGTTCTCAAACTTCCTTGCACCATGACCCCCTTCTGACAACAAAAATTATTACACAACCCCAGGAGGGGGGATTGAAGCCTGAGCCTGCCTGAGCCCTGCCACCCCAGGCAGGGTCACCAAAGCCTGAGCACCACCGCCCCAGAAGAGGGACCAAAAGCAGAAGCCCCAGGTGGAGGACCTGGACCCTGAGCCCCATCATGCAGGGCTGAAGCCCTTGTCCTTTGGCCCCGCGTGGTGGGGCTCGGGCTTCGGCCCCAGGTCCCAGCAAGTCTAATGCCAGCCCTAGCGACCCCATTAAAACAGGGTCACAACTCACTTTGAGGTCACAACCCACAGTTTGAGAACCAATGCTCTAAAGAGTAGTTGGACAGGAAGCACAGCTCTTGATCAGGTCCCCAGAAAGGAAGATTAGGAAGAAACACCACAAGTTTAAACTTTAAGGGTCCAGAAAATTATGGGGACTTCCCCCATATAGATGGCAATCTAGACTAGTGAGATTTATTAGACTGTGGAATAGTCTTCCCAAGGGAACTGATGAAAGCCATACAATGAGACATTTTAGTTTTAAAGGAAAAAACATGCTATAGGGAACAATCCTTCGTTGCCCTAATTTTTATGATTCAATACCATACTTAGATGAACAGTAAGTTCAGGCAAATATTAAAACTTGAGCAAAAATGGAAAACCCAAAAGGTGAGGCACAGTACATTTCATTTCACTATAGTACTAAAAAGCATACCAGCATACAGAAAGAGAAACTCAATTACTGGGCTCTTTTAAACTCAATTACTGGGCTGTTTATCAAGAGCCCATGAAGAGCTTCTTTTCATTTGCTAACCATGTGTCTCCATTTACTGTGTAACATAAGGAACATCAGCCTAACAAACTACTATCCAAGAGGTGACTGGAAAGAGAAAAGCCAGCTTTTGTAACTGATGGCAATATATTTTTCTGTGTGCTTAAATAAAAAATGTATGAAATATTCCTAGAGAACAGACTGGGCCCATTTGTATTGTATCCAAACCTCTCTCTGAAGTCAATAGGAACTCTGGCTCACATAGAATAGGGGATTAGGTTCTTTGTGCATATCTGCTGCAACCTGCACTGCAATACAAAAGTCATTTAAATATGTTTTTCTCCACTCTAAGTAACTGTACTAATCCACATTTGAAAGAGTGAGAAAAACTGATAAATACTGAAAACAGTATGCACAAATTCTCAAAAGTGACTACCAAATTTAATTCCCAACTTGAAAATTCTTAATATATATTTTTTTTTTAATTCCCAACTGACCCCATGGTCTGATTTTTCGCTAGTGCTGAGTTTGAATATCAGGCTTCTTCAAGATGTCTCAGGTTGGGCACCCAAAAGTCCCTAGTAACTTTTGAAACATTGCGCCGTAATATACATACACAGACCTGTGACATCTTGCAACCTTACCTCTAAAGTATCCCAAGTGGGCGCACACCAGGAGTCGCAAACTTGTGATGTCCTGAAGTTCACAGCGCGGAGCCAGACAAATACACACAAAAAACTCTGATCGGCAGGACAAACAATTCGCTTCAAGTCATCTTTTGAAAAGCGGGGCGCCCTGGCAGTGCCTTGGCACGTGCAAATCCCTGCACACGAGGCAACAGTTCTTAAAGCCACAGGGCGCAAACTTCTCTGTTACCATAAGGGTTCTGGACTGAACACGTCAGTTCGTAGCTTATTCCCTAACCGACCTCGCGCCGGTGCGCGCAGACATGCGGACAAGGATAATAATAAAATGCATTGAGCGTCTTATCTGCCCGCGAAACAAGAGTGGCTGCACGTCAGCGCGGCACGGGCAGGGGCTCAGAGCCGGCGGGGAGCGCACCACGGCCACGGCGGGTTTGTCACCGGTGGCGGGTGCAGCGGCGCGAGCCCTGCTCCGCGTGCGCGCGAGGCAGAAGCGCGCCTGGAGCCGAGCCGAGCCGAGCCGAGCCGCCGACCCCGCGCGGTTGCAGGACCCTCCCGCCCCGGTCCGTGCCCACGTACCTGAGCAGAGCGAGGCGGCGGCGGACAGGAGCAGCAGCGCCCGCCGCATGGCCGCGGTGCTGGGCTGAGGGCGCCGCAGCGGCCAGGTGCAGCGGGGCTCGTCGCGGTGGCTCCCCCGCTCCCCCCCCCCACTCCCAGCCGTGCGCCTGGCGCTCCTCGGGCACCACTGGCCGCGGCACCCTGAGCCGGGGGAGGGCTTCTCCGCCAGCTCCACCCCGCCCCGGGCCCACCTTCCCGCCCAGCCTGCCCCGCCTACACCGGGCTGCGCTAGGGGTTCAGGCGCTGGTCACGGCACTGCCGGCGCAGCGGGGCTCCCCGGGAGCGTCCTGCTGGCGGGCTGCACCGCCCGGGCTGCCGGCAGAGCATCTCTTACACCGGCTTGCGGCGGGCTCTGAAGAGTCTGCTCAGATTTAGTCTCCGTCGTGCAGCTCTGCTTGATCGTTTAGACGGTGGGTGGGTGAGACCATCGCCCGGCAGACCGGTGTCGTTCAGCACGTGTGGTTAGCCCGCGGGTAGTCTGCTCTCGTTAGCTAGCAGCCCTCACTACTTTGTTAGGAGGGGGAAATGCCCGTCCCCCTTTTTATAAAACACTAGTACTGGTTCTAGGCTTTGCAGAGTGATCTTCCACCCTCATACGCATCTAGGGGCTTGGCTTCAAAAAACCAACAGGTGCTAGTGATTTAACAGCCCCTTTCCTAAGTTGTAAAAAAACTATATCGTTAAGCAACTTGAAGAAAAAACATAAAGAGGATCTCCCATGCCCCACTTTATGGGCCCACTCCTGCTAACTACTGAAGTCATGGGGCTTTGTCATTGGCTTCCAGCGAGTGGAAGTGGGCTCTGTTGCAAAATGAGCTGAGATACAGCTCCCAAAGCTCAGCGCTGTAACAGTTAAGGAAAACACTGAACAGCTCTAAAGCTGTATTCGGTTTCTATAAATATTCACAAAAAATATTTTATTGATCACCACTACAGTGAAGGGGTTAGAACAGCCGGAAACTCAGTAAACTCTCTTCTGCTGTGCCTGTATCAGATAGGGGCTCTAGCTGGAGGGGCAGGATGCCCTAGGTACTCAACCTGCGATTGCTGGCTCCTACCAGGGGCAAGAAGACATGTTTTTTTCCTGGTAAGCCCTGTGCCTACAAAGCCATTTTATTATTTAATGGAGCTTAATTTAACACTCACATTAACATTAAGGGACAAAAGTCAATTTCATTTCGTGTGTTCCCACAAATTAGAGGCCAGATCATCCCTTCCCCATAAAAAAACCCTGCTGCAGAGTCAAGAGACACACATTAGCACAGACATGGTTAAGTCACCTCTGCATAGCTGGGGGATCTGTGGACAGTGGACTCAAGCCTGCACGGATCACCAGGGGACAATCTGGGCCTATGATATTAAATATTTTTGCACAAACAAACAATTATCTCACAGTCATAACCTATTTACTTGTAATCATGTTTTTATATCATCATACTCATTGCCACAGCAACTATTAAGAGGCCAAACACTGGCATAAGATATCCACATTAGAGTAATCAGTAGGAAATATTGTTCTTCAAGGGGAAACAATACACTTACCCATAGGACCTCCTCCAGTAAATCAGCTAGTGAGATAAGAACTACAAAGAAATGAAAAGGAAAAAAAGCATTTTAAAGCAAAGCTTAACTGAGTAATATACTAATATTTTAGGCTTAAATATCCCCTTTTCATCTCAAAGAATCCTAAAACACCACCTAGATGCAATGTATACAAATTATGCAGAAAGATCATATTACAGGCTAATGAAATGTAGCCATCTGCGGATTGAAACATGGAACTGTGTAACAGCGCACTGAAATGACACCAAAGTTTGTGAAAGAAGAGCATACAATACCATACCTAAAAGAAATGGTGAAGAGGAAGCTAGGAAAGCTGAATAGTTGTTTTTTTTTTTTTAAATTAGAATTTGACCAAGTCACCAGAGAAAAGTACCATAGATTAGTTAGTGGCCATAATTGTTAGGAACCTCTGTTTTGTTTCTTTTCTATAAACATTGTCTCTGACAGCACAGAGCCCCCTAACCCTATATTAGCTCAAATAGAAAGCGGGCCAGCTACTGAATCTCCAGCAGGGCTTCCTACAACACTGTGATTTAGCAGGATCACCAAGGAGGAATCCAGCCCAGTTTATCAAACTTAACTGACAAGTATCCTAGACCAAGGTGGTATAGTTTACATGCCACAAGATCAGTTGCAGCTAGTGTTCTGAAATATGCACAGCCATCAAGTTTTATGTAGCTCCATGTGTCATTTTGAGTTAATTTGTAGGTTTATAAATTTGCACAAAACAGACTTCCATTTATAGTCAACACACCCTGCCTCAAGGGATACGGCATGCATCTGTATAAAATATGGCAGCTATGGCTGGGGTGACTAGAAGAAAACTGGTGGCTGATGTGGGAAGGCAGTAGCAGGATGGCTGGGGGACACTTAGGGACAGTGAAGGTGGAAGTGGCAGTGGTGGAGTGCCTGGAGTTGTAGGGGGTGGGTGTTCGTTGATTGCTTGTGGGTACTGGGTTGCCTGGGGTGGTTTGCTGGCTACGAAGAGGGATGCAGAGGTTGTGGGTGAGCCTGCAGAAGATGTGGTGCTGGGAGAATGATGCGGGTGAGCTGCTGGGATTACAGGGTGGGTCACAGGTATAAAGTAAAGTTGTGGGTGGGTGGGTTACAGGTTGTTGCTACTGGGGGTTTGGCTGGATGCTGTGGATGCAGCCGCTGGGCTTGGGTGTGTTTGCTTAGGGACAGCTTAGTAAAGCCTGATGCAGGAGAGATGAGGGAGCCAGACACCAGTGCTGAGTCCCTCTGGTGCTGCTGCTGCTGACATCCTTCCTCTAGCCACTGCTACCTGTAGTTCCTGCCTTGGATCCAGCAAGTGCAACATCATGAAAGAAGTCATCGGGTTGCCTGCTCAGCATGTGCTGCTGGGGATTCAACCTGATTTACAGAAAGGCTTGACAAGTGTCCTGCAGATGCATGTTGTTTTTTAGCCTTGGCTTTGACTATTGGGTCTGTGTTCTGGAAGCGCAAGCCAAGTAGAAGGGCAGTGGTTGCCAGATTTAGCTAGTTATCCACTTGCTTTGAGAACAGGAGTGGGCATATTATAAAACAGGAATTTCCATAGAGGATAACTTTGAAACTGTGCTTTTGTATAATTGGTATTATACATTAGCTTCAGCTAAATCTCCTCAGAAATCAGTGGCAGTGTGGAATGACCGTATAAAATCAGAACAATAAATGCTAGTAGGCATGTGAGCTACACTAAAAGAATATACATCACAGCTATGGGTCTTAATTTTAAACATCTGTGGAAATTGTTTCATATCTGGTAAAGTAAAGTCAGTTGACATATATATTTCGTTAAATTCCTTAGAAATCTTATGATCATGTGGTCCTATGCAGACAAAAAAGTTAAAAAAAAAAGTAACATCTGCTTTACTGGGAGTATCAAAGTACATAAAGACAGTTTAGACTGAAATAATTTTACTCGTAGTTAATTTAATTAAAATAAATAAGACACTGGATGTACAAAACTAGGGCATAATTGAATCTTGTAGTTAAAAAAATAAGCATCATGGCATCAGAGTAACAAAATAACATGGCTTTTGGGTGCAAACTGAAAAGCCCAAGTGAGGTTGTAGCATTTGATAACGCCAAATATTGGAATGGTGGTCTTACAGCATGAATATTATTCCATGCTATTCTCATATCAGGCTTTCGGTATCACAAGTTTTCTTCACCATGTGATGATCTCTCCTTATTTTAAATCACATGCTATTTTTATCTCATTTCATTTTGTCTCATCTAGAGATGGTCTTGAGACAGAACCACAGGTCCAAAGCTTGCTGAAATCTGGGATTCTTGAGATCCAGATCCAAACTTCACAGCTCAATTCCATTTCTAATTTCACCACATCCTACCAAGATGTAATTGCATCTTACCACATGTGGAACTGGACACAACAAAAATTGGTGAAGAGCTTTAGCTGAAAAAAAAGGGGGAGAAATTTCAATAAAGTTGAAATGTTTTGTTTCCATATTTTCTAAATTAAACATTTCATCTTTTTGTTTTAGAATGACATTTTGGTTAGAAATTTAGCTGATTTAACTAAAAACAAGAAGGGTAAAAAACCACAGCTGAAAATTAAACAAAATGTCAGGTTGAATGGAATGTTTCATTCCACTTAAACTGACATTTGTTCAGATTTCTCACTTTGGCTACTGAACTAAAAAAAATAATAATAATTCACCCAGTTATAACTGTATGCTCTAAGCTATAAAAGTAGCCTAAAACCAGCCTTAAACAATCTATTCCCTTCTCAGAGCATTTACATCTTTCAGCAATATGTTGATAGTTTTCATACCCTCCCTTTGGTCACCATTCAGCCAAGCTATACTTTAAAGCTTTCCGAATACACCAGAATCTTTCCACCCCTAAATAGTTTTCAGTATTCTTTCCTGAATACCTTCCAATTTGTCAATATCTTTCTGGTATTGTGGTATCCAGAACAGTATGCAGTGTCTTTTGCGTGGTTTCACCACTGATCTACAAAGGAGGACTGCCATCTCCCTGGGTCTAAGACAGTATAAGCATCCCAGAACAGTGCTGGCTCCCCCGCCCAATATGTTGTTACTTGCTGTAGTGTAATTTCTCCTTAAGGCCACCATGTTTTTATAACCTGAGAGCCCCAGCAGTGCTAGTGAAGTCAGCAGTACATGAAATAGCAGAGAAGCAGGTTACTGGAGCTCTGTCGATAAAATAGTGTTGTACCTGTTCCTACACAAGAGTCTGGATTTACTTGTTTTAAGATCGTAACATCAGCCCTAATCCAATTTCCTATTCATTATCATCCCTAGTTCTTTTTGGCATTACTGGTTTCTAAGTATCTCTTCCCAAACTTATTCTGTATTTCTTGTCTGTATTTCTGCCCTATTTCAAAGTGCTTTTTGAACAATTTGTCTGTCTTCACTTAATAATGTAGTATAGGTCATTTGCAACTGTAACTTCTTTCAGCTCAGTAGAAATGCTTAATTAAACTAAGTCTCACACCAGTACCAGTATCTGCAGCACTTCACTGTACATCCCTTCTTAGATAACACTTTTTACTCTAAACAATGAGGGGTACTTGTGGCATCTTAGAGACTAACAAATTTATTTGAGCATAAGCTTTTGTGGGATAAAACCCACTTAAGGCAATCCCATCTTTTCATGTACTGTGTGTGTGTGTATATATATTATATTCTGCCTCCTGTATTTTCCACTCCATGCATCTGATGAAGTGGGTTTTAGCCCACGAAAGCTTATGCCCAAATAAATTTGTTAGTCTCTAAGTTGCCACAAATACTCCTTGTTGTTTTTGCTGATCCAGACTAACACGGCTACCACTCAGACTTTTTACTCTATTTACAGCTCTTCAGATGTATTTCAATCCATGTGATGTCAGCTGGTCCCAGGTTGGTTGTAATTATTTTATCCAATATGATTTCATGACAAATTACATCAAATTTTTTAATCTCTAGACACACCATGGTTAATCTCTCTCTTACCCACTAATTTTGTGATTCAATCAAATAAAGCAAATTTGTGTGCTTTATGAGTTTTTTATGCCACCTATTGCTCATGGTTTCATTGTTCTCTAAATGTTTAGGGGTTTTTTCTTTTCATATTTGTTCCATTATTTTAATTAGGGATTCAAATTAAATTTACTGGATAGTAACTGCTAGAGCTGCTCTTTTTTCTATTTTTAAAAGACTGACGCTAACAACATTTTTTCCCTCCAGCCCTCTAGTACCTGGCCAGTTCTACATGACATTTCAAAATTATCTACATGACATTTCAAAATTATTATGCTAGTTCTCTTAAAACCCCAGAAAGCATCCCAGTGAGCACCTGATGACTTTACATATGTAATTTGTCAAGTATTCCTTTACCAGCTGTATAGTCATAGTTACACTGACATGGTCTTTATTAACTCTTAATCATCTGTAGTCCCTTTCCACTGCAGCTTTATCTCCATTCTGGTTTATTAAGGTTTCCTTTCTAGATCTTCTTTTCACCCAGTATTTATTGAAAAAATGTTTTTGAGGCAATATAGTCTAGCAGATTAGTAAAGTGTGGGGAGTCAGGAACTCATGAATTCTAAGGGCTTATCTACATGAGGAAGCTCTTGCAGAATAAACTATGATGTGAATTTAAAACTCAATAGCTATTCTGCACTAGCTTCCCACTTACTCCACAATACAAGGGCCTTTTTGCAGTTTAACTGAATCCACTCTGAACATGGATTCAGGTAAACAGGACAAAGGCACTCGTTGCCCTTTTCTATTCTGACATAATTTTTATAGCTATTCTGTGCTCTTTCCCTGGTAGACAAGCCATAGTCCTGACTTTGCAACTGCTTTTGCTGTGCGGCATAGGGGAAGTCACTTAACCTATTGGTTTCCCGTTGAGAAAATATAGGACACTTTTCTTCTTCTTCTTTTTTTTTCTTTTTTTGCAAACACACAAAACAAGTACTTACCCTCCTAGTTCATGGGTTATGAAATCAATTAGATAGAGGAGACAGGAAAAAATCAATTATCCTTTTCTGGCTCTCATTGAGCCCACTGTTGGATTCTCTAGGATAGGATGAGAACAAGCAGAAGCAGATACCTATCGCTGCCACTTCTGGACTCAGGAGCTTCACTGGTCAGTTCTCTGGGGATGGAAAGGGAGGAGACAACTTTTTAACATGTAACAGTGAGTACATCTAAACTGGAAGAAAGAAGGTGATCATTCACATTACGCTGCAGTCTTTTGAATGGCAATACCCTTAAGTAAAGCTAGCAGAAAATTTTCCAAACATTTTTCCTTTGGAAAATGTGTTTTGTGAAAATCTAAATTTTCTACTCAAACATGTCAATTTTGATGAAATTTCATTTGAGAAAAATATTGAAACAAAGTGTTTCATTAATGTGAAAATGGTCCAGACATTTTCAGAATGGAATGTTTTGATTTTTCATTTCAAAGTGACTTTCAAAATTAAATTTTATTTTATATTATTTTAAAAAATTAAAAAGTCAAAATTGAAACACATTTATGTTGATCCAAAAGACATTTGAAAATTTTGTTTCATGAGAAATTTAACATTTCATTTTGATTCAGAATAAAAATACATTTCAAAACAGATTTCCCTGCAAAATAGAAATTTCAGTGCATTCACAATTCTACCCTCACTCAAATCTCCTTGCCCAGGAGATGATATGGGATCATAATGGCATTTCAAATATGCCTTGTAAAGAGATAATGGTAAACGTTCCTTCAGATTAACATGAGAGCATGTGCATCTGCACAATTTTACGTGTAGAGATGGTCAGGAACTGGAATTTCCATCCTGTGGAAAATTCTGACATTTCAGAAAATAATCCTTTCAGTATCAAAACACAAAGGCAAAATTTCAAAATCTTCTAAAGATATGAAATCCCAGAAAAATGTTTCAGTACATTAAAGTATACCATATATACACACACACACACACACACACAATATAATACAATATTAAAATCAATATTTTGCTACAATATGAAAACTGAAAGAAATATTAATCCAAATATCTCTCTCTTATGCCTTTTCCTATTAGTTGTTTGTGTATATCAGTACATAATAAATGAATGATAAATATAATTAAGCTAGAGAATTCACTGATTCGACTGTGCTGATCCTCATTAAGTAATCTTGATCAAAGTCCACCATAGGGAGAGAGCTATTGAGTATGTAGTTTAAAGTTCATACAGTACTAAGAGCCAAGGCAAACCAATGGGAGCTGATGGTTTCTGTCACCAAGCCCTTAGTACTGCATGGACTTTCAGCCATTTTGTTATGGGTTATATACAGTACCTTTATTAGCAAAAGGAGTGAAGAACATGCTGCACCTTCCAGGTTAAGGCCTTAAATGCACAAACTTTCATGTGTTTTTGGTGGCACTCTTTTTACTTCTTTAAATAAACATTTTAATATTTTCCTTAAGAGCATTTTTAGATGGTGAAAGTAATTAAAATGTTGAACAGGTAAAGATTCATTTAATCCTCAGAAAAAAGACTTTTCAGTAGCCATGAGTAAACAAGTGTAATGTAAGAATCATTCTTAGACAATTACTTTAAGGTCAGTGTGACTTGTTTGCTTAACAACCACTGTGGTTTGAAATAATTAAAGAATGTTGGGTTAAACAGATCCTTATTAGAGTCAGGAACTTAATAAGTGGTAACCAGATAGTAAAATATTCTTTTTTTCCTTTGTTTCAGGCTGATATAGGATGGTATTGTCATGAAGAAATCTATATTCTTGAACTAAGTTATATTAATTTGAGACATGCTGGTTTAATACTTCCATGTGATTACTTTTACACAAATGTTAACAGCTAGGCAAATTAGAAAGTTAGAAACTCCATTAATACTATAGCAGAAAGACTAAAATATAAGAAATAAAATAACCCAAAAAGGGTTAGAATTTAGCAGTTTTTAAGTTTAAATATAAGATAGATGCCCCAAACGCTATTGTACAGTTGATTAACATGCAAATAAAATATGTCAAGTTAGCCAGAGAGCTTCCATGAGAAAATTAATAAGGACTACACACTTCAAAGTGTGTTCACTGTTTGATAGCAAGTTCTACATGTACACAAAATATCATGCAAGCCATCTTCTAATATATTTCTCCACACAATACACTGCATATTATACATTTGGTAAAGTATACTGCTGCTTTGCAGACTTTGCAGATCATGGAGGGTTGAGAATTGGGGATGAGAAGCGAATGCTAAACTTCCCCCACTCAAGGAAATATATGTCAAAAGCTAATTAAAACCAATTTACAAATCTAGATTGTAACAACAATCTACAAAAGCAACAAAAGCAATTAATTCTTGAGGTCAAGACTGCCATGCCATTCTTAATTAACTTTGTTGTTCCCTAGAATTACAAGTCAGATGGTCCTTAATCAGGGGTTCTGAGGGCAGTGGATCGTCTTGCACGTGTTACATTACAGAAGCACAGCAGAATAAAGTTATGGTCACTATGTTAGGCTTAACTCAGAATTTTGTTTCCTTTTGGGGGGGGGCGGCGTTAGGTTTGACCCTTAACATTCATTTAAAGCAGATTTTAAGATATTTGTTGTATTTATGTTGTGAAGCTAGACTGATCATCTCAAGGACAGCAAAATAAAAACTGGGTCAGTGTTCAGCTGTCTCTCTACCCTCCTTGAGTACAATGTCTCCAGCCTAAGCTACCATAGGTCCTTTAATTAATATTACGAAGACTTAACTGCACATGAACTATTGTACTGTCCAAGCCTTTCCTCTGTGGATGTGTATCTGCAATAGTGCAGGCTGGATGCTAGTTCCAGAATTCCCATTCCATAGCAAAAAACACCACTTGGATGCAAGAGTTCCTAAAACAAAAGAAGCTCTGTAATCAGTCCCCACAAGCTGCTGTTAACTTTCATCCCAGGGGCACAGCAGAAAAATGCTTCCCTCCTTAATTTCTTTTTATTCATGGTTGCTTTCTATTGTCATCAGAGGTGTTCGTTTCATTGGAGGTCTCTGTACCAACAGGGATCATGAAGCAACATGGCAGTCCCCCAGAAAGCTCTCAGCTTTGCCAAATGGTGGTGAAATTGCGGACTGATGCTTCCTTCCTTGTTCCTGTTTTTCCCTTGAACTGTGATGATTTGAAATTAAAAGTAATTCCCTTCACCTGGTTGGTGCAAATGAGAAGACGTTAGAATCTGTTTTCATACATGGAATAAAAGATATCAGAGTTTCTTCCTTTGTCCTTGAAGAACAGGTATCCAAGTATTCTAATGCATAAAGCAGGGGACTAGCCCAGACCTTGCATACTTCAACTGCCAAACTTGGAGGCTTAATGAGACCTTCTTCCAGGAGTGGTTTTCCATCCATCATAATATCCATCCCTAAAATTTTCTGATTATTTTTTGGGACTGCTCAGATCAACCTGAGAATTGTGATGCACTGGTACTCTTGTGTTATCACCCTATAACTAACGATTTCAAATAATAAAAATCTTGACAGTGGCAAATATAGACATGATATGCCTGTGTGTGTCAGGGAGGGGCTGGACAAAACCCAAAGCTGAAATACTTTGGGTCAAAATAGCATTGTGGTGTCTCATGGGAATTGTAGTTTGGGTGCCTTATGTTCCCGTTCTCCTCAATGGGCTGCGGTCTCTGGCCAGGAAGATCAATAATGCACCCTTTTCCCTCCCCAAAAGGGGAGAATGTGGTGCATCATGGGAGATTCAGATCAGAGAGCAGAACTATGAAGAACTATAGGCAGGACAGAACCAGTTATCAGAAACAATTTATAGAAGAAGCTACTGGGATTTAACATGAGAAACCACACAAAATATAACAGGTGCAAAAATAAAAGTCCTCCTCTGTCCTCTCCACCACACTGTGGATTTATTTTTTAAAAAAATCCACAAAACGCAATATCAGACTGCATTGGTTCCTGCCGACTAGCCACTTGTTCTTGCTTATTCTACACTCAATCATAAAGGTTTAACATTTCAAAGTCTCCGATAACTGCATTTCCTGGTGCTATACAATGGAATGACACACCCCTGTGGACTCAGGACTTGGCCTTTTTTTTTTTTTTTTTTTTTTTTTTTTACTGTATTGGATACTTACAAGAAAATTCTCTTATTTTATGACATAGGGTGACATAATTGTAAGAAGCATGAGCTGGTCTTCCTAGTAAAGCATTATGTAGACATTTACTACATTTATGATCATTAGTAGAAATGGTCAAAAACAGAATTCCCATTCCATTGCAAATTCCAAAATTTCAAAAGTTTATTTTTCTCTGAATCAGAATTAAAAGCTAAAATTTCATAACTTCCCACAAAATGAATATTCTGAAAAATTGATTCAGAATAATTAAATTATTTCATTTGAATAAAGGTAAAAACATTTTGTTTTCATAACGTAATACAAAATATTACATAATAAAATAAAAAATATTTAAATATATTTTATAATAGAACATAAAAGTCAAAACAAAAAACATTGTTGAAGTGATACAATAAAGTGGAAACAATTTGGTTAGTTGCCCCCCCCCAACTGAAAGTATCAAAATCAGTATATTCCCATGAAACTTTTCAATTTTGACAAAAGTATATTGTCTGATAGAAAACTAATCCATTTAAAAAGAAAAGGTCAGCTCTAATAATTAGTTTGTTGTTTTGGATTACCTCCTTCCCCTTTGCCTACCTAAATCAAAGCCTGAAACAAAATAATCTGTTCAATTTTACTAGCACCCAAAAGTGGGAAAGTCTGTATTCCAATACAAATAAGAGACGAGGTCCCTGTCCTGAGGAACTCCCAAACTTATTTCAGACATGGCTCAATGACAGTGGCAACAGGACAGAGGATACAGCAGGAAGAACTCTCCTGTACCTTCTCTCCTCCTCTAGCACCCCTCTCCCCCCACAACAGAGGCAGGCATAATTTAGCCCTATAATTCACTGTATTATTACTATCTCACTGACACTGGAAGGCCCACAGCAGTGAACTAGCTTCAGCAGGGTATAGTGCCAAATTCATCTCATTCCTAATTGATAGATAGGGTCATCAAGATTCCAGTAGGAATCTGACTCTGAGGAAGGGGTCTGAAAGGATTTTCCTGTATAAAAAAAATATACATATGAAAGAGTGTCCAGATATACATATGCAAAGAGTGTCGAATGTATTATGTAAAGTGGCTTGTTTGTTATTTATTTATTTTTGGCTGAAGCCTTGAACCCAAGGTGCCATCTGTTCTACGTGGGCATTAGAAATCTCATACATGCAGTTCCTTAATTCTGATATTCCTTCTTAGTTTGTTTTCTATATCATCCAATTTAGAATCATAGAATATCAGGGTTGGAAGGGACCTCAGGAGGTCATCTAGTCCAACCCCCTGCTCAAAGCAGGACCGATCCCCAATTAAATCATCCCAGCCAGGGCTTTGTCAAGCCTGACTTTAAAAACTTCTAAGGAAGAAGATTCCACCACCTCCCTAGGTAACACATTCCAGTGTTTCACCACCCTCCTAGTGAAAAAGTTTTTCCTAATATCCAACCTAAATCTCCCCCACTGCAATTTGAGACCATTACTCCTTGTTCTGTCATCTGCTACCACTGAGAACAGTCTAGAGCCATCCTCTTTGGAACCCCCTTTCAGGTAGTTGAAAGCAGCTATCAAATCCCCCCTCATTCTTCTCTTCCGTAGATTAAATATCCCCAGTTCCCTCAGCCTCTCCTCATAACTCATGTGTTCTAGTCCCCTAATCATTTTTGTTGCCCTCTGCTGGACTCTTTCCAATTTTTACATATCCTTCTTGTAGTGTGGGGCCCAAAACTGGACACAGTACTTCAGATGAGGCCTCACCAGTGTCGAATAGAGGGGAACGATTACGTCCCTCGATCTGCTGGCAATGCCCCTAGTTATACATCCCAAAATGCCATTGGTCTTCTTGGCAACAAGGGCACACTGTTGACTCATATCCAGCTTCTCGTCCACTGTCACCCCTAGGTCCTTTTCTGCAGAACTGCTGCCTAGCCATTCAGTCCCTAGTCTGTAGCGGTGCATTGGATTCTTCCGTCCTAAGTGCAGGACTCTGCACTTCTCCTTGTTGAACCTCATCAGATTTCTTTTGGCCCAATCCTCCAATTTGTCTAGGTCCCTCTGTATCCTATCCCTACCCTCCAGCATATCTACCTCTCCTCCCAGTTTAGTGTCATCTGCAAACTTGCTGAGGGTGCAATCCACGCCATCCTCCAGATCATTTATGAAGATATTGAACAAAACCGGCCCTAGGATCGATCCTTGGGGCACTCCACTTGATACCGACTGCCAGCTAGACATGGAGCCATTGATCACTACCCGTTGAGCCTGACAATCTAGCCAGCTTTCTATCCACCTTATAGTCCATTCATCCAGCCCATACTTCTTTAACTTGCTGACAAGAATACTGTGGAAGACAGTGTCAAAAGCTTTGCTAAAGTCAAGGAATAACACATTCACTGCTTTCCCCTCATCCCCAGAGCCAGTTACCTTGTCATAGGAGGCAATCAGGTTAGTCAAGCATGACTTGCCCTTGGTGAATCCATGCTGACTGTTCCTGATCACTTTCCTCTCCTCTAAGTGCTTCAGAATGGATTCCTTGAGGACCTGCTCCATGATTTTTCCAGGGACTGAAGTGAGGCTGACTGGCCTGTAGTTCCCAGGATCCTCCTCCTTCCCTTTTTTAAAGATGGGCACTACATTAGCCTTTTTCCAGTCGTCCGGGGCTTCCCCGGATCGCCATGAGTTTTCAAAGATAATGGCCAATGGCTCTGCAATTACATTCGCCAACTCCTTTAGCACCTTTGGATGCAACACATCTGGCCCCATGGACTTGTGCACGTCCAGCTTTTCTAAATAGTCCCGAACCACTTCTTTCTCCACAGAGGGCTGGTCACCTCCTCCCCATGCTGTGCTGCCCAGTGCAGCAGTCTGGGAGCTGACCTCGTTCATGAAGACAGAGGCAAAAAAAGCATTGAGTATGTTAGCTTTTTCCACATTCTCTGTCACTAGGTTGCCTCCCTCATTCAGTAAGGGGCCCGCACTTTCCTTGACTTTCTTCTTGTTGCCAACATACCTGAAGAAACCCTTCTTGTTACTCTTCACATCTCTTGCTAGCTGCAACTCCAGGTGTGATTTGGCCTTCCTGATTTCACTCCTGCATGCCCAAGCAATATTTTTATACTCATCCCTGGTCATTTGTCCAACCTTTCACTTCTTGTAAGCTTCTTTTTTGTATTTAAGATCAGCAAGGATTTCACTGTCAAGCCAAGCTGGTTGCCTGCCATATTTACTATTCTTTCTGCACATCGGGATGGTTTGTCCCTGTAACCTCAATAAGGATTCTTTAAAATACAGCCAGCTGTCCTGGACTTCTTTCCCCCTCATGTTATTCTCCCAGGAGATCTTGCCCATCAGTTCCTTGAGGGAGTCAAAGTCTGCTTTTCTGAAGTCCAGGGTCTGTATTCTGCTGCTTTCCTTTCTTCCTTGTGGCAGGATCCTGAACTTGACCATCTCATGGTCACTGCCTCCCAGGTTCCTACCCACTTTTGCTTCCCCTACTAATTCTTCCCGGTTTGTGAGCAGCAGGTCAAGAAGAGCTCTGCCCCTAGTTGGTTCCTCCAGCACTTGCACCGAGAAATTGTCCCCTACATTTTCCAAAAACTTCCTGGATTGTCTGTGCACCGCTGTATTGCTCTCTCAGCAGATATCAGAGTGATTGAAGTCTCCCATGAGAACCAGGATGTGCGATCTAGTAACTTCTGAGAGTTGCCGGAAGAAAGCCTTGTCCACCTCATCCCCCTGATCCGGTGGTCTATAGTAGACTGCCACCACGACATCACCCTTGTTGCTCACACTTCTAAACTTAATCCAGAAACTCTCAGGTTTTTCTGCAGTTTCATACTTGAGCTCTGAGCAGTCATACTGCTCTCTTACATACAGTGCAACTTCCCCACCTTTTCTGCCCTGCCTGTCTTTCCTGAACAGCTTATATCCATCCATGACAGTACTCCAGTCATGTGAGTTATCCCACCAAGTCTCTGTTATTCCAATCACATCAGAATTCCTTGACTTTGCCAGAACTTCCAGTTCTCCCTGCTTGTTTCCCAGGCTTCGTGCATTTGTGTATAGGCACTTGAGATAACCTGCTGATCGCCCCTCTTTATCAGTATGAGGCAGGAGCCCTCCCCTCTCACATGCTCCTGCTCATGCTTCCTCCCGGTGTCCCACTTACCTCAGGGCTTTGGTCTCCTCCGCACGGATTTAAGCTGCATCTCCCTCTCTCTCTCTCTTCTCCATCAATGCCATGTGGCTCTGCCTCTCTCTCTCTGTCACTTTCTTCTCTTAGGCCAGTCTCTAGCACAGTGACTCATTCTTCCAAGCCAGTAACTTCCTTTAACGGTAGAAGCTCGGTCGTCAGATCATGTCTCATGGCCTTTAATTCAGTGATCAGCCCCAAAATGTCTGCTTTGGTAGCTATTTGATTTTCTTCAGTCCTGGCCTTTCTGCTTGATTTGGCTACCACGTTTACTTGGAGTCTGAGAGGTCTCTATGCTGTGAGCAGGACACACTCCTCTTGGTATCTTTTTAAATTTCAGATTTTTAAAAGAGAATTCATCCTGTGCAACTCTCTGCTCTGATTTTGGAGGGGAGTGTAGGGAGGGAGGTGGGGTCGATGGAGGCAGATTACTTTGCTATCCCGTCAGAGCTCAGGCTTCAGACAACCATGTTATTCTACTAGTTCCCCAACATCAGAATTAAAGGAATGTCTGAAAATGCTACAGGAGGAAACTCAGTCTGGCATGTAAAAACCTTAATTGCGGAGTTGTTACAGCCGAACTGTACGGAAGAGATAAAAATTGACAGACTACATAGAGTGCAGCTCCTTCTCCCAAGGCCTGCCAATAGCCCAGAGACCAAACTGTGAAGTTTCATGATTATCAGCAGAAAGTTTAGTTATAAAAAAAGCTAGAGAGCATTCCGTGCTCGTAATGTAAGACCACAAGTTGCAATTTTTCCATGATCTCTCTGCCCTAATTTTTTTTTTTTTTTTTTTTTTTTAAGAGAAGAGAGCGGACGGAAATTACAGGAGGGCACGTATCAGCTACAGATGGAGATCCCCATTCGAACTCCTCTTCTGCTTTCAAAATCAGTATTATCTCATAAGAGACAATAAATATGGGGGTAAGAACACTCCAGTCAATTGGGATAGAAACCCAAAACTCAACCATACAAAAGAATATTCCAGAGGTAGTAACTAAAGCTAAGCTACTGTAAAAGTCCTGACAGACAGTAAAACTCAGGAAAAGGAGAATAGGAAAAAACTCTAGAGACCATACTGGCAATGGCAGAAGTGAAACCGAATAAGAGAACTCAGATACCTGAGGAGAAACCTAAAGATTAACTAGAAGGGACTTCTTGGGGATGAAGAGGTGGAGAATGAATCCCTATGGATTGCAAGAGAAGTCGTCCAAGTGTTCATAGAAAGAGTGGAGAGGAATAGGGTTCAGCAAAGCACAGTTGTTTGGGGACTGATTACATGCAATGTTGGATATTTTATTTTTTGATTTAAATGAAGGAGAATGGAGAAGAAGGGAGGGAAGCTAGAAGGTGGGGGAAAGAAGAATTATTACAAGAAATATAGAGAGAAGTTTACAAACAGAAAACAAGCCATATTCAGATATGCAACTATGAATACCACATAATTCAAAATGAGAGACATTGGCCACACAAGGGTTCATTCCATCAAATAGCTCAAGAATCACAATAATTTCAAGTTTTTCAAAAAGCTAAATGGTTATTTTCAATGGCTCTTCCTTTTAAATTCAGATCTTTGATTGAAAGGGTTAAATCATGTCATTAAAAAACATTTACTCCCAGTGTATAGATGGGTGAAAAAGCACTTCCTTAGCATATGGTTTACAGAAGTAAATGTTCAACTTTTTTACAATCACATTAAGAGCAATTAAAAAGAATTTAAAAATCCAAACTATTATTAGCTTGCTTATAATAAGCACTGTTGTTGTTTATTTAGATCCCAAACTAGACTATTTTACCTAAGACCTGAAGATATGAGAGCAGCAATATGAAACGATGTTGACATTGACCAATCCACACCACTTGAAATATATTGTTGGGTACCATATTTAACTATCTGACAATGCTTTTCTGAATATTTGGACATATCCTGCCTAGAGCTAGATTTTATTATAATATCTTACTGTTATGATAAATGAAGAGTGACATGGTCAGCAAGTTATTTGTTCATCACACTTAATAGGGAAGAGGCTCCCATATACTTTTAACTTATCACAGCACATGCTGCCAAGTATTATATACTTTTATAAGGCTCCCATTGAATGACTCAACATTGATGCTAGCAATCACTTATCTTCAAGATGCACCTTTCCATATGATGTTATTCCATTTGTACAGTAACGCCTCACTTAAAGTCGTCCCGGTTAACATTGTTACATTGCTGATCAATTAGGGAGCATGCTCGTTTAAAGTTGCGCAATGCTCCCTTATAACGTTGTTTGGCAGCCGCCGCTTTGTCCACTGCTTGCAGGAAGAACAGCCCGTTGCATCAGCTCCCCACTCCCCTAAGTTCCCTGTGCGGCAGCAGCCCATCAGTTGCCAGCAGTTCAGCTGTCCCTCCCCCCACCGCCATGTGCTGTCCCTGCCCTCTGCCTTGGAGCTGCTCCCGGGAGCCTCCTGTTTCACAATCATCATTGCTGTGTACAGTATTAAATTGTTTGTTTAAAATATTGTTTTTTGTCTGGTGAAAAAAGTTTCCCTGGAACCTAACCCCCTCCCCCCCCATTTACATTCATTCTTATGGGGAAATTGGGTCGCTTAACATAGTTTCGTTTAAACTCGCATTTTTCAGGAACATAACTACAACGTGAAGCGAGGAGTTACTGTAGTCTATTCTAATATATGATTTTCAACAAATTCAGAACTGAACCTATCTGAATTAAGAAGAAATTGCTTGGTCAGGGTCTGTCCCCCCCACCAACTTCAGTGGGTTTCATTTCAGTAAGGCAAACAGGATTTAGGCATTTAGAGTATCCATGAGTAATAAAAGCTGCCTAGTTTTAAGCACATTTAGGATGTTTTGAAGCTCACTTACTGACATAGCTCCCACAAAGTATAACTTTTGAGTAAATCATAAATCTCTTCTGCTTTCTCTCACTTATTCCTTCAGTTCTATTTCATTACTGGTGTGTCTCCAGTCTAACCTAAGTAACTATTTAGAAGGAGATCTAGGTTTGTTAGACTATGTAGTTGAGTCCCTTTCCAAAGCGGTTACAAGTCTCTTTACAAAGTTCATATAATGGACATTGTCCTTTTTTTCGTTTTCAAAGAAGAGATTAGAACATCGTTGCTTGCCAACTTGCATTTTAAACTCAAGCTGGTTTTGAGCTCTAACTAAAACGGAAACTATATAGAGTTGAGAGTTTTTGATCGCACTGCTATCATTATGGGAACAGGAGGGCAGTTTTCTAAATTTTGCTTTTATTAAAGCAGAAGTATCAATTACAAATATAGACCATTCTCTTACCCCACATGCCCCAAATCCTGCATCAGGGTCCATTACCATGGACACTAGCGGCCACAGAAACCAATTGAAGTCAAGGGGATTCTGAATGGGAGCAGAGGTTCACTTGAGCAGAGGTTCACCTTAACAGACCTTACTGCAGGAACAGGCTCTCCTATGTGTAACACATGGCCAAGAGAAAAGGATGCAAAATTAAAAAAACACACCCGACATGACCAGGAACTACTCTAGCACATGATCCTGTGGACTAACGAGTACCCCTCATATCCAATTATCAGCACCTTGTAGTATTAGGTTCCTGAATGATCCTTAATCTTGCCTCTTCCATCTTCTGCAGGCCTTCGACATACCAAGTGCCAGATTTCTTGTGTTTAAAAAAAAAAAATCCAATCACTTGGAGGCCTGTGATAAATGAAGGGGGGGGAGCCCCCTTTTATGGACAGCCGGCCAGCCAGCTAGCTACAAAATCCCTGTTAGTAGCTGTTCTCTACTTGCTTTACCTGTAAAGGGTTAAAAAAAAGCACATGGGTAAAAGGATGGGAGTGGGCACCTGACCCTAAGAGACAATGGGAGGGCTAGAACTTTTTAAAATTGGGAAAAAAACTTTCCCTTTGTCTGCCTGTCTGTTCTCCAGAGAGAGGAGACAGAGCAAACACAGGGCTGGAGCTATGCTGTAAAAAGCTGTGGGCCAGGTATGAAAATCACCAGATCATACCTAGAAACTACTCATTTGAAACCCCCAGATATGTAAGTAGCTCAGGAAATGTCTTGGAAGACACAATTAAGTTTATTTCTTTATGGCTTGTGGATTCCTCTGTGCTAACCCCCAAATGCTTTTGTTTTGCTTGTAACCATTAAGCTGAACCTCAAGAAAACCATTCTTGATGTTTAATTGTTATATTTGCTCTTTTTAAATCTAGCAATAGCCTAAGTTCAAGATGTATTTTCTTTGTTTTTAATAAAATTTACCTTTTTTTAAGAACAGGATTGGGTTTGTGTGTCCTGAGAGGTTTGTGCATATGTTGTTTAATTAGCTGGTGGCAACTGCTGACTTCCTTTGTTTTCCTTCTCAGCTCTTCTGTGTGAGAGAGAAAGAGAGAGAACACACGCGCGCGCGCGAGAGAGAGCGCACGAGCTTGAGGTAACCCCACAGGGAGGAATTCCCAAGTGCGCCTTCCCAGGTTCAAAGGGGTTTTTTGCATTTGGGTGGTGGCACCATCTACCTATCCAAGGTTAGAGAGAAGTTGTAACTTTGGGAGTTTAATACTAGCCTGGAGTGGCCAGTATTAATTTTTAGAATCCTTGTGGACCCCCACTGTCTGCACTCAAAGTGCCAGAGAGGGGAATCAGCCTTAACAGGCCATTAAAACAAATTAATTCCCAAGGTAAAAGTATGTATGGCATGATTCACATTAGGTCTAAAAACAGCATATCCTAGGGATCTGAGACACTTTGGAAATAGGAGTAATGATTGGCAAATGCTTTCCTATCTTCATTTTAGAAGTTTTTAATTGAACTCAGCAAATAAACATGATTAGTGAATAAAACCAAAATGGGAAAAAACTATAAAAAAAAAAATCACATCTGTTCCCGAGCAAAGTCAAAGCAACCAGTAAAAGGCCAACTACAAACTCAACTGAATCAAATATACTTAGGGCCAAAAGAAATTTAGTTGCACTGATTGACAATTTATTTGAATGGATGGAGGACAAAAGCCTCATTCTCATCCTCCTGGAGAGCTCTGCAACATTGGATTCTGTTGACCACAGGATACTGCTGTCCCACCTGAGAAAGGTAGCAGGAGTAGATGGAAATGTGTTAAAGTGCCCTTCCTAGAAGGACTCCATTCCTCAGGCACAATGACACTTTCTATCACAAGTTTAAAAGATCATCTGTGTAGGAGACAGCTTTCTCGGCAGCCAATCCCGAATGGAGGCATGAACTTGGGGGAACTGAGCACTGTCACAAACTCACCACCTTCTGCTCCAAGTGTGAGGTACCCCTTGTTGATCTTGCCTTCTCCTACTTAAAAATGTAGCAGGATGTATATATTAAAAACCCTACCAAAACCCAACACACTATACTGTACACATAACACCTGCCCACGCCATAGAGAGAGGGTAAGTCAATGAATGAACCACACAACAGATGTTAGCCATGTTACTTAATGCACTACTGGAAGGCGCTCTAAGAATGACATGAGAATCTACACAGAACAGAAATAGTGTAAAATGTTAAGCAGCTGTAGGGAAAAAAAAGGCAGTCCACATGGATAAAAATTTACAGCAGACACCACAGACAATAAAACCACTATTCAGGGCTACTCATTTTTGTCAGAGCCATTTAGAGGTTCCCATCCAGCTTCACCTGAAAGTGCTGCTTTCAACATCTCTGTATCCTTTGCATGAATCCACTTAGGCCTAGTCTACACTGTGGGGGACGGAGGGCAGGGAGAGGGAAATCAATCTAAGTTACACTACTTCAGATACATCAATAACGTAGCTGAAGTCGACGTACTTAGACCTACTCACCGCTATGTCTTCGCTATGGTGAGTCGACTGCTGCCGCTCCCCCGTCGACTCTGCCTGTGCCTCTCACGGCGGCGCAGTACAGGAGTTGATGGGAGAGCGCTCAGGGGTAGATTTATCACGACTAGACTAAACGCGATAAATCAACCCCCGCTGGATCGATCGCTGCCCGCTGATCCAGTGGGTAGTATAGACATACCCTTAAAGCGTGCACTAACCTGATAGGGGAAATTTCAATTTAGACGAACTATGGGGACTATATAGAAAGATTTGAAAATCCTTATTTCAGGGTTTATCTTCACTACCGGGGGGATCGATGCAACTGCAATCGATGCAGGGGGTGTCGATTTAGCTGGTCAGTGAAGACCTGCTAAATTGATGGCAGAGTGCTCTCTGGTCAATTCTGGTATTCCAGCTCCCAAAGAAGAGTAAGGTATATCGACGCAGCGCCGGGATAAGTCTACCTAAGCTACCTTGACTCCAGTTGTGTTACTCATATAGCTGGAGTAGCGTAATTTAGGTCGACTTATTTCCATCCCACCATCAACCTCAGCCTGGACCAGTCCACACAAGAGATCCACTTCCTGGACACTACAGTGCTAATAAGCAATGGTCACATAAACACCACCCCATACCGGAAACCTACTGACCGCTATGCCTATCTACATGCCTCCAGCTTTCATCCCAGACCACACCACACGATCCAGTGTCTACAGCCAAGCTCTACGATACAACCACATTTGCTCCAACCCCTCAGACAGAGACAAACACCTACAAGATCTCTATCAAGCCTTCTTACAACTACAATACCCACCTGCTGAAGTGAAGAAACAGATTGACAGAGCCAGAAGAGTACCCAGAAGTTACCTACTACAGGACAGGCCCAACAAAGAAAATAACAGAACGCCACTAGCCATCACCTTCAGCCCCCAACTAAAACCTCTCCAACGCATCATCAAGGATCTACAACTTATCCTGAAGGATGACCCATCACTCTCACAGATCTTGGGAGACAGGCCAGTCCTTGCTTACAGACTGCCCCCCCAACCTGAAGCAAATACTCACCAGCAACCACACACCACACAACAAAAACATTAACCCAGGAACCTATCCTTGCAACAAAGCCTGTTGCCAACTGTGCCCACATATCTATTCAGGGGACACCATCATAGGGCCTAATCACATCAGCCACACTATCAGAGGCTCGTTCACCTGCACATCCACCAATGTGATATATGCCATCGTGTGCCAGCAATGCCCCTCTGCCATGTACATTGGCCAAACTGGACAGTCTCTATGTAAAAGAATAAATGGACACAAATCAGATGTCAAGAATTATAACAGTCAAAAACCAGTCGGAGAACACTTCAATCTCTTTGGTCACTCAATTACAGACCTAAAAGTGGCAATTCTTTAACAAAAAAACTTCATAAACAGACTACAACGAGAGACTGCTGAATTGGAATTAATTTGCAAATTGGATACAATTAACTTAGGCTTGAAGAGAGACTGGGAGCGGATGGGTCATTACACAAAGTAAAACTATTTCCCCATGTTTATTCCCCTCCCCCTGCTGTTCCTCAGACGTTCTTGTCAACTGCTGGAAATGGCCCACCTTGATTATCACTTCAAAAGGTCCCCCCCCCCCCCCCCCGCTCTCCTGCTGGTAACAGCTCACCTTACCTGATCACTCTCATTACAGTATGTATGGTAACACCCACTGTTTCATGTTCTCTGCGTATATAAATCTCCCCACTGTATTTTCCACTGAATGCGTCCGAAGAAGTGAGCTGTAGCTCACAAAAGCTTATGCTCAAATAAATTTGTTAGTCTCTAAGGTGCCACAAGTCCTCCTTTTCTTTTTACCCCGGTAGCATAAACAAGACCTCAGACATAGAAGGTGTCGTTCAAGAAGGGCTATTAATATAATCAGAAAGAAGGGAAAACTTCCATCTGAGGGGAGACTGTAAAGACAAGGACTAATAAAAGGGGACACAGAGGTATACAACACAATAGCTGGCATACGAGTATACCTGAATGAACTTCTTTAATTCAAGAAGGGGACATTCAATGAAACTGAAAAGCAACAAAATTTAAAATGTCTAGAAAATATAAACTCAAACAGCATCAGATATTTGACAGTTTTTTTTTTTAAATTAAGTGATATAATTTCTCATTTTGAACATTGAAGCACAATAAGTGATTGAGATTAGGAATAAGTTTCCCCAGGCAGTTTTCCATAATTGTGTACTGCAAGGTTTCCTGTACATTCTTTTGAACCATCTAGTACTGACCACCACCATACATAGCATATTGAACTAGAAGGACCACTGCTCTGATGCAGCATGGCAGTTCATATATACCATAGAGGTGTACTTGAAATGCTGTCTCCTAATCAGGTATGTATATGCTTCTCTTTCTGTAAACATCACATGATATGCATCTGTTACTCAGTTTAGTTTATGGGAATAACCATGGATTTTGGAATATATTATGATAAATTAGTAGTAAAGAGTATAATGAATGTACAGAAGAGAGTAACACATTGATTGCTCTTGCTATGAGACACATTTATCAGTGTATTTATTTTGGAAAGTTCCTAATGGCTATTTTAATTTTTTTGAGCACCCCTTTCTGGAAGATATTTGCCAGCTACAGTAAAAGCAAAACTGAAACTGAAAAGGTAACAGGTAGAAATGTGCAAAGATACAAAGGGGAGGGAGTGAAGGGGATGGCCTGAGCAACTTTGATTTAATTCCAAGAGCCTTATAAAACACAGAGTAGCAGAGAAACCCTTTAAACAAACTTTCAGAGGTCCAAGTATTTAAACAGTGCTCCATAAGAAAATGGAATTTATTCGAACAATTCAAGATGATAGCATACCTTTGACCTGCTTGTAAAGTTATCGGTCTATCTTCTAATTAATTTAGATAGTAATTACTCATTTAAAATTCATCCAGAGTGTGAACACAAGAGACATGATACACCGGCTTCATCATAATTTCAGAGCCAGAAACCTTATTTGCAATATGAACATCTGACCTTTAGCCAAATTATTGGTGAATCACTACATTAGGGATTATATTGTTTAAAATTTATAAACAGTGGCTACAATAGCTGTCAGGAAGTGTTTAGAGTTGTCCCCCTGCTTTCCTGTTTGAATGATAAACAATTTCTAACAAGAGGACAAATATTAAACCATTTAGAATCTGTTTTGCAATATTAAAGATTGCAAGATCCATGTAGAGCAAATAGTATAACAAGAAAAAACAGTCTCTAAGCCAAAAGGCAAATGTTTTTTTTTCCCCCCTCCTCATTTTGCAACTTTGAACATTGTACTCTGGCAACCTTTTGGTTGTTAATCTCTCCATTTCAGAGAGGCCGCCCATTACAGCTTTCACTTTCTTCTTGTCTGACATTTTCTAATATAAGAAAAACAAATTACCTAATGTAGGCGAGTGAAGCTCTTAGAGAGGACTTTATTTAGTCAGAGAATGACTCCAGCTGTCCTATTCCTGCTTCTGTACAGCATTCTATAAATGGTGTGTCTTGTGTTATCTGAGTGATGTGTCCAACCATCTATAATGAGGTCCCATTTGACTAACATGAGAATACTCTTACATGAATATTCAGCCTGCTGTTCTTGAGTTCCCACATGGCTTTTGGGGGCCTCTCGCATACATTTGTACATAAGTGCTCCTGCTCACTCAAATCCAGGAAGGGAAAACAGACACATTAGGAGATCAGATCCCATTTGGTATCTACAAATGTGCAGGAAACATTGAGCAAACTCGGTGCAGGCCTGAGAGCTGTGTTTTCTCCCCACATTTGAGATGAGGCAAGGCAGGGAATTACGGCCTGATCCTGAACACACCGAAGACCATGCGAAGCTTCCCATCAGCAGTGGATTAACACACAGGCTGATTGACAGGGCCCCTGGGCATGGGCCCTGTCAATTTGGGGGCCCCAGGTGTGGGTGGCCCAAATGTTCTGTGTCCAGGGTCCCAATAAAACTTATTGTGCCTCTGCTTCCCATGGACATCAGTGGGCTTTGGATCAGATCCTTAAAAAGCTATGGAGATCACACACTTCGTTCCCAACAGCTGGAGCAACCAGGAAGGGGGTTGGCTAGAATACAGGGTGCTGGAGAAGATAGATCTTCAGGAAACCAGAGGAAGCAGAAAGAACACATCCTCCTTCCAAACCACAACGAGAGACAAAGGAGAGTCCTTCCTCTCTTCTTCCCCTCCCACGCACCAGCCCACAGTAAGAAAGAACCAATGAGCCATTTCATCACTGAATGGAGTTAGTGTTGCAATACAATTGTGAATTGGTGCAACATCAACACAACATCAGCGTTTAACACCATTAGGGAGTTAGGATCCTACAAAACAAATTAATCCACAGAGGAGTCAGCAGTAAGAGGTAGCCAACCTCTCCTCTGCTCCCCTCAAAAGACTTCTAAGCTTTCTTAAATGTACTTATTTGCAGGTCAGAAGTGCACCACTGTGGTTTCGCAAAGTTGAGAGATTCATCAGGCTCTAGTACCAATAGTCTGAGACCTAGAGAAATAAAATTCCATAATTACAAGAAGTTGCATTTTCCAGATCTGCAAGAGGGATAAGAGTTTCTAGCCCTGCATTTCCCAGGCCCCACTTTTGGCTAAGACATATATTTTGAATCGCTCTACAAGTGTTTATATCCAACACTAAGCAGATTTCATCACCATGTACTGTTCTGTCTACTAAGACAACTTTGTTTTTCCTGGTATTTCTTTGGCCTGTGCACAATGTGTTTTCGGATGAGGTTTTGAAAGGATTTTTTAGATGTGGGTGAGACAAATGTATTATTCCAAAACAAGAATGAATGTCATGGTATAGTACATGCCCTACATTTTATACATTGTACTTACACTTTAACCTAAACCAAAATTCTAGATGTAAACTCTTCTACTGTGCATGGATGGACAGATCTGACTAAATCTTTAACTTTTTTTTTTTTTTAAGACCTTTTAATATCTTAGGTTTTCCCTTTCTCAATGAGGACTAATACTATGCTAAATTTGAATTTCATGTCCTTTCCTATTTTGAGGGGGGAAAAAAATCTGGTGTTAAAGTCCTACTTCTTTTCTGAGTCTCAGATGGCTCCATCCATGTCCCTCAATCTTCCCAGATCAATTCAATTTTGAGCAGAGACTGAGCATAGAAAGTTTCAGCCCAGACAGACTATGAAGAAGTTATGAGCAAGTGAAAAAATGGGACTTTAACAGTAACGTCTTCTCAGTCCTAACTATAGTGTTCATTGCCACAACTCTAAAATGATACCATGAACAGAGCACTAGTCTCCTTCAAACATGCATACTAGGTATTAATCTAAGTGAAATATATTATGAACTAAAAACAATCAACTATTTAGAACAGAACGTTATTCTCTTTAATGCTTATCCTTTTTTAATCTTTATCCTATTAACTTAAAAGGACAGATGGAACAAGTACAATTTGTTTCCATAGATAGCTAATTGAATATTTACAGTACTACTAATGCGTACCTGGTTGTTTTTATTTAAACACAAACGGCATTCTCCTCTTACTGAAGTTTAGTAGCATGTCCTATCTCTTATTTGAACGAAGATCCCAGGCGTATATCAAAGTGCAGAACACACATTTGGCAGGGACAAAAATAATGCCATTTCAGCTATGGAGCGACTAATGCCATCTACATAGTAATAAAAATATAATCTGTTGCAGTAAGGTCATAATATATTAATATTCCCAATCTCTTTAAAATATGGAGGTATTATGGGTGAAGTTGAAGAACACTTGATTCAGTAAACATGCAGGGAACATGATCAGCATTTGTTTGGAACTGGATGTCTTTTGTTACCTCCATCTACAGCCTCTAGAAACTCTAGAATTACTTTTTTTTTTTAAATAAAATCAAGAAACCACATAAATCTTTGGAAAACAGTTATGGAATTCAGTGGATCGTCTTCCATGATCATGCAGACAGGTGCCTGAAAATGTGGTTAAATAACCCAAAGACAGTCAAAATCCTGCACTCAGCAGGCAGATGATGTAGTGACTTAATATGGTAGGTCTGTTCCTTCTTCAATTTCTAGGAAATCTTGCCTCCAGGCCATGTTACTGAATGGCGTAGATCCCCGCTTCAATTCTGATACTAGATCAGAAAAGTAATGATCTATTGTTATTTACTAGAGCTGGCCAAATAAATTTTGAATTTTTTTCCAATGACATTTGTTTGCTTTGAGTTTACAACACCCTCAAAATTGAAGCAGTTTTGTGAAACTTCAGATTTTCACTGAAGATTTCCGGATACTGTTTCACAATCAAGATGTCAACACAAAATGCCATTTTTGTTCAAACATCCACACTGGGAATTTGGATATGTAAAGAGAAGCAGTAACTATGGGTACTTCCAAAGAGCTTCCTGGTTAAGGGATTACCACAGGCTGAGAGCCAGGATGCTCAGTGCTTTTTTCCCCCCATCTCTACCAGTAGCTGGCTTTAATAACTGCACTTACTTAGCACTTTACAAATACATTACAACTTTAGTTCATTATCCCTATTTTATAGGCTGGGGAAATGTGACTCAATTTCCAACCTCAGCTAATTCCTGGCCAGATCAGTCATTTGGTCTTGGGCCAATGCTGTTCTTTAGCTTACATGGCTCTTGTCAGGTGAGTCAATTACATTTGAGAGTTACTAATCAAAGAAATGAGGTTCTGGCACAGACTTCCAATAGGAGCAATGGGGGCAAACCACCAAACTAGTTTTAAAACAGAGCATAAATTTGAGTGGGACTATATGTTGTGGTTGACTGAAATAGCAAGGGGACTAGAAAAGATAACCCTTCCAGTCCTACGTACTTAAAGTTCCTCGGCAAGTCCATATCCAAAAGTAAGTTTAGAACATAAATGTCCTGGATTTCAGACCACTGCCTGGAAGAAAAGCTCCTTGGAAATTAGAACACAAATTTCCAAAATCAGCCCAGTAACTTGCACTGTGTTGAGGAATCCTATTGTGGATAATAGGAGATTCCTCACGCAACAGTTAAGTGTTTAATAATCCAAACAGCATCAGGAACTATAGTAAAATAAAGTAAGGAGCCAACCACAAATGCCATTTTTTACATGAACACTTTCTTGAAGACTCAATGGTGCAAAGAAACAGATTTATTTTTTGCAATCAGCACTTCCCCAGCAGATAGTAAGATGTTGTGACTCATCTTTGTCAGTAGTTTAGGGAGAGCGGAAGTCATTGCACAAACCTGGCTGCACCGTGCCAGTAACAACAAAGGTGCCGTTCATAAATATCAGGTGTGGCAGCATGTTCCTCTGCCCAACCTAATCTTGGTGTCTAAAATTGTTTAATAAAGCCACAACAAAAGAAAATTCTACTCTACATTTATAATGAGCTCTCAAGCATTCCTCTTCAATAACTAGCAGTGCCGGGTCTGCAGACCAGAACGCTGGTAACATTACCTCAGAGACAGAGTTGTGTCTCCAGAGATGTCCTTACTCAGGTCATAAAATTCCATTTCTTTCATCCTTTCCTGGTCTAGAACAGTAGGGAACTAGGTAACCTATTATGTCCTTAATGGGAACTCCCTTCCTTGAGACTGCCTCACACACTGAAACCCTCCCACTGCATTCCACACAGTGAGGATACAGCTGGACTGCAGGTTTACACTACAAGGTCCTGGAGCCAGGCATACCTGGGATGGGGCCTTTACTATTGAACTTCTTGCCAGAAGAAATTAAAATAAATCCAAGACTCAGAATGTTCATAACCAAGTGTCAGAAAACTTTCTGATTAAGCCTTTTCCCAGGTGTGATGTAATTAGAGGTGAGTTAGCCAGGAACGAATGAATGGGATAGGCCCCAGAAACAGTCCAAGAGAAGAAGTGCGCCCAGGATTCTCCCACTGCTGAGATCATGAGATCCAGATATCACAGATGGTGTAGTAAGGTCACCAGGAAGCAGGTGGAATTGTTTCTAGCTACTTTTCCTTGAGCGTTCTGAGAACCATCAACAGACCAGGGAAATAGGGAAAGGAGTTGGAAGAAGAGGTGAAACCACAGCCTTCCCTAAGTACCGGAAGTGGATGTCAATCTGCGAAGCTCTGGAGTCAGTTAACTACAGGCAGTAGTTGTGAAATTTTTCCGACCAGTTTAACATGATGGGAATTCTCAGTGGCAGATCTGGCTGAACCTTTTTGATACTTCATTTGCCTGCTGGGAACTGAAAGTGAATCAGTCAGTGGGTTACTGTGTTATCCATTGATGGCAGGTACACTGCTCAAATGGACAACAAAAGCGGAGCTTAACAGTAGGGGACAAGATGGGGGATCCGGGAGAGGGCCTGCCATGAGACCAGGTAGGGTGTTGCAATCACAGTCCCACTGAGAAGAGAGTGGTACTACCACTGGAAGGAGCTAGTATGTCTGGAGCAGAGGGTAAGCCTTGAAGAAAGGAACTGACCAGCTCTTAACTGAGTTGATGCAAGGTGGCTGGATGTAGGAGAGATTACGGCAGTGCTGGGAGAGTTGCAGCAAAGCCCATTTCAAACCAAGCAAAGCCCCAAGAAAGACTGAAGGAAGACACTTCTGGGTCCCTGGCTTTGGCTGCTTAGTAGCTGAATCCTCTTGAGTTGGAAATGGAGACTACAGTGAGAGAGCACTTCTACTCCTGCTCCGTGGTCAGGAGACAAAACAAAGGAAGTGGGGAGATGCTTCTACATTCATCACACCTGACAGCTCTTGCCTTCTAGCAGGCAAAGCCATGATGCTCCATGTACTGACTGCTTCTCTTCATGGAATGGGGGAGGGGGAGTGGGAGGGAGGATATAGTAAGAAGTTTTTGCTTCACAAACATCTATTCTGATTTTTCCTGATATACTCCTTTTTCATGTTGACAGTAGCTCTATGGGATGCAAAGAGAGAGTGGACTTGCTTGGAAATAAAGATGTAACCATACAAGACGACTTGTTTAACAAGACCTAAAGACCAGATCAACCCATAATTACCTTTTCTATTGAAGGGGAAAAAACAAACGAAACGAACTACAACTCACTGGTACTTAATCTACTGACAATGTGGCAGCAAGGAAAAAAACACAAATGTAACTAGTTTCCTTTAGTTCAAACATGAAATTTATCTCTTATGATTCCATCAGCAGGGAGGCGATGCAGGGGGAAAAGCTGAACAGCAGCAAACTGCAGGAAACCACTAAGTCAGAGAGAGAGACTTCACTAAAATACAATGTACCTTTCACACTGCAGTGCAGCATCAGCACCTGGATCACACTAAGCAGCAAGAGAACTGTTATTAATAGTTCATATTTATATTACTTTGTCACTCAGATATCTCCACAAGGACCATGGATCCATAGGATAGAACTAAGTGCGGATTACAAACATGAAAATATGGTTCCTTACCCAAGTTCTTAAACCTCAGTTGCTGCTGGTATCTCTGGGTCTCGCTGCAAGTGAATGGACCCTCTGCCGAGTGAGTCTCTGCTCACACAGCCACAGCAAAGTAGAAGAGCTAACTAGTTAAAATAATACATTTGAGTTGATATTAATTCTTCTAGGATCATTATGTGTCAAACCATTGCATAAACGTGTGTTCTAAGGCTCAAGAAAGGAACAGAAATTGTCACGATATTCTGAGCCAACCATTTTCCTAGTTTATTAAGACTTGTAAACTTGCACAATCACCAGAATGCACAATCACCCAGCTCTGAAGATGTGGAGGGGCCCAGACACAGGAGAACCACAGCACCAGGCAAGAGTGGACTTTGCACAGGTTCCCCCAGCAGTCCTTATTGGGAATCAATCAACAGCACCTGTGCACCACACAGTGCAGTTTCTGGGGGTTCCTAGCACAGTGGTTCTTTCAGGCAGGTGTCAAGGAGCCTCCGGTTGTCAGCCATCTCCCTCCCAAAGGTGTCTGTCTTCAGTAAATACACAGAACCGAATTATCTCCCCAAATCATTTGGTCAATATGAAATGATTGTGCACCAGGCATCTATAACTCTTCAGTTTGAGTGATATGGAATATTCAAATTACCACTTATATTGCTATTTATCTTGTAGTAACAACTAATAATCATGGCTTCCTTCCATCTTTGATCCTACAGATTGATATGCAGCACATATACAGAGTTGCCTTCGCCAGGCACTGAAATTCAGCCATCTCTGTTGGGTGAGACGTGGCAACTAGTTAACCGTACAGGTTCAGTACTGACTCAAAAGGGAAGAATGCCAACATATGCCTCAGCACCTACATGTCCCATACAAGGATTGACATGGACCTGCTCTCTTAAGCTTGCAAGATCACTGAAATATACAAGAAACTGGAAACTAGTTACTAATAGGCATTAACTAAAAACACTCATTTGACTTGAAAACATTCTATTTAATTTATACAAATAACTACTAAATAGAAAAAGTAGATTAAAAACAAAATAGCTTTTCTGGAAGAGTTTAAATGCACATTATGTAGAGCTTAGAAGAAAAAATGCATTTTCCCACAGCATTCATGACTTAAAAATCTACTGAAGTCCTACATTGCTTTCATGTTCTAGATCAGTAAGACACTAGATGCGGTGTCGTGTGGGTAGTGGCTAAATATATGTTCCACATTTGAACGGAAGTTATGTTACAGACCATACCTACAAAAGTGAAGCATTTAAAATGTGACTAACAGGTTGTAATATGATAATACAGAAAGCAATTTCTGTTTCAGATTATACTGTGTTACAAAAACGTCTGTGTAAGAAATAATGAAAGAGGCCACATAAAAATAAGCTTTAACTTTATGCACTTATTCAGTTTTTTAAAACTAGCAAGTGCATTAGTAATAAATAATTTGCAAGTTTTGTATAAATGAGAAATTCCTAATGTTCAGCATTATTGTAAACATCAGTACACATGTAAAATGCAGCTAAAATCTGACTGTTACATTTTCAGTTTATCAAATCGATTTCCTATTGTTCAGACACAGATCAATGGGGGACATAGCCAATCATTTTTGGCAAGTCACGTCTTTAAAATTAACAGTAACAGTGCAAGTAAGGAATGCAAAGAATTCCTAGTGCAATAAAGAGGAGAAGCACAGGCGATATTGCTGATTAAAATTTACCACTTCCATGTGTTTGTCCCAGGAGTGACTAGGAGACTCTCTATAAAAAGCTATTCAAAGCCATTGTTTAATGCCCTGATCTTGTTTTAGGATTTCTGTGTCTTCCTTCAGGCCACTATCTTTGCAACAGTACATCCAGCATAAGTCTCTATAGTTTGACCCTTTGTGAAATGCCCACGACAGTCACTGAGCAGGGTTCGTATGGTTCCATTGTTTCCCAAATGAATGGCTAAATAAGAACGTCTGCCTCTAAGAAGCCATTCGGGACCAGTCCTAGACCTCTTCAGGCCAGAATATTTCTGAACTGGACAAAAGCCTTCCATCTTGACAGCACCACAAGAACATCAACAGTCAGCTTTCAGTTTATCTAAGGAATTATCAATTTTGGTCAAAGTCTTTTTGATACGCAGAGCTGTTAGTCTTGCCGATGGATTGTGATACCAGCATTCTTTCATCAGCTTGGCAAGAGCCGTTAGTGTCTGGAAGAGAGAGAGAGAGAGAGAGAGAAAAAAAAAAGACAGTTGTATATAAGCACACAGATCATAAGCTCACTGAAGTTTCATTGGCCTTACTGCCTTCTTAATACTCCAATCTTTACAAAAAAATTTACAACTTGGTTTACGCATACCAAAAATTGATTTCATCCCTTCAAATTTCTGCAGGGTTTCCCCCCCGTTTCATTTGTTGAATAAATTGAAACAGTATTTAAAGGGGATGGGGGTGTCAAGAAGATGCCCTGACCAGTGCAATTTAAAAGGGAACAGTCAGATAAAAATTATATTTGAATGTTTAAAAAACACAGTTTTACTAAATAGTGTAAATAGTATTACTAAATTTGTAAATAATGCAACAAAAAGTAAGTTTTCTATAACAAACATAGAAAGCACTGAAAGATTACTTGCATTTTCCATTTGTAATTTTAAAATACCTAGGGCAGTTTGTATATCTGGGAAACAGAGCTGTCTAATGTGGCAGCACAGTTCAAGTAATATATAGCTGATGTTTATTTTATTTGTCCATGGCCAACAATGTGACTCAAATATACATAAAACACTGCAGAGATTAAACCATAATTCCATATATTCAGAAACAGACAAACCAGTTACTCAAGTGCTGACAGGATATTTGAGGGCACAATTACATTGATTTTGGTGAAGAAAAATCAAGATTTTCTCTCTTACTACTTTAGTCTGACCTGTTAAAAATATTTATTGATATGGCCCCTTATTTTGGGGGAGAGGAGAAAAGTCAAAGTTTTGACATAAATCGGCATATTTATGATCCTCATGTCCTTACATAGGTTACTTCAACACCCACATGATTTTCTACTGAAGAGCAAGAATAAGAGGCACACAGTGGGTGTGGCTATTTTAAAATCAGTCTGGATTTATATCAGATTGTTTCAATTTACCTGGTGAGAACTTGTTCGCTGTGGTTTTTCCTTTAACATACAGTCAGGAATCAGCGCACATTTGGCCATCTATGTTTGCAAGCAATTATCTTAGCAATAAACATACAGACCATTTCAACTAAAAACAAAATATTAACAGCTGAAAACAGTTTACACTAAAAGATTATTGCAAAAGGAGCAAAAGGTATGAGCTGACATTTCAAGACATGACCTCTGATTTCCATACTTACTGGGTCTGAGAACCATCTGTTGGGAACGTTTGGCCTTTGCTGATCCACACAGACCACTTTTCTCATATCTTCAAAACTAGGGTCATTTGGAACCACATCATAGAATGGAGGTTTATAGTCTTCTACAATACCTAAAACAGACGTAGATTACATTACTGTGCTGCTGGGTTTTAGTGACTTCATCAGTAAGACATTTCTGCACTGAGGCCGTGGTTATATGATTTAACCACTTGCAACATCCATACAACTACTAATTCTTATCACACACAAAGATTTACATCTTCAATATGTTAATCAGTATGTATGACACGAGGTAGGCAAGCATCAGACCCATTTTGCAAGTGGAGAAACTGGAGCATAGAGAAATTCCTCAAAACCACACAGTGAATCAGTGGCAGAACTAGGATTAGAACTCAAAAAGTTCCTTGAAAAAAAAGGGAACACGCTTAGCCGGCTAAACCACGTTGCTTCCCAAATTAACAAAGGGACAGAGAATCTATGAGATTCACAAATGTATGGCCGGTAGCTGGCTGGTGAAAGACATTAGCTAACCACCAGGAAACCTTGCATCTCACATTTTAAAGGCTATGTCGAACAAAAAAGCAGTAATTTATTCCAGACAAGCAACCCCCTCCCCCCAAAAAAGGTAAATTCAGTGCTAAACTAAACTACTACTAAAGGGTACTAGTTTTGCCTATGCATTTCCTCCCAGGACATATTTAACTCAGAGTTTGCAACTGTTACTGCAAGTGTAAATGATCAAAATGGCTTTTTAACTCCTCTTATCCCTTGGGAATTCATTAACTCCTTGACACGAACTGACTGACTCTGAAGAGGAATGGGATTTTTGTTAGCAAAATGCTAACAGAAAACATCAAGATCTGTATGCTGGCTTTGATTGGTTGACCACAAATATAACTGGTTTTCATGACTCATGGAGGAAGATGAGAAGCACTTAAGTCTCTATATGCTCTCACATTGCCACCTCACAATAAAGTAGTTCTCTTTCTTAAAGACCTATTGTAAAGCAGGTGTCATATGATATCAAAAGGCTAAGTGAGTGGGGAGCATAAGCTCAATTTCAAAATGTTAGAAGCCTCAAAATTTGCTTGACAGTACTTAAATAAAATCTCTGAACTTAGGCATATGCTGCGCATGAGTACCCACATGTGGAATATGCACAGGGTGTCAAAGAAGAATCAGAACTGGCAAAAACCATGAGAGGGAAAGTAGGTGAGGTAACATTTTTTTATTGGACCATTTTCTGTTAGTTACAGAGAGTATGTCTACAGAACAACTAGATGCCTGCAGTTGGCCCCTGCCAGCCAACTTGTGCTTGCAGAGCCAGAGTCAGCTGGCACAGGCCAGCTATAGGTTTTTCACTACAGTGTAAACATACACACAGACAAGATACAGAGCTGTTCTTCAAGTCTGGAAAAGAGAATCAGAGTGTCACAGCTAGATACAAGGTGGAACAGATTGTTAAGCATAAGGATTTAACACATGTTGCAAGAAACTATGCAAAAACCAAGTGGACAAGCTCTGAAAAGATAAAAAAGCCCCACTAACTGATATATTGGGCTTTAAAACAAATACAGAGCATGCTCTGACACAACAGCACCAGGGGAATGACCAAGACAGATAGAAAAAAAGTAACAGAAAAAAACTAGCTTTATAAAAAGGACTAAGAAACAGCGTGGCATAGACTGGAATAGCTGGAGAACCAAAGCAGGAAGCACAGAAGTCCATTGAGGTTTGTGTGTGACAAGGTATGGAAAACAAGAAAAAGTTCAACGGACTTTGACACAGAAAATCCTGAAACCACTTTATATATTGAAGCAACTTGGTTTACTTCATAAGCCACTCTGATAGGTTCATTCAATTTTACTTGAGTAAAATCTTGTTTATCCCTCTTTAAGTAAGCTACTTTACAACATGATTAATGTAACCGTATGACTGAACTACAGATAAATGTGTAAGATACAATAGATGGCAGAGATGGAAAAGGAAACAGCCTATTTTAACTAAACTTAATTGCAAAATTAGCTTTGATATGCATACAGAAGAGCAGATTCCATTATATGCAATGTAAAGTAATATTAACCTACATTTTCAGACGTTATTAGTGATTTGGGGCACTTCATATAGTCACCCTGAGAAGGATCTGATTTTCAGAAGTGCTGAGCACCATCTTATAGGAGTTTTTTTAGCACAATATTTATATTCTCCCCCATTCCCCACATCCTCTAGTCTGTCGCTCCAGAACAAGGCTTAGTCTAGAGTAGTCAGTGGATACATCCTTATGTTTCCTCTCAAGAATCCCTATTTCTATACTTCAACTGTTGACAAGTGTGAAAACTAGCATTTCATCAGAGTTAAAATGAACAAGAGGGAGAAGTTTTATAACATCTCAATGCAGAAATACCAAGCTAAGGCACACATTAAGGCCTACCTTTGGGAAAAAAGGGAGGGGAATTGCATCTATATTTGAAGTTTGATCTAAATTTCAGCTTCATTTCCAAACCTCATTAGGATGTTAATAGAAACTTTCCTCTATCACCTCAAACACACCATGGATTTATTTTAAGTTACTATTTTCATTTGGTCTGGTATATATTGTTGAGTATAATAAATTGCCTAATTACTTTTAATTGTCATAGTTGACTATATTAAATCTAGAAGGAACAAGATCTGGCCTTTATTCTAACAGTTAAGTCAAAAATATTTTAAACAACCATGCCAAACTTCATGGATCCTATGGGATTACTGTTGGCTCCACAATAACTGTGAGACTATGTCAACAAGCCACCGTAACCTCTAGTCCGCATTATCGTAACAGAGCTGTTACTGTGAACTATGATATCCCTCTCTTCCTCACTTGCAAGAGAAGAAAACAACCCTAAACCCATGCCAGTTACCAAACAGTTTAAGTATCCCTTTCATAACTTAGAAAATACTTCAATGCTCCCATATAGAAGCCAGCTTTTCAATAATTGAATTAATGATAAGCTTGCATCCAAGATGGTATTTTTCACCTGATCACCATTTCTACAATGTCACCTTGTCATACATGTATGTTGTGATAAAGTTCCTGCTCTACCTTGGTGGGTCTTGCACTTATTGGCAGATTTGCTCACCTTGGAGCTTCCTGGCAGCCCTCAGTTTGGCCGTTTTTCTGAACCCACAGTCCAGGTCGACTCCTCCTGTGTCTGACCAGGAGTTGGGAGGTTTGGGGGGAACCCGGGCCCGCCCTCTACTCCGAGTTCTAGCCCAGGGCCCTGTGGAATGCAGCTGTCTAGAGTGCCTCCTGGAACAGCTGTGTGACAGCTACAACTCCCTGGGCTACTTCCCCATGGCCTCCTCCCAACACCTTCTTTATCCTGACCATAGGACCTTCCTCCTGGTGTCTGATAATGCTTGTACTCCTCAGGCCTCCAACAGTACACGTTCTCACTCTCAGCTCCTAGCGCCTCCTGCTCCCAGCTCCTCACACGCACACCAGAAACTGAAGTGAGCTCTTTTTTGGAACCCGGGTGCCCTGATCAGCCTGCCTTAATTGATTCTAGCAGCTTCTTGATTGGCTGCAGGTGTTCAAATCAGCCTGTCTTAATTGTCTCCAGAAGGTTCCTCATTGTTCTGGAACCTTCCCTGCTCCCTTACCCAGGGAAAAGGGACCTCCTTAGCTTGCTACTAATCTATCTGCTTTCTACTCCTCTCCTATAGCCCACTGGCCTGGGCTTTCTTACCTTTTGCCCCTGCTTCAGCTTCCCCCCACAACCATGCCAGACGTTTTTTCTTCGTTTTGTTTGGGGTTTTTTTTTGCTGTTTTTCTGCTCCCATTTGAGTGCTGCCTGCTAGCTGCCAACCCCCCCACGCCTGCCCTTGGACGCTGCTACTGCTCTGGCTGAAACCCCCAGGTGGGGGGACTGCCGACCCGCTCCCTGGAGGAGGGGAGGGGAGTGGAAGCCCCCAGACCTAACCATTTTGCTGTTTGTTTGTGGACCTGTACAGGGCCGAGAAGAATCATCTTATCTCTCCGACATTCCTGGCCTGCTGAAAACCTCGCTGTTTAAAGCTACAAAACCCGGAAGAGAAGGCAGCCGACAGAAAAACTGCCCAGGGAAGCTACGAACCATCGTGGAGGGGGCCGTAAGACTGAGTAACTTTTGAACTGTACTCTCGTGTGGGGGGAGTTTTGATTGTGTCTTGACTGCGTTTTCAGGGTGCAGGGGGTGTGGCACGGAGCTGCCCCCGATCCATCGGTGCCCCCCCAACACCACAACCGTCACAACCCCCCCGCCGTCCATCCCTGCTGGCAACTTGCCATCTGCCTCTGGATTCAGCTGCTCGCCTTGATTTCACCGTCCGGACCAGAAACAACAGCTGACCAAACGAGACTCTTTGGACAAACGCGCGTGGGTTCACATCCCCCCCGCCCCGGACTGTCCACCCCACAGTTTGCCCCTACTACCTGACCCCAACTCCTATTTCCTCCCTCTGTCCAGTCCAACCCATTTGCCCCGCCCCCCCGCCTGCAGCCCAACAGGGAGAAGTGGTTAATCTGCTTCCCCATTCCCCCTCCTCCTTCTGGTGTCTCCCCATCTCTCCCTGCTCACGATGGCGGGGAATGAGAGGGGTGAGGCCCCTCTAACAACCTCAGCTGCCCCTCCCCCCTGCCCAACCCCCAAGCCTCTCCCCCCACCACTGCTGCCAAAACACCTGCCACCGCCCCCGCTGGGGCATCGGCAGCAGGAGGCACCGGGGCGACTACCACCGCTGCCACATCCACGCCCCTCCAGATTCCAGGAGAAGCCCCCCAGTTGGCCAGAAAGGCCAGGGTGTGAGAAACGGAAAGGGCCCTGCTACAACCACCAGGCCCTCCATGGCAGGGGCTGCCCCCACCGCTGTGACCCCGTCATCGACCACGGCGTCCCTCCCCGCTGGTCCCTCCCCCGGCCCCCAGGGTGTATGCCCGGGCGGCGGCAGCCCCCCCGCCTGCCGCCTCATCATCTCACCCACCCACCGCCTCCGCTACCATCAATAGCGGCCGGGGCCCCTTTCCCACCATGACCAGGAAGCACGGTATCAGTTGCCTCCTGGTGCCCACCTCGCCCCACGTGGAGAGACACGTGCAGGCGTTGGCAAGGGTGTTGTGGCTATTGTGGCGGCCTCCAAAATGTACGGGAAGGTAGTCTTTTCCTTAGCATCAGAAGCTGCAGCCCAGGAGGCAGTGGAGAAGGGCCTGGCGGTGGCGGGGGGTGTTCGTCCCCCTGGAGCCGCTAGAGGACCTGGACATCCGCCTAGTCCTGACCTCCGTCCCTCTTTTTCTACCCAATGCCGCCCCGTTATCCGCTCTCTCCACCCTGGGGAAACCCGTCTCTGTCATCAGCCCTCTCCCGTTGGGCTGCAAGGGCCCCACCCTCCGTCACATCCTCTCGTTCCGCCGGCAAGTGCAGCTTTGTGACGGAGAGGCGCTTGAGGGGTCCTTCCTAGTCCCCTACCAGGGAGCCCGCTATCAGGTCTACTACTCCACAGGAGAGGCCCGGTGCTACCTCTGCCGATCAGCGGGGCATGTCCAAAGAGACTGCCCCTTGGCCCGGCGGGGAGGGGCACCTGAGACCCCCGAGAGCCGGCAGGGCATCGGCTCCGTCGTTGCTGACGCCCCTGGCCGTCCGGCACCTGAAACCACCTCTCCTCCTGCTCGATCCACCGCTACTCCCACCCTGGCCCAAGGGACACCTCCCCTACAACGCCCAGATGAGCGAGGGAGCCCCGCCCTCGCTGCTAACAATCTGGCAGAGCCTATGGAAGAGGGTGCAGCAAAGATGCCCCAAAGGGAACCCTCCCTCCCTCATGCTGCCTCACCGTTACCCCCCCGAGTTCCTGAACCATCGCCTCTGCCCCCCGACACAACCCCTGCTAACCAGCCCCCAGATGATGCTATGGAGGGATGGACCCTAGTCCAGGGAAAGCGAGGCAAGCAGAAGGCTCAAGCTCCGCTCTACCCATCCGATGCGGAGGTCCCCTGGAAGACCAGGAAGGGAGGCACTGACACTGAGCCTTCCAATCTGCCCACGAGTGAAATCCAGCCGCCGGTGTCGGGGACGGAAGATAAGATAGCACTGGAAGGTAGGATCCCCCCTCCACGGGAGACCCTCCCCTCTAAGACCCCTGAGGAAGCCCCTTCTGCCCGGATATCAACCGAACCCCCCGCAAACCCCGAGGCAACCATCAAAGTGGGTGCCAGAGGGGAGACCCCTGGGGTAGCGGAAGGCGACCTCTCCTCCATGTATGAGGAGATCGAGGCCCTAGGTTTGACCCCGGTCACCCAAGGAGAGGATGACCTACTGCTGGCTGGCCTCGATCTGGGCAACCTCCAGTCCCCCTTTCCCCATGCTCCCTCCCCCAACCGCCTTCCCGGGCAGGCACCCTACAGAAGATAGTCCACCACCTGATGCTGTGGCTGCCAAATCCACCACAGACCCTGCGCCAAAGCATCACCGGGAGCCCCCTCCCCACCCCCTTAACCCTCAAATTTGTTCGGGAGGCGCCACCTCTCAGCTGCTTGCCTCCTGAAGCCCAGAGCCTTGCCTCTGCCCCCACCCGTCTCTGCCCAATTCACCTCCTCTTGCAATGCTATTGCCACCCCTGGAGTTATTTCTTTCCCTTTTCTTGCGGATCCCCCCCAAGGAGCTGCCTTTGCATTTTCCTGCCGCAATCCATTAGGAGCTGCAATTTTCCCTCCGCCATCCTCTTCTACCCCAAGGCTTGAGATGGACCTAATAACTTTGGCCTGTCAGACGCCCCGTTGGTGGTCCGCACCCTGCCTGCCCGCCTCAGCGGACCACGAGGCTGCACCAAGAGCCCCACCAGGGAATAACTGAGAAATCGCAACCCCACCCCCCCATGAGCTGCGAAAAGCGTTGCGGGAGTTTTTAGAAGACTCCCGTGGCTCCTGCAACAAGGTACAGCTAGCTCTCCAGCGATAGGGGGACTTTAACCAAATCCTCCAGGCCACAAGGGCCCTTATAAGGGAGGGTAGAGGGACAGGAAGGCAAGGTGCTGAGGCCTACGGGCGGGTCCGCAGCTTCCGTGATAAATTATTCACTTACGGGACGGGTCACGGATTTTTGCGCGAGCTGCCGGGGGCCGCGAACACCCCCGCCAACAAGGAACCCGCCCCCCCCCCCAGCCCTCCCCATGACGCCTTTCATTATCGCAACTTTGAACACCAGGGGCTGTAGGATGGCTCTCCGCAGGTCCCAGGTGCTCTCTTTCCTTCGGGAGGGGGGTACTCTGTGGTTTTCCTGCAGGAGACCCATAAGGATCCAACCACCGAGGACAGCTGGCGGCTGGAGTGGGGGGACGGGGTCTACTTTAGCCATTTCACGGTTCGATAGGCTGGAGCGGCGACCCTGTTCTCCCCTGACCTACGGCCCGAGGTGCTAGGGGTCACTGAGGCCGTGCCGGGCCACCTGCTGCATCTCCGGATCCGTATTAAGGGGCTCGTGATAAACCTCATTAACATCTATGCCCCAACAACGAGCCCGAAGCGGCCGCAATTCTATCAGCGGGTGTCCGCCTTCCTCAGCGCCCTAGATTCTCACGAGTGCCTAGTCCGGGGAGGGGACTTTAACACCACCCTTGAGGAGCAGGACCGCTCAGGGGCTGAGCTGAGCCCGGCCGCCGCGAACGTTCTCCGAGAAATAGTCGAACATCACTCCCTAGTGGACGTCTGGGCGTGACCACCACCCGGATGACACTTCCACGTTTACCTTTGTCCGGGTGGAGGCCCATCGGTCACACCACTCTCGGTTGGACCGTACTTATTTATCCCGTTTCCATCTTTCACGAGCCACTCCTCCAACATTCGGCCTGCCCCATTTTCCGACCATCATCTAGCCACCATAACAGCCTCCCTCCGTACAGAGAGGCCGGGGCCGGCCTATTGGCATTTTAACAACAGCCTGTTGGAGGATGAGGGCTTTGTGATGTCCTTCCGGGTGTTCTGGCTGGCCTGGCGAGAGCAGTGGCCTGCCTTTCCCTCAGCGCGGCAATGGTGGGATCTAGGGAAGGTGCGCGCCAAGCTCTTCTGCCATGACTACACCCGGGGCACCAACCGACAGAGAAATGCGGCGATAGAGCAGTTGGAAAGGAAGGTCTTACAGATGGAGAGGCGTCTGGCCACCAGCACCGAGGACCCATTCCTCTGCGGAGCATGCCAGGAGAAGCGGGAGGAGCTCCGGGCCCTCGAGGACAAAGGCCGGAGGTGCCTTTGTTCGATCCCTCATCCGCCTCCTTCGGGAGATGGATCGCGGCTCCCGTTTCTTCTATGCCCTGGAGAAAACGAGGGGGGCCAAGAAACACGTCACCTGCCTTCTAGCAGAAGACAGCACCTCCCTCACAGATCCGGTGGAGATGTGTGGGAGGGCCCGTGACTTCTACACAAGCCTTTTCTCCCCGGATCTGACCAATCCTGGCGCTTGCAGGGTGCTCTGGGAGGAACTCCCTGCGGTCAGCATGGGCGACCAAGACCGACTAGAGCTGCCTCTCACCCTGGCCAAGTTCTCGGAAGCCCTCCGTCGCATGCCCACCAATAAATCTCCGGCATGGACGGGCTAACCGTAGAGTTCTACCGCGCATTCTGGGACATCCGTGGCCCAGACCTAGCCACTGTCTGGGCTGAGTCCTTGCAGGGAGGGGTCCTCCCTCTTGTGCAGGCGAGCAGTGCTTGCCTTGTTGCCGAAGAAGGGGGACCTCCGTGATTTACAAAATTGGCGCCCCGTCTCGCTCCTTAGCGCGGACTACAAAATCGTAGCGAAAGCAATCTCGCTGCGGCTAGGGTCCGTGATGGTGGATGTGATCCACCCAGACCAGACCTACACTGTCCCGGGCCGCAGCATTTTTGACAATCTATTTCTAATCCGAGACCTTTTGGAACTCGGGTGTAGAAACGGTCTGTCGTTCGCCCTCCTGTCTCTTGATCAGGAGAAGGCGTTCGATAGAGTGGACCATGGGTACCTCCTGGGCACTCTGCAGGTGTTTGGATTCGGACCTCAGTCTGTGAGTTTTCTCCGGGTGCTGTACGCTTCCACAGAGTGTCTGGTCAGGCTCAACTGGATCCTGACCGAACCGGTCAGCTTCGGGCGAGGAGTAAGGCAGGGGTGCCCCCTCTCGGGCCAGCAGTACGCTCTGGCAATCGAGCCCTTCCTCTATCTCCTCCGAAGGAGGTTGACAGGGTTGGTGCTGCGGGAGCCAGAGCTGAGGCTGGTCCTGTCGGCGTACACCGATGACGTGCTCCTCGTGGTCCAGAACCCGGGTGACTTGGAGCGGGTGGAGGCTTGCCAGGCCATCTATTCGGCAGCCTCCTCCGCCTGAGTCAACTGGGTCAAGAGCTCTGGCTTGGCGGTAGAGAACTGGCGGCAGGTGAGCTCCCTCCCACCCGCGCTTCAGACCATCTGGTGGAGTGCGGGTCCGCTGCTCTACCTAGGCGTTTACCTTTCTGCCACGCACCCTTCTCCGCCGGAGAACTGGCAATATTTAGAAGGCGGGTTGAGAGCGGCTCTGGAAATGGACGAGGCTACTCCAATGTCTCTCCCTCCGAGGGAGAGTGCTGGTGCTTAACCAACTTGTCCTGTCCATGCTCTGGTAGCGGCTCAACACCCTGGTCCTGGCCCCGGGTTTCCTGACCAACCTCCGGACATCAATTCTGGAGTTCTTTTGGTCAGGAATACACTGGGCCCCTGTTGGGGTTCTTCATCTACCCCTAAAGGAAGGAGGGCAGGGCCTGAAGTGTCTGCACACTCAGGTCTGTGTCTTCCATCTCCAGGCCCTGCAGAGGCTCCTTTATAGTGCAGGTAGTTCAACGTGCAGCATACTAGCGCACGCCTTCCTGTGCCGCTTCCAAGGGCTCCGATACGGCAGCTCTTTTATCTCTGTCCGAGAGGTTTTCCGCGAGACCTCTCCGGGCTGCCGGTCTTCTACCAGGACCTCCTCCGGACCTGGAAACGCTTTTCAACAACCAGGTCCGCGGCGGCCACCGTGGGAGCGGATCTCCTCGCGGAGCCCCTGCTACACAACCCCCAGCTCCGTGTGCAGGTGGCGGAGTCCCGCTCGGTGCGCCAGAGTTTGGTCCTGGCAGAAGTCACGAGAGTCGGAGACCTCCTGGACTATGACCGGGGAGACTGGCTGGATCCCCTGACGCTCGCTCGGCGCATGGGGTTCTCCAGACCTCATACCCCCGGCGCATACTTCAGGTGGTGAAGGCCATTTTGACGCCAGCTGCTCGGGCTTATCTCAGCCGAGCCCTGCGCGAGGGCACACCCCACCCACCCTGTACCCCAGGCCCACTGGACCTTTCAATTGGGCCCCTACCCCGTAGATCCCAACAAAACCCTCATCCCTTCACTGCGAACCGGCTGCATGAACTGCAGCTGGTCAGCTTCCAAACTGCACTAAGGAAACATCTATACACACTCACGCTTCACACCCTCACCCTGGTGTCCCGCCCCGATACAAAGTGGCGGGACCTCCTGCCACCTTTGGAGGGTGAGCAGCCCCAGTGGGCCAGCCTGTATTCCACCTTTGTCCCAAGGCCCATCGGGAACATTATTTGGTGGCTCCTTCACGGAACTGTGAGCACGGGTGTGTTTTTGACGCGGTTCACCCCCATCCCGGATACTTGCCCTTTTTGCAACGTGAGGGAAACCCTGGCACACGTATATTTAGAGTCTGCCAGGCTGCAGCCCCTTTTCCGGCTCCTCACAAATATTTTATTACGCTTTTGGCTGCACTTTTCCCCTCACCTTTTTATTTACACACTCCCCATCCGTGGCCCCACAAAGTCGCGGGATCTCCTGGTTAACCTTCTCCTAGCCCTAGTTAAAACAGCCATCTATAAAACCAGAGAGAGGAGGTTGGCCAATGAAGCGTCCTGCGACTGAGGGCCGTTTTCCGATCCTCAGTACATTCAAGTATCCGGGCGGAGTTCCTCTGGGCGGCATCCACCGACTCCCTTAACGCCTTCGAGGAGCAGTGGGCGCTGTCCGAGGTTCTCTGCTCGGTGGCCCCATCCAGTTCCCTCCGTCTGACCCTTTGATTGAGGGGAAGAGCAAGAGACCCCAGCCCCAGCCATTGCTGCTGTGGATACCATCATCACCGTCACCTAGGAGGGGTCCTATCACACGTGGGTGTACGTCCCCCCTCCCCCCCAAACTGTCCACCCTGCAGCCGTGCCCATCTTGTCGGGCACTCTCAGGAGAGGAAAATCAATGACACTGGGCGTGGCACTAGGTAACTCGAGGGGGTGGAAGACCGTGAGTGTCAAGGAAGCCCCCCCGCTCTGGGCCCAGGCTAGCCTGAACACTTCTCCCTCCTGAAGGCTGCTGCGTTATACCTTGCGTTTCCTTTTGTTTTGTTGCATAGTTTTGTTTTTTCCTTTTTGGTAATTCTTTGTAAGTGTTATGCAAATAAAAAAAATTTTTTCTGATTCAAAAAAAAAAAATTACTCTCCTATAGCCATCTGGCCCGACCCTGTCACAATGTATATAATGACTGTATGAAATACAATGTAATTCATTAGTTAATAGGCAGATCTTTGTAGAAAAATATGAGACAAAGCTGCCTGGATTGTGAAAACAGGTATAGAGTCTAAATTCTCTTTCAGTTACAGTATGTCACAATTAGCACTGATGGTCAACAAGACTATAGTATTAGAAATCATCAGAAATCAGATGCGTGAAATGTTACAGGGGGTTCTCGGGGAAAAGTTCCCTAATGGTGGAAAGAGCTGTCCCTAGGGACTGCGGGCAGCACGGGGCCAGAAGCCCGGAGCCCCTGGACTTCCAAGAACTAAGCAGATCAAAGCAAGCGTATCTATCACACTGAGGAGATTTAAACGTCAAGACTCCTTATAAGAAATGGAAAGGGAGGTGGATATTTTTTGCGGTTTTTAAAATTAAATAGGCAGCTAGTGTTGTTTTTAAAATTATTATGAAGAACAAGTTTAAGCTTTGTTGTAACATGCGTGGTTTGCCTGGACTGCTCAAGACCTGACTGCTTGTGTAGGAGGAACTCTGAGTTGGCTTCTTAAATACCTTCATGCTGTTTCACATCTGATACTCCTTGATGAAACCTAGGATCCTTGTCTTATAACAGGCTTATTCAAAGTGATACAAGCTATGAAAGTGAGATCTTGCAAGAGTGTTGCCTTTTTCATAATGTAATAAAAATACTTTAATGATAAATAATAATAGTGTGTAATAAGCATGTCATAAAAACAAACATCATGTTTCCAAGCTTTTATAATTTATATTTCAGGAAAAGAGAAAATCCCTGGAAATATTCATTTTTAGGAGGGGGTTCATGAGACTTGACATCTTAGTGAAAGGGACTCACAGGTTGTGAAAGTTTGGGAACCACTGAACTAGGAGATTATCTATACGCTGAGTGTGGGATGTGATTCACACCTCTAGCTGCAGCAGTGCGAGCTGCAGGATGGGCCAGCCACCATGTACGTGCTCATCTGAGACCATAGCTACATACGCAAGATGGCTCACTCATCTTGAAGCTCGCTCCTCCACAGTTGTACTATATTTTTAGAGCGCTAGCTCAATGAGAGCTAGCCCAAGTATGTTTCCTTGAACCAGGAATCATACTCCCAGCTTGAAGTGTAGACATACCCTACATAAGCTCTTTTACAAATCCAGCTACATCATTTGATTGACCACCTGACAGCGACTTCCACGGTTACTATGAGACAGGAATAAAAATTTCCTCCTTGATGTTTAACATTTAAAAACATAAAAATGAGAGGAATTACTTATGGCACTGGAAACAGGAGCTACTGTAATACAGACCAACATTCTACTCAGATGGGAAGTAATAGTGTATAGTAATAGTGTAATAATACTCAATAGAAACTAGTAATTTTTCAAATTTAAACACTTAATATATAATACAACACGAAGGTCTATGAACCTAAAAAATACCAACGTAACCAATTAAGCCAGGTTAGAATTAAGATGGCAAGGAAGAGTTCAGACAAAACTTCAAAGTAGAGGTTGCTTACTAGAACTCGAGGTTCTTCGAGATGTGTGGGCCCTATATGTACTCCATACATGAGTACACATGTGCCCCATGCATCTGAGTCCAGTGATCTTAACAGCAGTGTCCATTGGCCCGCACATAAGCAGTAGTAGATCTCCTCATGCTCCCAAGCAAGGGTATAAGAAGCAGTACAGATCAATACCCTCTCAGTTCCTCCTCTTACTGCGAATCCAATCACATCTGCAGCCCTCAGAGGGAACGGAGGGTGGGTAGTGGAATACAGATAGGGATCACACATTTCGAAGAAGCTCCATTTACAGTAAATAACCTCCACTTCAAGTGCTGGTCCCTATGTGTATTCCACACATAGGAGATTGACAAGCAGTTATCAGATTGGAGGTAGGTGCGAGGAATCCACCATACATGCAGCACCACAGATCCCACTGCTGCACCTGCAGCAGAGGCTTGGACTAGCACACAGTGCCTAAGCAAACATATAAGACGCTGCCGGTGACAGCTCTGCATAGGGACCTCCTTCAGGGATGCCACCTGGTAGCAGCCTGCACTCTCGTAGAGTGGGTCAATATACCATCAGAAGGCAGGATGCAAGCTAGTCTGTAGTATTCTATAATGCAGCCAGAAAACCACTTAGCCCTGGTCTACACTAGGACTTTAGGTCGAATTTAGCAGCATTAAATCGATGTAAACCTGCACACGTCCACATGATGAAGCCCTTTATTTTGACTTAAAGGGCTCTTGAAATCGATTTCCTTACTCCACCCCTGACAAGTGGATTAGCGCTTAAATTGGCCTTGCCGGCTCAGATTTGGGGTACTGTGGACACAATTCGACGGTATTGGCCTCCGGGAGCTATCCCAGAGTGCTCCATTGCGACCGCTCTGGACAGCACTCTCAACTCAGATGCACTGGCTAGGTAGACAGGAAAAGAACTGCGAACTTTTGAATCTCATTTCCTGTTTGGCCAGCGTGGCAAGCTGCAGGTGACCATGCAGAGCTCATCAGCAGAGGTGACCATGATGGAGTCCCAGAATCGCAAAAGAGCTCCAGCATGGACCGAACGGGAGGTACGGGATCTGATCGCTGTATGGGGAGAGGAATCTGTGCTATCAGAACTCCGTTCCAGTTTTCGAAATGCCAAAACCTTTGTCAAAATCTCCCAGGGCATGAAGGACAGAGGTCATAACAGGGACCCGAAGCAGTGCCGCGTGAAACTGAAGGAGCTTAGGCAAGCCTACCAGAAAACCAGAGAGGCGAACGGCCGCTCCGGGTCAGAGCCCCAAATATGCCGCTTCTATGATGAGCTGCATGCCATTTTAGGGGGTTCAGCCACCACTACCCCAGCCGTGTTGTTTGACTCCTTCAATGGAGATGGAGGCAATACGGAAGCAGGTTTTGGGGACGAAGAAGAAGAAGAAGAAGAAGAAGAAGAAGAAGATGATGAGGTGGTACATAGCTCACAGCAAGCAAGCGGAGAAACCGGTTTTCCCGACAGCCAGGAACTGTTTCTCACCCTGGACCTGGAGCCAGTACCCCCCGAACCCACCCAAGGCTGCTTCCTGGACCCAGCAGGCGGAGAAGGGACCTCGGGTGAGTGTACCTTTTAAAATACCATACATGGTTTAAAAGCAAGCATGTGAAAGGATTACTTTGCCCTGGCATTCGCGGTTCTCCTGGATGTACTCCCAAAGCCTTTGCAAAAGGTTTCTGGGGAGGGCAGCCTTATTGCGTCCTTCATGGTAGGACACTTTACCACTCCAGGACAGTAACACGTACTCGGGAATCATTGTACAACAAAGCATTGCAGTGTATGTTTGCTGGCATTCAAACAACATCCGTTCTTTATCTCTCTGTGTTATCCTCAGGAGAGTGAGATATAATTCATGGTCACCTGGTTGAAATAGAGTGCTTTTCTTCAGGGGACACTCAGAGGAGCCCATTCCTGCTGGGCTGTTTGCCTGTGGCTAAACAGAAATGTTCCCCGCTGTTAGCCACAGGGAGGGGGGAAGGTTGAGGGGGTAGCCACGCGGTGGGGGGAGGCAAAATGCGACCTTGTAAGGAAAGCACATGTGCTATGTATGTAATGTTAACAGCAAGGTTTACCCTGAAAGAGTGTAGCCACTGTTTTATAAAATGTGTCTTTTTAAATACTGCTGTCCCTTTTTTTTTTCTCCACCAGCTGCATGTGTTTCAATGATCACAGGATCTTCTCCTTCCCAGAGGCTAGTGAAGCTTAGAAAGAAAAAAAAACGCACTCGCGATGAAATGTTCTCCGAGCTCATGCTGTCCTCCCACACTGACAGAGAACAGACGAATGCGTGGAGGCAAATAATGTCAGAGTGCAGGAAAGCACAAAATGACTGGGAGGAGAGATGGCGGGCTGAAGAGAGTAAGGGGCGGGCTGAAGAGAGTAAGTGGCGGGCTGAAGAGAGGGCTGAAGCTCAAATGTGGCGGCAGCGTGATGAGAGGAGGCAGGATTCAATGTTGAGGCTGCTGGGGACCAAACCAGTATGCTCCAGTGTATGGTTGAGCTGCAGCAAAGGCAGCTGGAGCACAGACTGCCACTACAGCTCCTGTGTAACCAACCGCCCTCCTCCCCAAGTTCCATAGCCTCCACACCCAAACGCCCAAGAACGCGGTGGGGGGGGCCTCCGGCCAACCAGCCACTCCACCACAGAGGATTGCACAAAAAAAGAAGGCTGGCATTCAATAAATTTTAAAGTTGTAAACTTTTAAAGTGCTATGCTTAAAGTGCTGTGTGGCATTTTCCTTCCCTCCTCCACCACCCCTCCTAGGCTACCTTGGTAGTCATCCCCCTATTTGTGTGATGAATGAATAAAGAATGCATGAATGTGAAGCAACAATGACTTTACTGCCTCTGCAAGCGGTGATTGAAGGGAGGAGGGGAGGGTGGTTAGCTTACAGGGAAGTAGAGTGAACCAAGGGGCGGGGGGTTTCATAAAGGAGAAACAAACAGAACTTTCACACCGTAGCCTGGCCAGTCATGAAACTGGTTTTCAAAGCTTCTCTGATGCATACCGCGCCCTCCTGTGCTCTTCTAACTGCCCTGGTGTCTGGCTGCGCGTAACCAGCAGCCAGGCGATTTGCCTCAACCTCCCACCCCGCCATAAACGTCTCCCCTTTACGCTCACAGATATTATGGAGCACACAGCAAGCAGTAATAACAGTGGGAATATTGGTTTCGCTGAGGTCTAAACAAGTCAGTAAACTGCACCAGCGCGCCTTTAAACGTCCAAATGCACATTCTACCACCATTCTGCACTTGCTCAGCCTGTAGTTGAACAGCTCCTGACTATTGTCCAGGCTGCCTGTGTACGGCTTCATGAGCCATGGCATTAAGGGGTAGGCTGGGTCCCCAAGGATACATATAGGCATTTCAACATCCCCAACAGTTATTTTCTGGTCTGGGAATAAAGTCCCTTCCTGCAGCTTTTGAAACAGACCAGAGTTCCTGAAGAATCGAGCGTCATGTACCTTTCCCGCCCATCCCACGTTAATGTTGGTGAAATGTCCCTTGTGATCCACCAGAGCTTGCAGCACTATTGAAAAGTACCCCTTGCAGTTTATGTACTCACCAGCTTGGTGCTCCGGTGCCAAGATAGGGATATGGGTTCCATCTATGGCCCCACCACAGTTAGGGAATCCCACTGCAGCAAAGCCATCCACTATGACCTGCACATTTCCCAGGGTCACTACCCTTGATATCAGAAGATCTTTGATTGCATGGGCTACTTGCATCACAGCAGCCCCAACAGTAGATTTGCCCACTCCAAATTGATTCCCAACTGACCGGTAGCTATCTGGCGTTGCAAGCTTCCACAGAGCTATCGCCACTCGCTTCTCAACTGTGAGGGCTGCTCTCATCTTGGTATTCATGCGTCTCAGGGCAGGGGAAAGCAAGTCACAAAGTTCCATGAAAGTGCCCTTACGCATGCGAAAGTTTCGCAGCCACTGGGAATCGTCCGAGACCTGCAACACTATGCGGTCCCACCAGTCTGTGCTTGTTTCCCGAGCCCAGAATCGGCGTTCCACAGCATGAACCTGCCCCATTAGCACCATGATGCATGCATTGGCAGGGCCCATGCTTTCAGAGAAATCTGTGTACATGTCCTGATCACTCACGTGACCGCGCTGACGTCGCCTCCTCGCCCGGTATCGCTTTGCCAGGTTCTGGTGCTGCATATACTGCTGGATAATGCGTGTGGTGTTTAATGTGCTCCTAATTGCCAAAGTGAGCTGAGCGGCCTCCATGCTTGCCTTGGTATGGCGTCCGCACTGAAAAAAGGCGCGGAATGATTGTCTGCCGTTGCTCTGACGGAGGGAGGGGCGACTGATGACACGGCTTACGGGTTGGCTTCAGGGAGCTAAAATCAACAAAGGGGGTGTCTTTACATCAAGGAGTATTTCAGGCAGGACTTCATGGAGGGTTCCAATAAGAAATGGTGCACCTAAGTTATTGTTCTTATTGGAACAAGGAGATTAGCCTGGCCTCTGATTGATACATGGCTAGATTTACCTCGCTGCACCTTCTCTGAGAGTGACTGCAGTGTGACCTAGAGGAATGAGTCCCCTAGACAGGGGAGGAGGCAAATGAGTACAAAACAAATCTGGTCTATTTCTTGTTTTGATCCACTCCATCTATCTTTTACATCTTTGGCTGGCAGCAGACGGTGCAGAAGGACTGCATGCCATCCACATCTCATGGCTGCTCGGCAGAAGATGGTACAGTACGACTGCTAGCCATCCTCATCTCTTGCCTGCCCGGCAGAAGATGGTACAGTACAACTAGCAATCCGTATCGCCTGCCTGCTCACCATAAGACGGTTCAATAGGACTGACTGCAGGACTAAAGAGAATGACCTGGTCAAGTCACTCCAAATTTAGTCCCTGCGCCCATGTCTGCCCAGGCGCTCCCAGCCGACGTGGCCAGGAGCACCTCGGACATGACGATGACGGCTACCCGTCATACTGTACCGTCTGCTGCCACAAGGCAAGGGGTTGCTGCTACTGTGTAGCAATGCCGTACTGCGTCTGCCAGCGCCCAGGAGACATATGGTGACGGTTACCTGAGCGGGCTCCATGCTTGCCGTGGTATGGCGTCTGCACAGGTAACTCAGGAAAAAAGGTGTGAAATGATTGTCTGCCCTTGCTTTCACGGAGGGAGGGAGGGAGGGAACGGGGGCCTGACGATATGTACCCAGAACCACCCGCGACAATGTTTTAGCCCCATCAGGCATTGGGATCTCAACCCAGAATTCCAATGGGCAGCGGAGACTGCGGGAACTGTGGGATAGCTACCCACAGTGCAACGCTCCGGAAGTGGACTCTAGCCTCGGTACTGTGGAAGCACTCCGCTGAGTTAATGCACTTAATGCACTTAGAGCATTTTCTGTGGGGACACACACACTCGAATATATAAAACCGATTTCTAAAAAACTGACTTCTGTAAATTCGACCTTATTCCGTAGTATAGACATACCCTTAGAAATCCTCTGAGAGGATATAGCTTGACTATGGGATCTCTCTACAATTGTGTCAAAAAGTCTTGGAGACTGATTGTCTTACTTCTTTGCAAGTAAAAGGCCAATACACACCTGACATTGAAGGAGCAAAAGTTTCTTCTCTTTGGAAGCATGGGGGTTTTGGAAAAAGGACAGGTAACTGAATACATTGGCTAAGGTAGAATTCTGCAACAACCCTGGGTAGAAATTTAGGATGAAGGTGAAAGGATACTTTGTCCTTGTGTAAAGGGGATGAGGGGGGAAGAAATCTGCCACGAGTGCTCCAAGTTTGTTGATCCTCCTGGCCGAAGTGATGGCCACTAGAAATGCCACCTTCAAGGAGAAGTGAGACATGGAACATGCTGCTAAAAGTTCAAATGGAGGTCTTCTAAGCTACGACAGCTCAAGGTTCAGATCCCATAGTGATGTGGATTTAGTGACTGCCGGAAAAGGCCTTGATGAGGCCCTTCAGGAATAGTGTCATAGTTGGGTAGATAAAACAGAGCACGCATCTACTGTGGTGGGGGTGGGCACCACTAACAGCTGCTGGGTGGACTTGTAAGACTGATTGTGCTGTATCCAGGTGGAGAAACATTTCCATTTAGCCAGATACCCGGAGTAGGAAAGAATTGACCGGAACCTGTTATATACAGTCTGGACCGGGAATAAACAAGAACAATCTGCCTCAGATGCTCATCCAAACACTAGCCCATAAAGTGGAGAAAGCCCAGGTTGGGGTGTTTGACCTGCCCCTGTCCTGTGTCAGGAGTTCTGTGAAGGTCTGGATCTTGATTGGAGGGTGGACTAACATAGTCAGAAGTTCTGGGAACCAAAACTATCTATGCCAGTAGTGTGCTAGGAGAATGAAGACATTGGCTCTGTCATGATGCATCTTTCTCAGCATCTGTAAAAGCAGGAAAATGGGAGGAAAGGCATATCTGAAACTGCTCATCCACAACAATAGGAGAGCATTGCCTTGGGAGTCATGACCTATAGCTCCCCTGGAACAATACATAGGGAATTTCTTGTTTGTTTATGATGCAAAGAGATCCCGCATAGAGGTGTGCCCCAGCACATGAAGATGTCTGTCAGAATGGAGTTGTGGATTTCCCGACTCATGGTCCACCACAAAATGCCTGCTGAGGTTGTCTGCTAAGGAGTTGTGGATACCCAGGAGATAGATCACCTAGATGGTGATGTTGTGACTGACGCACCAGTTCCAAAGCCTGCCTCCCTTCAGACAAAGCAGCAGAGATCTCACTCCTCCCTGTTTATGTAGACAGTGGTGATATTATCTGACATTATGTGGATGTGGAGGGTGCGAGTGAGAGGAAGGAAGGCCTTTGCATGCAAAGGTCAACTACCCGCAGCTCTAGGATGTTGATCTGTAGGCTGGCCTCCTGCGTGGTCTATATGCCCTGTGCAGTGAGACTGTTCAGTTGAGCACCCACCTCAGAAGGGATGCATCACTTATAATAGCGATGCTGGGAGTGGCAAAGGGAACCCTGTCTCTGTTTGACCACTTAGGTGAAGGAGCTGATGATCCAGGAGTTAATGTGGTCTTTGTTAGGTGAGTAGACCAAAGTGAGCCAGGCAGGCAATGCAGATAAAGCCTGAAAAAGGAGGGGGGGGGGGCAGACAAGTACACACTGCCATATGACTTAACAGTGACAGGCACATCCACGTGGTAGTCATTGGTCTGTGGGAAATCAAAGAAACTAGGTTGTGCATTGTCTAAAACCTTTCTACAGGGAGGAAGGCTCTTGCAGAAACAGAGTCCAACGTTGCCTCAATAAAGTTTGTTGTCCTTGTAGGGGATAAAGTGGACTTCTCTGTTCAAGCAGGCCCCCAGGGCTTTGAATGAGGTATTGACTAGCTGATCTGATCTCCTGTTGAGAGTGACCTACCAGGAGCTAGTCAGTCATTGAGATAGGGAAAGAATGTGTGGCTCTGACTTCTCATCTGGTTTGCCACCACAGAGAAAACTTTTGCAAACATTCTGGGTGCTGTCACTAGTCCAAAGGGGAGGACCCAGAATTGTAAGTGCTTCCGGCCCATGATAAGCCATAGGTGTTCACCCCTTCCACAGGAGGTTCCTATGTCAAGAGCTGAGAGCCATGAACCACATCCCTTCTTGGAGAGAGGGGATTACTGACACCAACATGACCATCCTGAATTCCGATTTCCAAACAAAGATGTTGAGTTGCCAAATATCCAGTCTCTACACACTGTCCTTTTTGGGGACTAGGAAATACAGACAATAGAACCCTCATCCTTGAGACGGAGGCGGGCGCCTCAGTGTAATGAGGAGTTTGTTTCCTGTTGAAGAATTGCCTTGAGAGTGGCTGTCTGTAAAGGCCTGTACTTTTAAGAATTTAGGTGTATTCTTATCACTTGGCTAGTTGGAGGTATAAAAGAAAGAATCAAAATCACTGTCTGCCAGTGTAAGGTCCTTCTCTTACTGTGACAGTCTGAGGCCCTGTTCTTAGGCTAAGGCCTTTGGCTAAGCGACAGAGGCAGCCATAAGCTGGGAAGCGACCGGTCACATCCTCACATTCCAAACCAGTCACATTGAAAGAAGGTGCTACTGGGCTGTTAGGAATACAATCCTGTCCTGATAGTGCCTATCACCTCCAGAGAAAGGGAAGTGCCTAGAAGATGTAAAAGGAAATTGAGGTTGATAGTTTTCTGTCTGGTAAGAACTCACTTATCAATAGACACAGCTGGGAAACTCTTATGTCTTTTTTCAGAGGAACAGCCGTGTTAGTCTGTATTCGCAAAAAGAAAAGGAGTACTTGTGGCACCTTAGAGACTAACCAATTTATTTGAGCATGAGCTTTCGTGAGCTACAGCTCACTTCATCAGATGTATACCGTGGAAACTGCAGCAGACTTTATATACACACAGAGAATATGAAACAATACCTCCTCCCACCCCACTGTCCTGCTGGTAATAGCTTATCTAAAGTGATCAACAGGTGGGCCATTTCCAGCACCAATCACAGACATGAAGGTCGCTATCTTAAAACAAAAAAACTTCAAATCCAGACTCCAGCGAGAAACTGCTGAATTGGAATTCATTTGCAAATTGGATACTATTAATTTAGGCTTAAATAGAGACTGGGAGTGGCTAAGTCATTATGCAAGGTAGCCTGTTTCCTCTTGTTTTTTCCTACCCCCCCCCCCCCCCAGATGTTCTGGTTTAACTTGGATTTAAACTTGGAGAGTGGTCAGTTTAGATGAGCTATTACCAGCAGGAGAGTGAGTTTGTGTGTGTATGGGGGTGGGGGGATGTGAGAAAACCTGGATCTATGCAGGAAATAGCCCGACTTGATTATGTAAAGAGTTGTCACTTTGGATGGGCTAGCACCAGCAGGAGAGTGAATTTGTGTGGGGGGGTGGAGGGTGAGAAAACCTGGATTTGTGCTGGAAATGGCCCACCTGTTGATCACTTTAGATAAGCTATTACCAGCAGGACAGTGGGGTGGGAGGAGGTATTGTTTCATATTCTCTGTGTGTATATAAAGTCTGCTGCAGTTTCCACGGTATACATCTGATGAAGTGAGCTGTAGCTCACGAAAGCTCATGCTCAAATAAATTGGTTAGTCTCTAAGGTGCCACAAGTACTCCTTTTCTTCTTATGTCTTTATAGATGTAGTTGTGAAATCCTCACTTCTGTATTGTTTTGTCATTATAGTTCCCACTTTGCTATTGTTTATTGGCATGGTCTCTGTCTGTTCTGTGATTGTTTCTGTCTGCTGTATAATTAATTTTGCTGGGTGTAAACTAATTAAGGTGGTGGGATATAATTGGTTTGCTAATTATGTTACAATATGTTAGGATTGGTTAGTTAAATTTCAGAAGAATGATTGGTTAAGGTATAGCTAAGAATATTACTATATAAATTAGGGGCAAACAGGAAGTAAGTTGGGATTCGAAAATAAGGAAAAAGGAACTTGTATTTAAGCTTGCTGGAAGTTCACCCCAATAAACATCTAATTGTTTGCACCTTCGGACTTCGGGTATTGTTGCTCTCTGTTCATGCGAGAAGGACCAGGGAAGTGAGAGAGTGAAGGAATAAGCTCTCTAACAGGGTCAGGAAGGGTGTTTGCAGGGAGGGAAGGAGATTAACTCTATGGGAGTATCCCTAATGGATGGTTATGTCTTGGAAATTATGCATCATAATTAGCTCCCAGTTGCAGGCAAAACAGTGAGACGGCCTCCAAAAAGGTGACAGAAGGGGCAGGTGACATCAGAGATGTTTTAGTCGAGACCCGCTCACCATCAAAAGTGGCTCCTAACCACAGGCTGGGAACAGGTTGCAGTAGTAGAGGGGGATAAAAAGCAGGGCTTCTGAGTCTTCTGTCTATTACAGAAAGGCCCCACGGATTCTGACAGCAGAATGCACAAGTAGGAGGTGGAGGTGGTCTTGATTTAAAGGTCTGCCTTCTTGTTTGTCCTTGAGACCCATGTGCAGATCCCCAGGGAGCAGAGGGAATACCCTGAGCTGAGTCCTTTAACAAGTGGAGAGTCTCATCAATCTTCTCGTTAAAGAGGCTGGACTCAAAGGGAAAATCTTGGATAGTATTCTCCACCTCTCTGGGGAAGCCAGAGGATTGAAACCATGAATCCCTCCTCATCACAATACCAGTGGCTAAGCTTCTGGATGCTACATCTGCTGCAGCCTGAAGAACTGTTTTTGCCACCAGCTTGCCCTCCTCCAGAAGGGAGAAAAGCTTGGCTCTGTCCTCACAGAAAAGTTTGTTCTAAAAGGCTGCCAGCCTAGAGTAGTTAATCATACTTGGCTAGCAGGGCCTGGTAATTGGTCATGCAGAATCACAAGCCTGCAGAGATCTTTCTCCCCAGGAGGGTCAGTTTCTTGGAGCCCTGGTCTGATGGGGTGGTCCTTAGGTATTGAGACCTATATGTTCCATAGCAGCCTGTACCACCAGGGAGTTGGGAGCAGGGTGGGAGAACAGGAATTCAGCTCCCTTTGCCAAAATGAAATAGCACTTCTCAGCCCTTTTAGGTGTGTGTGGGGGAGGGGGTAGAAAAGAGCACATAGGATGCTGAGGGATGTGCCAGACCAATCTCATTGGTTTCAAGATGGCCTTGTTAACTGGGAGAGCCACCTTACTGGGGCCTGAGGCTGCAGAATGTTCAACAGGCGATGATGAGTCTCGGGCTTCCTCCAGTGATATCTGGAGACCACTGGCCACTCTTTGTGGTAAGTCCTGTTATTGCTTATGGAAATGGAGACATCAGTACCTGTGGTTCTGGTACAGCATCTTCCTCCATCTCACACACCAATGGAACTGGTTGTTGGTGCAAGGAGAAAGAGTGCAAAGACTCCTAGGTGGGTGCTGGACATCTGGTATAGGGATCCCATAGTCCCCAACAGGGCCAGAAAGAGGGGCCAACTGTTTGAAGGGGATCCCATGGCATGGGGAACCATTGGTCCCAAGGTGCTCATAAGGGTAGCAACCGTAAGTCCTTGATTGCCTACCCAGGCTTAGGTCTCTGTGACGATGAAGGAGGGGCCAGCTCATCAGATTTGTCCAAATCCAAAAACTGCTCCTTCTGTAATGTCAGAGCCATCAGTACCGGGGTAATCCTGCTTGATAGTTGTAAGAAAGACCGCTCCTGGGACAACAAAGCAATATAGTCTTCTGGTATAGTAATGTCCCTCAGAAGGGCCAAGCTAGAGAAGAGGGGAGACTGTGGGTGGGGGAGGAAGATATCCTCTGGTGCTATATAGGTCTCTGTGCACCCCATGTGCAGGGTGTTCTGATGGTTGGCACCATCTGTGCACCCCATGTGGGGTGTTCTTCAGGCGGCTGTATCACTATCGCAGAGTCTGAAGCTACACTTGTGGAAGGGACTGGAGAACAACGGCCCTTGTGCTTCAGAACTCGAATCACCAACGGAACAGGATCCTTCTCCCTACGCACCGAACCCTCCACCCTGATGGTTTTTTGGCAGAATCAGTTCTTTAGGGTCTGTGTGTATGGGCTCACCTGACCTTGATGGGCTCAGGGAAGGAGTGTGTCTCTTACAGACAGTCCTCAACAGCGATCTGTCCTTGTGCCCATGAGAGCATCCCTTACTCTTATGAGAAGCCTTGGAGAGTGCGTCTTTGGGCTTAGACACTGAGGGTTCCACTTCTAAGCACATACACACAGGGGTGCTGCTTGTTTGATGAGGCCGATGTACAAGGGGGTCTTCCTGGGCCAGATCAGAAAGGGGCTTTAGAGCCTTCTCCATCAAGTCTAAGGTGAAACTCATGAGCTGTGTGAGTTCTTGGTGGAAACAAGCGACAAATGCTGCATGTCATTGAAACATGTGTCTCACCTAGACGGTCGGGACAGAGCTGGTATTAATTCCTTTTCTGTCAGTGACTAAGGCAGGAGATACTGTTTTGAAGATGGGGAGTCTGGGCATGGTCCCTGACTATGGGGAAGGCGTCTCCAGCCTGGGGAAAGCAAACTACACTAACCTAAAGAACTATTTACAAGTTTTCTGAAAGGATGACACTGGATTCCGACTCAGACCATGCAGAGGTAATAAGGAACTGAGAGGGTGTTGACCCACACTACTACTTATATCCTCAACTCGGGAGCACGAGGAGATCTAATGCGCATATGTGGGACAAAGGACATTGCTTGTTAAAGTCTCCAGACTCAGGAGTATGGTGTCCATGAGTACCCACATGTGTAATGCACAGAGGGACCAACACTTGAAGAACAAACTTCTCACAGCTAGCTAAAAAAAGTTCCATATTTAGTTGAAACTATAAATGTCTTAATTGAAAATTGGTATGAAAAGTTTCATTGTGCTATAGGCGGACAGTTTCGAGACAAACTATTGTGCAATGTGAAAAGGAGTATTTGTGGCACCTTAGAGACTAACCAATTTATTTGAGCATAAGCTTTTGTGAGCTACAGCTCACTTCATCGGATGCATACTGTGTTTCCATAAGCTTTTGTGAGCTACAGCTCACTTCATCGGATGCATACTGTGTTTCCACAGTATGCATCCAATGAAGTGAGCTGTAACTCACGAAAGCTTATGCTCAAATAAATTGGTTAGTCTCTAAGGTGCCACAAGTACTCCTTTTCTTTTTGCGAATACAGACTAACACGGCTGTTACTCTGAAACCTATTGTGCAATGTGAAGATATACAGGCACCCCATTAACTACCACCAGTCCTGTTAATCATAGCTATGAATGGCAGTCAGTCAGTTATACTGAAGCACACATTTTGTTCTCATCTTAATTTCCCTTGTGGACTTGGGTTCAGTTACCTATTGCACAGTTGGTTAAACCACCACCCATCCAACAGAACTCTCATTAGGACAACTGGTAATTAGGTTTCCTTTCCACAGTGCTCAGTGTTTAGAAAGAAAAATATGCAATTTCAGATAAAGTTCAGAATCTAAATCTCAACACAAGCTCATTGTTACAGATCAAATCTCAAGGCACTCAAGTGACAAATTGCAACCCTGAGTTTCCAAGTATTGAGAAATAGTCTCTCAATCTTTTTTACTCCCTTTTTAAAAAGTTCACCAATAAAATATTAACCAAAAAAACTGATGATAATTTTATATCCACACAGAGAATTTGTTCACAACAATTTCTTCAATAACATTTTTTCACTTCTCTATTTAACCATCCCTTGTAGCTACCTCAACTCATCTTACTGGAGAGAAGACATACCTTACTTCTAAGGCAATGGTTCTCAACCTATTTTCCACTGTGGGCTGCATATGCAGCTCTGTTAGGTGGGCCACATCCACACACTAGATATACTACCTGTATGGCCCTGAGGAAGTCACATGGGCAGTAGCTGTGTGCTGACTGGGCCACAAGCAGCCCACAGGTAGCAAGCTGAGAACCACTGCTATAAGGCCACAACCACATCACTTCATGATTCAAAAGCCAGCTCTTGAGACACCAAAGCGATCCCTGCTCTATTCTTTAAGAGTGCAATGTGTTTAGCCTGATATACAGCAAGCATACCCCAGAACACATATCACTTCCCTTCTCTATATTGTCCTTTGGGTTCCCTAGAAGTTCTCACTTAAATACCTCAAGGAACTATACATGTTTGAATGGGCTCCAGCATGGGGAGCAGAGTAGAGTTATCCTCTCAGGACATCAGAACACCTCTCGGCATTAACATTTCAGTATAATAGTTAAAATCATACACAAACCATCTTCAATTTGGAATTCAACAAGGGTTGCTTTTCACCATATCCCATCCGAAGTTGGCGAAAGCACTTTGCACATCAGATATGAGACAACTTAAGTCCTTCAAAGTGGGTGAGAGTTCAGCCTAAGCATCCGGAATACGAACACTTCAGAGGTACAGTATTTTCACGTTGCCCACTTAGTTCAACAGGAAAGCGTGCACTAGAATGGCAGATGCTTTTACTGTTTCCCTACCTCTCTTGAAAAAGCAGAGGTATGAGTCCTAAAAAGAAATCCTCAAATACTCACCATTGCTAACCATACGTCTAGCTACTTCCCAGAGGACTAGTCCAAAAGCCCAGATGTCAACCCTTTTATAAGAGTCAAAGCAGTCCACTTGAATGGTTTCATCTAAGACTTCAGGTGCCATGTAGCGCTTGGTACCCACACGGGGGTTGTTCCCCACATCCAACTGATTAGTGCTTTGGGAATGCATAACTGCAAGACCTGAAACAAAGAAAGCAGAGTTGCTGTTAAATCATTTAAAAAAAAAAAACGAACTCTAGTAGCACATGCAGTTAGAGACTTGAACTGTATACAGAAGTTGGTACATATTCCAAGGACCACAGAGGTTTCTTAAAAACAAGCAACAGACAGGGTTCAATTGTCCAAAGAGCAGCTGTGTCAGCTCCAAACTAGCTGCCAAATATCAAAAATAGCCTGTTTGGCCATAGACTTAGACCAACTATCTCTTACAAGATTACTATTAAACATGTGTATTGCACTGTTATAAAATTTTATCATTCCAGGGATTAAGTGTTTGACAGCCACTGGATGTCACCGTTACTCTCTACACGTATAACCAGGCAGCCAGGAATCTTATTTAAAAAGAAAACAATTCTGCCCCGAGTCCAAATGTATTTATGGAACTTTTGGGTAGGCGGATACATCGAAACTGAGGGGGAAGAGAGCTTTCTTTGCAGAGAGAGGAAAAAATACTGCATGACCAATATGTATACTGGAGTAAAAAATAAAGCTGAAAAACAGCAACACATATGTAGGTCAGAAAGTAAACATCATCAAAGGGGCCTGAGATGAGAACCACTCAACCTGGTTTATGCTGATCTCCAAACATTTAAGTAAAGAACATTATGTGAAAGACTAAATTATAGTAAATTTGGAAACACAACCCATTTTACCATGGTAAACAGGCAGTCACTCCAAAGTAAACAGTGACAAGTGCAGGACAACATTAAGCAATAAAACAGAAGACAGACTCTTCCTGACTCCCTTAACAACATCTCATACTTAAATTTAACACAAGCTTATTTAAGACAACTTGATAACGCTTTAACAGCAGACCCATAGAAGATTAAGTCACAGGATTACTGGATTCCTGAATATTCCTTCAAAACACGGTCTTTTTTCCACAGTAACAAGGATTTGGAAAAAAAACATTTTTCTGCTGTTTAAGTGCACTTCCAATCAATTTGGAGTTCCTACAAGAACTTGCACAGAACTTGAAATGTGCAATCTGTTAACCCCCTCACTGGCTAAGGACGATAATACACTGGCTAAGGACGATAATACACTAAGTCTTTTAATCAGATAAAGGCACCTCCAGTCCTTAAGTATACATTCCCCTTTTCAGATAGAAAGACAAATTTTACAGAGCAATTTTCCTGACAAACTTTGAACATGTCAGTACTTTGGGGGAATTTGCTGTTATAACACTATCCAAACTGGACAAAATACAGGTTTCTCTTATATAAGGTTCAGTTGAATGACAGGTCAAGGGCTTAAGACTCAAGTTAGTGTTTTTCTACACTACAAAATGAGAAAGTGTTGCAACCAGATCCTTAATATGATGGTCTCTGTACTGTAGGTGGTATTTAGAGACCAGATGTTTCACCGTTTTAAGTGTACTTGCCTTCCACTTCAAGAAACCTAGGTGAACCCAAGTGCTACGCAGGGTCTCAATTAGTGCCAGACTACTGATTTTGACAGGAAACATTTAAAGGAAAGATGGGAAGAGTTAGAACTGATGCAGCTTCTTGGTTTTGGACAAGAAAAAAAGTCTTATTTTACATCACTATTGGGATCATTAATGGCTTCCATACAGATATTCCATACTAAACATTGCTTGAGTAGTTATGTTATAACCTCCTCAATTTCCTTAGCATTTTTGCATCTTCTCTAGGAAGGTCAGTACTTGTTTCAAAACAGTGACATTCACTGCACTATTCTGTGTCCTGTACTATATGCAAGTCTTCTGCTCTCTTCTACAAAGCTTTTATAGTTCTCCCAAACTAACTACAAACTACAATTTTCCTAAATCCAGTAACTTGAATACAGACATTCATTAAAGTGAAGCCACCACATACACACTTGGGTTTCTTTATTAAAAAAGGGATTATCTATACAGGAAGTATGAGGCTGTTTGCTACAATTGTAAAAAACCTGCAAGCTAGGTATTTCATTACCTAGTTCCAAAACATTCAAAGCTTTAATTTCAAAGGACTTTCCTCCCTAAACTTCTAGTTCATGTCCAGCCTAGATTAGTAGCAACTGAAACTTGTTACCATCAAACTGCCATTTGGCAATGAATTTATTAGTTCCCCATCCAGATCTTAGAGGGCAGGCATAACCAGCAGAAAACGAGCACTCTTGAAGACACTTTCATCAGGAAAGATAAGGACTGAACAACAATGAAGAAGTGATCCCGCCAGCGACACCAACGTAGGGAAGACTGCACAGATATCGTCTCTGCTACAACTGTTCTATAAACAGAGCTGTTCAGCTTTGAGACAGTTTTCAGAGTTTTTCAGTCACACTGAAAAATGAGAGCAAGGGTGTGTGTGTACACAATTACATGTACACAATTTTTACTCCTGGGAAAATTCTGTGCAACTGCGACATGCAGAAAAGTGTCCGCCCCTCACACAGAATCCCTTTGCTTCCTTGCAGAAAATGGTTTCTGTGGGGAAGCAAAGAGAAGCTGCACCAGTACTCACTCACCCCTCCCCAGCAGCTCAGACTGTTCAGGCAGCAGGGGGAAGAGGTAAAATCACAGAGCAGCTAGGGCTGGGTCAGATAAGCCCCAGAAAACGTCCGCAGCTGAAGAAAGTTTGCACCATTTTGGGGTTGGGGGGAGAGAGGGAGGAGAGAAAGGTGTTTTGGCTGCATGGGAGTTGGGCAGACGGGGAGCAGCTCCCTGTACAGTGACACTCCCCCCCCAACCCCCTCCTGTATCAGGAGCCCCCTGCACCCAGAGCCTCCCCATTGAACCCCCCCCCCCCCAAGCCCTCACCCTGCTGAGCCTCACCCCTGGCATTAGGAGCCCTCCATACTCGGACCTCCACCACATTGAGCCCCAACCAGCTGCACCTTAACCCCCCAGCACCCCCACCCACCCACTGAGTCCTAACCACCTTCACCATGCCTCCCCTTGCAGGATCCTATTCCCCTGGCACCCAGACCCCCATACCAAACCCCTGTGCATCCAGATTCCACTCTGCACCCAGACCCCACACCAGGCTGCCCACACCCAGACTGCACCACACAGAACCTTGGTACTTCTGAGGGAATTCTGCACCAAAAATAAATAAATAAATAAATAAATTAAAAAAGACATTTAACTTCTGCAAAGTTCTGCATATTTTAATTGCCAAAATAACACAATATCATCACACCATTTTCAATTATTTGCGGACAAGAATTTTGAAATAAATTACCAAAATAACTGAAAATGGTGTGATGATATCGTGTTTATTTTGGCAATTAAAATATGCAGAACTTTGCAGAATTTTAAAATATTGTGCACAGAATATTTTAATTTTTTGGCACAAAATTCCCTCAGGAGCAAATTTTTCTTTTAGTTTATACAATTAAGGAATTTCTTAACTGGATGCACTGGCAGATCCAGAGCAGTGACTTGGATGGTAATACAATGCATAACCACTTGGTTCTTAACTGCACCTCTCTAGCCATCAGAAGCTACACTTCACTATAGTTCTTTCTACACACACTGTTGCTAAAAAGGTAGGCACAGAGAGAGACATCAGTGTTGGAAAGGAGAGGAATGAAAGAAAAATCAGATCAGAAGAAAATGAAGACAGGCCAACCATGCACAAAAGGACTCAATACAACCTGTAGAGGAAACCGCTGTTTTGGTTAATCCCCATTAGAGATAATGAAGGAAGAAGAGTGCTCCATAAATAGGTGGCCAAGATTTTCATATTCAAAAAGGCCATTTATTTTTCCCACTGGCAAAATTAGTCGAACAGCAGCAAATACTTCTGCTCCTACCTGTGTAACATACACCCCTCTACTATACCACTGAGGTCTCCAGATACCACTGCAAAAAGGTTTCATTTCACTTCTGTGGTGCTGACTCAATAGTGAAATAAATGCTGCCCCCTTCTGGTGATGATTAAGTATCAGCTTAAAAATGAACTCTACAAAACAGAATTTAAAGATGTGTATTACTTATTTCACTAAATAAAATATCCATTTCCTGTTTGAGATTCCCTCTGTGGACTCTGAGGAGCTGTCCCCTCAGCAGAGATACAGCTAGATTGTTACTTATTATGGGAGCACCTGCATTTATGCTGAACACCATTTACGTGGGATACGGTCAGATCTCAATGTGCGTCACAGTCATAAGACCCAGTGATGTTAATGGGAATTATGCACAAAGAAAATCTCAGAATCAAGTCACACAATGTTTTTAAATCCAGCCAATTATTTCCTTACATTCAACATGTCTTAAAACAACTAGTCTATCACTTTTTTCTTCCCTTTGCACAGATAACAGAAGCATCGCACCATAATGCCTTGTACATTAACCAGTCATGTTGCTTTAATCATCCCTCTGCATCCCCCGGCCTAGAAATTGTATTTCATTTTTTTTAAAAATACAAGTAACTCAATAAAAGCTTGGTTCTGTGCTCACTATCAATGGTGAAAGTCCCACTGACTTCAGGGAATGCTGGATCAGGCCTATAGGTGCCAGGGAGTTAAGTGTTATATTTTGTACAATAAGTTTTACAGGCAAAAATTTAGTAGGATTTTAAGATTTAAGTAAAAACATTTGGAACAATAAGTGCATTATTAGTAAGAGCCCAGTTCAACCCAACTCCCACTGACTCCAAATCAGAGTTGGATCAAGCCCTAAATTGCCCCCCTTTCCTTTTGAAATGGAAGACTGGAAAAAGTTCATTAATTTAACATTTAGAGAGGGAAAAAAAGTTAATTGGATCCTAAATATTATCCATAAAGCCTCTAAAATGCTATAGACTAGACATTATTAATGAAACTGTGAAGTGTTATTTATTGATGAAGCCTGGTCTGAGAATGATCCAAAATGTAACATCTGTTTCTGAAATCAGAAGTGGTACTAAGTTTATTCAGCTGGAACAACAGGATAGTACCTTGTAAGTGCCCCCTAGTGGCTGCCTTAACTTCCAAGAAAGTTACAAATTGCTCAAAGTACCTTAAAATTTATCTACTATATTTGGTTAGTTATGGAACATGCAGTTTGTGTTGTTTGGAAACTGAAACTCACCTAAATCTGCTATGCAGCACTGCCCATTTTTTTTAACAAGGATATTTTTGCTCTTCAAGTCCCGATGGGAAATGGCAGGCTTCCCCTGGGTCCCAAATATCTCTATATGCAAGTGTGCAAGGCCACTGGCTATGGACAGGACTATTCGTAGGCAGCTGACAGTGTCTAACGTAGTGAGCTGTAGATAGTCGTACAGAGATCCCATTTCATGATAGTGTGTAATTAACCACAACTGGGTGCTAGAGTTTCTAGAAGTCATATCTGATGCAATAAAACCTGAGAGGAGAAAAGCAAAGAGACAACAAAATTAGCATACACAGATGTCAAGTCTACATCAAGAGGTAAAATATCATCATCAACAACTTATAATTTAAAACTGAACCGAAATATAATCATACTTGTGAAAGGCCACTGTGTAGATGATAAATACTAAGATGAGGGAGCAGTCTTAAATTGCATAAAATGCAACTAAAATATATTCACAAAAATGCATCATACCTTCATTTGAATGACTACAACAAGATAAAATTGCAAGTTACGGGTCAAAACCAAACAAGCTTTTTAACAACTAAAATCCACAGTTTAAAATTTCATGTTAAACAATGTCCTTTATTTGGATGTTGGTTAATTAAGCAAATCAGTTTTAAATACGAATTATTAAACTGTTTCCCAATAATTAAAATAACTCAGTATTTGCCTTCTACTGTAATGAAAACCAAGTCACTATACAGAATTAGTTTTGGCACTCTAAATAAAGTGAATACTCCTAGCTCTAGCCACCTTGAACTCAATTAAAAAATATAACATACAATACATGCTCACCCCCACCAATCAGCCTGACCCGAAATGCAGCCATAATCGAACGAACCAACTGATACCACATTCCACTTCAAAGCCCCATCATTCACTCTGTATCTTAAACCTTCCCCAAATGCCTGCGAGAACAGGCAAGCCCTGCAAAATGCATTTGAGGTCCAATGATTTGAGCTATTTTGGGTCACAGTGAGGAATGAAACCAGAATTGAGTGGCCTGCCAGCAACTTTCTTCACTTTAAGGAAGGGAGCTCCAGTTTGAGCATCACTGCAACTCCAACACCGTGGCATTGGGAGAGAAGCAGTCCCTCAAATAGGCAGGTCACAGGCCATCTAAATCTTTATTGGTCAAAAACAACACACTCTACTTGAGGCCAACAAGCAGCCAGAGCAGATCACAGAAAATGGGTGTTCCAGGTGAGCTATTGTGCTCAGGAAGCAATGTAACAAAGTTCCTCCTCTGCCTTGGTGGGTCCTGCTCTTATTGGCGGACTTTCTTGCCTCAGAGGTTCACGGCAGCCCACAGTTTGGCCACTTTTGTGGCTCAAATCTGCCACTCACTCAGTTAGCCTCATCACTGGCCAGCATGGGGAAAAGAAGAACAATCCCTGCAGTCTCTGCTGATCCACCTAGTGGATCGGGGAACAGGCCAGAGACCTTCCCCTCTGGTGGAACCCACAGTCCAAGTCAACTCCTCTGGTATCAAGTAGGGAGTTGGGGGGGGATAGAGGGATGGGGGAAACCGGGCCCGCCCTCTACTCCGGGTTCCAGCCCAGGGCCCTGTGGATTGCAGCTGTCTACAGTGGCTCCTGTAACAGCTGGATGACAGCTACAACTCCCTGGGCTACTTCCCCATGGCCTCCTCCCAACACCTTCTTTATTCTCACCACAAGACCTTCCTCCTGATGCCTGGTAATGCTTGTACTTCTCAGTCTTCCAATCGTATGCCTTCTCACTCTCAGCTTCTTGCGCCTCTTGCTCCCAGCTTCTCGCACGCACACCACAAACTGAAGTGAGTTCCTTTTTAAACCCAGGTGCCCTGATTAGCCTGCCTTAAATGATTCTAGCAGCTTCTTGATTGGCTGCAGGTGTTCCAATCAGCCTGTCTTAATTGTCTCCAGAAGGCTCCTGATTGTTCTGGAACCTTCCCTGTTACCTTACCTAGGGAAAAGGGACCTACTTAACCTGGGGCTAATATATCTGCCTTCTATCATCCCTAGCAAGAAACTGCACAACAAGATAGCTGGGTATGTCACCCATCCGATGAAGCGTATTCAGAGGGGGACTGTCAGAGGTATCTCCATCAAACTGCAGGAAGAGGAGAGAGAGGAGGGATAACTATGTCTCTGAGCTCTCTGCCCTTGACCAGGAGATCACTGAAGCTGACCCAGATACTAAGGAAATGCTGAAGCTGCTGGACTTTGGCAGTCTGTCCAACCTGCAGGTCACGCAGCCCACTGTGGGAATGAACTTCAAAACACCAAGAGGAGCTATCTGAACCCATTGCTGTGCTGTCACTTTTCCAATAAATGTGGGAAACAAAAACAAAACAAACAAAAAAATCACTCTCCTGTAGCCTTCTGGCATGACCCTGTCACAGCAAGCAGCCATATTTTGCACCAGTTTAATGATCAGATTTAAGATGTATCCCCATGTAGAGTGCTATAATATCCTAATTTGAATGACAAAGGCATTAACACGAGTGAAGTCCCTCCGAAAAGAAAAAAACACACCTTCCTGGCCAAGTATATATATGGGGGGTTGGGGAAGGCAAGCAGAGAGTAACAATAACTACTTTATACTCTGTGAGCAACTCTTGGTCTAATCATATCATGAGCACATAGTAGCCAGGGAGTACACCCTCAAATCAAGATATTTCCTTAAAGCTACCATCACCACCTTGGCTTTGGTCTCTTCTGGGCTAAGCAACAAACAGCTTGCTCTCCAGTAGCTGGAAATGCCACTTGGGAATTGCTGAAGCAAAACAAATTAGAAGATCCTCCCTGAGGCTGCATCAAGCTGCTCTAGGCACCAAACCCAAGATGCTCTAAATTGCATCCACAGGATTGGTGGACAAAAGAAGGTGGCCGATTGCCAAGTGGAATTTAGCAAGACCTAGTCAAGCATCTTTAGTCAGATCACTTTTCCCCCTACCAAACACTGGATGACAACAGCTATTATGCAAGGTACCTCAGAGGTAGAGCGAGGTGGAAAGACAACAACTAACTATGGCTGGATTTCTTGATCCTTTCTAGAAAGTAAATTGAGAACAATTTATTTTGTAAACAGAGAACCAAGACCCCCAGAGGTGTCCTAGATCAAAATCAAACCCAAGATCCAGAGGTGAAAGAGAGGGAGCTGCTCTTGTATTTACTGTACAGTCTACAAACTAGTGACCTGAATAGTTTTGGTCAAAGCAATAGAAGTTTGTTTCTATTCACTTGGGAATAAAGTTGTTTCTTTTAAATAAAAGCCCACCGGGATAAAGCACAGGGCACACCCAAACAAAACAAATGCACTTCCCACCCTTCCCCCCCCACACGCTTTTCCCTTTAAAATTCTAATTTCTTGTCAATATGATGACATTTGACATTGTGCCTTAAAAAAAAAAAAAATCCAAGGAATAACCAGCAAATTTCACATTAATCTGCTAAGACTGACATGATTTTACTCAGTCAAACAGCAGAACATTGGGAAAGGGTAATATTTCAGCCAACTCAGTATACTCTCAGGAAGAGAAGCTCAAGATTTCACATTTCTGGAGGCCACAATATTATTTTTGTAACAGCAGAGGAAACTGTTTCAGGAAACATTTGACAAACATCTTGGAGGCTGATCCATGGAGCCAGAAGGGCATTCTCTAACAGGAAAGGAACAAGAAAGAGCCTTCATAAAATAACTTAAAGTGAGACAGGTTATGGGTAAGGGAAAAGTCACCGAGTAGTAAACAGACTACTGCTTTTCATTTTTCAGAATGATGCACCAGTGAAAAGGCGGAGACTAGGAAAGAAAAAGTACTACCTAAATTAAAAAAATGCAACTGTGGTTCAATACATTCAAGTGTAACAAAATTAGAGAAGAAAAAGCATTTTCTTAGGCTTCTAGCTCCAAACAGAGAGTGTGTTGCAACAGGTACAGTTGAGAGAGAGAAAGTGATACAGGGTCTCAGTATTCAATATCGTTAGGAAAGAATGGGTACATATTTATATACAGGAAAAATGGGCTACTTCATAAAGGACAACTCTAATTAAAGTCTGACTTTAAAGCAGATTTATTAAGTTCATACAACACAAGATCCCTACAAAAAAAGTTAAGAGCATGAAAGGAAAACTAACAACTCAGAGGTCAGAAGCTGTTTCACAGCAATGGTCAGAAGGATATGAAACATCTGATCGTGTGCCCGAGCTTGAACCAAAAAGACAGGCGTTTCTCAAATACACATGAGGAGGGAAGATAGTAGAAATAGCAGGAATATCAGCAAGGAAACGGAAGCGCAGCTGATTGTCAGGCCATGGCAAGTAGCCTGTTTGCAACTGTAATCCTAAAACCAGTGAAGTTTTAGCATGTTTTAAGGTGCAAAGGTAGGAACATTTTATTTAAGTGAGCAAGGAGAGGCAGAACCAACCTGTCCTGTTCACAATCATCTTCATTAATCTCTCAGTACCAGGATATAACCAGACCAGCTCATGATCTCCTCCCTGCATTAGTGCAAGCTCTTGTGTTGCTGATAGAGTTTGTAGGCTTAGTAAACGTTAATTTCAAATGCCATTTACACCAAGAATATAAAGGTATTTTTAAGAACTGGTAAATCCCAATTACCCCACCCCTGACATACTTTACCCAGACACCACGAAAATATTTCCTAAAGTTTGGTACTACATCTTCGTAGTAACGTCTTTTTCCTTACATAGGCAACTCATTTCTGTGAACTCCATAAAGTCTAAAGGAATCCTTATACTTAAATCTAAAAAGCACATTAAGTATGCCACAGTAAAAACAGAGTTTTTCCCCTCTTTCTTCCTACCCCATTACGCCTACGTAGATTAAAACAACATTGGGCCTGGATCCAATACAACGACATTGGGCAGCTGTCTCACAACTCTCAAAATTGTCTGGTTCTCGCCTTTGGTCACACTGCAACGTGTGTGTGTGCGCGTGTGTGTAAAACTACCCCCCCCCACGGGGAATAGCGACACACACCCCCTCCCACAGGCTGAGGGAGTACTACAGACTCAGGCTGCACACCACCTTTCTTTTTCCTGACAGCAATCAGCTGATAGCCACACTGCCTGCTTCTCACTAGCTTGTTTTTGCATTAAGGCAATGACACTCTGATCATGGGCCTTTGATTTCAAGGATCAGCCTATAAATCCCTCCCTTATTCCCATAAGGGTGTCTCCCCTCCATTTTCCTAAAAGCATGTACCAAACCCTGGATTTTGAGGGGCACTTAGAAAATTGAGGCGCACGCAACATTACTGTTCACAGTTAATGCAGTTTCCTAGTATCCCTGCTTTAGTATAATGGTTGCGATTGTTCTACTTACCTAAAATATTTTCATGCCGCAGTAACACAGTGTTGTACAATTCAGTTTCCCTGAACCAGGATTTTTCATCTCGTGAAGAAAAGATCTTCACTGCAACATTTTCTCCTTGCCACTGACCCCTCCAGACCTCTCCATATCGGCCTTTTCCTGACAAAAAGCAAAACGGTATTTTGACCAACATTGTTCATTAGTGTCAGTGAATTAGAAGTTAGCATAAATAGATCTCAAGTCAATCCAGTCTAAATAAAACAATTTTGAAAGATAACAAGCTGCACTGCCTGCAGCTCCTTGCTCTCTCTGAAATGCTACTTTAACAAATTAAATGCACAAGCCTACATTAAACACAACATAAAGACTGCAAAGGTAAACACACGCACCCCAATCCATAACTAGGATGCCTATGCACTCCAGCGATATAAATAAATAAATAAATCCCTGCTGAGGGCCAGGCCCACCCTCCCATCCCCTCTATTTCAGGGACTCCCAGGAACTCCACCCACCCATTTGCTCATGCCTTGGTCTCTGTGTCTTCCATCCCATCGTTCCCATTCTCCACCCTCCAACATGACAGGGTATGTGGGTCCCCATATTCCTCTCCCAATCCCTCCCCTGGGTCCCCACTTTGCCTTCCCATCTCAATCATTTCTACACCTCTGTGTCCCAGCCCCCACCAAATCTCCATTCCCCCAACTCTAGGTCCCTGTTTCCATGTCCACCCACTCAGCTCCTCACCCCACTGGGTCCCTGCTTCCCCAGTCACCACCAGTCTCTAGTATTGAGTGTAGAGATTTGCTCACATTGTCTGCTCATGACAATGCATTAGCAGTAGAGTGCCACACAGCAGAGCCCAAGTGGTAAAATGTTCTGATAGTTCTAGTTTTCACTACTGTATAGTGATTTACATGATCTAAATAAGTCAGCCTCAATTTCAGTGCAATGTATTGCTGCCCCAACGTTCAAGGGTGGGGGGAGGGGGAGGGGTTGGCACATCGATTCAACAACAGGTGTAATCAAGTGTAAAGAGATATCAGACCCTGATGTTGCAGTGCTGTCACACAGAAGGGATTTCCTGCCCACGGGCTTTCACTGGCAGTGCTATTTAGCCTTCCTATCTAAACACCGCCAACTTGAGCTAACTTAAGAGCAGGCTCAGTTCCAAACACACACGGGACGTTACTATCTGCAGACCAGAGACCATGTAAGATCATCATGTGTATCCTAACACTCCTGGTTAATACAAACTGAAGAAAAAAACCTCACATGTGCTTTTGACACAAGTATGAATGTTTGTCACTACTTAATACATTCCATACCAAGGACAGACAGACAGCAGCACTAATATCATTAAGGCTAGTCAACACACTCATACTGATTTAAGTGTTTTGGCTGGGATAAGATTTTTCCTTTATTTTTCTTGAAAGAAAAAACAAAATTAGTACAACTATCAGTGTGGATTGTGATCCAGAGGAATAAGCTATACTGACAAAAGCACATTTTATACTGGTGCAACTACATCCACACTAGGGAGTTTGTAACTGGTTTCAAGCAAACAGATAAAGAGCTGTACAAAATCCTGTGTTTAGACCAGCAGACCTATGGTAGCAGACGAGATAACTGACTGATGCTGGAGGCCTGTAGCTAGCCTATCTTGAGTTCCATGAGGAACACACCTAGGTTATCATCAATGGATCTCCACTGGGTAGTTATAGAACACGAAGGCCTAATGTGGCTGTAGATAACTGAACTTACTCTTCCCAGCCTGAGCCAATGAGCACAGAAATAGAAGAAAGGACCCAGCAACTATTACCAGCATAGGAAAATGACTTTATATTCTTGCTCCAATAAAGTAAAATCTAAACAAAAAGGTGGAGGAAACAGATTCATTCAGAGATTCATAGAATTTAAGACCAAAAGGGGACATCATGAACATCTCATCTGACCTACTGCATAGGCAGGCCACCCAATTTCCTGGTTTCTTTCTTTGCAAGAGAGAAAAAAAGAGGCACATGGATTTATTTCCTTTTCCTAGTGTTTAAAAATAAAAACATTAAGTCACTTTATGGAAAGAGAATTTTTTCCTTCTCCAACTTGTTATTTTAAAAGGATATAATTGCTTATGTCTTGAGTTAAAATGAAAACACATTGTAGAGGTAAATGTTTTTCAACAATGAAAAAAAAAATCATCTTGTTACCTTCCTTCAAAAAGAAGAGTGCTGGGTGGCAAGAAGGGAGGGCTCTGAGTTTCTACAGAGAATTCCTTCCCAGGTGTCTGGCTGTTGCCAACATGCTCCAGGTCCAAGTGACTGCCATATTTGGGGTTGGGAAGGAATTTTGCACAAAGTCAGACTGGCAGAGGCCCTGGGGGTTTTCATCTTCCTGTGTAGCATGGGTCATTTGCAGGTTTAAGCTAGTGTAAACGGTGGACTCTCTGTAACTTGAAGTCTTTAAATTATGATTTGAGGACTTCAGAAACTTAGTCAGAGGTTAGGGGTCTGTTACAGGAGTGGATGGGTGAGGTTCTGTGGCCTTCAATATGCAGTAGGTAAGACTAGATGATCCCTTCTCACCATACAGTCTAGGAGTCTAAAGAAAATCATAGATTCATAGATTCATAGATATTTAGGCCAGAAGGGACCATTATGATCATCTAGTCTGACCTCCTGCACAATGCAGGCCACAGAATTTCACCCACCACTCCTAAAAAAGACCTCACATCTATATCTGTGCTATTGAAGTCCCCAAATTGTAGTTTGAAGACCTCAAGGAGCAGAGAATCCTCCAGCAAGTGACCCGTGCCCCATGCTACAGAGGAAGGCGAAAAACCTCCAGGGCCTTCCAATCTGCCCTGGAGGAAAATTCCTTCCCGACCCCAAATATGGCGATCAGCTAAACCCTGAGCATATGGGCAAGATTCATCAGCCAGATACTACAGAAAATTCCTTCCCGGGTAACTTGGATCTTACCCCATCTAAAAACCCATCACAGGCCATTGGGCCTATTTACCATGAATATTTAATTACCAAAACCATGTTATCCCATCATACCATCTCCTCCATAAACTTATCGAGTTTAATCTTAAAGCAAGATAGATCTTTTGTCCCCACTACTTCCCTCGGAAGGCTATTCCAAAACTTCACTCCTCTGATGGTTAGAAACCTTCGTCTAATTTCTAATCTAAATTTCCTAGTGGCCAGTTTATATCCATTTGTTCTTGTGTCCACATTGGTACTGAGTTTAAATAATTCCTCTCCCTCTCTGGTATTTATCCCTCTGATATATTTATAGAGAGCAATCATATCTCCCCTCAACCTTCTTTTAGTTAGGCTAAACAAGCCAAGCTCCCTGAGTCTCCTTTCATAAGACAAGTTTTCCATTCCTCGGATCATCCTAGTAGCCCTTCTCTGTACCTGTTCCAGTTTGAATTCATCCTTCTTAAACATGGGAGACCAGAACTGCACACAGTATTCCAGGTGAGGTCTCACCAGTGCCTTATATAATGGTACTAAAACCTCCTTATCCCTACTGGAAATACCTCTCCTGATGCATCCCAAGATGACATTAGCTTTTTTCACAGCCATATCACATTGGCAGCTCATAGTCATCCTATGATCAACCAATACTCCAAGGTCCTTTTCCTCCTCCGTTACTTCTAGTTGATGCGTCCCTAGCTTATAACTAAAATTCTTGTTATTAATCCCTAAATGCATGACCTTACACTTCTCACTATTAAATTTCATCCTATTCCTATTACTCCAGTTTACAATACTTGTAATAATGCACCTGGGTACACTATAATTAGCTACATTCTCATGCAATTTGTTTTTACCCCTTAACTATAATTCAATTTTAAAAACTTTTAGTTATCTGAACACCCGCCGAGTAAGCAGTATTCTTCATATCTAGATGCTTTCAAACACCATATATTCATATTTTAAAAAAGGATTTAAATGTCCCCTTCAAATTTAGCTTATTTGGCTTGTTTTGCTGATCACTTTGAAAGCTATATTTGACCTCTCTCCTTTCTAGCTTTAGCTGATAGAGCTATGCAGATATTGGACCACAGAGCACACACTATGCAAAAGGTGAAAGTATTTTTCATCAAACTTTCCCCAAAAAATTTCATCCACTGGCAGAAGCATGGAGAACTCCACTTAATAGAAATTATTTGAAAACATTTTGAGTACTGAGAAGAGAAAGAGGCTGTTTGAATGGAGGTTAGAGCTCAACCTCAAGTGGTACCAGGACTTGATATTAGATATACAAACAAGAGAGTTTTACTAACCTACACACTCTAAGAGCGTAATCTGACGAGCCACTGTTCTTTGTACCAGGAAAGGAAGACCAGAGCCACTTCCAGATGTACAGGAATGGTCCAATAAGTCCTATTTAAAAGGGGAGAGGAAACATTTGAGAAATGTAGAGTACGTAGATTTTTTTTATCCAAATACAATGTACATGTTCCCACTTGTTCACACAATATTGATCTTAAGGATTATTAGGGTAGCACCCTGAAACCTGATTAGCATCAGGACCACATTGTGCTAGACATGGTGCAGATAGGCAGACACCCTGCCCTGAGGAGTTTACAGTCTTAGACCACAAGCTATAAATAGAGGCTGGGGAAAAAAGATACAAATTTTACATATACAGTCATTTTCTATTGCAACCCACTGTCAGAAGTTTTCTTCACACAACGCAAGAGAAAAGAGGCCTCTCAAGTCTGTTCCTACTTTTTAGTTAGCAATTGTACCTGCCACAACACCATTTTCCTCCAAATATTTTTTTTTTGTAATGAAAAAGTGATTGACATTTACTGCTCCTACAACTGCCCTTGGGAGTTTGTTTGCTGAATGATGGCTACTCTGTAATGAAATTCTACCTAAATTATTTTAACATTCTGCGCTGCCTTTGCTTAGCTTGTGCCCCCTCAATCCTATATTTGTCGATCTCAAATGACCTTATATCCGCTTTATTCTTTGTGTTAGAACTTTCTATGCCTCACAGGAGGATTTCCTTCCAAATGATAGAGGCTTCATTTCTTTGACCTTTCCAAATTTAAGACCCTTCAACTCCCTATATGATTATGGGAAAGTAAAAATACAGCTACAGACTAACACGGCTACCACTCTGAATCAGCAAAAAGAATGAGGAGTACTTGTGGCTCCTTAGAGACTACTAAATTTGTTAGTCTCTAAGGTGTCACAAGTACTCCTTGTTCTTTTTGCTAAAAATGCAGTGTTTTAAAAATCTACATAAGCTTTTGCTTTACCTTTTCAAATTGCAGTATTAGCATATTCTTTTCATAAAAGGTTACCAGAATTGCACACTGCTGTAAATGTGGCCTTGCTAATCACAGAGACAGGAGTTTACCCCTAACTAATAGTTGATACATCACCATTTAAAAAAAACTAAAAATAAAAATTTGCTTTAAGAATCCCTAAAGGGAATCTTACATTTTTAAAGAGATCTTTAGAACTTAAAACTTTTCATTTACCAGTCAAAACTAAAGAAAGATTAAATTTCAATAGAAATGAAAAACCTGAAAGAGGAAAATATACACCTGCTGTAGAAGTTTGTTTTCTTCCAAGACCTGGTCCACATTCAGATTTTGTACTGGTTTAACTTTCCAGTTCAGGAGTTGATTTTTTGTTGAAATAGTTACACAGCAGTACGACCCCTCTTAGAGTAGATGCAGTTATACCAGTGCAATCCTTCCCATATAGGAATAAGTTATCCTTTCTTCTAGAAAAACTGAGTCCACGCTAGGGGGTTGCACCACTTTAACTATGAGGTATCGTTAGAGCTGTACAACTTGTGAGAGTAGATAAGTCAAGCTCTAGCACAAAGGCGCCAGTTCAACAGAACCGTTCCTATTCAACAAAGCACTTAAAAACACGTTGAAGGCCTACTAATTTTAAATGGAATTTAAGCCACAGGGACCAAAGCAAGCACCAAAGTTGTTCTTGCACATTAAAACCCAAGATCTGTTTGTTATTAAAAACCTGTGAGTATTCCACAGGGTGGCAGCACGTGAACATTCCAAAATGAGACTTTTTGAATGTCAGTTTTCTAAGTAAACTACACTTTAAAAAAAAAAATAGGGATGGGATGCAGGGGAGCGGCTGCATTTTTTGTCATCAACAAAAGCTCACATGCTCAAAACCTATTACTCGCCCATCTGTCACACCGCTACTTATTTATTTAACACACACATGAGGGACAGAATTAGTCTTCTAGAAAACAGCATGTGATCCACAAGCGCTGACTTTCCAAAGTGCCGGGGGTGCTTGACCCCCAGCTCTGCTCCAGGCTCCGCCCCCACTCCACCCCCTCCCCAAAGGCCTCACCCCACCTCTTCCCACCCAATTCTGGCCCCTCCCCCAAGCATGCCGCATGATCGCTCCTCCCCGCTTTCCCCCAGAGCCTCTTGTGTGCCACGAAACAGCTGATACGGCCGGCAGGAGCCATGGGGAGGAAGGGGGAGGTTCTGATCTGCGGGGCCCCCGGAGGGAGCTGATGGGGGGCTGTCAGTGAATGCTCAGCACCTAAGTTCCCTCTAAGCTGCGCGGCTGCCTATTAATCCCTGCGCAGGGGCTCAGGGCTGTGGTGAGGAGAAATGCCTTTCCCCCTGCATGGACCTGCCCCGGCCGGGGGAGAGCCCCTTCTCCCCGCACTGTCCCCAGCACGGACCTACCCTGGACCTGCCGCGGCCTGGCCCAGGCCTGCCAGAGCTGCAGGGGAGGAAAGCCCCTCCCTCAGCCCAGCCGCGTTGGAACTGCTGCAGTCAGGGAGAGGTGCCTCTCCCACGGCCCCGAGCTGCTGTGGTGAGAGAGAGAGAGAGAGGGCTAGAGGGAGTCCTCTCCCCACTGCAGCTGGGGGCAGCCTGCACCCCCAAACCCCTAATCCCCAGCCCCATCCCAGGGCCCACACCCCAACCCTCTGCCCCAGCCCTGAGCCACCTCCCACACCCTGAACCTGTCATCCCCAGCCCCACCCCAAAGCCTGCACCCCCAGCCAGAGCCCTCACCACCACCACCCCAGCCCAGAGCCCCCTCCCACAGTCCAAACCCCTTGGCCCCACTCCCACTACATGCATTTTGTTATGTGCACCAATACAAAGGGGATATGTGGCACAACAAAATTCATTCCACACGTGGATGTAAAAATGTAGAGGGAACACTGCTCAGCACCCACCATTTTCTTACCTCCACGTTGATGCTCCAGCCCCGGAGCACCCATGGAGTCTGTGCCTAAGGTGTGATCAGGTTATTAAAAGACAATAATAATTAGGGTTGGAAGGATTAGATGAGCGGTTCTCAAACTGGGTCACAAACCCATTTTAATGGGGTGGCCAGGGCTGACATTAGACTTGCTGGGGCCCCGGGACCCTTAGGCATTTGCTTTGCCCCCACCCCCCACTCCCTTCGCCTGGGGCAGTGGGACTCGGGTGGGCTCAATCTTCAGTCCCCCCTCCTGGGGTTGTGTAGTAATTTTCTGTCAGAAGGGGGTCATGGTGCAATGAAGTTTGAGAACCCCTGGATTAGATTAATTTGTGTCAGCAAACATTGACTAACACACACACCCCCCAAAAAATTAATCAATAATAGTAGAAATTTACAAATAGGCAAAGAAAGAAAAAAGCTGCTTGAGCATTGGAGTCAAAATTCAGAAATTTAGACTTTTGCATGAGGCTCTGTAAATGGACTAGCGAGTGAATGGTAAAGACAGGTATGATTTCTTGATTTAAGGATTATTTACTTTGTATATTTTGACATGTGATATTGACAATCTGTGCTTTAGCATTTTATAAAGCTTTAACTTTTTGAATCTCAACACCTACTGTCAAATAATTGTCTGACCCTCCCTTCCAATAATTGCCTATAACTATGACAATTTTAATGCTTTAAAATGAAAACCAATATTATCAGTTTAAATTATTAAAAACTGAATTCTGCCAAACCTAATACATACACACAAGGGGGCTGAATAAAAGTTGCACATGACAACCTTCACTCTGGCATTTCCTAACTTCTGTAGTGCTTGACTTCTCAAGCTGACATTCTTTTGATGTAGGAAATTATATTTATAAAAAAATCTAAATATAAAAAAATTAATTTGATCATGTGGAGCCATACTGACCCCCATATGGGTCAAGTGCAAGGTTGGGCTCAGTTGATCCACAGTTCTACCACTTGAGCTAACTGATACCTGGTAGCAGTAGGAGACTATTAGCTTCTATGTGGACCTGACATTAGAGGGAGATGGAAACACTCTACCAGTGGATTTCACACCTATTTGTGAGACAACAAACAAATATGGAGACTCAGGAACAACAGGTTTTATTCCAGGTTCTGTTGGGGAGGGTTCTCTAGTTTAGAGAGCTTTCTGGCCCTTATCCTCCCTCTTCTCCACAGATCCTATCCTCTTCCCCACCCCAGTTCTTATCTCCCACCTCACTGCCTTCTACCCCCATTTGCTCCTATCTCTGGGCTTGTCTACACTTACATTTTATAGCGCTCTAACTTGGTGGCTCCAGGGTGTAAAAATCACCCCCGAGCGCAGCAAGTCTGAGCGCTTTAAAGCACTAGTATAGACAGGCTCTGAGCCGCGCTCCCTGTGCTCAGAGCTAATTCCCTCATGGGAGGTGGATTACCAGGAGCGCTGGGAGAGCTCTCTCCTGGCACTCGCACGCGACCACACTCGCACTGCAAAGCGCTGCCACGAGAGGGCCCCTGCGACAGCGCTTTGAAGTTTCCAGTGCAGCCATGCCCTCTGTCTCCTATGCCAGCACCTGACTCGGGGGTGGGTGGGGGAAGGGGAGAGGAGAGGACAGAACAGGTACCAAGAATGGCCAATAGATGTGGTTTTTACAGGGCAGAGCTGAAGCAGAGCATTATGGGGAAGCTTCAAATGCCACAGCTTGTGCCACACCTGTTCTACAGCCAGGAAAACTTTAGTAAGTTTGTCTTGAGTATTTCAAGCTACAGGACAGGAGGCAAGTTTAGCTCTTCCTCTCAACAAGCTCTAGATGAGCTGCTCCCCCTTAGCTGGAAGTCTCACCTCTTCCACCAGCCTCTAGGTCAACATTGAGTCATTCTGAGATACAGACTAGATTCTCTCCTGCACTAGGATGCCCTCCAGATTTTTGCTACCTACTCCTAACTTGGTTTCTGTGCTGCAGGGTAGGGACAAGGTAGGGATGCCTGACAGTAAAAAGAGGCAGGATTGGCTCTTTGGGTTCGAACCTGCTCCTCCTCCCAATCAAGGAATCTGCCTGACAATGGTGCCATTTGGTGGTCACCTCACAAACCTAGGAAAATGTTTAGCCAAGTAACAACTTTCCTGAAGGTCAGGTTTCTGAGTCCATCAACCCAGCACCAATCCACAAGAACAGGTTTTAGAAGCATCTCACTTTATAATCTCCAACTTGTTTAAATGCAAGCATCATTTCACAGCTCCCGGAGTATGGATTTCCACACTTGACCGTTCCCAAGCATCTTTGCTTTACTAAACCGAACAACTAGGCCTGCATGGTATCCACCAACTTTCAGGCAAAGAGAAGTGGGAAGAAATTCTTGAAGCAGTCAGCAATGCTCCATTAGTTGGAGATGGGGCACCTTAAAAAAAAAAAAAAAAAAGCATACAACTACCAACTTATTTCTCTCCACCTGCAAAAGCCAAGTGTCCATCTTCTGCCAGTCCAGGGGAGAAAAGCCAAACAGAGTAGGTCTCCCAAAATACAGAAAGGAAATACTAGGTCGAAGTACATATTAATCTTAATATTCTGGTGTTCTTCAGCTGTTTCCTCTCTCAAGTCATTCTTTAAACCTTTCCATAGCTTTTAACATTCAGGTTGTAATGCCAACACCGAGGAAAAGTTAGTTTGTTTGTTACCTTGTAATACATGTAAAAAACCTAAGATTTTTTTTTTTAAAATCAGAAAAAGTAATTTATCTTCTTTGTATTTATCTTTAGAAATTTCAGGTATATCAAATCTTGTCTTCCCAGTTGCGGTCACTCTCTCAGGCTTCAAGTTGTTGGCGTTGTTTGAATATTTAAACAGAAAGAACTTTCCAAATGAGGTGGGTGTTTGTTTTTTGTTTAAGAGGAGACTGAGTAAGTGTTGACAAAAATTAATACAAAAAATAAAGCAGGATTACAATTAACCTGCTTACCACAAAGTCCCCCCTCCCTCTCATTTACTAAGGTTTCAGCCTCTTCTCCGGTCCAAAAAAAAAAACCTTACTCATTCTCCAGTTATCCAGAAATTCTTCAGCAAACATAGGGGAGACAAGATGTGAAATTCCTAAATAAATATGATTGTGGAGCCATTAAAAAAACATCCCCACCCAACTACCTTTCAAGACAGTTATACATCATGGACACAAATGCATATTTGCCCTTTTCATGTGAAGCTTAAAGGTACAACACCCTTGTAAGGCAACCTGAGTTACTCTCCTGTCACACCACATCTAGAAAGGTTTGTTGGTATTGCTGCACCAGCAAACTCTCGTGGTGTAGATGCAAATTATACCAGCAAAAAAGTGCTTATACCAGTTCGCTGAGCAAAATATTCTATACCAGTCAAATCTTTTTTATCCCAGTGTATCTGTATACACACACACACAGACTTTTGCTGATATAGAAATGTCGCTCCTCGTCTAGCCCCCCAAAAATAACCCCCCCCAACATTGCTATACCAGCACAAGTTTCTAGTGTAGACCTGACCAGAGAAAGAAATTGAGACAGAGGTTAAGCAATTCCTACCATATACAAAAGATTACTTACTGCCAACGTACTGTCTCCAACATTTGATGCAATGAGTCCCTCAATTGTGCCATACTCTGCATCCCTAGCATTGAGCCTTTCCATGTGGTTTTGCTGTATTTTTCGAATAATCAGCACAGCTAGCGTTGAAAATATTATCAGCATGATCACCGGAGCCAGTATAACAATGACTAGCATTTCCATGCTGTAACCCACAGCTTCTCCCTGGAGGGTTTGCCCTTGGTAAGAAAACAGGAAAGAGAAAGGAGGTTAAGAACTCCCACAGATAGTAGTTTAAAGACAAAAGAAATTATGCTTACATTTTCATTTGTAGTCAACTGAACTAAATACCGATCACAGGACAGTCCAAGCTACTTCATATAAGTTTACATTCACAGCCCACCGCCACCAGTACCAAATCTTTTATGGCAATCCCATCCATGGTAAAATCCAGTCAAGTTTTTGAAATTCAGAATCACAGCTGGCTTCAGAGAGCTCTCTCAAAGTCAGTAACCCAGAGTCAAAACTTACTGTTTTGTTCACCTCAGTCCCCAATATTCAGCAGCAATCAGTGACACTCTGATCATGCAGCTTGCAGACCCCAACCACACCCATTTTCAGTCCCCTCTGGTTCAAGTGGCAAAAGACTTATGCCCAAACCTTAGTTTGCACTAGGTGAAAACAACATTAACAGGCAAACGCCCAACTCGAGACTTATTATAAAATAGCTATTTTAAAATTAACCTTTCACCTTTAGTAGGCAATTGTGCTGTGATATTCATGTTGCACAAATATCCCTGACAGCACTCGACAGCTTGGTCAGGAGACGGGGGTGTTTTGCATGTCATTTTCCCCTGTTCATAGACTTGGAAGCAGCCTTTCTGGTAAACTTTAGTGCCATCATTTATGCTCAGGGAGGCAAAGCACTGCTGGCCCTGGCAGCGATCTCCATTCCCACAGGACATGCCTTCACACACACACTCATAGTGGACCATATTTAGCTTCGGCTCATCATCTGCAGAGGGGGAGAATTGAGGGGACATCAGCATATGCTCTTATTTAATTTCAGTTACATGCAGAAGATATAGCGTCTACTGAATTAAACAACAGCTAACTCACTTTCTGTTTAAGAAGGAAGTCACCTGAATAGAAATTAGTGCTAGTCACACTAAGTGGGACCTAAAGATGTCAACAGACCCAATTTATTAAGATGTCCATTTATGAGCAACTAGTTTGTACCTGCATTTCCACTTCAAAGCACCCCATTTGAATAAATACCCATTTTTAATGTCCAAATATATATTTTTCACAGCCTGCAGGGGGTACATACATAGCTGAAAGCCACAACTTAGACAGGAGCTTTTTGATTTGGACCTTGAATCATCAGTGTACAAAAAGAAAAAGCAAGGGAGGTGGTGAAGAAGATGGGAGCATTAGAAACCGATCAAACCATGCCTCCTCATTCTGCTTTCCTTCTTACGTTGTTTATAAAACTTCCCCCTCACTTATTTAAAATGATAGAGAAAAATCCCTATATGTTCAAGAGTCTCACTGTTAAAAAAAAGAAAAAAAAAAGAGTTACTGTGTAAACATGGAGGCCCATGATCTCATCCTTACAGAGTCACTTTCCAGAATTGCCTTTTAAAATCCAGCAGTGCTGGAATGCTGCTCCTGTTCACTCCAAACATTGGCCATCCAAGGAAAGACAACACTCAAGTCTAGGTAGTTATTTAAAAAAAAGACAAGAAAGCATTGGGAAGGAGAGACGCAACTGTTGAAGAACATTTCTTCCAATGACTCTGACAGAGTTACTTTAACTACATTTAGAAAAATAAGTTATTGACTTATTCTCCTTGTGAAAGCAGCACCAAGCCTGTTTGTGATGAAGCCATGATGGTAGTATTGGGGTGTTTTGGCATAATACACAGCATACATCATGGTGGGCAGGAATAACTAAGAAAAAACAATTTTGGAGAGTTGGTGAAGGAGGGTATAATTTTTATGCTATGGCCCATCATTATGTACATATCTACGTATACTCATTCACATTCATTTGTGTTAATTCATCTCATATTTACATTCTCTTTCCCACTTTTCTATGTACACCAGAGAAGTTTCTAAGCAGAAGCATGGTAGATGCTCCCAAAATATCTACTGACGATATGACATGTTCCTATCACTACCGTCTGCCAACTGAAAATAAGGAACCCTCAGTTTGGGGTTTTTTGGCACTAAAATCAAAATTAGGATTTTCATTTTTGTATCACAAATGGAAAAGCAATAGCTACTCCAAATCTCGAGTCTTCAAATCACTGCCCTCAAGAATGTACAAATAGGCATGCCTTTTTAAAGAACAACATTGCCCTATCAAACAAATTACGCTAATTGTGTGTGGCACTTTGTTTCTTAAAAGGAGAAGATGTTAGCAGATTTCTGGAGTCAGTATCACATGGAATAAAATCTGGTAAGAACTGTAAAACTTAAAGCCAAGGATGAGGTTAAGGGTTCAAGTGTCTGGTGAGGATTCTACTCAGCCAGAACCAAACATTCACATGTCACACATGTCTTCTTAGGGCTTGGCTACACTTGCGAGTTAGAGCACATTAAAGGAGCCCTAGCTCACTACCCGTCCACCCTGACTCCGCGGCTAGAGTGCTCCTGGTACTCCACCTTGGTGAGTGGAATAACGTTTTGTTCGTCCCCGCTGGAGCGCTGTGGCACCAGTGTGAACAGCCTGGTCTGTTACTGTGCTCTGATCGGCCTCCGGAAGTGTCCCACAATGCCTGTTCTAGCCACTCTGGGCACCACTTTGAACTCAACTGCGCTGCCCTCAGGTAGCTGACTGTCAGACCCGCCCTTTAAATTCTCTGGGAATTTTAAAAATCCCTTCCTGTTTGCTCAGCCAGGAGTGGAGTGCTCTCAGTGAATCTCCAGCGCCAGGCGATCGCCAGTATGGAGCAACGGCAAGATGCTGGACCTCATCAGTGTTTGGGGGGAGGAAGCTGTCCAGTCCCAGCTGCGCGCCAACCATAGGAATTACGATACATTCGGGCAGATATCAAGGGACATGATGGAAAGGGGCCATGACTGGGACGCACTGCAGTGCAGGATTACAGTGAAGGAGCTGCAGAATACCTACCGCAAAGTGCGCCAGGCAAACTGCCGCTCCGGTGCTGGCCCTGCGACCTGCCGTGCCTACAAAGAGCTGGACGTGATACTTGGGGGCGACCCTACCTCCACTCTGAGTACCACCATGGACACTTCAGAGCCCAGTTCAACAAGGCAAGAGGAGGAGCACCAAAGCGGGAGCGAGGGTGCTGAGGCAGAGGAAGACATCCCTAGGTCAAAGGTCTCAGCCAGAACTTGGGCAATGCGCTTGCACAGGTTTCTCGGGAGAGCCGCTGTGGTACTTTTCCCAGTAAGGTTAATTTGTCCGCGCCACTGTGCCGTGAGGGGCAGGGGGACCATTGCTGCACACAGGTAAGCTGCGTATGGGCCAGGGCGGAAGCCACATTGCAGCAGAAGACCCTCCCTTGCTTCCCAGGTCAACCTCAGCAACAAGATAACTTCCAGGATGAACTCCTGTGGAAAATGTGGGGACAGTGTTCAGTATAGGGGCCCCCTGCCGCTGTTGGCTCTCCCCAAAGCACAGAAACCCAGAGGACAGTACAGCCGTAAACCAATCAGTCATGCTTGACCCTGTGCTTACTCACCATTTTGAGGCTCCCGTTGGTTGTGTACGCTCGCTTTGGGACGGGCAAATTATGCTATTGTGTAGACTGTTCTTGCCCTTAAGTATGGGGGAATCATTGCTCTGCCTGTGCAGTGAAAAATGCTGCATCTGTCAAGTGTTGCATTTTGCCTTTAGAGACGCAACCTTGAGATCTCAGCCGTCCCTGGCCGAAAGACTTCAAAAATCAGAAAGAGGCCACGTAGATGCAAGAAAAACATGTTACATGAAGTAATGCAGCATTCAAGTAATGAAAAATTGAAAAGTGCGGGAGTGGCAGGACAGTGAAAGGAGGATCCGCCAGCAGAATGAGGAGTGCCGGCACAAAAGGGCGGTGCTCCGGCAGCAAAGCATGGAGCGGCTGATAAGCATAATGGAGCGCCAGGTGGACTCTATCCATAGCCATGCAGGTGGAGCACTACCGCCCCCGCCCCCCCACCCCTGCAGCCCTTGTCCCAAAACTCTTTCCCTTGAGCCCCCATGTCACCTCCAACACGCTTTCCCCAACATCCGGGTTCTTATCACCACCAGCTGCCTCCAACACCTGTAGCTTCACCACCCAGCCCTAAAAACTATGACCCTTACCCACTGTACTCAACCCCCATCACCACGCAGTATAGCCATCCTGAAGTACAGCACTCCAGACAGGAAGGCTGAGTATAACAGGACATACGCAAATCTGTGATTGTACCATTCCCCACCCACCCCCTTGCCCTTTCTGTTTCCCAAGCAGTTGTGTTTCTTTTCAATAAATGAATTTTCTTTTCAATAAATGGATTTTTTTGGCTTTGAAAACATTCTTTATTATTGCATAAACTAAAAGATACCTTAGCCCAGGAAAGAAACAGGCACTGCAAGTCAGCGTAGCAAACACAGATTCCTACTAACACTGGAACCACCGCATTTCACTCCTGTGTAGGGCAGCAGACATTACTCATGGCTTTCAGCCTCAAATTGCTCCCTCAAGGCATCCCTAATACTCTAATAGCCCTGCTCTCTGGCTGCTCAAATTCAGCCTCCAGGTGCTGAACCTCCGAGTTCCATGCCTGAATGAATCGTTCACCCTTCCTTTCACAAATGTTATGGAGGCTACAGCAAGCGGATATAACCGTGAGGATGCGGTCTTCGGCCAGGTCCAGCTTCCCATACAGAGAGTGCCAGTGGCCCTTTAAACCGCCAAAAAGCACACTCCACAGTCATTCTGCACCGGCTCAGCCTGTTGTTGAACCTCTGCTTGCTGCTGTCAAGGTTCCCTGTGTAGGGTTTCATGAACCACAGCATTAAAGGGTAAGCGGGGTCTCCAAGGATTACGATGGACGTTTCAACTTCCCCTGCGGTTTGGGATCTGGTTTGGGAAAAAAGTCCCAGCTTGTAGCTTCCTCAACAGGCCAGTGTTCCGAAAGATGCGTGTGTCATGCATCTTTCCGGGCCATCCTGCGTTAATGTCAATGAAACACCAATGGTGATCCACAAGCACCTGGAGAACCAGAGAGAAACACCCCTTCCGATTAACATACTTGGAGGCTCGGTGGGCTGGTGCCAGAATTGGAATATGTGCATCATCTATCGCGCCTCCGCAGTTAGGGAAACCCATTTGTCCAAAGCCACCCACAAGAGTCGGAGTCACGGTTCTTCTGAGCAGGATGCGATTAATGGCCCTGCAAACTTGCATCAAAATGATTTCAGCGGTCCACTTTCCCACTCCAAACTGGTTAGCGACCGATTGGTAGCTGTCTGGAGTTGCCAGCTTCCAGACTGCAATAGCCACCTGCTTTTTCACCATCAGGGCAGCTCTCAATCTTGTGTCCTTGCTCCACAGGCTGGGGGCAAGCTCCTCACACAGTCCCATAAAAGTGGCTTTTCCCACCTGAAAATTCTGCAGCCAGCCACTGCTCGTCATCCCAGGACTTGCATGATAATGTGATCCCACCACTCAGCGCTTGTTTCCTGAGCCCAAAAGTGGCGTTCCACAGTGGTGAACATGTCTGTGAATGCCACAAGCAAACTCATGTCATATGCGTTACTTGAGTCAATATCATCGTCTGAGCCCTCACCGTCACTTTGGATCATAAGGAATAACTCAACTGTCAAACGTGATGTGCTGGCGAGACTAGTCAGCATACTCCTCAGCAGTTTGGGCTCCATTCCCACAGACCAAAAGGGAAGACAGAGCGCGCAGAACAAAAAACATTGAAAGATGGCGCCAAATGTGGGCGGAAGCACAGGATCGCTGGGATGCGAAACGATGCGTCACTGGATGTTGGGACAGGACCCAGAATGCCCCACACCCCCCCCCTTTCCACAAGGCACAGCACAAGAATGGGAAGAGGTGCTCTTTGGGATAGGTGCCCATAATGCATCACTCCCAATGCCGCTGCAAGCGCTGCAAATGTGGCCTCGCCAGTGCACTTGCAGCTGTCAGTGTGGACAGACTGCAGCGCTTTCCCTACTGCGCTCTCCGAAGGCAGGTTTAACTCAAAGCGCTCTACAGCTGCAAGTGTAGCCATACCCTTAGTTGTAGTCTGCCTTAGTTGAAGAGAGTAGAAACTGTATACCTGTGCTCCTGGGGAGAATACCCATCACCAGCAGGCACTTGAATCAGCAATGATTTAATCAGGCACCCAGATCAGCAGTGTTTCAGTCCTCATGAACATTTTCTTTAACTGAAGTCTCCTTCCACCCAGAGCAGAACATAAAACACCAGACCTCTGATGTTAGTATTTTACAAACAGTGGCCTGCCAGGACAAAGCCAAGTAGGAAGTCCATAGGTTGCAGTAACAGTCATTTCAATTAACGAGCAATAAAAGAAATAGCTGCTTTGTTGACTTAAGGAAATTCCCTCTTTATACTTTATAACACTGTCTGGTCACATTTAAGTAAGTGATTCAGATCTTCTTGGTATCTTGATTTATTCAGTGCCGACATGCTGATACCATAGCACAATATAAGTTATTTGCATCAAGACCAGACTAGTATGAGTTTTCTGCAGACTTTCATAGTTGAAAAATAAATTTTGCATGAAATAGCCACCTCTTCTCTCATGGAAAAGCTACAGCACACTCAGGCCTACAGTAAATAAAAGTCTCTCTTATGAGGCTAATATACCCTATATCCAGGTCTCACCATTGCTTACTTTGTAGGCGGGGTGAAAGTAAGGCGGTATGGGCCGGTGTACCGGTAAAAATTAGCTGCCAGTACCAGCCTGTACTGCTGACTTTGAAGTGCTGCCGTGGCAGCGCTTTAATGTCGCTGCCCCTTTTGTGCCCCTCCATCTGCAGCCCTGCCATGTGTGTACCGGCAGGGCCGCCTATTGGGGGGGGGAGGGGGCTGCACAAAAGGGGCAGCGATGTTATAGCGTTGCCGTGGCAAAGAACCCTGCTTATGTCGTTGCCCCCCTCCCCCCGGCCACCAACGGGGGTGGGGGGAGAAAAGGTAGGAGCTGCCCCGGGGCCGCAATTTAAAGAGCCCCAGGCCCTTTAAATTGCCGCTGGCGCCCCGGGCAGCACGGGCCAGGCAGCGCAGATGGGCTGGCTGTGGGACGCTGACCCCAGCCCCACCCCTTCCGCCCAAGGCCCTGCCCCTTCTGGGGGGGAAGGAGGGGGCAGGGGAAGAGGAGAACCTGGCCCTGTATACCCGGTAAGAGCTCAATTTTAATTTCACCCCTGTTTGTGGGTTCCCTAATTCGCTGGTGGGCTAGTGAGATAGACCAGGTGATTGTATGGCGACCTGCCAACACTCCTCCACCACTGCTTCTGCAGCCTCAAACTTCTTTTTTTCGGTCTGAACAAAATCAAGTATTGATACTACAACACCAGCAGCTTACTGCAAAGTGAAGAGCAGCGCACCACATTATTCCAACTTGAGCAGACCACCAGCCGAGAGAGTACCACAGACACCTCAACAAGCCCACTGATTGAGAAGACCTACACAAACCAAACAGGTCAGATTCCAGGAGCTCAGGAATGTGAACTCCAAAATTCGTATTTTAAAAGTGTTGGTAAATCCAAAAATCTGGCAGTTTCTTATGACGTAGTGTGGAGGAGGGTGGGTATTGTCAGCACTGAATTTTGCTGGTAACATTTTATACTGGGGACACAGGAGAGGCAAACAGGAAAAGGCATTTAACACACACACACACACACACACACACACAGAGTCATGGGAAGAGATTTCCCAGATTCAGCCAAGATCAAATACCAATAAATCCTCCAGTAACCCAAAACGTTTTCTATAAACTTACGTAATTTAAATCTCAACAGAATGTTAGTCTGAGTTCCAAAACTGTGCCCCTCTGCCCCTCTCTCTAGATAAGCCAAGTATAAGACAAAAGGGCGAGAAGTTGCTTAGTACTTCAGGATCTGTCCCCTCTGGAAGTTTAAGGGTTACAGCCTAGTGCTCAGTGGACATTCATCCCCAGCACTGCTCAGCTACAGAAAAGACCAGGGCCTGAATAGTGAAAAGTGTTGAAAGCCACTCAAAACTCAGAGATGCATTGTCTAAAATATGCAGAAAGTATGAACAGCACCTCCACACAGCAAGAAACAATGTGAGTCGTGGAATGTAGTCAGAACAAGCTACATGCAGAATTTAGGCAAGGTATGAGGCAAGAAGCCAATGTTAAAGTATTTCTATCACCTAACCATCCTTATCCCAATACACTCGCATACTATGTTAAGTAAAACATACAAAAACACACAGCAATACTTACAGTCTGTGCACTCACTTTATGATGTGCCCCAAATTTTCTGACTTGCCACATTTAAAGATATTCTAGCAGAGACTTGCAGCAAGTTCTCAGTTATGTGTGCAAGTTATAATTTTTATACACACAGTATATTAGTTGATTACACAGTATTAAAAATTAGAGCTAAGCAACAATTGTCAAACTAATTAATTTTAGTTTGATCACTTACGTTCCAAACTTGCAAAATTCAATGATTCACAAGGGACATCCCGTTATTAGTGTGAATTAACAACCTATTCATATGGAACAAGAATTAGGATATTCAAGTCTTTATACCAATAGAAAGATATTCCTATTTCTTTTAATCTATTACTTCATGGAACATTCTTGGCGAGCGGTTTCACAAGGCCACTACCCCTCTGAATTCACATTCATCTAAGAAACCCATTTGTATGGAGATGCCTACAGGACGCCAGCTGGCTGGTTACAGCTTGATTGAATATTTAGGATAATCTAAGGACGGCCATCCCAAAATATTCATTATGTTAGTTCACATGAAATAATGTGCTATTACTAAACTGACCACTTTACTTTGTAGGTTGTACCCAATTTCCATCTTTGAGATAGTATGTGCCTCATAGAGCTCACAATGCCCTCTTATGTTTATTTTTGGAAAGCACTTAACACATACATACCTCACTACTGAAAATACATAATATGCATGTTTCTGAATTTGTGGGAGCTCTCTCTTTAAAATCACTATAGAGAGGTTGGATTCACCTCTGCATCCAGGGAGTGCTAGGATAGCCACTGGGCACACTTCTCTTACTGATGAATTGCTATAATTTCAAAGTTTACGAAAAATCTTAAGTTTGGCTTGGACAAACGGGCTAAGCTAGAGAGATGGTTGTTATCCGGGGCCTTCTGGAGCCAAGCAGCACAGGGCACGGTGGTGCACAATGGTTGCAAGAATAACCCATCCCTGGGGCATATTAGTTCAAAGAGTCATGCACCGTCTCTACAGAAAGCCTGTGTCACATTGGTCATGATAATCATCACAAGATGCATATATACACTCACACAGAATCATGTTTTCAGGTTTGAGTTCAGGCCAGCCACCAGAAGTTGATAAACTAGTATTTTGGGCAGAGATGTTTGTCGGTCTGTCTACTGGAATGTCTGCCTGAGCACAGTGCTAATCAAGTGATTGCAAATTCCCCTGGGGAGACTCTAGGCAGGAAAACAGGGTTGAGGTTATCCTGTTTCCATTAGATGAAAATGGATTTTTGGACTACAGCTGTAGGTACAGAGACTCACTCTGGCGCCTTCACCTAGAAAGATAAGTGAATAATGGGTTTGTTTCATGAAAAAGAAAAAAAAACCATCACAGCCAGCAGGGCTCTTAAATGCTGGGAGAAGAACTTTGGGTAAGATGAACTTCATTAGACAGCAGGCTATCTTGTTAGTTAAGTCTAGACTCTAGTATGTATGTTATAATTTTATTGTCTATGTAACCCTTTTCCAATAGTTCTGGCTGCTGTCATTTGAATCTCTGTTCAATAAACTTATACTGGTCCTGCCTCGTCTCGAAAATAATCTAAGTGCCGCCATGTTAAGCAAAGCTGTGTTCTAGGGTGTAACTGGTAAGCTGGGGTGTACTGTTCCTTTGGGAGTAGAGTATCTGGGAATTCTGACTGTGCCCAGTGGATCAAGAACTGGATACTGCAGGCAGATGCTTGGTGGTTGGTACTAGCCTGCAGAGGGACAAGCAGAGCCTGCATAGGCTAAGAGGGGACTGCTTGTGCTGCCCATGGCCGGTGGTTCACCACCTCTGGAGGGCTCAGAAAAGGCTTCCCTATGATGAAAAGGTGCCTTGCAATCCCCAGGAAGTGTCACAATAGACTACGGTCACTGGATTAATAGCAGAAATCACTGCAGGAACCAGATCTAAAAGCAATTCATTGTAATAGTAACTGGAAAGTCTCTAATTTCCTTTGGTTCCTTTATTTGCAGTGTTTCAGTTCTGAAGCTACAACTTTATAATAACAATAAATTTCTTTTGAACAGTAGCTTTAACAATATTAAATTTCAAATACATTTCCTTCCAGAGATTGTGTCCAAGCATATTGCCATTCCAAGTATACCCAACAGTGGCATTTCACTTCGGAGATAAAAGCAAAAGGAAACGTGTGAAGCCCAAGGAGAGGGGATATAGGAAGTAAACTCATACATGCTGCTGGAATGAAAAACGGTAACAGAATGAGTGTAGAATGGCAGAAAAACTAGTTTTCTTCAGGACATTGAACTAATTAAGAGCAGATTATTTGTAAAAAGCTATGTTCCTAAAGTATTCTATGGTGATCTTTCTTCAGCAAAGGAGTGGGGTAAAATGAGAAAAATCAAATCTACAGTACAAGAAAGGACAGAAGGCTTTTCCCTCCAGAAGGGAAAACACAAACATGCACTCGTACATTCATTTGTCTGTCCATAGTAATGCAGCAGGAAGCTGTAATGAATCCATGACTGCATACTGTACACTATGATTATCAGCTAACCATTGTGACAGGGTCAGGCCAGATGGCTACAGGAGAGTGATAGAACGCAGATATATTAGCCCCAGCTTAAGTAGGTCCCTTTTCCCTAGGTAAGGTAACAGGGAAGGTTCCAGAACAATCAGGAACTTTCTGGAAACAATTAAGGCAGACAGGCTGATTAGAACACCTGCAGCCAACGAAGAAGCCGCTAGAATCATTTAAGGCAGGCTAATCAGGGCACCTGGGTTTAAAAAGCAGCTCACTTCAGTTTGTGGTGTGCGTGCAAGGAGCTGGGAGCAAGAGGCGCAAGACGCTGAGAGTGAGAAGGTGTACGACTGGAAGACTGAGAAGTACAAGCATCATCAGACATCAGGAGGAAGGTCCTGTGGTGAGACTGGAGTGTTGGGAGGAGGCCATGGGGAAGTAGCCCAGGGAGTTGCAGCTGTCATCCAGCTGTTACAGGAGCCACTGTAGATAGCTGCAATCCACAGGGCCCTGGGCTGGAACCCGGAGTAGAGGGCAAGCCCGGGTTCCCCCCAAACCTCCATCCTCCCAACTTCCTACTTGATACCAGAGGAGTTGAACTGGACTGTGGGTTCCACCAAAGGGGAAGGTCTCTGGTCTGTTCCTCAATCCACTAGGTGGATCAGCAGAGACTGCACGGATTGTTCTTTTTTTCCTCATGCTGGCCAGTGATGAGGCTAATTGAGTGAGCGGCAGATTTCAGCCACAAAAGTGGCCAAACTGAGGGCTGCCGTGAACCTCTGAGGCGAGAAAATCCACCAATAAGAGCAGGACCCACCAAGGCAGGGGAGGAACTTTGTCACACCACAGATACACCAAATAGAATTCAACCTTCAAATCCACAGAGCTCAAATCACTTGAGATAAAGGAGCATCACCACCAACATTAGGGTTGATATCTTTGCAGGCTTGCCACTTGCCACTAGAGGTTGAGATTGCCAGCACTGTTGAGCAAGTTATTTTCTTCAACAGGACAACAGCAGGGCCAGACAAACCAACAAGTTATAATAAGCCTCATCAGTGCTTTTATAGAAGTTTGAGATGTCTTGGAATTGTTGAAATATCTACGGGGATGAAAAGTGTTAATCTAACAACGTAAAGGATACAGGACTCTCCCTAGGGCAGTAAATGATAACAGCCAATCAAATTGTCTTGTAAAATGACCAAGAAGAACTGACCAGATTCGTCACAAGTCAAAGAAAAGAAGACATGAGAGAAACAACTAGAATTAGAAAGTTTTATTTAACTTTAGATGAGATGAAGACTGTGTCCTTCTTCACTCCTGTGTAACCAGGGATGCCTCCTATGATTGCAGTCCAACAAAAAGGTCCACAAGTTTTAGAGATAGCTATCCTGAGTTTATTTTCCTCTTTCTGAGCAATTGCAGTAACGCAAGCCACACCACAGTATGACTGCCATGATAATGCATATGCTGTTTACTTTATACAGGAGTTATTAGTTTACCAAAAAACTCTTAGAACTCCCCAGCATCAAGCCACAGCTCTTTAGGCCTAATCTTATTTTCTACCTCAATGAGGGAATAAAATAACACCTAGCTCTTAGGTAGCACTTTTCATCTGTAGAACTCCAAGCACTTAAAAAGTGAGGTCCGTATCATTATCTCCACTTTACAAACAGGGGTAGGGGCACGTATTGAGGAGCAATATTTCAAACACAAGTCTTAGGATTTTTAGTCCCCAAAAAGAGTAAGAGCGCACCACCACCCCACCCCACCCCCCAATGCCAGAACCACTGGAAATGGGCCTCAAACCACCTCCCATTCTAGTCCAACTGCTAGAGTGGGAGATCAAGTGAAGAGTGGCCTCACCCTCCAGGCACGCTGCTCTGCTTAGGAGCCTCAAAGCATGGGCTCCAACCTCTTTCTAGTGGAGATTTCACTTAAGGCTGGCTGTGGTAGATGGGCCTTTCATGGGACTCTCCCAGAGCTACACTTCTGTAGAGAGGAGAGAGCAAAGATGTGACGGGGAGGGGAGGAGGAGGAGAGAGAGATGCTCCACATTTTCCCCAAATGCACTTAACTCAATAGAGACAGAAGAGTGGCTCATGGATCAGATTGCTAGCCTTTTTTCCACATCTAAGAGCCTCATTTTATATAAATAATGACTATGTTCAATAACTAAATTGCAAAAGTCTCCAGTGACATTCTGGCCACAGTTGGTCTGTATTAACTCAGTTTTTCTTCTAAGCAATGTAATCTCCGTGCATTACCTGAGACTCTAAGGGTATGACTATGCTGCAACTTAAGCCAGGCCTAGGCTCAAGCCTCTTCCCTCTCTACACAAATCACGGTAACCCAAGGCTCAGATCCAGGGTTCCAGGACCCTGAAGGGTCTGAGCCAGAGTCAAGTCATGACCCTGGGTTCAAGCCCTGTTGCTTTGCAGGGTACAGGCAGCCCCACTTGACTTTGGTCCTGGGAGTCCATCAGAAGTGTCTCAATCCCATGGGCCAACTTCCGTTGTCCTCTCTATCACAAGAATCTCCAACTGAACCAGTGAAAATGGAAGCAACTCCTCCTTGGCATACAGCAGCAGCTCAGTAAGTCAGTGTTAGCCCTTCCATTGACTTCTGACCACGACCTTCAAACACACCATCAGAAAGCTTTCTGTTTTTGCAATGGAGATTGAACATAACCAACCTTTTGCACAGCTTACAGCTTCATGGTCATAGGAGCACAGCCAGATTTTGATAGTCTCTGGTGCCAGCAGAACTGTGAACTTTAGTAAGAGAACCAGGAACTACCATGCATACCAGCAAATAGTGAAGAAGTTGGCAGCTTTGCAAATTTACTGGACCAGTGGCCAGTGCAGGGAATGGATTAAGTGAACTTAGAAAGAGAACTGGAAAGCCCGGGACCAGAATGGTACCTCAGGCAACTCACTGACATAGTGCCCATTTTAGGAGGAGTTTGAACAGGTGCTGGGCACTGCATCCAGCAAGGAGTCAGCTGTGGTGCATGATGACCTGGTCAGTTGGGATGGGGCCCTGCTGGTCCCAGACTCCAGCATGAAGACTGATGGGAACCAGCAGGCACAGAGTGAGGACCATGAAGTCACTCTGTTGCTGGTCTTAGAGCAGGCTTTGGAGCAGGAGCAGCAGCAGAAAATTAGCGGTCTTTCTCCCCCCCCGCCCACAGGTAAAGGCTGCTGTGATGCCTGTAGCAGACACAGAACAGAGAGAAGTTGTTCCTGAGCCTGGTAAGTTTCTGGTTTCATTTTATTGTTTATTATACAGTAATAGCAGGGACTTCTGCTCTAAGAATCACTACAAAAATATGAGAAGCCCAGGCTAGCAGAGTGTATCCACGGATTGTATGTCAGCAGCTATCAAAATGGTAGCCAGGAAATGCAAAAAGTAAAGAATGCCTTGCTAGGGCATTCTTTTCTTAAAAATAACCTTGCATTCCCATGCTTGTAAGGAGAAAAAATGTTCCATTTTCAAATCTATTCCATGTCAGTTAGAGGTAATTAATAGGCAACAAAATAATTTGTCCAAAAGATGACTGATGTTTGAATTTTTGTCCAGAAATATGCTGGGGGCAGGGAGGAAGAAAGCGGTAGAGTTCTGCATGTTTGCATGCAGCCATAACTAGATAAGCCATGTGGAAGCTAACACCAGCACCCTGCTGACTCCTTTGTGAATTCTGACCCAATTCTGGGTACTGATAGCTGCGCACTTTTCCTGAAGCAGGAACCAAATAGGTAGTAATATTGCGGGGGGAAGGGCATATTTTCCAGGGCAACTTCAATAGCTGGCCAGCCCACTCCACTCAGACATGCTGTTCAGTCCCCAGACGTTTGAATGCTTCTGTTGCATTAACTGCAGGTTCCCCACCAACAGCTTGAAACAACTTCTCCCTTTGCCAATCAGGCACCACAAAAAATATTATGTCCTCCAAAATGTGAGAGACCTACATGGTTTTAAAAAAAGCTTTTGTAGCACAGCCACTGACTGCCTCCCATCCCCCCAAGTAGTTTTGCCGTTTTTAGAAAACAAAAAAACAAACAGTTTTGAATTTTTAACTTACTATTGTCTCTACATTTCTTTTACGGTGATTAACCAGGCTGTGTCCAGGGAGCTTTTGTGGACTGAAACATCCCTTTCACAATATACTGAATTTCAGATTAGAAAAAGTAACATTTTAGGTCTTGAAATTCCACATGAATTTTCTCTGTGCTCCTGCACTGGGCTAGTTGAGATCATAACCCTCTGTCTTGTACTGTTCCGGCCTCTCGACCTCAGCGAGCCGCAGGACTGCCACAGCTCACCCACACTTCAGTACAAGCCTGGCCCAACGTGCCTTCATGGACCGGTCCAAGAGGAAGCGTTTCCATGATGAACTTACAGTTCAAGTCCTGGAGTGGGCCAACAAGCAGGTGCAGTACCAGAAACTGAGGGACTGAAGGCTAGAGAAAAAGGCTTGCCAAGAAGCAAGAGGACAGCTGACTAGAAAGCGAGGACAGGGTTTCACAGTTCCTGGAAAAGGAATGGTGACTAAGGCAGGAGGACAGTCCTCAGCAGAGGATTGTCAGAGCAGCTGATGCGAATCATGGCTGCATGAGCACAGGCTCCTGCCGTCTCTCCCACACAACAGCCTGAGTCTCCTAAATCATACCATCGGATGCAGTCTAGAAACAGCTTGAAAAACTGCATGGCTAGGTGACCCATGAAATCGGGCCCCACGAGCAGCTGGGCAGGGCAACTTAGCCCCATGCAGTCCACTATCTTGACCCCCTTCCCTGTGTATGCCTCCACCCCTCTCTCCTGGCACCAAGTGAGCAGGAAACAATGAAACAAGGGGTGGGAGCAGGGGACATGCAATGGTAGAGGGCTTCTGTCTTGTACATGGTTTCCACTCTTTCCATTTGTTCATGCATTTATTTTGTTTTGGAAAGATTCTGTTGTAACTAGAGTTTTGATGTCGTAATGGCTGCTGGCCTGCCTGGCAAAGGGTGAATGTTGTATAGTAACTCCTCGCTTAACGTTGCAGTTAGGTTCCTGAAAAATGTGACTTTAAGCAAAATGATATTAAGCAAATCCAATTTCCCCATAAGAATTAATGTAAATAGGGGGGGTTAAACAAACAATTTAATACTGTACACAGCAATGACTGTGAAGCTTGGTTGAGGTGGTGAAGTTAGAGGGTGGGATATTTCCCAGGGAATGCCTTACTGCTAAATGATGAACTAGCATTCAGCAGAGTCCTCAAGGGTTAACATATTGTTAGTGTAGCCTCACACTCTACAAGACAGGACGAATGGAGGGAGGGGAGACAGCATGGCAGACAGAGACACACACCCTGTGTATGGCGGGGGGGGGAGGGGGAAGAGAGGGGTGCACTGCCCTTTAGGTACACTGATCCTTTAATTAGATCAGGAAGCTGAGACAGCAGCTGCGGCCAGCAAGCTCGTGTTCCCACCCTGCTCTATATGGAGAAGGGGTAAGTGGGGGGGCAGGAGCAGGGGGACACCCTGACATTAGCCCCCCACTTCCCTCTTCTTCCCCCCCCCCCCCCAGCAAGCAGGAGGCTCCCGGGAGCAGCTCCAAGGCAGAGGGCAGGAGCAGCACATGGCAGTGGGGGGAGGGACACTGAATTGCCAGCAACCGATAGCCCGCTGGGCGGCTGCCACACAGGGAACCTAGGGGAGCAGGGAGCTAATGGGGGGCTGCCTGTCCACCCTGGTTCCCAGCCCCCACCAGCTAGCTCCAATGGGCTGCTCTTCCTGCAAACAGCGGACAAAGCAGCCGGCTGCCAAACAACGTTGTAAGAGAGCATTGCGCAACTTTAAATGAGCATGTTCCCTAATTGATCAGCAACGTAACATTAACCGGGATGACTAAGTGAGGAGTTACTGTACTGTTTTAATATGTCTATCAATAAAGCTGTTTGTCATCAAAAGTTTATTGCTATCACTGATTCTCAACATTCAAATACAGATTGTAACAGGTAAACACATGATCAGGAACAATTAGGAATTAGTAAGCAAACACTATTCTGCTGTACAATTAGGTACAGAAGTCTACTCTTCAGTAACTTCCTTAGATGAATGTTTACTGTAAATCATATCCATTTCATAAATCATTATTCATAAGTACACTGCATAGCAATCAAGCCCTCTCCCAAACCAACTATCTCCTTTCCCCCTCATCCCTCGCAAAGCAGATTCACAGAGGTACTATTTCCCCCACTCTTCCACTGGGCCATGCAAGCCCATAATGTGGGAGCACAAAGCATCCCTGACTGTCGCTGCCTTGGTGCAGCAGCTCCAGCCGTGGTAGCTGCACTTTCCGGCGGAACGTACTGATTCAGTAGCCCCACGCTGCCATAAGGCCATTCAAGGGGAAAATGGACCACGTCCAACTTCACAAAGATAGTGAAGAGCACAGAAAGCCACAGTAAGGCAGATAGCACTTGATGACATTGACATTCAAACATGTCTGTAAAAATCTCCAACAGGATTTCAATCTGCCAAAAGACATTCAACCACCATTCTACACCTGCTGAGAATATAATTAAACCATCTTTTGCCAGGGCCTCTGACACCAGGGTACTGTTTCATAAGCCAAGGCAAAACAGGGTATGTGGGGTCCCCCAGAACAGGAACTCAGTCTATGACAATGTCACTTGGTGGGATAGTGTCCCAGCCCATTAAGGAATCTTGTAGACCTGTTTGCCAAAAGCACTGGCGTTGTGAACTTCCCTATTGCAGGCTACGCTGACATTCATAAGTCGACTTTGGTGGTGCACGAGAGCCTGTATAACAATGAAGTTGCGCCCTTTGCAGTTTATGTACATGTGCTCCTCAAGGAGGGCAAACTATGGGCATCAGTCCCACCAATGGCCCCAGCACAGTTTGAAAACCCCATTCTCTCAAAGCCAGGAACTACCTCAGGAATATCTTTTATGACTGCCACTTGGAGTAAACCACATACCTGACTGCCTCAAACCTCCGCCTCTACTTTACCAACAGTCGACTTTCCAGTAACAAACTGGTTTGCAACAGACCTACAGCAGTCTGGCATAGCCAGCTTCCAGGGTTGCTATAGCAACCCACTTCTGGAACAGCAAGGGTACCCTCATTTGTGTATCTTTATTATTGGCGGGTTCGGGCAAGCTGCTCACAAAGCTCTGCAAATATAGCTTCCTTAATGAGAAAAAGTTCTGGACCCGCTGCTGGTCATTCCAGGTCTGCACGATTATGTGAGATCGCCAGTCTGTGCTTGTGACCCTGCTCCAGAAGCAGTCTGTGAAGGGGGCATCAGCGGCTGTACCAAGTGTAATGCACAGCATCAACCCATTCAAGTCGATTTTGCCTGGGTACTCCTCATTCTCTCCTCTTCCATAAGCTGTGTCAGGTACTTTCGGTGGGTCAGAAAATGCCATCGAAACATCCACCAGCATCACACAGAAGTGCTGCCTGTTTCCTGATACAGGAGTGACAGAGCAAGCAAGAGAACTTCTTGAAAAGGTTCCTCCTCCATATTGATTGGCAAGCTGTATGGGCCAGCTGTTCAAACTTCCTGAGATGTGCAGGGTGGGCAGTCAAGTTTTCCCTCACAGTGCACCACCCTGAGCTGAGGGCCTGAGCTCCCACATTCCAGGCGGCCGCTAGGGAGTCTGGGATATGAGCTGGTTTGACTCAGGTCTTCAAGCTGCACTGTGGACACCACAGCCCCAGGTTCAAGCCCAGGTTAGAAAAATCTTAACCTAAGGTTAAAAATCAGCACAGACGCTCAAGCGCTGGGTTTTCTAACCCAGGGTTAGCTAACTCAAGTCCCACTAACCCTGGGTTTTCATTGCAGTGTAGCAATACCCTTCATTTCTTGGTCAACTCAACAGGACCTCCGTTTACAGAAAGGGTAAGACATACCATTAAATATTTTAAAGCAGCCACAGTTTTCTCAGATAGCCATGTAGGCAAAAAAGTAGATTTGTATTTATGTTGTAAAATGGGATTCCCCACCCTTGGAAAACACAACGTGCACTTCATCAAGTGGTCACAGAACTCCTAGAATCCAACAGTAATGTTTAGGCTCAGGTGGGCTCTACCTGTTCCAATTCAGATACGTCTAGCCACTCTTCACCACCACCACAAAAAGTCAATCTCAATTGATTAATTTAGCTCCCATAAAATTCTAGTTTAGTTCTCATGAAGAAAACCTGAGTGAGAGGAGGAACTAAAAAAAAGAAAACACAGGGAGAAAAGTCAAGAAGTTCATATATTTATACCTTCTCTATGTTTTGTGGGCATCTTTCAGGAAACATGAGACTCTCCCATACCACTTCTTCCTTTCCCCAAAAAGGTCAAGTATAACTAAACCCCTTTGTTCTCCGTTTAAACCGATTTTTACTGAACAAATCCTGAGTTTTACAAGAAGTATTATTCAGTTTTCCCCCTATTTTCACCCTACTTTTATATCAAACACATAAAAATAACTTGTATTTTTCTAACACAGTACATTGCATGAGATATGTATTACAATAATACATTAGTCTGTATGTATATGCAAAGCTGCCTGTTGAAGTAATGCTATGTATTAGCCTCAAAGCTACACACAAACAGGCACGCACGGAAACTCTGAAGTACATCTGAATGTACTGATGAATCTGATGCCCACCACGTACACATTTTAAGGTGTTAACAGATAATAGTTTAAAGATCTGACACTACAATGGGAAGAAAATGAAAATCTGTATCAGAAAACGTTTCAAAACAAAAGGAAGATTTTTTAAAACAAAAGCAGGAGAAAGGGATGAAGTTGAGTGCATGCACTGCAAATTGTGTGGCTCATTTATTAAATGTAAATATTTATAGGGTAATAGTTTTAAGTCTACAACCATAAACTGTTTATTCAAATGAAAAGTTTTGTTTGGGGATTAGAGATATAGTGTTTTCTTAAACTTAGAGTTGGCACTGTGTTTTGAGTTCTGTTTTAGTTCCGTAGCAAATCTCATTGAATTCCATTCATCAAAGCATTAACCTACCAAATACTTTTTCCCCATCCTTCTGCCCACCAAAATCAACCCCAATATTTACACAGAAAAAATTGTTAATTTTTTTCACTGATTTTCACCTGTTTTTGTTGTAGTAATAAACACCAATAAATTATTGGGAAAAATTAAATCAAATAAAAACTGAAAACAAAGGACCCTAACTATTGCAAAATACAGCACATGATGTAGGTAAATTCAGTACCACATACTATCACCCTGACAAAACTGTCCATCACAGTACCAACAGCAAGCCTAAACTTAATTTTAAATTAGCATCTTCATCCTCTGACTCAGACATAATGTTCTACCTTTAAAATTCATGGTTAAGGGCATAGGAAATTTCTTGTATGCTTTTCTAACTACTAACTTACAAACGCACTCTTGCCTCTTGAAGCACTGCTACAGCATCAGATGGACTATTCAAAATCAGGCCCAAAAATTAAAGTCTACTACCAGTTTCACTCACACCTTTCTTGATCGCAAAGTGATGGTTAAGAGTATAATGAAGCTACTCCAGGTCATTGAGCATTTCTTTTAATAAGAAACTCATGTCGAGAGACCTTGTTTTGGTCCTACGCATAAAATATAGATCTTGAATATTAAATATGGACCTTGTATGAAGCATGCACATGACCCTACCCTGCTATTCTTTAACAGCAGGGCTTAATGGCACCTTAAGAATCAGGCTACAGCTGCACTGGAGTTATGATCAAGGGTATTGCCACTAGAAAGCTGGCCAGCTCTGCTGCAAAACCTGAGGATGTTCTCCTGCCAAACATGAAGTAGTGCAGTTTTGTAGATTTAGATTAAGGGGCAGAACTAAGCTAACCCACTCCAGCAAACCCCAATTAAAAAAAAAAAAAGTGTTCTGTGGCCTAGTAGCAGACTTAATATCCATTCAAAATTAGAAGGCAGACAGGAGTAAAGGGAATTTTTGCCCCAGAACTCAGGCATTCAGTTCTAGCAGTTCTGCACCAAATTGTGGCCCAAGGCACGTATGTGGAAAGCGGACTAAGGAAATTACAAGGAGCTTCTGCTACCCTTGAGCCGTAAAGTAGAGGCCAACTACAGTCCAGGTGGGGAGCAGAGTTACTGCTCCATCTAGTACCACCAGTGGTATTAGCCTCTCCAAAGGACTAGAGTTTGAATGGCACCACAACTCCGTCTCTCCAGAAAGCTGGAGAAGTGCAGATGGTTAGTAACAGATAGAGCTGCTGCTTGTGGTCCCCCTGGAGAAACTTCAGCTGAGTAGCCAGAATTTCTCCTGGAGATTCCACTGCAGTACTGCCCCTCAACAGCCCACCCCGCAGACACAAGCCTCTACCTCATGACTCACCAATCTCTTAGAATTCTTTGAGGCGGTCAAACAAACATATGGACAAGGGTGATCCAGTGGGTATAGTTCACTTGGATTTTTAGAAACCCTTTGACAAGGTCCCTCACCAAAAGCTTCTTAAGCTAAGTAAGCAGCCATGAAATAAGAGAGGGTCCTCCCAGGATCAGTAATTAGTTAAAATATAGGAAACAAAGGCTAGGAATAAATGGTCATTTTTCGTAACAGAGAGAGGTGAACAACAGTGTTCCAGGGATCAGTAGTTGTTCAACATATTCATCAATGATCTGGAAAAGGGGGTAAACAGTGAGGGGTGAAGTTTGCAGATAACTATCTTGGTAATTTCGTATTAAGTCCAACGTTTACTGAGGAGTTACAAAGGGATCTCACAAAACTGGATGACTGGGACACAAAATAGCAGCTGAAACTCAAGGTTGATGAACGCAAAGTAATGCACATCGGAAAACATGATCCCAACTATACATATAAAATAATGGAGTCTACATTAGCCGTTAACATTTGAGAAAGATCTGGGAGTCAATGAAGATAGTTCTCTGAAAACATCCACTCAATGTGCACCAGCAGTCAAACCCCCCCTCCCAAAAGGGGGGGAGGGGGAGACAAGACCCAAATGTTAGGAACCCTAAGGGGAGAGATTGATTAAAAGAAAGTAAGTATCAATGTCACTATATAAATCCATGATATGCCCCCACCTTGAACACTACATGCAGTTTTGGTTACCCCATCTCTTAAAAAGGTATGTTAGAACTGGGGGGGAAAGATGCAGTGAAAGGCAAAAATTATTAGGAGTACGGAATACTTCCATATGAGGAGAGGTTAAGAAGACTGGAACTATTCAGCTTGGAAGAGACAACCAAAGGAGATATGATAGAGGTCTACCAAATCATGAATGGTGTGGAGAAAATGAATAAGGAAGTATTAATTATCCCTTCACATTACCCAAGAACCAGGAGTCATCCAATGAACTTAATAATAGGTAGCAGGTTTAAAACAAGTACTTCTCCACACAACATTCAGTCAACCTGTGGAACTCGTTGTCAGAGGATGTTGTTAAGGCCAAAAGTATAACTGGGTTCAAAATGAATTGGGTAAATTCATGGAGGTTAAGTGCATCAATGGCTATTAGCTAAGATGGGCAGGGATGCAACACCATCATGTCCCTAAGCCTCTGACTGCCAAATGCTGGAACCAGGGTGGATACAAATCCATGATTAAAAAAAAAAATTCTATTTAAATTGGATTTTTTTGATAAAAAGGTTCACCCCCCCTCCCGTCAAAAAGCAATCTAAAGATAGTTTTAATTAAGATATCTTTGAGCTATAATGTATCTCATCATGGAATAGGGATTATAAATTCTAAATTATGTGACAATATATTCATGTAATGTTTAAGAAAAATTTTGTAAATAAATTCCAATAGTTCATGGATTAGGGACCCAATCTTATGGAGTTCCAGGGGCTTCTGTATAGATTTAGATTAATCTTTCTATCTACCCAATCAGTGCTCAGTCTAGAAGATACCAGAGATGCTTAGTCTTGCAGTTCTCAAACTGTGAATTTTTGTACCCAGAGATAACATGCTTAACAGCACAAATGTTTTAAAATAAAATAATATATAGGTGAAAAATAACAGACTCAACCCTAATGTCCCTCTGCAAATATGTGTACACAGTCAATCCCTTACCTCTCTCTAAAAGTGCAAAGTTTCAAAAAGTTCAATGAATAGAAGATTGTTGGGGGAGGAATAGATCTGACAAGGAGAAGAAGTCTGGAGATAAATGTGAGAAGGGAGGGACAGGCAACAGAAACGAAAGTGAAACTGTTTGAGCAGTATATTCCAGAAGAATGAGGTCTTTCTGAGAGTAGCCTTCATTGATTTGAGATCTACCATACCATTCTCTCACTAGAAGGGAAAACCTATAATATCAGCAGGCCATAAAAGAGATGCAATTTGGGAATATTTTAATGAAGTTCCTCTACCTGTGGGTAAGACAGGCATGCGTGCAAAATGCAAACAGTGCAACAAAGAAATGCAAGGCCTGGTTGCCTGAAGGAAACTACATCATGAGAAGTGTTCCTTCTTAGGAGGAAGCTGCGTTGAAGATGATGAAAGGAACATGTCTCAACGTGCAGGATCTTCAGGTGGTAAACTTTTTTATTTCATACTTCTTAAGGACTGCCTGTCTTCCTTCTGGACTATTCTTGAATTCTGATGTTTGAGCAAAAAGTATAGTTGTTACTCTATGGTACTATCATTTTAGATGCAGTTGTGATATAAAACAAATAGCTGAAATAGCCAGATCTTCCTTGTACTATTTCATCTTTAAAGTAGTATAGAGTGTCAATGAATGCAATGAGTAATACTAAATGTGTAGTGTGGTGGTAATAATTAAATAACTGCATTGACTTATTTTGTTTAGGAGAATCCATCCTGAACATACAGGATTCTCAAAAAGAAAAGGAGTACTTGTGGCACCTTAGAGACTAACCAATTTATTTGAGCATAAACTTTTGTGAGCTACAGCTCACTTCATCGGATGCATCAGGATTCTGAAGACTATCCACCTTCAAGATCACCATCGTTTTCTATAGTTTCAGAGTTATCTGCCAATGACAGTGTTTCAGTCACATCATGTATGTCACATAGCCACAGTATATCACCTGTAGCAAAAAGAGAAAAACACACACACACACACACACACTCCATCATCCAGAAACAATCATAGATAAGTTTGTCATAAGAACCAGCAGATTACAAAAAGAGGTAATGGATAAAAAAAACTTCCCAGTTTGTTTATGCAACAAACTCTCCTTTCCGTATGATTGAGAACTCACAGTTCATTAACATGGTTCAGTCATTAAGACCAGGTGGGATACAGTCCACCCAACAGAGCAGATGTCGCAAGCAAATTGCTGGATAAAGTGTATGAAAGAGTAATGGAACAGTGTGCAAAAGGTTTAGAGGGTAAAATTGTTAACCTAAGTCTTGATAGGTTGAGCAATGTCCAAATGACCCTATTGTATGTGCTTATGTGATAACAGAAGAAGGGAATGTCTTTCTTACAGAAAGAATTGATACATCAGGAAATGCACACACAGCAGAATACTTACAAGTAGCAGTAGTAAAAACTGTAACAAACTGTGGAAAAAAATTCAAATGTCTAGTACGTAGCTTGGTCACAGAAATGCTGGAAACGTAACCAAGATGAGAAGAAATTATTTAGAAGAAAGTGGAGTCCCCCAAGCTAACAACATACGGTTGCAGTGCTCATTTGATACACCTCCTAGCCAAAGACTTCAGTGTTCCAGAAATAAAGGCTTATCTTGTTGAAATTGCAAAATACTTCCGTAGCAACCACTTTGCAGCAGCTGCTCTGAAAAAAAGTGGGAGGAACAAAGCTAACTCTCCCACAAGACCTGCGATGGAACTCAGGTGGACTGTTTTGAGCACTGTATCAAGAACTGGCTTAATCTGATGACAGTTTGTGAACAAAATTGTGAAAAAAAAAAATAGATGGCACTGTCACAGCCAAAGTTCTCAACACTGGGCTTAAGAGAAATGTTGAACAGATGCTGAGTACCCTGAAGCCTATTTCTGTAGCCTTGAACAAAATGCAGGGAAATAGCTGTTTTATTGCTGACGCTGTTGAAATTTGAAAAGAACTGAGTGAGATCTTAAAAAGAGAAATACGCAATGACAGAGTTAAATTACAAGCATTAAAAAAAAAAACAAATGGGACAAGCACTACCTCACAGCTCAATACTTGGTATCAGGGTCAAACTTAACTGCTGAAGAAGAGGAGTTGGCTAAGACATGGACATCCAGCAAACATCCCTCCATAATGCCAGATATAATAAACTTCAGAGCTAAGGGTGACCATTCAAGAAATATATGTTTGCTGATGATATTTTAAAGAAAGTCACACCAACGAACTGGTGGAAGTCAAGCACTTGGATTCAGAAACTGCTGAAGCGATAATCTCATTTTTAACAGCAGTAGCTTCTTCTGCCAGCGTAGGAAGAAAATATTCTTCCTTTGGACTAATTCATTCCAAATTGAGAAATCGTTTGGGACCTGAAAAAGCAAGAAAGCTTGTTTTTCTTTTCCAGATTATGAACAAACAGGAAAATGAAGGTGAGGATGACTGAGTTAGCTGCAGAAGCCAATATTTTAAGTTCCTCATGTTGACCTGGCTGACACTGTCGATTTAATTTAAAAAAAAAATCATTTAACTATTGTAGTTAAAAATTTTTTTTAAAAACTTGAATGTTTAACTAAATTCAAAAATTCATAGGCTTGTTTTGTTAAAATATGTTTGCTGTTGAAGAAAAAAAATCCAGAATACGTAACATTGTTGTTTTAGTTAAATAAAACAATTTAAACGTCTGTCTGGTGATGTTGTTCTCTTAAGACAGCATGGCAAGAAAATCCTCCAAATATTAATGATTAACCTGTTGAATTGGAGATATTTATGAAGACATTGGAAGTGAACTATCTGCTTCAATTACTTTTGGTAAATGCAATAACCAAACAATCATTTTCTGATATAACTGTAAAACTAATCTGAAAAGTTTTCAAAATAAATCACTTTAAAAATGTATAGTGTGTACCTTCTAAAAATGAAAACCTACGCATCTGTCTCTGAGTTGTGAAGAATATGTATTAAAGGTTATAACAACCAACAAGAATGCACTTTTTGTAGAAATCCATGATTAAATCAAGTCTTCCTGACTAGTGATTTAAATCAAATCCGCCCTGGCTGGAACTGAACAACAAGGGGTTGGACCATTCCCTGTTAATTCCCTCTGATGCATCTGGCATTGGCCACTGCTGGAAGACAGGATATGGGCTAGATCGGGATGGGCAAACCTTTTGGCCCTAGAGCCACATCGGGTACAGAAATTGTACGGAGGACCAGGTAGGGAAGGCTGTGGGAGGCTATGCCTCCACAAACAGTGAGGCGTGGCCTCGCCCCCATCCAGCCCCCCATAACCTCCACCCCACCCAAAGTGTTCAGAAACAAAGTGGTTAATTCTCATGAGAACATTGAATCCCTGGCCGCTGCAAGATCAGATATCTACATGAGCATACAGATACAAACCAAGATGCATCATGGGTTCCACTAAGCTTTTTTGTTGAACATTCTTCCATATTTGTTTACATCAGAACTTAAGAAAAAAAGCAAGACCACTTTTACTATTAGTTTAAGTCAGGAAAAAAATAAAGCAGTATATCATCCCAACAGTCATCCAGCATACAGAGAACAAAAATCAGCCATGGGAGGTGGGGAAGAGAAAGGGTGGTGGGGAAAAGAAAAATGCAGGACTAATTTTCTGCACATGCTACACCACCTGTAACTCCACTACAAGAGAGACAGAGAGTTACTAGACACACTCTTTTTGAAAATTTATGGGACAAGTTTACCTCAACGTTTCAGTTGAACACAAAACAAAGTGGCTTGCATGTGTAAATGCTCAATTTACATAGGGTGATGAACAATCAGGATATACAATCTTCCAAATGCGTAACTCTAAATTCACCCCAGAAGCCAGCTATGCCTCTCACACCATGCATGTGGTCACATGACACTTAGGATCAGCACAGCAGCAATTTCCAGAAAAAAGGGAGAGCCCCATTACGGATTTAACTCTTCCCTTGCAGAAGACTTCATTATACTTTTGTTGAAGTGACACCATCAAGACATTTTAGGCTTGAAATGTAGATTTTTATTAGAAAAGGAGAGAGTCATGTTAAAACTACAAACTACTTGTATTATTGATAGGCTTAGCGTTTACAGCCACTTACCCACCTTTTTCCCCCTCTCCTCTTTGCTTTGGATTGGACACTACATTCACCTTGCCCTGCATTATTTACACAAAACCCACCCCTACCTGTCAGTAGGGTGTGCAGAGAAAGTTACGGATAGAGATTCTCAGATGTTTTTAGGTTTCCAAAATAAAAATCTTTTTTAATTAAAAAAAGAGAAGAGTGAAGTACATGCATCTCCAGGTGCACTGTTCTAAATTACTTTGGACAACAACTGGTACAGTTAAAACTGAAGAATTTGCACACCTAATAGTGGGTCAAGACATTAGTAATCAAACACACACAGGAGCAACAGTGCTCGACTCAGGTAAGAGGGAGAAGAGCAGCATTTGTCCAGAGGTTAACAGACCTTCATCTGAACTACTGAGGCTTTTCCACCCTCATTTGAGTGAGCACCGGGCACCTCCAGCAGAGAAGACCTCACACATCTCCTTATCTATGAATGCCCAACTGAAATATTAAGCAAACATCACTCGCAAGAAGAATTTGTCAACTGTCAATGTATAGGGTTAGAACACTGCACTAAAGTAGACTAGGACCAGATTCAAAGTTAAAGCTGTATTTGAGTCTGGTTCTTCAGGAGTTAACAGCTGCTGCACTATCCACTGTAATTCACATTACTTACCTTCCAGACTGGGTGATGGAAAAGCCAGTAGCAGCAGAGAAAGAATCATAACTCCATCTATCATTGTAGATCTGCAGAAAGAGCAAAAGGGAAAATAAGTGTACTTCAACAGTTAAGCAGTTGGGTTTTCTTATAGCAGACTTTAAAAAAAAAACAAACAAAGAAAAACAAACATTACACAACTCAAATTAACAAAAGCCCAGTTTGTAAACTTATAAAATTGGTCAATGTACACAACTCAGCCAGCAAGTCTGGGTTGGTTGTTTGTGGTTTTTTTTTTTTTTAGAACCAAAAAACACCACACACACATACACACATGCACCCCACCCCTCTCACATATATACTTACTTTCCTCCAAATTCCACAGCAATTCTTACATGAGGAGGGAGAAGGGGATTCACAGAATTAGCATTTTGTATTGTACTGCAGGTACAACACCTACTCAAGGACCAGGCTACGGGGTATAAAGCCTGTTCCAATACTGTTTTAGCTAAGCAGATTCAAACTCTTGAAAGCAAATCTTGTCTGGCACACAATTGAATTTCTGGGCTTTCAAACCAAACAAGAAAGATTTAAAAGGAAAAAAAGTTACTGTGAACTTAATACACACTACAAATCTTTTTAAGTGGAAGAGGTATCAGGAGAAGGGCACTGCCTGCCAATGCAGACAGACATAGAACACTGGTGGACAAATTCCACTATATTAGATTTTCTTTAAAACAGAGAAAGTTGCTAGAAGGGAAGAGGGCACTCCATAGTTGTGCGACTATTCTTAGTAATTAAATTTCCAGTTGTATTCTGCATTATTTGTGAAAGGTTCCATTCCAGTGACCCCAACACTATTCCTCTGCTACTAAACATTAAAACAATTGCATCTAGTGAGAGAACTAAGGGATATTTCCAGCATGTGCATAGTTTCTAGATACAAGTGAATTCATTAGATTGCCTGTATTTCATTAGTTTTTCCACACAAATTGGTGGTTTCCCTCCTCACACACATGAAAATAAGATCAGACTGTCACTGCAAAGAAATATATTAACAGGTTTCTGAGAAAACCACCTATTCCATAGCAATCACTTGTGTTTTCCATCAAAATGGTCTCCTTTCTTTCCAATGCTAAATCTCTGGCATTAACAAACTTCATACACTTCGAATAAAAAATGGAGGCAATAGCTTGTTTAAAGACAAGTTATTCTCTTCAAGGGAGAGAATGATTAGCACTATCCTAATAGAGGAGTGTTATAGTCCCTATTCAGTTTCTTGGAAATGGTTTTTGTTTGGGTGGATCAAATTTGGAAGACTCAGTACCTTCACTTCTCTCTCATGAAAAACATGCCTTTTTTAAGCCAGGCTGCTAGTGACTTAATGCAGAAATAAAAGTAGGGTATGGTACAGGGAAGCTTTACCTGGCAGAAAGCTGACTCAGAAGACAGCCAACAAATCTTAAAAATTTCAGCCTTTTGAAATAGCTGGAAGGGACTTTTGACATAAAAAAGTTTGTGCAGATTGATGGATGTGACTAGAACACTCTTCCCCTACCATTCCATCACTGGGTCTCATCTGAACTGACGTCTTAAGCAAGTCTTCTCTTGATGACCACACCCAGATAAATTTCTGCACGCCTGGACAAAGGTGGTACAGTACACATGCCTCTTTCAGGAGACCAAAGGTTCAAATGCACAGACAGAAAAAAATTGATTCTAGTGATGCTGCTACACCACATGGAGTTGGTTAAGCCAGAAACCCTGGAGGCTACTATTAGTTCAGGGTTGGGAGTTACCCTATATCTGAAGGGCGTGAACTCTCAAATTCACACTCAGCCTCCGTTAGAAGATGGGACATGCACAGACCCACATCCCGAAGGCCGTCAGACAGTCATGGAAACAGAGGAAGAAAGTAAAGAAAACAAACACTGAAGGAGGAAGTTAAATGGGAGATCATCAACAAAATGAGGAAAAGGGGAACATTCTTGAGGAAAGAGTGGGTTAAGACATTAGAAATAAGAACATGAAAGGCATTTTGCAGACTAACAAAAGAGATACTGAAGAAACATAAGATACAAAAAGAAAAGGGGACAACTGGAAGACAGCAAGTTATTTTATCCCTCCCTCATGCACCCCTTCAAAACACGCACTTAATAGTTGGGCAGTTTCTTGAAAAACTGAAGAGAAACCGAACTTTTCCCGTGTTTGTTCCTCTCTTTGGTAAGCGTTGGCCTGGATGATGTTAAGAACTTAGTGGTAGTCAATATTGGTCCACATTCACTGTTTATGCTTCAGTAGTGTTTAGCTGCAAACAGAGGGACAATAAATGTTCAGGAAACATAAATGACAGTTTCTTCCCTAATGGTGAATGGATCCGGTTTGAAAAATTCATCTGATCAGTTTTTCATCCCCAGGCCATCATGCTGTTTAGAGAGTCATTTTCAGATGAGCCCAAAAAAAGGAGGTCAGAAGAACCAGTTGATCTCATAAGTAATATAACAACTTTCAACTATGTACCTCAAAGCACTTCAAAAAAGGAGGTAAGTATCAATCTTGCCATTTTACACATGGAAACAAACACTGAGAAGTGAAGTGACTTGCTCAAGTTGACCCAGTAGGCCAGTGTCAGAGCCAGGAACAGAACCCAGGTCACCATCCACTAGGTCTCACTGCTTTCCAATTAAATGAAATAAAATTTAAAAAATAAAAGCTTGCTGACTGACCAACATTCAGAGATCTGTTTGAGGACACCTATTTATACAAACCTCTTTGGACGCGCTTATTTAAAAATGGGCATTTTGTATTATAAATCTGAACAAAAAGGTCAGTCACACAGCATTCTAATCTTCATTTTATAATGTAGTTATCTCATGGGGAAAGCAGACACCAAGAACCCTAGGTTCTGCTTCTTTGCAACAATTCCCATGGCATTCCTTCTCCTGAAAGCCTCAAATAATATTTTGCCTATATGCCCTGTGAAGTGCTGTGTACACTTATAGCATTCTAAAAAAACCTGTGTATATCTGACAATTAAATTCTATGCCTAGTGCAGACGAGGTGCAGCCCTTGAGCTTCTGACAAATTACTACTGTGGCCCTCAGTGCTTCACAACTGAGTTACTCCACAACAACTGGATTTCCTACTATGCCTATGATCATAAGGCAGAGGGCAGAGAGCTCGAGCGTGAGCCTCAGCCCTTAATGCAACTCTAATTTTCCTTTGAAAGATGGAGAGGGAGAGAGAGAGAGAGAGAAAAGGACTTTGAGAAGCAAACCATCAACACGGCTACCAAAAAAAAAAAAAATCATCAAAAGCCTTGGCAAAAAAAGTTTGTTCTCTATAAAGATTTGTCTTTGCTCCAGTAAGAACAAAAAACAAATTCCAAATAATAAAATTAGACTCCAGTAAGCAAGAGAACCAGAGATCTGTTCTTGCACGGTATGTGGTTATCCAGCTCCAGCCAACATACTGTATTTATATAGTTGAAAGCCTGCCAAAAACTTTGGAAGAGATGTCAAGATCCCTTGCTGGTTGCCATTTTGCTCAGAGAATGAAGTATCTGCTGTTGCCTGTTAATTCAGCTAGTTAAAAATAAACTTAGAAAGAAACTCATTTATAAATCTGCTCCACAATCAGATGCCAATGATCAAAACAATGAGGGAGGTTCTACAGATTACCTCTTACCTCAACAGAAACGTATCCATCAAAAACAGACCGTGATTAGGATATAACTGGTTATAAAAGAAAGACAATCCTCTGCATTTTGGTATATGAGCAATCTTCTGATGTGTAGGCTGGAAAAGCAAGGAGTAAGGCAGAGGGGGAAAGAAGTGGCAGCAGTCCAAGATGCGTAGCCTCAGAGCAGCTCAATGCTGTTTTTCGTTCAAATGATCTGTCATTTGAGACTTATTGTCCGATAAGCACCTCAGCCACACAATCCCATATCCAGCTAGCTGACTGACTTCTCAGCTTTGATTTTCCAGCGACATCCTGGCCACTCGAAGTTTTAGATTAAACATTTCCTGCTGCAGAGATAAACCTAACAAAGGAACTACTGTTCCTGCGTCAGAAAGTGTAGAGAACTGAAGGAAAACAGCCCTGACTGCTCACCTGCAGGAATCAGACATAGTTGTGGTTTTTGGTTTTTTTTTTTTTTTAAATGCAGTTACGACCAATAAACTGCACCTTTTATTAACAAACATCAAAGCTGACTCCCACTGCTCCAACAGGATTACATGTAAGCCAGTGCTCTATTGTCTCGGTATTTGCTAGGTGATCAGCCTACCACAAACCCAGGCAAACAAACCAATTCCAGCACGTCTGAGTTACGGTCACTGAAAATGCTTACCATATTCTACCTAATATATGCTCTCTTTTTCTGAAGAGGATGACACACTGCACTAAGTAAACACAAATTTCCAAGCCCATGTTTTTTCCATAATCTATTGGATTTTTGTCAAATAGATTGGACATGAACCCATTCAGTAATAAGTCACCAGGACCAGACAATGTTCACTCAAGAGTTCTGAAAGAAAATCAAATATGAAATTTCAGAACATGGGTACGTAGCCTATATCTTAAATTGGCCTCTGTACCAGATGACTGGAGAATGGCCAATGAAACACTGATTTTTAGAAAAGGCTCTAGAGGGGATTCTGGCAATTACAGGCCAGTAAGCTTAACTTCAGTACCAGGCAAATTGGTTGAAGCTATAGTAAAGAACAAAATGATCAGACACAGATAAATATGATCTATTGTGGAAGAGTCAACAGGACTTTTACAAAGGGAAAGCATGCCTCACCAATCTATTAGAATTCTTTGAAAAAGTCAACAAGCATATGGAGAACGGTGATCGAGTCCGATACAGCGTGCTTGGTCTTTCAGAAAGCCTTTGACAAGGTCCCTCATAAAAGGCTCTTAAGCAAACTAAACAATCATGGGTAACGATAAGATTGTGTCAGTTATTTTTAGTGAAAGTCACAGACAGGTTGCAGGCAAACAAAAATGCATGGAAGCCCGTGACCTGTCTGTGACTTTTATTAAAAATAAGCAGAGGGGAGGGCTGAAGTGGGGGGAGGAATGACAGTTGGAGCCCCACGGTGGGGGAGACTGACAAGCTGGGGGGCGGAGGGGGCAAAATCCTGCACACAGCCCTGGTTGCAGCGGGGTTGGAGGTGCCGCACGTGACTAAATTGTATCCTTAAATCATGGGATTAGAAGGAAGGTCCCCTCATGGATCAGTAGCTGGTTAAAAAAAGATAGGAAATAAAGGGCAGGAATAAATGGCCAGTTTTCACAATGGAGAGAGGTGAATAGTAGGATCCTGCAAGGATCAGTAGTAGTCCAATATATTCATCAATGATCGGGGGGGGGGGGGGGGGATGAACAATGAGTAAGGCTGCGAGTCTGTCACTTTTGCAGCGACTGGTGCCAGCAGCAGCAGTTTGGGTGCGTGGCAGGGGGCTCAGGGCTAGGGGCAGGAGTTTGGGGACTGGGGGCATTTACCTCGGGGGGGGCTCCCCAGCTCCCACTGGCATGGCCCCCCTGCAGTTCATAGGTGGCAGAGGGGGGTCTCTACTCCACATGCTGCCCGCCCCCGCAGCTCCCATTGGCTGTGGTTCCCAGGCGCTTGTGGCAGAAGCAGCACAGAGCCTGCCCTGGCCCCTGCCACTGAGAAGCTACACGGATGGGGAGCTGGGTAGGAAACCCCTGCCAGCCCTGCCAACCTCCCCTCCTCTTCTCCCCCCCCCCCCCCCCCGGCAGCACCAGTGTGGGTCCCGGGCCACATCCCCCAACACCCACAGTGCCTCCGGAACCGATCACCTGTGGGCCCTCTCCACCTAAGTTTTAGTCCGGGTGGGTATTTTTAGTAAAAGTCATGGACAGGCCACGGGCCCGTGAATTTCTCTTTACGGCCTGTGACCTGTCCATGACTTTTACTAAAAATACCCGTGACTAAAACGTAGCCTTAACAATGAGGTGGTAAAATTTGCAGAGGATACAATTACTCAAGATAGTTAAGTCCAAAGCTGACTGTGAAGACCTCACTAAACTGGGTCACTGGGAAACAGAAGAGATTAAATTCAATGTTGATAAATGCAAAGTAACACACACTGGAAAACATAATCCCAACTTTACATGCAAAAAGATGGGGATCGAAATTATCTATTAGCTCTCAGGAAAGATCTTGGAGTCATCGTAGATAGTTCTCTTAAAACCATCTGCTTACTGTGCAGTGGGAGTCAAAAAAAAGCTAACATTAGGAACAATTAGAAAAGGGATACATAAGACAACAGTAAATATCATAATCCATGGGATGCCCACAAGTTGAATACTGTGTACCGCTCTGGTTGCCTCATCTTAAAAGAAGGTATTAGAATTGGAAAAGATGCCAAAAATGGCAACTAAAATAATAAGGGGTAGAACTTCTCCCATGTGAGGAGAGATTACAAAGGCTGGGGCTATACAGCTTAGAAAATAAATGATTAAAGGGGGATATGACAGAGGTCTATAAAATCATGAATGGTATCAAGGAAATGAATCAGGAAGTGTTATTTACCCCTTCACATAACACAAGAACTAGAGGATACCCAAAGAAATTAACAGGCATCAAATTTAAAACAAACATAAGGAAGTACTTCTTCACAAAACCCACAGCAAACCTGTAGAACTCACTGCCAGAGCACATTGTGAACGCCAGAAGTACCCCCTCCCCCCCAAAAAAAGAAAAATTATATAAATTCATGGAGGTTAGGTTCATCAATGGCTATTAATGAAGATGAATAGGGATGCAACCCCATGTTCCTGGTGTCCCGAAACCTTTGACTGCCAGAGGCTGGATCTGGATAACAGATAGATCACTCAAAATTGCCCTGTTCTGTTCATTCTCTGTGTAGCATCTGAACTGTCAGAGACTGGATACGGAGCTAGATAGACAAGTGGTCTGACCCACTATAGCCATTCTTATGGTGTTTTAAAAAACCCACCACCACAACCCACATAACTAGAACTCTTTGGACATAGTGAAAACTATGTCTTGTATATTTTGTGGGGGGTTTTTTGGTGTTGTTGGTTTTTTTTAAACAATGACTAACAAATATTCTAAAAGAAGCACTACAATACTCAGGTATAAATCACAGAAGATTGCAATAGTACAATGAAATCCTTGTAGAGAAACTGATAACGCTAATTAAGACTTCCATAGTGCTTTATTAGAACTTCAAAGTGCTATATAAACATGGGCACATTCCTAAAGTTATACTGTGAGAAGGTCAAATGGGAATGTTCTTGCCTACATAAACACCCAAGATAATTAAAACTTCATATTTTAAATCGGATATGCTTTTCATCATTTAACGCTTTTTGTTCGGGGGGGAGAGGTGGTTCCTTCTCTCTCAGCTTCAGGTAATGAAGGTGCTCACTTTACATAGTGCCAGAAGTGTGCAAGTGCTAAGCTGCACAGGGGAACAAGATCCCATCTGTAAAAGGTTACCATACAAGCCCCAGATCTGAACTATGAACCCTTCTATCCAGGGATTCAATCATACTGAAGTTAATGGAACTCTGCCAAAAATGCAATGGCCCACAACTCTAGAACTATTTTGCAGGACCAGGGCCTAAATAGACAGGTGATGGGATGTAACAAAAAGTGGCCCACATCTTGTTAGTTCACACATTTTGGTTTGAATATTTGTGTGGGACAGTGGGGGAGTAATCTTGTTTGTAAACAATTGGTTTGAGAGGATGTCTGGAGTTTCTAAGCCTCACGGTGAAGTCCTTCCTTTTAAAGCACGCAAGGACAGTGGAGAGGCTTGGTAGACAGGTTTCTAATCAATTTCACTTTCAGGCTGTTCTTCATTAACACAATACTTCAAAGTTTTAGTTGCCAACACAGCACAGTAATGTTTGTTTTTAAAACCTGTTTAGAATTAAAAATAAATAAGAACAAGTTCCATTAATATCAGGTTTTTAAAAACAAAATGCATGTCAAACCTACATTTGGAGACACCCAGGTGAAATTTTGCCCATTTAATTAGTGATTTGTATTAAAGGATCATTCTTGTATTGAATTTGGGGTCAAATTCCATTTTTGTTAAAGTTTCAGGAAGAGAAAGGTTTACTTTTGTAAAATGCAAAGGAAAGTGTTTGGATGTAAAAACATTCCTTTGGAAGGCTGACAATTCAGATGTAAAGCATTGCACTATAAGCATGTAGGATTGTGTATTGTCTACATGAGACACAAACTAAAGAGAAACAAAAATAAAACCAACTAGCAAAGTCTTTCATTGCCAAGGGAAAAAACAAAAAGCAAAACAAGAGAGTCTGTGAAAGATGGATTAAAAATAAAGGTAAATAAATAAAATAATAAATAATATTAAAATAAAATAAAGTAAATAAAAATAGCAAGTGGCATATCATACACCTGTGTTTGCTGGGGTTTCACATTAATTTTTGACAGAGACTTTGGTGTGAAGCTAATAACGCATCAAGCTTTATTTCCAATTCCATACCCAGACAGTATTCCCCCTCCCCAACTTTCTTTTAATGAATCTGGCTACTGCCATTCAACAGGCATTTTCTGTACTAAGAATTACTACAGCTACTATCACCACTAGAGGGTAGTAAAAACACACTGGGTTACAGTATTACTTCTGGAAATACACATCCAAGTCAAGTACAAAGAAGCAGATTGTTCATGAACAAACTAAATTTAAAGCTGCTATGGGACACTGGGAAAGTTAAATACAAACAGAGGATTTTTTTTTTTTAAAAAAGTCAAACTTACAAATTCAAATATTTACTAAAATTGCAAACTTTATGCATATTAAAAAGCTAACTAGCATCCCAAGACAGTATGTGAGAGTCTCATTGCAAAAAGGAACTCAAATTCCAGACCAGTGGCTTAATAGAAAGTAAGCTTTTAGTTCTAAACTGGGGACAGAGAACAGATTCAGAAAGAGCAAGTGTACAGCAAGTTCAGAAAATTAAGACTGGTGTTCATAAAGCACTGTAAAAGGGATAGCATTCTGAACCATCTAAATGCCTGGGTACTAATCCAATATGGCAAACAGATTTTAGGATTCTCATATTTTCACTGCACGAAAGTATACATAACCATTATCCTATTCTTTGTAGGAAACTCCACTGATCTCCTCTCAATATATCACTTTATGGCCTGACTACGCAGGACCCAGAATTCCTCAGTCCTGCAGCTCCACTGGTGATTACAATCAGGAAGCTGTAAAGAGAGAACCAGGTACTCTTAAAATCTAAGGTGGCATTGACAGTAACACAACTTCTTGGAAGTAGTGTGTTGCACTGTTTCTGTAACTGGGCCATGAACATCACTTACACACATTCTGAACCCCCATGGAATGGTCCAAATGAAAGCAAGGCAGGTCCAATTAATGAAGAAATTAGAAACTATATTTCAATCTTAATATGGCACAGACATGAACACACCCATTAAACAAGTTCAAAGCATTCTGAAGAGATCAGGAGCACAGATATTCTGAAATACTGACACCGCTTGTGGCAGCTGACAAAGACCCCAAGGGCTGCACATATTTTGCATGTACCTAAGATTTTTTTTTTTTTTAAAGAGAGTATTGATTTGTAATTCTACCTTCCATGATAGGTGCACATCAGCTGAGCTCATCAGCAATTAAAACCAGTATTTACATAAGCTTTGTCCTCACCCTGCCGTTATAGGGGAATAATTACAGATGGGTTTGAGGATCATGTGACCTTACACACATATTCCCCCAAACAATACACAAAACCAAGGCCTTCAAAGGGCTTGTCTAGGCTACACTTGAAAGGCTACAGCTGAGCTGCTGTAGTGCCTGACTGAGTGCAGATACTACCTACATGGAGGGAAGGGGTTCTCCCATCAGCGTAGGCGATTCACCTCCCCAAGCAGAGGCAGTGTCTCTTCCATTTCTCTGGTGCCGTCTACACTGGCAGTTAGGTCAGCTGAACTACATGACTCAGGGTGTGGATTTTTCATACCCCCTGAGCAACATAGCTGGCTCGACCTAACTTTTTAACAGGCCAGGCCAGAGTCAGAAGAATTGCACTTGTGGGTTCTCTGACCTGGGGGAAAATACCCATCCCCTTACCTACATCAGTAAGATAGGACATGAAAGTCAGTCACGCTCACACTGCATTTGGCACATGCATGTGTATGCGTATAAGCACCCATCAGTAGAGTACCAACATCTCAGCCCAGCAGAAACAGTCTGAAAGACAGGAAGCCTCAGTCTGAGATGCACCAAGAATGTAGGCATTGCGAAGTTTTGATGTGTTGGGTTCCTGTCCGGCCTGTCAATAGCAGAGACACCAAAGAGAAGAGCACTAACTCCTGGACCAAGATGTCATCCACTAAACAAATCCAACAAGTTTAATAAAAGTTAGTCTGACTTATGAAAAACTTTGATTTCCATAGCTGTTCTAGCTTTAAAACAAAAAAGAAGAAGAAGAAGAACAAAAACTCACCCACCCACCCAGAGTAGAATAGTCAATTACAGGAATAAAATCTCATTTGGTCTCCCTGTTGGCATCAAGCTAGCATACATTTATTGTCTATGTCGTCACTCACAGCTCACATACTGATTAGAGAAATTATAATGTGAGGGAACAAGTAAGTATCAACTACAGGGCTTGGAACAACCTACTCACACAGGAGAAATTCTGCCCGGGTAAGTGGACTGAATGGAGGCAGAGAACCCCTGGCTCTTTCCTCTCCCGCCCCTCCTTTTTTGAGGTGAGGGAGGCTCCAAAGGAACAAAGCTGAACAGGCAGCACTAATTGCTTTCCATATGAAGGGGGAAGAGGTGGGCAGGGAATAATGTCAGTGAAGCTCCTTTAAGAGGAGTCTCAAGTGTGTCCAGGAGAAGAGCAGACCCAGGAGGAGTCTTGTAAGAGGCTTGGGCCCAATTCCCACCTCTCCCCACAAAGGGGAAAGCCCAAAAACTCATTTATTCAGGGAGCCTACCATTCATTAACTGGTATGTGCAGCTTCAGGATTTTATATTGGGTGTGGGGTAAGTTACACAGTTTATAGAACAGTGAAGATGTGGCAAGTTAAATAGGTACAGCCTGTGGAGAAAGGTTGGGGGGGGGGGGGGGGTTTGGCAGTGCAGGTACTTTTCACCCAGGATAGTAGGTGAGGAATTGTCAAAGAATTTTCTTCAAGCCCTTTCAAAGAGTCAAGACACATTACACTCTACTTGTGCCTTTTAAGCCTCTCTGTATGTTACTATATATGGTTTACTGCCTTTCACAGAAGCCAAAGCCATACTCCACTCAAACAGTAGCCAAGTTCACTGCATTTTTACTGACCTCAAGGCCTAATACAGCACTATGATGAAAGAGGAAGAGGCTGAAGAGCCTTCTTCCTTTCACACAAAATAATGTTTCTTAAAAATGCTCATTCAATAACTAAGGCTGTGTCTACACAGCCACTTTTAGCGCTAAAACATCGTTCAGTGGTGTGAAAACATTCCCCCCCCCGCCCCCAACAGAAGTTTTAGTGCTGAAAAGCGCCAGTACAGGGCTTGTCTACACTGGCAATTTACAGCGCTGCAACTTTCTCGCTCGGGGTGTGAAAAACCACCCCCCGAACGCAGCAAGTTTCAGCACTGTAAAGTGCCAGTGTAGACAATGCAACAGCGCTGGGAGCTATGCCTCTCAATGAGGTGGGTTTTAGAGCATATTAAAGCGCTTTAGCATTGCCAGTGTAGACTAGCTCATCGACAGCACTATCGCCAGGAGCGCTCATTCGGGGTGGTTTTTTTTTAATCGCTGGGAGAGCTCTCTGATAAAGCACTGTAACATGGGCAGCGAAGACATACCCTTAGTGTAGCTCACGAAAGCTCATGCTCAAATAAATTGGTTAGTCTCTAAGGTGCCACAAGTACTCCTTTTCTTTTTGCGAATACAGACTAACACGGCTGTTACTCTGAAATCTGGTTCACTGGTGACATCACCCCTGAACATTTAAAAACTGTGCACAATTCTATGTATGCAAAACAGCCACATAGATACTGATCTATCATTTGTATTGACAAATAACAAACATTCACAAGTAATTGCATGAGAAAGTTAGGCTCAACAACTTGAGTATGCACTGGCTTTGTGCATCTTATCAATTTACCCCAGGCACACAAACTAAACATCAATTAAGCAAGACATTTAACAATAAGTACACACATTATTGCTGCTTCCCACATATTTCAGCAGCTCATTAATGTAAATATCCTTATTTAATATTCAAAATGTTACTGGGTTACACTTTTATGCTCCTAGGGAAGGGGAGGATTGCAGCCTGCTTGCTGAAGCCAACAGGCATGCTGGAGATATGCTGCTACTGCAAGACAGAGCTCCTTCTTGAATACTTTTCCCCTTTTTAAAAATAATCTCAACAGTATATTTTTAAACTGGTTTGGGTAATCCTGAATTCTGCTGAAGCCACGCCAAACCATTGCTCATATCAATACACCTCCATAATCAGAGGCATTTTAATTAACACCAGAACCAGTTTAGAATGAAGATTCTGTTACAGAAGAGGAAAACATAGGGCCCAATCCTGCAAATATGCCAGATATTGAACTCACCTACTATAATGCTTCTGATCCAATCACAAGTGTCTGCAATATCCTGGCCCTGCTGCTTAAGATCGCAGCACAGAGCTTCAGGGAAAGGAGGGCTTACTTATTTTAAGAGAAAGCTTAGCTTGACCATTGTTAGTGGCACAACTGTAAACAAAAGCCAATCACAAGTCAGATTGTTATGACAACCAAGGAGTTGTGTGGAAAGAGACAGACAGACAGACATTATTTTAAGAGGCAAATAGTAAAGATTTTAACTTTGGGAAGTGACCTTGTGTGTGTAGCAAATACTTTTAATGAGGTTTATACTTGTGTACAAAAAGAAGGATTCTGGGTGGACTCCTCCCGACGGTCGAAACAACAGACTGGACTTCTACATAGAGTGCTTCCGTCGACGTGCACGGGCTGAAATTGTGGAAAAGCAGCATCACTTGCCCTATAACCTCAGCCGTGCAGAACACAATGCCACCCACAGCCTCAGAAACAACTCTGACATCATAATCAAAAAGGCTGACAAAGGAGGTGCTCTCGTCGTCATAAATAGGTCGGAATATGAGCAAGAGGCTGCTCGGCAGTTCTCCAACACCACTTTCTACAAGCCATTACCCTCTGATCCCACTGAGGGTTACCAAAAGCAACTACAGCATTTGCTCAAGAAACTCCTTGAAAAAGCACAAGAACAAATCCGCACAGACACACCCCCGGAACCCTGACCTGGGATATTCTGTTACCCAAGATCCATAAAACTGGAAATCCTGGACGTCCCATCATCTCAGGTATTGGCACCCTGACAGCAGAACTGTCTGGCTACATAGGCTCTCTCCTCAAGTCCGACGCTACCAGCACTCCCAGCTATCTTCGAGACACCACTGACTTCCCGAGGAAACTACAATCCATCAGTGATCTTCCTGAAAACACCATCCTGGCCACTATGGATGTAGACGCCCTCTACACCAACATTCCACACAAAGATGGACTACAAGCCATCAGGAACACTATCCCCGATAATGTCATGGCAAACCTGGTGGCTGAACTTTGTGACTTTGTCCTCACCCATAACTATTTCACATTTGGGAACAATCTATACCTTCAAATCAGCAGCACTGCTATGGGTACCCGCATGGCCCCACAGTATGCCAACATTTTTATGGCTGACTTAGAACAACGCTTCCTCAGTTCTCATCCCCTAACGCTATACTTGCGCTATATTGATGACATCTTCATCATCTGGACCCATGGAGAAGAAACCCTTGAGGAATTCCACCATGATTTCAACAATTTCCATCCCACCATCAACCTCAGCCTGGACCAGTCCACACAACAGATCCACTTCCTGGACACTATGGTGCTAATAAGGGATGGTCACATAAACATCACCCTACACCAGAAACCTATGGACTGCTATATTACCTACATGCCTCTAGCTTTCATCCAGACCACACCACACGATCCATTGTGTACAGCCAAGCTCTAAGATACAACCGCATTTGCTCCAACCCCTCAGACAGAAGACAAACCCCAGCAAGATCTCTATCAAGTGTTCTTACAACTACAATACCCACCTGCTGAAGTGAAGAAACAGATTGACAGAGCCAGAAGAGTACCCAGAAGTTACCTACTACAGGACAGGCTCAACAAAGAGAATTACAGAACACCACACGCTGTCACCTTCAGCCCCCAACTAAAACCTCTCCAGCACATCAAAGATCTACAGCCTATCCTGAAAAATGATCCCTCACTCTCACATATCTTGGGAGATAGACCAGTCCTCGCTTACAGACAGCCCCCTAACCTGAAGCAAATACTCACCGGCAACCACACACCACACAACAAAAACACTAACCCAAAAACCTAGTCTTGCAACAAAGCCTGATGCCAACTTAGTAAACATATTTATTCAAGTGACACCATCATAGGACCTAATCACATTAGCGATGCCATCAGGGGCTCGTTCACCTGCACATCTACCAATGTGATATATGCCATCATGTGCCAGCAATGCCCCTCTGCCATGTACATTGGCCAAACTGGACAGTCTCTACGTAAAAGAATAAATCGACACAAATCAGACATCAAGAATTATAACATTCAAAAACCAGACGGAGAACACTTCAGTCTCTTTGGTCACTCGATTACAGACCTAAAAGTGGCAATTCTTCAACAAAAAATACTTCAAAAACAGACTCCCATGAGAGACTGCTGAATTAGAATTAATTTGCAAACTGGATACAATTAACTTAGGCTTGAATAGAGACTGGGAGTGGATGGGTCATTACACAAAGTAAAACTATTTCCCCATGTTTATTCCCCCCCTCCATCCCCTACTGTTCCTCAAAGGTTCTTGTCAACTGCTGGAAATGGTCCACCTTGATTATCACTACAAAAGGTCCCCCTCCCCCTGCTCTCCTGCTGGCAAGAGCTCACCTTTCCTGATCACTCTCCTTACAGGGTGTATGGTAACACCCATTGTTTCATGTTCTCTATGTATATAAATCTCCCCACTGAATGCATCTGATGAAGTGAACTGTAGCTCATGAGAGCTTATGCTCAAATAAATTTGTTAGTCTCTAAGGTGCCACAAGTACTCCTTTTCTACTTGTGTAATATTAGCTCTAAATACCTTTAGTATTTGTTCAACCAGATTCAGGGATAAACAAGTATCAGAGGGGTAGCCATGTATCCACAAAAACTAGGAGTCCGGTGGCACCTTTAAGGCTAACAGATTTATTTAGACATAAGCTTTTGTGGGTAAAAAACCCCAATTCTTCAGATGCATGGAGCGACTTCATGCATCTGAAGAACTGGGGTTTTTTACCCACGAAAGCTTATGCCCAAATAAATCTGTTAGTCTGTAGGCTTTTCAAAATTAGTTATTAAAAAAGTGTTTAAGTCACATTAAAGGTGTGTGCTACAAAGTGACAGATGACGAGGGAAGAGAAACTCTAATCTTAACTTGCTTCCCTACAGAAAAGAACACAGGGCTTGTCAGAATATAAAAGTGGAATATTTATTAGTCTTTACATGAAAATGTGTCTGTTTTGATGACAGAACAACATTCTTTAGCTTGTAGAATTTCTTTTTTTTAAATTAAGCCTGCTAAATACCATTAAGGATGAATATGCAGATGCTGATATTCTGACCACCAAATTACTTGAACACTTAAACTAGATGGTGTTTATACTTCGCAGCCATAAATAAAGACAGAAGAAGGAATTTTCTAGATGATGAGGTACTTCTGCATTCCCCTTTCCAAGAAGCTGCCCTCCCTGAAATGGATTTGCTTCAGAAAAGACATTGCAAGAATTTTCCTGACAAACTAGTTCTTGTAACTTTACAAGACCATTAAAGATCAAACAGTATTTTGTTCTTGCAAATCAAAACATACCATTAAGAGTTTTGGGCTAGTTTTAGAGCAGTGGTTCTTAAACTTTTGTACTGGTAATCCCGTTCAAATAGCAAGCCTGAGTGCGACCCCCTACCCCCCCCCCGCCCTTATACATTAAAAACACATATTTAACACCATTATAAATGCTGGATGCAAAGTGGGGTTTGGGGTAGAGGCTGACATCTCATGACTCCCCATGCAATAACCTCATGACCCCATGAGGGGTCCCGACCCCCAGTTTGAGAACCCATTTTAGAGGATGTTTAGAATAATGGTTGCAAGCAAAGTCTGACAAAGGTCCTGTCTCTGCACTGTAATTTCACCATACTGGGGGAACATAATACAGCACAGTACGGGCCCATGTTTTAAAAAGTGTACTTGTGTTGTGCTTCCAGCCCTACAGAACTTGAAGGCTGTATGATGATTTTTGTACACCATAAAAGCAGAGGATAGCCCCACCTATGCTGCATGATGGATCTGTATTTTAACCCATATTCTACTGCGTTCAAGACCTGATTAGAAGTTATAATGTAGATAGAGGACCAATGTCAACATATGACAACACTAGGGATGGCCCATCTTGATTATCATGCACACTGTATCCACATTGTATTATCACACTATGTCATTATGCAAGGCACTGCATTTAGCCGTATGGAGTGGAAATCTATCAACTGCATGAAAAAACTTGTACAGATACAGACAGACATCATCTTCCTTTCCAAATGCAAACAGATGGACATCGTACCAAAAGGACTGAAGGTAAAAAATCCATTACAATCTACATACCACACAGAGTATGCTGACAGCTTGTGCCACATGCTCTCAGAGAAACTGCAGAATCACCTGATCAACATCCTCTACAGCAAACAGGGAAAGATTAAGAATGAGCTCTCAAAAATGGATACTCTCATAAAAAAAACAACCTTCCACACAAACTTCCTCATGGCTGGAATTTACTAAAACTAGACAAGCCATTTACAACGCATACTTTGCTTCTCTACAAAAGAAAAAGGACACTAAACTTTCTAAACTACTACATGCTACAAGGGGCCACAACAATGGTTCCCTCAACCCACCCAGCAATATCATTAACCTATCCAACTATACTCTCAGCCCAGCAGAAGCAGCTGTCCTATCTCGGGGCCTCTCCTTCTGCCCCTCCACCCCCACGAACATGATACAGTTCTGTGGTGACCTAGAATCCTATTTTCGACGTCTCCGACTCAAGGAATATTTCCAAAATACCTCTGAACAACATACTAATCCACAGAGGCCTCCCTACCAACATTACAAAAAGAAGGATTCTAGGTGGACTCCTCCTGAAGGTCGAAAAGCAGACTGGACTTCTACATAGAGTGCTTCCGTCGACGTGCACGGGCTGAAATTGTGGAAAAGCAGCATCACTTGCCCCATAACCTCAGCCGTGCAGAACACAATGCCATCCACAGCCTCAGCAACAACTCTGACATCATAATCAAAAAGGCTGACAAAGGAGGTGCTGTTGTCGTCATGAACAGATCGGAATATGAACAAGAGGCTGCTCGGCAGCTCTCCAACACCACTTTCTACAAGCCATTACCCTCTGATCCCACTGAGAGTTACCAAAAGCAACTACAGCATTTGCTCAAGAAACTTCCTGAAAAAGCACAAGATCAAATCCGCACAGACACACCCCTGGAACCCTGACCTGGGATATTCTATCTACTACCCAAGATCCATAAACCTGGAAATCCTGGGCGCCCCATCATCTCAGGCATTGGCACCCTGACAGCAGGATTGTCTGGCTATGTAGACTCCCCCCTCAGGCCCTACGCTACCAGCACTCCCAGCTACCTTTGAGACACCACTGACTTCCTGAGGAAACTACAATCCATCGATGATCTTCCTGATAACACCATCCTGGCCACTATGGATGTAGAAGCCCTCTACACCAACATTCCACACAAAGATGGACTATAAGCCGTCAGGAACACTATCCCCGATAATGTCACAGCAAACCTGGTGGCTGAACTTTGTGACTTTGTCCTCACCCATAACTATTTCACATTTGGGGACAATGTATACCTTCAGATCAGCGGCACTGCTATGGGTACCCGCATGGCCCCACAGTATGCCAACATTTTTATGGCTGACTTAGAACAACGCTTCCTCAGCTCTCATCCCCTAACGCTATACTTGCGCTATATTGATGACATCATCATCTGGACCCATGGAAAAGAAGCTCTTGAGGAATTCCACCATGATTTCAACAATTTCCATCCCACCATCAACCTCAGCCTGGTCCAGTCCACACAAGAGATCCACTTCCTGGACACTACAGTGCTAAGAAACAATGGTCACAAACACCACCCGATACCGGAAACCTACTGACTGCTATTCCCACCTACATGCCTCCAGCTTTCACCCTGACCACACCACACGATCCATCGTCTACAGCCAAGCTCTGCGATACAACCGCATTTGCTCCAACCCCTCAGACAGAGACAAACACCTACAAGATCTCTATCAAGCCTTCTTACAACTACAACATCCACCTGCAGAAGTGAAGAAACAGATTGACAGAGCCAGAAGAGTTCCCAGAAGTCACCTACTACAGGACAGGCCTAACAAAGAAAACAACAGAACGCCACTAGCCGTCACCTTCAGCCCCCAACTAAAACCCCTCCAACGCATTATTAAGGATCTACAACCTATCCTGAAGGATGACCCAACACTCTCACAAATCTTGGGAGACAGGCCAGTCCTTGCTTACAGACAGCCCCCCAACCTGAAGCAAATACTCACCAGCAACCACATACCACACAACAGAACCACTAACCCAGGAACCTATCCTTGCAACAAAGCCCGTTGACAACTGTGCCCACATATCTATTCAGGGGACACCATCACAGGGCCTAATCACATCAGCCACACTATCAGAGGCTCGTTCACCTGCACATCCACCAATGTGATATATGCCATCATGTGCCAGCAATGCCCCTCTGCCATGTACATTGGTCAAACAGGACAGTCTCTACGTAAAAGAATAAATGGACACAAATCAGATGTCAAGAATTATAACATTCATAAACCAGTCGGAGAACACTTCAATCTCTCTGGTCACGCAATTACAGACATGAAGGTCGCTATCTTACAACAAAAAAACTTCAAATCCAGACTCCAGCAAGAAACTGCTGGATTGGAATTCATTTGCAAATTGGATACTATTAATTTAGGCTTAAATAGAGACTGGGAGTGGCTAAGTCATTATGCAAGGTAGCCTATTTCCCCTTGTTTTTTCCTACCCTCCCGCCCCCCCTCAGACGTTCTGGTTAAACTTGGATTTATGCTGGAAATGGCCCACCTTGATTATCATACACATTGTAAGGAGAGTGATCACTTTAGATAAGCTATTACCAGCAGGAGAGAGGGGTGAGAGGAAGTATTGTTTCATGGTCTCTGTGTATATAATGTCTTCTGTAGTTTCCACAGTATGCATCCAATGAAGTGAGCTGTAGCTCAAGAAAGCTTATGCTCAAATAAATTAGTTAGTCTCTAAGGTGCCACAAGTACTCCTTTTGTTTTTGCGAACACTAGGGAAAGATTTCAGAGTAGCACCCGTGTTAGTCTGTATCCGCAAAAAGAAAAGGAGGACTTGTGGTACCTTCGAGACTAACAAATTTATTTGAGCATAAGCTTTTGTGAGCTACAGCTCACTTCATTGGATGCATTCAGGTGAAGTGAGCTGTAGCTCACGAAAGCTTATGCTCAAATAAATTTGTTAGTCTCGAAGGTACCACATATCCTCCTTTTCTTTTTACTCGGGAAAGATGTATTTTTAAAACATTCATTCAACATTTTAACTAAAACTTGAAAATTTTTGCATGGACAGGGAAAGTTGGATTTTAACATTGATTCACCACCTCTTCACAGAATCACCTTTTGAAATGTCAGGTTTCAGAGTAACAGCCGTGTTAGTCTGTATTCGCAAAAAGAAAAGGAGTACTTGTGGCACCTTAGAGACTAACCAATTTATTTGAGCATAAGCTTTTGTGAGCTACAGCTCACTTCATCGGATGCATTACCAGCAGGAGAGTGGGGTGGGGGGGCAGAGAAAACCTTTTGTAGTGATAATCACCCATTTTTTCATGGTTTGTGTGTATAAAAACAAACATCTTCTGTATTTTCCACAGTATGCGTCCTATGAAGTGAGCTGTAGCTCACGAAAGCTTATGCTCAAATAAATTGGTTAGTCTCCAAGATGCCACAAGTCCTCCTTTTCTTTTGAAATGTGTTAGTTAAAAATGTCATGGCTAATACATTTTAAAGATACACCTTTTATCCTAGTCTAAGCAAAAGCAGGGGGGAGTTGCTCATCTATCAAAAGTGTAGGAGAGTAGTTCTATGCCCCCAAAATCTGACTAATAATTAAATACTATTTAGAGACCCATAGTTCAAAATGAGCCTCTATCACCAAGTGGGGGAGGGGGCGGTGAGAGAAAGAGAAGAGCAAGCTAGTCTAGATTCTACAGACTGCTAAATGTACTAATTAAATACAGTCTCACTAGTGGTTAGTTCTGTGTTTTCACACATGCATGGAACTTAGAAGGTGCAAATGTTTCTTATTTTCAGCCTGTGATATTATCAGGTTGGAGCATTTCAAACTGAATACCTAGTAAATGAATTCATGGAATGCTATTGCAAGCACTGTCATTATAGACAGAACTTTTTCAGTGACCCCTTATCTATTTAAATGCTCTACCACAAGTAACTAACTTCATTTGCACATCAATAATCCCAGCACCATTTTACCTGCCAGGGTAAAGCTGAACCTCTGTAATTATTTTCCCAGGGTCTATAATGTTAACAGCAAATCACATTACCCACTAAATCAAGAGGTGGGGGAGGAAAGAGAACTATAATAAATACTTAATATACAAACACACTTTGCTTTGTTCCCCTCATCCCAAGCCTCCTAACTAGAATGCGATTAATGGAATTTTCCAGCAACTCAGATTGAAACATGTTTTTGCCCATCTCACTGCTATGGCAGAATCAGATAATTGCAATGTGACTCAACACATGCACAGCTGTTCATTAAAATATATTCACCAAACAAATATGAGCAGGGCAGGAGAGTAAGATGTCCAAAGGGACTCCACACAAGTTAGTTAGGATGAAAGCAGAAAAGGAAGATCACAGCTTCAAGTCATCAACAATATCCCTGGACAGTTGGCCCTCTACAAATGTGAGGGAACAAGCCACATATTTGTGTGTTTTTCAAGAAGGCAACTTGAAGGCAGTTTTTAAATTGGGCTGATCACCCTTCTTAGCTTCTTTATGATGGTTAAGGCTAGAAAGGCTGTGGTTTTGCGGGGGGGGGGGGGGGGGAGGGGGGGTGTTGCTCTGAGGTAGGAAGAGTTTGGAGGCCAGGGGGTGGGGAAGGTCAACAGATTAAACTTTCCCCCTTTCCTCCAAAAGAGCAGCCAGTCATAGAAATTTAGTAGATGTTGGTTTAAAAGACTTTTTTTTTTTTTAAAAAAACAATCTGATTAAAAATCCTCTCTCTCGCTCTCCTGCTGGTCTACACACAAACATTAGGATGTGTGTGTCATTTAAGGAGTTTTCATTAAATTCTTTCCTTAACTACCCTCTTGAAAGGCAAACAGCTGAATGCAATTAGTTATCCAGGCAAAGGAGAAGGATCCAGCTACACAAGCAAGTTTAGTTCTCAGAAGACTGTATTACAATACCACAGACAGAGCCTTGACTACATTTGGTTTTGCCTGTTTGGCCAGGAACAAACCTGGTCACCAAACTTGTAGGATCTTAGGTACAGGCAAGGTCAAACTATGGTACAATAGGACTAGGGACCACCATCTTGTAACACAATAAACACCTTCGTAGATTTGCTGAACTACAGCATATCCAAGAATACTTCAAGGGAACTCGTCCCCCCACTCCGCCATGCCACATACTTCCTTCCCCCAATGAGATTTTGCAAAGTTTGCTTGGCCCTGGATGCAGCTAAATAGCAAAGAAAAAGAAAAGAAAAAGGAAAAAAAAAAACACTACACCACACACAGCTTAAATCGTATCTACTTTTATGTTTAGAAACAAAGACTACTTATCATTTCTAGAATATTTTAAGGTCACTCAGTTTTAAGATGACAAATAATTCATAGATCATGGATATTCTAAAGCAGTAGCTTAGCTATTGATCTTTACGGTAAGGTAAGACCCATAAACCCATCAGAATCTTCTTTAAATCCTGTAAGTAGTTTCTTTCCAAAACAGCCTTAAAAGACTGACTGAAAACCATAAGATTCTATGGAAAAGTAAAGAAGTGGGTGAAGTGACCAAACAAACATTGTAATTTACAAGAGGGGATTCTTCCAAAACAGAAGAATACATCATTCTTCACCTGTGAAAATTGTCTTTTCTAGTAGAGGGAGTCAAACACCAGGCTAACGTGATATATTTATAGGTTTCAGAGTAACAGCCGTGTTAGTCTGTATTCGCAAAAAGAAAAGGAGGACTTGTGGCACCTCAGAGACTAACCAATTTATTTGAGCATAAGCTTTCGTGAGCGACAGCTCACTTCATCGGATGCATCCAATGAAGTGAGCTGTCGCTCACGAAAGCTTATGCTCAAATAAATTGGTTAGTCTCTGCGGTGCCACAAGTCCTCCTTTTCTTTTTGTGATATATTTATGTGACCCACCTTACCAGAATATACACTTTCACTTTAAGTATTAAGTTTCTAGCAGTGACAGTTGTGAAGAAAGCCTTCCAAACCAGGTGTAAACCAATGCAGTGTTTGTCTGTCTGCAGACTCAGGAAGACAGCAATAGTTTGAGGGGTTCTGAACTCGTATCTCCTATCAAAACTCCCTCAGTAAAGTAACTAAAGCCTGATTATGCTTTCAGCATTAATTCATCCACTAAAATGATCAGCACAGAGATAAGGAATGGGGAGAAGCCTACAGTGATACAGAAAGGACAGAGAAAAGAAACAGATTGTGGAAGATAAGAGAAAAAAGGGAGAAAAAGCTGAAAGGTAAGCTTACTTTCCCAATCCGTGATACTGAATGCCACTATAAAGGTACTAACAAATAAGACATATAAAAATTATAAAGTTACAGTATTATATAAAAGGCCATACTCTAGCAATGGTCTTTGTGCAAGTCTAATGAGATCAGAGGAAGTTTCACTAAGAATATGTATGTAGCCCTAAACGTACGCTTCACCCCACTACACTTAGAAGATTAATCCAGTCCTCTGGCAGAATGAGTTTGACACTCCAGTTTCTTCTTGCACTTACTGTGTGTGTTGGGGGACAGACGGACATGACCTAGATCTCTCAGTCATTGGCAAGACAGGTAACCCATCTCCACAAGAGCCCAAGTCTTATTCTGACTCAGTAGCAGACAAGAAACTACACTGGTCTATGGAGGTGCAAGCTAGGCAGGAAAAACCTCAGCTGGAGGAGAGCTGAGTCAGCGTAAAGGTCCAGGAAGCTGCAATGTAGAAAATGAACTGAGACACCTAAGTTAATTCTCAGAGAGGAACTGCAGCTAAACAGGCTAGAAGGGGCAAAAAATACTTGGGGGGGAACTGAAACATCAGCAACAGGGGCATCGTGGTCCCACTGCCACCTCCAGGCAATAGAGGGAAAGAATGTAATGCAGCGCACATGATAAACAGGTGATAAAATAAGGGAACTCTTTCCCAGCTCCTTCTATACCCTCCACTTTGCCCCAGCTGTGTCAGGACTGTCAGCCTTTTAGTCTGTAATTCCCTCAAAGGAGTACCCTACTCCCTCAAAATGGGGCTACACCAGCATGTGCAGGGCTGGAGATGAATTCCTCCGTAAAGATCACTGGCTGTATTTTAAAGAATCCTTATTGAGGTTACTGAAACAAACCATCCCAATGTGTAGAAAGAACAGTAAATATGGCAGGCAACCAGCTTGGCTTAACAGTGAAATCCTTGCTGATCTTAAATACAAAAAAGAAGCTTACAAGTAGTGGAAGATTGGACAAATGACCAGGGAGGAGTATAAAACTATTGCTCATGCATGCAGGAGTGAAATCAGGAAGGCCAAATCACACCTGGAGTTGCAGCGAGCAAGAGATGTTAAGAGTAACAAGAAGAGTTTCTTCAGGTATGTTAGCAACAAGAAGAAAGTCACGGAAAGTGCGGGCCCCTTACTGAATGAGGGAGGCAACCTAGTGACAGAGGATGTGGAAAAAGCTAACATGTTCATGAAGACAGAGGCAAAAAAAGCATTGAATAAGGTCAGCTCCCAGACTGCTGCACTGGGCAGCACAGCATGGGGAGAGGACGACCAGCCCTCTGTAGAGAAAGAAGTGGCTCAGGACTATTCAGAAAAGCTGGACGAGCACAAGCCCATGGGACCGGATGCACTGCATCCGAGCGTGCTAAACAAGTTGGCAGATGTGATTGCAGAGCTATTGGCCATGATCTTTGAAAACTCATGGCGATCAGGGGAGGTCCCGGAAGACTAGAAAAAGGCTAATGTAGTGCCCATCTTTAAAAAAGGGAAGGAGGAGGATCCTGGGAACTACAGGCCAGTCAGCCTCACTTCAGTCCCTGGAAAAATCATGGAGCAGGTCCTCAAGGAATCCATTCTGAAGCACTTAGAGGAGAGGAAAGTGATCAGGAACAGTCAGCATGGATTCACCAAGGGCAAGTCATGCCTGACTAACCTGATTGCCTCCTATGACAAGGTAACTGGCTCTGGGGATGAGGGGAAAGCAGTGAATGTGTTATTCCTTGACTTTAGCACAAGGAATTCTCCCACAGTATTCTTGCCAGCAAGTTAAAGTAGTATGGGCTGGATGAATGGACTATAAGGTGGATAGAAAGCTGACTAGATTGTCGGGCTCAAAGGGTAATGATCAATGGCTCCATGTCTAGCTAGCAGCCGGTATCAAGCGGAGTGCCCCAAGGGTCAGTCTTGGGGCCAGTTTTGCTCAATATTTTCATTAATAGTCTGGAGAATGGCGTGGACTGCACCCTCAGCAAGTTTGCAAATGACACTAAACTGGGAGAAGAGGCAGATACGCTGGAGGGTAGGGATAGGATACAGAGGGACCTAGACAAATTAGAGGATTGGGCCAAAAGAAATCTGATGAGGTTCAACAAAGACAAATGCAGAGTCATGCACTTAGGATGGAAGAATCTCATGCACTGCTACAGACTAGGGACCGAATGGCTAGGCAGCAGTTCTGCAGAAAAGGACCTAGGGGTTACAGTGGACGAGAAGCTGGATATGAGTCGACCGTGTGCCCTTGTTGCCAAGAAGGCAAACGGCATTTTGGGCTGTATAAGTAGGTGCATTGCCAGCAGATCGAGGGACATGATCGTTCCCCTCTATTCGACATTGGTGAGGCCTCATCTGGAGTACTGTGTCCAGTTTTGGGCCTCGCACTACAAGGATGTGGAAAAACTGGAAAGAGTCCAACAGAGGGCAACAAAAATGATTAGGGGCTGAAGCACATGACTTATGAGGAGAGGCTCAGGGAACTGGGATTGTTTAGTCTGCAGAAGAGAAGAATGAGGGGGGATTTGATAGCTGTTTTCAACTACCTGAAAGAGGATTCCAAAGAGCATGGATCTAGACTGTTCCCAGTGGTAGCAGATGACAGAACAGGAGTAATGGTCTCAAGTTGCAGTGGGGGAGGTCTAGGCTGGATGCTAGGAAAAACTTTTTCACTAGGAGGGTGGTGAAACACTGGAATGGGTTACCTAGGGAGGTGGTAGAATCTCCTTCCTTAGAGTTTTTCCCAAGGTCAGGCTTGACAAAGCCCTGGCTGGGATGATTTAGTTGGGGGACTGGTCCTGCTTTGAGCAGGGGGTTGGACTAGATGACCTCTTGAGGTCCCTTCCAACCCAGATATTCTATGATCTCAACCACAGCCCATGGGGCAGGGAAAGCCTCTCATAGACATAAGCTTAGCAAAGCCCATCCTAGAAGGGGCATGAAGTAAACCAATACTCAACTTAAACGGAGCAAGAAATTGAGAGTCAGAGTACAAACCAGATCAACGGCAGGAGCAAGGTCCAGAGAAAAATGGCAAAAGCCTTGATAAGCCACATTGGGGCCGGGGGGGGGGGGGGCAGACAGAGAAAGCGGGGAGGGAGGACACTAAAGATCCCCTAATGTAGACAGGGAATAAGGCCTTGTTTGCAGTGGAAATTTGCAGCCAGAAATGCAGGGCTAGCATAGCTACACTGGTGCAAGCCATTACCATAGACAAAGAAAGCCTTTATTTGCCCTGAGGAAGTTTACCCCCATTTCAAGCAATAGCAGTCAGTCAGTCACAAAGACATGGCTTTAGATCCTGAGTGATCAGCAGGGATCCTAGAAATCCATTTGCCACAGAAAATTGCAAAATGTATGTTTTTACAGAGAATCTAAGTTTTTACAAGTGAAAAAATAAAATAAACTAAATTTTACTGAAAATACCAGTGACACTTATTTAATGCGCGCAACCTCCCCCTCTTGTGACTGATTTTTTAATACACTAAGTTTACAGCTGAACCCCATTTATCCAATCTAATTGGGACTGGGATTGGGGGGGGTATCAAAAATTCAAAGAATTGGCAAAGAGCTTTCTCCCCCTTATTTTAAGACAGGGTGAGGGGCTTGGACAGTCAGCTGCAGCCAGTAGTTCAGTTAATATGGAGAGCCAGATAATGGAGGCTTGGATAAACAGGGTTCTACAGTATATCAATAAAAAATTGCGTTCAGCTGATAACTATATATACTGTGGCTATGGAAACTAAAGTTGAGTTTCATTTTAAATTGCAGATTTTTATGGGGTTTTCTTTTTTTTGTTTGCTTTGCTTTTTAAATCGGAGAATTTTTTTTTGGGAGGGGGGTGTATCACTTAAAACTAGAATCCCTGGTGATCAGCAATGGCTTAGCTCCACACTACATGAGGATGGTTGATATTGCCTCCTGTAACTATTAGTACTATGCCATGAATCAGCATAGCTGAAGTAACTACCTTACAACAGCTGCACTCCAAGGTCAGAGAAGCTGGAGAATGAGGGTTTTGTTAGAGGCCTGAAGCAGTTAAATAGCACAGTATGTTATCAGATACTGGATGGGGAGGGCATTCCACTGAATGGAAAGCCTACATTCATTGTTAGTAAGATTTGCCAGGACCCAGGAGAAGGATGCAACTGAGATCAAGAGGATGAAATGAGCAGAACACATTATTTAAAAACAAATCTTCCTCATGGATTGTAGAAAACAGTTTTTTGTTTTTTTTTTTTAAAAAAGGCATTCTACACACCAACAGAAGTGATGGTAAGCAGTTAGTTTCTGAGAATTATCTTAGGTGCCTTCAGAGTGGTAAGCCACCAAGAAGCCACTTGACCCCTTTCAGAGACAGATTTATTAACTTCTCCCCATCCTCTGTCCCCTGCTCCTTCCCACCACAAACTCTATTCATGGCTAAAGCATTTTAAGATCCTGTTCTCTTTCCATGAAGTATTGATCAGTAACCTTTAACTGCAAGAGAAGAAAAAACTCAAACAAAAAACCCAGTCCCCCCAAATCATTTAACAGTTTTTATTTTGATACTTTTGTTTGTCTGCAGCTGCCTCCTCCTGCAGTTGGCACTGAACATTGCCAATATGGAGGCTTTTTTCCAGTGAAGACGGCATTGTTTTATTGGCTTCTTCAGCAGTGCATGCACCATTAATGGAGTTTTTATCTCTCCATATTCCTGTCAGTACAGAACCAGCCAGTCTGACTCTGTTATCATCATTAAGAAAGCTTATTTTTCCATTCACTATCTTTAATCCAAAACAACATCTGGAATTTCAGCTTCTGTTGTATAAAGGCAAACAAACAGATTAAAAACAAACAAAAAACAAACCAAAAAAAACCACATAGCAGCTTCCAGACCATTATAAGTTTCTGCTTTTATCTAAAATTCTCCATATGTACATTTTCAACAGTTCTGCTAGCTAATCAGCTTTTAAAAATATAAATCTTTTTTCCTTCTTCCCTCTGCACATTTTTGATAAGGACTCAAACCCACAAAAATCTTTCCAACTAAAATAATTAGAAGAGATAGATCATCACAGAAATACAGTAGTTAGGTCTTCAGGAACAGAAATCATACTAAAGTTTGTAGTACATATGAGTTCTTTGAAACATAGTATATTTTAAGGTAAGACACCAGAGACTTAAGAGGAAATGAAAAAGCTTTTAGGGAAATATTATTATTGTGTACCTTACTGGAGAAAATAATGGAAGAAAAATCTGGCGCCATTACACCATGAGTAGATCTCCTACTTTAACAGACAGCTGTCTCCAGCATTATTTAAGTATGCTTTTTGCTTAACTCATGTTCAATGAATCATGAAAATCAATACAGAGGAAACACAAAGCCACGCTGGAGACACAGAATTCAAGCATGTACCAAACAGCACCACTCTGTTTTTTTGGAAGAAAGACCTACTGGAGACAGGCATGCCACATAAAACACTTGCATGGTGCCAAGTATCAGAGGGGTAGCCGTGTTAGTCTTTAACCACAAAAACAACGAGGAGTCCGGTGGCACCTTAAAGACTAACAGATTTATTTGGGCATAAGCTTTCATGGGTAAAAAAACCCCACTTCTTCAGATGCACCGACTCCTCGTTTTTATAAAACACTTGTTTTTCCATCATCACCTGTTTAACTTAGTATTTAATTAGTAGATAGTCAATTTCTTAACCAGCAACCAGACTGAAGAGAACTGTGGGCTGGAACAAGCCCTCTGAGCAATACTTTCACAAGTGTTTGACCAATCCCCCACCCCACCTCACATATAAGAAAGAGGGGGGACAGCAAGACACTTTTTTTTTTTTTTTTTTTTAAACACTTCCCTAGATTAGGTACTTTAATGCATAGCTCCATCTAACAGAGGACACACTTAGCCCAACTTAACATTGAAGAAAGCCAGCATTGGGCAATCGCTGCAGAGTAAAGATTTTTCTTCAATTGTTTAGTAAAACACCTACTGTCTGAGCCAGACTCCTGCTCAGACATGAAGCTATATCTTAGAACATGGTGTCCTCTGTTAATGACAGACTGTGTAACTTGATCGTCTCAGTTGGTGCTCTGAGTAAGTACTTCCTTCTCTCCCCTTCCTATTGTCCCATCCTACTGTACCAGCTGTTTCTAACAGCCAAATTGCTGTGTACTAAGCAATGAATGCTGTCAGAGAAAGAATTTTCATTTCTGTAATGCATAGGCCTCCATGGACAAATTATACAGTTTATAGTCCTAGGCTGCAGGAAGCAGCTTTGCTGTTGAAAGGCTGCCAAATGTAGGGGTTTGGAGGTTTTTTAAGCTGACAATCACATAAAATGAATCTAATGACCAAAGCAGCACAGAGTGTATGTTTTCAAGAACAAACGTATGTCAAGAATGTCTATGTCTAGCAATAGAGTTTTAACAGAATGACAGTGGAAACCAATTAAAAGAGTTCCTGTTAAACACAATCCAATGGAAGGACAGGATGCCAACCATTATATAGTACAACTATCTTACCAAAGCCTCTCTGCAGTGACTGTGAGCTCTGAAGAAGTGTCTTGTGCCAGCTTCAGTCTGGGAACCAACAACTGCATACACCCAAATGATAATTTGATATTGGAAACATACATAGTTTTTCTGTTTGTGATGCTTAAGGAATGACTGCTTTATGTTGTATAAGGCAAAGAAACCCAACAGTCTATCAAATATTTAATCTGTAGCCTCCTCACTACTCAACAGTTACTTAGGAAGTACCTTGCATTTTAAGTAGCCATTTTTATTTTAATATCACTCTTAAATGGGTACACACGAAGTTGCAGAACTTAGAGCACTAGCTAAATCCATTACAGCATGAGGAGAACTCCCTGATAGTTTCCCCCACTCATGCAGCTCTGCCAGTGCAGAGCGTAATGTGTCATGCAACGCCCCCTGCTCTTCCAGACTTGGGATCCCACCCAACTCTGCCAGCGCATCTCAGGCCAGTCAGGAAAGACTCTGGTATTCTAAAGATGGGGACCTCTCAAGCAGAGGCTGAAGATTACAGCTGACTAAAGGAGTTATTTCCTTTTAACGTTATTCATTGATTGCACTCCTGCATCAAATAAGTTACTTAATTAACTTTTATCCAGCCTGGGGAGCTGGCTGAATAATATGACAAGTTATCTGCTGAATAATGTGAGCTTAATAGTTTAACAATTTTGGGAAGAGATGACAAAAAAAAAGATTGAACAACCATGGCAGCATTAATAAGTGCTCTATCTTGCAACCATCTCATCCTTTGTTTCAACTTGTTCTATTTGTGAGTACTACATAAAACACACAAGCAGTGGTACTGCCTTCCAGTTAATGCCCCATCCCACTTCCACAGGAGTCAGGTGCAAAACTCCCCATCAGTCCCAATGGGATAAAGATCAGGCCTGAAGGAGTTGAAGTCAAATCTCACTTATTAATTTATAATTCTCCTTCCCCCAGTGTTTCAGAGTCAGATTCAGGCTACTTGCCAACCAGTTTAGGGATACACAAAGGTAGGAACTGTCCTTTCTGATGTGTTTGTAAGTGCCTAGCACAACAGGACCCAGCCTGGCTGTGTCCTGTAAGTAACATCCCAATACCTATGTTAAACAATTAACAACACAGCACCTGCATTTTTAAGGGAAGAGCCTTTTAGTGTTAGCTTCTAATGCCTACTATTTCAGGAGCTTAAAAACTTACATTGCTAGTATGGCTCTAAATAATAAAATCTTACACTGGTAACAGATCTTGGCAGGGCAGGCCATAGGCTGGTGTGAAGCATGTTGCTGCAAAGGGTCCCACACTTCTGGGTTGTGATTGTCAGCTTCCTTCCAAATCCCCCTGCAAGGGGCATTAGTCCAACCAACTAGCTGCCTCACCCTCTCACTTCTCCTAATATTGCTGTCTGAATTTTTAATTTGCATCACAAAGCCTACACCCATCCCAGCTGTGGATGAAAGGGTAGAGTGCAGAACAACTGCTGTCCTCTTCTCCTTCCATAAGATTTCCTATGCCCTTACCACAAGTGCACCTGCATTAATGGGAGTGCTAGTTCAGGCTGATCTCCAGCATTTTACCACATTGTGCAATCTGTCTCAGAGCAAGTCTAGACTGTATTTACTTAAATGCCAACAGCTGTCTGTGTATTAGCATTCCCACCAGCGAAACTACTAAGGCGTTAACAAGCACAAGCTCAGGGGAGATTCGTCACCGAGCCTTACAGGGTTGTATATACTGCAACCAGAAATTGACTGCAGCCTGGGTAGACATACCCAAGTAACAGTAGCAGTGATGCTGCAGCAAAGGAGCTGTGCGAACCCACCCAGGACCCTGATTATGTACTCAAGTGGCTTGCTTGTGCTGCCACAGTTTCATGCAATTGTTATTTGAGCTATTGAGCTAGCTAGGTACGTCTGTACGAGTTGTAGTCGCACCTCTCAGAGGCAGGAGTACCAACCTTTCAGCCCAGAGGAAGGTGGGAATAAAAAGGTGGCATTATGCCACTTTTGTACCACCTCTGGGCTCTCCCCATTCTGGTCTACTCCAAGAGCTAAAATGATCCCTGCTTATGGATCATTATGGAAGCTCAACCTGAACTACATGAGGGCAGCAACAGGGCCCAGAATCCTCATAGTGCTAGACATTACATTCCCACCCCAGTCAGTCCTTCCCCCTACACCAGGGCTTGACAGGGAAAGCTTCATAGGACAGCTGCTGACTACCTTACATAATGCCTATACTAGGGGGAATGCTCCATCAGATGGTTCCAGGCTTTTACAGTCCCTGCCTGTTGCTGCAGCAGCATCCAGGGTCGGGGAGCTGTACCTTAAGTGGCATTTTAACCCATCATAGCTCAGCACTTCATGCACCTGATCATTTTCATAAAATGAAATGTGTAAAATTCAGATTCAAAGCCTGTATTTTCTTTTGATGCTAGTAAGAGTAAGTGGACTATATAGACTCATAGGTTTTATTTGCTTATTTATCTGAAGAATTTTTACTCAGGTCAGGGTAGCGCAGGAATGATCAAAATAAAGTGAACAGCAGCAGTGCCCATTTAGAATAGAATGTCACCCACTGCACACAATTCTAATACATCTCTTACCATTGCACGGGGGCACTTTGCATAAATTAGTGCTACATCAATTTGCCATGGAGGGAGCAACATTCTTTTTGACTCCCTCTGCTGTAGCCACTTTACTTGAATAGGGTACAGAGCCAGGTGTTGGTCAACCAGTGGAGCACTGAAGGGGCACTTCTCTATAGCAGTGGTTCTCGACCAGGAGTACACGTACCCAGCGATGAGCTGCCAAAATCTTAACAACCTGTTCCCTATAAAAAGTTCTGATTTATGGGATGTGCCACAGTATATATTTTTTGTACCAGTAGGGTTACCATACGTCCATATTTTCCCAGGAGGAATTCTTAAAATTTAAAAATTTTAAAAATCCCGGAACGGCGATTTAAGAACCAAAAAGTATGACATGTCCGGGAAAATACGGATGTAAGTTCTTTTTTAAAAAGATGGGCCTGAACTAGAAATGAGCTCCGATTCACATGTGTGGGTCCCCGCCACTCCCTGGGGGTGTGCTAGGGTGACCAGATGTCCAGATTTTATAGGGACAGTCCCGATTTTGGAGTCTCTCTCTTTTTAGGGTCCTATTACTCCCCACCCCCTTGTCCTGATTTGTCACCCTAGGGTGTGCACGTGTGGGTCCCAGCTGCTCCCTGCCCCCCTCATTGAAGCAGGTGTGCAGGGTTACTGCCCTGGAAACTGCAGGGCACCAGTGGACGTGGGGCCAGCTGCAGACAGGGGCGTAGGGCAGGGCTAGCTGGAGGCAGGGGGTGCGGAGCTGGCTGGAGACAGGAGGATGCGGGGTTGGCTGGAGGTAAGGGGGTGTGGGGCTGGCTGGAGGCAGGGCAGGGGCTGACAGGCAAGGGGAGGTAGGGGCTGGCTGCAGGCAGGGCAGGGGGGTGCAGGGTTGGCTGGAGACAGGGGGTGTGGGGCTGGCTAGCTTCGAGCAGGGCGGGTGCGCGCGGCAGGGGCTGGAGACGGGCTGGCTGCAGGCAGGGTGGTGGGTACTCACAGGGAAAGTGGCTCGGAACAGCCCAAGCAGCAGGATGCAGCCCAGGCCCAGCAGAGCAGCCAGGGACCCACCAGGCAGCAGCAGGAGCCCCAGGGCCAGGGGAGCAGCAACAGAGCTCATGCCCAGGGCCAGGGGGCAGCCCACATGGCTCCCGCAGCACAGCGCCCCTGGCGGCCAGAGGAGGAATTACATCACTTCTCAGCCAGAGCCCATCAAAGCCTCAGCACCCCCTGCAGGGAAGTGGGTTAACAACCAGTTCTAAAACTGCTTCAAAATTTAACAACCGGTTCGTGCGAACCGGCTCCAGCTCACCACTGCACGTAACCCTTGGGGGTAGGCAGAGGTCTGCTGGGGGCACACCAACTCCTCTAGATATTTGCCTAGTTTTACAACAGGTTACATAAAAAGCATTAGTAAAGTCAGTACGAACTAAAATTTCAGACAATGACTTGTTTATACTGCTCTATATACACTGAAAAGTACAATATTTATATTCAAATTGATCTATTTTATTATGGTAAAAAATGACAAAGCAAGCAATTTTTCAGTAACAGTGTATTGTGATACTTTTGTATTTTTATGTCTGATTTTGTAAGCAAATAGTTTTTAAGTGAGGTGAAACCTGAGGGTATGCAAGACAAATCAGACTCCTGATAGGAGTACAATAGTCTGGAAAGGTTGAGAACCACTGCTCTATAGTACAGCTGAAGTGAACTAGGCAAAGAAAAGGAAATACAGAGTAGACTTTATTTGAAGTATTAAGCAGCTAACTTTGAGAACATCTCTTATTAGTAATGTCAAAATTAAGCTGATTCAGAGAAAGATTAAATGGAATTTAAAAGTTTAGCAAACACTATTCTAAACTTTACCCAGCCTTCTTAAAAATAATGTTTCTGGAATAGGTTTCACATTTATATTTAATGAACAGTTTGGTTCTCCTGGTAATAGTAGTTAAACAATTCCCCATATTTCCTTCCAATCAAACCATTGTAGTACTATGGTAGCATGTGAAAACCAGAAAGTGAACAGAATATATAGTGAGACGAGCATGTAAACTTAGTTTATTCTTCACCATTAAAATGATTTCAACATGTCAAAATTTAAGTAAAGAGATACAGTCAGAGTAAGTTACTTTTAAAAGTCTCTTTGGGTCAGTCAATTAAGGGGTTAAAATCCCATGTGTCAAAACTGATCAGAATAATCATCTGTTTTCCTAGAAATTTGTGATACAAATTAAGGATTAATTTTAAACTTACACTACAAAGCAATCACAGTTAAATCAACCTTTTAATGTTTCTTTAACACTGATTTTCCATGATTTATACGGAGAATGTTTATACAGCACACAGTCTATTGTTTATGCTTAATCCCAAGTATAGGAGACTAAATTTTTGAAGAGGATTGTTTAAGAACAACAGAACCAGTAGTCTCTTTCACACAAGGTTTGCCATTATATGTACTTCAAAACTGTGTGAAGAAATATTTCAGTATACTGTACAAGAACATCTATTTTTACTTTATTACTGATATTAAAGTAACCGACAATTCCTTGTTAACTACGAAAGTTCCCCGACTTTCTTTCGGCGTTTATCTACTATACCAAATCAAGTAGTTTACTTGATTGTTAGTCTACTGTAAGGCAAAGGACTGTAAATTAACATTAAACATTCTGTATGTTTCATGTTGTTATTAAAAGTGAAGAAATAACTTTAGGGAAGTTAATGTAAAATCTACACTACTTTTTCGTGCTACGTTGGCACAGCTGCACTGATGCGCTAGGCCAGTGGCTCTCAAATTTTTTTTACTGGTGACCCCTTTCACATAGCAAGTCTGAGCGTGACCCCCCCCTTATAAATTAAATTTTTTTTAATATATTTAACACCATTATAAATGCTGGAGGCAAAGCGGGGTTTAGGGTGAAGGTTGACAGCTCGCGACCCCCCATGTAATAACATCGTGACCCCGAGGGGTCCCGACCCACAGTTTGAGAACCCCTGCGCTATGCCAATGGGAAAGCGCTCCCGTCAGCATAATTACTCCACCTCAACAAGAGGCAGAAGCTATGTTGGTGGGACAACATCTCCCATTGACATAAGGCGGTGTCCACACTGTTTTTTAAGAACATGGCTACACTGGAAACTTTGAAGTGTGGTCCTGCGTGAGTGCTGGGAGAGAGCTCTCCCAGTGCTCCTAGTAATCCACCTCCACCTTTAAAGCGCTCAGACTTGCTGCAGTCAGCGGGGTGATTTTTCACACCCCTGAGCCAGCAAGTTAGAGCGCTATAAAATGTAAGTGTAGACAAGCCCTAAGTCTATTAATTTACATCACTCAGGGGTGTAAAAAGGTCCCTCCCCGCCCAAATGATGGAATTTACATCGCCATAAGCAGTAGTGTAAACAAACCCTAAGGTGTAACGCCAAGGACATTTCAGGTAAAGTTTATAAAACTTTACCAACTTGTGATCAACGCTATTTTTAATATTAACTGGGATTAGTGGGTTTTAATAGGCAGTGTAACTGAAAGGAGAAGCTTTAAACAACCTCTCTGAAAAATAAAGCTTCTAACCAACATAATATTGTGAATCCTATCTGAATGTAAATAGTATGTAATGTAATGTAATGACCCTTTCAGAATGTAAACAGTAAACAAAAACAAAGTAAGAATTCCAGTGACACTGCAGCTCTGAGCTCTCTGGAACACAGCACACAGAATTTGTGTGGCCCTGCAAAGGACAATTAAACTCAAATATGCAAATGAAAAGAACCAAGTGGTTCTTCATTTGTAAACTTGTTCCAATGAAGCAAATACTGCTGCCTATGAGCTACAGTAAAATCAATAGGACACTTCTCAAAGCAAGTATCTTACAAAAATTGAGGGTAAACATATGTCATATTGTATATGTGCCAGCACATTAAAGCTTTTATGGCTATAGCTAGTTCAAGCTATGTCAGGACTTTCATTAGAACCCACCATTTAACGTATTGTGTGACACTAACCTTTGGGGCTGAAACATCAAGTCTGGCCTGAGTCCAGAGCCCGAACTTTTTTTGGAAGAATTTTTGCAATCATTTGTTTAGGGGTGAAATACACTTTCAGCATTTTAAGAGTCACCAGAGAACTCAAACGACTGAGGAAAGTGATCTCAAGTTTACAGGTACCCAGTCAGCCCTTTTTTGTTTAACATTGATTTTTAGGGGTAGGAAAAAAAGGATCAACATCCATAGATAATCAGGGGAAAAAATCATTTCTGTGCACACTCAACTATCATGTAAGAATTTTAGCAGATCCCAAAGTCCTGCACGCTCTGCAATACCAACCTACTGCAGTTCCCTAGCCTGCACAGGGTGGTTGTTAGGACAGTCTATAGAAGGAGACTGAGGCCACTGCTATACCAGAACTGTAACTATGAGTTAAGCCAACATAACTACGGTGCTCAAGGGTGTGAAGAATCCACACCCTAAGCACAACAGCTATGCCAGCCTAGATGCAGCTAGGTTGACGGAAGAATGCTTTTAGCTAGCTTTGGTCAGGGAGGTGGAGTTACTGCAGCAATGGAAAAACTTCTTTGGTCACTGTGGTGTGCACCTATATTATGGTGCTGCAGCTGAACTGCTGTAGCACCCATAATGCAGAAGGGACAGTTAAGAGCTGACCCCTAAACAGGTTGCAACATAGAGCCATTTATCACGTGTCTTTAATCAGACTTTATGCTAGACACTGAGCCCATCTACTCTATGTGTTTTGGCGAGGTTTATGCTAAAACCTGATCAGGGTCCCCCAACTCTATTATAATTGTAGAATAAGCAAAGCTTAAGAGCCAGACTCACTCAATAGTTAACCACGTGCAAGTACAGTTAGACAGGGACCCTCTTCCCCTTCCCCAGGTTCATGGGGGCAGCACATCACAGCTTTCACATTAGCCTTCAGCCCCTTAACATTGTTCTGTAGTAACTTTCTGTCCCTCCACACTTGCAATAATAAAAAAGAAACCAGTTAAAACATAAATGTCTCTAACCATGCCTGTGTGCAGTTATAGCTTAGGGTGGGAGTATCTAAATAAGACATTTGGTGCCAAACAGCAAACTCTTGGTATTGCCAAATTCCAAATCCAAGCATGAAAGAAAATCATGAGTTGGGCCCCAAAAGTCATGAGATTTTTTAATACATTTTGAGTATTTTTAATTTGTTTTCTGGTTACTGGGCCTTAGGGTCACTTGCTTCGTGTTTCCCAGCTTTTCTTTACCACCAAGACGACTAAAAACCTACTTTTAAGAAATAAATCTCTCAATTCCAGCAGCTGCGTTTGGGGGAGCCGGGGGGGGGGGGGAGCGAGAAAAGAGCATAAATACCACAAAATTCACAATAAAATAATGACCTGGCAATCCTGCTGTTCTCCAAAATGTGCAAATTAAGTTTTTCTCCTGCCCTCATCTACTTCGTTCACTGATGTGCTACAGCCATGTTACCCAACCTTGCAGAACAGCTAGGTATTAACCCACCCCTTCCAACCCCATCCACTCCACTGCTCAGAGCCCAATTTCAAAGATAAGCCAAAACTATTTAAATTCTAACAGGCCTGGGCAAACCCCCAAGTTGCTTTATGAGAAATGGCAATAAATGCAAAGACACCAAAACTTTACCTTAAATATGTAACTTATTTGCATAAAGCCACAAAAGAGTCAAGGAATGAAAGAGGGAAACCTCACAGAACAACATTAGTTTTTCTTACAAGTTTAATAACCTAATAATCAAACGAATAAATACCGTGTGTGGGAAAGGCAAGTAAGTTATTCTGAACCTCAACATTGCATTCCCTTTCTATCCATTAAGCTACATTCCTATTTTATTGCATTAACTTGACATGAGGTGCACAATCAGCCACTGAAGTAGCACAGTTGACGCCCAAACTTGAGACTGAAGAAAAAAAAAGAGGTCTGAGTACTGCAGGAGTGATTAAGAGTAACAAAGCATGATGTAAGAACCTAGACTAGGCATGCATCCGATGAAGTGAGCTGTAGCTCACGAAAGCTTATGCTCAAATAAATTGGTTAGTCTCTAAGGTGCCACTAGGACTCCTTTTCTTTTTGCGAATACAGACTAACACGGCTGCTACTCTGAAACCTAGACTAGGCAAAGCTACTCTACCAAATTGAGCACTTGTTTACACTGGAGAAATTGAACTAGCTTCAACCAATACTATGACACAAGAATTTAAATTACAGTGAAACCTCGCAATAGCACACCCCACGAGAATGTGAATTCGGATATAACGCGATCATAAGTTGGCTCCCCTTTAAGGCATAATACTGTTTGCCTTTTGCCAGAATATTTTTACGACATTTATAAATAAACCACGTTCTTCTGGTCTTATAGGATAAACTGACTCGTGGCCATTGCAGGCCCATTGCACTTCGTTCTCTGGTTGTACATGTGTATGGTGTTTGTCTATGAACTTGTTATTAATCTCTTATATTTTAAAAAACATTTTTCTGTTCCAGTTCACAAATGCAAGTCGTTTTCTGCCCAAGAGAAATTGTATGCCCTGGATCAACTAAAGAAGGGCAAACAACAAACTCAGCTTGCTAGAGATCTAGGAATTAGCGAGTCCACTCTGCGAGGCTGGAAAAAAGAAGAAAAGCTCCATAGCCTACCCTGCATTCTTGAAGAGGAAACTGGTTTACAGCGTAAAAAGGTCAAGTTTGTTAATGACAAAAGCCTAGATTCAGCCTTGTACCAATGGTTTGTCCAGGCTCACTCAGGAGTTCCCATTTCTGGCCCTATTCAGAAAGCTCAAGCAGAGAAATTTGATCACCTTACCAATGGAAATGAATCCAAATTTAAGGTGAGTGATGGCTGACTGGACAGATTCAAGAAAAGGCACGCTATAAGCCAAGTTCTTGTGTCTGGGGAAATCCGCTCAGCTGATAAAGATGCTGCCGATTCCTACCCAATGGAGCTTAAAAAAGTTGCTGGAGGAAGGTTGCTACACAGCCGATCAAGTTTACAACTGCGACAAGACTGGTTTATGTTTTAAAATGTTACCCGATCGCACCCTTGCAACCAGGGCTGATAGTCACAAATGAGAAGGCTTTAAGCAGACGAAGGACCAAATCACTCTCTTGTTTTGCATCAACAAGTCTGGCAGCCACAAAGTCAGACCTCTGATGATCGGAAAAAGTGAGCTCTCCGCAGTGCAAATGTTTTCATCATGTTAATATGAAGGCCCTTCCCTTTGAATACATTAACAGCAAGAACACATGGATGAATAGCTCCATATTTGAAGACTAGTTCCATAAAACTTGTGCCAGCCATTTGGGCTCATTTGTGAAAACTCAAGCAGGAGGAAAAAGCTCTCCTCCCGCTGGATAACTGCCCGGCCCACCCCCCAGAGGAAAATCTTGTAAGTAAGTCTCTTATCTCCCGAAGAATGCTACGTCAGAAATCCAGCCACTGGACCAAGGCATATCGGTATTTAAGCAAAACTGTCATCACGAAATGATCAAGCGGATGGTAGTGGCTAACAACTCCTCCGTCGACACATCACTGGTGTCACTCAACTTGAAAGAAGTCTGTCACCTCCGCAGGAAAGCCTGGGATGCTAACTCTGCACATTGCTTTGAACGATGCTGAATAAAGGGTCTTGGTCCAGCTTTTCCGTCATCTACACATGATGATGGTAACGACAACAAGCCTGAATTTACAAGATTCATTGAAGACAACGTACGTTTAGCCAAAGAAGCACTCAGACAATATAAGCACAGTCATCATGATATCCTCAACTGGTTTTCAGCAGATGACATCTGCCCCATAATAGGAACACAGCTCAGATGATGAAATTGTTGCAAATGTTAGCAGGAAGAATGAAGCTGCACCACCAGAGCCCAAAACCAATGGCGCTAATGACGATGACAATGATGATGGCACCTGAACTCCCCCACCAAAAGTGTCCGAGGCAGTAAAGCAACTAGAAGCCAGTTTGAGGTGGCTGGAAACTCAAGATGTGGACAGCGTCAAAATCCTCCAACTCAGAAGCATTCTTGACTTTGCTAGAAGCCAACAGTATGCAGCAAATAAGTAGACCACACTAGATAATTTTAAATTTCAATCACTTCTTAAAAAACGCTATGGAGTCATGCAACCAGACTGACTTTGCACTCTGCACAATGATTAGTATAGTCAATTTCACGTTTCTTTCATGTACATGTAATTAAATTACTATTTTTGTGTTTAACACACGCTGGGATAACAGTTTTGTTGTTTTTTTTTTTACAAGACTTAAACTGACAGGCTCAAAATGGTAAATTTTCATAACCCTACTATAAAGCAACCCCCCATTTATCACGATCAAATTTTTTGGACCCCAACTATTGCGCAATAGCAGGGTTTCGCTGTATTTATAGTGGGCCTAGTATCATTATGGACCATCAGCCTGCAAAAAGAGAAAAAATATCTATTACACTTCAAAAGCAAATTATCTATCATACTCTTTTTTTTCCCCTATAGCTTCTTCCCTTTGGATGTTTCATCCCATAGTCACTCTTTTCTAGCCAATGATTAGGTCTCCTACTGCACAACTGTAGAAAAGACTGATACAATATTCTTTTCCACAAGCAACTGCAAAGGGTTTTAGCATGAACCAACAAGCTTTTAATTTTAAATAAAATACAGAAAGGATTAATTGCTGAACTGCCTCCAGTAAATGGAGCACTCACCTGAAGTGCCTCCTACTGCATGTCTTTCCCTGCTCCTTGCACCCCCTAAAGGTTGTCAACTTTGTTTGGTGGGTTTTCATAGAATATCGGGGTTGGAAGGGACCTCAGGAGATAATCTAGTCCAACCCCCTGCTCAAAGCAGGACCAGTCCCCAATTTTTGCCCCAGATCCCTAAATGGCCCCCTCAAGGATTGAACTCACAACCCTGGGTTTAGCAGGCCAATGCTCAAACCACTGAGCTATCCCTCCCCCCGAGCTCAGCCCTCTGACTAAGTGTCACAGTTAAAACGAACCCCTTCTGGGGTAGTAAAAGAGTCCAAAAAAGTTGTCTGCTCTCATCAGTCTTCAGCCATGGCTCTGGGCCCTTTAAATTCAGCCCTTTGCTCAGGCTTCTAAGCCACCCTTGTCCCCTTCTCCCGTCGTCGGTAACTATGCCAGCAGGGGAACCTAGGAAGTCCAGGTTCCAGCCCAGGGGCACTATAAACAGCAGCCATGTACCACTTCCTTCAGTTAGTTGCTGCAACTTCTCTGGGTCACTTCCTACCTGCCCCCTTTATCTTTACCCTTTAGCTTAGGTTAAAATTCTCAAGTCCTCTGTCCCACAGCTTATGCAAATGCAGCCAGTCCCCTCCTGTGTCCAGAGAAGAGGAACACCCTTCCTCATCCCACTGGTCCCAGCCAGGAACTGAACTGAAAAAGGCGCTGCAGTTCCTTTTATCTGAGCCTGTTGGGCTCGGATTGGCTGCTCCCATGCAGTCTCTCTGGGGGGATCCACCTTCAGTGCTCCTTTCCTGAGGAGGAATAAAATAGGGTACCACAAAGGTCTGGTACACCCCATCAAACACTCCTACAGATATTGGGGAAGTGCCTCCTGATTTCTAGTGTTTGTAGAGCAAGTTTCGTCTCCAAGTAAATGTAATCTCACTGATTTTTCTTTTCTTCTCTTCCCCCACTCGCTTTTTTTTTTTAAGTCACCCTTGAGTACTATACCCACTGCAAGACCACTTGTTGTCTGAGTCAGTATAGCCCTGTGGTGTGAAAGCATTGCTCAATACATGGTCCCGTTAATTAGCTGCACTCAGCCTGCCTAATTTTAGAAGTTCCCACAGGAGCTTCTCCTGCAGAAGAAAAGGGGAAGTGAGTAGGAACATTCAAACAAGCTATTACTCACCAGAGAGTGAAGACGAGTTTGTAAGAAAGGATAATACTTTGCACGTCTGAACAGCACTCTGAATCTATAGTTCTCAAAGTACACTATAAACATCACTAGCCCCAATTTGCAGATAGACAGAAACACACACAACAAGGACTTGTCTACATGGGGAAAATGACAATCATAGCCATATGACAAACTATTCTGGAATGGCTCCTTGCGTCGACACACTTATTCAGGAATTACGGTGCAGATTAATTGGAACAGTGATTTTTATTCTGGAATAGAATGTCAACATGGAGAGCTTTTCCAGACTAGCCTATTCTACCATAGCTATGCGGACAAGTTCCCCATGTAGGACTGACCCTTAGTGACTCGTGCAAAGTCACACAGCAGATCATTGTCAGCGCTCATCTACAGGGAAACTCATACTGGCATAAGCTAAGATGTGACTGTAAAATCAAAAAAATTCTACTGATAAAACTTCCTGTGTGGAGGTTTCCTTTCTTCAGTATAAGAGGGTTTTTTTTAATTTAGCTTTGGCACTTTGAATGCAAAGTAAGCTAAACGTAAGAATGGCCATACTGGGTCAGACCACAGGTCCATATAGCCCAGTATTCTGTCTTCCAACAGTGGCCAATGCCAGGTGCCCCAGAGGGAATGAACAGAACAGGTAATCATCAAGTGATCCATCCCCTGCAACCCATTTCCAGCTAATAGCCGTTGATGGATCTATCCTCCATGACTTATCTAGTTCTTTTTTGAACCCTGTTATAGTCTTGGCCTTCACCACATCCTCTGGCAAAGTGTTCCACAGGTTGACTATGTGTTGTGTGCAGAAATACTTCCTTTTGTTTGTTTTAAACCTGCTGCCTATTAATTTCATTTGGTGACCCCTAGTTCTTGGGTTAAGGAAGTATTATTTACTCCTTCTCATATTTGCTTTTTCCATACCAGTCATGATTTTAGGCCTCTATATATCGCCCCCAAATCATCTCTTTTCCTGACTGAAAAGTCCCAATCTTATTAATCTCTCCTCATACAGAAGCTGTTCCAGACCCCTAATCATTTTTGTTGCCCTTTTCCAAATCCAATATATCTTTTTTGAGATGTGGTCACCACATCTGCACTCAGTCTTCAAGATGTGGGCATACCATGGATTCCCAACATTGTTAGCTTTTTCAGATGCCACTGCACATTGAGTGGCAACCAAACCAAACAAGGAAAGACTGAGCTTTGCTATCTCCCTGCACATTTAACTTCTCACCAGGCAGGTGCCCAGGACTCTGGCAACTCTGCAAGTCAGTTTAGTCTTTGGCCAGGGACTGCATGCTGCTTCTCCTACCATTGGAGAAGTAAAATCTCTTCTTAGACCCTTGGACTCTACATTAGAGTAATACATAGTTCTTGGAAAATAATGTATAAAACAATCATTGAGGAGCCAATTCTAATTAAAAAGGCAGAAATACTTTTCTCCTACAAATTACCATTTATGTACAAAGCACAGAAATACCATACCGTTGTCAGAAAGATATTTTAACATAAGGGAGCTTTATTTCATAGTTTTGAACTGGTTACATTGATGCAATCAATCATTCTCCAGAAAGTCATTTTGGACACAATAAATATGTATGTGAGAGTGAAAGAGAGGTAAAATGAATGCATGCTGGGTGCCTCAGATTTTAGCATAGGTCTGGCAGAATAATTATATTACTCCTGAAGGAATTCCGCACCACTGCTAAAGGGCAGAATTAATGTCCTCTACAGATTTTTTTTTCCTCCTGGAGAATAATTGATTCTGACAGAGAAGTGAAGGGAAGCTGCAGTTACACCTTTCGCCCACTAAAAGGTGGATGTGGCACAGGGAGAGAGGGCGGCTGGCTCATGGACTGGAGCAGCCAGCCTGAATGGGAGAGGCTAGGGGTCTGTATGGGGGAGGCTCCAACTCCTTAACAATCCCCACTCCCAAAAAAACAAACAGTTTCATACTTCTCCCACCTACACCCAACTACCTGCCAGGTCCACTCCCAAGCTCCTTCCCAGCAATTACTTCCCTCTCCCTCAGCTCCTCCATCACCTCTGACTCCCCCAATCCTTTGAACTGTTGCTGAGGGGTGTAGGCAATTCATTTCAATTACAATACAAAAATGTATTACTCAAAGTTCTGTATTGATATGCCTAGTCAGGAATCTATTTGTCAAAAACATTTTCCTGAATATTTTTGTTGTCTGTATTGTCACAGACATACTTGCTGACAGGTATTTAGAAATAAATTACCAAAATAGTTGAAACTAGTGAGATTATATTGTGGTTTTTGACAAATAAAATACACAGAATTTTAAAATATTGTGCACTGAGTTTTGGTGCAGAATTCCCCCAGGAGTATTATATGCAGCTTTCTACCAGAGGTATGAACATGGAGTTTTACATGTCTGCATTGAGTCTAGCCAAAATGGAACAAATATCCTACCAGTTAAGTTAGAACATGTTATTAATTTGCATTACCATAGGCTGAAGTAAAGGACAAATATTTACAACTTGGAACATACATGAGGAGCGTCCAAACCAGACTTCACAAATGAACCAAGTATCTCAAGTTCACTGACAAAGTTGTTAACTAGAGGTTTAAAAATAAAAAGGCTAGCTAGCAAACACAAGTGCAAAAAAAGGGGTAGGGATAGTCAAGGCTGAAGTTGGAGGGACAATATATGAGAGCAGTTATTCAGAGCTGTGAAGGGCCTTGAAAGCAGCACCTGATGTGATAGAAAATGGGAAGCCAATGGATAAACTCCAAGGGCTTGCCTTCACGCTGCTTGGTGATTGCGACTGAACTTGAGGTACTAAAGGATATCTTCCCTGCCAGGTGAGCAGTACCTGAGTTAGCCTAGTCTGGATATGAGCAGCAACACTGCAAACCCCTTACATCAGTTAATGCATCCTCACTGGTGCTGCACTGTGTGTGTTGCTAGCATTTCTGGGGACACATCCCATGGTTCTTTGTCCTGCAGTCAGCTGAGCCACTGATTCTTGCCGGGTGAACTGGGAGAACTAGTCTGATCTTATGGTCCCAAGGGGGAATTGTGGGAAAGCATTGGAAGACTATCAGCACTGACGTGACTAGCCCGAGTAAAGTGGCACCTGCGCTCTAACCCATACCTCCGGACAAGCCAGCTAGCCTAGTTTGAAAGCACCACTGAACTTGGGTGTGTGGATCGGAGAGTAGTCGGGGTAACATCTAGGTAAGAGCCCAGGTGAACTCTGCAGTGAAGACATACCCTTAGGAGAAGCTAGAGAGGCAACCCCCATGTTTATTCCAGGTTACAAGCATTTCTTCTTTACCCTAGGGATCAGCCTATTTGAGCTATTCCCACTAGTTATACAAGAGTAAGCACCTCTGTAACAGATATAATTTTATACCAGGGGGCAAGCAGAAATGATGGAGCAGTACAAAAAACTGTGCTTAGATAATGTTCAGTGAAAGGATATGGGTCTGGACAAAAATTTTAGCTGTATGAAAAAAAATTATACAAAGGAAATCTAGAATACTTGTGTTATAGTTGATTAATTTAGGCATACCTTATGCTGCCTATTATTTTACAATCAGTTAATACAGCACCCCTACGAATACCCTAAATCACTACAAACAACTTCACAGGAGGTATTTTCTTTCAGTGCATACTTCAACAGCTTTCGTGTATTCTTCCATCATTTATAATCATTTGTCAAAACCACAAGCAATATTTTACTTAACAAATCTAACAAAACATTTTTTTTTCAAATGACTAATACTACATCTGATGTATGGCTAAAGTTACAGGGTAACAGAGTTTAAAGTAAAATTAAAGCAAGTTCTTTAATGTGAGAATCAGACCATAATTCAATTCCAAAATAGATATGAATTGCCCAATTTAGTACCCTGTCTAGTGAACTACAAGCTGTAAATTTTGTTTAGGTAAGATGGGAGAGAATAAGGACCCACCTACAATACAAGCATTTTACGAGACCAATGGCCCCAGTAACATGCTACCAAATCATACTGCACCCTTGTCAAGTCTCAGGCTGTAGCATGATCAATAGAGAGTTTGGTCTTGTCCACACAACCAAAACCAGTCTGTTTTAGCAATGTTGGAGGCCCTACCCCAATGTAACTCAGTCACCCACGGTAGTTTTTGAAGTGAAGGACCTGGATTAGTGCTCATGTATAACTGCTTTTATATCCAAAGAAATATAATTCCATATGGTAAAATCCTGAGCCTAGTGAAGTCATTAGCAGATTTGCCATTCAGGGGGGCCAGAATATCACCCATGCTACATACATACAAGGCACCAACTACTCTATTGCTATGCTCCACATCATCCTTTTGTAGAATTATCCTTACTTAAACTGATGATCAGGTATTTAAGTGGGCACAGTCCAGACACTCAATAAATTGTAACAGGAGAGAGTTCCAGTAAGACTTGCAGTTTCTTAAACACATGACTCAGTTAAGTAATATATGTATCATCTGATCAGCCCTTCCCAAATGCTTAACACAGGAAATAATCCACCATCTGCATAGTGAGGAAGAGAATATATATTCTGGTAAAAATCTGCAATTCCAAAAAAAGTATCTGAGCTACTCTCTTTTTGTATTTGCCAGTTTTATTGCCAAACTAATACTTCCATTAGTGGCTTATCTTCTGTCTTATTGATAATTTTAATGGTAAAGTGAGAATTCTACCAGCACCCAATATTTTAAGCTTCTAATTTACACGGAAAAAAAAATTAACAGAAAAAAATTCAGTCTTAAAACAATCTAGTAGTTCCAGGCCACCCACATAAAAAAGCTTCAGTAAAATTGTCTCATAATTCAGTGAAGAACTCTAAATAGCATAGTCTGTTCTGAAAAGAGTAATACATGTGCAGTTTTTTTTAATTTCACAATTGTTTCCTAGGGACCCTCATGCCTCTCTTCTGCCTTCCATTTCTATTCAGTATTAGTTGAAATTGGAGAGAATGATCTAATCCCAATAGTATAGGTAGCACACAGCCATATCAACTGATATCAAGGAATGGATTGCTAGACATACCAGCTGTGCCTCTGACAAAAACAAAGAAAACAGGGACTTTAAAACAATCATGTCTAAGCTATGGTTTGTGGAACTTTCAAATCCTTGAGAGTTTCATGTTCAAGCTTGTACAACATGGGAAAGAGGATCCCACTACAACAAAGACAGAGTAACTGGAAACACCAACAAGAAGCTACATATAGCTTCAGGATCTGTTCCATGAGACTAAAGAACAAGACTCTTAAATGGAAAGGAAGCCAAAGACAATTTTTGAGAAGTTTCCCTAGTGAGAAGTGGCCAGGAAGATCAGTACACCCACAGCCTATACTGCTGAAGGTAACTATATGCCTTCCTTAAGCTAGTGTTCAGAGGATCATCTAGACCAGGGGTTCTGAGACTGGGGGTCAGGACTCCTCAGGGAGTCACAAGGTTATTACATGGCAGGTCACAAGTGGTCAACCTCCACCCCAAACGCAGCTTTGCCTCCAGCATTTATAATGGTATTAAATATAATTTTAAAAGTGGTTTTAATTTTGGGGGGGGAGGGGAGGAGAGGGGGTGAAGAGGAGTCACACTCAGAGGCTTGCTATGTGAAAGGGGTCACCAGTACAAGTTTGAGAACCACTGATCTAGCACAGGATTTGATGGTTTGCTGAGGTAAGTGAAACCCCCGACTTCTCCCCCTACTGCTGATCAGCAGCTTGCATGACTTCAAAAGAGAGCCATTAGTAGTCTCCTGTTCATTTGTACAAACAGCAGCAGCTACCCACCTGCTTCACTAGCTGCAGGATACTTGCCAGTCAAAAAAAAAAAAAAAAGAGCTCCAATTAGAAGAACGGGTGCCTGATCTACCTGCCTCTTGGACCCTCCTCTGCAGTTTGCCTTTTAACAAGCTACTAAGGTTCATAGCCAAAGCAAGAAATGTCTGACCCCAGAGGGGTATGGCAGCTGGCTCCAACTGCACTGAAATACCTAAGAGAGGGCCTTAGTACCTCTACTCACCCCCTTTCTGTACCTTCAGAGTGCTGAAGGATCTGCCCTTCCTCACTCATTTGGTCCTGCTTAGATCACCAGGGTGGAGAATTCTTGTATTGTTAGGAGTCACAGCACCCTCTCTTCCTCTCAAGCAGTCTGCAAAAGCAGGTCCACCTCCCTTCCTCCCACACCCAAAGAGGGCAAGAGACAGGGTAGAACGAAAAGGGGGTGGAGGGGGGGAAGAAGGGAAGCGCAGCGCGGTGGCTGGAGGAAGCCGAAGGTATCAGATTAACTTGAACAACTTTACCAACCCCAGTTAGCTTCTTAATTCAGAAAATAAGCCTAGAATAGAGAGGTATGTTGTTAATGAACTCTATTAAGAAAGTGGTGATTGCATGCTCCTCCCACCACTATCTCCCCAATACCTAAACCAGACTCCTCTTCCTCCTTCTTAACCAAGTTTGTTTTCAGTCTGGATAGGGTAAAAAAAGGAAACATTCCCCACTAGAAGGAGCTCAAAACACACAAGTAAAAAGCCACCGATTCCAGATCTCAAACTTGCTACCAGACTCATGCCATACTCAGTAGCTAGGCTCTGTGCCAATTAGCACTTCAGAAACATGGGCACGTCTGCACTAAAAGTGCCACTGTCACACCTGACTGAAGATGCTACCTACGCCAACCTTCTCCCATTAGCATACTACCCAACCTCCCCAAGAGGTGGTAGCTATCTCAACAGGAGACTTCTCCCATCAGCTTGGTGCTGTTTACACCAGGGAATAGGTCAATTGAACTGTGTCCATCCAGGGTGTTGATTTTTCACACCCGACAGATATACTGACAGATATACCTAATTTCTGAGAGTAGACTTGGCCTGAGTCTCGCCCTCTTAGCCATCGTCTCAAATCCTCTTTTATATGCCAGGACAGGAACAATAGTGTTGTAGTAGTGTCCAGAGCCTGATGCCACAGGATCTGACTATTGGTTTGCCTAGACTGGGAAAATACATAATTTAAAAACATGCACCTATCACCACTTTGCACAAGCACAGACAAGGCAAGCTGCGTTTAGCTGTTTGCAGTCACCCCTTGCAGAAGTACAAGATTAAATTGTGCTTTGACAACATGGGGTAGATAATTTTCCTCAGTCTAGACCAGTGGTTCGCAAACTTTAACAACCTGTGAACCCCTTTCACTAAAATGTCAAGTCTCACAACCCCCCCCCCCCCCCCAAAAGGAATACTTCCAGGAATTTTCTCCTTTACCTTAGTATAAGTTATAAAAAGCAGTGATCTTGGAAATATAAAAAAAATACATGATTACACACTATTATTAATCATTACAGTATTTGTATTACATTATGAAAAAGGCAACACTCTTCCAAGATCTTACTTTCATAGCTTGTATCACTTTGAATAAGCCTGTTATAAGAGAAGGCTTCTATATTTCATCAAAGAGTATCAGATGTGAAACAGCATGAAGGTATTTAAGAAGCCAACTCAAAGAGTCCCTCCTACACAAGCAGTCAGGTCTTGAGCAGTCCAGGCAAATAACTCAGGTTACAACAAAGCTTAAACTTGTTCTTCATAATAATTTTAAAACACAATACTTGCCTATTTAATTTTAAAAACAGCAAAAAAAAATCCACCTCCCTTTCCATTTCTCATAAGGAGTCTTGATGTTTAAATCTCCTCAGTGTGATAGATACGCTTGCTTTGATCTGCTTAGCTCTTGGAAGTCCAGGGGCTCCAGGCTGCTGGCCCTGTGCTGCCCAGGGTCCCTACGGACAGCTCTTTCCACCATTAGGGAATTTTTTCCCCCGAGAATGTTCCCCCTGTAACATTTTGCACACCCCAGTTTGGGAACCACTGGTCTAGCCAAACCCCCAAAGGCAGTCTACATTACAGAATTCGCCACAACTATGCCACTGTAGTACCATAGCGTAGACACTTCCTACGTTTATGTAAGGGGTTTTTTCCCCCCCATCCATTTTATGTAAACCCAAGCTCTGGTAGCTAGTCGATGGAAGAATTCCATCTAGTCACATCTACACCTTGCCTTAACTACAGTGTTCAGGAGTGTGAATTTTTTCATATCCCTGAGCAACGTAGATAGGCAAACCTAAATAATAAATGCAGAAAAAAGGACAGTAGGGATGCTGAGCCCTACGGAAAGCCACAAGTTTGTCAACTAACATATTTGTACTTGATAGATGGATACTGCATAATGTTAACTCTTGTTAACAGTCCTTGGGCAGACTTATCCCAGAAGACACTGTGGAGAACAGGGCAGAAACATAATTTTATGACAGACCTAGCACTTGCCCCCAAGGAAGATACATGTTCATCCAGCCTGATGTCTGCTTCACAAGGACACTTGGCTAGCACATCCTTCAGGTGACCAGTCAGCTAAAGCGTACTAGACTAAACACTGGTGTAAGACTAGCGAGGGTAGGTCCTGAAAAACAGACATTTCTAATTTCAGAGACCCATGGATACCCTAATTATTTATGAAGATTGACAGTGTTGTTCATTTACACTAATGCAGAATAGGATGTGATTACAGTGGATGAGTCAGGATTTTTTGGAGTTGGTAACCGTTTGGCAGGGCCAGCAAAGATTATTTAAGGCTGGTTCTGACCAATAGCAGGTACAATGCCTAGTTCCAATGCACTGCTCAGCTGCCATGCATACCCCAATGCTCCATTGACTTCAGTGAAATGTTAACAGGTAACAGTAGCACAGCAGTTAAAGTGGAGGACTAGCAAAGGGTTAAGATGAATCTAATCTGAAATGAAACTCCAAATCAGAGGTTGAAAACGCTCCCCCCTAATAGCTATGATAATGAGATGCAGCACTTGATATCCTTCATACACTAGCTGATGAATCGTTGGTCATTTCTGATTTTGGCTTTCTATCTGAGTCAGCATATTTAAACCCACTGCTAAATGGGTAACAGATTTATAAAATTTATATATATATATATATATATATATCTTACACATATTAGTCATATCTTCATGTTATCTGACTTAATCTCTTTCATCTTCTATAATATCATCTCACTCAGCTTATCCAATAAAAAAAAACAGTGTCATCTTTGTGATTCCACTCAGTTCATTTTGATTCTTATGTAATACAGGGTAGCACTTGCAAAAACATACACTGAAAGTCAATGGGCCTTCGGAGCCTAAAGGTATGTCTACACTGCAAAGAAAAACCCACAGCACTGAGTCTCAGAGCAAGGATCAACTGACTTGGGCTCAGGCTGCAGGACCAAAAATAGCAGCGTATATGTTCCTGCTCGGGCTGGAACCCGAGCTCCGAGATCATTTCCCCTTACCAGGCATCAGAGCCTACAGCGCTATTTTTAGTCCTGCAGCCCGTACCCCGCAAACCAAAGTAAACTGACCTCGGTTCTGAGACTTGGTGCCACAGGTTTTTCCTCTACAGTGTAGACATACCCTTAGTCACTTCAGGGACTTGGGCCCCTAAGTCACCTTACGTACTTTTGAAAATATTATTCTAAGACTGTGTTGCTATTTAATGGTTGCAAATATTACAGGGGAATAGTTTACATGTAATAAAAATTCACTTGGGTATTTCTTTAAAGCATTTCTATTAAATTTAACAACAAAACTGTGTGTTTATATAGCTCCTTCCATCTGAGGATCTCAAAGCACTTTACAAGCGTTTGGAAATTACGCCTTCCAACGTGCCTGGAAGCATCATCACTATTTACAGATGTGGTAGACTGAAGCACAGAAAGATTAAGACCCCAGCTACACACTAAGGGCTTGTCTAGAGTAGGATTTAAAATTATGGTTTTAGGAGATATTGGATAACTCATCCTAACATGTTCTTAAACTGTGTTAAGATCTACACCGCCTTGTCTACAGTACTGTTTTAGAACACCACGCCTTTAACTCCCAGTCAAAACACACCAAAAGCCTAGCAGAATCCCCATTAGTTATCACATGCTTAAGGGTTGGCAGGATAGGATCCACATTAAGCATTGTCTGGGTACCCAGTCCCACCACAATTCCCACCACAAGGTTAAAACACAGCTCTTTCTTGCTGTGTAGACTGAAGTGAATTACGTTTTTACCAGATATTTGTTAGACAGAGGTAGATCTACAAGCACAGGTTACAGGAACCCCACTTCTAATGTCAAGCTGCTAGGAAAGAGAAAGGATCCAGGGATTTCTACAAGGATCCTGTCCTTAGATCCTGCTCCTACATCAACTTCACATAAAATTTAAGCTCCACTCTAAGTTGCCACTGTTCCTGCTGAAAGGGAGAAGAGGGTTTTCCATCTCCTCCTACCTCCAAGAGTACCTTAGCTGCTAAGAATGAGGAAGTGGAGACCTGCTCTACTTCTTAAAAGCACCTGGTTACCTTAACTTGGATGGACAGACAGCCTGGAAAAAAGAAAAAAAAACAAATCTTACCCAACTTGACATAGAATATTAGGGTCGGAAGGGACCACAGGAGGTCATCTAGTCCAACCCCCTGCTCAAAGCAGGACCAATCCCCATTTTTTGCCCCAGATCCCTAAATGGCCCCCTCAAGGATTGAACTCACAACCCTGGGTTTAGCAGGCCAGTGCTCCAACCACTGTGCTATCCCTCCCCCCATATCAGGCTAAACAGCAACAGACAGTCATCAGAACATCAAGAATTATAGTTGATACACAAATAGGAGGAATGTGTTTTGTATTAAGTGGAAGTTTGTTAATAACTAGCTTCAGGAAATAATATAGCTGAAAATGCTCTGAGGAAGGTCTGCAGAGACACAGACTGAACTTCTGTGGTCACCATTAAAACTGTTACAAACCCCTTTGTAAGTAATGAATGTGACTACAATATTCCATATACTAAGTAACAAACACTAGGTAACATGATTCATTTACAAAGGCAAAGCAACCAATATGCTGCTATCTATATTCCTTACAAAAAATGAAGGAAAAATCCCTGGAAAAATCATGGAACAGGCCTCAAGGAATCAATTCTGAAGCACTTAGAGGAGAGGAAAGTGATCAGGAACAGTCAGCATGGATTCACCAAGGGAAAGTCATGCCTGACTAATCTAATTGCCTTCTATGACGAGATAACTGGTTCTGTGGATGAAGGGAAAGCAGTGGACGTGTTATTCCTTGACTTTAGCAAAGCTTTTGACACTGTCTCCCACAGTATTCTTGCCAGCAAGTTAAAGTAGTATGGGCTGGATGAATGGACTATAAGGTGGGTAGAAAGCTGGCTAGATTGTTGGGCTCAACAGGTAGTGATCAATGGCTCCATGTCTAGCTGGCAGCCGGTATCAAGTGGAGTGCCCCAAGGATCGGTCCTGGGGCCCGTTTTGTTCAATATCTTCATAAATGATCTGGAGGATGGTGTGGATTGCACCCTCAGCAAGTTTGCAGATGACACTAAACTGGGAGGAGAGGTAGATACGCTGGAGGGTAGGGATAGGATACAGAGGGACCTAGACAAATTAGAGGATTGGGCCAAAAGAAATCTGATGAGGTTCAACAAAGACAAGTGCAGAGTCCTGCACTTAGGACGGAAGAATCCAATGCACCCCTACAAACTAGGGACTGAATGGCTCGGCAGCAGTTCTGCAGAAAAGGACCTAGGGGTGACAGTGGACAAGAAGCTGGATATGAGTCGACAGTGTGCCCTTGTTGCCAAGAAGGCCAATGGCATTTTGGGATGTGTAAGTAGGGGCATTGCCAGCAGATCGAGGGACATGATCGTTCCCCTCTATTCGATATTAGCGAGGCCTCATCTGGAGTACTGTGTCCAGTTTTGGGCCTCACACTACAAGAAGGATGGGGAAAAATTGGAAAACGTCCAGCGGAGGGCAACAAAAATGATTAGTGGACTGGAACACATGACTTATGAGGAGAGGCTGAGGGAACTGGGATTGTTTAGTCTGCGGAAAAGAAGAATGAGGGAGGATTTGATAGCTTCTTTCAACTACCTGAAAGGGGGTTCCAAAGAGGATGGATCTAGACTGTTCTCAGTGGTGGCAGATGACAGAACGAGGAGTAATGGTCTCAAGTTGCAGTGGGGGAGGTTTAGGTTGGATATTAGGAAAAACTTTTTCACTAGGAGGGTGGTGAAACACTGGAATGCATTACCTAGGGAGGTGGTGGAATCTCCTTCCTTAGAAGTTTTTAAGGTCAGGCTTGACAAAGCCCTGGCTGGGATGATTTAGTTGGGGATTGGTCCTGCTTTGAGCAGGGGGTTGGACTAGATGACTTCCTGAGGTCCCTTCCAACCCTGATATTCTATGAAATATGACGGTTACATTCATTTCTCACAAAAGCAAAACTAGAAAGATGTTAACGATGACTGTTGTAAGTACATTATAAACAGGCTTGGAAGAATTAGACTTATGTCAGTAAGTGCTGATTTCACCACACACAATGAAAAAAGTGTTCCCACAATTATAGTTGAAATTTACAGATAGGCAAAGACAGACAAATGTTGCTTGAGAACTTAGGAGTATGATTTAAGGCTATTTATTTCATATATTTGGGCATGTGATGTTGACAATTTGTGTTTTAACCATTAAAGCTTTGAGTCTCAATGTCTAACACCATTAAATAAATTGTCTGACCACCACTCCTCTCCATAACTTCACACAACTGCCAAAATTTAAGTCAATAAAAACCTAAAAAAAGGCAAAATTGTGGGCAACTGTGAAGATTTAAAACTGATAAAAAACTGCAAGAGTGCTTAAAAACCATCAATATTATCCATCAAAATTGTTTTAAAAAATAAAAATCAAGTTCTGCCATGTCTATTTATAAAGAACTGAGTGAAAATACAAGGTGACTGCCACTGGATCTCCCTGTAAAACAGAGCAGCTGATACAACTGAAAGCGACTGGTACTGCCACCATCAATAATATCCAAACAGGATTTCCATTTCTCTGCTTCTAACTTTGAAATGTGTTATATTTACATGAATTATAATTAGACACAGATAAATGGTCCCTTTCCCCCAGGCATTCTTTTTTTAAATAAACAGCCCCACCTTTTATATTTTTGGACGGACTACGATTCATCACATAAAGGCTGATGATGTATAAAGTGAAATGGCTGCAGAAATTATCTGAGTCACTGCAGTATGCCTTGAAGCATGTCCTGAAATGGAGACAGAGGGGAAAAGACCACTTTGTCATTAGGTTACAAAAGGGCATATGAGTAGTGGGAAGAACTACAAGCAAGGATTACCCATAAATCTTTGGCCATCTGGGTCAACAGGCAATTCCCAAAGTATATGGCATGCCAAGTGCCCTTTACTAAGTTAATTATAACACAAGACAGAAGCGTTTTTCATATTAACAGGTTTCAGAATAACAGCCGTGTTAGTCTGTATTCGCAAAAAGAAAAGGAGTACTTGTGGCACCTTAGAGACCAACCAATTTATGTCTCTAAGGTGCCACAAGTACTCCTTTTCTTTTTTCATATTAAGAAGGAATATTGAGGTGGGGGCCAAGGGACTCAAAACAACAGTATGGAACACATCACTGTTTGTTAAAATGTAGGGGATGAGGTGGGTTACTTTCATTTTGGAGAATCTGGTCTAAAAAATAGGCTCTAATCTGTAATATCCAAAAATATGTTCGAACCATCCAAGGAAGCAGCAATGCATTTATAAGCAGCTTCATTTGGGTGCTTTGCCTTTTTACTGCCTTCAATTGCATATCCTTCTTGGGAAGGGCATTATTCTCAAACATTAGACCTTTACAGATGGCACTTGGAGGGTATTTATAAATTATTTGATATGGTCACTATGGCCTCCATGGATAAGAAGCATAAGGCAGGGGTGGGCAAACTTTTTGGCCCAAGGGCCACACTGGGGTGCGAAACTGTATGGAGGGCCAGATATAGAAGGCTCCCACTACTTCCCACCCCCTGACTGCCCCCCTCAGAACTTCCCACCCATCCAACCCCACCCCGCTCCTTGTCCCCTGACCGCCCCCTCCCAGGTCCCCCACCCCTAACCGCCCCCCAGGACCCAACCCCTATCTAACCCCCCCGTACCCTGTCCCCCCCAGAACCTCTGCCCTATCCAACCACTCCCTGTTCCCCATCCCCTGACAGCTCCCCGGGACCCTGTGCCCCAGCCCCCTTACCATGCTGCTCAGAGCAGCATGTCTGGCAGCCGCACTGCGGCCAGAGCCAGATACGCTGCCCTGCATGAGCGTGCAGCCCTGTCGCCCAGAGTGCTGCCTGAGTGGCTGCGGGGGAGGGGCCGGGGGCTAGCCTCTGGGGCCAGGAGCTCAGGGGCCAGGCAGGACGGTCCCACAGGCTGTAGTTTGCCCACCTCTGGTATTAAGGTGAGCTATTACCAGCAGGAGTGGGGTGGGAGGGACCTTTTGTAGTGATAATCAAGGTGAGCCATTGTCAACTGCTGGAAATGGCCCACCTTGATTATCACTACAAAAAGGTGTCCCGTTCCTCCTTCGCCCCCTCCCCTCCGCTGGTAATAGCTCACCTTAAGTGATCACTCTGGTTACAGCATGTATGGTAACACCCATTGTTTCATGTTCTCTATGTATATAAATCTCCCCACTGTATTTTCCACTGAATGCATCCGATGAAGTGAGCTGTAGCTCACGTAAGCTTATGCTCAAATAAATTTGTTAGTCTCTAAGGTGCCACAAGGACGCCTTTTCTTTTTGCGAATACAGACTAACACAGCTGCTACTCTGAAACAACAAAAGGTTCTCTAGGACAGATTATGCCCTCAGCGATAACTGTACAAGCCTACAGTCTTCAGTAGGTTTAAGCAGGGTATGTCCCTGGAGGCATGAAGTCAAAAGAAAGTGAAGCATTCTTCTTCCAGTTTACTATAAAAAGGTACTGCTGTAAATAGATCAGTGGTTCTCAAAACTGACGGGCCACTTGAAAATTGCTGAGGGTCTTGGCAGACCACTTAATGATCTTTCCAAATGTTCTTTGTACTGTTAGCTAACTATTGTAAAGCGCTTTAGATAAGAGCGCTATACAAAAAAATCTTAAACATTTTTGTGTTCTACAAATAAAAGGGCACAACTCATTTTAATATCAGTACCTTACCTTTCTAATTTGATGGATGTGCCCTCTGTCCCCCACCATGGCAGCCCGCTGGGCTGGGAAGTGGGGGAGGGTCACTCCCTCTCTCCCCCAAAGCAGCAGCCCCCAAGCTAGGGCTGGAAAAGAGGGCTTCCTCTTCCCGGCAGTCACAGTCCCGGAGCTGGGGAAAGTCACCTTTTTCTGGCTGCCACAGCCCCACACGTCCCAGTTTTCCCCACCCCCTCTTCTCATCCCATTGCCCCTCCCACCTACCCTCCTATTCCCCCCCCCACCAAGGCCACCACCTCACCTTACATGTGTGTCTTCTCCAGGGTCCAGGCACCTAATTAGTGGAATCACGCCTGCACAGCTCCACTAATTAGGTGAGTGGCCCTTCGTTCTCTTGTGTACGGACACCCAGGCACGTACCTTAGTGCGAACTGTCTGTGGACCACAGTTTGAAAACCTCTGAAATAGATCATTTTTGACCTCCACAGAGCATTGCTACAAATTATGTTATTGGAAAGGCTAACACCATGCTTATGCCCTAAATTTCACAAAGCAATGAGTGTTAATAAAAAATCTTTAGGATCGTTAATATATAGATATGAGCCCATTAATACCACATAAAATAGGTGGTTTGATTTAGTCTCCCACAAATGCATTGACTAAACACCAGCAAATCAGGAAATGAATGAAGTGGCCTCAAGAGATTCAAATGCACACAGGATTTTTGGCCCCGTGACTTCATCAGTTTCCTGTCAAAACTTCAGCCTTCTCTAAACTGGCTTTTGCTACACCGGCTTTCGCTGTTGCCTTCTTTCTCATATACTAGAGAATGAGAAAAATATTAACCATTATAAACATCTCCCATGATGACTGCATTGTATATAGTTCAGAAAATTTCTTCTAGAGTCAGTGATTCAAAGATATGGTTGTTTGTATATAAATACTAAACAACAAGAGCTGTAAGAGAAATAGGGTGGAAATTGATATCTAGTATTCTTCTCTTAAAAAGGCAGAGTCATTGGGACTGGATTATTAGCAAGAGCATCCCCTCCTCCCCCTGCAATCTCCAGATTGAGACAGTTTGCTATTATTATGCCTATCCTAAGTGGATAAGGCTAGAAAAGTGACCTTTTTTAAAAAAAAAAAAAAAAACACACACATGTAGTTTATTTCACTTAACTTTTTCCTTCCCCTGAGCGGTATAATTATTCACATTCCCAACAATTGAGACATTTTCCTTCCTCATTTTTAAAATACCAATTTCTCCACAATTTTCAGAGTTGGGGGCTTGGGGGAGAAGGAGAAAGATGACTGTAAGATAATTTTCTCAAGGCTGAAGAATAGACCAGACAAGACTCCTTAGACTGTGTTAATACCACTCTCCATCAGGCTAATGGGATTGCTGTTGAGCAATACAAGTCACCCTTGTCTCACAGAGCTGAGCAGACTAAATCAAAAGCACTTGCTAGTTTGAGAGAGACCAGGAATCAAGGCTGTATCTATCTCCCACACACCTGTGTGGAACACTCAACAGGACACGTTCTACATTTCTGAACTGTGATATTTTCAGTTTGTTTTGATTTAAGTTATCAGCACGCATCCCAAAAGTCCTGGTAATAGATATTTATCTTGCAGGGTTTTTCCACCATGAAATACCATACCTCAACCATTTTCAAGTTGATCCTATGACTTCAATGCATTTGGAAAGGGAGTCTTGATTATTCGTAGTGAGCACATGACAGGAACAGCTTTGTAACATTTGGACTATGTTTTGGAAAAACAGTTGTGTACTTTAAATCATGTTTGATAAATATTTTAAAATATTTATAAAGGGTATAGAAAAGCAATTTTGAAACAAGTTCTATTTTTTGCTCATATGTTTTAAAACTCTGCTAGCAGAGTTTTAATATTGCTAATTTGTTAGTCTCTAAGGTGCCACAAGTACTACTTTTCTTCTAACAGGAAAGAGACTTAAGAAACCAGACCCCAAAAGATAGCTGCATTCTTCAAAGGCCTAAATTAATGGCTTTTTATGTGTGATACTCATTGTAATGTTTATCAATCAGCATGAGGCAACTGAAACCAAACAAGAAAGTGTCAGTCTTGTTCACCAATCATTTCTACATTACAAAAGAAGCTTGAAAACTAGTGGGAACTCCAGCCTTTCTACAAAGTGTTTTTGGGCTTAAAGCAGTGACAGCAGAACCACTGAAAATAGCAATTCCTCCATTTAAACGCAGCATTCATCTACCCAGATCATCCCCCCCCCCTCCGCCCTTCACCCATTTAAAGATTCCCAAGCTTCTCTTTTTACTGTTATGGTTACAGCGCAGAGGGAAGGGTTTAAACTTGGCAAAGTAACATGTAGCATCTGTAACCACATTTGCCTTGTGGGCATCGGAAGACGATGAATCCCACATTCCTGCCTTTGAAGCTATCCAAACGGCAGCTCGCAAGGCAGGGAGCTCGGAGAGGAGTTTCCTGGCTCTTTCCTGCCGAGCCGGGCCCGAGAACTCCCCGCGGAGGGAGACACGTAGGGCCGCGGCGAGCAGAGGGCAGATGTCATGTTTTGGCTGCCAGCGCCCCCGAAGGCGCCTCCCAGGCGGAGGTAGGTAGCGAGGTGCCCGCACCGACGCCCCTGCACGCACTGCAGGGAGCCAGGACTTCCCCGCCGGGCCCCACTGCAGGCAGGACCGAGCCGCCGCAGGCAGCGCGTCCCCTCCCGCGCCGGGCAGGACCCCCACCGCCAGAGGCAGCGCCCGGCCCAGGGGGCTCCGCAGGGCCGCCCGCCGCAGCGCGAGGCCGCCCAGGCCACTCACCGTCTCATGGCAGCGCGGAGGGAGGAGGCGCGGGGCGGCGGCGGGCCCGGGGCGCTAGAGGCGGGCAGCCCTCGCCATGGGGCGGCGGCGAGACCTCCCCGCGCCGCTGCGCTCTAATCACGGCGCTTCCCCTGGGCCAAGCCCGGCCGCATCCCCCCAGCCCTGCCCGCGGGGACTCGGCGGCGGACGACGACGGGGGAAGCGCACAGAGGGACGAGACGCCGGAGAGCCAAAGTTCCCCGCGGCGGCAGGAGGGGCCGGGATGCGGCTCCTGCGGCGGGAGTGGGAGGAGGAAGTGGCTGCTCCCCGCTCTGCCAATGGACGCCCGGCGCTGTAATTAATAACCAGGCACATCATTTCCTCCCGGCTCCAGCCCGGCGCGCTGCCCCGCCTCGCCCCCTGCCGGCCGGCCGGCGCGGCGCACCCTGCCCGGCCATGTTCGCAGCCCGGCGCCCGGCCGGCCCCTCCGCGCCCCGGGTGAGTGTAAAGTCGCCGGTGCCGGCCCCAGGGCAGACGCGGAATGCGGTGTAAACCCGGCTGATGTGGATTGAGTTTAATGCAGCCCGCCTGCAGCCATAGGCGGCGCCGCCTGGTTTAAGAGTGCCCCTGCCAGCCCCCAGCAGTCAGAAGCGTTGAGTCAGACCCCCACCAGAAGTCATGACATTGACTTGAAAAGTAATAACTTTAGCGGCCTCCCATGTCTGAGCCATTAGGATGCACTTTGGTCACACGCTCCAGCTTTCCTCTGCAATCAGGAGGGCTAGAAACCCGCTTTTTTAAAAGTGGAGGTGTATTGCCAGGACTCCAGGAGCCGTGACTTTAAGCAAAGCGCCAACTATTCCATGACTCAGCCTGAAATGGCAAGAGCTGGCCACACAACCACACTGTGTTTTGCTCCAGTTTAACTACATCTCTTAAAAACTGATTTAATGTTACACAGATGCAACTTTGGCTACAGACAAGTCCCCAGAGAGGGCACCCATAGAACTGCTCCGACAGCACCTCCACCAGAGAGCAGGTCAGGGGCACCTGATAGCTCGAGAGTACACACTCACACCAGGGAGCTGCCAGAGATATTCTGTTGTGCTCATGCACATTCATACCAGATGACAGGTTTCAGAGTAGCAACCGTGTTAGTCTGTATTCGCAAAAAGAAAAGGAGTACTTGTGGCACCTTAGAGACTAACCAATTTATTTGAGCATAAGCTTTCGTGAGCTACAGCTCACTTCATCAGATGCTCACGATGTAGCTCACAAAAGCTTATGCTCAAATAAATTGGTTAGTCTCTAAGGTGTCACAAGTATTCATACCAGAGAGACAAGTAGAAAACTTTTGAGGCAATGAGCCCCAACAGTACAGACAGTGTCATCACAGATCTTGTTTCCCTTTACTCCTTCAGCTTTGGATTCCTTTCTGCTCCTCTTGCCCCTGTTAAAGATCCTGCTCCTCTCTGGCTCCCGCAAAATGTACTGCAAATTGAACGGAAGAAATAATACATAGTACATGCAACTATCCTAAATCACAGGATGCGTTGAAATTGTGCATTCAGAGCTGCATTTCTTGACATTCAGGAGGCAGTGGGTGAGGAGGAGGGACAAGAGGGAAGGTGAGGGTACAAAGTCAGCATTCGTCCATGTTTCTGTGAACTAACTTAGGAACATTTGGCCAATTTCTGCCCTCAGGTACGCCTGCATCCCTATTAAAGGTACTGTGCAATGGGCTTGGGGAGCTGAGCTATAATTGGGGAAAGAATCACTAGACCAATGAGTCTGTTCCACTGGCAAGCACAGGTTACAGCCCCCCATAAAAGACACATCAGATAATTTGGTGCAGGATGTGCAGTAAAGTTTATAGGGCCATGCGTGAGGCAAGATGTATGGTAAACTCAGGATAACTGCCACAAAGAACAGGATATATTTATGGGGGTATAGGATGTCATTTTTGAGTAGTACACTTGGTTGGTTGTTACTACTTGGGAGCCAGGAGCTTTAGCATATGACAGGGAAATCTAGAAGGTTTTGTCATTAGGAAACAGAAAAGGATGGTCCCTCCCCCAATTCATCGCTCAGGATGGAGGGGGAGGACATAGGAGCATGTTAGGAGGTAATACCCACAAAGTGTGGGGAAGGAGGGCAGGACTATTCAGCTGGTTACTCAACATGCCTTGGACTGGCTCTGAACTGATTTAAAAATTTTATTAAAGCTAATGTTAAAATTATATAATATACAGGTTAAGGAAATAGTGTCTGCACCTCTATTACATTAGATTTAGCCAAGAAACATCAGGTGCCACATTTTCTCTCTTTTTCTACATTCAATATAAAGTCTCAACATGTTAGGTCAGGTCTACACTAAGGGTATGTCTAAACTGCAAAGAAAAACCTGCAACACCAACTCTCAGAGCCTGGGTCAATGGACTCAGGCTGCAAGGCTAAAATTGCAGTGAAGATATCTGGGCTTGAGCTGGAGCCTGGGCTCTGAAACTCGGGGAGTGGGGAGGGTTCCAGAGCCCAGGCTCCAATCTAAGCCCGAATGTCTGCACTGCTCTTTTTAGCCCCACAGCCTGAGCCTTGCAAGCCTGAATCAATTGACTCAGACTCCAAGACTTGGTGTCACAGGTTTTTCTTTGGAGTGTAGACATACCTTAAGAGTGCTTTGCCATTATACCTATACTTGTATATTATACTGGCGAAGCGCTCCACATGTGGACACAGCTTAGACCAGCAAAAACAATTTTGGCAGTCTAGCTTATTCCAGTCCCACTGAGCAAAACAAGCTATAATTGGCAAAAGATAAAATTGCCAGTATATCTATATCCACACTAGCAGCTTTCGCTGGCATGACAATTCCACCTTGTCACAACCCTGACCAATTTAACTATGCTGACAAAAGCTTGTCATATTGCTCTGCACTCAGATTCTTTCAGGTATGAGTTTATACCTGGAAGAATCTAATAGACAATTCCATAGGCTGCTCTGTTACCCAGGTTCATCTCAGGGAGATACAACCACATAAATTAAAAGCAGAATCTGGCCCCTAATATTGTTACTCATGGCCATTCTACACTTAACATTTTGCTGGCCTAGCTATGTCAGGAGTGTGAAAACAACACATCCCTAACCAACATAGTCACTCTGGCAGAAGCTCTAGGGCAAACACAGTTGTGCCAGCAAAAAAGTTCCTGTGCTGGCATAACTTATTTTGCTCAGAAAACTGGCATAAGCTATACCAGTTGGCCACATTAAGCTGCACCCACACTGGAGAGTTTTACCAACATAGCTGTACCACTATATTGCTATACCAGCAAACCCTTTCTAGTATAGACAAGGTCTCAGTGATATTTCCTCAATAAAAAATGTTTTTTATTAAACTTAGATTTGATATATGGGAGAGTAATCAAATAAAGATGGAATTTGTAGAGCAAAATGGAAATGTTGGCTGTAGTTCAGGAGACAGTTTGGAAAGTAGGAAAATGCAACATCTGGGGCTCATCACAAGAGGCAGTTTACAAACTCAGGATGGGGAAGAGGTTTTGGTGCTAATGAAAAAAATTGCTCATCTGGACTCTCTCTGGAATCTCACAACTAATTGCTTTAACAGGCAACGATCAACTAAAAATCATACCATTATAAAATGTGCAGTATAATGTTTTCGATTAGCGGTAAGTAGACACAATCATAAGAATAATATGAGCCACTTTGTTGATTGTTTTCTGTTTTCATAATCTCTGTACTAAAGAATGAAATATGCAAAAGTTGGATTCATCTTTTGACTGTCATCTGTTGCTGGCAAATTATTTCTTAGTTTCTTCCATCTTGTCACTGTAGACATGAAAAATAAATTAATAAATATTAATAAAACATATATAATGAACTTCACCACAGAATTAAATGTATTTATAACAACAAAATATTCTACCAACAGTTATGCTGGAGATTCTGGCAGTTATGTTGTTCTTTAGTAAGATCATAGAGGATCCTAGTTTAATTCATCCAATCAGTTGATCCATATGTCTGCCTCATGGTAATGCACTGAAGTGACTGAATAGGAAAATAAATTGATTCATGGATATTTTTGTAAATAAAAAAGACAAGTTTGGTTTCTGGGTTTATGTCATTTCTGGGTAGTTTTACAATCACTGAATACTCACATGAATCATGAAAGTTAGATGAATTTTAGCATGAATATTATTCACGAGTATTTGTAGCAGAAGTGTGTTATTTATTTGTAAATTATTCTCCCATTTAAAATGTTTGTCACCCACAGAGTGGAAACACTAACATTTATTTAGGTGACCAACCACACAATACAGATATTGAATTGTCAAAGTGAAAAGTTTGCAAATTACCCATAGTCTGAAAAATAATTGTCCAAACTATCCAGCGAATACACATATGGATAACTAATACAAAGAGAATTGAGCTCAGTTTTGTTAATGGTTCACTAAACCATGAGGCTTACTTCATAACAAATACAATTCATACTCAATAGTTCGACCTGCTCTGTAACAAATAACAAAGATACTTTTACTATGGTTACAGAACAGTAACCAGTTTTAATTTCTGAAATGAGTCCTTAATGTTTCTTTCTATAAATAATAATATACTTTGATCTGTTTCTGTAAACATCAGATAACTTATTTTAATTCACTTTAAATTGCAGCAGACTCTGGAGAAAGGTGCTTTTATGCTCAGTAGTGAGGCCCACAAAACCTGAATTATGTAGAAGCTGGTATAGAAAATCCTCTGACATGCAAACAAATGTCAGACAAAACATTATAGCTAATTTCCCTGAATGTTTAAGTGGATTAACCCCCAGCGAGGCAGCATGAACTCACACGCACTACACATGCTTGCACAATTTGGAAAATTAAAATGCGAGGAAACTATGATGTATCATGTCACCAGGTCTGTTTTTATTATTCATAATCCTCTGAGAACTCTTCAAGTAAGAGTGTTAATCCAAAGAGGAGAAAAACACATAACTTAATGATGCCAAGGATTACTTGTTCACATGGCCTGGTCTATGCTCAGTTTTTACACCAATGTAGGTCAGGCTCAAACTACAACAATATAAATACCTTTATATTGATACAACTGTGTCCACACCAATGGGTGGCACCAATTTAACTAAATCAGTTTTGCTACTGATTTAATTGGTGCAAAATCTGAGCCTAGACCAGGCCTACATGTTAAGCACAGATCAGTATCTGTACTGGGAGATCTCTGACTAACTAAGGGCTTGTCTACACTTATAGCACTGCAGCGGTGCAGCTGCACCAGTGCAGCTGTAACGCTTAGGCCCCGTCTACACTGGCAAGTTTCTGTACAGTAAAACGGGTTTCTGCCCTGTAACTCCCGAGGTGTACATGCTGCCAAGCCACTTAGTGCGCAGAAACTGTGCAGTTGTAGCACTCTAAAAAAACCACCCCGACGAGAGGCGTAGGCTACAGCGCTGCAGTGCCAGTGTAGACACCATGGCGATTACAGCGCTGCGATTGGCCTCCAGGAGGTGTCCCACAATGCCTGTTCTCACCTCTCTGGTCATTGATTTGAACTCTACTGCCCTCAGGTGACCAACAGTCATCCCCACCCCGTACATTCCTTTGCAAATTTGGAAGTCCCCTTCCTGTTTGCTCGGTGATGCATGCAGTGGTCTTAGCGCATCTTTCCAGGTGGCCATGCCTGCTCCACGCACCAGGTGATTCCCCGCTTGGAGCAATGCCAAGCTGCTGGACCTGATCGGGAATTTGGGGAGAGGAGGCTGTCCAGTCCCAGCTGCGCTCCAGCCATAGGAATTATGATACCTAGGGACAGATTTCACGATGCATGACAGAAAGGGGCCATGACTGGGACACACTGCAGTGTAGGGTAAAAGTGAAAGAGCTGCGGAACGCCTACCACGAGCTGCCAGTTCTACAAAAAGCTGGACATGATACTCGGTGGCGACCCCACCTCCACTGCGAAGGCCCCTGTGGATACTTCATTGGCTCATGTGCTAGTCGAGAGTGGACCAAGCCAGGAGGAGGAAATCTTGGATGAAGAGGGGAAGGGGGTCCCAGAGGCAGAGGATGGCTCAGGGGCCAGAGATGCATGCAGTCAGGAACTCTTTTCTACCCCGGAGGAGCCTAGCCAGTCACAGCAGTCGGATCTTGGTGAAGCACAAAGTGGAGAGGAGGCCCCTGGTAAGTGGATCTGATTTGGGGAATTGCTAAAGCGATTTGTTGGGGGCAGGAGAGTTGCAGAAAGCAGGCTTGTCTCCCACCACATGCCTAGTCTGAGTGGTGGAACAAGCTGTTGATAGACTCCCTCACTTCATGGGAATCTCCCTCAGAGATCTCCAGGAAACTCTCTTGGAGATACTGGGCAATCCGCCGCTGCAGGTTCCTTGGCAGAGCTGCTTTGTTTCTTGCCCCATTAACAGTAACTTTCCCATGCCACTGTGCCATCACGGGGGGCGGGGGAGGGGGGGACGACCATTGCTGCACACAGGTGAGCCACATAGGGGCCAGGGCGGAAGCCACAGGCTTGGAGAAGATCCTCCTTTGATTCCCTGCTCACCCTCAGCAGTGAGATATCTTCCATAATGATCACACCCTGTGGAAAGTGTGGAGACAGGAATGATTATCAAAGCCCCCCCCCCCCCCATACAGTGCTAGCTCTCCCCAAGAGCCACATGCCCAGCATACAGCAGGGTCCGAGAAGAGTGATTCACCCTGCCCCTGCAGCTACTCACCATTTTGGGGGGCTTGTGGCTCTTGTGTGCTTGCCTGGGGTCAGCCAGTTAGTGACAGGTGTGTGAGTACTGCCTGTGTTTTAAAGCACTGAATCAGTGTTGTGTATGTTGCAAACAATACTGCTTCTGTAAAATGATGCATTTAAACTTCACAGAGATGACCTTGGGAGGCCAGCCTCCCTTATCGGTGGTAGAACGGCTGTGCAGAATTAGAAAGCAGCCACGAAGAACTAAGGAGGACCTTCTGCATGAGGTTATGATGCACTCCGCTGCTGAGAAACAGGAATTGAAGGAGTGGCAGGACAACGAGAAGAGGGACCCAAAGGAGAACGTGGCACACCAGAATGAAGCCATGGAGCGGCTCATAAATGTTATGGAGCGCCAAGTAGACACGCTCCAGGAGATACTAGCTCTTCAAACTGAGCAACTCCGCGCCCGCCCTTCCCTGCAGCCACTGTCACAAAACTCTTTCCCATGTGCCTCCCACACACACACACCGCCAACACACTGTTATCAACTTCCTGGCTCCACTCTCTACCCACAGCATTCCACTCCTCCCTCCTCACAGTCCGGCAGTGTGTACTCCCACAACCCACTGCACTCCACACCCATCCCTCTGCGGTTTGGCCCTGCTGAAATACAGCACCCGCTGCATTGTGCTCCAAAGGAGAAGGTTGGGTGTTATCCCTGGACATACACAAATCTGTAGCCATCCTGGGACCACTCCTCCTCTGGAGACCTTCTCTTCCCCCATTCCTCACCCTGCTGATGTATTTTTGTTGTTTGACTCTCTCCTCTGGTTGTTGTCTTTTAATAAAAGAATTGTGTTATTTTGAAAGCAATCTTTATTCTATTAAGTGAGAGCAAAAAGAGCACTGCAAAGCAACATACAATTATATTAAACCCCCTTATTGCATCATGTGCACCAATCACCTCCTAGCATTACAAGCACTGCAATCCTGAGCATAGCAGCAAATATTAGTGGCTTTCAGCTTCAAATTGCTGCCTCAAGGCATCCCTGACACTTATGGCCCCGCACTGTGCCCCTCTAATAGCCCTGATCTCTGGCTGTTCAAACTCAGCCTCCAGGCGCTGAGCCTCTCTGGTCCAGCCCTGAGTGAAGCCTTCACCCTTCCCTTCACAAATATTATGGAGCGTACAGCATGTGGCTATAAGCATAGGAATATTGTCATCGGCCCAATTCCCATACAGGCATCACCAGCGGGCTTTTAAACAATCAAATGCACACTCAATATTCTGCACTTGCTCAACCTGTTGTTGAACCGCTCCTTGCTGCTGTCAAGTTGCCCCGTGTATGGCTTCATAAGCCATGGCGTTAAGGGGTAGGCGGGGTCTCCGAGGATCACAATAGGCATTTCGACTTCCCCTACGGTGATGTTCTGGTCCAGGAAGAAGGTCCCCGCTTGGAGCTTCTTGAACAGGCCAGTGTTCTGAAAGATGCGTGCATCGTGCACCTTTCCGGACCAGCCTGTGTTAATGTACGTGAAATGCCCACTGTGATCCACAAGCGCCTGGAGAACCATTGAGAAATATCCCTTGCAATTAATGTACTCAGTGGCTAGGTTGTCTGGTGCCAGAATTGGAATATGCATGACATCTATCGCCCCTCTGCAATTAGGGAAGCCCATTTGTGCAAAATCATCCACAATGTCATGCATGTTGCCCAGAGTCATGATCTTTTGGAGCAGGATGCGATTAATGGCCCTGCACAAGTCCATCAACACAACTCTAACGGTCGAATTTCCCACTTCGAACTGGTTAGCGACCAATCGGTAGCAGTTTGGAGTAGCCAGCTTCCACAGTGTACTCACCATGCTCTTCTCCAGTGACAGGGCAGCTCTCATTCTCATGTCCTTGCGCCACAGGGCTGGGGCGAGCTCATCACACAGTCCCATGAATGTGGCTTTCCTCATGCGAAAGTTCTGCAGCCACTCTCATCATCCCAGACGTGACCCCACCACTCAGTGCTTGTTTCCCGACCCAAAAACGTCATTCCACTGTGGTCAGCACCGCCATGAATGCCACAAGCAATCTAGTGTCGTAGCTACTCTGCATGGCGAGATCAACGTCACACTCCTCTTGCCTTTGTAGTTTAAGGAATAACTCCACTGCCATTTGTAACGTGTTGGTCAGAGCGAGCAGCATACTGGTCAGCAGTTCAGGATCCACTCCTGCAGCCCGAAGAGGCAGGGTGTGCAGTACACAAACCGTTGAAAGATGGCGCCAAATGTGGATGAAAGCACAGGGATTGCCGGGATGTGAAGCAATGCATCACGGGGCATTGGGACATGACCCAGGATGCCCCACGACCCCCTCCGCCTTCCCATAAGTCTTAGCAGCAAAAGAGAAAGAGGTGCTCTGTGGGTTAGCTGCCCAGAGTGCACCACTGCAAGTGCCGCAAGTGTGAACACGCTATTGCGCAGGCAGCTGTCAGTGTATACACACAACAAAAGGTTTTCCTTTTGCGCTCTCTGAGCGGCGCTGTAACTGCTGGCACTGTAACTGCCAGTGTAGACATGCCCTTAGCTTCTCCTGTTGGCGTAGTTAATCCACCTTCCCGAGGGGTGGTAGCTATGTCAAAAGGAAAAGCACTCCCAGTAACATAACACTGTCTCCACCAGGGATTAGGTCAGTATAACTAGGTCGCTCAGGGGGGTGTGGACTTCCCACACCCCTGAGCGACCTCGTTATACTGACAGAAGTTTGTAGTGTAGACAGGGTTAACTCTTTAAAACACAAACCTAAATGAACTAGATGTTGATCTTAGCTACACTTAATTAATACCAGTGAAGCACTTGAAAGTGAAGGGGGAAACAAAATACAAAGTATTAAACAAATCTGAAAGACTCGGAGCAGACAAAATGGCAGGAATGCCCCAAACACTACTATCCTCCTTTTTGCACTCCATGTATCTTCCTAGCCCTAGTTCAGTCATAGCTAACATGATTCTGTTGCTAAGAGAAGTATATAGGGTTTTAAAACAACTACATAGATCCACTGGCCAAAATCCAGGCAATGAATATGTCTACACTACTGAGACTATACCGGCATAACTCCCAATTTAAACACAGCGTACTTCAATAGAAGGGGGTTTTTTTTGTGTCAGTGTAGGAACGAAACACCATGTCCCTAAACAACATTAGCTATGTCGATTTTGTTGTTACAGCCATGTTCCTGGTGGGGAGAAAGGTGTTTTTCACACCTCTGACTGACATAGCTACATTGGTATAAGTTTTAAATGTAGACCAGGCCCTAGAACAGAAGCAGCAGGTCTATTGTATATGCGGACCTATAGAGGCAACCTCTGAGGCTGTCTACAGTGGGAAAATTCAGGCCTCTGATTCTTCATGGGTCATAGAATGGGTGATGGGTAAGTTGTAGGGTAGACAGGATTCAGGGGTTTTTACCACTGTGCTGTCTAACCTGTCACAGTGATTAAAAAAAAGTCTGAGCCCTGTCTACACTATACCTACTACCATTAGGGCTGCACTGGTGGAGAAATTCAGGTTCCAATTTTCCAAGTTTAGACAAGGGCAGAAAGGCTGCAGAGGTGTTCCATGGCTTGGCCCATAGCTGGGAGAACGATTTTGTCCTTCCTTTCCCTATGTAGTTCCTTTGTGTTCAGCCCATTTCCCTGTACTCTGACTGGAACCAAATATGTTTTAATAGAGAAATTGCTAATAATGCCTTTAAAATCAATACAGGTAAGTCTAGATTTCAGGTAAAAGCCAGTAATTTTCCATAATACACTGCCAAATATTGCAGGGTGTGATATTCAAGTAGGTTGTGTGCGCACGTCCCAGATGAGAAAATACAACTCCAGCACAGATAATTTTCAAAAATAACCTAAAGTTAGGCTCCTACATCCATATTTAGGCACCAAAGTAAATAGCCACATTTTCAAAAGCACCCAGTGTCTCCAAGAGTTCAGTAGCTCCCAGCGAGGTTCCACGGGAGCTGTTGGCTACTCAGCACTTTTGAAAATCTGGCTACTTATTTAGGAGCCTAACTTCAGGAACTTGTTTTTCAAAATCTTGGTTGAAGAGCTTAACGTGCTTGTAATAAACAGGGTAATAGTCTTGGATTAAAAACCACTTCTGCCGAATGACAGGTTTCAAGAGATTTCCTATGAAAAGTGGGAACTGCAGCTAGTAAGAAAAATTTTGCATGATGGAGTTTCCATTCACTTTTGGCTTTTAGTAGATTGACTGGAGGTTCACAGACATTGATAACCAGCTAATCCACACAGCACAACTGTGCGGGAAACAGTCCTATAGTCGAGAGTAAACAATGTACCCACTTCTCCTTTGGTCAGCTTACCCACTTCTATTTTCACAGCTACACCATTGCAGGGGAAAACTGAGGTTAAGTGACTTATTCAAAGCCAAGTAAGGAATTGGTGTTAGAACCAGAATTAGAACTCAGCGGTTTCTGGCTTGCTATCTAGTGTAACTAGATCACATGTCATTTACATCCAGCTGATTTTATAGTGAATAGTAGAGTGGAAGAAAGAAATATGTAGGTGAATGAATCTCAGCATAAGCCATATACAGGTATGGTATTTATCGTTCCTTTGAGTATAACTTTCTACACATCATTATCGATAACTCCCTAGAAATTTGAAACTAAATTTTGACTCCTGAAAGTTTTTCCTCTATTGATGTGACTTATTATTGCATTAGGGTTGATCAAAAGTGCTCAGCTGTTATTACATATTTGATTATTATTTTTTTTTTTTCTTTCCTTAGAAAAAACAGCATTGAAACCTATGTTAAAAAATCACAAATCACCCATGTATTCAGTGGCCAGAGAAAATGGCTTGGAGTCAGGAGATGTGTTCCGGAGTCTGCCACTTATTTGCTTTGTGATCCTAGGCAAACTCACAATCTCTCCATGCCTCATTTTCCTCGCTAGTAAAATGGGGATAATGATAATAATTTTGTAGATCCTTTGATGAAAGGTTCTGTAAATTTGCAGTGTGTGTACATGGACTTTTCAATCACAAAGAGAGAATAAAAGGCAAGATTAAATTCTGTATCTCTCAACCTTGACAATGTCCCTTGAAGATAATCCTTTTTTTCCCACACAGTGTTCTGTACATCACTTTCTCCTACAGAATGTTTGCATTCCTAAGGGTTTAATAATGGTATATAGATGTGAAAGGGGTACTAAAATTCCCATTCAATGAGTTCAGAACAGCCCCACTAATTTTACTGCAGCTGTTATATTGCTTAGAGCTATATAACCCCTAGAAAACAACTTCAAACAGGATGTCACTACTTACATTTTGCTGTGGCATCACGTCCACAATCCTGTAGTATTTTCACGTGCAAAACTGTATTGACTTCATGTGCAGAACAAGTGCAGGATCACACCTCTTTTCAGTGCCGGGTTTACAATGGCGCCAGGGGCTCCATGGAGCTGGGCCTATGCTCAGAAGGGGCCCTAGCCTCCTCCGCTTGCACTGGCTCCCCACCCCCACCCACCATTTTTTCCTCTTGACCTGCCTGGCAGCTGGCCAAGGGCTCCTCTCCACCCCATGGCCTCCCTGCCAGCTTCTCTCTTCCCCCTGGCCGGACCCCACTGCACCTCCAGCTGCAGGCCTGTGGGGCCCCACCTGTTTCCCCGGAGAAGCCTGGCCAGTCTCGGCCGGTTGGGGGAGGGCAGTGTGGGGGGCTTAGTTGGACCCCTCCAGACAAATGGGTCCTGATGGAGCCCGGCAGGGGCAGGCCCTGGCCTGGCTGATCGCGCCACTTCCGAGGGGCTGGAGTGATTCCCCACCCCGTGTCCAGCTCTGGCTGCACTGGCAGTTCAGCCCGGCAAACACAGTTACCTCCCAGCAGGGCCGGTGAATGGGGCCGGGAGGCAGGGCTTGGGGGAGTGGGTCTCTAGAGGGCCTGGAGAGGGTGCTGGGCTGTGAGGGGGCGGGGAAGATCTGTGTGTTGGGGCACCAGGGAGTGGAGGTTCTGTGCGGGGTGCTGGACAGTTGTGGTGTTGTGCTGGGCATTTGTGGCAGGGTCCGGGGGGGAGGGAGGGCTTTGGCCATAGGGAATCGGGGGTGTATGTGTGTTCTGGTGTTGGGCTGTGTGGCATGGCATGGGCCCACCCCTGAGGGGAAGGGGCACGCTGGCAGGACAGGGCTGGGCTGACCACTCTGCTTCTGACAACTGCTGGTTTGTAAATAGTGCCTTTGCGCTGGGTGGAGCGAGGCTGCCCTTGCCATGCCATATTGCCCCTGACTGGCCCCTCGCTCTGGGGACCGACCCCCCCCCCCTCCCTGCGCCATACTCCATTGCCCCCATGGGGGAGCCCACATGTTTGGCGCTGAGCTCACCAAAGGTTAATCCAGCCCTGCCCCTTTTCACATATATTTGCTGGATCCCCGGCTTATAGATTTATAATCCTCAATGAAATTAGTGGAAGTTTTGCATACACAAGAACTGGTGGAGTTATAATAGTGGAGAAGAAATGTTTCCAAATTTTCCCACTATTAATATTTAGCATTTCTAACGTGTATTATCCTTAATTGTTACTATATGGGCCCAGCTCTGGTCCCTCTGAAACAAATGACAAAAATTCCATAGAATTTAACAGAAGCAGGATCAGGCCATTCAAGAATAACAAACTTTATTAAATCAGGTGAGGTGTCTGTGCTTCCACAGTTTTTATTAGTTCCCAATGTTTTCTCAATATTGTTTCAAATTTAAAATGTTATAATATTCATCAGGCCCCAAAAGCACTGAGGAGCTTTCAGGGCAGGCCCAGAACCTCAAAAGATGCCTGACTCCCACAAATAACTTTGAGGATCTGGGCCACTGTCTTCATATAGGGTTTATGAAGCACAATGGGGTCCTAAGGTAGATGGTAATACAAATATATAGGGGCTGATTTTGCCACCTTTGCTCATGTTGAATAGTATCTTAGACCCTGATACTGCAAGCACTTATCCATCTGAGTAGCTTTACTTATGTGAGTAGTGCCACTGATTTCAGTGGAACTACTTGAGGAGTAAGGAACAATTCAATCTGAGCATGGGGGCAGAATTAGACTCCAAATAATAAATAAATAATAACGATAATCTGTGATTGTTCTTAATTCACCTTTGCTTTGCAAAAATGGCACTTATTATTAAATTAAGCAAAACCATGTTCTCATAACATTAGCAGAATAACTGTCATTTTCATTCCATTTTTTAAAATAACACTTGCTTTGCTTTATAGACTCATCACAGACCATATTTTGTTTTTACGAAAACACTCCCCAAAATGCATTCAAGTTCTATAACTATAGAAGTTTTCTCTACAAAGCTATACACCTTCTCTTTTTTATGTTCTTGGTGTTATGCAGGAACAGCCAAATGTAATTTATTGAAATTATGTCAAAAAATAAATGATTAAAATTGTTCCCCCGCTGGGTACGAGAATTCATACAGTTGAGTCACAGTATATGCTGCTGAAAATATGGGGTTATAATGAAAACAGTAACAAACTTTTTACCATTGGAAACAACTAGTCTATAATACTAGGGATCTGATCGCTTAGAACTAACTTAATATCTGCTAAAAGTAATAGGGCAAGACTCACTATATAGCAAAATTCTGCACTTACAAACTTCTTCTCCATCAGCAGCTTGCAGTGTAAAATTAACAGGACACTGTTTTCCTTTACATGGAGTTTTCAGAGGACATCCTACATCAACAGAATGCTTTTGAAGAGCAGAACGAAACCCATTGCTTTATGGGGCTCTGTGGTACTTAGGGATGTGGTCAGCCTCGCCTTGTTTGTTCCTGAAGGTGTATATTCTGTGCACTGTCCAATTCCAACTCAGCATGCACTGTTTGTTTACCTCTAGTCCTTTTGGCTTAGTCATGCCCATTCCCATTCCAACTTGGCTAAAGAAGGTGCTTTCTTTGGCTACTGCTTCTATCATTTGGCATTTAAACATGCACTAGATCTCTCATTGGTAACATTTACAGGAGCAAAATATTTAGGGTCTAAGGCTTCGAACACATGTTTTTAGTGTCCCATTGCCAAGCACAGCTGAAAGTCCCATAAATTGATCTCTGTATTCACTTATGATCCTTGTCATCAAACAGAACTTCATCTTTAGTTATATCATGATAAGTAAGAGTTGGCAGAAGTGGTTATTTCTGATTAGTAGTTCACCAGTATATCACCCCATTCAATGGGTGCTGAAACCTAGGACACTTTTAAGGGACTCATCAGAAACTATTGGACTAGATCCACAAAGAGAACTTAGACTCAGCGCTGCACAACACCTAACTTAGGTGCTCTGCTACACAGTGGAATCCATACCTGTGGTTTAGGTGCCTAAACTCCCTATAAAATGCATGGGAAGAGTTAGACTCCTAAGAATGAGATTCACAAAAGCCAACAATTTGTGTGGGGAACCACCTAAACTAGCCAATGGGAAAAGCCCCACCCTCAAAACAAGTTAGGTACCTAATAGGAGGTGCTCCCCTCTGCTTGGGATTCACAGTCATGAACCCTCCCCTGGAGTTGGGTGCCCAAGCCAAGTCATTCCTTTATCACAGTGATGGGAGGGTGATGGAGCACTTTACCCAATAGCCCAGTGGTCAGAGCACTCACAATGGATGTTTAAGTCACCTGATATGGAAGAGGGACTTGAACCCAGGCCTCCTACTTTGCAGGTTACTCTTCTAATCACTGGATTATAGGCTATTTTGGGGGGCTGGACTCTCTCCATAACTCTATTGAAACTGTTCCACTTTGTATGAAACACTTAAATAGTCATTGGGCCAGAGAATGAGTGAGAATGACTGCATAGCCCGCTCACTTGGGAGACCCAGGTTCCTGACCCTGGTACAATGTCTGTCAAAGACCCATATCCCAGGTGAGTGCCCTATCCAATGTGCTATTTGGTAATCAACCAAACAACACAGTAATAATATATATGATGGCAAGACAGGTGGTATATAAAACAGAAGTAACAAATCACCTATAGAAAACACCAGGAGGCCCACAACAGCAAGCCAGGTTTTCCATGGTTTTGTTCGAGTATCTCTTGAATATGGATTGCCCTTATCCTGCTTTATAAACCAACTGCCAGGATTGCTGATACAACTTTATCTAGACCAACAGGCTGAAGAGGTTATTGAGATGATTATGTCATTCCCAAACTGCTTTGATAATGTTTATGAAAGCCTCTCTTATCATAGGTCATAGGAGTGGTAGTGGCAACTAACTAGTTGGTGACCTGGTCTACGCTTAAAAATTAGATCAACCTAGCTAAGTCACTCAGGGCTGTGAAAAATTTCACACAACGAGCACCACAGTTAGGTCAACCTAGCCCCCAGTGTACATGTGGCTAGTTAACTAAAGGATTCTTTCATTGACCTAGCTGACACTTCTCACAGAGAGGTTGATTAACTATATTGACAGAACAACTGTTCTGAACTTCCATTGATGTAAGACATGACTAAGCTATGCCACCACAATGGTACAGCTGCAGTTCCATAGCTGTGCTGCTGTAGCATACACAAACCCTTACTCCATGCGATTCATGATCTAGGATCTGATCCTGCATTCCTTGTGCACCAGAGCACAAGATATGTAGGGTTTATTCCTTAAAAGTGGAGACAGACTCAGTGTTGTGGAAGAAACAGAGAGTTTGTTCATTTTAGATTAGGAAGCAATCTCCCAACAAAGAGTTAAAATCTTAAAGGATAACCCATAGTGAAGGACAGGCCAGTTCACTTAAGAAGCAATTAAGATAATCAACAGTGAATAAGGAGATGCTGCTTTTTGCAGTTTCATAAATGCCATCAAACCAGGGACGGGCTCCCCTGTTGTAGCACAGTCTAACACTAATCAAGACACAGCAGGGAAGCGCTGAATGGATGAAAAGTGAGTTCCAAGTTGTCAGATGGCTTCCTTTAGGAGAGGCCAGGCAACCTTAGGCAAACCAAGTTCACAGTCAGAGAAACTGGAGCTGGAAAAGATTTACGGTCATCTAATCTATGCAGGGTTGTTAGAGAAAATAGTGAGGGTGTAGATAAAAAAAGAGATAACAACACCCCTCACAAATACTTAGTAACAAATGGACAAGGGCACTTGTTTAAAAAAGTAGAGTATTGTATCTAAATTATAACATGTTAGTCACTCCAGTGTGTGAATATTGGTCTTTCAGCCAGCACATGCATACACTCACATATATACACAAACTATGTCTAGACTAGAAAAGCAGGTCATATTTACCAACCCACTAACACACACATTTTAAAGCAGTGTTTAATACCTTTTAAAACATTTTAACTGGCCATGACCATAGAAGGGAGCTTTGATCTGGAGCAGGGCTGCAATGCATCCCTGTGCTGCATATGAGATCTTTTGGCTTCACCACTGCAGCTTGTAAATTCTTTGAACCAAGCTTACACACCCATCTGTGTATGGTACAAAGATATCTATGATCAATTCCAAAGTCTGCAGTCGCACAGTACTCTTCAGAAGTGATGCACACTGTGCAGGTTTGCACAAGTTAAGCATACAAAGATCGGTTCAAAGAACTTACCGGTTCCAATGGTGTTGCTAACAGAGTTCATACACACTGCAGGTCTGCAGACTTGTTCTGGTGGATAGCACTGACAGCCTCTGGTATGAAGCCAGCAGAACTTGTGAGCTCCAAATAGCTCTAGAATTATTCTTTTCTTTTAAAAAAATTAAAACAAAAACCTAGCAATGAAATTAAAAGCAAAACAAAAACCCAAAACCCAACCTATGTTCATGCAACACTGAAGTGGTGAAGTCAAGATTACAAAAATGTTGCAAGAGAATTGCTTTGTTTTGTTATTATTTCTGTTCTTCCTGTTAAAGGCGTAACTCATTGTTGCACTGTAAGGTCCCAGTCCATCTCCTATTAAATTCAAGGGAAAGTCTTCCACTGACTTCTGTGGGAGTGGGATTATGTCCTTAGTCATTATGCCAGAATTTGAAAAAGCTTGTGCAGGCACAAGTAGCTACAGCTGCAGCTCTGTGTATGTTTGGGGGCTGTGGGGATTTTCAGAACAGAGTGCTGTGTGCTCTAGGGACAGAGTTTTCACAGACAGCTAGTCAAGGACATGGTTAAGAGACTCATTTGGGATTTTCCAAAGTGTTCTCAGCCATCTGCCGCTGGTCTTGATGTATCAGGGGGCTTGGCCCAGAGCAGACTTTACAGAGGACAGACTCTGGGCCAAAGTACTTAAGTAACAAACAAAAATCACAAGCTCAGTCACAATTTATTTACTGCTTCCCTAGTCTTCACGGCCACATGACCTTTCTTAGCAGCAGTTCTGAAATGGAACTTCTGATCCAAATACCCCATGATTTCGAGAAAGTCTAGAACCATATCCGAATTTTACTGCTCAGTTCACTATATTTCTTCTTCGCTTTAGGTTTAAAAATAAAATCTGTTGCAGATGTTGTTGCTTGTGATATGTGGTAAGTTTAAAACAATGCCATCACTTCGGAGCAGTATTGGTGTCAACAGCCATAGCCTTACTCTGTGAAAGCTTGAATAGGAATAATCAAATTATGATCTTTAAAAAATTCCTCAGGGAGAAATGGAACCCAATGTCCAGCTTCCTTCCCCTGCTGGACCATGCCTCCAGAGGAATGTCAGTACTGCACACAGCTTGCTCCCCTCTGACAGCCCATGAAACAAGATGAACAATGGGAGCTATCATACTTAGCAATTTTCTTAAAGCCCCAGGTCCTGGAGTCATTTGATTAGGTGACAACCACAGCCTTCATTTAAATTAAAAAAAAAAAAAAAGGTTCTGGCCCTCAGGCTATGTCTACACTAGCACTTTTGTCAGTATAACTTATGTCGCTCAGGGGTGTGTAAAAACACACACCGAGTGACACAAGTTACAGCAACAGAAGCGCTGGTGTCAACAGCACTATGTCAGCAGGAGAGCTTCTCCCACTGACATAGCTACCGCCGCTCATTTGGGGGTGGCTTAATTACATCAACAGGAAAACTCTCCCATCAGCTTAAAGCAGCTACTCGGGAGATCTTACAGCAGCACAGCTGCATCGGTACAGCAATGCTGCTGTAAGCTCTCTAGGGTATACATGGTCTCAGTTGCGGAGAAAAGCTTGAAAAACATGAACCCTAAAGGCTCAAAACCCAGAATGCAACTGTCTAAAAATCTCATATTTTTTAAGCCAATCTCCTGATTTTGGGGGCCTGACTCATGATCTCTGAGCACTTGAAGTTGGTGTTACTGAAACCACTCCCACTGAAGCAGCAGGAATCACTAGGGATCCTGGCTGCTAAAGCCCTTTTTCCATCGATTAATCCATCCTAGAAATTCTTGGGGATAGAAAGAGCCATTAATGGCCTGCTGTCTCATTGTCACAGGGACAGATCTTCAGACAATGGCAAACTCTTCCAGCTAGCTTACGATTCCTTCTGCTATAAAGCACTGACCTTATTCCACTGTGCACAAGATGAGCACAACCTGCACTGCATGTTCTGAAAGCAACCTCAGTGTGATTGGAAACAGTTCTTGACACTGTCTCTTCATTTTGAAAAAGGAGGCATGAAAAAGAGAAATGGACCAAAGCTGTTAGGTTTGGACCTAGGAGCTGGGGGTGGGGGAAGAAAATCAGATACAGGGGCATGGTGCATCTCATTATAGTGACCTGAGGCTTCTGTCAAATTTGGATTCAGGTTCAAATATCTCCAAAGTACAAGGTTTGGGTTCAGGCAAATAGAGTAAAACTCCCCAACGTCTCTGGATGAAGTAAAGTATAAGAAGAGAATGAACTCCACTGAGAAGAGAGTCATTATAAATCAAATCACTCAGACGCCATTTTTATTTTCTTCTCTCCAGTAGCTGATTAAGTAGCTGGCAAAAGGAAGAAATGTAATTTGTCATCTGACTAGGGACAAGAAACTGAAGTCTGCTTGCCGTGATGTTTCTGAACAGCTGGAAAAGAAAAGAGATAAAATCTCTGTTACTAATTTAATATTGGACATGTCAAAAATAACCCAGCAGTATATCAAAAGGCAGACAGAGTAAACTAGCTAAGGGGGTAGAGCCTGCTGTGAGATATTATTATACTTTATTTAAAGTGAGATGGAAGGTCCAAGATTTCTGTAAATCTTCTGTGACTGGCACATACCTGGTTATAGCCTTGATTAAGTCGCTCTCTCGGAGTAGCCCAAAATGATCTAGCAGGCAGCTATCTTTATATAATCCAATAGGACCCTTTTTTGGTAGTGTAATTGTTGCATGCCTGGTAGAGCATGGTTTAAATATACTGCGGTCTATACCAAACTATCACTGCTACAACTTAGCTGTGAAAGGTATTTGAGTGAGCTGAACAGAGAGGATCGGGGGAGTGGTTATAAACAGCTATATAGCATCTCCTCAGCAGGGCAGCTGTTTGAAGCAGATAGGAATGTCAGCATGAAAGAAGTAATGGATCCAGATCATCTCTGTCAAACGGGATGTTTTGCTCCACTAGTTTTACAGAGATTTATTTGCCTTAGGCTTATTCTTATAAAGTAATCAGAAACCTTATGCATTTTGGTTTAAACATGGGACACACCTGGGTGCTAAAACCACAGTACTAAATGAGAAGCCACTTCCAATTTTAGTCAACCAAGAGGTGTATGAGAACAGATGCAGAAAAAATATACTACATACACTCTTAATACCATTACCACATTGCAACCCTAAGTGATAGAATGCTTGGGAATCAGAGGAGTTAGCAGCTCATATAGAAGTTGTCCAGATATTCTGTCTAATATGGGTTATGTTATGTTGCAAGTGTTGGGATCAGCGTGACTAAAGCTCCTCTGTGGATTCATTTGTAGGATATCAGTTTTGGTGCTGACATACATAATGAAATTACCTTTGATTCATTCCATGAAATGAAATATGGGTCCTGAGATATTTGAGCCAATGGAGTTGTACCCAGGGCCCGCTCCAGCTTGTTTGCCACCCCAAGCGGTGAAGGAAAAAAACAAACAAACCAAGCCTGGTTGAACAGCCGCCGAAGAGGAAAAGAGGGACTGCAGGGCCTGCCGAATTGCCGCCAAAGACCCGGACGTGCCGCCCCTTTCTATTGGCCGCCTCAGGCACCTGCTTTCTTCGCTGGTGCCTGGAGCCGGCCCTGGTTGTACCAGAGTGAAACTGGGGTAACAGATACATAATTCCGACCACTCACCAAAGTTCAGAGGGCCAGCTCAACATGAATCTTGTTCAATGGTGATGAGTGGATATGCAAAAGGAGCTTCTTCCTACCCTTTTCTTACTAGCTTTGCATTGTGATGTATCTCCTCCACGAAGACGGCAGTGGAGACCGCATGCCTGTGCCAAAATACAGTACTGTCCACCCCAAGCATTCAAAAACTACAAGTCAGGACCCCGAAAATCTTGAGATTGGCTTAAGAATCACAAAATTAAAAAATCCACAATACATTTTGGTCTCTTTTCATTTACCTTCATTTAAAAAAAAATTTTTTTTTAAGGATACACCAGGGACATGTTTTCAAGCTTTTCTCCACAACCATAAGGGCTAAAAATGTACTTTAAAAAAAAGAGCTGACATTCTCAATTATTGGCATGAGTCCAGGAGATGGGGTTTAAAGGAATATACCAAATATTACAAGACTTGTGAGAACATTGTAAGAGTTGGCATCACTGATTCTGGAGTAAGTCTACCCTGCAGAGATAATCTGGGCTCTTACCCTGGGTTTAGACCTAAGCCCCTCTACCATGCACACAGTCAGACAGGATTCATTTAACCTTCCAGGTTAAAAGGAAGGTTCATTTTGACTTGACTGTTTGTGCATGAGAAACTTTATTAAGAAGGATTGGTGGTTTGACCACAGCAGCACCAAGCTTTCCTAAGTGTAGCCAAAATGGAGGTATTCACCTGCCCACTGAAATCCAAACTGTACCTTTGGAAGTGAGTGAAGGTGCTTGTTTAATTCCATGCTCATTTTACCTTCTGCAGAATTCCTTCAGCTCCAAGACAAAAGGAGAAAGAAAATGGTACAGCCCACCCAAACTAGGATGGGGGCTAAAAGGACAACAGACCATGCAATCAAGAGTTCAGTGCTGGGACCATTAGCGAATAAATGATTAATAGATTGTATGAGCCACCTTGATTAATTGATCGTTCACCCAATCAGCTAAAATGGAGCAAGAGTACTCAGAAAAACCCAGGCAAGGGTTTAAATTAATGATAGTGGGGAGCAAGGAGCCAAGCTGAATCCCATCTCCTTCTGGCTGGCCAGTCGGTGGCAAAGCACCCACTAGTAGGCCCTGCATACAATTCCCACTCCATCCCCCACCCCAGTGTGAGACTTTCCTGAACCCTGCAGATCCAATCAAGTCTCCCAGTCCCACCCATTAAGACAGGAGGGTGGCAGTCACTGCAGAGCAATTCATTGGTAGTCCCACTCTCATAATCATGTCAGGGAGTGACATGAGCCTTTGCTGCAGCCTAAGCAGGGTACAGCAAAGGCCACTTTTTAAAAATTATGACTTTTAAATTATTTTTAATTATTTGCTTGTTCAGGATGGGATGTAGCATTTGTTGGTTTGTTCTTATCTCCCTTGATCCTTATCTCCCCATAGTTTTCCTCATATATACAATACAGTAATACACAGTATTCATAGCTTTTGAATGTAAGAAAAAGGCCAGTGGTGGACACAGCCTTACAGAGCACAGCGACACCCCTCGACATCACAGCACACTGCACAATTATGTGAATTTTAAAAGAGTACTATGTTCACATGAAGACCTACAGTTTAATAGGAAGAAAGGCTGCACTGGAATTTAGCTGGGACACTAGGAACTTTATTAATATTGGAATATTAAATGACCACAGATGGCTAGAAGCTCAGTTTTGTGTCTCAAACATACCACCTCCAACGCAACTCCTGTCCAGTACTGACAAAGAAGGAGGAGTGTCATTTTTTGACTCACCCACTCCACTTCATCTAGCCCCTAAATTTTCCTTGGAGTCCTCCCACCCCAGGCCAAACTCTGCTTCGCTTTTGGGATCTGACAAAAATATAGCACTAGGCAAGCTGGGCATACTTGGAAGAGCTCTCCCATCTCCCTCCTGAGCTGGCCCTCCTGGTAGATAGGACCTGCCCAGTATGAATAATCCTCTTTTCTATCTAAGGAAATCATGTTTAAATTCCTTCACAGTTTGTCGGTCTGGTCTGGTTTCTGCCAGCAAACTCTTTTCTTTCCTCATTTTCTGATGATAATTATTGATATTTTTGACTGGATAGATACTTAAAACCCCGGTCAGTCATGAACCCTTCCCTGGTATTTGGGCACCAGCAGTTCTGAAATTAGTTATGAAAAAGAAATAATATTGAATAGGGACAGCAGCAGTGAAATCTAAGCTAATGTTGCTATGGTAGCCAGCAGCAACTACATTTGCTTAGAGCTGAAGGGTAAACAATTGGTTGTAGCTGGAGAAGGCTGGATGCTGACTAATATACACTAAAATTGAGGAAGTGGGGGGGAAGAAAATAAAAGCCAAGAGCTTTCCTGGATGAATCTCTTCTGTAACTTTGATCCATTTAATTAGAATCCGAATAGAACTTCAGCACAGTTTTTTTGTGTTTCAATTTGATACAAGCAGTACAGTAATTTCAGGCCACAGTCCAGGTCATCAGCAGCAATAAGATGCCATAACAGGGCCTACTTTAAGTATTTTTTCCACTGCCACTAACATAGGTGGAGGAGAGGCAGAGGTTTGTAGGCTGTAAAGCTCTAGAATGTAAGAGCAGGCTTTTAATCAGCTGCAATTTTTAATTAAAAAAACCAAACCATTGGTGATAGACATAGCTTTCCAGTTAACCTTTCATTGGTTCTTAAGGAGATCCGCAGAGGGGAATAAGCTTGTACCATTTCCCCCTTTTATGATGTATGAAGACCTGAGAGGTTTGTTTAAGGACATTGGGAGCCAAGGCAAAGGATGGTTAAGGGTTCTGCCTTTTTAAAAAATGCAGGTCTTGTTTGCACAATTTTTCTGCAGGGAGAGAACTAGCAACATTATTAAATAATTAAAAATGAAACCTGATGAATTGTGAGGGGAAGCAACTTTCATTCAGACTTTGTGAAATGTTTTTTCCTTATTTTTGTTAACATATTTAACTCAGATGCTTGGGAAACTCTTAGGAGAAAAGATGTCTTTGATAAAGATTCAACATTTCTACTCCATCAAAAAGCCAGAGAAAGCTCATATCAAAAACAAAAACAAGAAAGGGGGAATCATATTTGACTTCCCTAGTATTCTTAAGGTAAAAAACAAGCAGAAAAATGAATGTTTCCTCAAAATTCGTAATTACTAGAGTGTCAATTAATCGCAGTTAACTCACGTGATTAACTCAAAAGAATTAATTGCAATTTAAAAAGTTAATCATGATGAATCACACTGTTAACCATAGAATACCAATTGAAATTTATTAAATATTTTTGGATGTTTTTCTACATTTTAAAATATATTAATTTCTGTTACTCCACAGAATACAAAGTGTACAGTGCTCACTTTATATTATTTTTATTACAAATATTTGCATTGTAAAAATTATAAAATAAATAGTATTTTTCAATTAACCTCATACAAGCACTGTAGTGTAATCTCTTTATCATGAAAGTTGAATTTACAAATGCGGATTTTTTTGTTGTTACATAACTGCTCTCAAAAACAAAACAATGTAAATCTTTAGAACCTACAAGTCCACTCAGTCCTACTTCTTGTTCAGCCAAACGTTAAGACAAACAAGTTTGTTTACATTTACAGGAGATGCTGCTGCCTGCTTCTTATTTAAAACGTCACCTGAAAGTGAGAACAGGCACTTGCATGGCACTTTTGTAGTCGGCGTTGTATGGTATTTACGTGCCAGATATGCTAAACATTTGTATGCTCCTTCATGCTTCTGCCACCTTTCCAGAGGACATGCTTCCATGCTGATGATGCTTGTTTAAAAATAATGCGTTAATTAAATTTATGACTGAACTCCTTGGGGGAGAATTGTATGTCTCCTGCTCTGTGTTTTACACACATCCTACCATATATTTTATGTTATTGCAGTCTCGGATGATAACCCAGCACATGTTCGTTTTAAGAATACTTTCACTGCAGATTTGACAAAATGCAAAGAAGATTCCAATGTGAGATTTCTAAAGATATCTACAGCACTCGACCCAAGATTTAAGAATCTGAAAAGCCTTCCAAAATCTGAGAGGCGTGGGGTGTGGAGCATGTTTTCAGAAGTCTTAAAAGAGCAACACTCCATAATGCGGAAACTACAGAACTCGAACCACCAAAAAAGAAAATCAACCTTCTGCTGGTGGCATCTGACTCGGATGATGAAAATGAACATGCGTCGGTCTGCACTGCTTTGGATCGTTACTGAGCAGAACCCGTCATCAGCATGGACGCATGTTCTCTGGAATGATGAGTGAAGCATGAAGAGATATATGAATTTTTAGTGCATCTGGCACGTAAATACCTTGCAACGCCGGCTACAACAGTGCCATGCAAATGCCTGTTCTCCCTTTCAGGTGACATTGTAAACAAGAAGCGGGCAGCATTATCTCCTGTAAATTGTAACCACATTTGGTTGTCTGAGTGATTGGCTGAAGTAGGACTGAGTGGACTTATAGGCTTTGAAGCTTTACATTGAAAAATAAAACAATGCAGTTATTTTTTGCACATAATTCTACATTTGTAAGTTCAACTTTCATGATAAAGAGATTGCATTACAGTACTTGTTGGTGAATTGAAAAATACTATTTCTTTTGTTATTTACAGTGCAAATATTTGTAATAAAAAATAAATATAAAGTGAGCACTATACACTTTGTATTCTGTGTTGTAAGTGAAATCAATATATTTGAAAATGTAGAAAACATCCAAAAATATTTAAATAAATGGTATTCCATTATTAACAGTGCTATTAATCACAATTGATTTTTTTAATCATTTGATAGCCCTTTAATTAAAAAAATTAAATTGACATTTGATAGGTAGACTATTTAGAGAGTCAATGGCTTTGTTGTGCTGTTGTTTATGTATTGAAACTGAAGTGAAATATCATTGTTTTACAATAACTGAGATACATATGCAATATATGCTTGATAGGTGAACAAACATGAACTTTGCTCTCAGTTTCACAAATGGCTTTGTAAGAGTCTCATGTGCAAACCCTGCCTTGACCACTCTTGATCTTTTCCCTTGCTAACAAGATAGGATCTGCTGTGTTATTGGTTTATTTATTAATCCATGTTAGTGTATTCAGATTAGGAAAAATCCCTCATTTTTTATTTCAGTTATGATATGTTCTTCTCCCTAGACCACTTTTGGTTTTTAGTTGCAGTAGGGCTAGTGAGTTAGTTTTCCAGATAAGGATGCTTCAGACTCTCGGGTCACCGAGTCCGCCTGTGTTGTTGTGCTGTTCACTACTTCCACTTCAATAGGTGCTGCATGATGTGGAGCAGGAGTTTATTTAATGCTGAGAGCTGTGTGGGCTCCCTTAGGAATCGGCATGTCTTTCCCAGACCCGGGTGGGACACATCAGTGGTGGTTACCCTCTTCTGTTTAATAGGGAAGCGGAATATAGCCCTTATTCTCTTGCTCCACACCATTCCTCCCCATGCCATTTTGAGCATATTACCTATCCCCTCCCCCTCAACTCCATAGATCCACCCAGCCATGTCTCCCCCTGCAGCCATATGGCATGGAATGGCAGCTGGTCTGGATCATAACCCTTGCAGCTGCAGATCTGAATCCACTAGCTTTGCAGGGGGATCCAAATTTGCTTGAACTGCTCCTTTTCCCAGGACCACATTATCCAAGGACTGTACCCCACCCTCCCACAGAAAACTACATGGGAAGGGATTGAAGACTTGAGAAACTCTGCACGGTTCCCCTTGTGACACCGGGTAGAGATTTCAATGTTGAGGAAGGTGCTGGGAGCACTCGCCCTCAAACTCCTGCTACCTGGGCATCCCCAGGGAACTTCACTCCATCCTCACGGACCCCAGCCGGGCTATCTACACCAAGGTATATGCAGTATCTAAGATTCCAGGTCAGTCTGAGCCAATCCTCCTCCTACTGATTTAAACAGGAGCAAGATTATTCCCCTTCACACCAATCTGGACCTCCTCCTCAGAGCAGCCATCCAACCACCACACTGCCACGTGGGTGATGAATTAAGGCTATTACAGTGAGGTAATTCCCACTCAGAACCAGCCGGACATGTTTTCACATAACTAGCAGAGGCATCTGAAAACCTTGCAGCACTAGAGAGTTGGAACATATCTTTCCTGTACATAGCCTTTCATACGGCATGGCTACACTTGCAGAGGTAGAGCACTTTGAGTTAAACCAGCCTTCGGAGAGCGCAGTAGGGAAAGCGCTGCAATCTGTCCACACTGACAGCTACAAGTGCACTGGCGTAGCCACATTAGCAGCTTTTGCAATGGCCACAGAGAACAATGCATTGTGGTAGCTATCCCAGCATGCAAGTGGCTGCAACATGCTTTTCAAATGGGGGTGGGAGTGGGATAGAGTGGAGTGTGACAGGGAGTGTGTTGTGTGTATGTGGGGGGAAAAAGAGTGGGTTTTGGGGGGGCTGAGAGCATGTCAGCATGCTGTCTTGTAAGTTCAGACAGCAGCAGACCCTCCTCCCCTCCGCTCCGCCTCTCTCTCTCACACAGCATTCCACAGTAATGGTTGATTTGTCTTGGAACAGATAAGCATGTCGGCTGTCAGAAATGGAACTTTGAAAGGGCATATCCGCATTCCTACAGCAAGTTCAAAACAATGAGATGAGTGGCCACTTGACTTAAGGGGATTATGGGATGTTTCCGGAGGCTGATCAGAGCACAGTAAAGCAACACCTCGTTCACTGACACCCAGGCGTTTCAGCCAAGGCGCAACAAGCGTTAATCTTCTCGCCGAGGTGGAGTACCAGGAGCGCTCTACGTGCCTTGCCAGTGTGGATGGGTAGTGAGATAGTGAGCCCGGGGCTGCTTTAACGCACTCTAACTCGCACGTGTAGCCAAGCCCATTGATGCTCATGATGGCTGAAGCAATGCTTTGGGGATAACCAATAGGAGTATTTGAGTAGGGCAAATTATATTACTTGACCTGTTCATGTATAATTCTTACACATCCTGAGTCCATTCCCCAATCTCTAAACCGCACTTGTAAGACAAGGATTTGTCTGCTTAGAGAGTGGGGTAAAGCAAGACCCCATGTTCTCCCTAGCAAACTGAATTTAAATCCGGCAGCAAATGTAACCCCCATTTGGAGTTTTCCAGCTCCAGGAACTCTGGACTGAGCCTCTAAGGCAGTGATCCCCAAACTTTTGAGGGTCACGCCCCCCCTTACTCCTGTTCACGCCCCTCCCCCCAAGAGCCGGGGCCAGGAGCAGGGCCACAGTACTGGGGCGGGGGAGGGACACAGACCGGGGTAAGGGGGCTAAAGCTAAGGCTGAAGCTGGGGGTGGGTCTGAGAGTAGGGCCAGGGCCGGGAACGGAGCTGTGGTCAGGGGCTGCGGCTGGGGGTGGGTCCACAGCAGAACTGGGTGGTGCTCCCTTCCCACCCCTATGGGGGCTGACCTGGGGGGCACGCCCCACAGTTTGGGGACCTCTGCTGTAAGGGGTACAACAAATACAGATACCAGAGCCCTCTGAAACCATTTTCCAGCATGCTTGGAGTTGGGGTGGGGATGAATGATGTATTTTATAAAGCAGTATATACAAATAACAAGAATGACACAAATCTACCTCCCACACATAACAGTGTTCTGCCTAAACAAGGGCATGATCCTGAAGGGTACTGAACACCTGTAGTTCCCACTGTAGTCAACAGGAGTTTGAGGGTGCTCAGCTTCCCTCAAAAATCAAGTCTAGGGTGCAGTTACGCCGCTGCAGTGCTTCAGTATAGACACTACCTATGCCAACGGGAGGGAGGCGATAACGAGACTAATGGAAGAATTTTTCTGTTGATTAAGAGACATCTACACTGGGAGTTAGGTCAGTGCAGGTACATCTCTCAGGGGTGTTGATTTTTCACCACAGAGAACCACAAGGCTATCCTTATAACCAGGGCCCTCCATAGTTCACATCAGAAGCAGAACCCATCCCCACTGTGGAACTGTACTTCAGAATCTAATCTTTCATTTGTATAGGTCAGTGGGTCCCAAACTGGGGTTTGCCCCCTGGGGGTTTACACAATGTTACAGGGGGTTTGCCAGAAAAATTTCTTTAATGACAGCCAGAGGACCTCAGGCATAGGAGGCAGCAGGTGGGACCCAGTTGCAGAGCAGACAGCCCGAGCCCTGTGGAGTGCTGAGAGGGCAGTCGAGTCCCGGTCAGCGGAGGCGCCGGCAGCCCAAGCCCTATGCAGCATGGGGCCGGGCAGTTGGGGTGAGCCATTCGAGCCCCACGGAGTGTGCAGCCGAGCCCCAGTCAGCGGAGCGGCTGGCAGCCTGAGCCCACGGCAGTTGGGGCTGGCAGCCTGAGCCCCATGGAGCTTGGGGCCGGACAGTTAGGGCCAGCAGCCCGAGCCCTGTTGCGGGCAGTGAGGCAGCTGGGACCCCAGGCATGCAGGTGGCAGCTCAGACCCCTGTCCTTGTCAGGCAGGGGAAGTTGGGTGGCATGAGTGGCATAGTGAGCGGTGGGCCATGCTATATGTAGGGGGTGGTCCAGGCTAATTTGTCCCTCATGGGGCACTCCCCTAGGGATGGCCCTAGTGGTGGAAGAAAAGGTGTTTGTGCGCCAAACCAGCCAGAACCATTGACTACGTTATAGTCAGTGTAGCAGCGATAAGATGTCTCACTAATTTAATACCAAGTCATTTTCTCTGGAGTGCTGTTTTGCTTCAGTGAGAGGTAAGTGAATCTTTTCATTTTCTAGTTTGTTGGTTGTTAGCATCATGCTGAGGAGATTTACATTTAAAGCCCTGGAAATATTCATTTTTATTCATTCACAAGTTTTCACATTTTAGTGAAAGGGGTTCACGGGTTGTTTAAGTTTGAGAACCACTGATATAGGAGTATGTATATTTCTAGCCCAGTTAGTAACAAATATAACCTTGAAAACGTGTACTAACATTAAACTGTGGTGACTGCCAGAGTCTACAGGCAGCTTGAAACAACAGCTATGACAAGTCTCAACTGCCCCATTCATTTTAATAGACTGAAATAATGAACAATGTTGACATTTAAATTGTCATCTTTAGGTTTCAGAGTTAACAATGCTGATCTTTAAAATGGATATATTAATTGAATTTACTTATACCACAATTCCAGTCTGCCCCCTAATCCTTCCCAGGGATCAAAAGCCCCAGGTGCCTGGTACTCAGCTGGCAAAATGTTACGTTTTGCGCATATGCTTTGCTGGAGCAGGACCAGAGAGCAAAGAATTTTGCAGACTCAAGCCGTAACTGAGCATCTGGCCCTTAACCTCAGAAATACATTAGAGCTCAGTCTAGCAATACTGTATTATACCCAATATTAGACTAAGCTAATATTTAGGAAGCAGTCACTTTGTCTTTTGTGTTTGGTTACTGGAGGCTGCAGATCTTTTATTTTATTAATTCAACATAGGTAACATTTACTGATCCCTTTAAATTGGCATTGACCATCTGAGACTCACTGCCCTTTCTAGCTGTTTTAATTTTAACTCAAGCTCTGAATATCTTCTCTTGCCCCCTTATGAAAACAATGTGATTTGGTAACTTGTATATATTTCTTTTAATATACTGTAATGAAAGGCATATCTATTCCATAGTGATTAGCACAGGATAGATGCCTGAATGAATAGAATGATCTATAGCAGTGATTTTCAACCTGTGGTCCACGGACCTCAGGGGTCCGCAGACTATATCTAAGGGGTCTATGAAAGGTGACTATGAAAATAACATTTCAGGTCACAGAAAAGGCATTCCATTTTTCTGATCAATCAAAAGTATGTGAATACCCCCACCTACAGGTCAAAACCCGGAAGTGTTGTCATTAACATAGAAGCCCACAGTTTAACGCCCTTTCTCACGCTGCGATAGATGCCATGGCAAGCACGTGCAACAACATTTATCGTTTAATTCTGTTCAGTCAGTTTTCAGTCTTAGATTTCCATGGAAGGGGTTCACGGACTACAGGTTGAATTTCCAAAGGGTCCCGCACCTCCATTTGAAATTTTTTAGGGGTCCGTAAATGAAAAAAGTTTAAAAACCACTGATCTATATTCAACTTGTGCATTATTTTTAAATTAATTTTTATATCTGTTTGTAATATACATGTCAGTGTGCCTTCCTTTTTTAAAGGATGTTCTTTATCATCTAGATAAAATATTTACTGTTAGTGCTGTAGAGTGAATGTAAATATTTATCAATTAACCTGTTTGTAGATTTACAGATACACCACAAGTTTGGTATGGACCAAAGTATGATTAACATTCTTACTTTGTTTGCCAGATCAAAGTATGATTATTTATAAAGAATTACATGGGAGGGGGTTGGTTTTGCTTTAAAAAAAAAAAAAAAAAAAAAAGAAAGAGAGCCATACTCTTGTTTCAAAAGAAAAACCTATAGTAAGTTCTTCAGTGCCGAGGTTGTCTCTTACTATGTGTATGTACAACATTTAGCCCAGAGGCTCTGATCTCAGTTGGGCCTCTAGGCACCTCTGTAATACAAATAATTAAGAAACACCAAGAGTTCAGAAGTCACGAGCAATCTGCCAGTGTCAAAGATGTGTATTGTGTTGGGGAAAAGGAGATTGCAGTTTTCAAGTTTTTGGGGCAATTCATGCTAACCATATGAAAACCTTTTTTCTAAAATAGGGGTCGGCAACCTTTCAGAAGTGACATGTTTCAGAGTAGCAGCCGTGTTAGTCTGTATTCACAAAAAGAAAAGGAGTACTAGTGGCACCTTAGAGACTAACCAATTTATTTGAGCATAAGCTTTCATGAGCTACAGCTCACTTCATCAGATGCATTCAGTGGAAAATACAGTGAGGAGATTTATATACACACACAACATGAAAAAATGGGTGTTATCATACACACTGTAAGGAGAGCGATCACTTAAGATGAGCTATTACCAGCTGGGTATTTGATCACTCTCAGATAAATTGGTTAGTCTCTAAGGTGCCACTAGTACTCCTTTTCTTTCAGAAGTGGTGTGCCAAGTCTTCATTTATTCACTCTAATTTAAGGTTTCGCATGCCAGTAATACATTTTAACATTTTTAGGTGGTCTCTTTCTATAAGTCTATAATATAACACTAAACTATTGTTGTATGTAAAGTAAATAAGGTTTTTAAAATGTTTAAGAAGCGTCATTTAAAAAATTATATTAAAATGCAGAGCCCCCCGGACCGGTGGCGAGGACAGGGCAGTGTGAGTGCCACTGAAAATCAACTCACATGCCACCTTTGGCACGCGTGCCATAGGTGGCCTACCCCGATCTAGAAGGTATGAAAATTACTTTGACTGTATCCCTTCAAGTTTATGTAGCAGGCCTATATTTTATTCTGTATTGCCCAAAGATTGCACCTGTGATCTTCTACTGGATTGTCTGTCAGAATTTTCTTTGCTACTTTTTTATATTAAGTAATAATATAATAACTAATAAATTCACCATCTGAATAAAATTTGAGATGACTATAGTTGTGAGGAAATAATTTAAACAATAATTCATTTATATGATCCAAACTAGCTAATAAAGCACCTTCTTTTTCTCACAAAAATATTTTTTGGTCAAGCTTACCTTAAGAGCTGAAAACTATGTGTACTGACTGGCATTCCAGATGAGACATAACCACCATTGTGGGAGGCAGCATGATCTGAAGGAGTGAACACAGGGTTGAGAAGTCACATTTCATGTACAGATTGATACATGCAGTCACATACCATGCTGGTGAGTGCATTAAAAATAGAGAGCCAGAAATCCTGGATTTTGTTAATGCAAGTGGTAGCACCCTAGCAGCAGTTTGGTTAGTTCTCAGCTTGCTTTCTGTTTCAGAAATATCCAGCCTAGATGATTTTTCTTTCCCCCCAAAGATGAGGGAATTTCTGGTCAATCTCACAAATTTGTTATTGAAATTAATCTATTTAGCACAGTAAATGTTCAAGGTGCTTGGCACATCCCCTGCCCAAAGGAATTTACAAACTAAGATAAATACAACAAACAAGTACAAGACTAGACCTGGGAGAACAGCCCAAGTAAGGAGAGCTTATAGATGAAGAGGAGAAGAAAGGCTGCTTGGCAAAGGTGGATTTTAATAGAAATAAATAAAATTCCACCACCTAGCTCTTACAGAGCACTTTTCATATGCAGTTCTTAAAGCATCTTACAGAGGTGGTCTGTATCATTATCTCCATTTTTTAACAGGAGGGGAAATGACTTGTTCAAGGTCAGCAAGCCAGTGGCAGAGCCAGGAACAGAACCCAGGATCTGAAGGAAGAGAAAGAAATGGATTGGGAGGGGAAGACAGAGACAGGAATTGGGTGATTGCTCCATGCAAAAGCAAGAGTGCAAGAAAGAATTAAGAGGTGGTGACATGTATGGGAGGAGTAAATAGTGAGCGAGAGAGCAGAAGGAAATGACATCAGGGCGGGAGGTGTGCGGGGTGAAGCTTTAAGGTGATCAGAAGGACCTCAGATTTAATGTAGTATGAGACAGGAAGGGATTTGAGGCAGCGGGTGTGCACTGAGTGGCAGGAGAAAGATGGCTTTAGCAGCTGTGTTTTGACTAGACTGGAAAGAGGAAGAGGAGCTAGAAAGAAGCATTTGCTAACCAGAGCAAGGACAAGGGACTTAACAGAAAGAGTGGTCAGGAAAGGGCATATTTGTTGATGTTCAAGAGGAAGATAAGAAGTGACAAGCCTTAATCAGACAGACTGAATATAAAGAGGGAAGGAGAAAGATGAACCAAAGATTATACTGAGTTTGAAAGCTTGGAAGATGGGAATGATGACATAATTTTTATTTTACCTGTGTCCCTCTCTTTCCCTTGTCTTTTCCATCTAGCGGATTCACCCGTACATGTAATAAGCCTCGAATAAGATTTGATCTCTTGGCAGCATCTCCACACTACAGTAAGAGTAGCCTCAGAAAGCTGGGTTGCTTACATGATCCATGACACTCTTCATTGCCATAGACACTGAAAGAGTTGCAGAAGGAGGCAGGGTCATTTTCCAAGTGCCAGATGTGATTTGTCAAGGCATTATAGGCTGCAGTGTGCCACATGCAGCCCATGGTTCTATTTTGTGCACAAAGGCATATCTTTACTTGATCCATTGTGACTTGCCCCATTTTTTCCAATCTGCCCAACTAAAGATCCCGTGATTGGAGGGAAGGTGACCCGCAAGTCTTTGACCGAAGTTATAAAAAAAAAAATCCTTACAATTTTTCTTATACGTATTGTAAGATTGGGTACCTAAGGTCTTTAATACATATTTTAATTTAGTTCATTAATTTGCTGCTGCAGCTTATTTTCCTACCTTTCAAAAAGGGTTTCCAACTTTGAGAGACAAACACTCCACCCCTCCACCTCCCAGTGCTACATCCTCAGTTTCAGTGAACCCCTGCCTTAATCCAAAAAGGATGCAGAGAAAAAGCATTGCAGGCATATGCAGGGGTATATGGAATTTCAAGGCAAAAATCATAATAGATGTATTTAAGATTCAAACTACATTTTAAAAAACTTATGTATGTCTCTCTTTCTCCAGAAAATTAGAGAAGTAGGTTTTCGATAAGCAGTGAGAATTTGCTTAGTTTTGATCCACTAGATAGTAGCATCCAGTGCAATACGTTAGCATACTTGCTTCGCACTTATGGTGACCTGGGAACTGCTTCTTCACTGCTTTACATTTTGGGTAGTCATCTGCATCTATGCAGAGTCAGTGTAAAATGCAGTCATCTGGGTTTGGTAGCAGTTTGCGTCAATTTGCACACATGTGACTGCACAAGGAATGCAGCAGTGCAGAAGCGAGGCACCTGGTCACAAGAAAACGTGGATTGAAGAGGAGATCACCATCAAATACTACTACACAATTTAGTACAATAGGTGGCAAGGTAGGCCAAGGACTAACAGCAGGGGACAGGATACAGAGGGACTGGCATAGCTGTGTGGAGAAAACTTGCACAATATGTTCCTGCTGGTCCTAGTTCAAGGCACCAGTATTAGTTCCTTACACTGGTGCGTAAAAATGTCAATACATATTCAAAACACAGAAGTGATAGCAGTTATCATATAGACCACAAGATGGCAAGCTTTAGCATCCGTTTAAATGAGGCTGCATTGCAAACACCCTGTATAGTGTATCATGTTAAATGACCATATCTTGGGTTTTAAAATACTTTAGGTCTTAAAAAGAAGAGTGGTCCCGAAAAGCAGGGCATGGAAAAAAGACTGGAGCTAGGCTTGTCACACACAGAAAAATTGCTGCCCTTATCAAATTAAGCAATACTAAAAGTTTCCTTATACTCCAATTACATAAAATCTTTAGTTTATAAAAGCAACTAGGATTTTTTATAGTAATGTAACCCTTCTGCCCGTCAGAGTTGGCAGCAACAAGGGCCGGGTTCAATATCTAGGGGATCCATTCCAATAACACAATGCAAACCGGCTCAAGCCCCCACTCAGTGACCTGGGACAAATATATACCACCCCCACTGGGCGCCTCCAAGAGGCAATACTTCCCCTCTCGCAAGCACATAGTCTGAGTGTAGCAAAAAGCCTTTTAATAACAGAGAGAAACAATGTGGCATTATGTTGGGGAAACACCACCAACAGGATTCATAACACAACCCATGAGCAAAAAACCCACCCCAAGCAAATTGGGGCATGCCCCTTTCCCTTTGGTTCTTGAGTCCGGCAACCCCAAATCACCCAAAGTCCCAAAAGTCCAATAACCCAAAAGTCTCTGTCCCTGGTCAGGGCAGCCCCAGTGTTCGAAAGTTTATCTGTGGAGCTTTACCTCCCAACCTGGGTAGAGATGGGATGGGGGTAAGAGGCACCTTATATGATCTGAAGCTGACCGCCCCACAGCTCCATAGGCCTCTGCTCCACTCCACTCCGCTCTGCCAGCTGCCCCACGAACTCCTTCGCTCAGCTCCGCTCTGCTCTGCGGCCCACAAGCAGCTCCCGCTGTCCCACGAACTGCTCCACCAGCCTGTCCACAAGGCACTCCAGCCGTCCCGCAAACTGCTCCACAATATATCTTCAGGCTCCCCCACTACTTAACACAACACTCAGTGATTTCAGCTCTTAGTCAGTTCAGCTCTTTGGTGAATTCAGCTTGTAGTAGGGGAGCCTCAGTGCTGGTGCACTATTAGCCCAAAGTGAGCTCAGCAGCCTGTAACTAGACTCCTAATGGAATCAAAATTAGCTCTGATGTTCCACAGTGGAGAGAGGAGGAAGTACAATTAACATGTAAGGCCCTCACCAAGGGGCCCATGCCACCAAGTATTAATACTTGTCCCAACCTCTCTCCAGTCACAGAGTTTTAAAACCCATGACCCTTGCCTAGCGAGTGCTACTTAGTTGATGGTGAGTCCCTCCATCATAACAAAAGGCCAAGTACAGTTCCAAGCACAGTTCCCATAATCAGCGTAATAACAATTTATTCTTCCTGCCCCAATAACAGAGACACTGGGGATCCCACAGCAGCCAAAGTGACCATTTGGGCAGCTATGGCCTCATTCTAGGCGGGGTGGGTGTGCCTATGCAAATGAGATCGGCCCCTGAAGTTCTTTTCCACAACTTGCCACACCTCACCACCAGATGTCAGGGTGGAGCTCATCCTGACACTGCTTACATCAACACCTGGGGTAAAATTGTCAAACAAGCAAAAGCCCAGTGACAGAACTGTGTATCCAAAGAGCTAACAGCCATTATTAGTATTATGTTAGGTGGTTGACTTGAAAGGGGCGTTACTAAAAATTACAGTAATATCTCTGCACCAGAGTATGGCTCCCTGTTCAAATCTGGGAGTACACATTATTCTGACAGTAATCCCACTGATTTCAGTGGGACTAGAGCAAGGGATTACTTAACATAAGTATGGGTTGCAGAATCTGGCCCTCTGCAGAAAGGATTTCAGAGCAGTTTTCAGAATACATTAGCAGATCCTGGCAAAGAATCATAGAATATCAGGGTTGGAAGGGACCTCAGGAGGTCATCTAGTCCAACCCCCTGCTCAATGCAGGACCAATCCCCAATTTTTACCCCAGATCCCTAAATGGCCCCCTCAAGGATTGAACTCACAACCCTGGGTTCAGCAGGCCAATGCTCAAACCACTAAGAGAATGATAGTAATCAGCCCAGAAGGGCATTTTGCTTATGGAGATGATTTATTTACTCAGTGCAGAAATCTCTGCTGAAAACTGTGTGGTGCCTGTAGTAAACCCAGCAGATGTCCCCCCACCACCCATCTCTTGTATCTCTAGTCATTTGATTTTCAGATTGGTTTAATTGAATATACACCACCATGGGATTTGAACAAAAATGAAAGGGACAAGTACATGGTGTTTCAATAAATATACTAGTGAAGGAGGCAGTAGAAACACTGAAGAGATAAGAGTCCATGTCAACTCAATCTGCACATCTTAAACATTTGCCACTACATTATCAAAGCAGCGTGCAGGGATTTGGCTGTGCAGTTCCTATTAACTTTAATGGGGAGTCATGTGGCTAAAACCCTCTGCTCTACTTTGAAAACGCACTTGACATGTTCGGATGTGACTGCTTCATTTGTGTGCTCCATAAACCACCCAGCGTTTGGGTTTTCATTAATCTAACTGCAGTTAGATTCTGTTTTTAAAGGAAATGCTTTCTGATTTGCCCATGGAAACATTTCTAACACTGGCTCCTGACTAAGAATCCAAGGGTGAAAAGGAAGAAGAAATCCATCACCCACAGTGTTAGCATAAGCTCCACTTAGAATTTGGGCACCCCGCCCCACCACTATGGCAGATAAAGTAAAGATATGTGATGGAGGAGGGAACTGCATGAGAAAGGAAAAGATTTAAGAGGTATAGTCTGTACTTCCTTTATGGAAGAGAAGCTCTTCAATTTCCAAAATAGTTTTCCAGTCCGGAAACCCTCCCATGTCTCAGCTAGAGATGGTCTGGGTAGGTTTGGTGCTAGCCCAAATCTAATCCAGAGCCTATCATTTGGGTTGAAGGCCAGATCAGGGCTTCAGTATAGATCTCATGACAGTGAGATCTTACAAGTTTCTCCTGCTAGCCACATAAAATACTGGGACCAGAAGAGAGACCTCATCCAGTCTAGGATCTGACCCAGAGCCAAAACAGGAAGGGAATCAAATCTGAAACCCAGTCCCCCTCACTATATGAATGAGTTTGACTTCAAGTGTCTGACTTAGCCCATCTCTAATTTGGAAGGAGGACACTCTTAAACACCACTGTTCCTGGGGAGGGTATCAAGATGCAGACTACTTAGAAAGCAGAGGGTGTGATAGGAGAACCCTTAATCTGAAAGGCTAAACATGTTCTAGGGCTCAGCAGTTTATTGCTTAGTTAATGATGTTAGATCCCCAGATGTCAGACAGAATTCATGTACTGGAGCCAAGCTGGGAAGAAAAAAACAAACAAAAAAAACCCCACCACCCTATACACAACAAAACAGTGGGAGATATTTTTCTAGTTTTCAGCTCCTTCCTTGGCAGTATGAAGGGCCTCTGCATGGCTGAGCCAGGGTGGGTTCTACTGCACAGAGGCAAGGCTAGGATTTTGTGAAGGGTACACAGCAAATACTCATGGTTTGTGTGGTAAAGCCTGATTCCATCAGAGTGCCCTCATTGTCACAGGATTGGGGGTACAGCAGGGGTGAGGCCAGGGCTACATGGATCAATCCACATCTCTGCCTTCCTGTCGGCAGATCAGGGGCTCATGCTGCACCACCACAGGTACTCCAGAGTTGATGGCAAGTTCTTCTCCCATCCAGTGCCTTGCGAAGATCACTAGCACACACAGCACACTTCCTGAGAAAAGGCTTGGTCCTGGTCCTAGTCAAGTCCCCCAGTGCATCAGTGGTGCAGGGTTATGCATAAAAGATGGATCCAGAGTCCTAGGCTAAGGTCCATTATCTTTTGAAATGCAGAGCTATAAAAAAAAAAAAAAAAGGATTGTGACAGTCTTTTTGTGAAGGAGAGCTGGAAATCACTCTCCTTCAAGAGACATATCAACTCTACCATTAAGATTTCATTGCAGGATCAAATCAGACAAGGAAATGAACCTTGAGTGTGCAAAATTGGTTGAAATGCAAATATCCATGGTAATTAATGAAAAACAGCAAAGAAATCTAGGAAATCCATTACAGATTTGACAAGTTGTTTTTTTCAGAATTGTTGGGTGCCATCTATCTGTCACAAGTGCTTGACAGACCTAGTGCCAATCCAGATATTGAGCACTGCTATGGAGGAGTGAAGGCCAAGGGCGAAAGCTGGACAAGATGGGAAAGAGACTCGGCATACGGATAAGGATGAAGTAAAGGAGGCTCGCCCTCTTCCCTTTTGCTTTATAGTTAGGGACAGGAAGGGAGGAAGTAGCTAGGCACTGGAAGGACACAGGCAGCAAAGGCTTGGGGGAAAATGGGAACTTTTTTCCCTTCCACCACAAATTTTTGAACTTCAAAAGTTTTTCCAACCAGTTCTAGATTGCATCCAGTTAAAAGGGCAGGAGGGAGTGGGGAGAGGGTCAACATGGCTCCTGAATGTGAACAGGGGCAGCCATTTTAAGCATTTGATATTAATTCAGACTGGATTTTGCAATCAAATGGGTCTGAACATAAATCCAACCTAAGGCCTGGACTCAGGCTCACATCAGGAAAGGGGTGCAAAGAGTGCTCATAAGTGAGTGATAGGAAAACTGATAAGTCTAGATACATTTTTTTCCTCTTTAAGGTTTTATACTGTGAATATCTATCCCTGTGGTATTCAAGCCCTTGACTGGTAATAACATGACTACAATAGAGGGTGAAGGACTGTGCTTGGTCTAAAGTATGGTAAGAGGCTGAGAATAATCAGACATAGGAATGTTGCAGCTGTGTGTTGTATTTTTGTTTCCTTGTTCTGTTTGATAATGAGTTTGTGTAATGAATAGTGTGTCTTCAGGGTGTCCCCTGACACCACACGTCTCTTTGGACTTCCAGTACAACTGCAAAACCCCCGTGGCAATCATTGCTGGGCACAAAGGAAAAGGAGAGGGATTGTTAAGAGTGCTCGTAGTTGTAGATAGCTGGAATTTTTTTAATTTATGAAGATGAAAGAGGCAACTAATATTTATAGGTAGAAAGTCTAAAGACTGCACTATGCTCAAAAACATTAGAAAGGTGGGTCTCTTGAACAAAAGCCAGCTGGAAATGGCTCTCTTTCAAAGGAGACACATTTGTAACACTGAACATTTAAAATTACTTCTCCATTCAGATCCATACAGGACTAAGCAGCCTGTCAGAGTTCAGCAAGTAAATAGGTATAAAAATGGAACTGAAGAGGCTGGATTTATCTGACTCATTTTCCTCACACATTCCAGTGTGTGCACGCACACTTGGGTATAGCTCTCTTACTGAAGCAGTTGATAAAGCCCCAACTGACCTCAAGAGCAGATAGTTTATTGCAGCTGGATTGCTCTTGGAAAAGGATTAATCTTTGTAATATTTATATTGCCCTTGAAGCAAATATGTTAACTGACAGGTTTCAATGGTAGCTGTGTTAGTCTGTATCAGCAAAAATGAGGAGTCCTTGTGGCACCTTACAGACTAACAGATTTATTTAGGCATAAGCTTTTGTGGGCTAGAACCCACTTCATCAGATGTATGAAGTAAAAGATACAGGAGCAGGTATAAATACATGAAAGGATGTGGGTTGCTTTACCAAGCGTTAGACTGACCTAATGAGATAAATCAATCAACAGCAGAATACCACAGGAGGAAAAGTAACTTTTGAAGTGGTAAGAGAGTGGCCCATTACAGATAGTTGACAAGAAGGTGTGAGTAACAGGAGGGAGAAATTAGTATTGGGGAAATTAAGTTTAGGTTTTGTAATGACCCAACCACTCCCAGTCTCTATTCAGACCTAATCTGATGGTATCCAGTTTGCACATTAATTCCAGTTCTGCAGCTTCACATTGGAGTCTGTTTTTGAAGGTTTTTTTGGTTGAAGAATTGCCACTTTTAGGTCATTATTGAGTGACCAGAGAGACTGAAGTGTTCTCCTACTGGTTTTTGAATGTTATGATTCCTGATGTGTGTCCCTTGAATAGATATGTGGACAGAGTTGGCACCAAGCCAGTTCCTTCTCGGTACCCTTCTGGCTCTGTTACAGCTAAGCTCTAAGATACAACTGCATTTGCTCCGATCCCTCAGATAGGCACAAACACTACAGAATCTCTGTCAAGCATTCTTAAAACTCCAATACCCATCTGGTGAAGTGAAGAAACAGATTAACAGAGCCAGAAGAGTATCGAGAAGTCACTAGCCGGTGCCAACTCTGTCCACATATCTATTCAAGGGACACACACATCAGGAATCATAACATTGCTCAGGGCTTGTCTACACAGTGGGGTAAATGCACTTTGCAGGGCTGTGATTTCTAAAGCACTCTAATGGGCTGCAAATTCATTAGTCCACATAGACCCTGTGTGAACTCTGAAGGTTCCCTAGCATGCATTGACATAGTAATGTTTCAAACAGCACTACATAAAAGTGCACTAGCAGGGTCTATAGAGACCAATTAGTGCACAACATCTTAGCAAAAAGAAAAGGAGTACTTGTGGCACCTTAGAGACTAACCAATTTATTTGAGCATGAGCTTTCGTGAGCTACAGCTCACTTCATCGAAAGCTCATGCTCAAATAAATTGGTTAGTCTCTAAGGTGCCACAAGTACTCCTTTTCTTTTTGCGAATACTGACTAACACGGCTGTTACTCTGAAACATCTTAGCGTGCTTTAGAAATCACACCTCTTAGCCCCCATTACCCCACCATGTAGACAAGCCTCCAGGTGCATCTAAGTGAGACTTATTGCTCCTGAGGAGAGGTGCAGCTATAGTCAGGGGCTGGTTCAGGTTGCCAGTGATGGGCAAATCTAAGCAGGTGAGGAGGTTCACTTATGCTGAAATTATGGAAGTACAGCCTCTTATGTAGAGGCTTCTAGCCCTTTAGGTTAAATTCAAGTCAGACTCCAGGACAGAGCCATCAGGAAGGCTACTGCCCTATCCCATCTTTTTAATGTTGAATTAAGACCGACAACCAGAAGGCGCTAGTTTCTTTCTTTTTTTTTTTTGGTTTTCACACTCACCCCTCAGGGTTTTTGGATTTGTTTGTTTTGGGTGGGGGGGAGAGAAGAGGAGGGAAGGGTGGAAGGAGGGCTTGCTGTACAGAAGAGGGGAAGCTGAGGCAGCTAGCAAGATGGGGGGGGGGAAGTGTTTAGATTGAGCAGCAGGGCATATGGGAAGAGAAAAGGGCTTTATATTAAAAACATAACATGGAACTAAAACCACTTGGCTTGCCTGTCTGTCCCATTCCCACACCACTAGGCTGTCTTGTCTATTTAGACTGTAAGCTCTTTGGAGCAGGGACTTTCTTTGTATGATTTCTGTACAGTGCCCCATGGCACTATCACAATATAAAATACCTGGTATCACAATGTATTAGCTAGAAGCCAATATTCCCTGCTTTCATCTTAGGTCCAGAACAGTGGGACGACATGTCTAGTGGTACTTCCATCCCAGATGAAACTAAGGAAACACACAAGGAATGAAAGTGCCAAGCAAAACAAACTAAACTTCTCAGTCCTTGTACAAGTTCAAGTCGGACTCATGTTCTGTGAGAATGTACCTGTTAGTTCTATTTTATTGGAACAACTCACCCATTTCTAGGATAAATTTATATGCTTCTGTTAGGGGCATTTTAACATCACTTGTTTCAGATTAAAAAAACAAAAAAGAGAGTCCCATCAAGAACATTTAGATCTGGACCAATGAAGTTATGAAACTAGAACAATGTTAGAGGATATTAACTATCTCAGATGCTCTGGAGGATTTAAGTCAAGCAAGAGAAATTTGTCGCTGCTTAATAATCAAACAAATATAAACATGGAAAAGCAAGATGGATTCATATCTTCCATCTAACAAGGTTTGCTGTGGCTTTGGTGTTATGAGCTCGTCAGATCTCACCACACAATGAGCAGGTTGGAAGCTTGAATGGAGTCCTATCTCAATGTCATCATGTTGCCAGCAGGGGATAATAATTGAGTGCCTCCTATTAAAACACCACTTTCTTCTGAGTCAGCTACCAACTCAAAACCACTACATAGTGTCAGGAGGCACCATGGTGGAATTGTTCAGTTTTGGGTAAGACCTAAAACTAGAGTCCTGAGCACTTGTGGTCATTAAATGTCTCTTCACTTTTTTCAAGACGCTCTTTGATTTCACCTGTCAGCTCAGCAGTGACAATGGGGCTGAATGAAGTCTTTCCACCATTTTCTATCTTGTACCATCTTCACAGCTTTGTTCTTCTGAGAAGTGAACACAGCCCTTGTTTGTCAAGGCAATGACTGAACCAGTATGCTTTAGATTAGTTTTCCCAACAGTAGGGATTGTAATCCAGATGTCTAGGTCAAATCACAGCATGTGTAGTTACTGTACTGCAGTCAACATGCCTTTCCATGACTGCTTAGTCCAGGAGATTCAGTATAGTGACACTATGTAGCACAAGCTGCACTAAATAGTCTGAGGAGTACATGTGGCACCTTAGAGACTAACACATTTATTTGAGCATAAGCTTTCGTGGGCCGAAGCCCACTGCATACATCTGAGGAAGTGGAAAATACAGTAGGAATATTATATATACACATGCACACACACGAAAAAATGGGGTTGTCATACCAACTCTAACAAGAGTAATCGATTAAGGTGGGCTATTATCAGCAGAAGAAAAAAAAACTTTTGTAGTGATAATCAGGATGGCCCATTTCAAACAGTTGACAAGAAGGTGTGAGTAACAGTAGGGGAAATTAGCATGGGGAAATAGTTTTTAGTTGGTGTAATGACTCATCCACTCCCAGTCTTTATTCAAGCCAATTTAATGGTGTCCAGTTTGCAAATTAACTCCAGTTCTGCAGTTTCTTGTTGGAGTCTGGTTTTGAAGGGTTTTTTTGTTGAATAATTGCAACTTTTAGGTCTGTAATTGAGTGTCCAGGGAGGCTGAAGTGTTCTCCTACTGGTTTTTGAATGTTATAATTCTTGACGTCTGATTTGTGTCCATTTAGTCTTTGGCCAAACCAGACAGTCTCCCTACGCAAATGTACATGGCAGAGGGGCATTGCTGGCACATATCACATTGGTAGATGTGCAGGTGAATGAGCCTCTGATAGTGTGGCTGATGTGATTAGGTCCTATGATGATGTCCCTTGAATAGATGTGTGGACATAGTTGGCAACGGGCTTTGGTTGCAAGGATAGGTTCCTGGGTTAGTGTCTTTGTGTGTGCTGTATGAATAAACACTAGGAATGGATGAGTCATTACATCAACTAAAAACTATTTCCCCATGCTAATTTCCCCTACTGTTATTCACACCTTCTTGTCAACTGTTTGAAATGGGCCATCCTGATTATCACTACAAAAGTTTTTTTTCTCCACCTTAATCGATTACTCTTATTAGAATTGGTATGGTAACCCCCATTTTCTCATGTGTTCTGTGGGTATGTATCTTCCTACTGTATTTTCCATTGCATGCATCTGATGAAGTGGACTTTAGCCCACGAAAGCTTATGCTCAAATAAACGTGTTAGTCTCTAATGTGCCACAATACAGACTAACACAGCTACCACTCTGAAATGAAATAGTCTGGGAGTCAGAGACAACTACATGCTCTTGTCTGAGACCAGTGGTCTCAATAAAGAATCCTCTTTACTATGTATTATAAAAGAGTCCTGTATCCTCTCTTGTATAAGGCATGTTACAATTAAATTCTACCAAGCAAAATTGCCCTTGGGTTTCCACTTGATATGGTATTCTTAAATCACTGCCTGTCTTAAAGTGGTTGTGTTGACTGTTAAACAGCTGCCACATTCCAACCCAGAACAGACTGCATTTCGGTGACAGGTGAAGCATTTGATATAGGCATTACAGTAGAACCTCAGAGTTATGAACACCTCGGGAATGGTGTTCACAACTCTGAACAAAACATTATGGTTGTGCTTTCAAACAAACATTTACAACTGAACAGTGACTCAATACAGCTTTGAAATTTTACTATGCAGAAGAAAAAATGCTGATTTCCTTTTATTTTTTTAGTAGTTTATGTTTAACACCAGTACAACACTTGCATTTTTTTTTATTTTTGGTCTCTACTGCTGCCTGATTCTGTACTTCCGGTTCCAAACAAAGTGTGTGGTTGACTGGTCAGTTTGTAACTCTGGTGTTCATACTTCTCAGGTTCTGCTGTATTTGCTAACACTTTTGATCGTTTTTTGCTTATTGTGCTAAGAAAAGGCTTGAAAAAGTTATTGTTTGATGTGATAGTTTTCCCTTTCAGAGTGGTAGCCGTGTTAGTCTGTATCAGAAAAAAAAAAAAAAAAAAAAAAGACAGGAGTACTCTTTGGTTTTTTTTTTTTTTCTTTCCTTGTAGTAGATGGAACTGAGTTCCTGCTTTCATCTTCTTCACTCCCTACAGTCGCCACACTGTAAAGAAGCCAGAAAGTATTCTCCAAAATTGAACTCTCAAAAGCAGAAAAGCCAGGTTGTAAGTAAGGCTCTTTATTAATTCACACAATAGCAATCAATAATTGCAGAACTCACTAATACCTCATAGGACTACTGATCAACAAAAGAATTAAGTTGAACATTTAAATTAGAAATATTTAAATTTGACAGAAACAGTGCACAAAGATAGACTGTAATAGGCTCTAGTGTTGGATCTACCTCAGAGGAACAATAGGGGTGAAATCCTGGCTCCACTGACTTTAGAGCCAGGATTTCACCCTAAACCTTTATAACAAAACAGAGGAGAAGAGTACTGAAGTCTAGAAACAGAAACCTTATACAGAGTAAGGCTGTGGGACAGATCCTCTAGTCCAGCTACGCTGTGCTCAGCACAGCTAAGGGCTAGGAGAGATGGCAAAGATTTTGTAACATACAATACTTACCACCCATAGAGCCCACTGATGTCAGGGTGCAATGCTGCAAGGGGAACTTCATCTTTGGCACTTCTTGCAGGCCATCTGCCGCTCATTGGGTCTTCTGTGGCTCTGTCCTCCAGCCAAGTCATGTAAAGTTCAGTCTCCTTCCAAGAGAACAAGAAGGTCCAACATGAAAGAGCCTTCAGCCTCTCCTCAGCGCATCCTTTGGGGGTGGGGGAGGGTGTCAGTCTTCAGGTACTCCCTGGGCTTAATATTGCTTATGTTGGACTTGCATACCCCTGCTTTGAGGGCTGGTAGAGGAACCCAGGGTTCCAGCGCAGAGACCCTGTAGAAAGCAGCAAGGTCTGCTTCTCCAAATATGCTGCGTTTCCCTGGGCTGCTTCCTTACCTCCATGCCTCCTTGTGCTGCTTCCCCACAGTCTGTGCTTAACACAGCCTTATTTTGGTTCTCAGGCCTCTAGCTTTTCTCTTCTCTACTGAATTCATAAGTCTTCCCCCATCTCAGGTCAGGGCCTCCCTTACAGGAAACTAACCTACTTCCTGTGGATCCTCCTAGTTAGCTTCTTGTCTGTTTAAGCCCCATCTCAGAGTTCTCCATTGACCTGCTCCCTGGGAAGTTTCTCTCTATAGCAGAATGCTATCTCCTTTGCAAGCTCTCCCTGCTGAGTTCCCATCAGTTCCTTATAAAGCCCAGGTACCTAATTATCTTTACCTAGCTCCATCTCCTCTGGCCAGGAAGCAATCAGTCACAGGTACACTAATGGGTGCTTAATCCCTCGTCTAACAGATGATGGGAATAACCCATCACAGGTATTTTTAAGCTACCTTTGTGGCCCCAGTACGGTGGTCCAATCTGCATTGTCCTGGAGCTTCAAGATAGTTATCCTTTGTTCATGAGTAGTTGTTTTGCAGCTGGGGATCTACAGAGTGTAATGATGGCCAGTTACATTGTCCTTTCCTCTTCATCACCTCACTACAAGAAAGTGGACCAGGTGAGGTCAGTGTAGAAGCAAATACAGCTGCTCTATATGACTCAGAGTTTCCCATGTGCCAGGGGAATCCCCAAGGATTCACCACCTACTCAGTGAAATTCTTAAAGGCTTTAGGACTGCTTTGCACGGCTGGAGCAGTGCATTTGACTTGGATTGGGGCCAATGGCTCTAACACATTATGACTTATTGGGCAACAGCTTATAAAAAGATTTCTCTCTCTTAGCCTCCTATAATGCTACAGATGAGCAAAGAGGTTTATTTACTCCCAAAAGATTGGTCCTGTGCTTTATTTCATGGAGCATAATGATGTTTATAAAAACAATAATTTAAGACATTTAAAAATATATTTTCATATATACTGCAGTGCATTTATCATTCAGGTGACAGATTATATGGTTTTACATTCAAATTCAAGACGCTTAACAATTCTGTTTCTACAGTGCTTATTACAACTATCTGATGGCTCCTTCCTTCGATCTTTACCTTTCAGCATCCCAATGCTAAAAGTTACCAAATATTGTTCACAGTCTTCTATTTCAGAAATACACAGTATAGTTAGAAACTGCTCCTGGGCTGGCTATTGATGAGAGTAAGAGTGCACATGATAGTGGATTAGACTGAGGGGGACTTGTAACTCTCGGTGACCAGTGGGTTACACATGCAAATAATGGTGCCACATACAGGGACTGATTTTCCAGTGTCTTGGCTCTTTTAGTGACATTTGCTTTTGTGCAAAGCGGGTGTAAAATGTTTCCAGATCAGAATGGATATGTTTTGCATTCTCTTTCCACAGAGATTAGTGATTTATGCGAGGTAGTGATGGAGCTGAGAATCAGAGGCAGAGGCAAAATGCCTGAGCCAAAGGTCAAACAAGAGTCAGAGCCAGAAATCGGAACCAAGAGTCAGAACCGGGGTACCTGAGTCAGGGAAAGCAATAGCAGAGCTGAGTCTGGGGCAGCAGCAAGGCTGGGACAGGGCTGGAACCAAGCAAGAATGCAGGAACAAGGCAAGGTCTGTCTCCTCAGCAGGCTAGGGACCTGTGCCTTGTTGCACAGACAGCTTCCTGAAACTCCCTCCAGGCTTAAATTATGAAGTGCGGGAGGTGCTGCCAATTGGGTCTTTCTGTGGTTCCTAGGGTTTACTGTGCATTGATCATGGCTGTGCCGTGGCTGCCAGATGGCGGTCTGGTGAAAGTGTCAGTCACCCAGAGCCCTGACTGGGTTCTAGCCCACCGGATCCTTACATCTCCCCACTGCTTCAAGTGTCACCGGACCAGGTTTGTTTGGATGGGCCCTGTAAAAATTATCCACCAGTTCAGAGGTATGGACATAACTAGCAGGTTCTCAGGACCACTTTTCGGGGCCACAGCCTCCCCAATCTGTGAAATTCCACAGCCTGCCCCATTTCAATTTGGAGTCCAGTATGGCTTGGATGTGATATTCTTTGTGATCTTGAACTGGAACCAGCAGCAGCAGTGGCTGCATCCTGTTGGGGAATGGGTTTTCCATGTGTGGCTTTAGGAGGGAAACATGAAAGACAGGATGCATCTTGAGAGACCTAGGTAAGGAGAGGTTGAACATAATGGGATTGATTTTCTGATAAATTCAATAAGGTTTGAGGAACTGATGGTCTAATTTGTGAGATGGCCTGTTCGTGTGGAGATTTTTGGCAGATAGCCAATCTTTCCTGGCCCACTGAAAAAGTTGGTCTCTCCTATCTTCTATGGTCCGCGTATAGTTTGTAAGCTTTCTTAGCATCCTTGACGTGGCCTCTTACCTCTTCCTGAATATGGTAAATCTGCTGAACCAAGTTGGCTGCTTCCGAGTTCAGGGAGGCCATCAGCAGCACAGGATGGAATAGCAGGTGGAACCCTTAACTGGGAAAAATGTGCTCTGCCCAGTGGAAGCATGGCTGGCATTATTGTGTGTAAACTCAGGGTGAGGATAGACCGGTCATGTTGGTGGTAGTTAACAGACCATTCTAGATATTGCTCTAAGATTTGATTCACTCTCCCTGTCCAGCCATCCCTCTGAGGGCAATATGTGAAAGGGGCACAGGCGTGGACATCTAGTAATCAGAGTGCCTCACACCAGAAGCATGAAATGAACTGTGGCCCTCAATCTGAACCTACACTGTCAGGAAGCCCATGGAGGCAGATGACCTGAATCATTAGGAGCTGAGCAGCCTTCTTGGCGGAAAGCAAATGGTCACAAGGGACAAAATGTACCCTCTTGATCAATTGATCCATGACCATCAATGCTGGCATATAACCATTGGATTCAGAGAGTTCTACAATGAAGTACCTGGTGACAGTGGCGCAAAGCCTGGACAGGGTTTCTAGGGGCACAAGGGTGCTGAGCAACTTAGTGCATGGAAACTTGGTACAGCGCACAGATAGCTAGTGTTAGGAACCAGGGTGTAGGTGGTCTGGCCTATTGGGAGGGGCTGGGAGAAGTGGCTGGGAGTCAAGTTGGAGTTGGTAACCAGAAGATGAGGCAGGATTGGAAGACAATGGACAGGACTGGAGCGTAGGGGCTGGAGCCAGAGACAAGGCAAGGATCAGGCATGCAGCAGGAGCAAGGCAGGAACTGAGAGCAAGGGCAGAAATGAGGCAAGAACCATGAAAAGAATGGAAGCAGAGCAGGATCTGGAAAAAAGGAGTTAGAAGCAGATTGCAGGATTCAGGCAAGACTGCAGTCTGATGTGGCAAGAACAGTCTGCATGGTTGCTCAGACAGCCCTTCTGGGTCACTTCCTGGCTTAAGTAGTGGGTGCAAGCCAATCAGGCAACTGCATGCCTGTGGTGTTCTAATAGGACTTTCTATGGGGCCTGACCTTCCAAGATTGATGAAGTGTTGCTTCGTCTGGCTCCACTGGGGGTGACAAGGGAGTGCCAGAGCCCCAACACCCCAACAACCCTGGGTTCTTAGCCTACCAAAACCGCAAATCTCCACCCTTTGATCCTTATAACAAGTGTCAACATAAAAAAGAAGCAGGAGTCTAGAAGATGGGTTTTGAGGTGTCTAAAATGGCCTACTAAGGTGTTGTCATGACACAGTTGCAGGACCTCGAACCAGGGATGCCCCGGCAAAACATACATGTGACCATCACCATATATTATTCCACCCCACTTGAAATATTGCCTCTTGGTCTTGGTTCTTGACCATTCTAGGGGGTATGTCACCTCTTTGACTAGTAGGTCATACCCTAAAGCCGACAGAATTGTGGTGACCAGATCTTTATGTAGTGAGACATTAAGGAAATTGCAAGGCTTGAGGAGCTAAGGTTGTTTCTGGTTAGTGCCTTCTTCTCCTTTGTAACATCCCCCCTTGCAGAACAGAGCATCGGCCTTACTGTTTTCGGTTCCCAGGTGGTAGGTGATCATAAAATCAAAGTGAGAGAAAAATAAGGCCCACCTGAGCTGTTGTTGGTTCAGTGCCCTGGTCTTGTGTAAATACTCTATGTTTTTGTGATCTGTGTACACTTTCACTGTGTATTGGGTTCCCTCAAGGTAATGGCACCACTCCTCAAATGCGGTCTTGATCACAAGCAATTATTTGTCAAGGATCTCAAAATTTTGCTCCTCTGGAGTGAGCTTACAAGAATAGTAAGCACACAGGTACAGCAATTTCTGGGGTCCGTGTTTCTGGGAAAGCATAGCCCCAGTGGCTATGTTGGATGCTTCAGCCCCCACAATAAATGCTCAAACTGAGTCTGGGTGCACCAGAATGAGTGCAATGGTTAAGGCAACTTTGAGCTGTTCAAAGGCATGCTGACTTCAAGCAACCAGACAGATTTGGCGGTTTTGTGGAGGAGGGCTGTCACAGGGGTTATTTGCCCTGAGAAATTTGGGATAAAATGCCAGTAAAAATTTACAAAGCCTAGAAAACATTGCTCCTCCTGAGTACTCCAAGTGACTGCCAAGTTGCAAATGGTTCCACCGTTTATGGGTCAGTCTTAATGTCTTCTGGGGAAAGGGTGTACCCCAAAAACTCTGTGGTGGTTTGGTCAAAGGTACATTTCTCTAATTTTGTGAACAGGCCATGCTGTCAGAGCCTCTCCAGGACAGACTTAACCTTTCACTTGTGCTGCTTATGTTTTTCTGAAAAGACTTGTATATAGTCGAGGTAGACAACTACATACTGGTCCAAAGTGTCCCTGAACATATCATTAACAAAGCGTTGAAGGATTGCAGGGATATTAGTCAGTCTGACGGCATCACCAAGTATTCAGTGTCCATAATGGGTCCAAAAGGTGGCCTTCTGCTCATCCCCTGCCTGGATATACACTAGGTTGTAGCTTTCCCCACCGATAGGTCCAGTTTGATAAATATCCATGTGGCTCACACACAATCTAATAGTTCTGAGGTTAAGGACAAGGGATACCAGTTCTGAATCATTACCTGATACAATGCCCAATAGTCCACACAAAGGCACAACATCCCATCTTTTTGCCTCACGAAAAGGACTGGGACCCCAGTGCGGGATGTTAAGAGATAAAGCCTTTAGCCAGATTTTCTTGGATGTACACATGAAGGGCTGCCAGTTCCAGTTCAGACATTGTGTAAATCCAACCATAGGGGACCTTTGCTCTGGGCTGCAGATCAATGGGCCGGTTGTAATCCCAGCCTGGAGGTCGCATGTCCGCATTTCTTTTTTATAAACACCAAGATTAAGATGATGTTTTTATCAGGGATGTAGGAGGGCTGAAGCTGGGGGTGGCCCCCACTCGCCAACTGCTGCAATCTGGGATTTGGTCAAGGGTGGGTTTGACACTAAGTGGAGTGGGCTCCCAGATCCAATGACTCATCACTGATGACACTGTGGAAGTATAACATTGTATAAGGGGACATGCTGGATACATTGTATATGAGAGGGCATGCCAAAACATGTTACAAAGTATCTGAGGGAGCACACGTAGGGACAGTTAGCTTTTGAATGGAGAAGCAATTAAGACGGAGCCAGCACGTCTAAGAAGCAGGCATCAGAATGGAAGGTGTGAAGAGCAATTAGTTAAGTTAACTGGAAGCTGTTAAAGGAGATTGTTAAGGGTGGCAGGTAATTGAAGATACGTGACTGGTCTCAGGGATCTCGAAGGGTGGTGACTAAAATCTTTTTCTTCTTTTGTCTGTAACTTCTCTGTAACTTGTTCTCCAAAAAACTGTATAAATTAAAAGACACAAGCCCCACTCGGGGGGCTCACTTCTAAATGTATTAGCAGAGCAGCTTTGCTAATAAAACAGAGTGGTCTGATAAATTGTGAGTCTGAGTCAAACTTTGACAACACATAGGCAGACTTGTTGGCAATGCTCAAAAAGAAATCTAACTTTCCATTCCCACCAGAGAAAGTGGGGGTCATGCTTTGCCAACCATGTGGCCCCAAGGATCAGGGGAAATGTGGGGAACAAATCATACTGAACTGCATCACCTCCCAGTGGCCCTGGATTACCACTTCCAAGGGCACGGTCTCCTGAGTCACTGGTCCCTAGGATAAAAGGGTCCATCTATGGTTTCCACATAAGGGTTTGGGATGGGGGAAGCCTCATATCAGTATTAGTGGGCATTTGTCCATATCTCTCACATTCCAAGATGCTGTGTCACCACAACCTTGGGTGCCTAACAATGCTTTGCTGTTGTAGCTCCCAACCAGGGCCACTCACAAACAGCCTAACAGTATGCAGGTCACACCCTGAGTGTCTGTGTATAGCTGCAGCCCTGGTCCAGCAACTGTGACTCCAGCCGCCTGTCAGCAACACTCCAGTCACACTCTGGCTTCCACCAGCCTTGATTACCGCTTGCAGGGGGACCCCCAACACACTCCCAGGCCTGAATATTGTTTCCAAAAACGTGTGTTCTACACTGCCCAGCCCTTTCCTGGACAGTTCAGATATTAAAGGTTTGCTGCTCCTGTAAAAGGTCAATATGCAACTGTTTGCTACTTTAACTGGAGTTACAAACAGTTCAGTTTAAACACAATACTGGATCAGTTTAGACTGAAAATAAAACAAGTTTAACTACAAAAGATAGATTTTAATTGAGTGCAAGTTTATGGTATTAAAGTAAAAAATGGTTACAAGAAAAGTAAAGATAGTAGCTAAAACTTAACAAGCTAGACTTGATTCAAGGTAAAATCCTTTCCTCAGTATCCCAGCAACATCATTGACCAAATTCTCAGGTCAGAATCTCTTTCCAAAGTCAAAGGGCTGGTTCCTCTGTCTTCTTAGGTGAAAGAGAGACAGACAGCTTGGGGTGTTTTTGCCCCTCAGTCTTATGCTCCAGTCACTGTGTAAAATGCATTTTCCTGAGGGTTACCCCTAGATAAAGTTCCTTCCAGCTGTAAGGGCAGAGATATGGAGTCTCCTGGTGAAAGAGCTTCCATGCTGTTGTTTGCTAAAATGCAGATCGATCTGCTCCTTCCCCCCTTCATTGCTAAAGAATGACCACTTGACAGGTGATTGCCAATCAATGTTGATGACACCTGGCTAGAAGACTCAGCCTGTCCTTTGTCTTTGAGAAATCTGTTTGCCCCCTCACTAGACTTGTCTGGCAAACACACTGTAGTCATAATTTCAGCTTATTTTCATATCTCTTAATATGCTTTTTGTACATATGTTACACAAGAATATTGATGATCATTGTGTTATTAATGTTTAAATTATACCTCACAAGCCATATTTTGCACAAAAATTATTACAATAGGGTGTGAATACAGGGATGCTTTTGGTCACAAATCCCAAAAGTGCTTCTTTACTTTGACACAATTAGTATCTTCTGCTCAGGCGAGGCTTGGGGGTGCTGCATCTCATAACTGGGGGCAGGAGTTTAGGTCAAACTGGCCCTGTTGCACAGTACTACATGATTCCAACAATAGAGCTGAGTGGCATTGCATCTTTTTGTGGGGAATTCACAAGTCTGAATTTTTTTCTGGAATGGGACAAACACAAAACTTTCAAAATTCCTCACAAAATGAAGTTCAAAGCCATTTTTGTGTCAAGGCGATTTAAATGTTTCATTTCCATAACATTTAATGTTTTGTTCCAATATTGACATTTAATGTTCAATTTAAAAAAAAATTGAAATAGAAAGAATTTCAAAACAAATATCTAAGCATTACATTCCAAAAATGTTGAAACAGAATAACATTACTGAAATGCTTCATGTCATTTTTTCTAACTGGAAATTTGTTCCGCTTCCACAAGTCTTTTCACTTTTGACAAATTGGCATTTTCCAGTGAAAAAAATTCCCAACCAGCTCAACCAATACATCATTGTAAAGTGCCTCTTGTCCTTTTAAATACAAACAAAACCATACAAAAGGCCTCACCCTCTGCTCACTTAAATCAGTCTGACCTCTGGTGTGATTTCATTGGCTTCAATTCAGTTACTCCTAATGTGTGCTGTCAGCCCCAAGTAGCTTGTTTTTAAAGTTTTAGTGCTGAATGTTTGAGTAGTTATCCATTAACATTAGACAACAGTGCTGTCTGTTAAAGTATTACATTGATATACTGCAAATGCAAAAATACGCAGTTTGTTTTTGTATGGTTTGATAGGTTTTGTACTAGTACAGGCCAAACTTTGTTTAGTTTAATTTAGCTGTCCCCTGTTTCATAGCGGATCTATGAACCTAAAGGTCAACCAAGTTAACTTTTAGATACCCTGGGCTCAATCCTGAGCTGTACTGAGCTCATGCTGAGCAGAGCTCATGCAGGGAGGAAAAGGTGACTCTGAGCTACCTTTATAGCTCCCCTGACTGGGTCCCAAAAGTTTCACAAATAGTACTGTTTTGATCTGTCATTCTAACATCTAAAGGTTAGAGGCCTATTTCTTATCTCAGGCATGCTGGTGTAAATCTATTTGGTATGTATGCTGATTTAAGCTGAGTTACTCCATAAACCCCACAGAGATTTTGCCTTTCAGACTTCTGAGAGCAGTAAATACATCATCTGAAGAGGCTCTGGATACATTATAAGGAACAAAATATGGATAGCTGTCGTGACCTGCACAGGATATGCCATGTTTATCTTTCTCCCGGAGAACAGAAGTGACTTCATCTGTGCGAAGCACAAGCTGGTCTCCATACTGGAAGAAAAGGTTAAAGGGTTAGAGACACAAGTATTGACCCTGCATTGCCTCAGAGAAAATGAAGACTTGAAGTAAATGAAGAAAATGAAGTCAGGATTTGGTACTGCGGGCACAGCATGCCAAAGAATCAGAGCGGGCATTGCAGAGGATACTGAAGAATAGGGAAGAAAACTGGCAGCGTCTGACATCCAGAAGAAGGCGGAGGAGAACCAATATACCCCCAGTGTAGAGAGAAGTAAACAACCAGTCTCAGGCTCTCTGCACAGGTACTACTGCTGCGAATGCCTTGGAAGAGTCATCCAGGGTGAGGGATCAGATAGACCAGAAGGCATGTCATTGTCCTAGGGATGGGGGGGTCTACAACCACCGCTCCCAAGAGAAAAAGAAGTTTGGTGATTATTGGGGACTCCCTTCTAAGGGGGACTGTCATCCACCTGCTGTCCAGAACGGGAATCCTGAGAAGCGTGCTGCTTGCTTGGAGCTAGAATTTAGGATGCAACTGGGTCTGCCGAGACTCATCAACCCCTTGGACCGCTATTTCTTCCTACTTCTCCATGTGGGCACCAACAATATTGCAAAGAATAACCTGGAGCAGATCATTGCAGACTATGTGGCTCTGGCAAGAAGGATAAAAGAGTTTGGAGTACAAGTGGTGTTCTCGTTTATCATCCCTGTTGAAGGAAAAGGCCCAGGCAGGGACCACCAAATCATGGAAGTAAATGCGTGGCTACACAGGTGGTGTCCGAGAGAGGACTTTGGCTTCTTTGACAATGAGCTGATGTTCCAGGAAAGGATTAGTGTGCTGGGATGGGCTCCATCTACCAAATACTGGGAAGAACATTTTTGGACATTGGCTTTAAACTAGGTCTTATGGGGGATGGTGACAAAAATCTGGCCAATGAGCATCTAGGCTCAAGTAACAAAGACAAGGGGAAGGAGTTAATTTCTGGAGAAGGGACTAGAAACCACAGCTGCATTACAAAGTCGAGAAGAAAAGTAACAGGGCAGTCTGCAAAATATCTTCGATGCCTTTATACAAATGCAAGGAGTATGGGGAACAAGCAAGATGAACTGGAAGTCATGGTATATGAAAAAAATTGACTTAATCTGCATTTCTGAGACTTGGTGGAACAACTCCCCTGATTAGAGTACCAGCATTGAGGGATATAAATTGTTCTAGAAGGATTGGTATGGGGAAAAGGAGAAGGTGTTGAGCTGTCTGTCAAGAATGTATATTCTTGCTCTGAGGTCCAAGAGGAAGTGAGCAATTGACCTACTGAGAGTCTCTGGGTAAAGATAAAAAGGGAAAAGAACAGTAGCAATGTTATGATGGAGGTCTATTATAGATCACCAAATCAGGAAGAGGAAGTGGATGAGTCATTCTACAAGCAAGTAACAAGATTAGCTAACACACTTGGGATAGTATTAATGAGGGATTTTGACTTCCCTGATATCCGTTGGAAGACTATTACAGCAAAATATAATATGTCCTACAAATTCTTAGCATGTGCAGGGGATAACTTTCTGATTGAGAAAGTAGAGGAAACAACTCGGGGATCATCCCTTTTGATCTGGTTTTCAGCAACAAGGATGAATTAGTTGTGAACATGAAGGTGGTCATGAACTTTGGAGGAAGTGATCTTGACTGATAGAATTCAAGATCCTATGGAAAGGAGGACATGAGAACAGCAAAACAAGAACACTGGACTTCTGAAAGGCGGATTTCAGCCACCTCAGAGAAATAGTAGGCAAGGTCCCATGGAAAGACCAATTAGGAAAAAAAGGAGTCGAAGGGGGCTGGCAGTTCCTAAAAGATGTAGTACTAGAGTCTCAACATCAAGCTATTCCGATGCAGAGGAAATTTTTTTTAAAAAGCTACAGGAGGCTAATGTGGCTGCACAAGGAGCTTTTTAGCTATCTATAACCCAAAAAGGGATACATATAGGGAATCGAAGGAAGGGCATGTCACCAATGAAGTATACATGGGAATCGCATGAGCATGCAGGGACAAAATCAGGAAAGCCAAGTCAAAGAATGAGTTACAGCTGGCAAGGAAGGTTAGAGACAACAAGAATGGGTTCGTCAAATACGTCAGACAAAAAAGAAAGATCAGAGATTGTGTGGGTCTGCTACTCAGTGCAGAAGGTGAGCTAGTAATGGAAGATGATAGGAAGGCAGAGTTGCTCAATGCCTAACTTTGCTTCAGTTTTCTCACAAAAAATAACACATGACCAGATGACTAGCGAAGTTACCATAGACAATAAAGGAGAAGGCATAAGTAAAGAACACGTCAGAGATCTTCTGACCAGTTTGCCTAAGGAGGTTGTGGAAGCTCCTTCACTGAAGGTTTTAAAAAAAGAAGCTGGATAGCCATCTGTCTTGGATTGCTCATATAAAAAAAATCCTGCATCTTGGTAATGGGTTAGACAAGATGACCCTTGAAGTCCCTTCTAACCCTTTGGTACTCTGATTCTATATTTAAACTGGTTTAAGTGAGATCTGATTTTAGCCTTAAGTATTAAGTTAGACAGGCTTCCATCAATCGTTGATTGTTCCTTTTTCAAATTCCTTTTTCAGACTTCCACCAGTTGTTGATTATTCCTTTTGCAAATTTAGGGACGGTTTTAGAAGCAGGTAAGCAGGGTGGACATCCTGGGCACCAACTCACACGGGGTGCTGAATTGCTGTGCAGCTCAGGTTTTTGTTTTTTTTTTGTGGCTCAGCTGCTTTGGGAGGGGGCAGGAAGAGGCACCAAAAATGTTTTTCGTCCTGGCAGCAAAACGTTTGCTTCGACCCTGTTCTAACGCTTAACAAAAATTACAGCAAAACTTACCAGGTTTAATATTTTGCATCCTTTGAGTGTGTGAATGACCAGTGCTTTAAGGTTTCATGAAAAACTAAATTTATGAATTGCAAAATAATCTAGAACAGAATAACAAAAATTTCACCTGAAAAAAAATCACAATTTTTTACATGGATCAACTGAACTCTGTATCTGCTTTCTAGCCCACTGCAACCTGTGAATGTAATGAGTTTTCAAAATTGTGCATGCATATTTAACTAACATGCATATTTTGCAAAAGTGTTTGAGTGATGACATTACATTGATTGATTACATTGATTTGTAAAGTATTTGAATATTTAAATGTACATTAATGTTTTAAGAACAGGAGTACTTGTGGCACCTTAGAGACTAACAAATTTATTAGAGCATAAGCTTTCGTGGGCTCCAGCCCACTTCATCGGATGCATAGAATTGAACATATAGTAAGAAGATATATATATAGATATATATATGGGTATATATATATATATATATACACACACATACAGAGAAAGTGGAAGTTGCCATACAAACTGTAAAAGGATATTTAATTAAGATGAGCTATTATCAGCAGGAGAAAAAACTTTTGTAGGTGATAATCAAGATGGCCCATTTCGACAGTTGACAAGAAGGTGTGAGGATACTTAACATGGGGAAATAGATTCAATATGTGTAATGACCCAGCCACTCCCAGGCTCTATTCAAACCCAAGTTAATGGTATCTAGTTTGCATATTAATTCAAGCTCAGCAGTTTCTCATTGGAGTCTGTTTTTGAAGCTTTTCTGTTGCAAAATTGCCACCCTTAAGTCTTTTACTGAGTGGCCAGAGAGATTGAAGTGTTCTCCTACCGGTTTTTGAATGTTATGATTCCTGATGTCAGATTTGTGTCCATTTATTCTTTCACGTAGAGACTGTCTGGTTTGGCCAGTGGTTTTTTTGTTTTTGTTTTTCTCCTGCTGATAATAGCTCATTTTAATTAATTAGCCTCTTACAGTTTGTATGGCAACTTCCACCTTCTCTGTATGTATATATATCTTCTTACTATATGTTCCATTCTATGCATCCAATGAAGTGGGCTGTAGCCCACGAAAGCCTATGCTCAAATAAATTTGTTAGTCTCTAAGGTGCCACAAGTACTCCTGTTCTTTTTGCGGATACAGACTAACACAGCTGCTACTCTGAAACCTGTCATTAATGTTTTAGTTTATCTGAGAATGTTAAGTAATATTTTACCCTTTATGCTCCCCAGAAATGATGGTACAGAGCCAAATTCTGCTTGCAGTTAGATAGGAAGGAATCTCTGGAAGTCAGTGAAGTTAGTCTGATTGCACACCCATTTCATAGAGCACAGAATTTGGCTCGCTGACAGTCCATTGTGAAGGACATACCTGCCACCTGCCCTGCAGGACTGAAATATTGTATCCCAAGCTGCATGTTTCTCAGCACTATTGTAGGCAAGGTACGCCCCCTTTTCTTTTACTGCTCCTGAAATCATTTAAAAAGGAACAATCTCATGTCACTGAAGAGAAGCAATTAGCCACCATATTTGTAGAACCAGACTTTGAGAGACACTTTCACTGTATTCATCTTCAAAGGTCAGAAGGTATCACTAGCAGTAATGGGGTTAAAATGCTCCTGATTTGTGAAACTGTGATCTGGGAAATATTGTCAATGGAGAAAAAATGGATCTCTTTTGCCAGATCCATCATCTTCACTTAGTGCCTGAATAAAATCTGTGGCACAGATTCTCTGCCTTGAAGAGTTTACATTTAGCACAGGGAGAGGGAAGTGGGAGAAATGAAGACATCAGGGATCTGGTTATGGCTCCCTGATTCTCAGGGCATGGGTTAGAGCAGCCTAGAGCTGCTCTGACCTAAGCTCATGGTCAATGGGCCTAACAGGGCCATACACTAGTTGGGGATAACCTATGCTCAGCATGATCCAGCCGCCTGCCTGACACACCACTTTCCCTGATATATGAGCATCAGTTTGGGGTGAATGTAATGGTGCATGAACCAGAACATCAGCTTTGCACCAGCTGACAGCTTCTCCCAAATATTTTGTGTTCTGTCTGCACCACTATAGAGTCTAAAGAGGTTTTAGGCCAATATTATTATTATTATTGTTTTCTAATGGCCACTGATTTTGGATGACTGGCTTGAGACCTTGGGCCTAAAGACTTGAGGTATTGAGCAGAGAAAACTATAACTGAAGTCAATGGGAGTTGCAGGTACTCAGCACCTCTGAAAACACACAGATTTCTAAGGCCTCGTCTACACTATAGGGTTATGTCGAATTTAATCTTGTTAGGTCAATTTAAAAATGACTGTGTCCACACAACCAACTCTGTTCCATTGACCTAAAGGGCTCTTAAAATCAACTTCTGTACTCCTTCTTGATGAGGGAGTTGCACTAAAATCAACCTTGCTGGGTCGAATTTGGGATACTGCGGATGCAAATCGATGGTACTGGCCTCTAGGAGCTATCCCAGAGTGCTCCATTGTGACCGCTCTGGACAGCACTTTCAACTCCAATGCACTAGCCAGGTACACAGGAAAAGCCCAGGGAACTTTTGAATTTCATTTCCTGTTTGGTCAGCGTGGTGAACGCAGCAGCACTCAGCAGCACAGGTGACGATGCAGTCCCCCCGAATCGTAGCGCGTAGAATGTTTCTATGCTCCCCCTATCATCTCCGTCCTTAAGGTTATTGCAGATTAGAAGACGAAAAAACCGTACTCGGGATGACATGTTTTCCGAGCTCATGCAGTCCTCCCGCACTGATAGGGCACAGCTTAATGCATGGAGGCATTCAGTGGCAGAGGCCAGGAAAGAATTAAGTGAGCACGAAGAACGGAGGCAGGACGCAATGCTGAGGCTAATGCAGTAGCAAACAGACATGATGAAGTGTCTGTTGGAGTTGCAGGAAATCCAACAAGAGCACAGACCCTCGCTGCGTCCACTGTATAACCGCCTACCCTCCTCCCCATGTTCCATAGCGTCCTCACCCAGATGCCCAAGAATGCGTCATTCAAACGGTTTGATTTGTAGTGTGGCTACAATAAGCAATGTGGCCTTGTCCTTCCCTCCTCCCCCACCCCACCCGGGCTACCTTGTCTGTTATCTCATTTTTTTTTTAATTAATAAAGAAAGAATGCATGGTTTCATCTCACCATGTAGGTTCTATTGCCTTTTCCTACTAGAAAGGATGCATGGTTTCAAAACAATAGTTACTTTATTTCGAAGGGGGGAATGTGGTTGGGTTACAGGGAATTAAAATCAATCATCTCAGAAATCATCTCACCATGTAGATACTTATGTGGGTGGGCATGGATCAGAGTTCATGTAGCACTCCCCATCTGTACCTGGCCCAAACCAGGGAAACAAATGATCTAACCAACAGACCAAATTCGGTGATGTATTCTGGTCACATGCCATCTGAGGCATGTTGCGCATATGCTAAGAAGAAGAAGACACTTACATACCATTATCAAGTTACCTATTAAGCTTTCCTTCAAAACTAAGCTAAATAGACTGGTCACCTTGCATCTCTCATGGTGAGGCATCTTTTCCAGTCCTCAAAATGTTTTTTGATAGGCATTCAAAATCGGTGGCCATTTTGAAAAATGAGGTCTTCTTCAATTGTGTCTTTCCCCCATTCCCCGGCCATTCACTGCTTGTTTATCTTAAATATGATCACAGCTGACATTCCAGCTGGGAACTTCATTGTCCAAAAGCAGCAGCTCCACTGCATAAGCCATCTTTGCCTGCTTATACATGTAATTTTCTTTAGCGAGTTGCATTCAGACTCCACTAGAATCAGCTAACCAAAACCATGCTGAATAAAACTGCTTTGCTTCTTTTTTTTTTAACTTGACATTTTCCATTGATTTAATAAAAGCAGGATCTGGCCTATACTTAGACATAGATGGGGTGGCTGTGTTTTTTATGATAAAAGGGGATAGAGAGGACTGCTATGACATTTTGTCATTAACAGAAGTCCAGATGGCTGTATTGTCAGCTGCAGCACCAGTTACTGCAAAACATCCATAGCTGAGACTTGAGAAACAGGTAAACAGCAATTCAGTTTCCATACTTACCTTCTCCTGGGTATCTTCTAAACTGAAATTGGCAGCTACCCCAACTGTAACAAATGATTCATTGTGATGTAAATACTCTAAATAGGTGCTGGGTTAAGATCAAATCCATTGCACCTAGAATCAAAAGCTGGAGTCAAACCAGTGCATTCCCACCCAAGCTCTGTTCACATCAGGAGTTTGAAACATCTCTTTTTTGCGCAATACCACTTATTTCCACCATCTGCCTTACACCTGTGCATGGAACAGATGCATTAGTGCCAGTAGAATTGCATTATCACTTTTTTAAAATGTAGATAGAGTTTGATTTCAAGTAGAGTGTTAAAAGGTTTCTGTGAATTAATTGAAAGGATAAACAAATCACTACAATGTTTTAACATATATATATATATATATGTATATATATATATATAGTAAAGTTCTTTTGGGTTGAGGTTTTCTTTGTTTTGTTTTGCTGTATAAAGAATTACATCTCAGCAGCTGGTTGCACACAGTAAAGATACCAGCAGATGCTATAAACACAATGTGTTCGACCATTTGCCAACATTCCACTGAGCCAGACACATTGAAAGAGCTGCATGCAGCTTGAGAATCCCGGGTTACAGATTTCTGTTTTATACGCTGATGCAAATACCATTAACATTAGCGAGAAGATGGAATCTAAACAGCTGCTAACCTGGTACCTTTGGGTATTAAAAAAATATGGGCAAACCAGACTAGAAGAGTGTGGCCTTATTCCCTCTGGAAGTCAATTGCACCAAGAATGTCATTTTGGTTTTAACTACGTTAGTGTTTCTGATATTGCAATGCCCCATTCCTGGGAGTGCTAGTGGTAGCCAGAATGTTCTGAAAAGTCATCACTGCTGACAGCAAAATATCTACTGTACCTCCTGTCTTAAAAATGGTTTTATGTTGGTGACACTCACAGTTCATTTTAACACTTATGTTTGACCCATTCAGGGATGTCAGGTAGATGGATGAGAGGGAGACTCTAGTAGAGATAAGGTCACATTTTCAGCTGTTTGTGAAATGTATTGTCTGTCTTATCTTATTGCTTAAATGAGGCATGAACAGTGTCTCCCAGTGCTGAAAATCTACAGTAGCCAGAGGCATTAGGACTGGATTTGGAAGGGACCTGTGGGTCTTTGAGCCCTTCATTTGTAAATATTTTGGGTCTGTACTAAAGTGTGCCACTCAGATATGCAGCTTCACAACCCTACACATTAAATTTGTAAACAAGGCACGAAAGAAACAGCCCTAGTCACTGAGAACTTGTGATTTTCATTAACAATGTATACAGAAAAGTTGCACACACATGATTTGTCATGTCATCCTTATGAAAAAATATCTTGTCAGTCATTTATGAAGTCAGCGACAGAGCTGGCCTTAATTATTAACATTTCCTTTTAAAGTAGAACTAAGAGGAAACACCTCCCCACCTAGCATCTGATCCAAAGTCCATTGAACTCAGTCAAAAGAGTCTCATTGACTCAAATGGGCTTTGGATCAGGCCACAAGACAGAAAAATTCCAATGTAATTGCAGCAGCAGAAACTTAAACAAGTGAAGCATGGAAGAAAATGGGTCTGGTGATCTAAATTCACACTGTTACTTTTGCTCCCCCCAAAGCACACTTTTCATCTGCGTTTTGATCCCGGTCAGATCAATCAGACCACGAGGGAGGGACTGAAAAGCCCTTTGATGGCCCTCACCCAAATCAAAGCCCAAGATTGAGTGTGTGACTTTCTAGCCCATCTCTCTTCAAACTCTCTTCAAAGTTGAGTGTTGACAACTTTTGAGATTTTATCAAGAGGCTTTCAATATTTGCTGTTTTTCTTAAAGACCCAGCTCCTACAGCCATGGGCCTCAGGGAGAATCTCAGCTTTCATTAAAAAAAAATATATATAAAGTTGGTTTCTCATCCTCATAGTTGCAGAGAAACTGGCCAATGGGAGCTGCAGAAAGTGGCCTGGGCTGCAGGGACATGCTGGCTGCTGCTTCCCGCAGTTCCCATTGGCCGGGAACGGCGAACCATGGCCACTGGGAGCTGTGGGCAGCATGCCTGGGGATGGTCAGTTAAACAAACTGCCTCATGGCCCGTCCGCGGATTACCCTGACGGGCTGCATGCGGCCTGCAGGCTGCAGGTTGCCCACTTCTGGCTTAGGACCACGAGTAGCAAATGTCACACTAGTGCAGATGGGCCTACATAACAAGCAGCCATCAATAGCTGCAGTTGTGGCAAAATCATTTAACACAGCACTGATTGTGAGGTGAAAAGACTAATCCCCTGGCTCTGTTCAAAGAGGCTTAAGGGATAAGGAGAGAGAAAAGGAGCAGAGAGAAGACCCAAAGGAAGGGGAAAGTGGATCAGAGAGGATCAATGGATGAAGGAGGGGGAGTAAAAGGTGATAGAAGATAAAGATTAGAGAAGAGAGAGGAAATGAGGGGAAGCAATGACAGTATAAACAGGGGCAGAAATTAAATACATCTTTAAGAGAAAAAAATAAATATTTTTAGAAGATGAAAAAGTTAAGTAAGTCTGTTTCAATTGACGGGGACAAGCGGAGAAGCTCTAGGAGCAGAGATGAAAGTGTGCATGATTAATGTAGCAGGAAATTTTTGGATCTTAAAAACATTTCTGATGCATTTGAAATGTAAGAGCCCTAGATGATCTTTTGCATCACACCAACCATGTGTTACTACTCCAGCTTTGCCTAGAATGTTTGTTCCAAATTTACACCCAAGTTAATTGAAATGCAAAAAAGAGAGCCAGCTGACTGCATTGGTGGGTCACATGTCAATCAATTGTAACCCAATGAAAAGTTGCTCTGGAGCTGTCCAGTAAGGGCTGCAGGATTGGGCTCTGATTGCTTTGAAATTAACATACATTCCTTCTGTTTATACTCTTGCATCTGGGTAATGGCATCAGCATGTGGCTTGTTGCTGCCTGGAAATGTCTAATCCTGGACTTTGGAGACATCCACCCACACTAATAACTTTGTGGAGATCTGAACAGGGATAAATATGCAGCTTTGGAGAGAGATGAAGTGCTGAATTTTTATGAAATTTGGAAACCACTGCCAAACTCTTTTCCAAAGGAGCTGAATCAGGGTTGGATGACCCTACTGTAGGACTCATTGAACAGACGGTAAAGCTTATTGGTATGAAATTGTATTGTAACAAAGACAGAAGAGTAGGAAGCGGTGTTCAGGGATTTTACGGGGTGGGCAGCGGATCAGTGATACCTAAACTGAAAAGAAACTATGCTGCAGATCCCTTGGAAAGTTGATAACTATGTCACTGATTGCATTGTTGAATTGTAAAACCAGTTTATACCAGGTTGTCTGATCCATTCACTATAAACCAAAGCACGCAGCATTTTAGGATTTGCTATTTCCAATTTAAGTAAGCCTGTTTTGCATGTCTGCTCTAGTGGCTTCTGTCAGTGGGAATTCATTGGGTGTGGGGTCGGGAGAGACTTCCCTTGGTCCAAGGATTTAGAAAAGGAATAATTTCCATTCACACAGAAAGTAAGCAGTTTTCAAAGGGAGGACATATGGCCAAAGGAAAAGAACTCATGCCTGTTGCAAGGCATAGCAGTGCAAGCCAACAGTCTGGTGGCAATGATGCCACAATGTTTCATAAAGGACCAAAGCAAACCAGTGATGGATAAGGGGAAAAATGAGTTTAATGATAAATTATAGCATAGCTTCTTGTTTCATAGATGAAGGGAGGTTTAGTCCATAGGAGAAAGATCATATCGAAGGACACACAGAAACATTTTGCAATCAGCCTAAAGGCATCTATTTTTGAAAACATAGCTGATGGCATATGCATGACACCAGTTTAAAGATGAACAGTGAAATCCTGGCCCCATTGGAGTCAAAGGGAATTTTGTTGTCAACTTCAGCATAGCCAGGATTTCACTGGAAAGCTCACAAAGTAACTTCCAAGTTAGAAATGACGCATAAAGTTGTGACAAATAAAGGTGAAGTCTTTGTTCAAATTCAAGACCGATGGAACTAAGGGTAAGGTCCTGTCTGCACTACAGTCTTTAACTGTCTTTGTAAGTACATCATGACATGGTTGCCTCTCCACACTGCCCCAAGCACTGTTGGATGTTGTATGGGCACTCTGTTGCCCTGCTGACATATTATGGGATAGCTGCCTGGATTTTCCCAGAAAGCACTCATTCAAATAGGATTAGGCAGCATGGCAGGTGTGGTTGTATAGACATAGCAGATACATAGCTGAGCTGGGGGGGCAGGGGAAAGCTGCTCTGTGGATACTCCCCAGCCTTGTTTGTTGTAAATGGGTCAGATGAGCTGTGTAGAAAAACACAATGGTACTTAGTGGATTGATAGGGCCTAAAGGAACATAATGGAAAAATGTCATAACATTAGAAATCTTCAGTTACAGATGATAACTAGGTTCACCTTTTATACAGGAGCCCTCTCCAAAGAAGAACACCAGCAGATGGGCTATCTGAAAAGGAAACAAAATAACCCCAGCTATGTTTGTATTCGGATTGAGTACAACCAAAAAGGATATGGCAGCCTCTGGGCCCCAAGCCTCTCCAGTTATCTCATACCTGTCCTGGAGCATTGTAAGACTCAGTCCCTTCACCAGATGCTTCCAACCAATCTTCCATTTGTCACTGAACACATCCCCTGTCCCAGATGCCTCAATCTCATTCCCTACTACTAGATTTCTTGCTGAATTAAATTATGCATCAATATCACAAACCCATGAAAACATGCCTGCCCAGGAGGGGACATACAGTTTTCTGGCCCGAGCCGAATTAATCTCGAAGAATAATGAAAACCTTAACAAATAATTTTTAGACCACCACAGAAATCCTCTTCCATTTGGGATCAGACTAACTATAACGTTACCCTTTTTGATTCAAGCGGTTAGCCAATGTTCAGGGGTTTGCAGGCTGTTTCTGTTGGGAGAAAAATTGATGAGGGAGCCATGTATCTTTGATGCAATCCTTTGTTATTTACAAAAAAAGAATGTACAAAGTACCATTTCCCTAAACACAGAAGGATTCAAACAGCAGGAGACAGTTTCCTTGCTCAAAATTCTAAGCCATTTTTCCCAGGCAGTACTCTACCCAAGAGCGAGCAAGCGAGCTAGCTAACTAGCTGTCTCTCATATATATATGCTACAAGTGCTTCTCTTGGCTTTCTGCTGACTTCCCTATCTGTTTCTGTGGGATTTCTGACTGAACCTGTTCACATAGCTCCACCAAAACAATACCCAGCTCCCTGATTTTCCAATCAGCCCCCAGTGAACCACCTCCTCCAACATAGCTAGCTCCTGACTGGCTTTGCACATGGCCTGTGTTTTGGGTGGTGGCTCCAATTGTTTCAACTAGCTTACTCCAAAAAAGAGTTTAACTGCTCCTTACATTTATCCTGAATGAAGGGTGACTATTACCTTCTTTAACAAGGGTTCACCCAAATCTCAGCATAACTACAATCTCTGCGGGAAGTTTGTACAAGGACTTTTTAGACAGGAAACAAAAAGCCAACTGGAGATTACATCACTACATGGTAACTCATGTATGTTCTCTGAAACCATTTCTTCCTACCGTTTTCATTACAGTCCAGCCTTTTATCATCTACAAACTCTGATGTTTCTGTAAAGAAAGGAAATCATATGCCTGACCTCCACAGTGAACTCTCTGCTTGCTTGGATTAAGGAAGGCAGAGTCTGGGCCTATTTTTCTACTGTATAAAAGAATCAGTTATGTCTTTTACTATTTTTTTCCTCTCTGTCTTTTAAAACATTATTGAGCCAATTTGTAATTTCTAGTAGTAATGTACTTGGATCCAAGGTCACTTACTTTCTTGTATTCTTAGGTTTTTAAGAGTATGCACAATATCTACAGAAGGAAATGAAGTGACACAATTAGATCTCTGTTTGTTCAAATGCAATTTAAAGTAGGCCCTTTTGTTTGATGAAGGCTGTGCGAGTCTTTTCCATGGGTTCCTGACATACTCAGCGGTAAGGCCAGACAGCCTGCAAGAGCCTAGTCTGTTTTCACTCCAATTTCTGGGCTGCAGTAATACCAAGGAGGAGAGAGCATCTGTTAATGAGGCCTCATGTCTCTTCCCTGCAGAGTTTTCTCTAATATCTTGGGCTTGTGGAGTTATAAATCTATGATAATGTTAGATGCCCACATCCCACGTGCCTGCATGGATGTGGAGAAAAGAAAAGTCCAGTTGCAGCAGCTGCCCAAGTGTTTTTTGTTGTTTTTAAACACCCACCTATTCCTCCACTCCGTCCCCCTGGTGCAAACTATCGGGTTTGAAATCCACTGCATTTTTGGAGAGTGTACCGTAGATCCTAAAATATCAAAATATTTTGAACTTCCTGGGATGAAAGAAGCTATATACATGTTCTACAAATGGCTTCACAACTATAGTTTTATTTTGAATGAATTATATTAAACAAAGCTTATTTGCTGTATTAATAAAAAGAGTAGAATTTGTAATAAAGATGTCTGGATGTACAAGCCTGAACTTTATTCAGCCATCCAACATGGGTCAGGGTCACAAAGGTTGCTATCTCTGTTATGTGACACAGGTTCTCGTGGCTACTGTTATAGTATTAGAACAAAAGAACATTATTTATAAAGCACTTAAGAAAATTGCCTTTTTCTAACAATAGCACTTAACTGGTTAAAACAACCTTATTTTTTGAGCTACTGGCTGGAATGAAGAGAGGTTGATAAATGACGCTCAGGGTGATGGCAGAGTGTTGGCATGCACAGGAAGCTCTCATTGGTAGCAAAACAGAGGCTCCTCCATTCTGAAGTGCTGGCTAAGCTGAAGAATGTCATTATAAATAGCCCAAGCCCATGTATGGCAATTGGGCCACTTGCTGGTTTCATGGCTGATGCTGAAGACAATTCAATTGTGGTAACTATGGGTGTTGTGTGGCAAGAGAAAGGTGAGAGGAACAATGACACTATATCTTAATTGCCTAATTCTGTCCACTAGATCAAGAAGTTGTCAAAACAGTTTGAGACCCATATGCAGCACTCATCACAGCACTGCAGTGGAAATCTATGTGGCTACTAACCCCAGGAATTACATATAGTCCTTGACTCACAATGATACATAAACTCAATACAGTAAGAATGGAGCAATGCCTAAACACCTTTAAAAATCTGGCCCTTTGAACTCTGTTTTCAAATATGGAAGTGTGTAACCATAATCATACTTATTTAGGCCACTAATCGTGGTGTCTTTTCTCTTGCTGCCACTATCTGTGAAACATTTGCATTATTTTATATGTTTTGGCTAACTGGGCACTTCTCAATTCCTACCAAGTGTTTAATAAAATACTTTTTTAAAATCCATGTCTGATTCTCTAATGATGGCAGTTAATCTATCAGAAGCAAAGAAGAGAGGAATTATCTTGCAAGTCTCATGTAGTCTTTTCATCTAAATCCTTTTTGTATTCAGTAAGAGGCAAAGCTCAAAATCTTCTATTTGGTGTGGTGGACAACATCAGAGCATTACAAGTTAATAAGGTTTCAGGGTAGCAGCCGCGTTAGTCTGTATCCACAAAAAGAAAAAGAGTACTTGTGGCACCTTAGAGACTAACAAATTAGGATTAATCTCAGACACTGATACAGGGTGATAACTGGTGCTGGTTAGATGACTGATAGACTGGTGCTGCCTGGTAATAAACATTTTCTTTTTGCAGCACTGTGTTGTGATTGGTTGAATGAGCAGTGACTGGGATGTGGTAAACCTTAAGAATATTAAAGGTTTTCCATTAGCAGATCCTCATGCTATAGATTTTCCTTTTGGAAGGAGGAATGTTTATGCCACTGGATCCACAAACTCTTTGCTTTAAAAAAAAAAAAGGACTTTTAAGTGGTGTCCACTGACAGTTTTCTAATGCAAGTAAAGAATACTCCAACTAAATAAGAGAGCCTGGTCTCACTGTTAAAAAATAATTATTCTATAAGCATAATACTTATACTACTGGTCCCTCTTTCTAGCTATTCTTACATGAACTATTTTACCATTATGAGGTGACAGGGAATGCAATAGTTATTACAGAAACAGAGCACCGAATGGGGTGGAGGTGCAGAGGGTTTAGTTTTTATTTTAAATATTTTGACTAGGAAAACCTAACCATGTTTAGGAGTCCAAGTGGTGAGAAAGATCCTGCAGTTAGCAAGTATTACTGTAATTGGTATAAGATTAGCATTGCTTCATTCAAAGAATTTGAGGAGAAAACGGATCGTTTCCTCCCACTTGGATGTGAACATCAGACATGAACTAAAAGCTGAACTAAGTGGCTGAACAATTTAGCTCATTTCCAGAAAGAACCTGCAGGGAACTTCAGCCTGGATGGATTAAGGGGGAAGATATATGGAAGGTAAGTGTAACTAAATAATTCTGTGATTAAGATGAATAGGCATCTCTCAATGAGGAACGCAGTAGCAGATCAGTTTCCAGGCCTGTAAGGAATTCCTCACTGATGAAGGATCTAAGAGGCTACAGAAAAAAGTGGCTCCATCTGTTAACATTTGGAAAGCGGAAATCCAGGTGTGCAAAGAAGACGGAATGGACACTCAAATTTCATTGCCTGGAGTAAGGCAGAAACAGGAGTGGAACAATGTGTGGGCAGGATGCAGATTATGTTCCATTGAGGCCAAGAAGGTGCCATCCTAATCCAGAGGAACAGCTGCAGAGCTGGTAGATACACTGGAATGAAAAGAGAATTCTCAAGAGAGATTGTGGGGCAGATGGGAGGAAGAATAAGTTCTGCAGCACTGAGCAACACTGAAGAGTCTCCATGAGGGAGCTGTCTTGCTTTAAACGTGTTAATCCAGAGCACTGGGCTCTGGATTGTAGAATTATGATCTGAGGGATGGTGAAAGCACAGCTGTCTGACACAGGATGAGAGAGGAGGAAAGATTCCATCCCAAGTAATGCTAGGTAGGAATAAGGACTGTTCACTTGTGTGCCAGCCAAGTGCAATGGTACAGCCAAGCCTTTAGCCACTCATGACTCTAATCCATAGCAGATTTTTCATGCCCACTCAAGACATATTTCCCTTCCACTCCTGCCCCTTCCCTCTTTTCTGCTCAAGCTCAATTTAGTTAAAGCAAAATTGTCAGGGTTCAGCAGGAGCTCTCCACCAACTTCTCCTTCCTTCCCCCATCCTGCCCCTTGATTTGTCCTTTATTCATATATCTGCCACTGAGCTCTTTGATCTTTGTCTGCTTCAGACCCCTTACTTTGACAACTTTACCCCATCTCATCCACCCCCTACCATCCCTTGCTCCCTCCTTGCCTCATCACATATTTTTCTGACCATCCAATATGTCCTCAAGAATGTCCTGCCCCTTCCTTGAACTAAGGGTAGCAAAATGGAACTTCTCATCTTTCCTTGTTCTGCCTCAGAGAAATGTAGGGCTGAAATGGACCTTGGTCATCTAGTCCATCCCCCCTGTGCTGAGACAAGACCAAGTAAACCGAGACCATCCCTGGCAGGTGTGTGTCTAACCTGTTCTTAAAAACCTCCAATGATGGGGATTCCACAACCTCCCTTGGAAGCCTATTCCTGTGCTTACCTGTTCTTATAGTTAGAAAGGTATTTCTAATAGATGAGCTAAATCCCCAGCAAGGGAGATATAGGTTATTACTTCTTGTCCTCCCTTCAATGGACATGGAGAACAATTGATCACTGTCCTCTTTATAACATTCCTTAACATATTTGAAGGTCCCCCCTCTGTCTCCTTTTCTCAAGGCTAAACCTGCTCTGTTTTCTTAACCTTTCCTCACAGGCTTCATAAACATTTTATCATGTATCATATCCTCCCAGTCATACAATCTCACAAGTTAGGATTATTCTGGACAACTCCCTTTCTTTCTCTCTTCACCTCCAAGCCCTTGATACATTTTATTACTACTTCTTCTATAAATCATCTAAAATTCACACCTTCCTCCCCATCTCCACAGCAAAAACCTGACACAGACCAGGGAACACTCCCTCTGGACTACTGAGTCCTTTTATCAGTTCTTCCCAGCAAAAGCAATCATTCTGTCTCACTTCTTACCAGAGCACCCTTCCCTCTCCCCGTCTCTCTACAACCTCTCCCCAGACTCCATCTCTTTCCATATACAAATCAGATTGCCCTAATTTAAGGCTCTGTACAATTCTGCCCAGCCTACAGCTTCTTTTCCTCTCCTGTCACTCTCTACCTCACACCCTGTGCTCTTCCCACTCTCTTCACCTTGTTCCTTTAATCTCTTCCTTCTAGTCTTGTCAACTGCCCTCTATGGGTCTGGTCTAACTTCTATCGAAGTTCCATGGCAGACTTTGCCCTGATTTCACTCTTTCAGTGGGCCAAGTGTCTTTCCATCATTCTATAAATCCTGCCTCAAAACAGAGTTCTGTAGCATTGCTTGCCACTGCAAGGCACCACTCCTGGCTGACTCCTCCACTTTGCTCATATGTAGCTCTCATTTGAAAAGGTCAGAATATAAATGCACTCAATACACAGTACATTTATTCTTAAGTCTCACCCTGGCCTTTCTCTGTTTCTGCTCTTTAATTTTCCTTATTCATTCTCTTCTTCTACATTTGGCTGATACAATTTGACCCTAGCTTAAAGTTTACAGACTTTATATGTAGAGTCCCATACAAAATCGTTATCAATATTTAATAATGGGAACTGACCACACTGGAGGGTAAAATGTTATTGCCTGTTTGATACAGGGTTCTAGGTTGCATTACATGGTTACATTATGGCATTTCCCAGCAGACTTTAGCCAGAGGTGATGGAACACCTTTCCAGTAGAATCTGCTTAAAGCTGATGCTTGAAAATAGCCTTGCTATCCCGCATCCTAAGGCCTTGTTGTGCTAGGCATTGTACAGACAAATAAACATACTAAAAGGCCCTGTGCCAGCAGGCTTACAGCCTCAGGGGTTGATCTGTAAGGTCACTTTGCACTGCCAGAACAAGCCTTAAAGGTATTTAAAGCGGGGGGCACTAAAGATTCCCCCAGCTCTCAACCAGCCACTTCTTGATGCAGGTGTGTTGAGGCTTCTTGAGTTGTGACAGGGGCTGGAGCGGGTAGAGCTGCCATGCAATGTGTTCTCCTGATCCCCAGCCAGCAGAACTATTCTTTTGGGACCCTTCCTACTGATGTCCCTTCAAACTTGGTCTGGGGGCCAATTTGGCATCTGTTTGGCTCAGGAATGAGGGATTGGTATCAAGAAGTTGCTTAGAGTTGCTTTTACTCCTCCCTCTAGCACAAGCTGCAATGACTGCAGCACATGTGGGCATTCCCAGACTAGCTTTCACAAAACCAGCTTGTGATGGGGCACCTGCCCCATACTGGGATCTAAGGCGCAGCCAATCACAGAAGGGCTGAAGAGCTGAAGAGAGCTGCCAATCAGGACCGAGCAGGCCCATATAAAAAAGGAGCTGCAGGGCAGAGGAGGGTAGTCTCTGGAGGGCTAAGAGAACTGCCAGCACCCAGGACAGAGCAGGGACTGGGGGAGCCAGAGAGCTCCTGGCTAGACCCTGAAGCAAGGGCCACGAGGAACTGGCCAGACAATTTGCTGGATGCCACTAAGGGAAGTGGCTGAACAGTGGACTGCAGGTCCCCCCAGAATGGGGGAGGACAGCAGGGGCATAGCCAGGGGTGGGCATGGTTGGGCTGTGGCCCATTTAGCACCCAGGCCCCCAGCCCGGACTCTGTTCTGACCCCAGCTTGCCCTGCTCTACCCGGCGCTCCAGCCATGAGCTGGATCAGGGCGTGGAGGCTTGCCCAGCTTCATCCACCCGCCCAGTGCTCCAGCCAGGGAGTGTGGTCAGGGGCTTGCCCAGCTCTGTCCACCAGCCTGGTGCTCCAGCCAGGGAGTGCGGTCAGGGGCTTGCCCAGCTCCATCAGCCAGCCCGGCGCTCCAGCCAGGGAGTGGGGTCAGGGTGCCCATTTTGCCAGGGTCCCCATTTTGCCAAGGTCCCCCAATTGGCTGGAGCCCCTGGGCACACCTTTGGCTCAGTGGCTAATCTGCTACTGGGAGGAGGGCAAGCTTCAGGTGACCCAGTGGCGGCAGAGGAATCTTCAAAAAAGGTAGGCCTGCCACTTGGGGAGCCAGGCCCAGCGTGGGGCAGTGGAATTGGAGCTGTTGCTGCTGGAGAGCAGTGTCTCCTCCTGGAGCTGGGTGCACACAAGGGGAAAACAAGGGGAAATAGGCTACCTTGCATATTGTTTTTTTCCTTGTTTTTTCCTACCCGCCCCCCCCCCCCCCCAGACGTTCTTGTTAAACCCTGGATTTGTGCTGGAAATGGCCCACCTTGATAATCATGCACATTGTAAGGAGAGTGGTCAGTTTGGATGAGCTATTACCAGCAGGAGAGTGAGTTTGTGTGTGTATGTGTGTGGGGGGGGGGGGGGTGAGAAAACCTGGATTTGTGCTGGAAATGGCCCACCTTGATTATCATGCACATTGTAGGGAGAGTGGTCACTTTAGATGAGCTATTACCAGCAGGAGAGTGAGTTTGTGTGTGTGTGTTTTTGGAGGGGAGGGGTGGGGGGTGAGAGAACCTGGATTTGTGCTGGAAATGGCCCACCTTGATTATCATACACATTGTAAGGAGAGTGATCACTTTAGATAAGCTATTACCAGCAGGAGAGTGGGGTGGGAGGAGGTATTGTTTCATGGTCTCTGTGTATATAATGTCTTCTGCAGTTTCCACAGTATGCATCCGATGAAGTCAGCTGTAGCTCACGAAAGCTTATACTCAAATAAATTGGTTAGTCTCTAAGGTGCCACAAGTACTCCTTTTCTTTTTGCGAATGCAGACTAACACGGCTGTTACTCTGAAACCTGCCTCTTTCATGTAAATGCCATCAATGATAGTTAATGATGTTGATGTGTAACATATTTTAAAGCATATAAGAAAGGAGAAGTATATTACTAAGATCTACCGCTACCCCAACATTTCCCAAAGGGTTGTGGGCTAAGGAGGAAGCACCACGGGCTAGCTGAGGGGTGCAGAAAATGAAGCAATCAAGATGTTTAGGCCTTTAACAATACATAGTGGGGAAGGGGCTGGGGAGGGAAGGGCTTTAATAATACATAGTGAGGATGCCAGGGGCAGGGTAGATAGCAGGGATGTGGAGGGGGATTAGTCCTTCAACAGTACAAGTTGGGGATGGGGGGATGCAGAAGGGTAAAGCGGTAGGGGATGAGGGGGTTGATTCTATTTTTGAAGATTTGAAACATTATTGAGTAGGTTTAAGTGACAGTTTCACCTCAGGGAAAGACATGTCTTGACAAGCTCCTAATTCTTTGCATGTCTCTAAAGATTAGTGGCAGTTCATTCCTTCCTACAGCATTTTACTTTCTTCTCACACAGCCTGGATCAAATTTATGCCAACAATAAAACAAGGCAATACAGAAACAAATGAAACAGTTGATAAAAATCTACATTCTCCCCATCCTGTTTGCTATTCTGTATCTGTATTTTAAACATAAATATTTTTTAAAAGCAGCCAACCATTAGCAAACAGCCTTATTTCCACGATGTCAAAAGTTTTCCAAAAAGAAAAGGAGTACTTGTGGCACCTTAGAGACTAACCAATTTATTTGAGCATGAGCTTTCGTGAGCTACAGCTCACCGAGACTAACCAATTTATTTGAGCATGAGCTTTCGTGAGCTACAGCTCACTTCATCAGATGAAGTGAGCTGTAGCTCACGAAAGCTCATGCTCAAATAAATTGGTTAGTCTCTAAGGTGCCACAAGTACTCCTTTTCTTTTTGCGAATACAGACTAACACGGCTGTTCCTCTGAAAAGTTTTCCAAGTGCTTTTACTCTGGTTTTGTGACTAATGCTAGAAATCATTACTAGAAGAATATAGCAGGTATCACCTACAAGGTGTATTAACATCAGCCTTGCACTAATGAAGCACAACTGTTAATTTAAAATCTGACAATAACTCACTCATGTGAGCATGGGCTTGGATATGCCATTGTAAGTACAATGAAACAGTGTGCTCCTCCTATGAATACAAGCTCTCTGTTTCTTCACAGCAACAGGGACCTTCAGTCTCAAAGGATTCACAGTAGGCTGTCTGTCCTCATTCACTGTACCGGGCCCAGGGCCGGCTCTAGGCACCAGCAAAGCAAGCACGTGCGTGGGGCAGCACAATTCCAGAGGTGGCACAATCCGGCCACCCTTTTTTTTTTTGGCTTGGGCAGTTGCGCTCTCGGAGCTTGGGGCGGCAAATTTTTTGCTTGGGGTGGCAAAAACCCTAGAGCCGGCCCTGACCGGGACCTGCTCTGCAAGTGTAATATCTTGCTTAGCGGTTTCAAACAGTGCAGCAGTTTCATAATATTGCAGCAGAAGTAGCAGAAGATAAAAATCAGTAATGGTCCGGAGTTCAGACTTGTCCAAAACAGATCGCTGCTGACTGGACAGACTACAGTGGGTGGAATCTCTTTCTTCTGGACAAAGGTTGAGGTGCACCTAACAGCATTTTAAAATGGCATTTAATATGAATTAAGGTGTTAGATGAACCCAAGGATACTAGCACTCCAGAGCCCTATATTGCTGAGCTTTTCTCGATTACACCTATACTAGAAATAGAATTACATGTGCATTTCTGCTTTATATTTCATCTTTCAACACAGATGGTTAAAACTCTACTAACTGGAACGCAGCAGATCTGAGCTTTATTCCGGGCTCTGCTACAAACCCCATGTTTGGGCAAGGATTCTCTGTACCTCATTTTCCTATTCCCTCCACCCCTCACCCCCATGTGTAAAACAAGGATAAAATACTGCCCTATTAGAGTCTACAAAGCACCACAGCAAAGTCTATCTATAGCTGATTTGGACAGCTGTACAATAAGCTAATTCAGAAAATAGTGACTGGGTTTAACTTGAGGCTGCCGTTAAAGGAGGTCTAAAGAAGAATGGCCCTGACTAAGAGAATCATGATTTGTCTGTCTCTGGAACAGAACAGACACAAAGAGTCCTTATCACAGCTCAGAGTCAGTCCCAGATAGTGAAAGCAGATTCCATTATTTTCCATCTAGATGCTAAAAAAAATGTGTGTGACTCTCTCTGTGGGTATTGTTGCTCCTTGGCTTGAACAGCTGGCCAATATTCAGGGCCCTGCTGGACTGTTTCAGTTAGAAGGCGAAATCGATAACAGTCAGGGGTTTTTTTTAAGTGCAATCCTGTTTATTTACAAAGAATGTACTCAAAGTCTTGTTTCCCTGAATGCAATAGGAACAAACAACAGCAGCGAGCTTCCTTGCTTACAGTTTCCAAACTGCCTTTCCAGCCACTCCTGTGCCCTAGCGCTCCCTCTCAGGGCCATACGCACAGCTGCTTCTCGGGCTTTCTGTTTAATCTGTTCCAGGGGTTCTCATACTGTGGGCTGGGACACCAAAGTGGGTTGCTGCCTCATTTTAGTGGGGTCACCAGGGCTGGTGTCTAGACTAGCTAGTGTCCAGGGCCGAAGTTCGAGCCCTACCACCTGGAACCGAAGCCAAAGCCTGAGAGCTTCAGCCTTGGGTGGTGGGGCTCAGGCTTCAGCTTCAGCCCTGGGTGGTGCGGCTCAGGGTACCGACCCCCTGCCTGTGGTTGAAGCACTTGGGCTTCAGCTTTGCCCCACACACACCTAGGGTGGTGGGGCTCGAGTTTTGGCTTTGCCCCCGCCCCCATTCAGAGTGGCAGGGCTCAGGCAGGCTCAGGCTTTGGTCCCCCATCCTGGGGTCATGTAGTAATTTTTGTTGTGAGAAGGGGTCACAGTGCAATGAAGTTTGAGAACCACTGATCTATTCTATTCTATTCTATTCAAGTTCTTATACTGCACTCATCACTGTTGTATCAGACACACACACTATTCCTGGGGGAATTCTGTGCCATTGCGCAATGCAGAAATTTGTAGAAATTAATGTTTTGCGTGCAGAATTCTCCCCCCACCCTCAAAATGGGCTGCAGTGCTGCTGGCCACCATGACCCAGCAGAGCCCCGCTCGCACATAGAAGACACTGCTGGGGGGAGTGGGAGGGAGTTAGAGGGTTTCCAGCAGCTACAGTTCCCCAAGCACCCTGAGGGAAGGAGACAGCAGACATGCAGGAAACTCCATGCAAGCCTGGGACCAAGCATCAGGCTATTTCTCCCTCTGGATCCCTGGGCTCTGAGGGGTACAGGGGTGGATGTCTGGGCTAGGGCGGGCGATGTCTGGGCTCTGGTAGGGGAGGGGACATGTGTTTGGGCAAGGGGGAACCCTGCGGCTGGGCTCTGAGGGGGGGAGAGGGCAGAGAAACAGGAAATGGGTTGTCATAGGGGTTTCTTTAACTTTCTACTCCGGGGGAAATTTTGTGTGTGTCTGTATTGTTACACACATACTTGCTGACAGGTATTTTGAAATAAATTACCAAAATAATTGAAACTGGTGTGATTATGTAGTGTTATTTTGACAAAAAAAATTTGCAGAATTTTAAAATATTGTATGCAGGATTTTTTTTTTAGCAGAATTTTTAATTTTTTGGCACAGAATTTCCCCAGGAGTAACACAGCTCCAACCCATCAGTGACCCATCCACTGCGCTTGCTACTAGTCCCCAGGGAAACACCTCCTATTCTCCAGAGTTAGTTCTTGCTCAGGCCATCCTGTGACCCAGCACCTTTTGTAGCAGTTTCTATTGTTTCAGCTATCTTACTCCATAAAGGAGTTTAATAGAGTCTTCCATTTACCCTGAATTAAGGGTGGCTAGGATGTTCATCAGCTTTAACGATGTCTGTGATTCCCCACAGGTCAAACACATGCTTGCTGGCAGCCATTAACAACTTCCAGCATGACAATATCTGTAAACTAACCTGCCCTTCCTAACTCATGAAGTAAAAGATGCCTCAATTAACGTACATCTGATCTGCTCATGCAGCTCTCCATAGGATCTGAGTTGCAGATCTTCTGAGATAAACATTTGGGGTGGCTTCTTTAACCCCAGTCCCAGAGAAACTTTAGGAACTACTCTCTGACCAAATGCAGAAGCAGTCAAAACCCTGTTCCTCAGCATGACCTGCTTAAAGGCAGATACCTTCGAAAGGTTGCTTTGAATTTTTGGTACACGCAAGCATATATGTTATGTAACTGCAATAATGGTCACATTAACTCTTTGTCTGTCTGAGCTAGGAAAGCATCCCCCTTTATAGAAGGGTTTAATTGATTTCCATTATTGCTACACAGAGTCAATGACAGAGCTAGGAACAGAACTCAGGTTCCTGATCCCAGTTTTGAGTATTAAACCATGCTTATCCTGCTAAAGCAAATATATCTTGCTTACCCCAACCACAGAGCTACCATGCACTGTAAGAGCTGCTTCTGCTGGATCTGTCTTTTTGGTAGCCCACTGCAGAGGGTATAGCAGTCAGCCTTAACTCTAATAAAAAAATGATCAGCAAAAAGTTTCAATACTTGCAAGTGGGCTTAAAAAATAAGTGTGAGACTGTAATCATTGCAACTGCTTACAAAGGAGTATTGATGTAGCATCAATGAAAACAACATTTACTGTGAAGAAGGAAAGTGCCATTGTGACAGCCTGAGGCTCAAGAATCACAAACAGCTTATCAGCATACAAACCATGAAATTGTCCAATAATCCATGTTTTATAGACAGTGCAACTGTTTCAATTTTTAGATAAGGCAACAATGGTTTGAAGAAAAGAGCTCCTCCCGCCCCAACTTCCCCTCTTCCTTTCCTAAGCCCTGGTCTACACTAGGACTTTAGGTCGAATTTAGCAGCGTTAAATCGAAGTAAACCTGCACCCGTCCACACAATGAAGCCCTTTATTTCGACTTAAAGGGCTCTTAAAATCGATTTCCTTACTCCACCCCTGACAAGTGGATTAGCGCTTAAATCGACCTTGCCGGCTCGAATTTGGGGTACTGTGGACACAATTCGATGGTATTGGCCTCCGGGAGCTATCCCAGAGTGCTCCATTGTGACCGCTCTGGACAGCACTCTCAACTCAGATGCACTGGCCAGGTAGACAGGAAAAGAACCGCGAACTTTTGAATCTCATTTCCTGTTTGGCCAGTGTGGCAAGCTGCAGGTGACCATGCAGAGGTCATCAGCACAGGTGACCATGATGGAGTCCCAGAATAGCAAAAGAGCTCCAGCATGGACCGAACGGGAGGTACGGGATCTGATCGCTGTTTGGGGAGAGGAATCCGTGCTATCAGAACTCCGTTCCAGTTTTCAAAATGCCAAAACCTTTGTCAAAATCTCCCAGGGCATGAAGGACAGAGGACATAACAGGGACCCGAAGCAGTGCCGCGTGAAACTGAAGGAGCTGAGGCAAGCCTACCAGAAAACCAGAGAGGCGAACGGCCGCTCCGGGTCAGAGCCCCAAACATGCCGCTTCTATGATGAGCTGCATGCCATTTTAGGGGGTTCAGCCACCACTACCCCAGCCGTGTTGTTTGACTCCTTCAATGGAGATGGAGGCAATACGGAAGCAGGTTTTGGGGACGAAGAAGATGATGAGGAGGAGGAGGTTGTAGATAGCTCACAGCAAGCAAGCGGAGAAACCGGTTTTCCAGACAGCCAGGAACTGTTTCTCACCCTGGACCTGGAGCCAGTACCCCCCGAACCCACCCAAGGCTGCCTCCTGGACCCAGCAAGCGGAGAAGGGACCTCTGGTGAGTGTACCTTTTAAAATACTATACATGGTTTAAAAGCAAGCATGTGAAAGGATTACTTTGCCCTGGCATTCGCGGTTCTCCTAGATGTAGTCCTAAAGCCTTTGCAAAAGGTTTCTGGGGAGGGCAGCCTTATTGCGTCCTTCATGGTAGGACACTTTACCACTCCAGGCCAGTAACACGTACTCGGGAATCATTGTACAACAAAGCATTGCAGTGTATGTTTGCTGGCATTCAAACAACATCCGTTCTTTATCTCTCTGTGTTATCCTCAGGAGAGTGAGATATAATTCATGGTCACCTGGTTGAAATAGAGTGCTTTTCTTCAGGGGACACTCAGAGGAACCCATTCCTGCTGGGCTGTTTGCCTGTGGCTAAAAAGAAATGTTCCCCGCTGTTAGTCACAGGGAGGGGGGAAGGTTGAGGGGGTAGTCACGCGGTGGGGGGAGGCAAAATGCGACCTTGTAACGAAAGCACATGTGCTATATATGTAATGTTAACAGCAAGGTTTACCCTGAAAGAGTGTAGCCACTGTTTTATAAAATATGTCTTTTTAAATACTGCTGTCCCTTTTTTTTTTCTCCACCAGCTGCATGTGTTTCAATGATCACAGGATCTTCTCCTTCCCAGAGGATAGTGAAGCTTAGAAAGAAAAAAAACCGCACTCGTGATTAAATGTTCTCCGAGCTCATACTGTCCTCCCACACTGACAGAGTACAGACGAATGCGTGGAGGCAAATAATGTCAGAGTGCAGGAAAGCACAAAATGACCGGGAGGAGAGGTGGCGGGCTGAAGAGAGTAAGTGGCGGGCTAAAGAGAGTAAGTGGCGGGCTGAAGACAGGGCTGAAGCTCAAATGTGGCGGCAGCGTGATGAGAGAAGGCAGGATTCAATGCTGAGGCTGCTGGGGACCAAACCAGTGTGCTCCAGTGTATGGTTGAGCTGCAGCAAAGGCAGCTGGAGCACAACCGCCCTCCTCCCCAAGTTCCATAGCCTCCACACCCAGATGCCCAAGAACGCGGTGGGGGGGCCTCCGGCCAACCAGCCACTCCACCACAGAGAATTGCCCAAAAAAAAGAAGGCTGTCATTCAATAAATTTTAAAGTTGTAAACTTTTAAAGTGCTGTGCTTAAATAGAAATAGAAACCCCTATTTCTGTGATGAATGAATAAAGAATGCATGAATGTGAAGCAACAATGACTTTATTGCCTCTGCAAGCAGTGATTGAAGGGAGAAGGGGCGAGTGGTTAGCTTACAGGGAAGTAGAGTGAACCAAGGGGCGGGGGGTTTCATCAAGGAGAAACAAACAGAACTTTCACACTGTAGCCTGGCCAGTCATGAAACTGGTTTTCAAAGCTTCTCTGATGCGTACCACGCCCTCCTGTGCTCTTCTAACTGCCCTGGTGTCTGGCTGCTCGTAACCAGCAGCCAGGCGATTTGCCTCAACCTCCCACCCCGCCATAAACGTCTCCCCCTTACTCTCACAGATATTGTGGAGCACACAGCAAGCAAGCAGTAATAACAGTGGGAATATTGGTTTCGCTGAGGTCTAAGCGAGTCAGTAAACTGCGCCAGCGCGCCTTTAAACGTCCAAATGCACATTCTACCACCATTCTGCACTTGCTCAGCCTGTAGTTGAACAGCTCCTGACTACTGTCCAGGCTGCCTGTATATGGTTTCATGAGCCATGGCATTAAGGGGTAGGCTGGGTCCCCAAGGATACATATAGGCATTTCAACATCCCCAACAGTTATTTTCTGGTCTGGGAATAAAGTCCCTTCCTGCAGCTTTTGAAACAGACCAGAGTTCCTGAAGATGCGAGTGTCATGCACCTTTCCCGGCCATCCCACGTTGATGTTGGTGAAACGTCCCTTGTGATCCACCAGAGCTTGCAGCACTATTGAAAAGTACCCCTTGCGGTTTATGTACTCGGCGGCTTGGTGCTCCGGTGCCAAGATAGGGATATGGGTTCTGTCTATGGCCCCACCACAGTTAGGGAATCCCATTGCAGCAAAGCCATCCACTATGACCTGCACATTTCCCAGGGTCACTACCCTTGATATCAGCAGATCTTTGATTGCGTGGGCTACTTGCATCACAGCAGCCCCCACAGTAGATTTGCCCACTCCAAATTGATTCCCAACTGACCGGTAGCTGTCTGGCGTTGCAAGCTTCCACAGGGCTATCGTCACTCGCTTCTCAACTGTGAGGGCTGCTCTCATCTTGGTATTCATGCGCCTCAGGGCAGGGGAAAGCAAGTCACAAAGTTCCATGAAAGTGCCCTTATGCATGCGAAAGTTTCGCAGCCACTGGGAATCGTCCCAGACCTGCAACACTATGCGGTCCCACCAGTCTGTGCTTGTTTCCCAAGCCCAGAATCGGCGTTCCACAGCATGAACCTGCCCCATTAGCACCATGATGCATGCCTTGGCAGGGCCCATGCTTTCAGAGAAATCTGTGTCCATGTCCTGATCACTCACGTGACCGCGCTGACGTCGCCTCCTCGCCCGGTATCGCTTTGCCAGGTTCCGGTGCTGCATATACTGCTGGATAATGCGTGTGGTGTTTAATGTGCTCCTAATTGCCAAAGTGAGCTGAGTGGCCTCCATGCTTGCCTTGGTATGGCGTCCGCACAGAAAAAAGGCGCGGAACGATTGTCTGCCATTGCTCTGATGGAGGGAGGGGTGACTGACGACATGGCTTACAGGGTTGGCTTCAGGGAGCTAAAATCAACAAAGGGGGTGTCTTTACATCAAGGAGTATTTCAGGCAGGACTTCACAGAGGGTTCCAATAAGAAATGGTGCACCTAAGTTATCATTCTTATTGGAACAAGGAGGTTAGCCTGGCCTCTGATTGATACATGGCTAGATTTACCTCGCTGCACCTTCTCTGTGAGTGACTGCAGTGTGACCTAGAGGAATGAGTCCCCTAGACAGGGGAGGAGGCAAATGAGTACAAAACAAATCTGGTCTATTTCTTGTTTTGATCCACTCCATCTATCTTTTACATCTTTGGCTGGCAGCAGACGGTGCAGAAGGACTGCATGCCATCCACATCTCATGGCTGCTCGGCAGAAGATGGTACAGTACGACTGCTAGCAATCCGTATCGCCTGCCTGCTCACCATAAGACGGTTCAATAGGACTGACTGCAGGACTAAAGAGAATGACCTGGTCAAGTCACTCCAAATTTAGTCCCTGCGCCCATGTCTGTCCAGGCGCTCCCAGCCGACGTGGTCAGGAGCACCTCGGACATGACGATGACGGCTACCAGTCGTACTGTACCATCTGCTGCCAGAAGGCAAGGGGTTGCTGCTACTGTGTAGCAATGCCGTACTGCGTCTGCCAGCACCCAGGAGTCATAGGGTGATGGTTACCTGAGCGGGCTCCATGCTTGCCGTGGTATGGCGTCTGCACAGGTAACTCAGGAAAAAAGGCGCGAAACGATTGTCTGCCCTTGCTTTCATGGAGGGAGGGAGGGAACGGGGGCCTGACGATATGTACCCAGAACCACCCACGACAATGTTTTAGCCCCATCAGGCATTGGGATCTCAACCCAGAATTCCAATGGGCAGCGGAGACTGCGGGAACTGTGGGATAGCTACCCACAGTGCAACGCTCCGGAAGTCGACTCTAGCCTCGGTACTGTGGAAGCACTCCGCTGAGTTAATGCACTTAATGCACTTAGAGCATTTTCTGTGGGGACACACACACTCGAATATATAAAACTGATTTCTAAAAAACCGACTTCTATAAATTCGACCTTATTCCGTAGTGTAGACATACCCTAAGAGGTGCTATAGTGCAGTGGCTCTCAACCTTTTTAGACTCCTGTACCTCTTTCAGGAGTCCGATTTGTCTTGCATACCCCCAAGTTTCACCTCACTTAAAAATTACTTGCTTACAAAATCAGACATAAAAATACAAAAGTGTCACAGAACACTCTTACTGAAAAAATTGCTGACTTTCTCATTTTTACCATATAGTTATAAAATAAATCAGTTGGAATATAAATACTGTACTTACTTTTCCGAGTAGGGTATATGGAGCAGCGTAAACAATTCAGCGTAAACAACTTCATTGTCTGTATGAAATATGACTTTGTACTGACTTCACTAGTGCTTTTTATGTAGCCTGTTGTAAAACTAGGCAACTATCTAGATGAGTTGATGTACCCCCTGGAAGACCTCTGAGTACCCCCAGGGGTATGTGTCCCCCTGGTTGAGAACCACTGCTATAGAACTGCCCTTAGACTGGGTTTGCTGTTGAAAACAGTCAGTAAAATGACAATGCTCACTAGCAGCCACAGCAAGTTCATGCTAAGTATTTTAAAACTGTTGTGAAAATGGAAATGCAATGCCTCCCTCAAAGAGATCCCATCCACTTGCCTTTGGCACAAGGGGACCCTCTTCAGGATAGTAGTCTCCAGGCTTTAAGCAGAACGATGGGGCTGCTGGAGCCATGTGGGGGCTCTCCAAGAGGATAAGTCTGGATACAGAGGATAAAGAATGCACAGTGCTTCCCCCCCGGGGAAATAGTGAGTGCAGGCCACTATCCCCCCGGAAGCTGTACAGAGAAAAGCCAGGGTAACTCACTTACATTAGTGGCGGCTGTTTGTACAGTGGGAGGCCAACAAAACACAACAACAATCTGACACAGCTGTTATACAGATGGCACTTTTCATCCCTAGATCCCAAAATGCTTTACAAAGGAGATCAGTATCATTATCCCAGTTTTACAGATGGGGAAACCAAGGTTCAGAGAGGGAAAGTGACTTGTCCAAGGTCACCCAGCAAACCAGTGGCAGAGCTAGGAATTGAACCTCACTCTTATGAGTCCCAGGCCAGTGCACTAACTAGAACACACTGCCTCCTGTCAAGCAGATTATAAGGCTGTGCAGCCCAAGGGAGTTAGGCACCCAACATCCACTAAATGTCAATGGGAGCTGGGCATCTAATTTTCTTAGTCTCCCAGGAAAATCCAAGCATAAAACCACAGGCGGCAAGTGATCCACCCTAACTAGCTTTATCTAAGCTAACTCTTAAAACAAACAACAACACGAGAAAGCAGAATAATATAAAAACCCACCCACATCCCACCTCTTCCCTTCAAATCCCCACTGACTGGATCACCCTGCTATGAAGGCAAAATCCCATCACATTGTCTTCACTGAAACTGCAGTGTTCACCTACAAATAGCTCAGTTTTAAATGCATAGGTGTTGGCTGACTTTGCAACTTGGCAGCGCATTGAGACACGGAAGGGACTTCACTGATGGGGTAGGAGAGAGGGTGCACAAAGCAGCAAAAGTGGACATCTCTCAGGAACCACTGTATCTTCAGGTAAAAGTGAGACCATACATACAGCCGTCTCTAAACTGTCAGACACCACAAGGGAAGACTGCAAACTTTTTCACTGGTACCAGGTTGCAATCTTTTGAATTGTCGTACTAGTTGGAAAAGGTTAAAAAAAAAAAAAAGTGACGGTGGGGTTTCCTCTCTTCTGTCTCCCAATGATTTCTGTACCACATATGTTCCATCTGCAAGCAGAGATTGCTTTTTCTACTTGTTAGTCCTGCTAGCTCACCTGGGTTCTGGCACCCAAGCTGCATTCTTTCCAATCGATCCATCATCACTAGTAATAAGGTTTCTGCCAACCAAATTATTCCCCTAGCAATAGCTGTGTAATCCCACTGACTTCACTTGCACACATGTAACCAATTGGAACACAATAAGCAATTCTGTTTGACACACAAGAAGGCATAGAATCCAGCTCACTCCCCCACAGCTATGTTTCCTCGGCAGGGCTAAAAAGCTGGGGAGGGGGGAAACATTAGTCACTGAACAGAAGACTCTGAATAACACACCAGGAACAGGTCTGTGGAGTAAGATGAACCCCACTTCAGTTTGACAAACAAAAACACTCCAAAGGAATAGCGCAAACCCATTTGGCAAGCTTAGACTGTGATCTCATCTCAATTAAAATCTGTACAACTGCTATTTGCAAGTAACATTACTATTGAATTCCCTCTATCAAGTAATGTTAATTAGGCAAAACTGTAAAGATTTTAATGGCAATCACTGTGTTAAGTGGAAAGTGCCTGAAACATTTATAGCTTTGTTCTGAGAAGTGTACTGATTATGTTGATTGACTTCTGCAATTTAAGATTGGGGAGAAGAAAGATGCACATAGACTCCTCAGGGAATGTTTTTTAAATACCTGGCAGTGAAAACTGCTGCATTCCAAAGGCAAAAATCTTGCTCTTTATGAGTATTTTAGAGGCTCAGAAGTAAATCATCTGAGGCAGGAATATTTTAGTAGTATCCAGAGAGGGAAGAGCTCCATCGCATGAGAAATCTCCCCAATCCCACCATGCTATAACTATCTTGATCATTTGGGGACTGGAATTTTAACAAGGAGTTAGGACAAGCTCCCTCCAGTGCATCACTGGTTCCATTCCCAGTGCTTCTAGCTTACCAAGGGTAAGTCACATAACCTATGTATTTCTGTAATATTGGCTCATAATGCTTACTCACTTTTGCAAAATGCTTTGAGATCATTGGATGAAAAGTGCTGAAAAGAACAAGGTATCCTTATAATATGAAGATGATGTATCCAAAATGTATCCAAGATCTTGGTGGGGTAAAACAATGCGTATTTCAGCTTAGTTCTAACTGAGCTCCAAACCTGCAACATATGGCAGTCGGGAACAGCTCTGTATCCTATTATCTCTACTCCAAGCAGTCCTGTCCCCTAGCACACATTTCCAGTAAAGTAAAGGACTGAATAATGATGGTGACATTAGCTGCTAAAACTAAAGTGATCTTTTAGGGACCATTCCTATAAAATAAGATTCCATGTGTGATGGGGTAGATGAGGCCCACATGGATGAGGAAGGGACGTGAGAGGCCCTGGCAGCAGGGCTCAACCCATCCAGCCCTGTCAATCCTGCATGATCAGGAGGAGATCTGTAAATGGGAGGAAAGAGTGGTCAGTGAGGGAGAGGGAAAGGGAAAGGACTAGGACTGGGATTGTGGGATTGACCTAAAAAGCAGACTGCAAGAGCAGCTCCTCAAACTGGGCAGGGAGCTCCTAGACAGGGAACCTTCACCTCACCCTGAGGAGAGTACAGCGGACTCCCAGAGTGAGACAGACAGGCTGAGCCTGCCTCAGGAACCCAGCCAGAGTGATTTCCCCAAACCCATTGAGCTGGGGCTGGATTGTTGGCAGCACTAAGACTCACCACCACCACCACCCTTTGCTGGGACTGCAGGGAGGGAGTATCCCTGAACATGTGGGGGTTTGTGACTTTCATTTTGATCCCCCAGCCAGAGAGACTTAAGGAGGCCCACAAAGGGTAGAACCCCACTGCAAATAGTGAGGAAATGGGGCACCACTGTGACCACCCAATGTAGCTAACTGGGCATGGTCAGGTTCCCCTACCCCTAACAGATGAACCACCAAGGACTCTGTTACACCAGGATTTAAAAAACCGAAGATCTGAACCCAAACTCTTTCTGTTTTAGCTGCCGCACTACAGATGTGCTTTGCTTATCATCTGGAAAAGGGACAGTCAAGTCAAAGGTCACCAAACACACATCCAAGAGCAGAATTCTGCTCTAGGATTTTTTCCCCTTGTCTTTTCAATCTTCTTTCTTACAGCCCAATTCAGTCCAAACTATGCCTCGTCTCAACATCCTGGAAGTGCACCTCAGGCTAGAGCAGCCTCAGTAGCATACGTTCTCCACTCCAAGGCAAGACTTTATATGAAGCATATACCCTGGAGATCAATATTCTCAAGCTTCCATTGGATTCTTAATAGATGACCTGAACTCAGCCTACAAGGTTAATATGTTATTAGGTTACTTCTCTTCATACACATTGCTCCATAATTACTCCAGCTCTTTAGTGTTTTTTTTTACTTCTTATAAGCTAGGAAAATAAAACATGTGAGTCATGTATGAGAACTAGCCTTAGAGGAATGAATGAGTGATATATGAGATTGTAGCTTAGATTTTATTACTTACAAAAATGATGCCATCTGTAATGTGTTTTTAACAGGGGATGATGGTTCATCTGAATGGCCAGATACTCACATAATACTTTGATTATTTTTTTTAAAGTACAAGTTAACTGACCGCTATACAAGAATAAAACCACCACATACGTGAAAAAGCCTTTAAACCCATTTTAAAAGAGACCAGTATCTTGGTTAATTATAGGTCAAAAGAAAGGCAGGGGCATTTCACAGCAGGGGGAGGAGAGGGAGGTAGGCATATAGTAGCCCTGCTGTCTGTACCCATCCCAGGGTCAAAAGGTCTAGTCTTTGTGGCCACAGCCAGAGTGATAACACAGAATGAAGCAGAAGATCAGAAAGAATGGTGGGTCCCAGCCCAGCTAAATGAGCGCCTTAATAGTTAGGCAAAATATTCAACTCATACTGAAGTTGTGGCCATGCAGTCAAAGCGCAGAAGTAAACCCAGTGGCAGGAAGACAAAATCACCACTGCCTACAACAGCAGTACAGCTACTATGTGCTGTAAGAGTGGCTGGCGATGGATCTGCTTTTTTGGTGATCCACCCTAGAGTATATTGCAGTTAGTCTTGCCATAGTGTAACAGAGGAATTATCATGATTGCCAGATCTGCCTGTGAAAGAGATGGCTGGCTGCTGCTTGCACGTATTTTTATAGTAGTTAAAAAGCAGCCCTGGCAACACCTACTGCTTTACCAGTCATCTCTGATCAACAGCTATGATCAGTCTCTGGGAAAAGCTGCTATGCTCTGATTTTCTACCCAGCCTTGTGGGGATCTCTCAGTAAGATAACCAGCACTTGCTATAATAACCAGGAGAGCTGCTACTTAGGGCACATAAATCTCACACCCAGTTGTCTGTGACTGCTGCAGATCAAAAGTGTTGGCTAACAAAATCTGCACCAGAAGCAGACATGTTAATTAGCTATTCCAGTTTAATTCACTGGAGTAATTACCTAATACTTACCTAATTAGCCAATACTTTCATCTGCCACAGCTAGATGTAAATGCCAAATGGGAGCTTTGGGCCCCTCCAATCAATACTTTAAACCACTTTAAAAATTATTGCATGTAACAACAGACTCAGAGGAGCTCATTCTAGGCAGCAGCCCTAGCACCCTCCGTTTATTTTTTTCATGTACCTAAAAGACAGTACACACGTCGGAAAAGTCAGTGCACATGCAGAGCCATCTCAAATAGATTCAAGTGCAGCCAACATTCCTTGCTTTGATAGATGTTTCTCCTATAAATATCTATAGTGTCAGTGTCAGAGTGGTTTTCAATTTAACCTGTTACAAGCAATTTTTGAATAGACAGCAAGACAGTCATTCCTGATTATGCTTTTATTTTTTTTATTTTTGTCAGAAAAATCTTTTAAACCATCAATAGCTAAAATCATCTGCAGATTGGTACGGAAAGTGTTTCTGTGGTAACCTCAATGCACCAATGGATTAATCTCTGCTAAACCAGCGTAGTTTGGGAATAATTTCTCCTTTCTAAATGATTTGAGATGTTCAGTTCACTTCCTCCTCTCTTGGGAGAATTATATCCTTATGGAAACAGGCAGTAGTAGACACTTTGTAACAGAGCTTGGTTTTGTGAGACTCACTCCGGTGTCTCTAATGTAGATGAGATGAGGGTCTGCAATTTTAGACATTTATTGGAATGAAGCCTCAAACTGCCTTTGGGACTCTGTCTTTGCAATACTCACTCCCATGAGACATCTCACTGAAGGAACAGAGCTTGAGTACGGGTGGCAGACTCAGGCCTATACTGTAAGCTCTTTGAAGCAGGGACTACCTTTTTGTTGTGTTTGTGCCGCACCGAGCACAGTGGGGACGTGGTCCATGACTGGGGCTGTTAAGTGCTAGCACAATACAAATAAATAATAATAAAGATGGTTTCTAGTCACTAAATTCAACCAGGTGAGTCTGGCCAGTTCCACAGCCAGAGGGCCTAATAACAGAAAATTCGTGTTCCTATTGCCCCAGAAATGTTCATTTCATACCAGACTTCTATTTTATATCTGCATGAACAAAATTCAGAACATAGCCCAGATATTAAAATACTCACTTGAACACTGTTGCGTCCCAAGCAACAAAGCTCCTTAAATCAAAGCAGTGAGACCCATAACTAGGCTTTATCAAACTCATCCGCACTGCAGGAGTATTCACACACCACTCCCACTGTCCTTCCCCAGCATGCATTGGCTCAGAGTAAAACCTAGGGTAGATTCTCTGTGAGCAAGCTCTTCTTTCGTTGTGCCAGAGCCCTGGTCAAGAATCCAAAGGGGAAGTGACCAGATAATACAAAATAGGTTTCTAACTCTACGAATGATTTGGATGACCAAAAAAAAAAGGGGGGGGGGACGAGTTTCGGAGGAGTATAAAAAGAGTTGTGTCATGGGAGCTGTTCGAAATGTTCAGAGTCCAGTCTGAAATCTCTGTTGTGCTTCAGGCTTCTGTTATAAATTTGAAACCCTAGAGCAGATTTGTCAAAAGGTTGGGTTGCTCAAAACCTTTTGTTCTGTTTCCAACTTTTATTTTGTGTTATATTATAGAAAATTAGCAATTGAAACAAAAAGTAATTTTGAAACAGAAAATCAAAATGTCCCATTACAGAAGAATTGAAACATTCCATTTCAACCTTACCAAAATGCTGTTTTTCAATATTTTTTCCACACAATCTTTCTTCAGATAGATGCATTCCTTATAAATGTTTTGCCACACAAACATTTCTGACCAGCTCCAGTTTACACAAATCCTTGTGATCCAAAAACATCAAGGTTCTTCTGGCTCTGGCTGTCACATGTACCTTACATGCATTTTCAACAGAACCCGATGGAATTATGAAGCTAGGCAGACAATTTGCATTCTCCACCCCTTTTGTTTTCAGAATGTACATGTGCTACATGAGCCTCACGCTTGGATGACTGCCAGGTGTGAGAACCAGGGACCCTGATCAAAGAGTAAGTGTATCAACAGCAGGAGGTTAGCTAGCCCTGGCCCTTATGTTACCTCAGCATAACGATGGGAGGTAAGTTAAAGTTTGAAATGACAATTCCAAAATAGTCAATCTGAAGCTTTACCGTAAGAATGGGAGGTGAGTTAAGGTGAGAAGTGACACTCCTTCAGAAATAGCCAATCTGAATCCTGTAATACTGATCTGATGATGATCTACTGAAACAAATAGCAATGCATCTACAGGAAGAGGAATATTTTGCACCTGACTGGTTGAATAGAAAACATAAGAGAAAAAGTTCCATTGTTCTTTGAAATAACACTAAGTGAAAAGAGGGTATTTAACTCACTGCCAAGCTTCTTCAAATATTCATATTAGATCCTATAAATTAGCAGCTGTTGCAACAGAAGAGTGTTGTCCTTACCTGGTGTCAACCAAGGAGTGTTTTTCAGAAAAGGGGGAAGTCATAATATCCCTTTTAGCGGACTCCAGTAAACCCGTTATGACTGAAAGGAAGGGTTATGCTGGGTAAGCAATTGAGTTTTGAATTTGTTTTGATAAGATAGCTGTTTTCTTTGTTTTAGCTTTTATTTTGAACATTGAACTACACTGCTGTTTAATCCTCTGGCATTTATTATACAATCGGAAAATGAATGCAAACTGAAACTCCATTGTCTTATGAATCTCACTGTACTTTAAATGCAGATTATTGCTCAGTGATTTATCAAGATGTTGGGACAATATGGAAATCACAACTTTTGTTAAAATTTCAGTGAACTCCTGTATGTAAGATAATATAGAGTCAGTGTTTAAGTGCATTATTTATCCATCATTTCTGGGATAACTGTATTAAAGAAAGAATTACGGTTCTTCCCATTGCTAAGGTTAGTGGAAAATACTGACTTTTTTGCTAAACTTTATGGAGATAACAGTTACAAAGTATTTAAGGTTTCTAACGATTGTGTAATAGCTGCAAAAAATGGTTAATATTACATTAAACATGTCCAGAGACATGCCTTTGGCAAGACATAGAACGGTAAGACTTTCCCTAAACAGTAACAGCCAGTGACTGCAGTGGTAATACTGGAAGTGTGGGAATGCTGGGTCCACCTGCTGAAATAGTTTTTAACAGGAGCCTGAGCTGGCCAGCTGCTTAGAACCCATGAAGGGATCCAGCCACAAAGCCTTGGCAGAAAACTATAGGCAGATGCTGGCACTGCAGCCAATTCAGAATTAAATAAAAGGGCTAGTGGAGTTAGTGGGGAAGAAGTTGGATATGAATCCCAAATCCAGCTGGCTGTCTGGAAGGACCAACTCAGGAAACAAATTATTTGGAACAGATGCAGTATGCAAGCACTTTAATGCTGAATGCAACGGGGCAGCCTTGCCTCCCATCCTCCCTTTGTTTTCCTACCTAAATTGAGCCATTAGCTCTTTCCTTGTTGCTCTCTGTATTTCCTGATGTTTGCACTGGTTCTTCCTGAGGAGCTTTTCTCAGTTCTGACAGAATGGATTTTTCCAGCTCTTCTAGCTCTGCCTCTCTCCTCTTGTTTCTCTCCCTCCCTCCGTCCCTCCCTCTTGTGTCCTCACAGGTTTTCTTTCTTGTTCTTTCTCCTCTGTAGTCTGCCTGTCCTACACTCACACCTCTCCACTCACTGTATGATCTGTCCCCTTTTCCTTTAATTCCACCACCAGTGATACCTTCTTTCCTTATTTACTTCTTCACTCCAATCCCCCACAAAACTTCCCCACACTCTCTCCTCCTATCCCATCTGTCCTTTCCCCTACACTTTTACACTTTTTCTTCTCCTGCCGATCGTATCCTCTTCCTTCTCCTCTCGCTTTGCATTATTTTGGGAAGGAGCCTACACAGCTCACTCCCTTCCTACGGGGGTAGTGGTTTGCTCATGAGACATAAGAATCTCTCTGATGGATTCCTCTTCAGTCACCCCAGTCTATACCTCACAGGTGGTGGTACCAGATCCCACTCTCCATGTTTTATATCAGTGGCAGAAATCAGAGGCTCTCTAGTACAACCCTCCTTCTCACTTGCCAGTTTCAGTCACATGACCAATAACAGAGATCCAATTACATAAAAAATGTTGAGGAAAGTAGTGAGTGTGAAGGTGCTCGAGTCCCGCAGCTGCATCAAGGGGGCATCTACAGAACAGTAAAAACTGAATGGGAAGAGGACAAGCTGTCGCCATCCCCAGTGGTTGGGTCTATGACACATAGCCCTGATGTCATGAGCATAACATTCTAATAATGAATCTAAGTTACCAACCGAGCACTCAGATACTGTCTCTTGTGTCATGAATTCCCTTCTTTGTTTGATCTGACTTGTCCATAAAACCTCTCAAAACTTTTTTTCAGAAATGGGCTTGTTCATGTTAAAAACCCTCACTTGGATTCAATGGACGAAGATGTTCTTTATCACTTAAATTTAGGAACTAAAACACACAACCTAACAGTGATGTTTGGTGACATAAAGGTAAACAAAAAATGCAAAGGTTACAATAGCTCTAAATACAAATAATTTCCTTCATACTCGCCTTTCTTCAAACATCTCTTATTGTTACCTTTATCTAGCTCTGACTAGGAAGATGAGTTAAACGTCCCATAGGCCAATGCCATTCTCTGAAGCAACTTAAAAACCTGTACTGCAGATAGAGCAGTGGAGATTACCCTTCTTTTCTCAATAAAATATGTAGACTCAAAACCTAAACCTTTCACATACATAATTAGGTAAAATCCTCCTTGGTGGAGTTCCACTGACTTCAGAACTGAGAGAATATATTGACTTCAAAGGATGAATTTGGCTCATCGTGATGGTGATAGCTGTCGGTTCCAAGTCTACGTATTTTATTATTGAGGAAAGAAGGATGTGCTTATTGCTGCACGAGCAGCACGGATTCTAAATTACTTCAGAGAACGGCTTTCACCTCAATTTCTCAAGGAATTTCTACTCATCCTCTAGCCAAAGGTAAGATGATGTATATATGCAAAGATTCTTTCTGCCCCAAATCTACAAAGATCTGTAGTTCATCATATGGCCAGAAACCCAAACAAAAAGTTTTCTTTAATAAAACCCACCTTGGTAAAATCTAGTTTCCAATCTGCCATGACATCAGTGTAGTTACACAGGGGAGGAATATTTGGCCTGAAGTATCTGGCCATCATCTACTTGAGGCAAGTGACATAAGACTTCATCTTTCTGACTGAGATCTGAGGTCAAAATGCATCTTATCATGATTACAAATCTTTTCTGTTTACTGACTAAGGGATTGTCTACATGTGGGAGAAGGAGGTTAATGCACAACCTATTGCTGAGCATCAGGTAACACACCATACACATGCCACATAATAGTGTACATATGGGATGATGTATCCTCTGTTGATGCACATCAGTGTGTACACACGGCAACAGTTTGCTGTAAACTGAGGGTGTGGCATTCCCATGCTTCACTGCTGAGTGGTGTTTATTCTGGGACTTTTCTTGCTGTCTTGTGGGATGAAGAGCAGAAGCCAAGCTAGTTCAACAATTTTAAAAAGTCATGATTCACCTGCCTTTGCCCCGTGCTTCTTTTCTGGGCAGGCTTGTGCCACTTTTGAACTGCTGCCAGTCAACCTGGACCCAACAATGCCCTGCTCTGCTATGCTGGCAACCTCAAATGTTGAGGTTGCCAGAGGCTGCTTGGGCAGTATTTCAGGATTCAAAGCTGGATGAATTCGACTTGGGACTTTGCCTCCCACGCCTCTGAGCAGATGACATGGCGGCGGTGGCTCCTCCAGCAACAGGAGCGTCCTCAGCGGTGGTGGAACTGGGACATAGATGAGGATGAAGAGGAAGATACTGACCAACTGGCGGTGGAGGACTTGTTCCTTGAGCAGCTTCACAGCATGCAGTGTGGCTTCTGGGCTCAGGGAACCAGCATAGATTGGAGGGAATGGCTTGATCTGCAAACCTGGGACAGCCAGCAGTGATGAGAGAATTTCAGGATTGGGAAGGCAACCTTTGGTGAGAGACATGCTGAACTAATTCCAGCGCTGCAGAGGTAGCATGCCAATCTGCTGTGCCTCATACCTGTGAACAGGCAGATTGCAGGCTGCCATTGCTATCTGGAAGCTGGCCACCCCTGTATGCTACTGCTCTGTTGTGAATCAATTCAGCATGGGGAGATCGGTTGTTGGGGCCATTGTGTGTGATGCCATGGAAGAGGTACTGTTGCACCAGGTTATAAAGCTTGGTAATGCTTAGGAGGTTATTGATGGTTTTACATGTAAGGGATTCCTTAATTGTATTGGGCAACTTATGGGACTCATGTACCTGTTATTTTCCCCCGATCAGGGCTCAGGGGCATTTCTCCATGGTGCTCTCCAGGGCTTGTCAACCATTTTGGCAGGGTTACACACATAAATGCAGGGTGGTTTAGAAGGGTCCACAATTCAAGGATCTTTTGCCCCTGAGAACACTACGGACATTAATGGTGTGGATATTGCTCCTGGGAGACCTGTTTACCCTCTGCTCCCCGGGATAATGAAGCCATTCCCAGGCCACTTGGACAGAAGGAAGGAAGGAACTGTTTACTCAATACCTTAGAAGCATCAGAATGACAGCGGAGTGTGCATTTGTTTGTTTGAAAGGGAAATGGTGCTGTTTGCAGAATAGGTTGGAAGCAGCAGAAAGAAAACATTGCTTGCTGCCCTAAGAGTAATATGCGCTGCAACAGGACATTTTGGCTTTATATTGCCTCCAGGAGTTGCCTCTACATCTCCCTGTCTCTTTCTATACTGTCTTTGACTAATGCACTGCTTTCCCTGTCAGTTGCCATACTGTCCTTTGCTACTGCAACCATCTCCCAGAAAGCTCCTTGTCAGTTTCATTTTCAATTCTCAGATACTGCCTCCCCCCTCTGCATTTTTTGAGGGTTTTGGAGGACTCTGTATTGATGTCCATGAACATTTCCACAGGACTTTTCCCTTTTCTCCCTCTCAGGTTTATTCTGCTGTTGATAAAGGCCCTGTCCTTGAGGGTCTGACCAGTGCAGGCACACAGCAGTTGCGGGTATAAAAAAATGACAAACAGTTATTGTTCACATTCTAGAAAGGCTGTGATAGCTATTTTTTTAACATGTGTTTCTGCCTTTACCTCTCTGCAATTCTTCCCAGTCTTGGGGACCTTGAAGATGGTACGTGGTGTTTGTGTTGGGATTTTTGTCTGTGCGGTATATCTGTGTGGCTTTACCATTGTTCCTTGGAGGGTGGGGTTGAGTGAGGCGGACTTGGGAATTAAAGTCCCCTGCCTAGTTTTGCTGTGCCTTTTAAGTGCTTATATGGTATCAAAGGAGTTAGCAGGGTGAATCTGGGGGTGAGCCGTATAGTAATCCTTTCTCCTTCTCTTTTAGGCTGTCCTGACTCTGGCTGAGGTTATGCTGAGGTGGGTGACTAGGAGGCAGAGAATGCCTCTCCTTATTCAAAAAGGCAAAAGGCAGACCAGTGAGATATGCTGTGAAGTTAATCACCAAGACAGTCCCTCCAAAAGTGCTGCAGGAGTGGAGGGGAGTCACTAGCTATACCAGTGAGGATGGCTGTGCAGCTGTTCCTCATAATCTTAGAACAAAAATTGAGCCATTTCTCTTAGATTGTGATTAGATATCTCCCCTGCAGGCATGTAGAAAGTGAAAAGAAAAAACAGACAGGGTTCTGCAATGATTGCCTGAAGCATTCACTATTACCAGCTGAGGGAAGGAAAGGGAGATCGAAGCATGGGCATGTGTCTTCCATGGCATAGGCCTGAAATTGGTCAGTAGTTGGGGCTTTAGCATGAGACAAAGGCCTGGCCAGGGTCGGCACCATTTTGGAAATGGGAGGGCTTTACAGGGCTAGGAGGTTCAATGGACAATGTTTGTCTAGGGAGGATGGCAGGCAGGGACCATGGGGTTATCAATGGCCGTGGCCATGGGATGCCCAAAACAGAAGTCAGTGTAACAGTACAGCATCATCATCAATTAAAAGTTAAATAGTAAATCATTAAAATAATTTAAAAAAAAACTTACATGCTGAGTTTCCCTCCGTAGGATCAGTCTCAGTCCTGGTCTTGGTGGCTATCTGAGGATTGAGGTTGGTTGCTACAGCACAGGAATTGGGCTCATGTTCTACCTGGCCAGCATCAGGGTCCTGGATCCTGAATCGATCCTGGCTTTATGGGGAGATCTCTTTACCGGCCTCTTCATATTATACCCCAATGTATCTTACATGTCATCCCTATGGGGGGCAGGCTAGAAGGGAAGAGAGAAGGTGGCCAGCAGACTCCACAAGCTGCCTGGGTTGGGTGGTCACGCAGCTATGCAAAATCCTCTCCGGTTCCACAAAAAAATTGACAGGTTACATGTCCAAAGGATTTTTCCTATTGTCTCTCCATGTAATGTAGGTGCCCCTGAGCTGTTTGCTCTTTATCTGGCACTGTTCAGTATGCTGGCTTCTTGGAGAAATCTGCTGAACAATGTCCACAAAAAGGTCTTTATTCTGATGGCTGGCCACAAGAGCTTCCTGCCTTGATGTTTCTCTCCAGATAGTGGTTAGATTGGGGGTCTCAATGCAGCCAAGTGGCTGTTTGAGGCATGTAACGGGGCTTCTGGAGTATTATCACAGGTATTGTGATAAACTGGAATCTAGGAGCAAATGGACAAAATCTGGCACTGTGCCAGCTTACAAATGGGGTAGGGGACACTGGTCAATTTGACCCCAGAGCAGGGGAGGGCACACAGGTAAACAGACAGGTCAGTAATGGTCACAAAGCAGAGTGAGACAGCTGTTGAAGGACAGCCAAAGTAATTTGCAGCATTATTGCTTACACACGAACGCTTTCCCCACAGCTCTGCCAAACACCTCATTTCTGACCTGCAACTGTCCCAGACCCCTCTTTTTCCTGAGCACGGTGTGCGAAACTGGGCGATAGTTTTACAATGTAAACAAGTATCCACTAGAGACTGTGTTGGTGGTCTGAAACCTCATGTTACTTCTGACCTCAGCAGCCAGATTTGAAATCAGGTTGGCAGAGGGGAACATTTAGTTGCATTTTAAATGTAGTTAGATTTTTGAAAATGTCATTTGTGAAACATTGTCTCCCCCCCTCATTGTTTTTATGTCTCCAGCAGTGGTCAGTAATTCTTGTTGACACTACTGATAGAACAAATTAGACCATTAGCTACTCTAACATCTGTTTCTGCTTTGCTGTCTGTAGGAATAGTAACAACTTAAATTCAGTGCATATATTACACTGATGTTATTTTGCATTTACTTGGCCAGGAATTAATATCCAAGTATTTGCAGCTGTACAGTAGTGAAATCCTATAGTAACACCATATGTAATTTTTAATGTTATTTCCTATGTTTTTAGAACCTAGAACTAATCTGATCCTCTATAGTCCTGGCTAAAAGAAAGAGAGAGCCTAGTTTGTTCATTCCCATGAGCAACAGTCAGAAACCTAACAAATAACAATAATATTTTCTATTTATGTACTCTCACTGCACCTTCCATCTGAGGATTTCAATGCACTTTTACAAACATAAGCTTCACAATCATTCTGCGAGGGAAGTAAGAGTTCTTATTCCCATTTTAGAGGGATAATGTGAGGCACAAAAAGATTAAGTAACTTGCCTAGGAAGTTAGGAAGGAAGCCTGTGGCAACACCAGGAGATGTGGACAATATATCTTAGAAAAGCCTGAAATAAATAGGAATCGAATCTGAGTTCCATCCGCTAATCACAAAGCCATCCAAATAAACACTTGATACTCAGGCCTGGTCTGCACTACAAGTTTATGTCGGATTTAGCAGCATTAAATCGAATTAATTCTGCACCTGTCCACACAACGAAGCCATTTTTTTGGAGATAAAGGGCTCTTAAAACTGATTTCCGTACTCCTCCCCAATGAAGGGATTAGCGCTGAAATCGACATCGCTGTTTCGAATTAGGGTTAGTGTGGACGCAATTCAAAGATATTCGCCTCCGGGAGCTATCCCACAGTGCACCATTGTGACTGCTCTGGACAGCACTCTGAACTCAGATGCACTGGCCAGGTGTACAGGAAAAGCCCTGGGAACTTTTGAATCTCATTTCCTGTTTGGCCAGGCGAGCTCATCACCACAGATGACCATGTAGAGCTCATCAGCACAGGTGACCATGCAGTCCCAGAATCGCAAAAGAGCTCCAGCATGGACTGAACGGGAGGTATTAGATCTGATCGTTTAATGGGGAGAGGAATCTGTGCTATCAGAACTACGTTCCAAAAGATAAAATGCCAAAACATTTCAAAAAATCTCTGAGGCCATGAGGGACAGCGGCTACAGCAGGGACACAACACAGTGCCACGTGAAACTTAAGGAGCTCAGACAAGTGTACCAGAAAACCAAAGAATCAAACGGATGCTCCGGGACAGACCCCCAGACATGCAGTTTCTAAACTGAGCTGCATGCAATTCTAGGGGGGGGCCGTCACCACTAGCCCACCCCTGTCCGTGGACTCCGATGATGGGGTACTCTCCGCCATGCCTAAGGATTTTGTGGATGGGGAAGATGAGGAGGAGGAGGACAAGCTTGAGGAGAGCACACAGCACACCGTTCTTCCTGATAGCTAGGATCTTTTTATCACCCTGACTGAAATACCCTCCCAACCCAACCAAGCCAGAGAGGGGACCTCTAGTGAGTGTACCTTTTTAAATATAATACATGTTATAAAAGCAAGCGTTTTTTAATGATTATGTAACCCTGAGGACTTGGGATGCATTCATGGCCAGTACAGCTACTGGAAAAGTCTGTTAACGTGTCTGGGGATGGAGCAGAAATCCTCCAGGGGCATCTCTATGAAGCTCTCCTGGAGGTACACTAAAAGCCTTTGCAGAAGGTTTCTGGGGAGAGCAGCCTTATTCCATCCTCCATGGTGGGACACTTTACCACACCATGCTAGTAGCAAGTAATCTGGTATCATTGCATGACAAGCCTGGCAGCATATGGTCCTAGAGTTTGCAAGCAACATCCATTCTTTATCTCTCTGTGTTATCCTCAGGAGAGTGATATTGTTCATGGTAACCTGGTTGAAATAGGGGAATTTAATTAAGGGGACATTCAGAGGTGGCTGCTCCTACTGGGCTGTTTGCCTGTGGCTGAAAAGAAATCCTCCCCACAGTCAGCCATGCGGGGGGGGGGGGGGGGAGGAGGTGGTATTGGTGCTGAACTGCTTAAGTTTGGCTAGCAGGGATCTTCCCTGATACCCCCCAGCCAAGCGGTGGGGTGAGGGGTAAAGCAATCATCCCCAAGAATTGGATGGGGGGTTAGTTTGGTTTCTGCTGCTGCACGTTAACAGCACTAAATGGCCAACTCAACGGGCTTTGCTTGGTATGGGAGAGGAGGGCACTGCTGTTATGAAGGTTGTGGAAGCTGAAAGACTATGGCTTACCATGGCCACCTGCAAGCTGAATTCTGTTGCCCAGCACTACATGTGTGATCTTTAATACCAAAGCCGCAGGCACTCAATATAAGATGCAAAATGCAACCTTGTACCAAAATCACATGTGCTATGTAATGTGAATAGTGTTGTTCACCAGGAACGAGTACAGTCATTGTTCTGTAAAATGTATCTTTTAAAATACTTCACTCCCTTTTTTTCCTCCAGCAGCTGCAAATGTTTCAAGCCTCCCCCCTCTGTCCCAAAGGCTATCTCAGATAAGGCGGTGAAAAAAATGCACGTGTGATGAAATATTCTCTGAGCTCATGCAGTCATCCAGCACTGGCAGAGCTCAGCAGAATGTGTGGAAGGACACAATAGCAAAGTACAGGAAAGTGGCCAATAAACGTGAGGAGAGGTGGTGGCAGGAAGATCAGAGGAGGCATGAGGCAACGCTGGTGCTACTGTGGGATCAAACGGACATGCTCCGGCATCTGGTGGAGGTTCATGAACGGCAGCAGGATCACAGACAGCTGCTGGAGCCCCTGTTTAACCGCCCTCCCTCCTCCCCAAGTTCCATAGCCTCCTCACCCAGACACCCAAGAAGGCGGTGAGGTGGGAGGCTCCGGGCACCCAACCACTCCACCCCAGTGGACAGCCCAAGCAACAGAAGGCTGTCATTCAACAAGTTTTGAAGTGGCCTTTTCCTTCCCTCCTCCCACACCCCACCCGGGCTACCTTGTGAGTTATCTCCCTATTTTTATAATCAATTAATAAAGAATACATGTTTTTTAAACGATAGTGACTTTATTTCCTTTGCAAGCAAACTGTGATTGAAGGGGAGAGGGCGGGTGGCTTACAGGGAATTTATAGGCAACGAACGGGGAGGGTTTTCATCAAGGAGAAACAAACAGAAGTGTCACACAGTACCCTGGCCATTCATGAAACTGGTTTTCAAAGCTTCTCTGATGCGCACGCTTCCTGCTTTGCTCTTCTAACCACCCTGGTGTCCGGCTGTGTGTATTCAGCAGCCAGGTGATTTGCCTCAGCCTCCCACCCCACCATAAACATCTCCCCCTTACTCTCACAGAGATTGTGGAGCACACAGCAAGCAGCAATAACAATGGGAATATTGGTTTCGCTGAGGTCTGAGCAACTCAGTAAACTGCGCCAGCGACCCTTTAAACGTCTAAATGCCACACTCTACCACCATTTGGCACTTGCTCAGCCTATAGTTGAACTACTCCTTACTACTGTCTAGGGTGACTGTGTACGGCTTCATGAGCCAGGGCATTGAGGGGTAGGCTGGGTCCCCAAGGATAACTATAGGCATTTCAACATCCCCAACAGTTATTTTCTGGTCTGGGAAATAAATCCCTTCCTGCAGCCATTTAAACAGACCAGAGTTCCTGAAGACGCGAGCATCATGAACCTTTCCTGGCCATCCCAAGTTGAAGCTGGTGAAATGTCCCTTGTGATCCACCAGTGCTTGCAGCACCATTAAAAAGGACCCCTTGCAGTTTATGTACTGGCTGCCTTGGTGGTCCGGTCCCAAGATAGGGATATGCATTCCGTCAATAGCCCCACCACAGTTAGGGAATCCCATTGCAGCAAAGCCATCTAGTATGACCTGCACATTTCCCAGAGTCACTACCTTTGATAACAGCTCAGTGATTGCGTCAGCTACTTGCATCACAGCAGCCTGCACAGTAGATTTGCCCACTCCAAATTAATTACTGACTGACCAGTAGCTGTCTGGCGTTGCAAGCTTCCACAGGGCTGCTATCATCTTGGTATTCTTGCACTTCAGGGCAGGGGAAAGCAAGTCACAAAATTTCATGTGCCCTTACACTTGCAAAAGTTTTGGAGCCACTGGGAATCATCCCAAACCTGCAACACTATGTGGTCACAACACTCTGTGCTTGTTTTCCGGGCCCAGAATCAGCGTTCCACGGCATGAGCCTGCCCCAGTAACACCATGATCTCCAAATTGCTGGTGACCGCAGTTTTAGAGAAATCTGTGTTCATGTCCCCATCACCGTGCTGCTGTCGCCTCCTCACCTGGTTTTTCAGGTGGTGGTTCTGCATAAACTGCACGATAATGTGCGAGGTGTTTACAATGGTCATAACTGCTGTGGTGAGCTGAACGGGCTCCATGCTTGCCATGCTATGGTGTCTGCTCAGGCAATCAAGGGAAAAGGGCGCAAAATGATTTTCTGCTGTTGTTTTCAAGGAGGGAGGGAGGGTTGACTGACGACATTTACCCATAACCATCCGCGACAAATTTTTGGCCCCATCAGGCATTGGGAGCTCAGCCCAGAATTCCAATGGGCAGTGGGGACTGTGGAAACTGTGGGATAGCTACCCACAGTGCACCGCTAAGAATGTCGACGTTTGCCATGGTACTGTGGATGCACACCGCCGAATTAATGTGCTTAGTGTGGACTCATGCACTCGACTTTATACAATCTGTTCCCAGAAATCGACTTCTGTAAAATCGGAGTACTTTCGTAGTGTAGACATGGCCTCAGTATCAGCACAAGTCCAGATCCTTTAACAAGGTTACAACATGAACAATGGTTATTCTAGCTAGAATATGGGTTTTATAAATCAGACTTAGTCCTCCTAAAACACGGTGTTGGCATATTTTTTAAAAAAATATACAGTAGCTTTGTGATGGGGTTGGAATTATAAAATGCCACATGTTTCTAAAAAGAATTTCCATATAAGAATTACAAGACTAGATAATTGTGTTTTGTGGTTGCTTTACTTTCACATCTGCTCCCTTTGGGTATAAGATTCCACTAGAGCAACTGAGTGTAACATTAGAAGTGCAGACTGAGTCTTGATCCCTGCTTTAGCTAGAATGGTACAGATAATCTTACATTCTATTTCTAGTTTGTCTGTGTTGGTGGCAGTCCTAACAGAATGAAAGCTTTTGCTCAGCTCATGCACAAAGAACTTGGACTTGAAGGAGATGGGAAAGACTTGAAAGATATTTGTGCTGGGACAGATCGGTACTCTATGTACAAGGTTGGACCAGTGCTCTCCATCAGTGTACATACTTTACCGTGTACTTAAAATACTTCCATTTTCAGCCCAACAATAGCTGAAGAAGTTAGCACATTGTTTGTATTTCTTTTTTTAATGTTTCATATGGACTTAGCACTTCTGAAAGCTGCTGGATTGAGAGCCCTGGACACTGAATAGGGAACATACTATGAAGAACAGCATTGCAAGAACAGCCTCAGTATCCTGACCTAGAGGAACTGCCTCGTGGAGTGAGAGGCTAGTTAAGTCTTCTTGCCCTTCAGTTCTTGGTCTCTGTGTTGAGACTGCCAAGATGGGTTTCAGTTATGGTGGTAATTTTTTGTTTGGACACCTATCCACTAATTATTGGATAATCTATCACGTTAATTTTATATTGGCTGTCAATAAGCCATCAGATCACAACTTCCATGCACTACTGACCTGAGCTGGATTCAAATCTGTGACCTAGAGATAAAAGGCTCCTATCTCCCAAGCCATAAAGACCCCGCTTTTAACTGATGGGAAAAGTATTGGATTCTTCCAAAAAATTCTACAGCCAGCACTGTTACATTGTTCACTATTTGCTATTTCCTAGAGGTAGTGCATATAGAAATAACCGCATAGTTCAACAAGCCAGCAGGTTTAGACATTGTGATTACCACAGCAGGTAATTTTCTTCCATCACATCTCTTAGGCCTGATCTATGCTTAAAACTTAGGTTGGCATAGACTTAGGTTGAAAAATCCATGCCTGAGCACTGTGGCTACGCCGATCTAAACCCTGGTGTAGACACAGCTTCTATTGACTAAGCTATCTTCGCTTGGGGAGGTGGAGTTCCTACGGCAATGGGAAAACCCCTTCTGTCATGAGAGTGTGTTTATGGGGTTATAGAGGCATAGCTACAGCACTGTAGCTATGCTGCTGTAGTGGATGTAGACATGGCCTCATTGCCTCAGGGGTTGGCAAGCTGGAAATATCAACAATTCCACTCCCAGTCGCTTTGCATTTCTGTTGTGTCTGCCATCAGAGCATCCAAAAGTGCTAATTGATTAAACTTCTCAATATTCTATGAGGTAGGAAAAGGTAATTATCCTCATTTTACGGCGAGACCAAGGCACAGAGGTTAAGTGACTTACACAAGATCACATCTCCTACTCTCTAGAGATGCCCTGATTCCCATGCATGTGCTTTTAATTCATAATGGACTAATCCAGTGGCAAATTTTCCCTTTACCCTAAAAAAATTTTCAGCAGTTATCACCAGTAAAATCTTTGTCACTCATAAAGCTACATTTAAAATTTTAATAAGCCTAGTGAAAATCTGCTGTTGCTTGATCGTTTGGTTTCTATAAATTATTTCCCCTTACTTTCAATACTTGGACTAGAGCACATGCTCATGCCAGCTCATGAATTTCCCTTTTCCACACTTCTAGTACACATGTGGACAAAAGATTAATAGGCACGGAACCCTCTCCTGTTCCCAAGGATGCCAATGGGAGTTTTGCCATGGATTTCAATAGGAGCCAGATCAGGACTGAGAATTATGATTTATAAAAAAAAAGATTCTTATGTTTGAGTCATGTCATATTTCTTGGCATCCTGTGTATTCAATTTGCAAGGTCCCTGTGTTACAACAGAAAGCGGGAATATTTTGCTCAGCTCAGCAACCTGAAAGTTCAAGAGGTAAGATCACTTCATACCATGCCCAAACTATGAAATATAGTTGAAAATATTACAACCATTCCCTAAAAGCCTTACGGTGGCAATCTTATTTTGTTATTATTCTTTAAATGTCAACAACACTTTTGGCATGGTATAAAATCTTAATCCTGCAATAACCTACATATGTCATTTTACTCATCTGAGTAGTCCTAACTTTACTCACATGAGAAGTTAAGGAGACCACTCACCTGAGTGAAGTTACACACTTGTCTTTGCAGGACTGGAGCCTAAAAAGCAGACACAGAAAAGACAGGTCTCTGGGAAAAACAAGAGGAAATAATGACATTTTTATTTTTGCTCGATCAGTCTAAAATTCAGTGACAACTGTGACACTATCAGGATACAATCCTAATATAAGGCCTTGTCTACACACAAACTTATACTATTTTAGCTAAATTAGTTTTAAAACACACTGTTCGTTAAACCAATGGAAGTCTGTGTGTGGACAAGGCCTAAGACAAGATGTATCATGTGACTGAGCCAAACAATAGGAAATAAAGAGAAGAGAAGATAAAAGAACAGTAATAACTTCACAGTTTCATAGGCTACCTGTGTGTACAACTTGTCAATTCTAAATTATTTGTTCTTGTTTTAAATCTCCTGACCTAGACATCATTAGTTGACTGATATCTTTCAGGCATCAAGAAACCAGCCAATTAATGATGGCTAGGTCAGGAGCAACTTTCCAGTGTTCATTGAACACGGCATGATTCTGATGGTAAGTAGGATAAAATTTCTGGCCAATGCCCCATTAGATGATTTGTTATGAGTTGCTGCTGATGTCATGTTTTAGCAAGATGCAAACAGGCTCAGAAATACTAGGTGTATTTATAAAAAAACGAGGAGTCCTTGTGGCATTTTAGAGACTAACAAAATGGGTTTTAGCCCACAAAAGCTTATGCCCAAATAAATTTGTTAGTCTCTAAAGTGCCACAAGGACTCCTCGTTGTTTTTGCTGATACAGACTAACACGGCTACCACTCTGAAACCTGTCACCATGCTAGGGGTATTTATGAGATTTCTGCCTTGGCTATTTTTAATAAGAATAAAATGTTTAAAGCACTGACAAGGAACTCAGGCAGCCGTACAAGAATAATAAGAACACAAAAATATGTTAACACATAAAATGCAATAAAACATAATAAGACCATCTTCCTACAACAAAAAGAGAGAAGGATGGGACAAACTGCAAATGGAAAAAAGAAATGATGGAACTAATGATGTTCCCAGTGGACCAGAATAAATCCTACCCCTTTGGAAACACCTGCCTCTGGGTTTTTGAAAGCAGAACTGATTTACTGACAAGACAGATTTAGGGAAAGGACATTCTCTCTGTACTGACTTTAGGCAAAGGGGATGAAAGTAGTAGGAAACTGCAAAAAAGACCTATGGCAGCACATCTCAGAGCCCAGGTCAATTGGGCTTGCACTACAGGACTAAAAATAGCAATGTAGACATTCAGGTTCAGGCTGAAGCCCAGGCTCTGAAATCCAGGTATGGGGGAGGTTTTTGGAGCTGCTATTTTTAGCCCTCCCAACTCAGAGAACCCAGGCTCTGAGAGTTGCTGCTGCAGGGTTTGGGGTTGTGGGGGTTTTGTTTTTGTTATTGTTGTTTGGAACTGTGTGATGGGTAGTGCAAACATCACACTGGACCCGAAGGGTTTAAAAGGCAATACTGGACCCAGCTAGCCCCGCCCCTCCAGACCTGCTGAGCATGCACTGACTGAAGGAATGGGTTAAAAAGAGCTCAGAAACCGAGGCAGAGGGTGGTGGACAGGCTGCAGGAGAAATAAACCCTTTTCCAGGAAGTCAGACAGAAGAGTGAGCCAGAGAAGAGACTACAGAGCAGGTAAGCCCCTCAGGCAGTGCCTTCTCCAGCCACCATCCCATTTGAGAACTTGCAGGACCTTGCTCCTTTGGACTCTTGTGTTGTAAAGTGATTGACTGTTTGGATGTGGCATAGGGCCTGCAACACTGCGCCTACACATAAGGTGATCTGCAGCTATTGTCATGTCGGCTGCAGGGATACTTTGTATTGCAGCTACAGGGTATGGAAGAAACTGGACCTGTGATGTATTTAGGGCTCCATGGGGTGAGAGCAATTCTGGGTTGGTTGTAGCCTCTCCATTATTACAATAATCATTCTTATTATTTGCATTACAATAGCACCTAGGGACCCCAACTGATATTGGGGCCCTGTTGTGCCTGGCACTTCACAAACATATTATTATATTTACTATTGATTTTTTTCTCTTGCTATAGCACCTAGGAGCTCTAGCCATGGACCAGGACTCCACTGTGCTAGATACAAACACAGAACAGGAAGACAGTCCCTGCCCAAACCAGTTTTCAGTCTCAGAATAAGACAAGAGACAACAGATGGACACAGACCGAGGAGTGAAAGGAAACAATGAGTCAATGTTGGTCACCATACTAAGCAGTGGTCTCAGCACACCGGCAGCCTAACCATTGTTATGTTTTTGTAGGAGAGTTTTGAGGAGAGATGCAAAGGTGGATAATGAGGTAGATTTGCAGGTGTTTATCGGGAGCTCCTCCCAAGCGTGACAGAACAAGAGACAGTCCCTGCTCCAAAGAGCTTTCTATATGGCATCATTCCCTAATTTACCTGGAGAAAAACACCTGTGGGAACTAATGCTTAACCTGACACCGTTCATTCCTGTGGGCTCCAACTCTGTGCTGCCAACTCCGTAAGAGGATAGGGAGCACAGTAGGTGCACATAGAGTACCACCAGCGTACAACTTCACCTGGCGCCATGCTGTCAGGTGGGATCAGAGGGAGCAGTTCAGAGAAGCTGGCCCTGCACATGGCTGCCCCAATCCATGAAAGTATGATTCAGAGTCTGATGCTTCTCCCACAGAAATATCCCATTGACATCAATGGGAACAGGATACCTCTGGCTATATACTAATATTCTGAAGTAATTTTATAAATATGTATCAGCTTGAACAAAAATGATGATTAATGATGCCTTCATTTTCTTTCCTCTCAGCAACACGGGATGGGTATTCCTTGCATTTCTATTATGCTTCATGAACTAATCAAATTACTACACCATGCAAAATGCCATGATGTTACTATTATACGCATCAGTACTTCTGGGGGCTTAGGTGAGCTACCAGCTTTACTACTGCCAGATGGAAAGGATGTTTAATAAAACACAGCTAAGCAATAGGTCAAGTTATTAGGAGCTTTTCATATTTTTTATTTTTTTCAGGTCTGCAAACATCTAACAAAACATGAGATTTTATTTCAGATCAACAAATATCAAACTTCTAATGGCTGGTTTAGCAGAAACATACATTTTCATAATACATGATATCTTGAAATCTAATACATCTGAATAATACTCTTTTCAGGCACAAACCAGCTGACAGAAGTTTACTCTTATTTCCTAAAATACACACCCATAAACTGATGCCATGCATGGAAAGTTTCAGCCCTAATAGAACATCTTTCACTCAGTGAATAATAATAAGTATAATCAATTGTTTCTGTACGGCAAGCCCATAGGTCCTAATCAGGATTGGGGCTCCATTGTGCGGGGTGCTATACAAATATGAATGGAGAGACAGTTCCTATCCCAGAGAACTTACAGTCTAAGGATGAATGGAAAAGATAGGCAAGGAATGGGGACTAAGAAATCTCTCTCTTATAATGGAAGAGTTCAGTCAATATGAATGACCCCATTAACTTGAAGTTCGGAAAATATAAATTCAGATTAACTCTCAGAGAGGAATTGGAATAACTATGTAATGGAAATAAAGCAGGCCTGATCATTCAGTCTGGATGCAGGCAAAACTCCCATTTCCTCCAATGCGAGCTCTGACTGCATAAACCCTTCAGGATTAAACCCGAATTGAGGAGCACAAAAAGGTATTTTAACCAATCCATGGACACCTTAGGACTTCACATTTGTTACTCTGCTGCACCTCCATAGAAGGTCATTTGGAATGTCATGACAGTAATGGGACAGAAAGCTAATCTTCTGCTCAAAACACACACAGCCCCTCGTGAATTAGCTAACCAAGAATCTCCTTTACCTTTTAGGAGTACAGGGCCTAAGATGCACCGTTTTTCGGGGGGGAGGGTTAGGGAGGGTTAGAAATCAAAATAGATATGCCTGTCTTTTCACCCTAAGCAAATATTCATTAAAACATAGACAAAATCATACATACAAACCAATAGCTATATGTGAACTTTCCTTGCACCACCTATGTGTCAGAAGAAATAAATACCCTTTAGCCAGCATATTCCCTTTGCAACCCTTCATATCCATGCATGTGCACTTACTGAGTTTTACTTTGTATGTATTTGAATGGTTCTCTCATATATATATTTTGCTGATAAATATTCATATTAATTAAGATTTTACTGTAATAAATTAGGTTATAATTTAAATTATAAAAATTATGTAGCACTAACCTATCCCCCGTCCCCACTTCTGCAGGCATTGACCCTGGAACTGTTGTAATAACAGACATTGCAGTGGATTCATCTCTTAAGGCTCGGTTTGAGCAGGTGATACTGGATAATATAGTTGTACGAAGCCCTGAACTTGATAAGGACCTTGTTGAGGAGCTGCTGAACTGCAGCAAAGAGATTCATGACTTTCCAACACTTATTAGGCATACTATGCGCACCTATGATTTTTATGAGGGTGAGGAATATCTCTAATTTTCTATTCATTTTTTTTTCAAACATAAGACCAGATCCTGAAACCCTTGCTCAGGCAGAATGACCAGTGTAGTCAGCAGCAGAGTTGCCTGAGTAAGTACTGAGTAAAAAGCAAGGATTTGACTTTAGGATTTGACCCACCATATATTTTAGAGACTTGTTTACAGGTCAGAAACAGAACTACTTTCATAATATGTCATGCCAATTTGCAGAACCATTAACTACAGTGTAATTGGCCTCTATTGCATCTGTCACTTAGTCAAATTTTGTAACAACATCACATCTGCAAAGAAAATATTATTATAACAATGGCAGTGAATCAAGCATGACAATTCATTCTGGAAAACATTCACTCCCTTAGGAAAGTATAGAATTCCCTGGATAGCACTTCCTGCTGTCCCTCAGCCCTACTGAGTCACAGAAATCAGCATATACTCAGTGAATCTCTGAAAGCAATAGGCACATAACATTAAGCAGTTAAAGTAAATATCCCCTAGTCTATAATCTTAACATAATTTTAACAGATAGGTTACACTAAATTACTTGCTATGACAGGATTATAGCTTCAGAATTACCAAACAGAAGAAAAATGTCTGTAAGTGTATGGCATTTGTGTAAATAAACCTTAGATCCTTGGCAATATCCTGGAACTGTTTCCTTTACAAAATTAAATGCTGATTGCAAAGTGGATTAAACGGAATAAATGAAGAATTAATAATTGGAGGAATATTTATAAACCTTTGGATCTGCTTGCAAATGCAGCCATCTGTGTTTCTCAAGGCCATGTTTTACTTAAATAAAAAGCCATTTGAGAGGATTAACAGTAGGAACGACAATGATATTAAAAGGTTTGTCCGGGGTAGTAAAGTTACAGGTGTACATTGCCTGTGCCGAGGACATAACATCTAAGTGAGAAACATAAGCACAAGTGAGAAGGGGTTCATTGAAGATCAAAATTCAATTCCAAAATACTAGTAAAAACAAATCAGTGATGTTAGCAAGACAGGTCACTTACCAGGAACTGTAATTCTATGAGTCAATTGCCTGAATACATCCCTACTTGTAGAAATGTGCATATGCCCTCAGTTTACAGCCAGAACCCTCTAGAGGAATTGTGTCCACCGTTGTACACATGCTTCTGCACAGATCCAGACTTTCAGACCCAAAGGCATAAAAAGTGCTTCAACCCTCTGTATCCCAACTCAATTATTTTCCTACTTAGTCAAAAAATCATCTAAAGACTCAGAAGCAGGGAAGGTGGCTGGGCAATATGGATCCAGTAGCTACTAAGCAGCCTTTTTTTGTCCTTTGAGAATTGCCCCATTTGAAGATTAGCTAACGATAACAAACCCAACCCCGTTCCACGAAAGGAGTATTAACTGAATTAATGATTGCAAGACTACTCTTCCTCATTGGACATCAGCCCTACAAGCTAACTCAAGAGAAAGATGCCGCAAAGATGTGTGAATTGAGCTCCATATAGCAACCTTACACATCTCTGTTGCAGAGACTTTTGTAAGCAATTGTGTAGAGGCTGTTTCGGGTCTACTAGAAAGTTTCCGAGACCTGGTCTGCAATAGAAAATTAGCTCGTCATAACTATGTTGCTCAGGGATGTGAAAAATCTACAACCCTGAACGGTGGAGTTAGGCCAACCTAAGTCCCCATGTAGAAAGTGCTAGGTTGATGGAAGAATTCTTCATCGACCTAGCTACTGCCTCTTGGGGAGGTGGATTACCAACACTGACAGGAGAATCCATCTCATCGGTGCAGGGGGTGTCTACACTAAGGCACTAGAGCTGCAGCAGCACAGCTGTACAGGTTTAAGTATGGATAAGCCAAAGACCTCAATTAAAGACATGTAAAGTCACAGCAGGCTTGAACGTAATGAATGATTCACTTATTTTCGAAGCAAAGTTTATCAACCCTCTTGACTGGTCTCCATCTGCTACAAATAATCTCTGGGATTTGCAAAAAAGCTTTGTCCTTTCTCAACAGCAACTAAGAACATTTTGACGATAACTATCTAGCCTCACCTGCTAAATTAGGAAGATTAGGGACCAACAGTGATAGAGTGATAGATTGAGTCAAGTAAACTGAGTCATCCCATAGGTCACCTATCCTTACAGCACACTGTTGAAGGAAGGCTTGGTTTTTCAGCATGGATCTCACCCGCTTTCTTTGCAAATGTTACAGCCACCAGGAATGCAGCCCTTATAGATCATTTTGAAGGCCATTTCCTAACCTAAGTGCTGCATTATGTGGGAGGACGCGACTGCCGTCAGCTGCCCTGGGGACAGAGCAGTGCAAGAGTATCTTTGCCCACTTGCCCTCAGGTCCTGCATCCTGTGAAGTGGGCAGCTTGGCCAGATCCAAGAATCGGGCCCTTAGAATATTTGAGAGTATGAGTGAGAGTTAATTGTTTTTCTAAATTGATCCTGAGTCTAAGAGGTTTGGAGAAGTGAGACCAAAGGTGTGACCCCTGGTAGAAAACAAAGTTGCCAAGGAAAAATTCTCGTAAACCATTTTGATTTCCTATAATTAACCATCTCCCTTTAAAAAAATAAGTTAAAACTAAGATTAAAAGGTCTTTTCCATCTCCATTTTCTCCACATAATGGAAGGGGCATATGTACCTAATTTGTTAATCCTTTTCTAAAGCAACTTAGTATGTTGTAGATTTCATCTGCCAGAGCCTCACAGAGCTATGCCAATTTACACAGCTGAGAATCTGCCACCATATCTCTATGTACTTGTGTTATTTTGGTCTCGGTTTTGTTAAAACTTCTATAGTGAACTCAGCTGTATTTTGTCATAGTAGATTGGCTTTAAAAATACATGACAAATGGAATATGAAATAAATAATTTAATGATCCCTATTAAAATAACAATTTAATGCGGTTTTAAGTAGAATTTAGACAAATTCTGCCCTTTGAGAGAAACTGCCTGAGACTGCAGCCAGTTTTACTATGACTGTAAACTCCATATTGTATAGAAGGATGAGCAGTCACAGGTTTTTTCTCTTTCCAGGTCAAGGACAATTAGGTGGAGCATTGTGTTCTTTTTCCAATGAAAAGAAGTTGGCGTACTTAAAGAGAGCTTACAATGCTGGTGTTAGAAATATTGAAATGGAGTCAACTGTATTTGCTGCTATATGTGGACTTTTTGTGGTCTAAAAGGTAAGATTTCTTGTCACAATCCATTTCCTTTTCATGTTTGTTTTCGTACACCTTTGCACTTCCTAATTTAATCTACATATGGATTTGGTAAGCTCTGGGATTTATACAATGTGAAAACTAAAAATGTATTCCAAGCTTCTTTCACTAAAAAGTATATTAACACAAATCCAGTGGCTTCATAAAATGTTTACTTGAAACTGCTTGTTTAGAAGTGCAGTGTATCGAAAAAACAATTAACTGTTTTGGCAAAACCAAAATTTCACTCAGCCCAGCTCTGAAAAGTTTCCTGGCTATGTCCCTGTCTCTGGTTTTCTTTTACTGGCTGCAAAGATCACTTGTCTCTTGCTAACATATTATGGGGCATACTTTCAGTGCATGTGGTGCATGAATTTTCCAGGCAACCTCTGGCAATTGAGCTCCTAAGGAGCTCTCGATAAAGCTTAAAGATTGCAGCTGCAGAACTGCAAAGGGCGGGCAGTTATGATGACACTGTCTCTGCTTCTCCAGTATAGCTGCCCCTGTAAGTTCCAGGAAGTGCAGGTTACACCTTCCCAGGGAGGTATATTGAGCCCTTCATTTAACCCCTCCCACAATAAACCTGCATTATCTATGTGTGCTAGGAATATAGTCCTTTACTGCAGCAAATACCGTGCATATTTGGTGTATCATAAGTTACTTAAAAGGGTGTTTTTGTTTTTCTTATAGCTGCTGTTGTCTGTGTGTTGTCTGTGTCCTTAACCGATTTGAAGGTGACCAGATGAAGGCACCCCATGAAGTTCTAGTAGAATATCAGCGACGGCCTCAGCATCTGATCTCACTTTTTATCAAAAAGCATCTTGGGTTATATAACCAAATGGAATTACTAGACAATGCATTTTTCCTTAATAACTAAGGAAAAATATACCTTGCCAATACACAAAATGAATGTTTTATGTATTTATCTCTGTATATTGATGCAGAGGTAGACATAAATACAATGTGTAGTGAATTCATATATAAATGAAACCATTTATAAGGAAAACAGAATGAAAGTTCCAAATTGTTTCAATGCATAGTTAGTGAAAACATTAAAGCCAGTTATAATGTAGTTATTTTGTCCTATAAGGGGATTTTACGGCATACACATTCATATAAAATTAACGCCTTATCTATAAAACATATACTTTCCACATCAGATCCCTCGACAGGCATAAAGATGCGTGGAGTGTAATCACACGTAGCTTTAGTGGGACTCAGTGAACCTGATTTATAAGGTGCTGAGCATCCAAAATTCCAGCAGGGCCTGTGGGTGTTCAGCATCTCTGAACATCTGGCCCTGTAGTGTTCCAGGATCCAGACCTAGCTAGGACTTGGTTTTGTTTAAATTTTACATATTTATATATCTGAGAAAAGGTCTGAAATGGAAAGTATGTAAGTATTGTTATAACACAAAAGGGTAGGCCACAGAAATCCTTCTTATAGCAAAAATAAAATTATCATCATGGTGGAACTGTTCACTAAGTGGGTGCAAGTTTGGGCCCCAAGGTGATTATTTAGAAAGCCAAAATTAGGCAAACTCAAACCAATCAGCATTTGTGGCATTATTGTTCTTCATTAAGTTTCAGCAAACATAGGTGATAGGCAGCTTATAAAGAGAAAATAAATATTATTGATACAAATTTAATTTTACTGTAAATTACTAACAAGTCCTGTATCCTTCCTATGTGTTTGCTAATCAGCACATAGAAATACAAATCATGATCTCTAACTTTGTAAATGGCTAAAAGGTTCTTTGTCGTTTGGATTTTTTACTTAACTTATGGCCTGATCCAGAGTCCACTTCTTTCACTTTCCCAGGACTTCAATGGGCTCTGACTCAGGCCCTATTTTTACGATCCATTCAAAGTCTTGTTTGCAATGAGAATCTTACAGTCTTGTAACAGTAATTTATAGAAGTTTAACTGTTATTTTAAATATTATAAACTTAATATATCACATTAAATAGAGAACAGGTCAGCAAAATGAACATGTTCTTATAATTTTAAACAGAAAATAGAATCAGAAGAAACTGTTACAAAAAGGTTTTTTTCATGGACTAGCCTAGACCCACAATTGTATGACCAATATTCATGAAATCTTCATCAAATATAGGAGAATCTCCATTTTATCAGCTATTTGGGGATCAAGGAGTTCATTAAATAAACAAATTCATAAAATTGAACATCTCAAAATTACAGCAGGTATAGTGCATAAATTGCAGCATGGTGCACTGCATTTTTTTCTTCTTGCCCTTCAAACCCCTGCAAAGCAATTCCCAATGCACTGAAGAGATCAGAATGTGAAAAGATGTCGACCTATTCTTCACTGACATCACGTTAGTTATATGACTTCCTCTGCACTCCCATCAAGAAAAGTGTCCTAACATTGATGTTCATAAATTGAAGTCATACTGTATCTTTTTTTTTTTTTCACTACAACAACTTTAAGTCCAGAAAATAATACTTTTAAAAATCTGTTTAATGAATTTAAGGTCTGATGCTCCTCTCACCTATGCTATTTTACATTGGGTTCACTGTAATTATTCCTGTTTCTCACTAGTGTGAGAGGGGAATCAGGCCTGTAGTGCTCACTACTCAGGCATTTGAACTGAAGTCTTTTATTTAATTATAGAACAGGTCCGGGACAGGCTTCCCCGCCATTGTCCCATTAGTATGCCTCAGCCTGAGCTGGAGGTCTCACCTCTAGGAGTTATGGGTAGTTCACGTTTCATGTCAAATCCATCCCTAAATCTTTAAACCCCTAAACAACAGTGTCCCTAAGGGATCTGTTTTGGGCGCAGTGCTGTTCAACATATTCATAAATGATCTGGAAAAAGGGATAAACAGTGACGTGGGAAAATTTGCAGATGATACAAAATTACTCAAGATAGTAAAGTCCAAAGTAGACTGCGACGAGTTACAAACGGATCTCACAAAACTGGGCAACTCAGCAACAAAATAGCAGATGCAATTCAATGTTGATAAATGCAAGGTAATGCACATTGGAAAACAGAATCCCAACTATGCATACAAAATGATGAGGTCTAAATTTGCCGTTATCACTCACAAAAGAGATCTTGGAAACATTGGGGATAGTTCTCTGAAAACATCCACTCAATGTGAAGCAGCAGTCAAAAAGGCTAACAATGTAGGAACCATTAGGAAAGAGATAAATAATAAGACAGAAAATGTAATGCCAATATATAAATCCATAGTACGCCTACACCTTGAATACTTTGTGCAGCTCTAGTCGCCCCCATCTCAGAAAAGATGTATTAGAATGGGAAAAGGTGCAGAGAAGGGCAACAAAAGTGATTAGGCATATAGAACAACTTCCATATGAGGAAAGATTAAAAAGACAGACTATTCAGCTTGCAAAAGAGATGACTAAGCGGGGATATGATAGAAGTCTATAAAATAATGAATGGTGTGGAGAAAGTGAATAAGGCAGTGTTATTTATCCCTTCACATAACACAAGAACAAGGAGTCACCCAATGAAATTAATAGGCAGCAGCTTTAAAAAAACAAAAGGAAGTACTACTTCACACCACACACAGTCAACCTGTGGAACTCATTGCCAGGGGATGCTACAATTGGATTCAAAAAAGAATTAGATAAGTTCATGGAGGATAGGTCCATCAATGGATATTAGTCAAGATGGTCAGAGGTGCAACCCCAAGCTGTGGGTGTCTTAAGCCTTAGTCAAGAACCCTAACCCTAACTGCCAGAAGCTGGGAGTAAACAACAGAAGCTAGGATTATCACTCAATAATTGCTGTTCTGTTCTGTTAATTCCCTCTGAAGCATCTATCATTGGCCACTGTTGGAAGACAGGATACTGGACTGGATGGACCATTGGTCTGATCCAGTATGTCTGTTCTTATGTTCTCTGCTGAGATTGTCACCATAAATCCTATAGATGACATCATAGTTAACAGACGGCAAGTCTGAATTTCTTAACTTTTAATTAAAACTGTATTGAATTATGTAACTTGTGGGGATGTCTTTGTGGACAGTGACTACCAACTGATTCTATGTAGGCAACAGAAAAAAACATTATTGGCTTCAAATGGTAGCAACAGACTGAAATGGGCCAAATGGTTTAATATTCCATTACCAATCCTCTAAACGCACCAGTCCCCACACAAATAACAGTACCAGTATAGCACCATTGGAGCTTTTAGCGAATAATTCATTACAGGTCTTTTTTACAATGTTTTTAAACATTAGTTTGAATTTGCTGTTAATGCAAGTGAATTTAATAGCACTTGCTAGAGCAAGGCTTAGCATGGACCAGTGCTGTTCAGGCTTCCGTGCATCACTCTTCCAATTAATTAACTTCTTGATCCATGATACCTTTTGGCTTGATCCTGCTGCCAGAAAGTAATATGGAAAAACACAATTTCCAGTAAGTTCATGGAATGTACTGGGGACAATTTTTGTTCCAGAAAGTGGAGGAAATAACTAGGGTGACAGACATTTTACCCTTGATTCTGACCAATAGGAGTAATTGGTAGCAAATCTGATGATGGAAAGCAATTTGGGGGAAGTGATCATGAAATGATAGATTTTATTATTCTAATGAGTGAGTAACAGAATAAGGACAATGGACTTCAAAAAAGCAGACCTTAACAAACTTTAAGAACTGGTAGGCAAGGTCCTTTTGGAAGAAACTCTACGGGAAAAAGGAGTTCAGGAGAGCTGGCAGCTTCTCTGGGAGACAATGTTAAAGGCACAACTGCAAACCATCCTGCTGTGACAGAAAGACGGGAAGAATTGTAAGAGGCCAATATGGCTCCCTTAGGAGCTCTTTAAAGGAATCCTACAAAAAATGGAAACATGGACAAATTGCTAAGGAGAAGTACACAAGAATAGCACAAGCATGTAGGAGCAAAATCAGAAAGATTATGGCACAAAATGAGTTAGAGCTAGCAAGGGACATAAAAGGCAACAAGAAAAGTTCTGAACACACATTAGGAGCAAGAGAAAGATGAAAGAGAGTGTAGGTCCCCTACTTAGTGGGGAAGGAGAGGTAATGACAAATGACATCAAGAAAGCTGAAGTGTTTAATGCCTATTTTGCTTCAGTCTTCACTAAAAAAGTTAATGGTAACCAGATACTTGACAGAATTAATATTAACAACACAGGAGAAGGAACGCAAGCCAAAATAGGGAAAGAACAGGTTAAAGAATATTTAGATAAATTAGATTGGGTTGATAAAATTCATCCTAGGGTAACTTAAGGAACCAGCTGAAGCAATCTTAGCAATTATTATGACCATTAGCAATTAACTTTGAGAACTCCTGGAGGACAGGATGAGATGTTATATGATTAAAACATGACCAGGTAGATCATTGTTGCTTCCACTGTTATATAATTACAACAGATCTTGTACAAAGTATGTCAAGTAAGGTGTCTATAAAAAAGTTATGATTTGCTCAATATGATTATCCTGTTTGTATGCATGTATCATTTTTGTGTCTGAAGTTATGAATAGTAACTATGTACCTGTATTTCAAATGTTTGCTCCTGTGGTAAACCAACAAGGTATTTAGTCAGCACAATGTGAAGGAACTATTCAAGTTGAATGGCCCATTAAAGAACACTTAACTTACAATGGACCCTAGAAGACACCTATTGACATTTAATGGACTTTCCTGGGGACATTCTAACTACAGTATGGTTAATGGCCTCTGCTATAACTAAGCGAAGCATGCATGGACATGTGACTTGCCCATGTGACTCCAAACTCCATCTTGTTATCTGTACTTTTTCACAAACTAGAACAATGGGTTTCCCTTCACGTGGCAGAAGCTATAAAAGACCCTGGAAACATCTCAATTTTGCCTCTCTCCTGCTCATACCTCTGTACTATGGACTTATACTAATGGGAGCATTCTGACCAAGGGACTGAGGTCTTCCAATGATTTGGAAGCAACCAGAGACTTAACAAGCCAGCAGTTTATTCCATCACGGCTACAAATCTGATCTAAGAACTTTGCAATTATTGTATGTATTTGATTCCTTTAACCAATTTTAACTCTCACCTTTCTTTCCTTTTATAAATAAATCTTTAGATATTAAAGGCTTGGCAACAGCGTGATTATTGGGTAAGAGCTAAGTTATATATTGACTTGGGTATGTGTCTGGTCCTTGGGGATCAGAAGAACCCTTTGATTGATGAAATTGGTTTTAAATAACCACTCATCATTAAGTCTAGTGTTTTTGGTGGTGATACAAGGACTGGAATACCTAAGGAGACTGCTTTTCTGACTTCTTGTTAGCCAGTGTGGTAAAACAGAAGTTTACTCTGGTCTGGTTGCTGGTCTGGTATATCTTACGGGAGAATAAGCACCACTTTTGGGGTGTGTCTGCCCTATTGCTCAGCAGTTTGTCCTGAATTTGGTATTCTCAGTTGTGACTCACTATGGCACGGTGACACAGGGATGATCCAAGAAGACTGGAGAAGGGCAAACATAATATCTGTCTTTAAAAAGGGGAACAAAGAGGACCCAGGGAATTACAGACCAGTCAGCCGAACTTTGGTACCTAGAAAGATACTGGAACAAATTATTAAATAGTCAATTTGTAAGCACTTGGAGGAGAATAGGGTGATAAAGAATAGCGAGCATGGATTTGTGAAGAACAAATCATGCCAAACCAAACTAATTTTGTTCTTTGATAGGGTTACTGGCTGAGTGGATGGGGGAGAGGGAAAGATGATGATGTGATATATCTTGATTTTAGTAAAGCATTTGACACACTCCCACATGACATTCTCATAAGCAAATTCGGGAAATGTGATCTAGATGAAATTACTATAAGGTGGGAGCACAACTGGCTGAAAGACAGTAATCAAAGAGCAATTATCAATGGTTCACTGTCAAACTAGGAGGGCATATCTAGTGGGCTCCCAAAGGGTCAATCCTGGGCCAATACTATTCCATATTTTAGTTAAGGACTTGGATAAGGGAGTGGAAAGCTAAGTTCTCTATAAGCTGCGTGGCTGTATGGCTGCACAGCTGCCTATTAAGCCCTGTGCAGGGGCTCAGGGCTGTGGCGGAGAGAGTGCCCCTCCCCCAGCATGGACTTGCCATGGCGCGAAGAGGTGTTCCTCCCAGCCAGTGCCAGTGTGGACCTGCCGTGGCAGGGAGAGGTGCCTTTCCCTGCCGGCCCCACCATAGACCTGCCGCAGTGGGGAGAGGTGCCCCTCCCCAGGCCCCAGCACAGACCTGCCCCTGACTTGCCGGGCCTGGGGGAGAGGAGCCCCTTCCCCGGTTCCGCCCAGCCCCGCCGGAGCTGCCGCAGCCAGGGAGAAGCGCCTCTCCCCCAGTGCCAAGCTGCTGTGGTGAGAGAGGGGTGGGGGGAGTCCTCCCTCCCCACCGCAGCCCCAGGGCAGCCTGCACCCCAAACCACTCATCCCCAGCCCCACCCCAGAACCTTCACCCCTAGCTGGAGCCCTCGGCCCCTGCACCCAACCCTCTGCCCCAGCTCTGAGCCCCCTGCCACACTCCAGGCCCCTCGGCCCCACCCCCACCACATGAATTTTGTTATGTGCACCAATATGAAGGTGATGTGCCACACATCACATCCGTATTGTTGCACATAGCAAAATTCGTTCCGTACATGGACGTAAAAAATTAGAGGGAACACTGGTGGAAAGTATATTTATAAAATCTGCAGATGACACTAAGTTTCAAAAATTTAGGAGGTTAGGATTAGAATTCAAAATGACCTTGACAAATTGGAGAATTGGTCTGAAAACAACAAGATGAAATTCAGTAAAGACAAGTGGAATGTACTTCACTTAGGAAGGAAAAAATCAAATGCACACCTACAAAATGGGGAGTAACTGGCGAGGTGGTAGGATTGCTGAAAAGGATCTGCAGGTTATAGTGGATGAAAAATTGAACATGAGCCAACAATGTGATAAAGTTGAAAAATAAAGCTAATATCATTCTGAGGTATATTAATAAGAGACTTCTATATAAATTATGGTTTCAGAGTAGCAGCCGTCTTAGTCTGTATCTGCAAAAAGAACAGGAGTACTTGTGGCACCTTAGAAACTAACAAATTTATTTGAGCATAAGTTTTCGTGAGCTAGAACCCACATCATCAGATGCATAGAATGGAACATATAGTAAGAAGATATATATATATACACACATACAGAGAACATGAAAAGGTAGAGTAAGAGGCTAATTAATTAAGATGAGCTATTATCAGCAGGAGAAAAAAAACTTTTGTAGTGACAATCAAGATGGCCCATTTAGACAGTTGACAAGAAGGTGTGAGGATACTTAACATGGGGAAATAGATTCAATATGTGTAATGACCCAGCCACTCCAAGTCTCTATTCCAAGCCAAGTTAATGGTATCTAGTTTGCATATTAATTCAAGATCCGCGGTTTCTCATTGGAGTCTGTTTTTAAGCTTTTCTATTGCAAAATTGCCATCTTAAAGTCTGTTACTGAGTGGCCAGAGAGGTTTAAGTGTTCTCCCACTGGTTTTTGAATGTTATGATTCCTGATGTCAGATTTGTGTCCATTTATTCTTTTGCGTAGAGACTATCTGGTTTGGCCAATGTACATGGCAGAGGGGCATTGCTGGCACATGATGGCATATATCACATTGGTAGATGTGCAGGTGAATGAGCCCCTGATAGCGTGGTTATGTGCTAATGTGATTATGTGCTATGATGGTGTCACTTGAATAAATATGTGGACAGAGTTGGCATCGGGCTTTGCTGCAAGGCTAGGTTCCTGGGTTAGTGTTTTTGTTGTGCAGTGTGTGGTTGCTGGTGAGTATTTGCTTCAGGTTGGGGGGCTGTCTGTAAGCGAGGACTGGTCTATCTCCCAAGATCTGTGAGAGTGAGGGATCATTTTTCAGGATAGGCTGTAGATCTTTGATGATGCACTGGAGAGGTTTTAGTTGGGGGCTGAAGGTGACAGCTAGTGGTGTTCTGTTATTCTCTTTGTTGAGCCTGTAGTCGGTGACTTCTGGGTACTCTTCTGGCTCTGTCAATCTGTTTGTTCACTTCTGCAGGTGGGTACTGTAGTTGTAAGAATGCTTGATAGAGATCTTGTTGGTGTTTGTCTTCTGTCTGAGGGGTTGGAGCAAATGCGGTTGTATCGTAGAGCTTGGCTGTAGACAATGGATGTGGTGTGGTCTGGATGAAAGCTGGAGGCATGTAGGTAGTATAGCAGTCAGTAGGTTTCCGGTATAGGGTGGTGTTTATGTGACCAACGCTTATTAGCACAGTGGTGTCCAGGAAATGGACTGCTTGTGTGGATTGGTCTAGGCTGAGGTTGATGGTGGGATGGAAATTGTTGAAATCATGGTGGAATTCCTCAAGGGCTTCTTTTCCATGGGTCCAGATGATGAAGATGTCATCGATGTAGTGCAAGTAGAATAGGGGCGTTAGGGGTCTAGAGCTAAGGAAGTGTTGTTCTAAGTCCGTCATAAAAATGTTGGCATACTGTGGGGCCATGAGGGTACCCCATAGCAGTGCTGCTGACTTGAAGGTATATATTGTCCCCAAATGTGAAATAGTTGTGGGTGAGGACAAAGTCACAAAGCTCAGCCACCAGGTTTGCCGTGACATTATCAGGGATACTGTTCCTGATAACTGGTTATCCTGATAGCTGGTTATCAGGGATACTGTTCCTGATGTTGGTATAGAGGGCTTCTACATCCATAGTGGCCTGGATGGTGTTTTCTGGAAGATCACAGATGGATTATAGTTTCCTCAAAAAGTCAGTGGTGTCTCAAAGATAGCTGGGAGTGCTGGTAGCGTAGGGCCTGAGGAGAGAGTCCAAATAGCCAGACAATCCTGCTGTTAGGGTGCCAACGCCTGAGATGATGGGCATCCAGGATTTCCAGGTTTATGGATCTTGGGTAGCAAATAGAATACCCCTGGTCGGGGTTCTAGGCATGTGTCTAAACAGATCTGTTCCTGTGCTTTTTTAGGGAGTTTCCTGAGCAGATGGTGTCGTTTCTTTTGGGTCATTACACATATTGAATCTATTTCCCCATGTTAAGTATCCTCACACCTTCTTGTCAACTGTCTAAATGGGCCATCTTGATTATCACTACAAAAGTTTTTTTCTCCTGCTGATCATAGCTCATCTTAATTAATTAGCCTCTTAGTCCATCTTTTCATGTTCTCTGTATGTATATATATATATATATCTTCTTACTATATGTTCCATTCTATGCATCCAATGAAGTGGGCTGTAGCCCACGAAACCTTATGCTCAAATAAATTTGTTAGTCTCTAAGGTGCCACAAGTACTCCTGTTCTTTTTGCAGATACAGACTAACACGGCTGCTACTCTGAAACCATACCTTATATAGGAAACCTATGAGGAAAGGTTAAAAAAACTTGGCATGTTTAGTCTTGAGAAAAGAAGACTGAGAGAGACCTGATAACAGTCTTCAGATATGTTAAGGGCTGCTATAAAGAGGATGGGGATCAATTGTTCTCCATGCCCACTGAAGGTAGGACAAGAAGTAGTGGGCTTAATCTGCAGCAAGGGAGATTTAGACTAAATATTAGGAAAAACATTCTAACTATAAGGGTAGTTAAGCACTATAAGGTTTCCAAAGGAGGTTGTGGAATCCCTAGCATTGGAGGTTTTTAAAAACAGGCTGGACAAATAACTGTCAGTGATGGTCTTGGTTTACTTGGCCACAGCATAGAAGGCTAGACTTGATGACTCTGAGTTCCCTTCCAGCCCTACATTTCTATGGTTCCCCAAATCCCATCAACTTCAGTGGGGGCAGACTGGTCCTTAGTTTTCAGTCTTTGTCATCATACCTTGGATTTAAGCGAATGGATAATGGGACGTGGACCAATGTCCTCTAGGAATAGAAATTAGACCATTAGTAACAGTTTCCCACGAGAATTTGAATTCAGTTCTGAAGAGGTTAAAGACTATTGCAGTGACCCCTGTACCACCTAGCAACCACTATTGTAATTTCCTTACAAGATTCATCTAAAACCACACTACCAAAATGCATGCAATAATTTAATTTATCCCCAAAATTGTTAAGGGGAGTATGTTATAGCTTAGAAAACCATATACTTAATTATTAAGCTCAACAATTATAGTGAATTCTTCATTTTTCCAGAGTGCTTTGTAGTTAGCAAGAACATTGTTTTGTCTATTTTGCTTTCAGCTTAATGATTAGAGTAAAATGATTTTTCTGTTGCAAATGCAAAGTTTGATGCTCTATAATGCTTTCAGTTAACAGTTTACAGAGTTCAGAAAGGAAGTTCATTTTCAAAATGTCAACAATTACTGTAAAGGCCTTTCTGTTTTTGGAAGGGATAATTACAACTGGCATCACAATCACTCACACTTTCCTTTTTGCCTGCAAATGGTAATAGACTGACAAAGTGTACATGGGCATATGTAGAATTCTCTGCCAAAAAGATTCTGTGCCAGTTGGATACTTGACCTTTAATCACTGATTAACATTTAAGCTATTTACTGATTGGCTAATTTTTTTATTCATAGAAATATAGTATATTACAAAAAGAAAAGGAGTACTTGTGGCACCTTAGAGACTAACCAATTTATTTGAGCATGAGCTTTCGTGAGCTACAGCTCACTTCATCGGATGCATACTGTGGAAACTGCAGAAGACATTATATACACAGAGACCATGAAACAATACCTCCTCCCACCCCACTTTCCTGCTGGTAATAGCTTATCTAAAGTGATCATCAAGTTGGGCCATTTCCAGCACAAATCCAGGTTTTCTCACTCTCCGCCCCCCCCCCCCCCCCCACACACACACAAACTCACTCTCCTCCTGGTAATAGCCCATCCAAAGTGACCACTCTCTTTAAAATGTGTATGATAATCAAGGTGGGCCATTTCCAGCACAAATCCAGGTTTTCTCACCCCCCCACCCCCCTCCAAAAACCACACACACAAACTCACTCTCCTGCTGGTAATAGCTTATCCAAAGTGACCACTCTCCTCACAGTGTGTATGAAAATCAAGGTGGGCCATTTCCAGCACAAATCCAGGTTTTCTCACCCCCCCACCCCCATACACACACAAACTCACTCTCCTGCTGGTAATAGCTCATCCAAAGTGACCACTCTCCTTACAATGTGCATGATAATCAAGGTGGGCCATTTCCAGCATAAATCCAAGTTTAACCAGAAAGTTGGGGGGAGGGGTAGAAAAAAACAAGGGGAAATAGGCTACCTTGCATAACGACTTAGCCACTCCCAGTCTCTATTTAAGCCTAAATTAAAGTGAGCTGTAGCTCACGAAAGCTCATGCTCAAATAAATTGGTTCGTCTCTCAGGTGCCACAAGTACTCCTTTTCTTTTTGCGAATACAGACTAACACGGCTGTTACTCTGAAACCAGTATATTACAAGACTTCACTGTAACAAATAAGTTGTTCTCAGGCTGAGAAAACAAATTCTGTCAGCCAAATTTCAGCAAGTCAATAATGGTACAACAAACTATCACAAACTCAGATCTACCATTAACAAACTAAGGGCCTATCTGGGCAGTATTTACTCAGACACCTTATGCTCGTAAACAGGGATCAGCTAGAATCCCACACCTTGTTCTACTCAAGTGTAAGAGGAGAGAAAGTTAGCACTGTTGGCGGGAACTTCAGCACTAGAGCTGGTTGGGAAATATTTTATTTCCTATGAAAATTTGTGAAAGATGTTTTTCTTCATCAAAATTTCACAGAATTAAAAAAATTTCAAAAAACTGAAAACTGGAAATTCTTTCATTTTGGGGGTGTAGTTTGTTTCTACAAAAGTGAAAACAATTGATGATATTTATGTGAAAATTTCCATTTCATCAAAAACAATTCAATCTTCTCTATTTGTACCTCTTGGGAGCTTGCCTGAATGAGGTGATATTGTCCTGCTCCCTCCCCCACAGGCAGTGTTGGGGTGAAGAGCAAGTTGCACAATGTTATAGGGTGCAGCAGTTATTGCTCCTGTGTATACACCCCACAGCATGCCTGCAAACATTTTCTGTCTGTCTGTGTTCACTGCAGGCAAAATGTCTGCAGTCATTGTCCCTGATGTGGATCACCTTCAGGCTCCACCCTCACACAGAAATAGTTTTAAACGATTACATAAAACATCAACCAGTGGGCCCAATACTCTGCTGGTGTAACCTGTTACAGCCCTGTTGATTTCAAGGGTGTTGCATTCATTTATTCCAGAAAAAACCAAATTCTCTGTGGTATAACAGAAACAGAAACCATAACAGACTGTTGTCACAGGATCAATCTCCTGTGCCTCAAAAGTCAATCTCTGCTTCACTTAACATTTATTTTCCTCAGCATTTATGCAGGAGTAAGAGATGATAATGCTGTGACAACATTTTACTCCACTGAAATTACCTTTTGGGCCTACCTTGAGCACAAAGAAAACAAATGACTGCTTGAGGTCCTAGGCGTTTTGAAACCCCACGTGGACTCAGCAACTCACAGACACACCAACCCAATCTCTCTGGGACTACAGTGATGAAACACAAGGCCAGATTCCTCCTTGAGGAGCTTTAGGGCCTACCAATGTGTGAGGGTTGGCCCTTTACAGTTTAAACAGAAAAAACAAGAACAATAATGGGCAAATATAGTACCAATCTATCAAAAGGGGAATAAGGACAACCCAGGGAATTATAGACCAGTCAACTTAACATCAGGACCCAGAAAGATAATGGAGCAAATAAGAAAGCAATACATTTGTAAGCACCTAGAAGAAAATAAGGTGGTAAGTAACAGTCAACATGGATTTGTCACAAACAAATCATGTTAAACCAACCTAATTTTCTTTGGCTGGGTAACAAGTCTTGTGGATGGGGGGAAGCAATAGATGTGATACAGATCAACTTTAGTAAGACTTTTAATTAGGGCTGTCAAGCGACTAAAAAAATTAATCACAATTAATCTCAGTTTTAAATTGCACTGTTAAAAAATAATAGAATATCATTATTTAAATATTTTTGGAAGTGTTCTATATTTTCAAATATATTGATTTCAATTACAACAAAGAATACAACGTGTACAGTGCTCACCTTATATTATTTTTGATTACAGACATTTGCATTGTAAAAAAGATAAAAGAAATAGTATTTCAAATCACCGCATACAAGTACTTAGTGCAATCTCTTTATCATGAAAGTTGAACTTACAAATGTAGAATTATTATTATTTTTACATAACTCCTTTCAGCTGAGCCCTTGTTTGCAAGGGAGGATGGGCTTTACCTCAGGGACTCGGCATGTAGCAGGGGAGGAGAGGCTGGTGCAGGGAGGCTGAGCTTGCCAGGCCCCTGTTCCCTATGGCAGTGTTTCTCAAACTTTTTCTGCTGGGGACCCCATTTAGACTTAAAAAAAGTTGTGATCCCCTACCTTCAGCCCTGCTTGGGGTGGGAGGCTTGGGGCACGGGGCTCCGGGTTTCAGCCCCTCTCAGGGTGTGGGGCTTAGGGTTTCAGTCCCCCTTGGGGCTCCTCAGGCCACTGCTCCCCACAGAGCTCTGGGCTGGGGCTTCAGCCCTGTTGCTGTTGCTGTCCGCAGAGCTCCAGGCTGGGGCTTCAGCCCTGCTGCCACCGCTGCCAGCAGAGCTCTGAGCTGGGGTTTCAGCCTCTCCCTCGCCACCTCTGGAGCTGTGGGCTGCGCCTTTAGCCCTCCCCCACTCCCCACAGAGAGGTATCTGATTAACATGTTTATTTTGTTTTCAATTAATCACAGGCGTTAACTGATCAATTGACCGCCCTACTTTTGGTACTATCTTGCATGACCTTCTCATAAACAAACTAGAGAAATATAACCTAGATGAACCTACTATAAGGTGAGTGCACAACTGATTGGAAAAGCATACTCAGAGAGTAGTTATCAGTGATTCACAATCAAGCTGAAAGGGCATGTCTACTGGGGTCTCACTGGGATCTGTTATAGGTCCACTTCTATTCAATATCTTCATAAATGATTAGAATAATGGCATAGAGTGTACACTTTTAAAGTTTGCAGATGATACCAAGCTAGGAGAGGTTGCAAGTGCTTTGGAGGATGGGATTAGAATTCAAAGTGATCTTGACAAGCTGGAGAAATGGTCTGAAATAAATGGGATGAAATTCAATAAGGACAAATGCAAACTACTACAGTTAGGAAGGAATAATCAGTTGCACAAAAACAAAATGGGAAATGATTGCCTAGGAAGGAGTACTGCAGAAAAGGATCTGGGGGTTACAATGGATCACAAACTAAATACAAGATGACAATATAAAACTGTTGCAAAAAACACAAACATTATGCTGTGATGTATTAGTAGGAGTGCTATAAGCAAGACAAGAGAAGTAATTCTATCATTGTACTTGCACTGATAAGGCCTCAGCTGAAGTATTATGTCCAGTTCTGGGCACCACATTTTGGGAAAAATATGGACAAGTTGGAGAAAGCCCAGATGAGAGCAACAAAAATGATTACAGGTCTAGAAAACATGGCTTTCAACAAAAGACTGAAAAAATTGGGTTTGTTTAGTCTGGAGAAGAGAAATCTTAAGGGGGACATGATAACAGTCTTCAACTACATAAAAAATTGTTATAAAGAGGAGGGTGATAAATTGTTTTCATTAATCACTGAGGACAGGACGAGAAGTAATGGGTTATATTGCAGAAAGGAAGATTTAGGTAACCTCCTAACTGTAAGCACGGCTGGTGCAAGGATATTTTGAGCCCTAAGCGAAACTTCTACCTTGCGCCCCCTCCCCCGCCCCCACCAACCGCCAAAAACTAGTAAATTTAGCATTATAAACAGCCTGTCAGAAAGGGTAACGGCTGTTGTAATGTTTCTTTTTTACCTTTAAGGCTTTTCAATTGTTTGCCATTGCCTCTGATGGTGTCCCATTCAAAGTCTTACTATTGTGCAAAGCTAAACAATTGAGCCTGGCATTGCATCACCAGCCAGGTTCGGCAGTGTGACAAAACTCCCTTGCCCAAAGGGACATTATCCCCTGGTGACTAATTTCTACTCCAAGTCTATAAAGCAGACTTTTAAGGTAAATACATTATTCCTTCAATATTACCCATGCACACATCTCACAAAGATTCTCACCCTTGACAAGTTACCAGCCTTGTGTAGATCCCTTCCACGTTCCTCTTTGTGGGTAAGTGCCCTGTAAGACTTGTGTGGGTGCAGTGAGTTTGTCAGGCCTGCGGTAACAGCTGTTTGTGAAGATCAGGGGGCCCTGGTGTCACAGTGAGCTTGGGGTGGACAGCATGGGGCAGGGCACTGAGGCTGGTGGGGCAGGTAACACTTACGAGGCTGGGGGGCAGGCGGTGCTGGGATGGGGCAGGGGCAGGTACCTGTCAGTCTCCAGGGCTCGGGCCGCACCAGGGCCAGCAGCCTCTTCACCTCGGAATCTCCCCCGCTCGCCTGGGGGCCACTTCTCCTCTCAGGCTCCCCGGCTGCTGCCACCCCGGCCGCCCAGGAGGACGCGGGGGGGGTGTGTTGCTGCGGAGGAAACGCAAGGGGCTGGGCTCAGCTGGGGCCCCGCATCTACTGGCCGAGAGCAGCAAGAACCGGGAGTCGCCCGGGGGGAGCCAGGCGGCCCGAGACCAGGGCAGTGGCAGCCTCCGCAGCAGCAGGGGCAGGCGGGGAGTGTAGCCCGCCATGGGGCAGGAGAGGCCGTGCTGCTGTTGCTGTTTCAAAGGCTCCTGTGCCACGTGGCAGGGCCAAGGAGCCTGAGAGGAGGAGTGGATCCTGGGCAAGCGGGGGAGACTCCGAGGTGAAGAGGCTGCTAGCCCTGGTGCGGCCCGAGCGCTGGAGACTGACAGGTACCTGTCCCTAAGCAATAGTATAAAAAAAAATTGGGAGGCAACGCTTTTTGGCGCCCCCAAATCTTGGTGCCCTAGGCAGCCACCTAGTTCACCTAGTGGTTACACCAGCCCTGACTGTAAGGGTAGTTAAGCTCTGGAACAAATTACATAGGGAAGTTGTGGAATCACCGTCATTGACGGTGTTTAAGAACACTTGTCAGGGATGGCCTAGATCAGCCTTTTCTCAACCTTTTTGTGGAGGCAACACCCTTTGGACTTAAAAAAATAATATTGTGAGTCCCTATATTAAGACTTGAAAAAATTGAAGCCCACTACCTTAAATATCTTTAAGTAAAATATTAATAATACTGGCCCAGCAGCATTGATAAATGAATCTTTTAAATCTATGCAAATATATTGAGTAATTTCAGTTCCTATGTTAGCAGAGAAATTTCTTACCCAAAAAATATGCTATATGATGACTGTAACACTTGTAATTCATAAAAAGTGAATTTATAGTTTGTTTCTATGTAAAAATAAACTTTGATCTGGCACACAAATGTTTTTTCTTACCTTTACTTGCAACCTCTCTATACATATTCCCAACCCCAGGTTGAGAAGAACTGGTCTAGATAATACTTAGTCCTGCCTGAGGGCAGGGGACTGGACTAGATGACCTATCAAGGTCCTTCCAGTCCTACATTTCTATGATTCTAGGAGTCATCCGTTGCACAAATAAACACAGAATTGTAATTTGGGCACAAACACTCAGCAGTCAAATCCAAATATTACATGTACAACATGCTAACAATAGGAGAGCATAGATACTGGAGTAGGAAGAAATGACTAAGGCACTGGACTGGGTCCCAAAGGACCCAGGTACAGCTCCTGGCTCAGACGCAGACTTCCAGTATGAATTTGTGCAAGTCACTTAATCTGCACTGTGCCTTAGTTCCTCATCTGTATAATGGGGAAGTACTTCCCACCTCATTGGGGCATTGTGAGTGTACAATCCATTAATGACTGAGGCATTCAGAGACTATGGTGATTAGGGACATACGTAACCAGATCGATAGGAAATTGCATACATCCTAATTTTATTCTAATATTTATTGCCCTTTAAAACAGCATGATCCATACAGTATGTGTATTTTATGTAAGGCTGAATAAGAAATTTCAATGTGTATATATTATTTGACAAGTAATGTAAAATGAAATAAAAAGACCATATTCTCAGTCATATGCAAATGGTTTCTTGAATGGTGATTAAGTTGCTAGCTGCATATTTGATACTTCTTGATTTCATACATTACATGCTGTGACAAAGTTCCTCCTCTACCTTGGTGGGTCTTGCGCTTATTGGCAGATTTTCTCGCCTTGGAGCTTCACGGCAGCCCTCAGTTTGGCCATTTTCATGAACTGGCAGTCCAGGTCAACTCCTCCTGTGTCTGACCAGGAGTTGGGAGGTTTGGGGGGAACCCGGGCCCGCCCTCTACTCTGGGTTCCAGCCCAGGGCCCTGTGGAATGCAGCTGTGTAGAGTGCCTCCTGAACAGCTGTGCGACAGCTAGAACTCCCTGGGCTACTTCCCCATGGCCTCCTCCCAACACCTTCTTTATCCTCACCATAGGACCTTCCTCCTGGTGTCTGATAATGCTTGTACTCCTCAGGCTTCCAACAGTATGCATTCTCACTCTCAGTTCCTAGTGCCTCTTGCTCCCAGCTCCTTACATGCGCACCACAAACTGAAGTGAGCTCCTTTTTAAACCCAGGTGCCCCGATTAGCCTGCCTTAATTGATTCTAGCAGCTTCTTGATTGATTGATCTAGCAGGTGTTCTAATAGCCTGTCATCTTAATTGTCTCCAGAATATTCCTGATTGTTCTGGAACCTTCCCTGTTACCTTAACCAGGGAAAAGGGTCCTACTTAACCTGGGGCTAATATATCTGCCTTCTATTACTCTCCTGTAGCCATCTGGCCTAACCCTGTCACAGTGCATGTTATATACGGTTAGAAAAAGTGAAGAGTTATAAAAAATTACCTTTCAATTTCCCTGTCACGTAAATGAAACATATTCAGTTTTTTTAATACCAAAATACAGATCCTAGAGCTAAAATGACAGGTTTCAGAGTAACAGCCATGTTAGTCTGTATTCGCAAAAAGAAAAGGAGTACTTGTGGCACCTTAGAGACGAACCAATTTATGCATCTGATGAAGTGAGCTGTAGCTCACGAACGCTTATGCTCAAATAAATTGGTTCATCTCTAAGGTGCCACAAGTACTCCTTTTCTTAGAGCTAAAATGTTATTTCTAATTTTATAATGTATTCTGAAGGACTAAGTTGCAAAATGAAATTGTTTAGATGATTAGTTTGCAGTAAACATGATGCACCCAATTGGTTTCTAATTTTAGAGAAAGGTTAAGTTTCCTCTTATAATAATGAAGAAATAACAGAAGCATTTATGATAATGAGGTTTTTATAATTAAAAAAATCAAATTCTCAGGTAATATAACCTGATATGAAAGTTATGTGGGATGCATCTATGTACTATATTACCATCTAAAATGACTGTTTTGTGAAGTTACTTTAGGTTTGTGCTGCCAATTAACACAAAAAATATTTCTTCAAAATATTGTTTACCAAGTGCCAAATTGTATTCTGTGTGATCTGTGTGTGGAGAGCCCTCCACATACAAATCACACATCTTCTGCAGGGAAGAGACTCAACACTATCACACACCCAGTGGAGCCCTCTCTAGGGGACTGAAAAAAGAGTAAATCTGGGGGCAGGATCCCATATTATATAACCTTTCCCACAGAGTTTCATGGGGAATGCTCAGACGCTACTGTGGGCCAGGGGGAGAGTGCCTACAACTGGAGCCCCAAAGGAACCACACTGCCATGGTGGGAATGGGGAGCAGGCTTCCAAGGATCAGAACCAGCGAGGGGATATGCCTCCCATGGATCCCCAGAGATCCACCAGGTTTGGGGTTGGGCCTCACAGTGTTTATCATGTGGGAAAACTGCATCCCAGACATGATGCTGTGTGGGAATCTTAACAGAGGGTTCCATGCACAGAAACTCTTCCTTAAGCTTTTACATAGGAGGTTGATTTGGCTCCAGATAATTAGATTACAATCTCTTAAAGAACATGATGTTCCAAAACTTTATTCAAGATTGTGGGGGAGTATTAAATGGCCTACTGCGCATTACATAGGAAATACATTTATTTTTAAATGACCATACTGACTGAGAACTAAATAATTCTATGTAGTATCCTAAATTCACAAAGTTATCTAAATTAAAGAAGTTTATTAAAAATTTTCCTATTATAGTCCAGAGGATAGTAAAGAGTTCTGAAATCCATGCTGGATCCTACATTTTAAAGACTGTAGATTCCATGTCCCTTCTTGGAAGTTTCAGTGGAGGAATTTTTGGTAAAATCTCTTTAGCATAAAGACTTTTATGAAGTCCAGCTTCTCGAAGAGCTAGCTCAACACGAACTCTAGGGTCAGAAATGATCTGTTAAAATAAAATATCATAATGATGAACAGAAACAAAATATTAGTATTAATACTTTCTCAAAAATGTAACATATATATTTGTGTGTCTATATAAATTACATAAAAACCTGTGCTAAAAGAACATTAAAGTTGGAAAATCAAGGACTCAAAAGATAGAAAATGTCAAAATTAACATTGCCTATGCAATCTTATTTCAGTCTCCTTGTACATATGCATAACCTTTAACTTCATGATCATATATTTTTCCCACAGGATCCCTGCTTCATGAGTTACTTAATATTGCTTTTTATTCTCTACATTTGATGTGTGGCTGCAAGACTTATTTAATGCATGCCATCCTAGCCCTGCACTGAAGATAGATTTACTAATTTCTTTCTGGGATTTCTATGGTGTTCACACCATAGTTATCTGAGTGTTTGACAAATATTAATTAATCTTCACAACCCCTTTGTGAGAAAAGGTGGTCGTGTTATCCCCAACTTCTATGACAAATGAGGCAGGGGTCCTACAGAAGACAGCCTCATTCACTTCACAATCCTGATTTATTCCCAGAGTACCAGTGATTCTGAGCACTGAATGAGACAGGGGTCCTGTGGAAAAATTGTATGCGATCATGTAGTTAAAAATTATCATAATGCATATGCAAAAGGAAATTTTAATTCTGGTATTTCCTAACTTGTCAGTGCTTGACTTTGTAACCTTAATTTTTTTAAAAACATATTTTAATGTAATTTCCTAATTAAAAAAACAAAACAGAAATTCCATCATATGGAACCATTTTGACTCCCAGCTTGGTCCATCAGCAAGGTTCAGATCTTAAAATTCACAGCGCAGACCTCTTCCACTTGAATTAATGAAGTAAAAGGTAGCAGTAGGAGCCTGTTAACCTATATACGGACAGATCACTGGGGTGGGGGTGGGGGGAAGATGAGATACACACTTTGCCAGTGGGTTTCACAGCTGTTTGCTGACAGCAGAGAAATGTGGAGACTGAGAGTACCCGGGCTCAATTCCAGGTGCTGTACTGGAGATTATATGCCCTCTGTTCCAATCCACACCCTTCAGCTCCTACTCCCTCTCTGCTTCTTATCCATGCTCATCCCCTGCCTCCTGCAACCCTCCCTTCACTCCTCAGACAATTACATTCCAGTGTGCCTTCTTCCTCCCCATTGCCTGGGGACTAGCAGTGGAGTATTGAGGGCACAGGAGAGAGAGCCGCACTGTTCTCAGTTCTGAGCCCAGTACCACAGTGGTCTACAGTGTCAGAGAGGAGCAATTGCAGGAAAAATCCTGCTCTGCCCCTGCAGCCTGGGATAGAAAATGCTCAGTCACTCTGTGGGGACAAGCATAGTCTGGCTGGCATGTAGGAGCGGTGACAAGATGGAGCACACTCACTGCAGACACAATATTTGGATAATTTAGCTGCCACACTCTAACAAGTCTCTAGTGGCCATGTACAAACTGAGATATTACAGAAGCTTCTAACTTGGCCAAATTTGGGTGAATTTCCACATGGACAGCAAAGAGAACATCCCTGACATCAAGGTTACTGCCTGACAAATTTTGAGCCCTTTTTTCAAAATACGGAGGTACTAGAGCTTTTCAATGAGACAGTTCCAATTTTTTTTAAAAAGGGCCAAAACAATTTATTTTTCTTTTGTTTTCTTCTTGGAAGGAGCTGAACCATTGCTGCTGAAACTTAAAAAAAAAAAAGGGCACAGCTTATGGCACACTCAACATTGAAAAGTCCAGTCTGAATGCTTGAAGTTTGGCAAAGTTGTAAGAAACTGAAAACAAGGTCTCATAATGGAAAGTATCTAGCAGCCTTAACTAACAACATCATTTAATTTTCAGCAGATGCAGGGCTAAAAGTTATACTTCACAATTATATCAATAGTGTAACTTATGTTTTTAAACAGACTTTCCACATCATTATTCTAGAGCATGGATAGTGTTTTTAAACATATGGTTATTGCTTTTGGGGAAAAATAAATCAACCGATAATACTGTTGTACTACTGTTTAATTTCTATTTCAAGCAGAACTGGGAATGTCCTCAGCAATCTGATTCAAACTGAGAGAGTATCATTATTTTCATTTGGTGTTTTCCCTTTACACCTGACTAGGCTTGTAGAGGACCCATCCCAGACAATGGAATAATTTGCCGTTTCATTGAAAGATATCTACTACTTAGGGTTTTATAGCTACCCACCCAACAGGGACTCTTACTTGATGTAGTTTTCTATAAGGGCAGGAGTTTAGCCTAAAGATTTATCATAATACTAAACAGAGAAGGGGGAAGCAGAACAACAATCCTTTAGAGAAATGCAACTTACATGTCAGAGAGTTTACTTTTTAATTTTAAAAATATTAACTAGATATTAGGGCTGTCAAGCAATTAAAAAAATTGAATAATAGAATACCATTAATATAAATATTTTGGATGTTTAACACATTTTCAAATATATTGATTTCAATTACAACACAGAATACAAAGTGTACAGTCATAACTTTATATTTATTTTTGTATTATAAATTTGCACTGTAAAAATAAAAGAAATAGTATTTTTCAATTCACTTAATACAAGTACTGTATTGCAATCTCTTTATCATGCAAGTTGAAATTACAAATGTAGAATTATGTACAAAAAATAACTGCATTCAAAAACAAAACAATTTTTATTTAAAACTTTAGAGCCTACAAGTCCACTCAGTCCTCCTTCTTGTTCAGCCAATCACTCAGACAAACAGGTCTGTTTACATTTGCAGGAGATAATGCTGCCCGCTTATTGTTTACAATGTCACCTGAAAGTAATGGCACTGTTGTAGCTGGCGTTGCAAGATATTTACGTGCCAGATGCGCTAAAGATTCATATGTCTCTTCATGCTTCAATCATCATTCCAGAGAACATGCGTCCATGCTGATGACGTGTTCTACTTGATAACGACCCAAAGCAGTGCAGACCGATGCATGTTCATTTTCATTATCTGAGTCAGATGCCACCAGCAGAAGGTTGATTTTCTTTTTTTGGTGGTTCGGGTTCTGTAGTTTCCGCATCGGAGTGTTGCTCTTTTAAAACTTCTGAAAACATGCTCCACACCCCATCCCTCTCAGATTTTGGAAGGCTTTTCAGATTCTTAAACCTTGGGTGGAGTGCTGTAGCTGTCTTTAGAAATCTCACATTGGTACCTTCTTTGCATTTTGTCAAATCTGCAGTGAAAATGTTCTTAAAATGAACAACCTGCTGGGTCATCATCCGAGACTGCTATAGTATGAAATACATGGTAGAATGTATGTAAAACACAGAGCAGGAGACATACAATTCTCCCCCAAGGAGTTCAGTCACAAGTTAATTAACACATTTTTTTTTTAACAAATGTCATTAGCACGTCCTCTGGAATGGTGGCCAAAGCATGAAGGGGTATACAAATGTTTAGCATATCTGGCATGTAAATACCTAGCAATGCTGGCTACAAAAGTGCCATGTGAATATCTGTTCTCACTTTCAGGTGACATTGTAAATAAGAAGCGGGTAGCATTAACTCCCATAAATGTAAACAAACTTGTTTCTCTTAACAATTGGCTGAACAAGAAGTAGGACTGAGTGGACTTGTAGGTTCTAAAGTTTTACATGGTTTTGTTTTTCAGTGCAGTTATGTAACAAAAATAATTTACATTCAAAAATTGCGCTTTCCACAATAAAGAGATTGCACTATGGTACTTATATGAGGTGAACTGAAAAATATATTTATTTTGTTTATCATTTTTACAATGCAAATACTTGTAATAAAAATAATATAAAGTGAGCACTGTATACTTTGTATTCTGTGTTGTAATTGAAATCAAAATATTTGAAAATGTAGGAAAAGCATCCAAAATATTTAATAAATTTCAATTGGTATTCTATTTTTTAACAGTGTAATTAAACTGCGATTAATCATGATTAATTTTTTTAATCGCGATTAATTTTTTAGAGTTAATCGCATGAGTTAACTGCAATTAATCAACAGCCCTAGTAGTTTCTCTCCAGTATTTCTGGTTTCATATGTGACAATAACTTTCTATTATTAATCTTTCTGTTAATGGAATATTCATTTGTACACAGACTATACAAGATAGGCAATTACCTGTTCTTCACTGTATGTACATAATGTAAACAGTGGTCTTTGAAGAACACATTCTTCTTCAGTTCCAATGCCCATTTTAGCTTTAGATGCCACTGTATCAGCCATCATTCTTGCTGGATCAATTTCAGCAACAATAGCAACCTAAATAACATTACATGAAAATATTTATTAGTCAAATAGTTGATACTATCTAACTGGAATGAAGTTGGAATGAAGTGGACTGGTGTGGAGAAAAGTTCCTTACCAACAACAGGTTTCAGAGTAACAGCCGTGTTAGTCTGTCTTCGCAAAAAGAAAAGGAGTACTTGTGGCACCTTAGAGACTAACCAATTTATTTGAGCATGAGCTTTCGTGCATCCGATGAAGTGAGCTGTAGCTCACGAAAGCTTATGCTCAAATAAATTGGTTAGTCTCTAAGGTGCCACAAGTACTCCTTTTCTTTTTACCAATAACAGTTGTCCTTTAAACATAGTCCTTGTGCAGCTCCACATTTGTGAGATGTAAGTGTGCCCATGACAAACTTTGAACCACTCTGAAAAGCAATGCAACCTCTGTGGGTCTAAATGATTGGTCTCCAGGCTATAAAGAGGATGTGTGACCTCAGCTGCCCTCAGTTCCTTCCACTGAATCCAACAATCTCAGAAAACTCTGAAGAAGCAGAGAAATGGGGCGGCCACAGGAAGTGAGAAATGTGGAAATGCAGGAGCAAAACAAGAGTTATTGACAAATAACTCCTCTTTCTCCAATAATTTCCTCTCATTATGACTAGTAAACTAGCTATTTAAGAGAGCGAAACTAGCAGTTCAATCCCCCAGGAGGGGGACTGAGAAGGGTTAATTAAACAATGATTGCAGAGCTGATCTCCTAGAACAGGCAGCAGGGTGAGATTCCAAATCAAAAGAGTGGTCCTGCTGAAAGATATGTCTAGATACCCACAAATGATAGCTTTGCTTAATCTCCGCAATGGGAACAGTACTGGCTGGAGCTTTTGGTAGAGGGTAAGAGGATTCATGAAAATTTCGCAGAAAGTCAAATGTGATATATAAGGCAGGCAGCAGTCTGACAGGAGTCCTGAACACGGTGGCAGTCAATCTTGTTCAAGTTCTAGTCAAAAGATGGAACAGCTTATTGGACTGACAGAAATACATACATATGTCCCTTCAAGATCCATCATAAGATGACATCAGGCAGAACACAATAGAAGAATCTTATTGAGCAGAAATAGTTGCTAAGGGATAATAGCATAGATCCCCTGACTCCTCTGAACTGAATTGACTAGTCCAAAATTTCAACATAGGCATTCACAAAAGAAATAACCTATTGATTACAGCTTATGCAGAGATCATTGTCCACTTCAACGAACAGCAAGCTCCCATAGACTCCTTCCTGCACTGTAGTAGTTTGTTCTGCAGTCCTTCACAGCACTGAGCACCTGTTCTCAGCAATCTATCACTATCTAGGCCACTAAGTGATGTAACTACAGATCTGGGCAGCAAATCAATCTCGTTTTTAGGACAGTCTCCTCAGATCAAAACTACTCAACCAGAGAGGCCTCTCCTTGGATCCATGATGCTTCTTATAGCATTTGGATGACAGCACCACCACCTGGTGCTGAGACAACTCATCTAAGCCAGATCTTGTTCTTGGGCAGCCAAGAGAAGACCTATCACCTCAGTATTTTATTATTTATTTTACTTTTATTTTATGTATTTCATATATACAATTCCCTCAACTGAGTGAGTGCATTGTATATATGAGGGGAAATGATGGTGTCCTTGGAGCTCTAAGGAAGATGTAGGGACTCTTTCCAATCAAAACCAACAACCAAAAAGTGATGAAGGAGATGAAAGAAGTGGACTAATAACTTAGTAGTTATATTAAGTAACAGTCCCTACTTACCTACATGTCTCCAGCTTTAATCCAGACCACATCACATGATCCACTGTCTATAGCCAAGCTCTAAGATACAACCGCATTTGCTCTGATCCCTCAGACAGAGACAAACACCTACAGAATCTCTATCAAGCATTCTTAAAACTGCAATACCCACCTGGTGAAGTGAAGAAACAGATTGACAGAGCCAGAAGGGTACTCAGAAGTCACCTGGTAGGATAAAGATATTCAGGCCTGTCTGCAAAGGCCTGTACTTTAAGAATTTAGGTGTATTCTTATCACTTGGCTAGTTCTAGAGGTATAAAAGAAAGAATCAAAATCACTGTCTGCTGGTGTAAGGGCCTTCTCTTACTGTGACAGTCTGAGGCCCTGTTCTTAGGCTAAGGCCTTTGGCTAAGCAGCAGAGGCAGCCATAAGCTAGGAAGCGAACAGTCACATCCTCACATTCCAAACTAGTCACATTGAAATAAGGTGCTATTGGGCTGTTAGGCACTATCAGGACAGGATTGTATTCCTATCACCTCCAGAGAAAGGGAAGTGCCTAGAAAATGTAAAAGGAAACTTAGTTTGATAGCATCCTGTCTGGCAAGAACTCACTTATCAATAGCTGGGATGTGAAATCCTCACTTCTGTATTGTTTTGTCATTATAGTTCCCACTTTGCTATTGTTTGTCTGTATAATCTCTCTGGTTCTGTGATTGTTCCTGTCTGCTGTATAATTAATTTTGCTGGGTGTAAACTAATTAAGGTGGTGGGATATAATTGGTTACATAATCATGTTACAATATGTTAGGATTGGTTAGTTAAATTTCAGGAAAAATGATTGGTTAAGGTATAGCTAAGCAGAACTCAAGTTTTACGATATAATCTGTAGTCAATGAGGAAGTGAGTAGGTGTGGGTGGGAGGGTGGGTGGGGGAGGGAAATGGGAACAGGTAATGGGGGTAAGAAAATTGTAATCATGTTTTGCTAAAGGGGGAAATGGGAACAGGGAATGGGAGTAAGGAAGTTGGAATCATGTTTGGCTAAGGGTAGGAATGGGAACAGGGACACAGGTGTAAGGCTCTGTGGTGTCAGAGCTGGGAAGGAGAATACTAAGGAAGGAAACTGGAATCATGCTTGCTGGAAGTTCACCCGAACAAACATCGAATTGTTTGCACCTTTGGACTTCGGGTATTGTTACTCTCTGTTCATGCGAGAAGGACCAGGGAAGTAAGTGGGTGAAGGAATAAGGCCCCTAACATCACATACTACAAGACAAGCCCAATAAAGAAAGTAACAGAACGTCACTGGCCGTCACCTACAGCCCCCAACTAAAACCTCTCCAGTGCATCATCAAGGATCTACAACCTATCCTGAAAGACGATCCCTCACTCTCACAGACCTTGGGAGACAGGCCAGTCCTCGCTTACAGACAGCTCCCCAACCTGAAGCAAATACTCACCAGCAACTACACACCACACAACAAAAACACCAATCCAGGAACCAAACCCTGCTACAAACCCCAGTGCCAACTCTGTCCACATATCTATTCAAGGGACACCATCATAGGACCTAACCACATCAGCCACACCATCAAGGACTCGTTCACCTGCACATCTACCAATGTGATATATGCCATCATGTGCCAGCAATGCCCCTCTGCCATGTACACTGGCCAAACCGGACAGTCTCTATGCAAAAGAATAAATGGACACAAAACTGACATCAGAAATCATAACATGCAAAAACCAGCAGGAGAACACTTCAATCTCTCTGGTCACTCAATAACAGACCTAAAAGTGGCAATTCTTCAACAAAAAAACTTCAAAAACAGACTCCAACGTGAAGCTACAGAACTGGAATTAATTTGCAAACTGGATCCCATCAGATTAGGCCTGAATAAAGACTGGGAGTGGTTGGTCATTACAAAACCTAAACTTAATTTCCCCAATACTAATTTCTCCATACTGTTACTCACATCTTTTTGTCAACTGTCTGTAATAGGCCATTCTCTTACCACTTCAAAAGTTATTTTTCCTCCCTTGGTATCCTGCTGTTAATTGATTTATCTCGTTAGACTGACCTCAGACTTGGTAAAGCAACCCCCATCCTTTCATGTATTTATACCTGCTCCTGTATTTTCACTCCATACATCTGATGAAGTGGGTTCTAACCCATGAAAGCTTATGCCCAAATAAATTTGTTAGTCTCTAAAGTGCCACAAGGACTCCTCGTTATGTTAGTCCCTACTTTATTAAAGAGTCAAATCTAATTCTTCTTGCAAGGCAGTATAAATCACAGTTTCTAGACAATTTTTATGTAGTTTCTTTGTGCTGTAGTATATACAAGTGGCCTAATACTGTTTTGTAAAAATACAGCAAACTGCACGAAGAAAAGTCAATCTGAAGTATCATATAATTACTGACACCTAATCAGATAACTAATGCAAGCAAAAATATTAAAACTGTACATTTCTCTTTAACCAAAAGGTGATATCCAGTTTCACCATGTCAAAAAGATAAACTACTGAATGGACTTTCTAAATATATTTATCTGCTCCAGATAAAAACTAAGGGATCTATTTCATGGAGTAAGACCCTACCAATATTGGGTGAAGATGGAGAAAAATGATTGATTAGAGGAATAGTTAAGGTGGAACTGTGTCATCGTCATCAAAAGCCTTTTTGGAGACATTTTAACCTTGATGTACCAGTCACAAGCATGGTGGTAGCTCAGAGAGTTACTGCCACCAAGAAAATATACTTTCTTGTATGTAACCAATGCCAATATGATTCAACTGATTTAACCAAGTATGTTTGGAACATACAGTAGAACGCCAGAGTAATGATCCCCTCGGGAACAGAGGTTGTTCCTAACTCTGAAATGTTCGTAACTCTAAACAAAATGTTATGGTGGTTCTTTCAAAAGTTTACAACTGAACATTGACTTAATACAGTTTTGAAACTTTACTATGCAGAAGAAAAATGCTGCTTTCAACCATCTTAATTTAAATGAAACAAGCACAGAAACAGTTTCCTTACCTTGTCAAATCTTTTTTTTTAAAAAACTTTCCCTTTATTTTTTTAGTAGTATATGTTTAACACAATAGTGTACTGAATTTGCGCTTTTTTTGCGGCTCTCTGCTGCTGCATGATTGTGTACTTCCGATTCCAAAGGAGGTGTGTGGTTGACCGGTCAGTTGAGAACTCTGGTGTTCGTAACTCTGAGGTTCTACTGTATTGATATCCCAAAATAATGTGGTTATTCTAGCAGAATATTTTAACTCAATCTTAAAAAAACTTCAACAGGTTTAAAAAAAAAAAGACTGAAATAGCAGCCAATTGAACTTTGAGGCTCATTTATCTGTAAACCAGCTCTGAAAAATGTAAAAGGAATGTAATGAGGACATTTTGGCCAGAAGAGAACAATCTAGCCTAGGCCTGCCCTTTTAAACTCAAGAAAGTAAATTCAATCTGTATCTCTGTAACTAGCTGGCAGGTTCCAGAAACCTGTACAGAAAGGCAGTGCTTGTCTGAGTTACCCTAAACTCTAGTGCTAGAACCATGCATAAAGTGTACTCATGCTGGCAAAAGGATCTTGCTAACTTAGATCAAGACATAAGAGGATTTTGGGCTGTTGCTCTGAGTAGAGACAACTAAGGACTAGGACAGAGGAGGTCCGACAGTTTAAGTTGATAATATCCCTATATTACTAAAGTTCTGCAGGAGGTCCAAAAGGAGCAGAAAACATTCCATTTGAAATCAGTTAAACCACTAATGTCAGTCAAGTTACTTTTGTACATAACTGTTTGCAAGATTAGTATCACAGCTTGTATCTGTGCAGACAGACAGATTTAATTTTTCAGTAAATAACCTTACCTGAGGCAGAGAAATGCATAGGAATGTCTACACTGCAACTAAAAACCCTTGGCTGGCCTGTGCCAGCTGACTCGGGCTTGCAGGGCTTGGGCTAAGGGGCTGTTTTATTGTAGTGTAGAATTCTGGGCTCAGGCTGGAGCCCAGGCTTTAAGACCTGCGAGGTGGGAGGGTCCCAGAGCTTGGGCTGTAGCCCGATCCCAGAAGTCTACACTGCTATGAAACAGCCCCTTATCCAGAGCCCTGCGAGCTTGAGTCAGCTCGCACAGGCCAGCTGTGGGTTTTTAGTTGCAGTGTAGACATACCCTCAGAGCCTCATTTACAGACCTTCAGCTCTGCAGGATCTTCCTTCCTTGTAGACTTTGTAAAACCTGCAATTCCAAAGTCTTAATTCAAAAAATTTATAAGGCCATAAACAGGCCACTCAGGCCTGGCTCACACACTGCATTGGGCTGCCTATGCCCCAGTGCAGAGCATGTGCTGGGGGTGGGGTCATAGAAAATTCTGCTATGGTCATTCTGGTTTGCATTGCAAATCGCAGGCTACCCTGGGGAGGCTGCTCTAACACTAGGGCTATCTGAGTTACACTGGGTGCTGTTTTGGCCCCCAGAGTAGCCCACAACTGGAAAGACACAAAAAGTGGTTTAAATAAACTTTTTCCTGCTCCCCGCCCACACTCTGGGTTGCACATTCTAAGCTGCACTTCCAGGAGTACAGCATAGAATCTCAAATACTGGATTTCCCTTTTATTCCTTGAAGACAAAAAACAACGGAGGGAAATTAAATTAAAAATAAAATTAAATGTAACATAAATGTTTCAAAGACATATGTTCAAAGGTTAGGAAAAGAAAAAAATAAAGTTATCGCAGTAAATTTTACTTGGTAACCTTGGATAAGTGCTGTCTGGAATAGAGTTTTTTCATGAACTGCACCAACTTCATAGAGAGTTAAACTCAATCCTGTGCAGAGAGCCAACCCAGGGCCTATGAACCACTTACGCTCATTTTGGGGGCTTAAGTGGTTCATAAGCCTCGTGCTGGTCCTCTACACAGGATTGAAACTAAAAGGAACAGCAACAGAAGGAAAAAAGGGTCCCAACTCAGAGAAATTAATGACTATCCACTTCCAAATGTCAACAGATTCTACTGTGTCATTTAATATGTTAATGATCATATTGTCAGAAGTACAAAACACAAAGGGTGTGTAATGTGGCAGAGATCATGTTACTGTGAAAACCTTAACTTTTTCATTCCTTGATTGCGGAAGGATTGCTTTTGTAATGTGTTATATTAATGTAATTTTATGTAGCTTAATTGTATATCTAAATACTATGCACAGGAAACAAAATCACCTGTTGCCTGAGGGCTTCAAGACGTCTCTCTCTTTCTTCTTTCTCATGGGCTTCTTGAAGGGACAGTTCTTTTCTCTCCATCAGGCGTTTTTCCAACAGTTCTTGTCTAAACTTAACCCTGTACAATAGAGCATATATATATATATATATATGATGAAAACATTGGGCAAGTTGTATCAAACTGTGGTTTCAACGTTTCTGCTTGAAAACCAGGGTGAAATTCTTTATCTCTGTTTCATGAATAATATGAGGTTTCCTCAAAACACCTGAAACTAACTCATTTAACTATTTTACCAGAGTTTAAAGAATGGATAATTATCCATGAATATTCTCACAATTATCAGAACACATTTATGGATGCTAATTTTTGTCCAATATTCTCTATAATGTATTATTTTTCTTCCATTTTCTTCACTAACAACCTTAAAAGAAATGCACTCTGACATCCAGACATGACAGCAAAAACATGACTCTCCCTATCCTTCCTCTTTCCATTCAATAAATAGGCAAGACCTCTAATCTTGCTTCTTGTAGAAGTAAGTAAAGCTACTGATTGTATTGCCCTAAAACAGCAGAAACCTGCTTTGTCTTTTTGCATGAGGTAGCCTTTTCCCTCCCCTTTATTCATTGGACAGACGGGCACACCCCCCTCTTCCTCAAAACTTTTAACTTCCTTTTGGGATATGCAGTAGGAAGCACTGCAAAAAAAAGTGGTGATTTTTAATACTTTTACTCTTAGAAAAAGAAAGAGTTTATTAAACTCAAAGGAGAGCGTAACTTGTAGTGTAAATTGCAAGGATTTGGAACAAGCAGCCAGTTAACCAGGCAGTTACAAAAGACCATGGCTGCAATGATCCGAGAGCAATTAACAGGACAAACTGGTATGACCCAAGAAGATGGTACAATATTACTCAAGGATGCACAAGACACTCTCTAAATTTGTTTCAGAGTGGTAGCCGTGTTAGTCTGTATCAGCAAAAATAACGAGGAGTCCTTGTGGCACCTTAGAGTCTAACACATTTATTTGGGCATTATTTGTTTATTTGGACAAATTTGTTCTTGTTGTTCCTGTATTTTAAATAGGTTCAGACTCACAACACAGGCCTTGGCAATATTTTTGATTCAAGGTGAAAGCCTAATCTACTTAGTGAGATGACATGAAAATCTCTTAATAAAAATTCAGAATTTTCATTTTTTTATGAAAAATGGCAAATGATAAAATTAGCATTTTATTGAAAGCCTTTCATGCAGCTTTAAATGCTTGCACTACCATACGGTTTCCAAAATTATCCAGTGCTATTAAAAATGAGGCTCAATGACCTGGAAGTTGCCAGGAACTACCAAATTAAAAACTCAAGAGACATGTATCAAGGCCTGATTTTTAAGTGACTTGTCCCTACTGTAGTCATTTACACATGTATAAAGTGAGTGTGAAACACTATCACAGCAGAATGCAAAATTCATGTAAGACTCTACCATTCACTTTGCACAGGTGTAAATTATTACATAATGTGCAAAGCAGTGGAGAATCAGGCCCAAAGTTTCTGTTTCTTGTTTTCTGACCAAGCAAGGGCTGAAAGTGTTGAAGAAGTGGCACTCCTAGCTCATGAGAAGAAGAAAGAAGAAATATTTTCATGATCATATTATCTTGAGAAGATCATCATGTTGTTCATGCTGTCCAGTCAGGAGCAGCATTAACAAAGATCTTTAGCTTCCTGGTCAGAGGATAACAGTAGAGATATGAAAGCTACATACACAACAGGGAGGAGTTTTAATTTGTAAATATATTCTCAGTTGCAAATAGTATACCAAGTTTAGAACAGCTTAATAAATATTTTATAGTTGGCTTTAAGTGTTTCACTTCTGCTGTAACTTCACAGTATCCACATGATACTGTAGTATTTTTGTTATACTTACTATATTATACTTAACATTTTAACTACTGTTATTTCAAAGTAAACTTTAATTTTACAGCAAAACATTTTAATGTTTTAATACTCAATTTTGACTTTAATAAAATAGTAAATAACAATTTAGTAAATAACAATTTTAATAAGCAACAAGCTGACAAATGAGATTAGCTAATTAGTTTCAGCGGAGCTACCTCTTGAAGTATTGTGGGTACAAAGTATTATGTAATTTCTGATAAGCATAATTTCATTAAAATTCTGTTTTCAGACACTGTCATAACTATTCAAGAGGAAAAAACTAACATGCTTATTATAAAAGTTTTAACAGCACTTTTAAAAATGTTTGTAACACATGTTTTTTTCAGACTATAATCAGTTATTGTTTGTTACTGTGATTAGTATAAATATGTCATGTATACTGTGGGTACATGTAGTGTTTTTTACAAAAGGACGGTAGCTCAGAAGATGTTTCCATATCTGACACTCACTTTTATGACCTTGCCAAGTCCTTGGATATCTGGCCCTAAAATACATCACATGTCGGGCCAGGTATTCCATAAGTAGCCCCTTGCTAGCATCCATAAAATTTATGGGCCAAATCTTCAACTGGTGTAAATTGTCAACTGAAGTCAATGGAGGTATGACAATTTACATGAGCTGAGGATTCGGCCCGATGTGTGTACAGGGAAATCGGTACAGTATTTGCACATACAAGTACCCATTTGCACTTTCAATGGACCAAATGCTGATACCCTTGTTGATACTGAGTAACCCATTGCTCCACAAGTGGTTCCTATTGGTTTCAATGGGACTACTTGTGGAGAACGATACTATTCAATGTCTACAAGCATAACCTACCCCATTTATCTCACATGTATATGCAAATGCAGGTTTTGTCTGGGCAAATGTGGGTATGCAACTCAGTCTCCACTTGAACATTTTTCTTATTAGGTTTCTGTATTTATGGTGGGAGTCTCTCTCATTGTGGGATAGTTACCCTTCAACAGACTATTATTTACAAAAAGAAGCTACAATCTTCCTTAAAAAATTAAATAAGACTATTAAAGTTTAGTAGTCAGTAGCTGTGCACTATTGTTCTATAATATCTTTCACATTCCTTTACTTTCCGGTCTTTTTCGAGCATTTGTGTAGAATGAACATCAAAAGTTTAAAGAAAAGGAGTACTTGTGGCACCTTAGAGACTAACCAATTTATTTGAGCATGAGCTTTCGTGAGCTACAGCTCACTTCATCGGATGCATACCGTGGAAACTGCAGCAGACTTTATATACACACAGAGAATATGAAACAATACCTCCTCCCACCCCACTGTCCGGCTGGTAATAGCTTATCTAAAGTGATCATCAAGTTGGGCCATTTCCAGCACAAATCCAGGTTTTCTCACCCTCCACCCCCCCACACAAATTCACTCTCCTGCTGGTGATAGCCCATCCAAAGTGACAACTCTCTACACAATGTGCATGATAATCAAGTTGGGCCATTTCCTGCACAAATCCAGGTTCTCTCACCCCCTCACCTCCCTCCCAAAAACCACACACACAAACTCACTATCCTGCTGGTAATAGCTCATCCAAAGTGACCACTCTCCCTACAATGTGCATGATAATCAAGGTGGGCCATTTCCAGCACAAATCCAGGTTTTCTCACCCCCCCCCCCCCACAAACTCACTCTCCTGCTGGTAATAGCTCATCCAAACTGACCACTCTCCAAGTTTAAATCCAAGTTAAACCAGAACATCTGGCGGGAGGGGGGGTAGGAAAAAACAAGGGGAAATAGGCTACCTTGCATAATGACTTAGCCACTCCCAGTCTCTATTTAAGCCTAAATTAATAGTATCCAATTTGCAAATGAATTCCAATTCAGCAGTTTCTCGCTGGAGTCTGGATTTGAAGTTTTTTTGTTTTAAGATAGCGACCTTCATGTCTGTGATTGCGTGACCAGAGAGATTGAAGTGTTCTCCGACTGGTTTATGAATGTTATAATTCTTGACATCTGATTTGTGTCCATTTATTCTTTTACGTAGAGACTGAAATCTACGTAAAAGAATAAATGGATGCAAATGGATGCTCTGGGCAAAGCTATCATTTGTGGGTATCTAGATTTTTACGTAGGTCTGAAATCGAGTGACCAGAGAAATTGATGTGTTCTCCGACTGGCTTATGAATGTTATAATTCTTGACATTTATTCTTTTATGTAGAGACTGTCCAGTTTGACCAATGTAAATGGCAGAGGAGCATTGCTGGCACATGATGGCATATATCACATCGGTGGATGTGCAGGTGAACGAGCCTCTGATAGTGTGGCTGATGTTATTAGGCCCTGTGATGGTGTCCCCTGAATAGATATGTGGGCACAGTTGGCAACGGGCTTTGTTGCAAGGATAAGTTCCTGGGTTAGTGGTTCTGTTGTGTGGTATGTGGTTGTTGGTGAGTATTTGCTTCAGGTTGCGGGGCTGTCTGTAGGCAAGGACTGGCCTGTCTCCAAAGATTTGTGAGAGTGTTGGGTCATCCTTTAGGATAGGTTGTAGATCCTTAATAATGCGTTGGAGGGGTTATTATAACATTCATAAACCAGTCGGAGAACACTTCAGTCTCTCTGGTCACGCAATCACAGACATGAAGGTCGCTATCTTAAAACAAAAAAACTTCAAATCCAGACTCCAGCGAGAAACTGCTGAATTGGAATTCATTTGCAAATTGGATACTATTAATTTAGGCTTAAATAGAGACTGAGAGTGGCTAAGTCATTATGCAAGGTAGCCTATTTCCCCTTGTTTTTTCCTACCCCCCCCCGCCAGATGTTCTGGTTTAACTTGGATTTAAACTTGGAGAGTGGTCAGTTTGGATGAGCTATTACCAGCAGGAGAGTGAGTTTGTGTGTGTGTGGGGGGGGGGGGGGTGAGAAAACCTGGATTTGTGCTGGAAATGGCCCACCTTGATTATCATGCACATTGTAGGGAGAGTGGTCACTTTGGATGAGCTATTACCAGCAGGATAGTGAGTTTGTGTGTGTGGTTTTTGGGAGGGAGGTGAGGGGGTGAGAGAACCTGGATTTGTGCAGGAAATGGCCCAACTTGATTATCATGCACATTGTGTAGAGAGTTGTCACTTTGGATGGGCTATCACCAGCAGGAGAGTGAATTTGTGTGGGGGGGTGGAGGGTGAGAAAACCTGGATTTGTGCTGGAAATGGCCCAACTTGATGATCACTTTAGATAAGCTATTACCAGCCGGACAGTGGGGTGGGAGGAGGTATTGTTTCATATTCTCTGTGTGTATATAAAGTCTGCTGCAGTTTCCACGGTATGCATCCGATGAAGTGAGCTGTAGCTCACGAAAGCTCATGCTCAAATAAATTGGTTAGTCTCTAAGGTGCCACAAGTACGCCTTTTCTTTTTGCGAATACAGACTAACACGGCTGTTACTCTGAAACCTATCAAAAGTTTAGAGCTTCAAACAATGAATGATTCAGCAGTCTGCTGCAGTGAATTACACTTTGATTTTCTATCAGAACAGAAAACTATCAAACAAGGTACGAATAATTGACACTACCCCACAACATGGATTTTTTAAAAGTTTTAAATAGTACAGCAATAATTTTACATTTCTTCATAAAGTCAGAAATTGTAACCTCAATAAGCGTCAAAAGTGAAGTACTTAGTCTTTAAGAGGAAAAATATCTTATTTACAGTCAGATTCACTGGCACTCTCTGGTAATGCAAAGCAGCTGTAAATCTGGTTTACCTCATGCTTTGCAATACAAGCAGCTACAGCACACAAGTAAACCCCTGGAATATAGTCGTAACATGGTACAGGATCATCCATGTTTGAGATGAAAAAGACTGATCTAGCCCTTCTCCCTCTCAATGATAATTTCATAGGCCCTGTTATCCAATTTTAACTTTAATTCAGAAAACTTTAGTTTTAAATACTTTTCCCATCCCATTTGCCTGCTCCTATTTTCATGTCTTCTTCTTTGCCACCTCTTGTATTTAGAATAGCCAGACAATTCGTGTATGCCAAACACCTTTCCTGTCCTCCTTAAAAATCTACTGAAAATCCATTAGATCAGCAAAACATGTCACCTATAATGACCACTATGTCTGTCTAGTACTGTATTGCTCTGTATTGTCCCCATTCTTAGTTTTTTAAAGCCCAATCCTACAAAGACTCTAGGACTACTCCTGCTTATAATTAAGCACATACCTAAGTCTTCACAGCATTGTGACCCTTAACTGTAAACTCACTGGGACATGTATTTCATTTTAGCTTGGCGTACTTACACTGTAGAGTGCCAGGCAGCACACATGCGGCACTACAGGACCTAATAACAGTAACACCTCTCTTTCATTCTTTGATTAATGTTAGTGAAGAAGTCTGAAGAGGAAAAGAACTACACAATTCCAAAGAATGAGTATCCTCAACAAAGAGTAAGTAATTTTTCCTTTCCTTACACTGTTTTATCATGCATAGTATGACAAGTCTGGTAAACGTAAAGTTGAGCATTTACTTACTTTTGATTCATAATCTCACCTCTATTATTTCTTTACTGAATTGTGCCATTTGTTTATTTTGTATGTTATTAGCATAATCCTTTCCTACTGTATGATGCTATATAACCTAATAGCTATAGCTTTTAAAAACACATTAGAAAATAACTCATGCACTGCTTATGTATCTTTTGTAATGGATAGTAAATTGCTCATAAATACAAGGATTAGATTCTGGTATGTTGTGTGGCTGTTTTATACTGCACTATCACTGGAATCAGGCTGCATCACTGACATAGTTGGCCTTAGCAGGATCGCCTCATTGTACAGCGGTCCTCGTATAGCACAGAGTCAACACAACAGCTTCTACACATCCACCTTCTTGCTGTTTTGTTTTTTAACTTCTGCTGGAAAACAGAATACAGCCTCTCTGCCCTTGACCCTTAAATAGCCTCGGGCAATAATTTCAACTGGATCTCAATCTCAAACATTCATGGCCTTAGGTAAAGCACAAGATTAATGGCTTCAGTGCAGTCAATTAAATGAAAAGCCATTGCAGGTGTGTTAAAGAGGCGGCAAATAAATATACATAAGTAAAGAACACTGAGGATGTGGAACAGAGGACAGAATGGTTCTCATACTGTGACAGACTGACAATATCCTGCATGAAATTTATTGAAATAAAACTAATTCAGTAAGGTTTAACTTAACATCTTTGGAGTTCATTGTATTGAAAATGCAATTGAATGTTATTGTGGAATTGTATGAATTTCCATGGAAAGGGTAAATAGGAGAACAGCAGGGGGGTAATTTGGCAAATTCACTCAGGTTTTAGCATCTCCAGAGAAGCCACCGCTGTGGAAGGTGAACATATACTAATTCAAATTGGATTCCCCAGGAACCAACAGACAAAGAAAGGGGGTTTTAGATAAATAGCCTTGTTTTAAACTGGCTCCTGGCTTTCTTCCTGTTCCAGAAAACGGACAGGACCCTGGTCCACAGAGGGCCCCAATCCTTAGGGCAAAGTTGTCTATACTATCAAACTAATAAATTGCAATGCATGTCAGACATATTTTCTTTTCTCATTTTGAACTATACTGGTTCCAAATTGTGGAGAAACTATAAACAAGATGCTCTTTTTTCTATATGTTGAAAATGCTAAAATAATTCTTTTTGGATGGGGAAATCCACCCAGATCTACTGAAAACCTCTCTTTGGAGTGGTATAGTATCATATATGAACACAATAAATATCAAGATTCATATTGTTAATAGTCTTTACATACGTAACATTGTAAGTCTAGCATAATGACAGGTTTCAGAGTAACAGCCGTGTTAGTCTGTATTCGCAAAAAGAAAAGGAGTACTTGTGGCACCTTAGAGACTAACCAATTTATTTGAGCATAAGCTTTCGTGAGCTCCAGCTCATGCATCTGATGAAGTGAGTTGTAGCTCACGAAAGCTTATGGTCAAATAAATTGGTTAGTCTCTAAGGTGCCACAAGTACTCCTTTTCTTATTGTAAGTCTAAATTTTCAAAAGTAGCTGGTAATTTTGAGTGTCTTAATTCTTGGGCATCCAACTTGAAACACCTTAAAAGGCTATCACCTTGACTTTCAGAGTGTTGGGGCTCAACATTTTCTGAAAATCAGACACTTCCCCCTTTTTGAGTGCCTAAAAAAAATGCCCCAAAAATCAAAGTATACAAAATCACTCGTCATTACATTTTGAAAATGTAAGCCACAAGTATGTATACGTTAAATAATGTATCTTTAAGGCAGGAAATCAATTCTATATAAATGTCTCCCATTACCTGTCTCTCAAATAGATTAGAAATAGTTCTATGAGATGGAGGAATGAAAGGTGTCATCTACATGAAACTACAATGGAGTCAAAGGACTCAGTTATAAATTGTTGAATCCTGTTCTAGTTGCCACAATTTGCAGTTCGCACCAGTATAAAGCCTTGTATAATATGGTTTAGTTCATATGTAGACACAAATTGGGCCAGGGAACTGTGTTGCTATTGGGTTCCATAATCCGGTTGTAACTATATGGCAGGACAGGGTTCCATTGCATAATGGGAAAGAAAAAAAAGAACAATCGATTTATCCCAAATTTGAGGCAATTGAGCAAATCGGATCAGGAATAGTTACTCATTCTTGCCTGTTGATCATCTATTCACTTTTCAAGGTTTTTTGTTTTGTTTTGTTTGTTTTAATACCTTTCTTTATCTTTAGTTGCTTGTTCAATCATTAATTTCTTCAGTTCTGCCAGACGATGTAGATCTTTCTCTTCCATTTCTTGCCACTTGCGTTGTTTTTCAGCCCAGTATATTCTCACCTGGAGTTTGTATGAATGAAATATACAGATTAAAACAACAGAACACGTATAAACCAAGATACAGGCCAGCAAAGCAAGAGTAATGCCAGGGAAAACCTGACATCTTGGGTTTTGTAATAATATGTATATTTTAGAAAAGCATATTTGCCTATGTTAGGAAATATTAACAAACTACACTCTAAACATGAAGCTGCAAAAACTGCTTTTGAGATGTAGTAGGAGCAGAAGAGAGTTTGTGGGAACCCCCCATGCATGAAGAGAAAAATTTCCAACTGGTATGTTTCCTTTCTTTTTCCATCCTATCCAACAACAGCAACTACAGACAGCATTATTGCTCCCCCTACCAGGGAGCAAGGAAACAAAATACATGGCAATCAGAGCACCTCATTCCAGTTTGTATCAAGTATAGCTCCAAGTGGCAGTCCTCCAGGGGAGGAGCAAGGAACATAGGATGAGAACTACGACAAACAGAATTACCAGTGAGTAATTTTTTCTTGTTACTATGGCCCTCTTCATCTGTTCTACCCAGCAATAGCAATTACAGAAAGCAGACATCCCATGAAATAACTAAAGAAGATGGATGGGCTTTCTTCAGATGCTTGGAGCGTCAGACATGTCCTCACTGACATTGATTTTGGTCTGACTGGTAATGCCAGATAAAGATGAAAGGAATAGACAACAGTCTCTCAAATTTAGGTACAGAACTGGAATTTCAATGATGCAGAAAATTCGCATGCTACTTACTGAATGAAAATCAGCTCTGTGTAAGCTTGAAAGCTGATCTCTTTCACCAACAGAAGTTGGTACAATAAAAGATATTACCTCATCCACCTTGCCTCGCTGAACAGCATTTAGTAACTTCGGATATATTATTTTGTCCTAGTCAAAGGCTAATAGGATAATGTCTGATCCACAGAGGTTTTTGTGTTCTACAGTCCATTGTTGCATTAACCATCAAGACCAGTGGTTTTCAAACTTTTTTCATTTGCGGACTCCTATAAAATTTCAAATGGAGATGCGGACCCCTTTGGAAATCTTAGACATAGTCTGCGGATCCCTGAAACCACTGTTCTATGGTAACACCAATCTTGAAAACCACTGTTCAATAGTAACAACAACCTTTCACAGACCCCTTAGACATTAAACTGAAATTAAAATTGTAAATATGTATCAATAATTTAATGAAGGAAAATTAATAAATCATAGAATCTTTATATAAACACACAACTGTCTGAAAACAAGGAAATTCAAAGTTAAGGGTACATTTTAAATAAAATTATTTTAAAATTATGGAAATACAGAGCTAAGGTATCCCAAATAACTTTAGCTTTGCTCTCTTGTGCACTTCACTGTGAGAACTCTCCATGTAAAGTTCATATGTATCTTATACTCTGAGGCTCCATGGGAGTGAACCTCAAAAGGGCTCCGATCTGCAGATATTCTGTGCATCAGCTGTGTACCAGAGTCCTGCTTCTGCACCACCTCAAGTGAATGGGAGTTTTGCTATGGACTTCAGTGCAAGCAAGAGCCAAGTTCTGTGTAGCTTAGGAACTCCACAAAACAGATTACACAAAAGAGCTCCAGTCATGGATCTTAGGAGCTCCACAGAATATCCATACAGCTTGGGACACAGACTTTTAGTTATTATATACATTTTTAAAGTCCTCATAACTAAAACATCTAAAATAAATGTTATTCATTTCAAAGTACATCAAGTCCCTGGATAAAGAGGAAGAAAATCTCTAAATTCACCCCTTCCCCTGCCCAATCCCCAGTGTGGAAGGCGCTAACTTAAAAAGGAAATAGTTTAGATGACCATTCCTTGCAACAGAACCTCTATGAAATGGCAATAAAAGTAATACATTATATGTCAAAGAAATACTCTAGTTTTAAGCTTTTGTAGAAGGCTCCAGTTTGCAATGGTTTTCAGGGCATCAGCCCCTTTAAAATGAGCAAAAAGAAAAGGAGTACTTGTGGCACCTTAGAGACTAACCAATTTATTTGAGCATGAGCTTTCATGAGCTACAGCTCACTTCATCGGATGCTGAAGTGAGCTGTAGCTCACGAAAGCTCATGCTCAAATAAATTGGTTAGTCTCTAAGGTGCCACAAGTACTCCTTTTCTTTTTGCGAATACAGACTAACACGGCTGTTACTCTGAAACCTTTAAAATGAGCTGTTCCATTTTTGCAAACAATCCTTTAGGTGCTGTGGTTCAGGAAAAAGTAGATTTTCAGAAAATGTTGCTATTTCTGCTAGTTTCCTGCTCCGCAGGGTTAAAATTTAATAGCAAATCATAACTTTATTTAGGCCATTTTTATATGCACAATCCGAAACCAAGGACAACTGTACAACTCTGGTTATTAGAATATTTTTATTAATTATTAGCAAAAGATGTGATCCAATCTACCCAGTAACCCAACCACTCCTCCTGTGATATAGGAGAAAATAAAACTAGATGGCCAAAGCCACCAATAGAGACAACTTGTCAGACAATTCTGAAACGTCAATCAAAATTTCTTCATGTTGCATCCTGAACTAGCGGTAAACCGCTGATACTAAAGACAGGTTTCAGAGTAGCAGCCATGTTAGTCTGTATTCGCAAAAAGAAAAGGAGTACTTGTGACACCTTAGAGACTAATCAATTTATTTGAGCATAAGCTTTTGTGAGCTACAGCTCACTTCATCACTTCATCATGCAAAATGAGCATCCGATGAAGTGAGCTGTAGCTCACGAAAGCTTATGCTCAAATAAATTGGTTAGTCTCTAAGGTGTCACAAGTACTCCTGTTCTTTTTTTGATACTAAAGAGGCATTCAGGTGGCAGGGGATCAGAAAGCAAATACAATTTTTGTAATGGCTGGAAATTATACACATTTACCCCCTGAAAGGCTGTCTCGAAACTAGGAGCACTTTTCCTGACAAAGTTCTCCTAGTTTAAACACAACTGTATCATATTGGTATAGTAAAATCACTCCCCATGAATGAAACAAATTGGTATAAACACAGCTTTGTGTCTATATTAGGAGCTTCAGTTGGCACCTTATATGTCAGTCAGGGATCACACCTCTTCATACCTGTGACCAACAGTTATGCCAGCAGAAGTCTGTAGTTTAAAAAGACTAAACCAATACCTAAAAGCAATAATAACCTAGCCTCTGGGAAGAAATATCAGAAAACATCTGCCAGAGCCAATGTGAAAGAATGCAGGAATCGCACAGTATAGAGAATCTTGAAAAGTTCATCTTGTACATTTTTGAAATATGCTTAAAATATTTACAGATAATGACTAGAACATGCCTACACAGTGTATATATAATCCTGTCTCATCGAAGTCAAAGGCAAAACTTGTCTGGACTTAAACAGCACCAGGATTTGGCTCAAAGTGCATATTTTACATGCTTATAAATATGACCTCATAACCACAATTGAAAATGACAAGTTCCCAGAATAAAAGAAAAAAGTTAAAGGATATGAGACAAGAGGGAAAACATTTTTTCAAGTGCTTTTGTCCCACTGTTACACTAACTGCATGCCAGTCTCTGTAGTCATTTCATTCATTCTATTTTTTTAGTGACAGTGTGACTGAGGGAACAGGGTCTGGCAATAATTTAAATTTAATAGCAATGGAAAATCGATGAGAGAATTAAAGAGACAAATCCATGCTACCTCTATAACCAGTGAAGAAGGAAACTAGATACAGACTGTACATGGGCACAGCCTAACATCCACAGCAAAGAATGATGGCCATGCAAATCAAGTCCATCACCTCAACTAGTGAGGCGTGTCTAAGGAAGGGGAGATCAAAGTGGGCTTGGAGATAGGAAAGTGTGGAAACATCCCAGAGGTAAAGTCCTCATATGGGACACAAAGACTGGCACTTTCTCTAGGCAGCACTCTTGTTCAAATACTCCTGTGTGGAATGGTTGACATAGCCACACAGATATGATAATGAACTGTAGGTAAGAGATAAGGGGAAATTTCTTTGGACACAATAGGGAAAGGCTACGTCAGGCCTAAAGAGGAGTTGATAAGAGGACTTTCTAAAGATCTAGGATTTTCTTTTCTTTTCTTTTCTTTGTAACTAAGCTAAAGGACCCCTACATCACTCAATTTTGTAAACCATTTCTTTTGCTTTACTACCATATTCTGTTTAGTTTTAATAAATCTTGTTTTCAAGAACATTACTGCAATATGGATAATGTCATGCAGATGGTCGGAAAGAGACAAGACTTCAAACATCTAAGTAGAGGTAGAGAAGGATAAGGCATTTCTGGAGCCGAACTCCCCCATTCATGCTCTCAGTCAGATGGGGCATGAACAGAGTTTATGTACATTCCCATTAAGGTATGTTACAAAGGACTATGACAGGTATTTACCTGCGGAGAAGCCTAAGGACAGAGGAGACATCAGTTGGCAAGGTACTATTTTTTCATTTTCCAGCCTTCACCACTGGCTGATCAACTGTTAACTTAAATCCTCCTTGGGGGCTGGGGTCCCTGGACTTCACTAAACCCTTCAAATACGCATCATGAAAATATTCTATTTTGAAACAATTCTGCCTATCTGATTTTGTGCCCCCCCACACTCATTGCTTTCAACAGATGTATACATAAAAACCTACTAGTCAGTGGCCCAATCCTGCAAGCATGTGAGCACCAACAGTCTCATAGAAGTTAATGGGACAGCTTATGTGAGTAAAGTTACTCATGTGCTGAAGGATCTGCAGGACCACCCTATAAACATTCATTTGCTCTTGCTGCTTATTGCTGACTTGAAATAATAATTATACATTTTTAATATAAAAATTCCACATAAATGTGATGTTAATCCTCTGAGTGTAAGATTTCAGAATGAGAAATAAGTAAAAAAATAGGTAAATTCTCAAAATCAAAAGGTTCCTGTTTTTGTATAAATTACATTAATAATAAAAACTAGTGTAGAAAAATATAGCTAGTATGTGACACATAAGCAGATTTTTCTATAAGCAGTAAAAAAAACTTATTCTCCAAAGTTTTTCCACAAAGTACTGTTTAGACTTTAGTTAGAACAATGTTATTTCCCCACAGAGAGACAAGGTAGGTGAGATAATATCTTTTATTGGACTAATTTCTGTTGGAGAGAGAGAGAAAAGCTTTCCAGCTTACACAAAGCTCTTCTTTACATCTGGGAAATTTATTCAGAGGATATGTTTACACTGCAGTTAGACACCGGTGGCTGGCCTGTGCCAGCTGACTCTGGCTCTGGGGTCTTTTAAGAGGCTGTTTCATTGCAATGTAGATGTTGAGGCTCGGGCTGCAGCCCGGGCTCTACGACCTTGAAAGTAGGAGGGTCCCAGAGCTTGGGCTGCAGCCCCAGCAGGAACATCTACACTGCAATGAAACAGCCCCTTAGCCAAAGTCCTGTGAGTTTGAGTCAGCTGGCATGAGCCAGCCACCAGTGTCTAAGTGCAGTGTAAACATACCCAGAGTGTCACAGATAAATACAAGGTGGAACAGATTATTTAGCACTAGTAGTTAACACATATTTCAAGGGACTATTCAAGGTGAAGTGGCGCGTTAACACCTCTCCAGTTAATGGGAAGGGGGAAAGCCGGGGAGTGATGGGGTGTTAACGGGGTTACAGATTGTAATAAACCATAATTCCAGTGTGCTATTCAGTCTATGATTTTTAGTGTCTAGTGACGTTATGAATTTAAGCTCCTAGGCTCATCTCTTGAAGGGGCTGTGCAGGTTTCCTTTGAGAAAATCCTTGACTGAGAGGTGTTAATGGGCCACTTCACGTTGAAATATGTGTTAACAACATATGCTAAACAATTATCTGTTCCATCTTGTATTTAGCTGTGACACTCCGAGTACATTTCCCAGATCTAAAGAAGAGCTCTGTGTAATCTCAAAAGCTTCTCTCTCTGTTGCCAACAGAAGCTGGTCCAAGCTCACCCACCTTGTCTCTCTAATATCCTGGGACCAATAAGGCTACAACACTGCATACATTTCCCAGTCAGTCAAACGATGTAGCACAATGTAAACATAGAGGTCTGCTGTCTTGAAAGAGGTAATGTGCACCTGTTCTTGGAAGCCTATTTGAAAGTTCCCTGTGTTGGTCTAAGTGCAGTGTGCTTAAACACTGTAGCCAATATATTGTGAGGCTCATTTGCTGCAATGCAGCATATCTTGCTGCAGCTTTGGTAGCTTCAGCGGTCTTTGCCATATTACTTGATAGCATAAATCTGTAAGACAGCTAGAAATGCAGTAGTTTCTCTGCACTGATTTTCCTTGCGTCTGTATGTCAGCCACAGCGTATATGCCTATATTGTTGTCTTTTTAGAAAAATAAGAAAGTAGAATAATTGCTGCACAAGTACATGCAGCTTTAAAGCTGAAATGGGTATTAGCAACATTCCACTAACCACTTGCTACTCTCTGAACTAATAACAAAAAGACTATTTACAATAATATAAAGTATTGAGATTACTTAAAGCTTTTAAAAGCAATTAGACAATAAATCATTCAAATAGCACATTTTCCATACTTTTTCTTTTTCCTCTGCTCTCTGAATCATTTCCTTTTCTTTCTGTATCTTTTCTCTTTCATCTTCCTTTTCTTTACTTCTGACAGCTACAGCAGCTTCCAGTCTGGCTGTCTCCTCCTGGTGTGCTCTCCACTGTAGAACCTGAAATAAAAGATTGAGAAAGTCTTCCTGTTTAGTCAATCCCCTAACACGGTAAGTGTAACATTGTGGGCCTGAAAAACTGAATATAGTGAAGAAACACAAGTAGTCTGTTTATCAATCAGCAATGTACTGTTATCATAAATATAAAGGGAAGGGTAACCACCTTTCTGTATACAGAACTATAAAATCCCTCCTGGCCAGAGGCAACATCCTGTTACCTGTAAAGGATTAAGAAGCTCAGCTAACCTGGCTGGCATCTAACCCAAAGGACCAATAAGGGAACAAGATACTTTCAAATCTTGAGGGGGGAAGGCTTTTGTTTGTGCTCTTTGTTTACGTGGTTGTTCTTGGGACTGAGATAGGCCAGACAGAAATCCATCTTCTCCAACCCATCCTAATCCAAGTCTCCAATATCGCAACCAGTATAGGCAAACTAAGCAAGGCGGATTAGTTTATCTTTTGTTTTATGTGAATTTTCTCTGTGTTATTCCTGTTTTCTGTAACTTTAAGGTTTTGCCCAGACAGGGATCCTCTGTGTTTTGAAACTGAATACCCTGTAAAGTATTTCCCATCCTGATTTTACAGAGATGATTTTTATCTTTTTTTTAAAATAAAATCCTTCTTTTAAGAACCTGACTGATTTTTCCATTGTTCCAAGATCCAGGGGTTTGGGTCTTTGATGGTTTTGTAACACATTGGTTAGGATATTATTCTCAAGCCTCCCCAGGAAACGGTGTGTGTAGGGCTTGGGGGGAATATTTTGGGGGAAAACGTCTCCAAGTGGCCTCTTTCCCTGTTCTTTGTTTAAAACGCTTGGTGGTAGCAGCATACTGTTCAAGGACAAGGCAAAGTTTGTACCTTGGGGAAGTTTTTAACCTAAGCTGGTAAGAATAAGCTTAGGGGGTCTTTCATGAGGGTCCCCACATCTGTACCCTAAAGTTCAGAGTGGGGAAGAAACCCTGACAACTATTGTTTAATAAACATTACTTTCACTTATTACTAAGTCAGTCATTCTCTATTAATATGGTGTATAATTTAACAACAAAGTCCCACATGAAAAGTTAAAGACTTTCAATAATACTTGAGCTCCTAAATGCCTAAGCCCTGATCTACACTAGGACTTTAGGTTGAATTTAGCAGCGTTAAATCGATGTAAACCTGCACCCGTCCACACGATGAAGCCTTTATTTCGACTTAAAGGGCTCTTAAAATCGATTTCCTTACTCCACCCCTGACAAGTGGATTAGCGCTTAAATCGGCCTTGCCGGCTCGAATTTGGGGTACTGTGGACACAATTTGACGGTATTGGCCTCCGAGAGCTATCCCAGAGTGCTCCATTGTGACCGCTCTGGACAGCACTCACAACTCAGATGCACTGGCCAGGTAGACAGGAAAAGAACTGCGAACTTTTGAATCTCATTTCCTGTTTGGCCAGTGTGGCAAACTGCAGGTGACCATGCAGAGCTCATCAGCAGAGGTGACCATGATGGAGTCCCAGAATCGCAAAAGAGCTCCAGCATGGACCGAACGGGAGGTATGGCATCTGATCGCTGTTTCGGGAGAGGAATCCGTGCTATCAGAACTCCGTTCCAGTTTTCGAAATGCCAAAACCTTTGTCAAAATCTCCCAGGGCATGAAGGACAGAGGCCATAACAGGGACCCGAAGCAGTGCCGCGTGAAACTTAAGGAGCTGAGGCAAGCCTACCAGAAAACCAGAGAGGCGAACGGCCGCTCCGGGTCAGAGCCCCAAACATGCCGCTTCTATGATGAGCTGCATGCCATTTTAGGGGGTTCAGCCACCACTACCCCAGCCATGTTGTTTGACTCCTTCAATGGAGATGGAGGCAACACGGAAGCAGGTTTTGGGGATGAAGAAGATGATGATTATGATGATGAGGTTGTAGATAGCTCACAGCAAGCAAGCAGAGAAACCGGTTTTCCTGACAGCCAGGAACTGTTTCTCACCCTGGACCTGGAGCCAGTACCCCCTGAACCCCCCCAAGGCTGCTTCCTGGACCTGGCAGGCGGAGAAGGGACCTCCGGTGAGTGTACCTTTTAAAATACTATACATGGTTTAAAAGCAAGCATGTGAAAGGATTAATTTGCCCTGGCATTCGCGGCTCTCCTGGATGTACTCCCAAAGCCTTTGCAAAAGGTTTCTGGGGAGGGCAGCCTTATTGCGTCCTTCATGGTAGGACACTTTACCACTCCAGGCCAGTAACACGTACTCGGGAATCATTGTACAACAAAGCATTGCAGTGTATGTTTGCTGGCGTTCAAACAACATCCGTTCTTTATCTCTCTGTGTTATCCTCAGGAGAGTGAGATATCATTCATGGTCTCCTGGTTGAAATAGAGTGCTTTTCTTCAGGGGACACTCAGAGGAGCCCGTTCCTGCTGGGCTGTTTGCCTGTGGCTAAACAGAAATGTTCCCCGCTGTTAGCCACGGGGAGGGGGGAAGGTTGAGGGGGTAGCCACGCGGTGGGGGGAGGCAAAATGCGACCTTGTAACGAAAGCACATGTGCTATGTATGTAATGTTAACAGCAAGGTTTACCCTGAAAGAGTGTAGCCACTGTTTTATAAAATATGTCTTTTTAAATACCGCTGTCCCTTTTTTTTTCTCCACCAGCTGCATGTGTTTCAATGATCACAGGATCTTCTCCTTCCCAGAGGCTAGTGAAGATTAGAAAGAAAAAAAAACGCACTCGAGATGAAATGTTCTCCAAGCTCATGCTGTCCTCCCGCACTGACAGAGCACAGACGAATGTGTGGAGGCAAATAATGTCAGAGTGCAGGAAAGCACAAAATGACCAGGAGAGGTGGCGGGCTGAAGAGAGTAAGTGGCGGGCTGAAGACAGGGCTGAAGCTCAAATGTGGCGGCAGCGTGATGAGAGGAGGCAGGATTCAATGCTGAGGCTGCTGGAGGACCAAACCAGTATGCTCCAGTGTATGGTTGAGCTGCAGCAAAGGCAGCTGGAGCACAGATTGCCACTACAGCCCCTGTGTAACCAACCGCCCTCCTCCCCAAGTTCCATAGCCTCCACACCCAGATGCCCAAGAACACGGTGAGGGGGGCACCGGCCAACCAGCCACTCCGCCACAGAGGATTGCCCAAAAAAAAGAAGGCTGGCATTCAATAAATTTTAAAGTTGTAAACTTTTAAAGTGCTGTGTGGCATTTTCCTTCCCTCCTCCACCACCCCTCCTGGGCTACCTTGGCAGTCATCCCCCTATTTGTGTGATGAATGAATAAAGAATGCATGAATGTGAAGCAACAATGACATTATTGCCTCTGCAAGTGGTGATCGAAGGGAGGAGGAGAGGGTGGTTAGCTTACAGGGAAGTAGAGTGAACCAAGGGGCGGGGGGTTTCATCAAGGAGAAACAAACAGAACTTTCACACCGTAGCCTGGCCAGTCATGAAACTGGTTTTCAAAGCTTCTCTGATACGTACCGCGCCCTCCTGTGCTCTTCTAACCGCCCTGGTGTCTGGCTGCACGTAACCAGCAGCCAGGCGATTTGCCTCAACCTCCCACCCCGCCATAAACGTCTCCCCCTTACTCTCACAGATATTGTGGAGCACACAGCAAGCAAGCAGTAATAACAGTGGGAATACTGGTTTTGGAGGTCTAAGCAAGTCAGTAAACTGCGCCAGCGCGCCTTTAAACGTCCAAATATACATTCTACCACCATTCTGCACTTGCTCAGCCTGTAGTTGAACAGCTCCTGACTACTGTCCAGGCTGCCTGTGTATGGCTTCATGAGCCATGGCATTAAGGGGTAGGCTGGGTCCCAAAGGATACATATAGGCATTTCAACATCCCCAACAGTTATTTTCTGGTCTGGGAATAAAGTCCCTTCCTGCAGCTTTCGAAACAGACCAGAGTTCCTGAAGATGCGAGCGTCATGTACCTTTCGCGGCCATCCCACGTTGATGTTGGTGAAACGTCCCTTGTGATCCACCAGAGCTTGCAGCACTATTGAAAAGTACCCCTTGCGGTTTATGTACTCACCGGCTTGGTGCTCTGGTGCCAAGCTAGGGATATGGGTTCCGTCTATGGCCCCACCACAGTTAGGGAATCCCATTGCAGCAAAGCCATCCACTATGACCTGCACATTTTCCAGGGTCACACCCTTGATATCAGCAGATCTTTGATTGCATGGGCTACTTGCATCACAGCAGCCCCAAGAGTAGATTTGCCCACTCCAAATTGATTCCCAACTGACCGGTAGCTGTCTGGCGTTGCAAGCTTCCACAGGGCTATCGCCACTCACTTCTCAACTGTGAGGGCTGCTCTCATCTTGGTATTCATGCGCTTCAAGGCAGGGGAAAGCAAGTCACAAAGTTCCATGAAAGTGCCCTTACACATGCGAAAGTTTCGCAGCCACTGGGAATCGTCCCAGACCTGCAACACTATGCGGTCCCACCAGTCTGTGCTTGTTTCCCGAGCCCAGAATCGGCGTTCCACAGCATGAACCTGCCCCATTAGCACCATGATGCATGCATTGGCAGGGCCCATGCTTTCAGAGAAATCTGTGTCCATGTCCTGATCACTCACGTGACCGCGCTGACGTCGCCTCCTCGCCCGGTATCGCTTTGCCAGGTTCCAGTGCTGCATATACTGCTGGATAATGCGTGTGGTGTTTAATGTGCTCCTAATTGCCAAAGTGAGCTGAGCAGCCTCCATGCCTGCCTTGGTATGGCGTCCGCACAGAAAAAAGGCGCGGAACGATTGTCTGCCGCTGCTCTGACGGAGGGAGGGGCGACTGACGACATGGCTTACAGGGTTGGCTTCAGGGAGCTAAAATCAATGAAGGGGGTGGCTTTACATCAAGGAGTATTTCAGACAGGACTTCACAGAGGGTTCCAATAAGAAATGGTGCACCTAAGTTATTGTTCTTATTGGAACAAGGAGGTTAGTTTGGCCTCTGATTGATACATGGCTAGATTTACCTCGCTGCACCTTCCCTGTGAGTGACTGCAGTGTGACCTAGAGGAATGAGTCCCCTAGATGGGGGAGGAGGCAAATGAGTACAAAACAAATCTGGTCTATTTCTTGTTTTGATCCACTCCATCTATCTTTTACATCTTTGGCTGGCAGCAGATGGTGCAGAAGGACTGCATGCCATCCACATCTCATGGCTGTTCGGCAGAAGATGGTACAGTGCGACTGCTAGCCATCCTCATCTCTTGCCTGCCCGGCAGAAGATGGTACAATACAACTGCTAGCCATCCTCATCTCTTGCCTGCCCGGCAGAAGATGGTACAGTACGACTGCTAGCAATCCGTATCGCCTGCCTGCTCACCATAAGACGGTTCAATAGGACTGACTGCAGGACTAAAGAGAATGACCTGGTCAAGTCACTCCAAATTTAGTCCCTGCGCCCATGTCTGCCCAGGCGCTCCCAGCCGACGTGGCCAGGAGCACCTCGGACACGACGATGACAGCTAACAGTCGTATTGCACCGTCTGCTGCCAGAAGGCAATGAGTTGCTGCTACTGTGTAGCAATGCCGTACCGCGTCTGCCAGCACCCAGGAGTCATAGGGTGACTGTTACCTGAGCGGGCTCCATGCTTGCCGTGGTATGGCGTCTGCACAGGTAACTCAGGAAAAAAGGCACAAAACGATTGTCTGCCCTTGCTTTCACGGAGGGAGGGAGGGAACGGGGGCCTGATGAAATGTACCCAGAACCACCCGCGACAATGTTTTAGCCCCATCAGGCATTGGGATCTCAACCCAGAATTCCAATGGGCAGCGGAGACTGTGGGAACTGTGGGATAGCTACCCACAGTGCAACGCTCCGGAAGTCGACTCTAGCCTCGGTACTGTGGAAGCACTCCGCCGAGTTAATGCACTTAGAGCATTTTCTGTGGGGACACACACACTCGAATATATAAAACAGATTTCTAAAAAACCGACTTCTACAAATTCGACCTTATTCCGTAGTGTAGACATACCCTTAGTCACTTCTGAAAATGGGCTTGAGGCTCTTATTTCACTTAGGTGCTTTAAAAAATGTTACTCTTTATCTTACATAGTATGCATATTTTTATTTTATTATTTACCATATATTGTTTTAAATCATTATATTATATTATTAGTAATAATAATAATTATTATTATTATTATTGGCCAAGCAAAGTGGGGCCCCACATTCAACTTGATGGCATTTCTGTTTGTCTGTCTGTAATGTGATAACTTTGAAACAGCACATCACATGAATTCCAAATTTTCAGGGAAAGTTCTAGACATCAATGACATCCTATTGATTCTGTGGAAAAGTCAGAAACCTGGAAGGGGAAATTAGGGACAACACACAGAGCCCCGACACATTTGCTTAGCAGGTTTAACCAGCTTTGTAATTATCTATAGATCAAAGAACTTGTCCACAAAGCTAATCTCAGCTCTGTCCATCTCTCAATCGAGTTTTAAATGCTGACACACTGAATGGTCTATCTCCCAGAGAGAACATCAGGAGGAGCCAGAGGGAGAGAAAAGTGAATGAGGCCTAATTCCTTCTTCCCTCCTAGTACGCTGCCTCCCCAAAACTTGGTCCAAGGTGGGGGAGATATAGAGAGGGGGCACCAGCCCCTGCAAATATTGACTCTGGAAGGAAAAGGAGCACACAAAGCAAGTGTGCGCACGTATGCAGTTCCCAGCCAGGGCTTGGGGCTGGGGTAATGGAGGGTTCTGGTGTGGAAGGTATGTGAATTTCTGAGCTCAGGTAGAAGGGATTGGTGGAGCAGGTTAACACATATCTAGAAGGTAAAGGACAAAGCAGCTCTGAGTGTGGGGTTGGGAGTATCTAATGCCCTCATCATCTCATTCTTTGACCCCCCCCCTTGCTGATCCCTCTTATTCCTCCCTATATACCCCCTTTCCCCCCACTATATTGCTACAGGCAGATAAATCTCTCTGATGCCTCATGCTGCTTCCTGCACATATCACAAGCAGCAGCTTTATATGCTACTCTCTCATTGTTTGTGCAGCATGTGTATGACCCTCCAGTTATAACAACAAAGCGTATGACCCTCCAGTTTAAAATAATATTACTAAATATTACTAAAAAGCACATACAAGCCATAATTGAAACCATTTATCCAAACCCACGTCCCCCTTAAAGTCAGGGATCTAAAACACCCCAGTTTTTGGTTTGTAAAGCAAAAACCCAACCAATGAGATTTTCAAATGCCTAAACCATTCCTATTTTTTCCATCTCTCAGAAAGTAAGATTAAGTGTTAAATGACTCCAGAGAAATTATACTAGGCATAACAATGTGGAACATAAAAAGCCACAATATGGGACATTATGAAATGTAATAGTCAAAGTCATTTTGGTAGATAGAGATTTATTTTGCTGCAGAAGTGTGGCCTGTGTATTTGTTTCATGTGCCATGTGCTGAGTAATAACATGAAAGGACTCCAGGCTTGTAAAACTCAACTGAGCTCTTTTTACTATGAGCTATTTAGAGATGCTGCAACTGCAGCTAGCATTCTAGCCATGTGCACAATGTCTGATTTTCTGATGACTCCTTCAAATTCTTTCCTGCTGCAATCTGTGTTCCTCCTTTCAAGTTCCAAGCAGGTTGTTACAGCTTTCCTTTTAACAGCTTTTGTTGTTGTGTCTTTTGTGCAAGTGTTTGCTGTCTTGCTGGGGCTAGAGGTTACTAGTATACAGCCCACCATAGAGACATAGCCTTTAGCACCAGCCCATTGTAGCCTGTTAGCCTTCAAGGGTGTTAGCCTTTAAACCAGTCTCTGACTTCTTGTTTGTGTTACCACTCTTGGTGCAGGGCTTGCTTTCACCCTGTTGCTGCCTTCATTCTATTGGGTGGTGTCCTGTTGGTCCTCTGTTAGTCTCATATACCTCCTTTCTACATCAGGTCAGCTGATGGCTGAGTCTCTATGTCCTCCTGGTCCTGGCCTTGGACAGCTATCTGCCACTACTGTGTAGTTGTCTTTGGTTTCGTCTCCACTGCATGGCGAAAGTGAAGCCACGTAGCTTATGTTTGATGCAACAAAGCAGTGAAGGGATGCAAAAGGAACAATGACATGATCAAAGTGATGGGCAATGAAAAGGATTTTTGCAGCAGCATTATGAACAGATATAATTGGGGAATGATGGCATTTGTCAAGGCTTGTGAAGGATGTTGCACTAACTGAGATGCAACATGATGAGAACCTCAACAAGAGTATTAGCTGGATGGATAGATAGGAAAGGCTATATCTTAGAGATCTGATACAGAAAGATTTGGCAAGACTTAGAAATAGCCTGGATGGTGTACTGTCTTCCTGGAGCAAAGCTGCAAGATTGAATAAGACAAGAAAAAGGAATTTTGTTAAATACTTTAGGAACAAAAAGAATCCTAACAGTGTGTGATGGAGTCAGACCAGAAGGATGTGAGAGACTGGCCCTTTTGAGCACCAGCACATGTGCGAGCGTTAGCTCGCCCACTGCTAAAGGCCCCTCCCTCAGCCTAGGGAGGGGCTACTAAACCTAGAACTCAATCGAATTCAAGGGACAACAACTGCAATAACGGGAACAGGTGTGGGGGTCAAAGGGCCAAAACTAGGGAACCAGAAGGGGACACCAAGCAAAGAACCCCAGACAGCGCCCACTGCTCCTTGAAGGCGTCGAGAGAGCTGGCGGACGCTGCCCAGAGGAACTCTGCCCGGATGCATGAATGAATAAAGGAACGAAAAACAGCCCCACAGTCGCAGGCCCCCCCTCTCTGCCAACCTCCTCTCCCTGGTGTTACGAATGGCCCCCTTGGCCATGGCTAGGAAGAGGTTGACGAGGTGGTCCCACGACTTTGTGGGGCTTCGAATTGGGTGTGCATAAATAAACAAGTGCGGGAAAAAGTGCAGCCAGAACCGCAATAAGAGGTTCTGGAGGAGCTGGAAAAGGGGCTGCAGTCTGGTGCACTGAAGGTGTGTGTGCGCCAGGGTCTCTCTCATGCCACAAAAGGGACAGGCTTCAGGGACAGAGGTGAACTGCACCAAGTACATGCCCGTGCTCACGGCTCCATGAAGGAGCCGCCAGCTGATATCCCCGGAGGGCCGCAGGACTAAGATGAAATACAAACCAGCCCACTGGTTCCCTACCCTCCATTGCTGGTAAAAGGTCCCGCCACTTGGTATCAGTGCACGACACGAGGATGGGGTAGTGAAGCGTGTGCAACACAAGCATGTATAGGTGGTCCCTTGGTGTGGTTTGGAAACGAATTGGCTGCATTGTATGCAGCCAACTCGAGGTACGAGGAGGGGGGAGGCCGGGAAGCCTCACGGGGCAGGGGGCCGATGGAAAGATCTGGAGGGCCTGGAGGGGTGGGCGAGGCGCACCCTCTCGCAGGACCTGCTCAAGGAAAAAACGAGCCGCGGGAGGCAGGGCTGCCTCCACCTACTGGACTACGCGCTGGGGGGTTGTAAGGGTGGAGAGCCCCATGCACCAACCGAGTGCCTGGGGATCCACCCAAGCCCCCAGGTCGTAGTCCAGGAGGTCTCCAATCTTCATGACTCCTGCCAGGTCCAACCTCTGGCACACCAAGGGGGACTCTGCCACCTGCACACGAAGATGGGGATTGTGTAGCAGGGGCTCCACGAGGAGATCTACCCTCTCTGTGGCTACAAAGGACCTGGTTGCTGAAACCAGTCTCCAGGACTGGAGGAGGTCCTGGTAAAAGACCGGCAGCTCGGAGAGGTCTTGTGGAAGACCTCTCGGATGGAGAAAAGAGAGCTGCCAGTCATATCGGAGCCCTTGCGGGCGGTGGAGGAGGAAGGCGTGTGCCAATACGCTCCACGCCGAGCCACCCGCACTATGAAGGAGCCTCTGCAGGCCCTGGAGGTGGAAGACATGGACCTGCATGCGCATACACGTCAGGCCCTGTCCTCCCTCCTCCAGGGGGAGATGGAGAACCCCTGCAGAGACCCAGTGCAGTCCCGGCCAAAAAAAAACTCCAGGACCAGTCTCTGGAGATTGGCCAGGAACACCGGGGGTGGGCACAGGGTATTGAGTCGGTGTCAGAGCATGGACAGGACCAGTTGGTTAAGCATCAGCACTCTCCCCCGGAGGGAGAGGTACCAGGGCAGTCCCGTCCGGCCCTGAAACCGCCCAATCACCCTGCCCTTTAAACCATGCCAGTTCTCTGGCGGAGACAGATGTGTGGCAGAAAGGTAAACGCCAAGATAAAGCAGCAGACCCATGCTCCACAGGATGGCCTGAAGAGCGGGTGGGAGGGAGCTCGCCCGCCATCCGGCCCCGACCACCAGGCAAGAGCTCTTGACCCAGTTGACCCGGGCAGAGGAGGCCGCTGAATAAACAGCTTTACAGGCCTCCACCTGCACCAGATCATACGGGTCCTGGACCACAAGAAGCACGTCATCAGCGTACGCTGCCAGGACCAGCCGCACCTCCGGCTCATGCAGCACCAACCCCGTCAACTTGCGAAGGAGCCTAAGGAATGGCTCAATGGCCACATTGTACAGCTGACCCAACAGCGGGCAGCCTTCATGCACCCCTCACCCAAAGCTGACAGGTGTGGTCAGGATCCAGTTGAGCCTGACCAGACACTCTGCAGAAGCGTACAGCACTTGGAGAAACCCCACAAACTGGGGCCTGAAGCCGAATGCCCGCACAGTGCCCAGGAGATACCCATGGTCCATCTGGTCGAACATCTTCTCCTGATCCAAGGACAAGAGGGCGAACAACAGACCATCCCTACACCCAAGCTCCAAGAGATCCCAGACCAAATAAAGATGGTCGAAGATGGTACGGCCTGGGACAGTGTAGGTCTGGTCTGGATGGACCACGTCTGCCAGCATGGACCGCAGCCGCAGCGAGATGGCCTTCACCATGACCTTATAGTCCATGCTGAGGAGTGATACAGGACGCCAATTCCAGAGATCGCGGAGGTCCCCCTTCTTCGGGAGCAAGGCGGGCAGCGCTCACCTGCACGACTGAGGGAGGACCCCCCTCTCCAGAGACTCGGCCCAGACGATGGCAAGGTCCAGCCTGAGGACGTCCCAGAACACGCGGTAGAACTCCACAGTCAGCCTGTCCATGCCCGGAGCTTTATTGGTGGGCATGTGGCAGAGGGCTTCCGAGAACTCGGCCAGAGTGAGAGACAGCTCCAGACGGTCCCAGTCGCCTGTGCTGACTGTCGGGAGTCTCTCCCAAAGTACTCCTCAGGCATCAGCATCGGTTGGATCTGGGGAGAAAAGGCCAGCGTAGAAGGCCCTGGCCCTCTCATGCATCTCCACCGGATCCATGAGGGGGTGCCATCCTCCGCCAGGAGGCAGAGGACTTGTTTTTTCGCCCCCCCTCTTCTTCCCCAGGGAGTAGAGGAAGTGGGAACCGCGATCCATCTCCTGCAGGAGGTGGATGCAGGATCGATCGAAGACGCCCCGGGCCCGAAGATCATCAAGGGCCTGGAGCTCCTCTACTTCACTCCACAGAGGGGTGGATCACTGGGGCTGGTGGCCAGATGCCTCTCTAGGTCCAATACCTCCCGCTTCAGCTGCTCTATCATCACATCCCTCCACCGGCTGGCACCCTGGGTGTGGCTATGGCAGAAGAGCTGGGCACGTACCTTCCCCACATCCCACCATCACCGCGCCGAGGGAAGGGCACACCTCTGGTCCTGCCAGGCCAGCCAAAACTCCCAGAAGGATGCCACAAATCCCACATCCTCCAGCAGGCTGTTACTGAAGTGCCAATAGGCCGAAGAAAGAGAGGCCATCATGGCCACCAAATGGTGGTCCAAGATCAGGGCCGGCCGGACGCTGGAGGAGTGGGCCTGTCAAAGATAACATTGAGAAAAATAGATGCGATCTAACCAGGAGTGGTTTGACCATTGTTCCTCCTCCCGGACAAAAGCGAACATGGAGTCATCATCCAGGTGGTGGTCACGCCAGACATCCACCAGGGAGTGATGTGCTATGATCTCCCTGAGGATGTCTGCGGCGACCGGGCTCGGCTCAGTCCCTGTTCGGTCCCACTCCTCAAGGGTGCAGTTGAAATCTCTGCCCAGGACCAGGCACTTGCGAGGATCCAGAGATCCAAGGAAGGCAGACGCCTGCCAAAAGAAACACGCTTGCTCCGGGCCGGAAGCCGGGACATAGATGTTGACAAGATGCAACGTCAGCCCCTCAACCCGAGCCCGGAGATGCAGTAGGCGACCCGACACGACCTCAGTAATCCCCAGCACCTCGGGCTGTAGGTGCAGGGAGAACAGGGTCGCCATCCCGGCCTGATGGGCCAAAAGGTGGCTAAAGTAGACCCTGTCCCCCCACTCCAGCCACCAGCTAGCTTTGGCAGCTAGGTATGTGTGGATCTCCTGCAGGAAAATAACCAAGTACCCCCTTCCCAAAGGAAGGAGAGCACCTGGTACCTGCGGAGACCCAACCTACAGCCCCGGGTGTTTAAAGTGGCAAAGATGGACGGCGACATGTAGAGGGCTGGGGATGATCCTCACGGTCAGGGGTGCTAGCGGTTCCCACTGGAACCCCAACCCCAAAAGCCATCAGGGCGTCACTGGTAACCCACAGCGTCCCGCTTCCTGGTCCATTTGCCCTCCCCCATAATGGCCCTCTCGCTCTGGAGAACAAGATGGAAATTGCCCCAGTGCTGAAGAGTGAGAGGCACTCTGTTCATGGAGCCACGAGTGTCTTCCAAGAAACAGTACATCTCGTTCCTCTGCGTGGCAGGTCACGGACCCCAGGGCGTCCCCCAATTGGATCCCCCTGCCAGCCCTGTTGCCTATCAAGATGGGCAAGCAGGGATCAGATTCCGGCCGCGGTGCCCGCCCCTCTGGCCACCCGACTCAGCACTTGGCCCTAGGGATATTGGCAGAGGGAGAACTGCAGCCCCGGATGGGCCAGGAGAGGGAAAAACAAAAATCGCCTCCCGGGGGACCTCTTAAAAAGAAGAAGAGGCAACCCAGGGATGGCAGCAACAGGAGGAGGAAAGGAATAGAAGTTAAGGACAGGAACAGGGGCTGGAACAGGGTAAGGGACAGGGACGGGGGCAGGACACAAATCTAGGACGGGAACAGGGACAAAATCAGGGGCCCAAGTGGCAGAGCCACCGGGGCACAATGCCCCTCCACCCGGCATGGTGGGCAAAGGGGCAGCAAGGGATTGGGGCACCCCCACAACAGCAGGCTCAGGTGCCCCACTTAACGAGGCACCCACGATTACAGCACTGGGGGGGAGGGGGAAAGCTGCGGCCCCGCTTCATAGGGCAGGGCACCCATAGGCTCAGAGCCCGGCCACTTGGCGTCAGCCGTCACCTCACTGGGCACAGCGGCACCAGCCCAATTACTGTTTGCTGCTGGGCAGATGGTCAGGTCCCGGGGCGGTGTAATGGCCAAAACAGGGAGAACCGCCTGAGGCGGGGGAAAAAGGGGAGGGGAGGGCAACAGATCACAGGCGCCCTGACTGAGGCCCCCTAGCGGAGGCGCATCCATCCGCTCGGTGATTGGGGTCAAGCCTAGGGCCTCGATCTCACCAAAAATAGAGGTAAACTCCCCACCCGCCTCTACGGGGCCCCCCCTCGACAGCAGCCGGGGCAGTCGCCATTGCGGCGCCTACAGGGGGCACAGATGGCAAAGCAGCAGGGGGGATACTTCCGCGACGCCCTCAGGGAGGAACTCTATAGCAGAGACGGTGCTACCTGCTGCTGCAGCAGCCTTGGCCAACTCCAAACGATGAACGGCAGCAGGGGAGTCAACGGAAAGCCCAGTGCCAGCAACCCCCGTCATAGTTTTATGTGGGGCATCCCTCCCCCTTGCCAATGAGGGGGGGGTGCTGGGCCCGCACTCCCCGCTTTCGGTGCCTCCCTCGCACAAGCTCCCAGCTCTCTGAAGGGCGGGGCTGGCCAGCTGGGTCAGATCCAGGGAGTGAGGGCATTGACGGGAGGGTAAGGGAAGAGGAGGGCAGGACAATGGGGAAACGGACAGACTCCCCCCAAAGGCAAGCCCTGCTCAAGTCCTGCCAAGTCCAGCCCTGTCACCCTCTCCTCCGTGGGCCCTGGTCTAACACCCACCACAGCAATGGGGCCCATACGCTCATCTGGGCACGTTGGGGGGGCCACCGCCGAGATCAGAGCGGAGTTGACATCGGTCACAGATGGAGGAGGGGTGACCCCAGGGTCCAGGTGATCAGGGCCCTCAGCAATGGTAAAGCCGATGCCCCTCCGAGCTGGGCCAGGGGGCAGTCCCTCTGGACGTGCCCTGCCACCCGGCGGAGAAAGCACCGGGCCTCCCCCGAAGAATAGTAAACCCAATACTGTGCCCCTCGATGGGGCACCAGAAAGGACCCCTCCACAGTCCCCCCATCACACGCCGCCGGCAGCACTTGAACCTGCACCTGCCGGCGGAATGATAAAACGTGGCAGAGGGCTGGGTCCTTACAGCCCAACGGAAGGGGGTTGAGGACAGACAGGGGTTTCCCCAAGGTGAAGAGGAATGGCAAAAGGGCGGCCTTGGGGAGGAAGGGAGGAACAGAGGAAAACACCACCCGTACACCCAGGTCCTCCAAAGGCTTGAGGGGGATGTGAACACCCCCCACCACCAAGCCCTTCTCCACCGCCTCCTAGGCGGCAGCCTCTGATGCCAGGAAGAACACCACCTTCCCAAACATCTTAGAGGCCGCCACCATGGCAGTGGGCCCCACCACCCATGCCAATGCCCGCATGTAGGTTTCTACGTGGGGTGAGGCAGGCAACGGACGCCATGCTTCCTGGTCACGGTGGGGAAGGGGCCCTGGCCACTATAGATGGTAGCAGAGGCGGTGGGCGGGAGAGATGATGTAGCAGCAGGCGGGGGGGCTGCCACCACCAGTGCGTACGCCCTGGGGGCTTGGGGAGGGGCACCCGCAGAGCTGGTGGAGGGAACAGGGAGGACGGATGCCACGGCTGGTGGCGGGGATGCGACAGTGGGGGCAACCCCCGCCATGGAGAGCTTGGTCTTTTTTGCAGGGCCCTTCCCCTTCTTTTTACCCTGACCCTTCCCACCAGCTGGGGGGGACTTCCCTAGAGTCGGAGGGGGCGAGGAATGTGGCAGCAGCGGAGGTCACCTCGGTGTCCGCTGCTGCCGGTGCCCCAGCAGGGGGATTAGCAGGTGGTTCGGCAGCAGCGGTTGAGGTAGAGGCTTGGGGGGGATGACGGAGGGGCAGGTGCGGGAGGGGCAGCTGGGTCTGCTGGAGGGGCCCCACCTGCCTTGTCCCCCGCCATAATGAGCAGGGAGGGAGAGAGGAGGGAAAGCGGAAGCAGGTCAACCACTCCTCCCCCCTAGGCTGCAGGCAGGAGAGGAGGGTGACAAAAGAGGTGGGCTGGACGGGAGGGGCAATCAAGGGCTGGGGGGTCAGTCACCAACACAGGGGTGGGATTCCAGCTACTCTAGCTGCACTAGGGGAGGGGGGAATACAACAGCATTGGGGGTGCAGTGAAAGGGGTTCAAACTAAAATGGGGAGAGGTACAAGCACATGGGAAGGGGCATGGGTGCACGGGCACACGGAGCTAGGGGCTAAGCAGGCTGGAGGTAGGACAGGGAAACCGAGGGTCTAGCTTCAGAGGCTGGGGAGGGGCAAAAAAACAGCTGTAGAAGGAAAAGGGCGGGACAGGCAAACAAACTGAAGCTAGTAAGGGGGGGCTGGGGCAAAAGGGAGGGGCAAAAGGCTGCAAGGGGCAAATGGGGCAGGTAGCAAGGGGCAAAGCTGTGGGGGGTCAGTCCAAGGCGGGGGGCACATGCACCCACGTGCGCTTGCACAAAAAGTCAGTGTGGGCTGGCTGCTGCTTCAGGCCCAGACAGTGGAAACAGGGCATGGCAAGCCAAACAAGCAGCTGAGTCCAGAGGCAGGAGCAGAAGCAGATGATAAACAGCCAGTGGGGGTGGTGGAGGGGGCAGCGGTGGTGGTGGAGGTTGGGGGACACACAGACGGATCGGGGGGCAGGCTCCATGCTTTGTCCCTTGCGTCCCCACAAACACAGTCAAAAACCCCCACCACAAGAGCACAGTTCGGAAGTTACTCAGTCTTTCAGAGCCCCCTTCACAGTGGTCTACAGAGTCTCTAGGTGCTCCCCCACCAGTAGATGGTCCTCCTCTTCTTCTCCTCCTCGGGGCTCCAGCAGCTCCAAGCAGCAAACTACATGGGAGCAGCTCCAGGAACTCCAGGTGGTGGCTCAGGCAGGCAGAAAGGACCCTTCTCAGGTGGTGGTGGTGGCCACAGCAGCAACGGCTGAGGCTGGGGTCCCTCACTCCCCGCCTCTGGGGAGCAGGCCAGCAGGCCCCCCCCAAGGGAATGTAGTTGGAGCAGTAGCAGTACCCAAGGGTGGGGGGGGGTCAGCAGCTGGCCAGCAACCAGGTAGCAGAGAAAGGGGGTGTGTGTCTGGCCCTGCTAGGGAAGCAGCTGGAGCAGCAGCAGGGAGAGCCTAGGGCCTAGCAGTAGGAGCAGCAACCCTTTCCCTCCAGGCCAGAGGACTATAGGTGAAGGCAAGTCTATCAGCCTCACGATGAGCAGGTCCCTGTTCCCTGGATAGCCAAACAAAGGCTACTCCAGGCCAATCAAGACATCTAATGCCAATTAACCAATTAAGGTTATTAGGCTAATGGAGACAGGTGGAACCAATCAAGGTCTCACTCAGACTGCTTAAAAGCTCTCCTTTCCAGTTCCCTGGAGAGAGCCCAAGAGAAAGGAGGAAGAAGTGGTATTAATATTGCTGTATCCTGAGATAAGAGTGAAGCTAGGAAGAGGGAACCATGGAGGAAATGGCCCAGGGAATTAAAGCAGCATTTAGAGGTGGAGGGAAAGCTACCAACAGCTGCTGCTCTTAGGGTCCCTGGGCTGGAACCTGGAGTAGAGGGTGGGCCTGGGTTGTGCTTTCCCCCCCCCCCCAACACACACTCTCTACAGAGATCCCCTTGAGATGGGAAGCAAGACTCGGTCCATTTAGGAGGGTGAACTGTGCCTACTAAGCTCTATGGAGCAACAAAGATTGTGGGGTATTTCCCCTTTACATCTCCCATACTGGCCTGTGATGAAAGTAACTCAATAGGCTGTGACTCTGGCCACTACACTGTGAAAGAAAGGTCACATTGGGGCCTTAGTGGGGCCCCTGGATCCGCCAGAAATCACGGGACCCACAATTACAAGCTCGGAACTTTGTCACAAATGATACTGGTCCATTACAAGATGGAAATGGTAGAATTATCAATAATAATGCAGAAAAAGAAGAAGTGTTAAATAAATATTTCTGTTCTGCATTTGAGGGAAAAACAGATGTAGTCATACCATATGATAATACTCTTTCCACCTGAAGAGGATGTTAGACAGCTACTAAAGTTAGATATGTTTAAATATTAGGTCCATATAACTTGCATCCAAGAATTTTAAAAGAGCTGGCTGAGGAGCTTGCTGGACCATTAATGATGATTTTTCAATAAATCTTGGAACACTGGGGAAGTTCCAGAAGACTGGAAGAAAGCTAAAGTTGAGCCAATTTTTAAAAAGAGTAAAATGGATGACCCAGGTAGTTAAAGGACAGTCAGTCTGGGAAGATAATGGAGCGGCTGATATGGGACTCAATTAGTAAAGAACTAAAAGGAGGATAACATAATTAATGCCAATCAACGTGGATTTATGGAAAACAGATCCTGTCAAACTTACTTTATTCTTATTTATTTATTTATTTTTCTGAGATTACAACTTTGGTTGATAAAGGTAATTGATGTAATAGATTTCTGGTACTGCATGATATTTTGATTAAAAATACTAGAACAATATAAAATTAACATGACACACATTAAATGGCTTAAAAGCTGGCTGATATGTCTCCAAATGTAATTGTAAACAGCAATCACCACTGAGTGATTCCTAATGGGTTCCTATAAGGATCAGTTCTTGGTCCTACGCTATTTAACATTTTTTATCAATGACTTGGAAAAAAACATAAAATAATCACTCATAAAGTTTACAGATGACAGAAAAATTGGGGTAATGGTAAATAATGAAGAGGATAAGTCACTAATACAGAGTGATCTAGATCATTTGGTAAGTTAGGTGCAAGCAAACAATGTGTGTTTTAATACATGTAAATGTATACATCTAGGAACAAAGAATATAGATGACAAGTACATGATGGGCGATTCTAGTGTGGAAACCAGTTACTCTGAACAAGATCTGAGGGTTGTGGTAGAAAATCAGCTGAACATGAGCTCCCACTGTGATGCTGTGGCTAAAGGGCTAATGAGATTCTTGGATGCATAAAAAGGGCAATCCTCTGAATCTGGAACTGGTGCAGTTGCTGCTGGAATACTTGTCCACAATTCCAGGAGGAAGTTGACCAACTAGGGACTTTTCAGAGAAGAGCCACGAGAATGATTAAAGGATTAGAAAACATGTACTATTAGTGACTCTAGGAGCTCAATCTATTTAGTTTAACAAGAGAAAATTAAGGGGTGATTTGATTATCATCTGTAAGTACCTACATGGGGAACAAATATTTGATAATGGGCTTGTCAGTCTAGCAGAGAGAATCCAATGGCTGGAAGTTGAAGCTACACAAATTTAGACTGAAAATAAAGTGTTAATTATTCTCACCATTACAAATTTACAACTGGAACAATTTACCAAGGGTCATGGTAGATTCTCCATCATTGACAATTTGTAAATCAAGATTGGATGTTTTTCTAAAAGACATGCTCTAGAAATTATTTTGGGGAAGTTCTATGGCCTGTGTTATAGAGGTCAGACTAGATAATCACAGTGGTTCCTTCTAGCCTTGAAATCTGCAAATGTATGTGAAGACCTAGGGAGAATTTACAGGCCTGAGTGGCAGGCAGGATGGTGGTTTTGACCACAGTGATCAAGAAACAAGGCAGCAGGAAGGCTTGGAGGTCAGAGATTAAGAGCTCTTTTTTTAGCCATGTTGAGCTTGAGCTGACAGTTATACAACCATAAGGAGACATCAGAGAGACAGACTGAGATTTTAGTTTGGACAGAAGGAGATAGGTCTGGAGTACAGAAGTAGCTCTGTGAATTATCTACATAAAGATAGAGTTCAATTTGTGTTTACTGATACTACCCAGAGATAAGGTTTGGAGGAAGAAGAGAAGGGGACCAAGTTCAGAACCCCGTGGAACCTTCCCAAAAAGCTGGAGAGCAAAAGAAGAGGATCCTCTGAAGGACACATTGAAGGAGCAATTATAGAGGCAGGATAAAAACCAGGAGATGACAGAGTCGTGGAAAACAAGAGAGGACAAGATTTCAAAAAGAGGACTATGGTTGATTGTGTCAAAGGTGGTTAACAGGTTGCGGTAGATGAGGACGGAGTACTAGTTCTGAGATTTGGCTAAGAAGAGGTCATTAGAGACTTGAGGAAGAGGGGTTTCAGTGAGTGCAAGAGCTGAAAGCCAGATTGGAGAAGGTCTAGGATGAACTGGTGGAGAGGAACTCCAGACAGCAATTGTAGACAGTGTGTTCAATGAGCTTAGAGATGAGAAAGGAGATTGGGCAAACGTTGGAGAAGCAGGGCAATAGGTAGAGAGGCACGTGGGGTCAAGGATGGGTATTTTTAAGATGGGAAATTACAACAAGTTTTTATTGTGAAGGGAAAACCAGAGAAGACTGAGAGGTTAGGGAAAAGTATAAGGCAGATGATGTGGACAGGCTTGAAGAAAAATCAGGAGATAGGATGAGTTGGGGTCACTGGGACAAGTGGAGGGTAAGAGGAGGAGATCAAATAAGAAACTTCAACATCTGTGACAGAGGGAGAAGGAGAAGAGAGTTGGGGGGAGGAGGGGAGAAAGTGATCTGAGGGGAATGGGAAAGTCATATAGAATTTTTTCAATAATAAGATGAAAGGGAGCGGGAACTAGTGAGGCTTGAGCCACTAGTTCTTTTTGTGGAGAGAGAGGAGGAAGTGGACAGCAATAGGGAAGCTAGGTCCAAGGAACAGGGAGCTCTTGAGGAGATGGGGCTCTTCTCTTCCTCCTTCCCCCTCCTGTGAAACAGTTAGCTCTTCCCTGCTGGGCAAGAACTACCAGCTGTTTTACCAGGAAGCAGGATGGGAGCAAAGAATGAGCATATATGTGCCTCTGAGTAAGAGTGTGGTTAAGTGTGAATGAGAATGTGGAAAGTGGGTTGTTTGTGAGGAGAGAGCATGGACAGATATGTATGTGTGGGGACTGATGGGTGTGTGTATTTGTGGAAGAGGGGAGTTGTAAATGAGGGCATGTGATCAGACACGCAGGTAGCAAATAGGGTGTAGGAGGATGACTGCACTGCAGCAGCAGGCAGGTAAGAAGCTATTTTCTTTGAAATTATTCTTACACTGAGACATTAGCCTGGAATTCACAACTGTAACCTTTGAGAAGAAAAATATTACTGCAATATTCTCAGAGTATACTTGTTACTTTTCATGGTCTTTCTTCCCAAAACTTTGAGAATGTTCTCTTAACAGACTCTCAATTGCCATACCATCTGTTTTGTGGCTGCATAATTCAAGAAGTAACCTCAATTGAAAAAGTAAACTAAATACAGTCAGTCATTCTCAAGAAAAGAAACCCAAAGCAAACCCCTAAACTGTCTGATCTGTAAGTGTGCTAAGCACCTACAGTATCAGGGGGCCAGTCTTAGTACTTATGCAACTCAGACACGTGTTTTTGTGATTTACTGTTAATGAGAATGACACATTAACATAACTCTTATGTTAAGTACTGTACTATAAAAAACTGTAAGCATCAGTGATGAATCATTTTAATTTTTTTTTATAAAAGAGAACTAAATATGATTTATTCCACTAGAATATATATTGCATAAAAATCATTCACCTGAAGTTCCTAAGAAAAGGTTATAGGAGTAGCTTACACCAATCTTCCTAACAATTGCTTGCAAACAATCTGAACTAAAAGTAGAACAAAGATGTTTAACACTGAAGTACAGGATTGCCTTGGTAGGGTTGATTCCCCCTCCCCCCAACCCCTTTATAATATGTGCTGTATGCATGCTGAGGGGACAATGTGAATGACAGCGAGAAGCTGTGAAATTGGTGCTGAATGATCTAGGATGTTTACTGACAAAATTATCCTTTTCTCTGGTACAATGAGAAATAATAGGTGTAATCACAGACAAACTTCATGATAGGCCAGTGAATTACCAGTGACTTGTTTGTGTTCCCCACATCCATCCTTCTATCTCTCCTTTAAATTAAACACACTGCTTTCCTCTCCATGCACCCTTCCTCCATATTTCAGCCCACACATCTTTCCCCCACACCAATTCGCAGCTTCAATTCCAATATCCTTGTCCTTTTCCTTCCCATTTGACTTCATCCCTCCATATAAAGCAGGTTATTCACAAGATAAATAAATGAAGTAGATGACTTATGATCTGACCCTGTTTCTATTGAAGTCAGTGGCAAAACTCCCATTGCCACCAATGTCAGAAGGAGCAGGCCCCTAAGCCATCTAGTTTTCTTGTAGGCATCTCAGAAATGCATATTCAGGAGGGCTATAGAAGGCAGTGACTTTGTGAACCAGCCCAGGAAGGCTGTTCAACATTCAGGGGCATTGTCAAAGCAAGATAACCAAACAAGATCCATTACAGAAAGTGTCAAAAGTGAATATTGTCTTAGAATTGTGGAGGTTCTGGAAAGAGCCATGGAAGGGAAGTAACACTCAACTGCAAATTCATTCATAAAGAAAGAGAGGTATTCAAAATGTCAAAAGCTAAAACAGCTAAGTTTCACCAAGACACATTAATTTCATAGCTCACTCTAGTTGTGACATCCTGATAGTAAATTTAACACTAGAGGGAGTCTAAGTAATGTGATGTTGCCTACAAGAGTCTGTTCAGCTTGAAAAGAATTTAACATCTGAAGGCTTGAGTAGAAAATGCTATTTAACAGATGTTTATCTGATGATCCCACAGAGGAAGCCAAGGGGTTTGGGCATGTCTCATGCAGATAGAATGAGAATCTAATTACAGTATTTCTGAGCTGTACAAGAATAAGATAACCAGTAGGTGGGCAAAGAAAGCAGTAGCAGAGCAATATTCTACAGCAGATAGGCTTCCAAGTAAAATGTCAACAGAAGAAAGAATGGCCTATAAGAACTGTATAGTAGCCTTCTTAATTTAAAATAGCTAACGTCAGTACTGGACAAATTAGTTGAAACAATAGTAAAGAATAAAATTGTCAGACACATAGAAGAACATAAATTGTTGGGCAAAAGTCAACATGGTTTCTGTAAAGGGAAATTATGTCTTACCAGTCTATTAGAGTTCTTTGAAGGGGACAAAAAACATGTAGACAAGGGGGATCCAGTGGATATAGTGTATTTAGATTTCCAGAAAGCCTCTGACAAGATCCCTCACCAAAGACTCTTATGTAAATTAAGTTGTCATGGGATAAGAGGGAAGATCCTTTCATGCATTGAGAACTGGTTAAAAGACAGGGAACAAAGGATAGGAATAAATGGTAAATTTTCAGAATGGAGAGGGGTAACTAGTGGTGTTCCCCAAGGGTCAGTCCTAGGACCAATCCTATTCAACTTATGCATAAATGATCTGGAGAAACGGGTAAACAGTGAGGTGGCAAAGTTTGCAGATGATACTAAACTGCTCAAGATAGTTAAGACCAAAGCAGACTGTGAAGAACTTCAAAAAGATCTCACAAAATTAAGTGAGTGGGCAACAAAACGGTAAATGAAATTTAATGTGGATAAATGTAAAGTAATGCATATTGGAAAAAATAACTATACATACAATACGATAGGGGCTAATTTAGCTACAACTAATCAGGAAAGAAATCTTGGAGTCATCGTGAAGAGTTCTCTGAAGATGTCCATGCAGTGCACAGCGGCAGTCAAAAAAGCGAACAGGATGTGAGGAATTATTTAAAAAGGGATAGAGAAGAAGACAGAGAATATCTTATTGCCCTTATATAAATCCATGGTACGCCCACATCTTGAATACTGCGTACAGATGAAATTAATGGGCAGCAGGTTTAAAACAAATAAAAGGAAGTTCTTCTTCACACAGTGCACAGTCAACCTGTGGAACTCCTTGCCTGAGGAGGTTGTGAAGGCTAGGACCATAACAGGGTTTAAAAGAGAACTAGATAAATTCATGGAGGTTAAATCCATTAATGGCTATTAGCCAGGATGGGTAAGGAATGGTGTCCCTAGTCTCTGTTTCTCAGAGGGTGGAGATGGATGGCAGGAGAGAGATCAATTGATCATTACCTGTTAGGTTCACTCCCTCTGGGGCACCTGGCATTGGCCACTGTTGGCACACAGGATACTGGGCTGGATGGACCTTTAGCCTGACCTAGTATGGGCATTCTTATGTTCTTCATTATAGTCTTAAACCAGTGTATCTGAATAGATATGTGAAACAATAATAATGATGGACAAGGATTAGGTAAAATCATTATAGTGACAGTTGGTAGAACCTTATAGTAAAGATGTCCAAATTTCCATTCTAAGACTCTATTTTCTGGAGCTTAGTTATATATAATACCTTGATGGAAATTCCCTCCCAGTGTGAAACTTGTAATACAGGGTCTTTGACTAAATGGGTATTTTTTTAAAAGAAATTTTGGAAGTACTGTTCAACTGTTTCAGCAGGATAGGACTATAAAATAAAAAGGTTTAGTTTCAGTTGCTTTGTGTGCTCTTTTAATAAGCTGAAACAGGATTGTTTTTAAAATGAGACAGTGAAGGACATGGTCATATTTAAGTCACCCTGAGAAAACTGAAGGAAACAAAGAAGTACAAGGAGACCTTAAAACCTTCTAACAATAGACAGTGAATGAATGAAGCCTGTTAATGCTGACATTATCAGCTTAACAATATTACTTTTATATTAGGGTTAAGGTAAACTACTGAAACAGTCTAAGTAAATCTAAATTCTCAGAAAAATAGCAGGACTGGGATTTTCTGAACTGGAATGAAAAAGTTCAGGTTTAGATCTGTGAGATTCAAACATGTAATTTAATTTTGAGGCTACTATTGAAAAATTGCTTTGTGCTGCAATGATTCCAGAATGCTTTCAGAGTACCTCCAGGAGAGCTACTGTTGAAAAATTCAGAACATTTCCTTTTTAAGCAAACATTTTGCTACGTCTCATTTAATTTAACCCTGTCACAACTGCTTGCATCTCCGGGGCAAAGAGACACCATGCCACAAAATACTCTTTGGCCCAGGGGAATATGGGCTTTGGTCTCACCTCTTCTACTGATGTGTTAGTAGAGTTCACAGCCTTATTACTGACCAAAGCCTCATTCTTCTACCAAAGGAGACAGGCAGATATCATTCATCCCAGTTTACAAATAAGATAATTGAAGGGTTACACGAGGTCACTTCAGGTAGATCAGAAAATAGAACCCAGGTCTTTAACATGACATATCCAGGTCTCTAATATGACAGAGCCAAGCCTCATCCACTTGCCAAAGCTCTGCGTGGGGCTCTGCTGTCTGTAACTATTGCTCTAACCCCTAGACAACATTCCATTCACAAATCCAGGACTAGGACCCAGGAATCCTTATAAATAGTGGAAAACTGGCGTCTCACAAATAGTTGTATAAACCAGTGGTTAAGTAGGGGTGAGTTTACAAAGAAGGTAACAGCCTACTACTTCTATACCAATCTGAATCCTGGCCCCCAGTGTAGGAGTATTGCTGGGGCACTAATGTGCCCGGCTTATCCCTAGCTGCTGTAATGGCCCTTTGAGGCTGTAAGCAGCTAGTTCTAAGTTAGTGTAGTTTTTAGGATAATCTAATGTACTTCAGGGACCAATCAAGTTTGCAGTGGCCCCAGGATCAGGGAAGCAGAAAGGTGCTTCCCCTGCTGGTTCTGCACCAATCACATTTCAGCCAGAGCGGAGGATATAGCAAATTATTTTTACCCATTTGCCTTAGTTATTTCTACTTCATGGGTGTAGGCTCATGCGATAGAGGAAGGACCTATGGAGTAAGTAGAGAAGAGAAGGGAGGTTTGAGGGGAAATCCCAGCCAGGAGAAGTCCAGAAAGCAGCATTAGGAATGAACTACACTAGGTCCTGCTAGCCAACATTGTCCAATCTCTCTCCACTTACTGACTGCTCCTCCCCTCTCTCACATTCCTCTGTTTCCCTGGCCAAGGGTTCTACCTGAGCCCTATTCCATCGTCTGCTCCTTCTCAGCCCCTGACCCACACTCTATTCTGTCTCTCACCACTTGAGAAGCAGGCGCTCAGTAGGAGTCTGGAATCTGCTTAATGGTAAATCTGAGGCTCCCTTTACATTTTAACAGAAACAAATCACACAGGTTAGGGGAAGGAAGTTGCCTCTTAGTTTCCAGTTTAGATCCAAAACCACTCAGTAAGTTTCTCCTTCATGTTTTTAAGATCAGGACTACAGGAATTCTATTTACCGAGAAGAGGCCATTTTGGAGCCATCAAACTCTGGGGATTTCTGAAGACAAGAATCAAGCAAAATGTATGTAAAAGGTGATAAAGTTAATAAAGTTTATGAACTAAGTGATTTATAGGATTCCAAAAGGAGGTCTTCAGTGAGACTATTCTTCTCAACTCAGTTCCAATCAGACACATCACATAACACAGCTGATTTAGTGAATTTGGCAGAAGTTTTAATCTCTTTATAGAAAAGATCATTATGTCTTACCTACAATACCATAGGCCAAAGTGTGAAGTCAAACTGAGATCGCTAGAAGATTAACATGGAAAACTCATAAAAAGGTGACTTTCATTACCAGCAGCGCAGCCTCTTCACTTGCAATACAATTCAGTAATGAATATTTCAAATAGAAGTAGTGTGTGCTGATCTATGTCTCTTGCCTGAATGACTCCCTCCAGTCCAAAGAGCGGAAAAAGAAAAAATTGAAAGAAAAAGAGGAAGGAAATGGAGAGGAAAATACAAAATTAAAGATCTAGTCTCTTATCAACATGCAGGGATTTACACAGATAATTTCCATTAAGGCTAATGGAAGTTAAGCACATAAATTGCTATTGTATTAATGGGAGAATAAATCCCTTAGTTTCAAATATTTTATAAGTACAATAGTCTAACAGCACTTTGTGAGACAAAGTTTTGCAAAATTGGTTACAAGCAGACCTACTTTAAAAATAAATATAATATACACAAATGATATTAGGGATTTGGTATTTTTCATTCCTTTTTAAAATAAGGATTTTCAAATACATGCATTTTTCTCTCCCACCCCACTCTCTTCATAAGCTTCTTTTTTTCTCCTCTTTAACTCTACATGTGTTACTTTGAAGAGCAGCTAAAAGGGTTTAACAGAAGACTGTTTACGATGAACACGAAGGAATGAAATGGATGCAAGTTATGAAAAAAGGTCTCCCAAGCGCCCAAAATAGTAGTTCTGTTTCAAAAAATAAGAAAAATACTGAAACCTAGAGTATAATTTTGTTCACTTAATTACTGTATATTAAAATCTAAAATTAAACATTGTTATTCTTGGAAAGAAACCAAGAAAGTGAAATCTAAACTTGCATCTCCTGTTTGAAAGATATTCAGTTAACTATCTTTGGGTATGAGATACTAGAGGTTACAACAGGGACCTACTTAATATGACAAATGAATGACAGCCCCTTAGATTTCAAAGTGTTAATGAGGATGAATTTTTAAAAGAATCAATCAGTTCTGTTAATTTATCAGTACGGTCTCCAAACAATGCTGTTTTGCCTTTCTTGTTTGTATCTATAACCCTGCCCTATAGAGTGGCAGTAATGCTTGAAAGCTCTGTGTATGTCTATTACCTACCACAGTGATACCAAGGGATAAGGTGCCCCCCTTTTTAAGTCAGGTCTTCAGTAGGGAAAATTTGTATTCAATTCCCAAACCTCATGAGGTTGGCTTAAAAGTCATGGATTTTTTTTAGAAAATAAACTGTTGGATTTCTAGTGTGTTTCATTTTTGAGACTTTAGATGGAAACCACTTGTCCCTAATTTATGGTCATTTCATGTTCAAAATTCAATTTTAAACAGAGCCTCCCTGTTAACTGTTCAGAGGGAATGTGGAGTGATGTGATTTGCAAATTCCAAGCCTCACACAAGGCAGAACAGTTTAAATTAGGTTAATTAACCTGATAGACTACACCTGTGGAAGAGCCAGGATTTAAACAACTGATTGATAGATCCCAGCTGAGAATAGGTGGGGTTGAAATAAAGCAAAAAGTTGACAGCAGAAAGGGGCTACAAAGGAAGTAGTCTGCAGCCATCCCTTGGGAAAAGGGATGTGTGTGTTCAGGGGCCATGGAGTTGAGTAGTCTAAAGTTACTCCCTGAGAGGAAGGCGTTTTTGCTGGTAAATGGAGAGAGGGAGGAGCCACAAGACATAGGATGGAAGCCAAGGAAAGAGCAGCATCTGGGAGGAAACAGACCACAGTTGCTAGACAGAGGGTCCCTGGACTAGAACCCAGAGTAGAGGGCAGGTCCAGGTTCCCCTACCAGTTACTTGGGGTAAGTGGTGCAGGCTGGACAGTGAAATTGGACACTGCCTGGGATAATTTCCCAATAGTCCTTTGACACCCTGGAAGGAGAAGACTATAGTGACTGGACTGGAAGGCCAAGCTGTGAAGCAAGAGCAACCTGAGTTGAAGAGCGAGAAATAGAGCTGGCAGGGTATGTGAACAAGTAGCAGAAGGGGATGTAAGACCTGGATGGAACTAATCCCCAGAACAGCCAGGAGAAGGTAGCAGTGAGTGCATGCTGTTACAGGGGGACTTATTTACCGTCTCAACTGCTGAGGTGTGGAAGGTTCTATTGTCTTTCTCCATTGTCAGTTAATTCCTGCTCCACTTACATATGGTTTTCTGTTCCTCACATTCACCTGCCCCTATATTTTCCCTCCTTTCTTCCTCAGTCTCCTTTCCCAAACCCTGGCCTGGTCTACACTATGGGGTTAGGTCAAATTTAGCTGCGTTAGGTTGATTTTCAAATGAATGCTTCCACACAACCAACCCTGTTCCATCAACTTAAAGGGCTCTTAAAATCTACTTCTGTACTCCTCCCCGGCGAGGGGAGTAGCACTAAAATTGACCTTGCTGAGTTGAATTTGGGGTAGTGCGGACACAAATCGATGGTATTGGCCTCTGGGAACTATCTCAGAGTGCTCCATTGTGACCGCTCTGGACAGCATTTTGAACTCCGATGCACTAGCCAGGTACACAGGTAAAGCCCCAGGAACTTTTAAATTTCATTTCCTGTTTGGTCAGTGTGGCGAACTCAGTAGCACAGGTGACCATGCAGTCCCCCCAGAATCACAAATGAGCTCCAGCATGGACTGAAAGGGAGACACTAGATCGGATTGCTGTATGGGGAGAAGCATCTGTGCAGGCTGAACTCCGATCAAAAAGAAGGAATGCAAATAGATTTGCCAAAATCTCACAGGGCATGTTGGAGAGAGGCTACAACAGGGACACACAGCAGTACCGCGTGAAAGTTAAGGAGCTGAGGCAAGCCCACCAAAAGACAAAGGAGGCAAACGGTCGCTCTGGGTCAGAGCCCCATATATGCCACTTCTATGATCAGCTGCATGCCATTCTAGGAGGGGACCTTACCACTATCCCATCACTGTCTGTGGACACCTGCAAGGAGGGAGTCTCATGCAACAGGGAGGCAGATTTTGTGGATGAGGAAGAGGAGGAGGAGAATGCGCAGCAGGCAAGCGGTGAATCCATTCTCCCCGGCAGCCAGGACCTTTTCATCACCCTGGAGCCAATACCCTCCAAAGGTGGGATCCCTGAAGCTGGAGAAGGCACCCCTGGTGAGTGCACATTTGTAACTACAGTACAGGGTTTAAAAGCAATAGTGTTTAATGTTTGATTTGCCCTGAAGAATTGGGATGCATTCGTGGCCAGTACAGCTACTGGAAAAGTCTGTTCTCATGTCTGGTGATGGAGGGGGAATCCTCCAGAGACATCTCCATGAAGCTCTCCTGGAGGTACTCTGGAATCATTGCAGCACAAAGCATGGCAACAAATGGTCCTGGGTTTTGGTCACATTCAAGCAACATTCGGTTTATATCTTTCTGTGTTAGCCTTAGGAGAGTGATATCATTCATGGTCACCTGGTTGAAATAGGGGAATTTTTGTAAGGGAACAGTAGAAGGACCTTGTTCATGCTGGGCCGTTTGTGCTTGGCTAAACGGGATCATCCCAGAGAATAGCCATGCGGTGGGGTGGGGGAAGGTATGTGCTGCACATCCACCCGAAAACCACAGCCCATCCTTTCAAATGTGAAACCCAACCCATTGCTTGCTATGGGAAAGGATGGTGCTGAAGTTTGAAACCATTCCCACATATTATGCGTAAGAAGCCAACCCCACATACCCTTTGCCTTACCATGGCTGCATGGAAACTGAATTCTGCCCATCCGAACATACCCTTTGCCTGGGATGATCCCGTTTAGCCAAGCACAAATGGCCCAGCAGAAGAGAATTCTGCCCATCCACCCAACTCCTGTGCATCCAGACCTCCCATACCCAGACAGCTCGGCCAAGCCTCACACCGTACATCCAGAACCTCCCTAAGCCCCTCCATACCCAAACCCCACCCCATTGAACCTCAACCCCTACATCTAGAGTCCCCTCACACCCAGATTCCCTGTCTCCAGACCCCCAGCCCTGCACCCAGACCACCCCCCACTGAGCTCCCTGCACTCAAACCCCACTCTGATGAGCCCCACCACCCTGAGCCCCCACTCCCCCAGCACCCAGACCCTTCTGCTCAAACCCCCACACCAAGACCCTTCTGCTGAGCCCCAACCACTTTCACCTGGAAGCCCCTTCCCCTGCACCTGGAACCTCCCCAACAATCCTCTGTGCATCTGGATCCCCCCACACCCAGATACCCCACTGAGCTGCCTGTACCCAGATTGTCCCATACAGAATCCTTTCATCCCACACCTGGATCCCCCAACACTTAGCCCCTCCACATTTGGATCCTGCCTGCCCCACACCTGGTGTACCTGGCATAGAGGGGCAGGGCCCCAAGGTGTTTCTGGGGCAGGTCCAGGTCCAGGCCTTGTGCTGTGTCAGGGTTGGGTGAAGTCTGTGTCCCCCGGATGGGGAGGCTGCAGGGTGATCTCCCACCTTCATGCAGCCAGTGGCCTGTGCTCCCCACTGCCATGCTGGAGCCTCTGCATTTATTTATTGACAAATAACACTTGCAGAATTTTAAAATATTGTGTGCAGAATTTTTAATTTTTTGATGCAGAATGCCCTCAGGAGTAATGATAGGAAGGACTCCTTTATAAATAAACTGCACAAGATGTTGGACCAGAACAAGGGTCTCTGCGTAGTTTGTTGATCAAGACAGAAGTGGGACCAAGGAGGCCCTGTTACACATCCCCTAGCCTTTTTCATGTCTTCAGTCTCCCTTCTGTTTCCTCTGGTTCTTTTAAGTTTTCTCATGGCTCGCCACATTCGCTTATACATGTAGTTTCCCTCCTATATCCTCTCATCTTTCCTAAGAGTAGCCTGGGTACAGTCTCATTGAAAACAATGGGAGTCAGCAGCCATTTTTACTAGAGGCAACCACTTTCATATGCAAAGGCTGTAGAGAAATCATGTCCATCTTGAAGAAGGGCAAAGTTTCACAAGTTTGATGCCAGAAATTGGGAGATCATGAGAAACTTAAACTACTAATATTTGAAGACTTATGATAAAAATGACAAGAGTTGGAAACTCTGCATTTACACCAGGGATCTTAACATTGCTATAATTGGGGGATTGACCAAATTTAGCAATGATGGGTTTTTTGTTTTTTAAACAAATTTCTCTAGTGTAAACAGTTTTTAAATATTTATTTTTTAAATAATGTGTTGCAGGATATCTTTTCCTTTAAAACTTCTCAGTTCTGTTTTCATAGCTTAAGAAAATTGCTCATTTCAGAGTAATGCATCAATAGTTTGTTTTTAGATACTTTTTTAGATCAGAGTATTTTTATTCTGAGCAAAGCTTCAGTATGTTTACAGTGACATTAGCATAATATTTGATTCAATTTTCTACACAGCAAGCTATATTAGATAGTAGTATACGTACACGTTTTGGGTCTTTAATATGACAACCTGGGATCTTCTTACTGTTTTAATTGCTACAAACTGAAGTTTGCATGTTAAAATAGTCAGAAGATGAAGTGTGGTTATGTTCAGAAAAGTAGCTATGTGAAAGTCACATCTTTTTACTTCAAAGATCTGACTGCTGTTCAGCATAATATCGGTTTACCTTAGTGACAATTTAAGGGTTTGTTTTTTTTATGTCTTAGCACTGAGAGCCAATACACCATAGATCTGGATTCTATTCTAGCTCATGCAACATCGATAGAATGGTTAATTAAACTCCCGTTTCAGGGCCAAATTCTGTCCTTAGTTTCACCCGTACAGTACAAACATCCTTTACAGACAATGGGAGTTAGAGAGAAAAGATGGTTCAATTGTTAGGGTGACAGCCTAGGAGACCCAGATTCAATGCCCTGCTCTGAAACAGATTTCCTTCGTGTGACCTTGGGCAAGCCACTTAAGTCTGTGCCTCCCTGGAGGGTAGTGATTATTTCATCCTGTGGGACTTTCAGATAGCACCTGTAGTCAAATTCAGTTTACCTAAAAGTTGCCATAACAAATCAGACAAGTGATCCAGTTAGTCCAGTATCCTGTCTCTGACTGTGATCAGTACTGGAAACTTCAAAGACATTATAACCTTTGGAAACAGACAATTATGGAATAATCTGTTCATAGGGGAAGCTTCATTCTAACTCCCAACGGTTTGCAGTGAAATTATGCCCTGAAGCATGAAGGTTTACATCACTTGTAGTTTTATTCTATTCATATAACTGGATGTTTTCACTATCCATATAAACATCTAATCCTTCCTTGAATTCTGCTAAACTCTTGGCTATGATATTTGGTGGCCAGGAGTTCCATTGATTAATCATGTGTTGTACACAAAATATTTCCTTACATCAGTTTTGAATGTGCTGCCTTTCAATTTCAGGTTATGTTGATATTATAGTTGCATTTAAACACAGGACTGTAACAAGTAGAGGAGAATTTTGTCTTTACAAAAAGATTTAATCTTCTCTAGACCCAGAATGTAAAGAGTCAGTGTGGGAATATTCACAGTCAGTCAGGAAACTCAGTCATAGTCTGGTAGCTATAAAACTCTCAATCGAATATGAGACCCATCTCAGTTCCTTGGAGCTGAAAGCTTGTCACCGCATCTTAGCTCAAGACAATGTATCAATGTATGTCAGCTTTCATGGCCTGTCCTTGTACGTCCTCCCTTTTCAGTCAGTGTTCTGTTTTTATACAGAAGAACTTTTTTGTTCTTGGTACACGGAATGTCAAAGTTTTTATTAGCATGCTTAAACATTATATATGCTGTCTGTCTCAGATATTTGCACCTACCTATACCTAAACTGTATCTCCATTTATCAATTATTTGATTGTTTGCTACTGCTTGAAACAGTACAATCTTGTATATGTCCTTCTATAATTGTATGAACAGTTCTTTTGATTCTTTATTACTTCTGTAAACTGCATCCCCTCCCTGTTCTGCTCTAGGTAAATATGCTTTCTTTGGGAAGAAACTTCGAATATAAAATCTACTTTCTCTCCCTGAAGTGCCAAACTCTCTATCTGCACAAGCATTCTGATTCACCATGTCTACAGTTTTTAAGGAAAAAGTACATTAAAAGCTGTCACAAAACCCCATAAAAATTTACAGTCAATTTTCAGAATAAAACCACACTTCAGCATATATAAACTTGGCAAATAATGTGAGGAAATTATGCAACTGAATCTGTAATATTGCCCATTTTCCTTTTACCTAAGTTTTCTGAGCCACAATAGATGGTGGTTCAGCTCAATCAAAGGAGGAAGGGAACAGATACAGTTTAAGCGCCTACTCAGATTTTAGCAAAATGCTTAAAAAAATTAACTTACTAATATTTTCTCACCCATCCTTTTTGTCTCATTTTGGCTCAGATTAAAAGGTATTTAGGTTCTTCATTTCCATTTAAATCAATAGGAGTTAGGGCCCTAAATACCTTTGAGGAACTAGGCCTTTGTTAATTAATCTCAATGTACTTTCGCTCAGACTCTTTTAAAAACACTTTCCAGACCTACCCATCACCCACAACCAAGATAGCACTGAGCTTCTCCTGTATGTAGCACCTGAAGTTCTAGCACAGGCTTACTGACACTGCCAAGGAGTGTCAGGGCAGGGGAAGCACATTACATCAAGATCCCCCACCAGCTACCGAGGCCTATTTCCTGCTGCTTCCATAAGTGGGTTAGGTGTGCGATGGTGATAGCTCCAACAGTGAAGTAACATTCATCGTGCTTACAGTCATGTGTGGCGTTAACGACATAACCAAGTCATCAGTAGCAGGACAACTGATTGGAAAGAATTTCTGTCTATATGTGGTACAAACAATTTCTGAAACCTGCAATGTGAGAATCGGGTTAACAAAATGAGCATTTGGTAACTTAGCTTGTATTTTGCTAATAACTGTCTTAATTACAAAAAACCAACAACAATTTGACTTCCAGATTAAACCCTGGGAAAAGTTTGTATTTTTTATATTTGTAAAAGGAGAAACTAAAATAGTGATTGGCATGTAAACATTTAAGTAACTTGTACAGTGATGTCTATTAGAGGGCTTTGGCTTTCTCAGTCATGGGATGCTCTTCCAGGAAGGCAGACTGCTTAGAAGAAATAGGGTCCACCTGACCAAGAAAGGTAAGAGCATCTTCGGACACTGATCCTCCAACCTAGTGAGGAGGGTTTTAAACTAGTCAAAGGGGCAGATGACAAAAGACCTCAGGTAAGTATTAAAGATCTAACAGAGGGCTAGATCTTGCAGGGGAAACAAATTACAAGTAGGGTCACAGGAGAACAAGAAGGAAAGTAGATGAATCTGCTCAATATCTTGGATGCCTATACACAAATGGAAGTAGTTCATACATAAGCTAAATTACTTAATTGGCATCGCTAAGACTTGGTGGGTATAGCTTATTCAGGAAGGACAGGCAGGAAAAAGAGGACAGGCAGGAAAGAGGAAAGAGATCTTGCATGATACATAAGAAAATAAACACTTGTTCTGAGATCCAAATGGAGGTGAGAGGTAGACCAGCTGAAAGTCCGAGTGGGATAGGAAGAAGACAAGAATGCCATTGTGATAAATGAAGTGGGGGAGGGGGTAACTCCCTTTTTATGAACACCTAACCAGCCAGTTAGCTGTAAAATCCCTCTTGGTAGCTGTTCTCTGCTTGCTTTACCTGTAAAGGGTTAAAAGTTCCCCCAGGTAAAGAAACGGAAGTGGGTACCTGACCAAAAGAGCCAATGGGAAGGTAGAACTTTTTAAAATTGGGAAAGAAACTTTCCCTTTGTCTGTTTTCTCTGGGCTGCAGGAACACGGAGCAGCAATGCTATAAGCAGGAATGCTGTGTAAGGTTTGAACCATGTATGCAAAATTATCTTCCATACCTAGAAGGAATCATTGAGACGGTGAATGTTTAGATAGACTCAATCAGGTTTATTTCTTTATTTTGGCTTGTGGATCTCCTCTGTGCTAACTCCAGATGCTTTTGTTTGCTTGTAACCTTTAAGCTGAACCCCCAAGAAAGCTATTTTGGATGCTTAATTTTTGGAATTACTCTTTTAAAATCTAGCAAAAGCCTAAGTTCCAGATGTATTTTCTTCCATTTTGTTTTTAATAAAATGTACCTTTTTTAAGGACAGGATTGGATTTTTGGTGTCCTAAGAAGTTTGTGCATGTTTGATTAACTGGTGGCAACAGCTAATTTCCTTTGTTTCCTTTCTCAGTTCTTCCCCATAGGGGGGTGAAAGGGCTTGAGGGTACCTCACAGGGAGGAATTCCCAAGTGCTCCTTCCTGGGTTCAAGGGCGTTTTTTGCATTTGGGTGGTGGCAGCGTTTACCAAGCCTAAAGTCAGAGAAAAGCTGTAACCTTGGGAGTGTAATACAAGCCTGGAGTGGCTAGTATTAATTTTTAAAATCCTTCTGGGCCCCCACCTTCTGCACTGAAAGTGCCAGAGTGGGGATTCAGCTTTGACAGCGATCATGATGGGGGTCTACTGCAGACTACCAAATTAGTAGAGGTGGTGGATGAGGCATTTCTTGAAAAAAAAAAAAAAAAAAAAAAGACAAATATCCAAAACTCAAGACTGGTGGTAATGGGGGATTTGAACTACCCAGATATCTGTTGGGAAAAGTAATATGGCAAAATGAAATGTCCAATAAGTTATTTAAATGTCTGGGACAGTTTGTTTCACAGGGTTGAGGAAGTAAGCAGGAGGACAACCATTTTAGATTTGATTCTGACTGACAGGGAAGAACTGCTTGAGGATCTGAAGGTTGAAAGCAATTTGGGTAAAAGTGATCATGAAATGATGATTTCATGATTCTAAGGAAAACAGAGTGAGCCCATGGAGCTTTCTGTTCATTTGGTCTGAGAATAGAGAAGGACCCTCAAACAGCATGTCCTGGATAGTATTCTGGACTTCATAGGGAAGACCAGAAGACTGCAACCAGGATGAGCGGTTCATGGCAACTGCAGAAGCCATAATTCTAGCTGCTGAGTCTGCTGCGTCCAGCCATGCCTGCAGTGATGGTCTCACGACTAGTCTGCCTTCATTAGCCGGGGAAGAGAAGTCCTGCCTAGTTTTCTCCAGAAGCAGTTCTCTGAACTTCTCCATGGAGCCCTATAAATCATACAACCCCAGCTGAGCCTGTTAGTTAGCAATATGCAGCTGCACCCGCCTGTCAAATCTTCCTGCCAAATAAGACCAGCCTCTTTGTGTTTTGATTTGGGGGTGACAATCTAGTGCCCCTGTCACGTGCACGCTCTCATTAGCTGCTATCATAACTAATCGGCCTACTGGTGGGTAAGTATAAAGGTCCTCAACCTCAGGAGGGTTCATAGTATTTTCTTTCTGCCCTTTTAAAGGTGGGAGGCAATGAATCTGCCATAGAGCCTTTACAGGCTCTAGTATTGCCCCAATAATTGGCAGAGCCACTCTGGAGGTACCCACAGATAAGATGTCAACCAGGCTAGGTGAGGACTCCCTGACCTCCTCAACCTCTATGCTGAAGTCTGCAGCCTCTCTCTAACAACTCCTGATACACTTTAAAATCATCAGGTGAGATTCTGGATAAAGCAACTTCATCTGGTGAGGAAGCCAAAAGGGGAAGGGGTAGAATTTCTTCTACTGGCTGCTGTTCTGCCTCTGGGACCTCTTCTTGATGCCTGGTACCAGACTTTGGAGATGGAGCCACCTGGTGTGCAGACATTGCCCTTCTAGATCAGGGCACTGAGTAAGCACAATGAGGGAAATACTTGGAAACTGGGGGGAAAGCTCAAGGGTTCCAAAACAGCCACTGATATAAGGCCGGACACCACTAGTCAGCCCACATTCTCATAGCAGTTTCCATTGAGGGGTTGAGGAGGTAGACTGAAAGACAGGATCTGTGAGAATACTGGCATGTCCTGCTTCAGACTTACAAGATGTAAGATCCCGCCTCACAATGTAACAATGAAGACTTCCCTTCCTCTGATCATAGAGGGGCTGATCCAGTCAGGACCAGGAAGCGGTGCCAAGAATGTGCTGATGGGTGGGGCATTGCAGGCTTCCCTTAGGATGGTACTGAGTGGCCACTTGAGTGGGAAGCAGGCAACTGCTGGTAGTGGATGGGGAAATGGTGCAGAGGGAGCCAACTCTTGTAATGATGGAGACACGGGCACCAAGAGGCAAAGCAGATTTCTTGCTGCCACAAACAGCTCCAGGGTAGTTGGCACTGAGATGGCATCCTGTTGTGGTGCCAAAGAAGATGACTGTGCTGCTTCTGGCACTAGGCTCAATGGTGGACTTGGCTGCGCTAAAGCCTTAGGCATGGATTTGGTGGAGGAGCACTTTGGTTTCAGATGCACCCTATTCCTCTCCTTTTTGCACTTCTTATCAGATTTAGGGGGTGGAGACCCAAAGAGGCCTCTACCAGGAGAAGATGTCTTATTCCTTCCTCAGTATGGGCAATGGAGAGTGGTGCTGGGATTCCGCTAAAGCTGGAGGTGTGCTTCTCAGTGAAGCTGCAGCACTTGGCAGCAGTCAGCCTGGGGTGGCTCTTATGGTGGCTTGAGCAGGCCCTCCACCAGCAGAAATTTCAGCCTAGCCTTCAACTAGTACTAGCAACTCTAGTACCAGTCTCTTACATGGGCTTCACCCAAGCACTTCAGGGAGATATTGTGAGGTTCAATGGCAGAGGCCTTGAGCAAGAAGCACACAGCTTGAAACATGGTGAGCAGGGTTTATCTTGGTACCATAAGCAGAAAGGCCTCAAAATGGGGAAAAAAAAGTCCAAAAACTTACAAACTACACTAAAATCACTAGACTAACTACAATACATACACTGTTATACCCAATCAGAGACAACTCTTCTGGTATTAACAGAGTTCCAATGACCATTGTGAGTGGTAAGGAAGAGTGAAAGGGGGCTAGAAGTGTCTCTGCCCTTCAGCTGCATGCAGTGGTGTGCAGCAGCAGGAGGAGGGTGAGTTGCCCAATGGGTACAGCTGAGAGAAAAAGTTTCCACGTGCATGTGCATTCCACTCCAGCTACGTCTGGGGTGCACAGACACTGAGCGGAATGCACATGTGCAATCACTTGAAGAACAACTGACCAAGTATCATGATGGATTCTCTATCACTGGCTGTTAAAGATTGGATGTTCTAGAAGACATGCTCTAGTTCAAAATAAATTATTGCGGGGAAGTGCTATGGCCTGTATTATTCAGAAGGTCAGACTAGATTAACACAATAGTCCCTTCTGTCCTATCTCTGATATAGATTGGAATCAGACTTAGGGTATTATCATTTTGTAAAATATGTCCTTACCCTAGCCTTGTATACATGATTCAAATCCTTAACTTTGCCCATTGGCTTGCTGGACCTGTACTACAAATATGGACAAACATAAAACTTCTCACCTAGAGGAAGGGAAAAAAAATCTCTTAAACAAGCACCAGAAAGAGTAAGTGAAATGGATTAACTGGCTTGCTTAAGTTCACAGAGTATATACATACAACTCCTAGGTCTTACATTTAAGCCTTCAGATTCCCAGGCCCAGGCTTAACCCACAAACCTACAACTAATAACTCCTAGGCAAGTCATTTGGCTTTTCTATGCTCCAGATTTCCTGTCTGCAAATGGGGGTGATAAGTCTTTGCATTTCTTCACCTGTAGATTGTTATATGTGTTACTGACGCACACAGCCAATCCTTCAGCTGCAACAAAGGACCAGCCAGACATGTGCTGATGGCCCATTAAAGGGAATCTGTTCTCCCAATGCCATCCCAGAGACTTCTCAGAGAGAGCACGTATGCAGTAGAGACAGCTTGACCAACGGACTGCAGGATCCCCATGTTACAGGAAAGATCTCTCCAGCTTGCTGGAAGAAAATATAAGAGGGGAAATGACATCATCACTTGGCCTCTCTCCCCCTCCAATTCAACACCTGGAAGAACATCTGGAGGACAAAGACTTTAAACTGGGAAAAGATGGTCCCAGGCTGGAAAATAGTCCCAGCCTGTGTATTAAAGAACTGTAACCTGCTTGTACCATCTGCCAGGATGAGAAAAGCTGTATGATTCAACTCTTGTTTAGATTAGACATTTAGAATTTAGAAAGCATGTTTACTTTTTATTTTCTTAAGGGAACTATCTCTGACCTTTATGCCTACCACTTATAATCACTTAAAGTCTGTCTTTCTGTAGTTAATAAATCTGTTTTATATTTTACTTAAAACAGTGTGTTTTGGTTGAAGTGCTTGGGAAATCTCAGCTTAGTTTACAAAGGTGAGTATGTGTCCACTTGACACTCTGGCAGGGGTGAACTACTTTAATGAATGTGCACTGTCCAAGGCAGCCTTGAACAGTGTAACAGGGGACAGCCTGGGGTGTAAGGTTGGAGCTGGGGGGGAACTGGTTGGAGCCTTGCTATTGATGGTTCATGAGTGACTGGAAAATCATTCATGTAACTCAGTTGGGTGTGTCCCTGCCGGTGGATGTCTGTGTAAGTGCAGTGCCTGTCAGAGGTTTGTAGGTTGACATCAGCATTATAGTGTGAGCGGCAACCCAGGCTGGTGCATTTGGAGGGCTCAGAAGTCCCACAGTCCAGGTTGCACCCTGGGGACCTCATCACAGTTGGAAAGGTGCCAGATCTGACTAGCTGAGAATTCCTGCAACATAGGGGAGCTCTCAGCTAGTGCAGAGACAGAGCACTTGGCTTGTGCATCACTTCCTCCATTTGGCCACTGCTTGGGAAGGGTGTGAGGTACAGAAAGGAGTGTGGCCAGAGTTCTGTACTTTAGCAATACTCAGCTGGCAAATGGTCCCCTATGGACAGTTGCTGTCTGGAATATGTTAGGACAGGCCCAGGCTGTGTTACCCAAAGCCAGGGCACTAAGCTGATCCACTAGTCTTGGAGACATAACTAATAACCCTAATTCCCTAATAACCACGCACCCAGACCCACTGCTGTGCCAAACAAAAGTTCAGCAAAACAGAGGATCTGGGCCATAAGGTGCACCAAGCTAACATAGAAAAATAGGTTCATTTAAAGAACCAAATTCTGCTCTCAGTTATACTCCTGTAAATCCAGAGTAACTGAAAAATTTGATCCAATTTAAGGTTTCTTGTTTTATAATACCTTTTGGATAGAACGAAAAGCAACTGACAAGTACTTGCTAACCAGTAAGAGTTCAAGAGAGATAACATTAGAAGAGTGAGAATAATGCAGCATGCTTTCAAATGTTAATTTCTGTGTAACTGGAAAAATCAGAGCCCAGTTCAAACAACTTTTAACATGCCTTTTATCGATCTTTCATTCTCAGAAATGTGAGACTTTCCCCATTATACATCAACATGGTATCACTTTCCTTTTCTTTGTTTTCAGATCCTTCCTTCCCATCCTACTCTCTACAGAAAAAGAAGTGTTACCATCTCCAGTATTCTGTTAACACATTTACGCCTTCCAGAATATTTGTGAACCATTACTAGAAGCCCTCTGATAGGGACAAGCAAGCCGTGGCATCAACTTTTCCACATTCTAGAAGATGTGAATTCTCATAAGAAAACAAAAGAGGAAACTGAAATTCATTATATTGCTCTTCAGAAACAGACTAGCATTAATTTTAAGAATTGGTGGTAGTTATGTTTACCATCAATAATACACTGTTATACATAACATTTCTAAAAGGGACATCTGAAGTCTCAAAACTATTTGCAAGAACTTATGAGTAGAGCTGGGTGAAAGTTTTTGGACAAATAGTTTGACAAAAAACTGCAGTTTAGGTCGACCAACTGTTTGCGAATTTGGTACAAATTTGCCCAAAAGCTTTGATCCAAAACATTTTCTGGGCTAGATTCACAAGGGAATTTAATCACCACTCGCAAATCAGTGGAATTTAATCACCACTCGCAAATCAGTGGAGTTGATACTTCCCCTTCACAATCTTTAGCACAGTGGTAAGAATAGGCTGTGGGAGACATAGGTTTGAATCTCCACTCTGGAGCCATTAAAACCTTGTCTCCTCCTTTCCAGCTAAGTGCCCTAACTACTGTGCTATTGGCTATTCTGGGGTGGGTCTCTCCTGTTGAAGCTATTTCACTTTGAATAAAATACACTGGGCCTTGTGGTTAGGGTACTCACTTGGGAAGGGATAGATCTGGCTTCAAATCCCTGTCCAAGAGCAGAGATTCAACTTTAGGTCTCCCTCATCCAAGGTGAGTGTCCCCTAAGCACTGGGCTAAAGGTTCTAGAGGAGACGCGCAGATATTATTTTCCTCTTCCTTTGTGAATCTAGCTCTGTAGAGATGCTTGGAAACAAAATATTCATTTGATTCACCAACATACTTTTTCAATTTGCCAAAAATTCTGAAAAATGTTATATTATTCACCCAGCTCTGCTTATGAGTTAAGTCTCATAACCCCCATGTGAGGTAGGGAAGCATCATCCCCACTTTACAGAAGAGGCAACTAATGCACAGAGATGTTGTGTGGCTTGCCCCGGTGACAAATGAAGCCTGTGGCAGACCCAGAACAGAATCCTAGTGTCTTGGCTCACAATCTCACAGTTTAACCTTTTGAGACCATTCTTCTTCCCTTAGAATGGAGCCCCATTTTTCCCCCACCCACAGAATGTGTGAAGCCCATCAAAATCGGTATGATCACATTTATACTTTACCATTTTAACCTAAAAGGATAAAAATACAACAAACGTGACATGCTAAAGGCTGCATCTACACTCGCAAACTGATAAGTATGAATCACAGAGTAGTGAATACTCAATTTATTTCTTTTATTTATGACTAGTATTACAATACTGCCCAAAAATGTGCTAGGCACTGTACTGTCATGATGGAAAACTTGATCCCTTCCCCCAAGAGTATACAGTCTAAAAAACCAAAAATTCAATGAAGAATTGTAAGAGGGATACAAAATACAAGCAAGGAGATCAGGACGATGCTTGGCACAGATCTCATTTTCCATGTTTGTTGCTTTTCTTTGTCCGTCTGTTCATCCTAACTCTCCTTTATTTGGCCCTTTTGGTGAGCTGTAGCTCACGAAAGCTTATGCTCAAATAAATTGGTTAGTCTCTAAGGTGCCACAAGTACTCCTTTTCTTTTTAAGGATATGACAACCAGTCTCCATTAGGATTTTTTATCTTAATACTATTGGTTATGCAAGATTTTTGCTTGAGTTAATTTTGAATCCACCAGGATACAACTACCAATATATTTATGTGTGGTCTTTTAATTGAGCTTACCTTTCCTTTCAGATCAGCACAGATTTCCTGTTGCTTTCTTCTATTATTAGCCAACATCACTTCTGTCTCATGAGCAGCACAGGCTTCAGCAATAGTCATTACTGCTTTCAGTAAAAAGGCTTTTCTAGCCTGAGCCCAGTTTAGAATCAAAGCTCTACGTTGATTCCTAGCAAAATGATACTGGTCCCAAGCCTTTTCATGAGCAACCTAAAAAGTAAAATTTCAAAAAGATTTAAAACCATAGATAAAAGAATAAATAATTCTGAACATTAATTTTAATGACTTGTAAATTTAAAGTAAATTAACAATATTTCCATGGAAATGAAAATGTAGGTTTTGATTTTGGTAGGTGCTGAGAGTCTTCTCTGAGGTGCTCAGCACCCTCAATTTTCCTAACTTCAGTAGGATTTGAGTTGACTTCACAGGAAATACTAAACACCTTACAAAATCAGACCCTTAGTGACAAATTTCTGTGCTCCTTTATGGTACCATAGCTCCACTGAAGTCAACAGAGTTGCAATAATGTAGCATAAAAGAGAATTTAATTTGCCTCACTATTTCTCCTAATGTGAAATCTACTGTTACCCTTTTTTGACCCCGGCAGTTGTTCAAAATTAAGGGTCCTGTCGATTGTTTTGGTTAAGAGGAGAAATTGATGATGGAGCCAGGTCACTTTGATGCAATCCCGTTTATTTACAAAAATGTACAAAGTCCTGTTTCTCTGGACACAGAAGGAATCAGACAAATAGGAGATAGTTTCTTTGCTGCTGAAAAAGGCTTGGAACTGTGAGCATTCAGCCAAAAGGTCTCTCTTTAGGCTTTCCTCAGGGCTATGCTCCCAGCACTTGTTCAGGCTGTATCCTTGGCTTTCCCCTCCTTCTCTGGCTCTGCTTCTCTGGTCTTTATGCCCATCTTTCACAGACACACACATCTTCACAAACGATACTAGCAAAACCCCTTTGCCCATATGTGCCTTTGTTTTGGGCGGAAGCTGCTGTTTCAGCTGTCTGTTTCCATAAAGGAGCTTAACTCATTCTTACATTTATCCCAAAGGAAGGGCAACTGTTACAACCATTAGCTTCAACGTGTTTTAACCCAATCCATAAAATACTAGGAATAAATTTTGGTTCTTCCAACAATGTATGTCAAAAAAAGAGGAGATGAATCTTTAATCTCCTCAAAGAGTCCAGGAGCTGTACCATTACTTCCCCTCACCCACTCTTCATTTGCCTCATCTATTCAAGGCTTGAGGCTTCCGTGAGAACAGGATCAGGGCCTTACTCCACAAAAATCCATTGAAATCAACAGGACTACTATCATCATAAGGCATGACGGTGTGAGGAAGACTAGCAGAGTCAGATGCTCAGATTTTATCATTTTCGGGACAGGGACTGTCTCTTACACCGTTTATGTTTCATTACTAGCACAACAGGGCCCCAGATCTCTGTCAGGATTTCTAGACACTATCATGTAAATAATAATGCTACAATTGCCCCTTGCATTTATCCCCAAAATGACACAATATTTGACAAGCATGCCCATCTTAAAGTGGATGAAGTACCAAAACAGGCAACAACTCTTAGGAGGAAAAAGGAAAACATTCAACAAACTTTTTAAAAATATATATGTATCTGAAATATCCCATATGTTAAAACCCATCAGATTTTAGTTCATTATTCAAAGACTTTCCCACTATGAAGCACTTTAATTTTTAAAATACTTTCGTCTAATATCCAACTGTTAGCATTTTACCTGTGTTTCATAAAGCCTAATATATGCTAATTTCACACCTGCCAAACATTCAAAAAAGAAACAAATATACAAGCTTCTAAAATATGCTGCCAATCACTAATGCAGAATTAAACAAACCCAGTTTAGTTATGCTAATATTATGTAACTATTTTAAGAATTAGTTTTAGCACTGTTGTAACATTTCTATATTTAGAATGCTGAAATACAGTTGGTTAAGAGAATAATAGTTTTGGATTTTTAAAAATGGACCCTTTCAAGGCCTAAAACTAGACCTGCACATTTTATTTTCATATATGTGACACGAGGCCCATGCTCTCTCATTGTATCTTCCAGCTCAGTTCCTGGGAGCAGGAGAAGTATTGAAATTCACAATAAATTATCCTAGAGGGATTGATCATCATCCCTTTTTGTTGCAAAAGAGCATGCAGAGAAAAAAAGATGCTCCCTTTTTGCACATTTTTTCACTCTGCCCTGAAAAGATTTATGGATTCCATAAACTACTAAAGAGCGCAACCCCCCGCCAGCAATCCGTTTTGTAAGGCATTACGCTTACTGAAGGCATTTTCGGTACATCTCTTTTGCTAAAATATACTCTTTTTAACAGTTCGCGAAAACCTTCCCCCCTTTTCCCCTCAACTGTATGCTTTGGAATAGTTAAATGATTGGTCCCAGAGTGAAACAATACTATGTCTGCTCATGAGAAGAGAATAGGAGGCAGAGTGCAAGGATAGTATGGCGTGCACATCAACACTTATAAGTACAAACTATCCTAGCAAGCTGAATTGTTGTTGTTGGGTTGTCCAGAAGAGCAGATGCAATTAGAAAAGTGCCACAGGCCTTGTTTTGGAGAGGTGATAAATTTTCAGAATTCTCTTACAGGTAACTGAGCAAACTCAGCATGAACTGGGATACTCAGTCTTGACTGTATTTATAAACACAAAACCTTTCTTTTAACCACTATAAGTGGATTAATTTCAAAATATAATTTTTTTTCTCCTAAGCTTTGGTAATAAAGTGTATTAGTCTAGTACTATTTTTAATCAATTTTTTGAAAAGGGAACTTTCTAGCATATGAAGTGGCACTGACCAGATCATGCCTAGATTTGTGAGGCAGATGTCTCTGTAGCATATCCAAGTACAGAGTTCTTCTGCTCTGAAGGTCACTTGGATACTGATTTATAACAGTCTGATAAACCCAGTGATCTTCTTCACTCCAGCCAAAGTTCCTGTAAGCAATCAAATCCAACATAAATTTTAAATGGATTAGATATGAAAATCATAAAATTTGCATTTGATTTCTTTCTCTAAGGCCTGTCCCCGCAATGGGCTCTGAGTGAGCATACTCCTGCACCTGAGTGGAGTCCTGTTAACATCAAAGGAGTTCTGCATTGATACTAGGGTCTTCCTTCATGAAACTCATTGCAGGGTCAGGGAACAGATATATAAATTGTCTTAATTACAGTAAATGGCATTTCTAAACATGGCTGTTTATCATGTCATTATAAAAGTGAACTGTTTTTTTCCTAACTTGGCTTTATAGTAAAAGAGAATAGAACTATATTGTTTTTCCTAAAGTAATTACAATAATATAATATTTTACAAGAGATGGAAAATATGGGGTAAAGAAGGAAGGAGCTCATATCTATCTAGGTTCTTTCATAGCATTCTTTAACATCGTATCTGTGCACCAATGAGATGATCTGATAGTATCCGAGTATGGCTTAAGGCCACACTTAAATTGATTTTATAAACTTCATTGGCCAAAATGGCATGACCAAGGTACAGAGACTCAGAGAGACACAGAAATGTACAACCTTTTAAAATAGGATGACATAGTAATTAAGTCTGCATTCAAGGTCAGATTATGCTTAGCCCCTGTACAGGTGCACAGAGGATACAAAAATGTTGCCCATACACAGGTCAGGTATGACTAGACTTATAGAAAAAATGGAAAAGGTGTGTGCTAGGACAAACATGACAAAATAAATCCATGCTTGTGAATTGTTCTTGGGGAAAAGAGAAAATAACAAAACCACATTTTTTTTTTGTCCTGGACTTCGTCCTAGTCCTTCTTTAATGAGTTCAGCCCCACCCCAACCTTAAGGCTATAAAGAAGAAACACAGTTACATAAAGTAAAATAAAGACAGCAGAAGGTAGTTTGCCAAAACTTTGAGGAGAGCAGTCAGCACTCCTATTTTCTCCCATGTCTCTCCCTATCTGCTGGGAAGGTGGTTCTTGTGTATCTGGAGCCATTCCTCAACAGGCTTCACCAGAACCCTGAACTACATTTCTGGCTGCCCTGAAGACCATAATTTCCAGCCGGCTGTGTTCACTTGGCATGAAAGAGCAAGACGCTGGCTAGAATCATAAAAGGACCAGCTTACCACTACAAAGAGATGGGAATTCCAGCCCTCCTTGCTTTAGGGTTGCCACCTCTGAGGTGCAAAAACCTCACAAGACATCTAGGATGATCCTGAGCCCATAAATCTGGACAGATTTCTCAGGACAGCTCTCTCAGAAAAGGGCTGATCTTGGGAAAACCTAGCCAGGAGGAAACCCTATCTTGTTCCTGGAACTCTGGCCTCATCCCCAGAAACAGTGATAGTTGTATTGATTTTCCCAAACCCTAAACTGCTTCCCTGAAGCCTCTCAGTAAGGATGTTTTTCTATTCCACAGGTATTGTTCCTGGAATAGGGTAGTGCTGACCCAAAGGGGTCCCTTCAGGCCCTAAAAGGCCATTACAGAGAGAAAGAAAATAAGATTGAGAGAGAGACAAGATACAGTGCTAACATATGTGAAAGTACTCAAGAAATGACATTGTGTAAAAGATCCAAAGTGAAATATAATTGGTTCAAAAATGTCACTTCTGGCTGTTATTTCCTCTACAATGAGTGTTGTAAAAATATTTTATTTTCATTCACTAAGTCGAGGTGGCTCAGGAAATTTCCACTGGTGAAGAAGAATACAGTTTTTTTTAAAGGGCCATACATGTTTATTACTTGATTTCCGAGGCAGTTAAGAATGCCTGAGTTCATATCTAGTCCCAGCAGGCAAAATTTAACTGAGTATGAAATGAACATATGGTGTGAAACTAGCAGACAGATTCTAATTTAAATAAAAAAAGAAAGAAGGGGAGAAAAAGAGAGGTGACACATGAAAGTAATTATGCAGATACAAAGGTGTGAATTGCCAAAAAGGTGTGTGGCTTATCCAAACTCTGGATTAATATGTGCAAAATACAGCATAAGCCTATTATGACTCAAACTCTCATCATCACTCATATAAAGTTTTCCCCCTTTTGTTGAGTAGGGGCACCAATGTGACTCAGTAGAAAACATGTGGAACATGAATGCCTTGTAGGGACTGGTTTTTTGTTCTCTGTTTGTACAGTGCCTGGCACATTGGTGTTCCGGTCCATGACTAGGGCCTCTGGATACTACAGTAATACAAATGATAAAAAAAATAAGTATTGATAGAAGTCTCAGCACACCAACTGTTTAGTCACCATTAATCTCTTTATGCCTGTATGCAATTTGTGGCTTGAGTCATACTGGAACACAATTCAAACTCTTTTGGGAGCCAGAATGGTGTTCCAGTACTAACTGGAAGTACATTCTGGCACTTTTTTTTTTTAAAAGGACTTGAACACTGATTACAGCTGAACCCAGGCAGCTGAAGGGCCCTTGATCTTAACAAGATGCTAAGCAATTTGCCTCCCACTACCCAGTCTCACAGAAATTAGACTTATAGGGATGATTGGTTACTGTTTATGGAAGTTTTGCAGATCACATGGCTGAATGTGCAGCCAGATCAGATGTCTTGCATGTTAACAGTGACTATGCACACTATTGTACTGAATGGTTTAGGAGTAAGTCTGTGATTTTTAAAGATGGTATGTACTCACTGTCACTCCAACACAAAGAACTATGACTTGATGTAAGTGCAAGGGGACCAGTTACCTCACAAATCATCTCTTTCTTCTCCTTAACAAAATTGCTATGCTCATCCAGAACATTTCAGCCCAACTTTCATCTGAGAATAAATATTAGAATGGCAGAGGAAGTGTGTGCAGTCAGAGGTCCAAAATTATGAAACAAACCTGTGCAAGACATTAGGCTGAATGAGTGCTGATCTCTTTTCAGCATAGGCTGTAAGACCCACCTATTTAAACAACCAAACTGTAACACCACTCATTACAGAAGAAATCATCCATTAGCCATATTGCTATAAGAAAACGGATTAAAGGAGACAGATGGACAGCTTGGCTTTCTCGAGATTATGTGGCATATTTTTAATATTGTGAGGTAGTCAAATATTACAGTGGTGAGAGACCTAAAAAAACCCCAAACTAGTTTAACATGGGCTTGGTACTAATTTCATTGAATCATAGAATTGTAGGACTGGAAGGAACCTTGAGAGGTCATCTAGTCCAGTCCCTTGCACTCATAGCAGAACAAGAATTATCTAGATGATCAAATCTCCAACGATGGAGATTCCACAACCTCCATAGGCAATTTATTCCAGTGCTTAAGCACCCTTAGCACACATCATGTGCTAAATCTTCTTTCTATGAGGTGGTTCTTACTCTGTGCAATTACTTCAAAAAGAGTACAATTTTTTTTGCCATGTAAGCCTTCACCACATTTCCTGGTCAATGAAGCCATGACCAACTGCCTCATTCTTAGCCTGCACACAGCTTTCCCTTTGTGCATAGGTAGTTTTTGCTAGTTAGCAATCCACTGCTGTCACACAGAGATTGCTGCTGTCTGCACAGTTGTCAGCTATGTTTGGCACTGATGGGTAATGCAGAGATGTTACTGTGTACTATTTATGGTGTTTTATGTGCTACTGATGGAATGCGGTGCTTTAAAAAAATAACAACACACAATCCCCTCTCCCCCCCTCTCCCGCACCCCCCGATTTTAAGCTCTGGTCCATGAACCACCAATGGGCCAGGGCCCTTGTTGACATCTGTAGAATGAAATATTTTGAGAATCAAGAAGTAGGAATGATGAGCCTGGAAGGGAGTGGTAGATTGAGATGATTTTCTCTTACAAAGTGATCTGCAGCATTAAAACATTTGAGAAGCACTAATCTACTGTACCTTCATTTTATTATATTCACTGACTGACTATCCATGTATACTCACTCATACTTGGGTTATTTATTGTTGCTCATCACTGCTGGATATGTAGTTGTGAGAAGGTATGACAGCTGCCCTCTTGGCCAACATACTGGGGACCAAACCAGGGATCTCCAGAGCTAAAATATAAGCTACTACAGCTTGAGCTAAAGAGCCAGGGTTCTGTAGCAAGGGGCTGTAACAATTCATATCATCTGTGGATCAGCAAAGAGGGAACTCATACCATACATTCACCACTGGGTTACAAAGACATCTTTCCTAGCCTCCTTTACAAGTATATTCCATATACACTATGTGAAGTCCAAAATAACCTCTTCCAGTGATTTGGCTTTAACAATAAAGGAAGCAATAATGTAACCAAGGTCACCTCACACCTTTCCCAAAGCTTGGCTCCTTATAGGGTTCCTCACTCAAGATTACTCAGCTTCTCCCTAAACTGACTCTCTTGAAAGAACTATGACATGACATAAGTGCAAGGAAACCAGTCGCCTCACAAATCATCTTTCTGCTCCTTAACATAATTTCTATGCTATCTAAAACATTTCAGACCAGTTTTCATCTGAGAATAGAGATTAGTCAGTCCCACCCTCCTTATTTTTGGGCAAGATAAATGAGTAACCTGCTTCACTTAGGCAGTAGAACTGACTTAATCCTTTCCCAGGAAGATCAATACCAACATAGACAGAATGGAGCATTTCAAGCAAAATCTTAGAGTCTTTTACAATAATGTTATTGTGTTATTTTTGTTCTTTTCAAAGCACTAATGATTACCACTGAATGAGAATCAATCTCTCTTTAACTAAAGTACCAATGCAAAACAAGACTAAAATCGATTATTTAAATCAAGGTATCCTGTCTGCTGATTTAAATAATGAAAATCAGTGATTGAAATGGCTTTGATTTAAAATCAGTCCACACTGCATCAGACCACACTGCTGTGGTTAGTGGAGCTATAACAAGCATTCATTGCTAGTGCCTGGGTTGCCTTGCCACTTTTGGTACATGCTTTCTGGTTTGCACCGTGCTTGTAGCTGTTGTTGCACAGTAGCTGCTCAATAGGCAATGACCCATATTATCCAATCTAGCTCTATCCATATCAATCTATGCATAGGTCTTACTCCATTGGGTCTCTGATTATCTCTCAGCACACGGACCTTTGACCTATCACTCCTCTCTGAATCAGTGGTATGGAACATGAAAGATATTTCTGGTGCCTCTGTTGGTTTTGCTTTTTCATGCATTTTACGTTCCACTTTTTTTCCTTGCACCCAGCCTTCCTCCTGTGGCAGTGAGCGAGAAGCTAGTCATCTGTGGTTTATTTTTACATTTCTCTTTATGAGGTCATCAAAACTATTCATGTATTCAGGCAACAATTGACTCAGTACAGTGACCACCATGCACGGATGTCAGAAAACTGAAATACTAAGATTTAACAAAAATCCAAAACACAGTATCATAGTTTAAGAGATAAAATGTCAGCCTTAACTTTAAGTTCTTTTGTCTCTATTGGGGTTGTTACCCTTTGTCATTGTCAAAATTATATTTTAAATATTTACATATTTTAAAAGTGATCAGAATGTATTTAACAGGCAAACATTTTTCATTTATTTCCTTTCTCAAAATCGTTGTAGTATTATGTGCTGTTAAAAGCATCTGCATGGCATTCCAGAGATATTTGGAGCGATATGCATTTGTGATTATATAAACAAAACCCCACTAAGTTAAAACTTCAAAATTAAAGTGAAAAAAAGCAACCGGGTTTGCCCTGATTTTCATTTACACTAAGATCACTTTACATAGATCTAGCAATGTAAAGGGACCTTAAGGTAAGAGAGTACCTTATGGTAAGTATCAGAGTAGCAGCAGTGTTAGTCTGTATCCGCAAAAATAAAAGGAGTACTTGTGGCATCTTAGAGACTAACAAATTTATTTGAGCATAAGCTTTTGTGAGCTACAGCTCACTTCATCGGATGCATTCAGTGGAAAATACAGTGCGGAGATTTATATACACAGAGCACATGAAACAATGGGTGTTACCATACACACTGTAACGAGAGTGATCAGGTAAGGTGAGCTATTACCAGCAGGAGAGCGGGGGATGGGGGAACAAACTTTTGCAGCGATAATCAAGGTGGGCCATTTCCAGCAGTTGACAAGAATGTCTGAGGAACAGCTGGGGAGGGAATAAACATGGGGAAATAGTTTTACTTTGGGTAATGACCCATCCACTCCTAGCCTTTATTCAAGCCTAGTTTAATGGTGTCCAGTTTGCAAATTAATTCCAATTCAGTAGTCTCTCCTTGGAGTCTGTTTTTGAAGTTTTTTTGTTGAAGAATTGACACTTTTAGGTCTGTAATCGAGTGACCAAAGAGATTGAAGTGTTCTCCGACTAGTTTTTGAATGTTGTAATTCTTGACGTCTGATTTGTGTCCATTTATTTTCTTTTACGTAGAGACTGTCCAGTTTGGCCAATGTACATGGCAGAGGGGCATTGCTAGCACACATCACATTGCTAGATGCGCAGGTGAACGAGCCTCTGATAGTGTGGCTGATGTGATTAAGCCCTATGATGGTGTCCCCTGAATAGATATCTGGACACGGTTGGCAATGGGCTTTGTTGCAAGGATAGGTTCCTGGGTTAGTGGTTCTTTTGTGTGGTGTGTGGTTGCTGGTGAGTATTTGCTTCAGGTTGGGGGGCTGTCTGTAAGCAAGGACTGGCCTGTCTCCCAAGATCTGTGAGAGTGATGGGTTGTCCTTCAGGATAGGTTGTAGATCCTTCATGATGCGTTGGCGAGGTTTTAGTTGGGTGCTGAAGATGATGGCTAGTGGAGTTCTGTTATTTTCTTTGTTGGGCCTGTCCTGTAGTAGGTGACTTCTGGGTACTCTTCTGGCTCTGTCAATCTGTTTCTTCACTTCAGCAGGTGGGTATTGTAGTTGTAAGAATGCTTGATAGAGATCTTGTTGGTGTTTGTCTCTGTCTGAGGGGTTGGAGCAAATGCGGTTGTATCGTAGAGCTTGGCTGTAGATAACAGATCGTGTGGTGTGATCTGGATGAAAGCTGAAGGCATGTAGGTAGGCATAGCGGTCAGTAGGTTTCCGGTATAGGGTGGTGGTTATGTGACCATGTGCCAGCAATGCCCATCTGCCATGTACATTGGCCAAACTGGACAGTCTCTACATAAAAGAAAATAAATGGACACAAATCAGACGTCAAGAATTACAACATTCAAAAACCAGTCGGAGAACATTTCAATCTCTTTGGTCACTCGATTACAGACCTAGAAGTGTCAATTCTTCAACAAAAAAACTTCAAAACCAGACTCCAACGAGAGACTGCTGAATTGGAATTAATTTGCAAACTGGATACAATTAACTTAGCCTTGGTCTACACTAGGAGTTGAGGTCGAATTTAACAGCATTAAATCGATTTAACCCTGCACCCGTCCACACAACGAAACCCTATATTTTTACTTAAAGGGCTCTTAAAATTGATTTCCTTACTCCACCCCCGACAAGTGGATTAGCGCTGAAATCAGACTTGCCGGGTCGAATATGGGGTAGTGTGGACGCAATTAGACGGTATTGGCCTCCGGGAGCTATGCCAGAGTGCTCCATTGTGACCGCTCTGGACAGCACTCTCAACTCAGATGCACTGGCCAGGTAGACAGGAAAAGGCCCGCGAACTTTTGAATTTCAATTTCCTGTTTGGCCAGCGTGGCAAGCTGCAGTGCAGAGCTCATCAGCAGAATTGAACATGCAGAGCTCATCAGCAGCGGTGACCATGATGGAGTCCCAGAATCGCAAAAGAGCTCCAGCATGGACCGAACGGGAGGTACAGGATCTGATCGCTGTATGGGGAGAGGAATCCGTGCTCTCAGAACTCAGTTCCAGTTTTTGAAATGCCAAAACATTTGTCAAAATCTCCCAGGGCATGAAGGACAGAGGCCATAACAGGGACCCAAAGCAGTGCCATGTGAAACTTAAGGAGCAAGCCTACCAGAAAACCAGAGAGACAAACGGCCGCTCTGGGTCAAAACCCCTGACATGCCGCTATTATGATGAGCTGCATGCCATTTTAGGGGGTTCAGCCACCACTACCCCAGCTGTGTTGTTTAACTCCTTAAATGGAGATGGAGGCAACAGGGAAGCAGGTTTTGGGGACGAGGAAGATGATGCTGATGAAGTTGTAGATAGCTCACAGCAAGGAAGCGGAAAAACCAGTTTTCCTGAAAGCCAGGAACTGTTTCTCACCCTGGACCTGGAGCCAGTACCCCCCGAACCCACCCAAGGCTGCCTCCTGGACTCGCCAGGCGGAGAAGGGACCTCTGGGGAGCGTACCTTTTAAAATAGTATATATGGTTTAAAAGCAAGCATGTTTAATGATTAATTTGCCCTGGCATTTGCGGCTCTCCTGGATGTACTCCCAAAGCCTTTGCAAAAGGTTTCTGGGGAGGGCAGCCTTATTCCGTCCACCATGGTAGGACACTGTCAAGGTTCCTTCCCCACTCTGAACTCTAGGGTATAGATGTGGGGACCTGCATGAAAAACCCCCTAAGCTTATTTTTACCAGCTTAGGTTAAAACTTCCCCAAAGTACAAACTATTTTACCTTTTGTCCCTGGACCTTATTGCTGCCACCACCAAGCGTCTAACAATATAACAGGGAAAGAGCTCACTTGGAAATATCTTCCCCCACCCAGAATGCCCCCAAGCCCTACACCCTCTTTCCTGGGGAAGACTTCATAAAAATCCTCACCAATTTGCATAGGTGAACACAGACCCAAACCCTTGGATCTTGGATATTAATCTTTACAGGTTAATAAGGAAAAGACAACACAGACAGAGAGAAACCTTTGTTTCCCCCCACCCCAGCTTTGAAAGTATCTTGTCTCCTCATTGGTCATTTTGGTAAGGTGCCAGCGAGGTTGTCTTAGCTTCTTAACCCTATACAGGTGAAAGGGTTTTTCCTTTGGCCAGGAGGGATTTAAAGGTGTTTACCCTTCCCTTTATATTTATGACAGACACTTTACCACTCCAAGCTGGTAGCACGTACTTGGGAATCATTGTAGAAAAAAGTATTGCAGTGTATGTTTGCTGGCGTTCAAACAACATCCGTTCTTTATCTCTCTGTGTCATCCTCAGGAGAGTGATATCATTCATGGTCACCTGGTTGAAATAGGGTGCTTTTCTTAAGGGGACATTCAGAGGTGCCCGTTCCTGCTGCACTGTTTGCCTGTGGCTCAACAGAAATGTTCGCCACTGTTAGCCATGGGGAGGGGTGAGGGGCTAGCCACGTGGTGGGGGGAGGCAAAATGTGACCTTGGAACGAAAGCAGATGTGCTTTGTATGTAATGTTAACAGCAAGGTTTACCGTGAAAGAGTGTACCCATTGTTCTATAAAATGTGTCTTTTTAAATACCACTGTCCCTTTTTTTTTCTCCACCAGCTGCATGTGTTTCAAGGATCACAGTATCTTCTTCTTCCCAGAGGCTAGCAAAGATTAGAAGGCAAAAAAAAATGTAGTCTCAATGAAATGTTCTCTGATGTCATGCTGTCCTCCCACACTGACAGAGCACAGACGAATGCGTGGAGGCAGACAATGTCAGAATGCAGGAAAGCACAACATGAATGCAAGGAGAGGTGGGGGGCTGAAGAGAGGGCTGAAGCTGAAAGGCGGCGGCAGCGTGATGAGAGGAGGCAGGATTCAATGCTGACGCTGCTGGAGGATCAAACTAATGTGCTCCAGCATATGGTTGAGCTGCAGGAAAGGCAACTGGAGCACAGACCGCCGCTACAGCCCCTGTGTAACCAACTACCCTCCTCCCCAAGTTCCATAGCCTCCTCAGCCAGATGCCCAAGTACGCGGTGAGGGGGCCTTTGGCCACCCAGCCACTCCACCCCAGAGGATTGCCCAAGCAACAGAAGGCTGGCATTCAATAAGTTTTAAAGTTTTAAACTTTTAAAGTGCTGTGTGGCCTTGTCCTTCCCTCCTCCTTCCCGGTGCTTCTCTCCTCTACCACCCCTCCCTTGGCAGTTATCCCCCTATTTGTGTGATGAATTACTAAAGAATGCATGAATGTGAAGCAACAATGACTTTATTGCCTCTGCAAGCCGTGATCGAAGGGAGGAGGGGAGGGTGGTTAGCTTACAGGGAAGTAGAGTGAACCAAGGGGTTGGGGGTTTCATCAAGGAGAAACAAACAGAACTTTCACACCGTAGCCTGGCCAGTCATGAAACTGGTTTTCAAAGCTTCTCGGATGTGCACCGCGCCCGCCTGTGCTCTTCTAACTGCCCTGGTGTCTGGCTGCGTGTAACCAGCGGCCAGGCGATTTGCCTCAACCTCCCACCCCGCCATAAACGTCTCCCCCTTACTCTCACAGATATTGTGGAGCACACAGCAAGCAGTAATAATAGTGGGAATATTGGTTTTGCTGAGGTCTAACAGAGTCAGTAAACTGCACCAGCGCACTTTTAAACGTCCAAATGCATATTCTACCATCATTCTGCACTTGCTCAGCCTGTAGTTGAACAGCTCCTGACTACTGTCCAGGCTGCCTGTGTATGGCTTCATGAGCCATGGCATTAAGCGGTAGGCTGGGTCCCCAAAGATAACTATTAGCATCTCAACATCCCCATTGGTTATTTTCTGGTCTGGGAAGAAAGTCCCTTTCTGCAGCTTTTGAAACAGACCAGAGTTCCTGAAGATGTGAGCGTCATGTACCTTTCCCAGCCATCCCACACTGATGTTGGTGAAACATCCCTTGTGATCCACCAGTGCTTGCAGCACCATTGAAAAGTACCCCTTGCAGTTTATGTACTCGCTGGCTTGGTGCTACGGTGCCAAGATAGGGATATGGATTCTGTCTATGGCCCCACCACAGTTAGGGAATCCTATTGCAGCAAAGCCATCCACTATGACCTACATGTTTCCCAGGGTCACTACCCTTGATATCAGCAGATCTTTGATTGTGTTGGCTACTTGCATCACAGCAGCCCCCACAGTAGATTTACCCACTCCAAATTGATTCCTGATTGCCGGGTAGCTGTCTGGCATTGCAAGCTTCCACAGGGCTATTGCCACTCGCTTGTGAACTGCGACGGCTGCTCTCATCTTGGTATTCATGTGCTTCAGGGCAGGGGAAAGCAAATCACAAAAGTTCTATGAAAGTGCCCTTACACTTGCAAAAGTTTTGCAGCCACGGGGAATCGTCCCAGACCTGCCACACTATGCAGTCCCACCCTCTGTGCTTGTTTCCCGGGCCCAGAATTGGCGTTCCACCACATGAACCTGCCCCATTAGTACCATGATGCCCGCGTTGCCAGGGTCCGTGCTTTGAGAGAAGTCTGTATCCATGTCCTCATCACTCTCGTCACCGTGCTGACGTCGCCTACTCGCCCGGTTTCACTTTGCCAGGTTCTGGTGCTGCATATATTGCTGGATAATGCACGTGGTGTTTAATGTGCTCCTAATTGCCAAAGTGATCTGAGCGTGCTCCATGCTTGCTGTGGTATGGCGTCTGCACAGAAAAAAGGCGCGGAACGATTGTCTGCCATTGCTCTGACGGAGGGAGTGGCGACTGACGAGATGGCTTACAGAGTTGGTTTACAGGGAATTAAAGTCAACAAAGGGGGTGGCTTTACATCAAGGAGAAACAAAAACAACTATCACACAGAATGGCCCCCTCAAGGTTTGAACTGAAAACCCTGGGTTTAGCAGGCCAATGCTCAACCCACTAAGCTATCCCTCCCTCTGGTATTTCAGGCAGGAATGAATCTCTATTAAAGTTTGCAAGGTGCCCCTGACAGACCTCACCAAAATGATTGCTGGCTGTTGATTTCAAGGAGGGGGGAGCAAATGAATACAAAACAAATCTGGTCTATTTCTTGTTTTGATCCACTCCATGTATCTTTTAAATCTTTGGCTGGCAGCAGATGGTGCAGTAGGACTGCAAGCCATCCACATCTCCTGGCTACTCGGCAAAAGATGGTGCAATAGGACTGCTAGCCATCCTCATCTCCTGCCTGCTCACCATAAGATGATACAATAGGACTGCCTGCAGGACTAAAGAGAATGACCTGGTCAAGTCACTCCTAATTTAGTCCCTGCACCCATGTCTGCCCAGGCGCTCCTGACCGACCTTACCGAGGCGCCATGAGCACCTCGGACATGATGAGGATGGTTTTCAGGCCTATTGCACCCTCTGCTGCCACAAGGCAATGGGTTGCTGCTGCTGTGTAGCAATGCAGTACCGCATCTGCCAGCACCCAGGAGACATACGGTGACAGTGAGCTGAGCAGGTTCCATGCTTGCCGTGGTATGGCGTCTGCACAAGTAACTCAGGAAAAAAGGCGCAAAACGATTGTCTGCCGTTGCTTTCACGAAGGGAGGAAGGGGGCCTGACGACATGTACCCAGAACCTCCTGTGACAATGTTTTTTGCCCCATCAGGCATTGGGATCTCAACCCAGAATCCCAATGGGCAGCGGAGACTGCGGGAAATGTGGGATAGCTACCCACAGTGCAACACGCCGGAAGTCGATGCTAGCCTCGGTACTGTGGAAGCACTCCGCCGAGTTAATGCACTTAATGCACTTAGAGCATTTTCTGTGGGGACACACACACTCGAATATATAAAACCGATTTCTAAAAAACCAACTTCTATAAATTCGACCTAATTTCGTAGTGTAGACATACTCTTAGGCTTGAATAAAGACTGGGAGTGGATGGGTCATTACACAAAGTAAAACTATTTCCCCATGTTTACTCCCTCCCCCGCTGTTCCTCAGACATTCTTGTCAACCGCTGGAAATGGCCCACCTTGATTATCGCTGCAAAAGGTTGTTTCCCCCCCCCCCCAACCCCCGCTCTCCTGCTGGTAAGAGCTCACCTTACCTGATCACTCTCTTTACAGTATGTATGGTAACACCCATTGTTTCATGTTCTCTGTGTATATAAATCTCCGCACTGTATTTTCCACTGAATGCATCCGATGAAGTGAGCTGTAGCTCACGAAAGCTTATGCTCAAATAAATTTGTTAGTCTCTAAGGTGCCACAAGTCCTCCTTTTCTTTTTATGGTAAGTACCGTACTCTCATTTTAACAAGGGAAGCTTAATTTACTATTCATTGGAATGAGGAAAGGACAACATATATGCAGATCTGTTGTCCCCTTGCTTATCAGAACTGTAAAGTGACTCTTGAAGGCAGAATGGAGCACCCCTTGAAAATACAAATACAAATGAAAGGATGGTTCTTTTTTGCCTTGCACCTTGTGCAGCAATTAACACTTCTGACAAGTAAATACAAAACTGGTATAAAACCACCACTATTAAGGTAAGTGAGATTTCTGCTTGGTAGCATTTTATATCCACTGTTTTGAAGATATATTGACTACATAAGGTGCAAGGCAACCAGGAATTAAGAGGAAAATATTTTGTACGTAGTGTTACTTATTACTTAAGTGTCATATGGAGAAGCATTAATAAGAATAAAGATAATATTCCAAATAGAATTTTTAAAAATAGCATGTAATGTGACAGATGGCTGTTTAGTTTTCTTACACTCCATTAGAGATTAAAAACAACATTTTCATAACAGAAAAAAAGAAAAAAATAATCTGTTATGACAACTTTGATATATTTGCATTCAAAGATCACCCACACTAAATTAAGACTAATGCTTCCCTAACTGAGGAAGTGCCAAGAGTTATAAGGAGTTTTTGAATCAAAATACTAGAAAGTAATACATCTTGCTTCACATAAAGTGCATTTAATGCCATAAAATTCTAACACATATATTGTGTGACAGTATTAATTAGGTGCAAATTTAGTGTCAACATTAAAATGTAATTCAGATACACATGAAATGACAGTATAATGTATAAATGTCCATCTCAAAACAAGTGTTCCATGAACAGATATCACTGACCTCAAGTCCATTTTTGCCCCCTCATTGAATTTAATGGATTTATATTTCAATACATCTTTCAAACAACCCATGATTATGCAGATTGCTCCCTTCCCACCAGTACTTGAAAGATAAAACTAAAAGCTAAACAGTATGTTTACTACTAATTATGTATATACAATATTAGTATGATGCCCTCAACTGTGGCCAGTCGAGCTGGTGCAACAGTCCTCAGTAGACTAAGCATGTTTGATAAGGATGATTCATATTATGTTTAATGTTATGCAAGAACTTAAAACAAACACCAGAAATTCTAATGCACTGAAAACCATTGATTTGATTACTCCACTGTTTTCTAGAAGAAATCCCGAAAAGCAGAAACTCAGTCTGCAACACAGAGAAGTTTGTGTGTTCAGGATATACTCATCTGAATGATAAAAACAAAATTAAGCAATTTTTAGCCAGTCAGGAATGTCAGTGTAGTTTCGGCAAAACAGACAAATAGGCTTCTATGACCCAAGATGCTAAAATATATCCATATTAGATTAGGCTTCCTGATAAATTCCATTTTTTATCGTCTCTACCAATGAACACCCAAATGTGCTACCTATAACCATTAAAATAAACCCAACAAAAAGCATGGTACTGTTTAATACAATAGCTTTCCTTACCATGGAAACAACTTCATTGTACAAGCAGCCCTTGAGGAGCCAATCACTGAAGTAAGGGAAGATCATTATTTCTGACTAATGTAACTGAGCGGCCACTATCTTCAGAATCTTCATAAAGACCCTGATGATGGCAGAGATTCTGAAAGGGAGCACTCAATATTGAAAGTGCCAACTACAATATAAAGAAATCTCATTAGATCGATGCTTTGTGATGTTAATGTATACATTTTGTAGGTAGAGGGCCACAGAGTAGTCTCTTGGATCTAGAGATGGAATTATAGCTGTGATAATTACCATTCTGAACATGAGTTTTGAAGAAAACATTCAGCATTTTGAGATCCAAGGTGGGCCTCCATCCACCCTTTTTGCGGGGAACCAGAAAGTACCTGGAATAGAACCCCTTCCCTCTGCGTTGGGCAGGAACTGTGTCTATGGTTCTTATGTGGAGAAAGGAGAGGACTTCTTGTCTCAATAGATGTTCACAACATGGGTCCCTGAAAAGGAATAGGGAAGAGGGGTTGGGTGGAGGAATAAAAGTGTAATGGGTGGAATAGCCTGATGATATAACCTCCAATACTCATCTGTTGGAAGTAAACTGCACCCATGAGGTTTAGAAATGAGAGCGAACATCCATAAAGGTTCAGCTTTAGATCCTGAAGGTGAACAGTTTTTGACCATGAACCAATACATCAAAATTGTCTAAGCATCAATTAGGAAAGATGACTAGTAGTAGTAGAAGTAGTGGATGGTTCACTCTTCTGGAGCCTAGGTCTCTTCTTAGACGCTTCTGAAGACCTACGCTAGACAAGGAATTGGACTGGGATCTCTCAGCCATCTCTGACCATCTGAATCTTTTTATTTGCAGGTGTGTAGATACTAACGGACCAGAGCGTTGTTCTTGAATTCTCGACAGTGTTCAAAATTCATCCAAGGACTCACTGAAAAGCTTGAGCCTCTCAGAAGGAAGGCTCTCAGTGTGTTCTGGAGCTCCCTCAGGAATCCCAAGGATTGGGGCCAAGAGGCACTATGCATGACAATCACTGTAGAAACAGAGCAAGCTACTCTGTTCGCTGCATCAAAGTCCTCACTAGTAAATGGCCCTCCATGATAATTGCCTGAAATTGCTTCCAAAAAGTCTGAGAAGGATACAGTCAACAAAAGACTTATATTTGTTGTAGTTTGTGCAATTATACTTGGCCATAAAAACTTGGTAGTTGCTGATCCTAAATTGCAATGTCATAGAAGAGTACCACTTGCAACCAAAGAGATCCATGTGGTTTTCATCCTTATCATATAGGATTGCTTTTATTGTGTTGCCTGCCATGCTCATTCACAGCATCAATGAACAAAAATTGTTGGGTGAACAAAAATTCAGAGCCCTTAGTTGGAACATAATACTTTTTGTCTGCTCTTCTATATGTTGAAGGTGGTCGGGGTCTGCCAGATTGTTTTGGAAGGTTCAAATAGATTCTCATTCAGACAAGGTTACCTGACCAGATGTTGCAGTGTGAAGAATGTCCAAAAGTTTATGTTAAGTCTTGCAACCCTCCTCTAAGAGAATCTGGAGCTAGTCATCCTCTTCATCAGCTCCTGGAACTGTTTAAAAGAATACACATAAGCGGGCTGAGGGAGTATCACTGCTTCATCAGATGATGAGGAGGAAGATATGCTAGTTTGTGGTGTCATGTTCTCATCAGTCCTTGCTCTCGTTCCTCAAAAGACTCCTTGTGAAATGGAAGTAGGTTGGCAGGAACAGGGGATTGCTGACTGCTGTCTGTGGCACTCCCCCTGGGCATAACTGGGTGCTCTAGAAAATTGTTGCTGATAGGCAGCCCATGCCTTGAAGCATTTCTTTCCGAAAAAAATGTCAAGAGAGGCAGCTTTGGGTTGGTAATCGAGCAAGCCTCATACTGAAATCTGAGAGTCAGAAGAAGGTGTCACAGATATAGAATTTTCCTGCAATATCGTTGGGAGATCCTAATATAGTAAGTTTATGTATCACTGTGGGCCAGGGATTGTATGTAATTCCATGCGGGAGGGTGATCACAGCCCTCCAGGAACTAAGAACGTTAGGGGGTGATTAGGCAGATTCACTCAGGTTGTAACACCTCTCGAGTGGTTTCGCCATCTGGAGAGGCTCACATATACTGGTTCAAACTGGATTCTCTGGAGACCACAAAAAGAAAGCTCTCTTGGATAAATAGCCAGTCTTTAAATTGACTCAGGGCTTTCTTTTTGATACAGCAAATGGATAGAACCTTATGTCCCAAGGGAGGGCCCCCACCCGTAGTCCTTCCAACCTTACCCTGACACCTGACAGATCCAGAGACTGGAGTTGGGGTGACCTTTGATAAGCTTTTTAGCATGAGTGTAGGTCTTTAATTCTTTTGAATATGTTTTCTCTGTAATGCTTTCACCTTAAGAATAAACATGCTTACTTATAAAGGACTGTGTGGTAACTTATTACAGGGGACATTTATGCTCTTTATAGCCCCTGAAGAGAGAGCAAAGCACAGACGCTGGTCTGTTTAGGTGGTCTGGCTTGCTGGAAATGATAGTATAGGCAGGGAATGGAGCAGCCTGGAAAAACCCATCAGGAAGAAGAGAGAGGTGACAGTTGGCAGCTGGAAGCCTAAAAGTAGGTGCCTTTTCTGGACCACAGAAGAGAAAAAATACTTGTGCAGTTGCCCTGAACTGTGTAAGTAAGAAGATAAGAATGGCCATATTGGGTCAGACCAATGGTCCATTTAGCCCAGTATTCTGTCTTCCGACAGTGGCCCTTGCCAGATGCTTCAGAGAGAATGAACACAACCGGGCAATTATTGCATCCCAGTAGCTGGCAGTCAGAGGCTTGTATACTCTTCATGGACAGGGGTTGTGATGAGGGAAGTTGTCTGTCTCTTTTCATGAGTACCAGAGAGCTAGATGGTACCAAAGAAAGATGTGGTATTGGTTATGTACAAGGTTCTCATACAGAATGATTCAGTGCCCATTAGTTGAAGGTACTCAGGTTCATCTGAGATAAACAAGTCTCCGGAGAATCTAAACTCCTGTGGTGCTCGGTGGATCTGAGCTGAAACCTAGCGAGGCTCTGTGGTGGTAGGCAGTGGCACTGAGGATGACCTTTGCTTCTATGGTACGGATCTATCACCTTGTAATGCAGATTGAATACCTGTGGTAACATGGGAGGAGGACCCACAGTCAGTGCCACTTTGAAGCAGAGTTCTTGGGATCACTAATATCTTGATAGTTTCAGGGAGGTAATGAAGCTGACTTTGGTACTAAGGAATACTGGGTACCATGTGGCTCAGAAAATCTGGGCCTTAGCTGAAGAATCCTCAGTTCAAGGGAACCTGGTGGGATGTGAGGTCTCCAGAACAGTAGGTCTTTGTGGTGACCTAGGCTTCTTGACACCAACTTTTCTTTGAGGAGACCTGGAACTCTTCTCCAAAGTCTTGGTGTTGTACACTGTGGTTATGTCCTGCAAAAATATAGCAGGTGAGCAGACTGAGGAGGTTGATAGCATACTGTGCTCACTGGAGGAGAGCTGTACAGGGGTGGTTGTGGGGGTATCTGGACCCATATTGGAGGCAGGTTGAAGGGAGAGCTCCATCATGAGAAGCCTAATCTTAATCTCCCTATTTTTTCTAGACCCAGTCTTAAACCCCAATCAGATTTTATGCTCATGGGACATGAGTGTCCCCTAAGCAGTGGATACAGTGAGAGTGATAGTCACTAACTGGAATAGAATCCCAGCAAGTGAGGCCATGTTTAAGTCTCAGGCATTTAGGCATATCCTGAGGATAAAATCTCCCAAAGGGGGAAGCTCCCTTGGGGAAGGAGGGAAAGATCTGACAAAAATCTCCACAAACAAAACTAAAAGTTACTGAAAACTAAAGATAACAAAGCCTAACAATAAATGAAGACTAAAGCTATCCTTAAAAGGATAATCGAGCTAGAAGAAGGTAATACAATACCCTCCTTTCAGGCAGAGGCGATTGAGAAGGAACTGAGGGCATTTTGTCCAACGTTCATAGGGCATGAGGATAGCTAGGGCACATGTATGGACCAACAGGCTCCGCTACCAAAAGTCTCTCTGATCAAAGACCATGCACACCTGAAGTGGAAGACCCAAAGGTACATTACTTGAAGAAGATTGTTCTCATTCACCCGGTGGATGAAGACCAGTGACTAAAAGTTGCTTTTCTTCCTCCCTAGCTTTCATGTAACAAGAGAATTTTCTAGTGTACCATTAAATTAAAAATGGCTGTGTGGAAACAGTGGCAAAGGTCCCTAGTTATGACTATAGCATGGTTGCAATAGTATATTAAAGAAGAACACTAGAGCGAGACAAAACCGTTGTTTATAAACCTTCAAAATAACTCTTTGTTCTTGATCTTTTTGTTTCACTTTTTCTCAGACACTGTTTTTCATCACATGAATGTTTGAGGCTACTTTGGGTGTGAATATCCATATTCATACACAAATTTGAGTGTCTGCATAAGAATACCACAGGAAGTGACCTCCCCTGCTTATAATACTCTAGCCATTATGTCTGGGAGTAGAAACAGTACCATCTGAAGTTAGTGACCAATAGTTCATGTTGTAGTTGAGGTAAATACTTTGCAAAACTAGAGGCTATAAGAATTTCTATTACAGTGTTTGCAAATTATCTGCAATTCTGCAAATATATTTGTAATTATTCAGAGTAAAAAGGGCTACATTAATCAGAAAGTTGTTTGCTACAATTAGTTTGCCCAGCTCTAATAGACACAAAGTGTTCCCACCATGATAGCTGGTAATTGTGTTTGGTAGCTTATTGCTAGGGTTCAAATTGTTGTCATATGATGGAGATAAAGGAAGCTTTTTGTACCTTCCCAGAGGTACCTGTTCACATTTTCCTGCATTTGTAGGCTACTATAATTGACTAATTTGACGATTTATAGTGCTAAAGCTGACAATTTTGCATGGGATGCAAGAGGAGAAAAAAACCCCAAGGATTCATCTTCATTCTTGGTAAAGAAAGATTTTAAGACCTGCCAATTTTATTTATTTTAAATAAAATCACTCTCAGATTCTATCGTTAGAAGGGAACATTATGATCATCTAGTCTGACCATCTACATAGCTGGCCATAGAACCACACCCAATAATATCTCCATCAATCTCATAACTCTAAATATATCTTTCAGAAAAATATCCAGTCTTGATTTCAATATTTCAAGTGACAAGAATCCACCATGTCTCTAGGCAAATTGTTCCAATGACAAGTTACTCTCACCGATGAATCTCCACCTTCATGAGGAGAGAGATGGAGTTCTTTAGGTCTCCAAAAAGGGATCTGGAGGACCTTCCTGATCCACTTATGATTTTCAAATGCCAGTTCCACAGCTCCATGCCAAGGTTCACCAGTTTCTCATAGGCAAACATTCAGAGAAAGTGTGATTCAGCCTCTGGGGATTCATACTTTTCCCTTCATATACACTAGGGGTGTTGCACATATCCAGGCAGAATATCCTGGAACATATAGTTTTAGTTTAGCTTCTGTAAATATCCAACATATCATCTAAAATGTGAGAGTCTGAGTACACTACAAATAATATTTAAACAGATACCACACCTCTCCAGATGCCAAGAGATGTCAGACTTTCACCACGGTGAAAACATGGCCCAAATTATAAATGTGGCACTTGCTTTCATACATATCTTTCCTCCACAGAAATGTCTATAACCATTATTTGGTTTCAGAACTGAAACATGGCAATTGTCCTATACATAATAACTCCTCTCAGGCAGCTGCTTCCTCTGAAGCAGATTTACCAAGAGTTAATCCCTAGCTTTGTATCTTCTAAAGAATATAAACAACTCATAAGGGAAGTTACCCTTTTCAACTCATAATCCCCAGATATCCTTTACAATAGCCACAACAATGTAAACTGCATGCGCTGTTGAATCTGCACAGACAGACAGACAGACTGCAATACCACTGAATGAGATGTCAACTTCCCCAGCATGTCAACCATATGATTGCTGATTGTTGTACCAGACACATGTAACTAATGTGCTCATACAGAGGGGCTAGATTTCCTTGATATACTGTGATATTTTATTCATCTGAAAGGACACTACACAGTATGCACATTTTGAATATACAAATAAGTAGTTTAATACTCAATTCCTCTTTCAATTATTTAGATAATTTAGACATTTGCCTGTATCCTTAGAAGTTGAGGTTTAAAAGGTGTTTACAGATTCAGCAGTCTGATTGTGGCATATTTCAGGATTTTCTATAACAAAATAGATGTCCCAGCAGCAGTAAAGAGGGGGATTTAATTGAATAAAACTCCATAATCCATCATCTCAAATTAAAAATGCTACCTACCAATAGTAGCCTCAATTTCACAATTCGCTGTTTCCTCAACTATGCAGTTTGGTAGTTTTCATTATCTGTAATATTTACTTATTTTTTCATTTCTTAAATAAGAAACAAAACACTCATTTATTCAAACTCTAACAAGACAAGGAATAACAGCCACCTCACCATCTGAGCCTGACTTTTACCTCTTATAAATCTCTTTCATCCATCCACTGACAGGGAGATTTTACTCTTTCCTTGGAGTTATAAGATCTAAATATAAGATGGTTTCAGAGTAACAGCCGTGTTAGTCTGTATTCGCAAAAAGAAAAGGAGTACTTGTGGCACCTTAGAGACTAACCAATTTATTTGAGCATAAGCTTTCATGAGCTACAGCTCACTTCATCGGATGCATACTGTGGAAAGTGTAGAAGATCTTTTTATACACACAAAGCATGAAAAAATACCTCCCCTGACCCCACTTTCCTGCTGGTAACAGCTTATCTAAAGTGATCACTCTCCTTACAATCTGTATGATAATCAAGGTGGGCCATTTCCAGCACAAATCCAGGTTTTCTCATTCCCCACCCCACACACAAACCCACTCTCCTGCTAGTAATAGCTTATCTAAAGTGACCACTCTCCTTACAATGTGTATGATAATCAAGGTGGGCCATTTCCAGCACAAATCCAGGGTTTAACAAGAATGTCTAAGGGGAGGGGGCGGGGTAAGAAAAAACAAAGGGAAATAGGCTACCTTGCATAATGACTTAGCCACTCCCAGTCTCTATTTAAGCCTAAATTAATAGTATCCAATTTGCAAATGAATTCCAATTCAGCAGTTTCTCGCTGGAGTCTGGATTTGAAGTTTTTTTGTTGTAATATCACAACTTTCATGTCTGTAATCGCGTGACCAGAGAGATTGAAGTGTTCTCCGACTGGTTTATGAATGTTATCATTCTTGACATCTGATTTGTGTCAATTTATTCTTTTACGTAGAGACTGTCCAGTTTGACCAATGTACATGGCAGAGGGGCATTGCTGGCACATGATGGCATATATCACATTGGTGGATGTGCAGGTGAACGAGCCTCTGATAGTGTGGCTGATGTTATTAGGCCCTGTGATGGTGTCCCCTGAATAGATATGTGGGCACAGTTGGAAACGGGCTTTGTTGCAAGGATAGGTTCCCGGGTTAGTGGTTCTGTTGTGTGGTATGTGGTTGCTGGTGAGTATTTGCTTCAAGTTGGGAGGCTGTCTGTAGGCAAGGATTTGTGAGAGTGTTGGGTCATCCTTCAGGATAGGTTGTAGATCCTTAATAATGCGTTGGAGGGGTTTTAGTTGGGGGCTGAAGGTGATGGCTAGTGGCGTTCCGTTATTTTCTTTGTTAGGCCTGTCCTAACAATTTGTTGGAGCAAATGCAGTTGTATCGCAGAGCTTGGCTGTAGACGATGGATCATGTGGTGTGGTCAGGGTGAAAGCTGGAGGCATGTAGGTAGGAATAGCAGTCAGTAGGTACCCACATCAGTAGGTATAGGGTGGTGTTTATGTGACCATCGTTTATTAGCACTGTAGTGTCCAGGAAGTGGATCTCTTGTTTGGACTGGACCAGGCTGAGGTTGATGGTGGGATGGAAATTGTTGAAATCATGGTGGAATTCCTCAAGGGCTTCTTTTCCATGGGTCCAGATGATGAAGATGTCATCAATATAGCGCAAGTAGAGTAGGGGCATTAGGGGACGAGAGCTGAGGAAGCGTTGTTCTAAGTCAGCTATAAAAATGTTGGCATACTGTGGGGCCATGCGGATACCCATAGCAGTGCCGCTGATCTGAAGGTATACATTGACCTCAAATGTAAAATAGTTATGGGTAAGGACAAAGTCACAAAGTTCAGCCACCAGGTTAGCCATGACATTATCAGGGATAGTGTTCTTGACGGCTTGTAATCCATCTTTGTGTGGAATGTTGGTGTAGAGGGCTTCTACATCCATAGTGGCCAGGATGGTGTTATCAGGAAGATCACCGATGGATTGTAGTTTCCTCAGGAAGTCAATGGTGTCTCGAAGGTAGCTGGGAGTGCTGGTAGCGTAGGGCCTGAGGAGGGAGTCTACATAGCCAGACAATCCTGCTGTCAGGGTGCCAATGCCTGAGATGATGGGGTTCACCTGCACATCCACCAATGTGATATATGCCATCATGTGCCAGCAATGCCCCGCTGCCATGTACATTGGTCAAACTGGACAGTCTCTACGTAAAAGAATAAATGGACACAAATCAGATGTCAAGAATGATAACATTCATAAACCAGTCGGAGAACATTTCCATCTCTCTGGTCACGCGATTACAGACATGAAAGTTGTGATATTACAACAAAAAAACTTCAAATCCAGACTCCAGCGAGAAACTGTTGAATTGGAATTCATTTGCAAATTGGATACAATTAACTTAGGCTTGAATAGAGACTGGGAGTGGCTAAGTCATTATGCAAGGTAACCTATTTCCCCTTGTTTTTTCCTACCCCGCCCCCCCCCCCCGACGTTCTTGTTAAACCCTGGATTTGTGCTGGAAATGGCCCAACTTGATTATCATACACATTGTAAGGAGAGTGGTCACTTTAGATAAGCTATTACCAGCAGGAGAGTGGGGTGGAGGGAGGTATTTTTTCATGCTTTGTGTGTATAAAAGGATCTTCTACACTTTCCACAGTATGCATCCGATGAAGTGAGCTGTAGCTCACGAAAGCTCATGCTCAAATAAATTGGTTAGTCTCTAAGATGCCACAAGTCCTCCTGTTCTTTTTGTAAATATAAGATGCACACACACACACTTGTATGAAAAAAGGGGGAACACACATAATTCTGAACTATGTTTGGAACAGCTATCTCCATTTTAAGACTCCATAATTCTATTTCAGGGTTCTCAAAGTCAGATGAGAGTAAACTGAGGGCTTCTCTACACATCAGACCGTGGCAAGCTGGGGTGTGGGTGAACACTAGCCTGCCAAGCTCTGTTTACGTGCACCCTGCTGAAACAGGACTAGCTCAAAGCACTCTAATGAACTGTTCATGTGCATCAGCAGGGTGCGCGTGAGCAGTTAGAGTATGGCACGCTAGTGTAGGGTAGATTCACACACCAGCTTGCCACAGTCTAATTGTTCATGTAGACAAACCCTTTACAAAGTACTCTATAGTTATCAGAATTTTGAAACAAAATTATAGCCCTGTAATTAAACATTTGGTCTCTACTATCCCTAAAATAAAATAATATTTCTAAAAAAAGTTATACAGTACTAATGTTGCCAATTCTCGCCATATTTGTTGTTACTATTTTTACCACTGTAACCTGTACAAGTTTTAGACATGGACCAGGACTCCACTGTGCTAGGTGCTCTACCAGAACAAAACAAAAAACAAACAGTCTTAAAGCCCTATCTCTTGGGGGCAGCTGATTCTCATTTTTTAATGGTCCCTTTAAAATAGCTCCAAACTAGTTTTTATAATATGTCTTCATGGTAATCTATTGCTGCAATGATCTGCACTTCATGAAAAGATTAGGACTCTGCTGTGCACGTGTGTTTATATTTTAGATTTCCCTAAGGAAGGAAGTGCAAATGTTTTTTCCTAATGTGAAGTAATTACCATACAAAAATAAATGTTCAAAGAAATTTCTATCCCTTTAATGACGAAGTCAGTGAAGATAACATTTGCTATACGTCATACTGTTGGTTCATTAATCCATAAAGAATTTTGCTTATTATTTCAGTAAGTTCTTTTGAAAAGAGTTGCAATTCTCTCTACTGTGCAAATAATTATTGACTATTTAATCCCATAGAACTGGATAATGAGTCAACTATGTATTGTACTCAACAAAAGAAATAATTCTCCTGCTAAAAGGAACTACAGTCTCTGGAGATAACAGAACACAGAACAGTTTGTCATCCTGCCCTCAAAAAATGAATCAAAACAGATTTTATTACCTGGATATTATGTTTAACTGTTGATCAATCTCTTGAAGTTTAGACCAATATTCATCTGCAAATTTATGGAATTCATTAAGGACTGAAGACTTCAGATCGGGGTATGGGCATTCCAAGGCCAGTAACTGTGAAGGAACTTCATGAAAAAGGCCAGTTTTCTCTTCAAAAGAGTATATTAGTACCTGAAAGAAAAAAATCAGTTATCAGTGGTCTAATACATTTTTTATGTTGTGGAGTAACTCAATTAATTTGGAAATGTGACCATTCTCTTACTTTATTCTTACAGTCTTCAAGTTCTTGTTCCAAAGCCAATTTTTCTTGATTAAGTAATTCCAAAATTGTTTTCTGTTGTTCCTTCACAAAGTCTACCTAGTTTTATGAAATATTAACAGTTAAGACTGATATTTTTCATATCAAAACTGTCATTTAGAAGCAAAGCCTAATTTTCTTCTACCATACACCAGTTTTACACAAGTGTAACTTCCACAGAATTAATCCAGATTTATACTGATGTAAGTGTGAGGATAATCAGATGCACGGAGGTTGATCATGGCCTTAAAAATTAATAGCTACAATATTTTCAGATAGTATATGCATCTTAAGGTTACATTTCACACTTCTTTTAAAAGGCTTTGAAACTTTTGCTTCCCTCCCTCAAAAAAATAATAAGCAAAAGAAAATATTATAAAATTCAAAACAGCAACAAACTGTAGAAGTGAAGTTACCAACCTGCTCTAACACCTTGACTGGAATGAACTCATATTCCATGCAGGATTTCTGTGAAGGGTAGCACTGCATTTCAGACAGCCTGCATTTCAAATCCTCTCTCAGTTGCCAGACGGGATCTACCGTATTTGTTTGATATATAACCAGTTCCTTTGATAATTTATGTGCTATAGACAGTTAAACATAAAGCTTTCTCAAAAAAAAAAAAGACAAATATTTGCTAAATTGTTCTGTAATTTATCTGTAATGGTCAATACATTTGTTTTTAAAAACCCACTTAAATTAATCAAGAAATCAAGTGAAAATTCTTACCAAAGTCTGACATATCCAAAAGAAGTTCACATTCAAGGCTCCCTTCATCAAGGAAAGTTTGTATTTCTGTTTCCACATTATGTCTGAAATGTATAATTGGAACATATGCATAAACTTTAATTTCTTACTCATATAAACAAAGATAGAAAACAACCACTGCCCTACACACAATTCATGTGATAACTGAATAGGGGGAAGACTCTGTATAGAAGGCAACTAGGTGAGCTGGGGCAGAGACGAGGCAAGTCAGCAGAATACAAGATACATATCAGGCTCTCTGGCACCATGCCTATTCCAAAGAAAAGACCGCCTTCCTTTGGATTCCCCTCTGTCATGGCAATCCCTGGAGGCAGCCCCATCCAGAGGGGTCCCTGATACTGCAACTCCACTGGGGCTGCACTGTTTCTGAGTGACAGAAGCAAGGCTTGGGGACACAGAATTGGAGAGTAGGCATGATATCTCCATACAGATGGCATGGGACCTCCCACTGATTCTCTATGATCCACAGTAAGACCCTCTACTAGTCATTCAGCGACCTTGCTAGGCAAAAATGAAAGTATTCTACAACAGCAGTAGGATACTTTAACTTTAGGCTGCTCTACAAGAGAAGAATAGAATAAGTCTCCTTTGCATTCAACATGTGCAGGGAAGGGGTTGGGAAGACAACTTGAACTACACTCTCCTACAAGAGATTTCCAGGATTAAAAACTGATCTGAGGTTGGTTATGGAAGTTACCATCCCTTGGAGACGAGTGATGGTACTGATCAGTGGAGTGTGGTGATGAATGCAGACCCTGAAAGCATTAAGGGTTCATTTCTACTTGAGTTTTGTATCCAAAGTGCTTGCAGAATCAGGCATAATGTCATCTAAACACTTTGGGGGGAAATAAAACCTAGCAGGCAGTCAAATATATATTTTCAAGGAAAAACCAGATGGTATTTCCATATTTTACCTCAACAAAACGAAGAAATAGCTTCTGAAGTACATTAGCAGTGCAGTGGCAGCAAGAAACTTATTTACCATTATTAATTAGGGCCAAATCATGCCTTCAGACATAAGTAACGACCATACCACTCTTTTTGAAATAAGTGAGAGTTGCATATCATATCTGAGAACAGAATGTGACCATTTATAAAGAATTAAACATTAGAGGCTCTGGGGTGGGCCAATAGTCCAGTAGGTTCTAGGCTGCTCACATATTGATTGATAGCCAAATATTTGGCTGTGAGCAGTGGTGAGCTGGAGCCAGTTCGCACCGGTTCGCGCAAACCGGTTGTTAAATTTTGAAGCCGGTTTTGAACCGGTTGTTAAAGGGGTTCGACAAACTCCGGCCCACGGGCCACATGCAACCCGCGGGACTGTCCTGTCCGTCCCGCCTGAGCTCTCGGCTGGGGAGGCTCCCCTGAGAATTTCTACTCACCCGGTGGCCTGCAGTCCTTCGGCGGCAGGTCCTTCAGTCACTCCAGGTCTTCGGCGGCACGTCATTCACTCGCTCCGGGTCTTCGGTGGCAGGCCCTTCAGTGCCGCCGAAGACCCGGAGCGATTGAAGGAACCAGTTCTTCAGCTTCTGGCAGCTCATCACTGGCTGTGAGTATGAGACTGAGACAGAACACCCCACCCTCCCCCTCTTTACCTATCTTCTTCTTATCTGTAAACTCAGTTTAGATGTGGGTAGTTACAATCTCCCACTCTTTTCAAATACTCTGCATCTACTGCTGTTCGATTACTTTATCTTTTTCTTTCAAACAAGCAGTCTATACCAACATTTTTGCTATCAAAGCATTTCTTTTATAATCTCTAAGATTCCCCAGTTCTTACCTGTTCTCACTCAATCGTTTATGCTCTTGCCACCAGATCTGGTGGTGCTGTTTCAGCAGCATTTGTTCTTTGTTAGTTTTTGAAGCTTGTTCTACTTTTTTAACCTATGTAAAAAAGGAAAAAGAAAAAATTCTTACTAGTATTCAAATTAGTTTGATATATTTACAAAATGGCTTCCCCAAATAAACTTTTAATACTAGGTTGTATGAACTTGTGTGCCTCTGCAAGCACATCTTTGTGAGGAATGGAGCTGACTGAAAATTTCAAACAAATTTTTCTTATAAAAAATGACCTTGGAAATTTTCATGAAGACTTTACTTTAGTTTTCCCATTTTTGGATGAAAATTAAATAAAGGAAAAGCAAAAAAAAGGTCAGTTCTTTTTAAAAAATATCCCCCCCCCCACCTTTCAATCTTTCTGCTCCCCCTCCCCTTATTCAGTGGCAAAATGGAAAAAGGGAAGGGGCAGCAAAAGAGAGAGAGAGAGAGAGAGAGAAAGAAGGGAAGTTGACACCTCCACCCCATGTAAAATAATTTTTTTAGCTGAAAATGTTCAAAGAATTTTGATGAATGAAAAATCATTTCTATTGGAAATATATAGAACAAAAAAGTGAAAATTTCCAAATTTTTCACAAAAAATTATTTCTACTTTTCAACCAACTCTAGTGAGAAACAACATTTTGATCTAAATTGAGAAATTGCTCCTATCTCCTAGGCGCTTGTTTTCTTCCTCCTCCTCAGTGCACACAACTGGACCAGTGATACAAGCAATCCATATAAGGGAGGAAGGAGGAGATGTATAACTCTTCTGTCCCTGCGAGGGTGGATAAGGCAAGTGATAATTTAGCCCTTTGCTAACTAGCATAACTTTTTATCCATCCAGTGATAAAGTAAAAACCCTATTTTAAAACTAATATTTTTCACTTTAAAAACTAGCAAATATTTAAGTCCTTCAAACATAGCCGAGTTCAAAATATCTTTGAGCAGAGTCACTTTTAGTTTTCTACAAGTTACCTTCACCTCATATAATGCCAGATTGTTGAGCTTTTTCTTACATTATGAGCACTTATGTAATCTTATTGAAGTGAATGGGGCTGTGACGTTGCACTCCATATGTTTATGGAAATATGCTTATGAGGGTGAATATAATGTAACTGAACTATGCTTTACGCAAAAGGTCTCTTGTAAGGTATCATTACAAAGCTTATAATCTACTGAGGATGTTCATCCTATTTGTATGAATGTATCATTCTTGTATCTGAAGCTAGAAATATGAAATATTACTCTGAAGTCACATTGTAATTATGCAAAGTGTAGGCCATTAATGGTGGTTTAGAATCTTGATGGCTCCCATTGACCAGGACAATTGTTTGTTAATGGCTCTGTTTACTTGTAAGCCTTCCTGTATATGCGGGTGCCAGCCAGTGAGTAATGAAGTCTCGCAGGACATGTGAACATGTCACATGATACTGGAATCCATCTTAAACCTGGTGCTTTTCCATTTAGAAGGAAGGGTGGGAACCCAGAAAAAGACAAAGGATTCCCGCCTTGTGCCAAAGATAAAAAAGGGGGTGGAAGAGAACAAAGGGAGCTGCAGTCATGGAAAAAAACCTAGTTACCACCTGAGCTGGAACTAACAAGAATTGTACTGGGGAAAGGAATGGGCCCAGACTAGGAAGGAGTCTAGTCTGTGAAAGAAGCTTATTGGAACCTCTCTGAGGGTGAGATTTACCGGTATTCAGTTTCTTAATGTATTAGGCTTAGACTTGCATGTTTTGTTTTATTTTGCTTGGTAACTTACTTTGTTCTGTCTGTTACTACTTGAAACCACTTACATTCTACTTTTATATTTAATAAAATCACTTTTGCTTATTAACAAACCCAGAGTAAGTGATTAATGCCTGGGGGAGCAAACAGCTGTGCATATATCTCTATATAGAGAGCGGACAATTTATGAGTTTACCCTGTATAAGCTTTATACAGAGTAAAACGGATGTATTTGGGGTTTGGATCCCATTGGGAGCTGGATGTCTGGATGCTGAAGATAGGTAACCTGCTGAGTGGTTTTCAGTTAAAGCCTGCAGCTTTGGGGGTGTGGTTCAGACCTGGGTCTGTGTTGCAGACTGGGGTGTCTGGCTCAACAAGGCAAGGTTCTGAAGATCCAAGCCATCAGGGAAAATGGGCTCAGAGGTAATTCCAGCACAACAGATGACAGTCTCAAGGGGGTCTCTGTGACCGAACCCGTCAGAGGGGCTACTTATGTGTGATTAATAACATCACCAAGGGCTTCACAATCTGTCCCAAAAGAAGGCTTACAATGAAAACTGCCCTAATTTAATACACATAAGGCTTGTCTAAACAGTGCTTTTGTCTGCACCTGAGGGGTGTACATTTTAGTCCATACTAGCATGCTAGTATTGCACGCTAACTGACCTGTGTCGACCCTACTGGCAGGCACCAAAAGTTCCCTAGTGCACATTAATGGACTCACATTTCAAACAGTTAACATGTACTAGGGAACTTTTAGTATGTGCCAGCAGAATCTGCATAGACCAGTTAGTGTGCAATGTGCTAGTATGGACTAAAATTTACATCCTTCTAATGCAAACTAAAGCAACACACAGACCAGGGGTCTCAAAATCTTGGCCCGTGGGCCATCTGGAGCCCAGAACCTCCCCACTGCGGCCTGTGGAGGAGAGACGCATGCAGACACACTGCCAGCAATGTTGGCTGCAGGCAACGCCCCCTGCAGCTCCCATTGGCTGGAGGAGATGGACAGAGATACCATCACTAGTCGCAGGGCAGAGTCAGCGATGGAGGCAGTGTCACTTTTTTCCACAATGAATATAAACAAATCAAAATACCGAACACAACTATCTGATGCACACCTTGCTGCAATCCTGAAGGTTTCAACTGCTCAGTCACAGAGGCCAAACATCAACAAACTGACAGAACTGAAGCGTTGCCAGGTGTCTGGCAAACACTAAACACTCTCTGACAGGAGAAGAATTGTATAAAGTTGTATAACTGTTTTATTATTTCTAAGAAATTTGAAATAAAAAAATACAATTTAAACGTTTTCTTTTCTGAACACCATCTTCAGTGACATTATTGGCCCACTGGGAGGATTTGAGGACTGGCACTGGCCCTAAGATAAACTGAGTTTGAGACCCCTGACATAGACAAACCCTAATATAAACAATGATATAAAGGAGTGATATCTTCATCATCCTCAGGATAATATAAAAGATGAAGTACAATACAACATACTTTAAGTACATAAAAATCATGGAAATGTAGGGTGAGAAGGGACCACATGAGGTCATCTAGTCCAGCCCCCTGCACTGAGGCAGGACCAAGTATACATAGCTGAGGGGCTCTAAACTGGGGGTCATGACCTCTCAGGGGTCACGAGGTTATTATGTGGGGGTTGCAAGCTGTCAGCCTCCACCACCAAGACCCGCTTTGCCTAAAGCATTTAGAATAGCGTTAAATTTGAAAAATGTGTTTTTAATATATGGGGGGGGGTGTCGCACTCAGAGGCTTGCTGTGTGAAAGGGGTCACCAATAAAAAAGTTTGAGAGCCACTGATACAGATATCCCTAACAGATGTTTGTCTAATCTGTTCTTATAAACCATTAATAACAGGGATTCTAAAACCTCCCTAGATAACCTGTTCCAGTGCTGAACCATTCTAATAATTAGGAAGTTTTTCTTAATGTCTAACCTAAGCCTCCCTTGCTGCAAACTAAGCAGAATACTTCTTGTCCTATCCTTTATTGCCATGGAGAACAATTGAGCATGATCCTTTTTATAACAGTGCTTAACGTATTTGAAGACTTATCAGGTTCCCCCCTAAGCCTTCTCTTCTCTAGACTAAACATGTCCAATTCTTTCAACCTTTCCTCTTAGGTCAGGTTTTCTAAACCTTTCGTCATTTTTGTTCCTCTCCTCTGGACTCTCCAATTTTTCCAAATCTTTGTTGATGTGTGGCACCCAAAACTGGACACAGTATTCCAGATGAGGCCTTCCCATTGCCAAACAGAATGGAACAGTTACCTTCCATGTCTTACATATGATTCCTATTAATACATCCCAGAATGATATGTCTTTTTTTGTAACTACATCTCATTGTTGGTTCGTATTCAGTTTGTGATCCACTATAATTAAGGCTACAACTCTGTCATAGAAGTTATGGATTCCATGATTTTATAAAGACCTCTGTGACTTGTACAAAATTCCAATAAATTCAGCCCTGGACAGTGGGGCTCCAGGCTTCATTCTGTGATTTATTGTTCATTACGCATGTCCTGTCTGTGACTTTTAATAAAAATGCCTGTGCCAAAATTGTAGCCTTAACTATAATCTCTAGATCCTTTTCTGCAGTGCTACCACCTAGCCAGTTATTCCCCATTTTGTATTTAAGTAGTAGTTTGCACTTGTCTATTGTATTTCATGTTGTTGATTTTAGACCAATTCTCCAATTTATCAAGGTCTTTTTGAATTCTGATCCTGTTCTCCAAAGTGCACCATATTCCTCCCAGGTTGGTATCATCCGCAGACTTTATAAACACATCTTCCACTCCATTATCCAAGACATTAATGAAAATATTGTCTCGTACCAAACCAAGAACAGACTTCTGTGAGACCCTACTTCATATGTCCTCCAATTTGACAGTGAGCATCCCATGGACTTTGGACGACCATAGGATTACTCATATTTCTAAAGTGCTTTGCTGGGTTGGGCCACAATTAGTTTATTTAATATGCTATTTAGTACAATCTGAACAACATAAGCAAATATTCAGTGTCGAGATATGTGCTCAGACTAAGTATGTGGTGTGTTCTGTGTTGGTCAGGAAAGTGTAAGGCTGTAATTAGAGTTTTGTATTATAGTGTTGGCATGAATTGGGGGTTCTGTGTGTACCACTTCTGAATTGTGGATTATTTTATGAAATTACTGTGTTATGGAAAGCCTATATGTATGTGGATCCACCATGAGTTAGTAGGATTGTGCCGTGTCTCCTCCAGGTCAGAAACAATGGTGTGAGATCACCACTCAATGAGAATTTATTCAAAGTAAAACACCTTGGGACAATGGGTTTGCTTTAGCTGGAAGACGACACTTCTTCTTCTTGTCTGAAGGGAGCAGGGTTTGAGAGTAAAGGAAAACTACCAGGAGGAGAAAAAAGAAGCAGGTGACTCAGCAGGAATCTATAAAGTAACTCAGGGGGCTGGGGGAAATGGGGAGAGAACCATTTTGCACCAGATTAAGATATGAGAGGTTCCAGCAGGAGCAGGGTAGCCAACTCATAAGAATGGCCATATTGGGTCAGACCAAAGTTCCATCTAGCCCAATACCCTGGCTTCTGACAGTGGCCAATGTCAAGTGCCCCACAGGGAATTAACAGAACAGGTAATCATCCAGTGATCCATTCCCTGTCACCCATTTTCAGCTCCTGGCAAACAGAGGCTAGGGATACTCAATGGAGGATCCTGCCTGATGGAACACAGATGATCTCTCAAGGACTCCCAAGGTAAGGGTAAGCTAGTGATGGACAATATGTTAAGGATGTTTTTTTGTTTTCTATGATCTGTACTCTCCTGTGCTTTACATGATTAAATATAAAAGAGTATAAAGGTGTTAGACTGGGCAACGTGTGTTAATGTCTTCACAAGTACTGTGCACCCTTGAGAGTTAAACTGTAAATGAAAGCTTCACACTTCTGGGGTGGAGCTCCGGGAGATAGGGGTGTTTAAGTACTGAGGAGTCTGAAGCAGGACTGACCTTACCGTGAGGCGAACTGAGGCGGCTGCCTCAGGTGCCAGACTGTGGGGGGGCGCCACTAGGACCCAGAGTGTAGAAAATTGTGTCTGCTGGTGGTGCATATGTATTCTCTCTGCTCTAGATGCACAGAAATGATGGAGTGCTGTGCTGGAGGAAGGAGGGCACAAGAGACATAACAGGCAGGCAGGAGAAAAGGTGAGAGGGAATAACAGAAAGCAGGAGGAGCTGCAGGGTCAGAGAGGAGGAGGAGGAGCCTCTTATGTACCTCTCTAGCACCCCCAGGAGCCTGGACTGATTAACACCAGCTTCTCAGGGAGCTTCCTATTTCCTGCTGCTTCCCTGAACCCACTTGAGGAGAACAGGCAGTCAACTGAAGTAGTAGGAGTCAGTTAGGTCCTTAAGAAGCTGATATCTTCCCTCACTCAGGTCCTGCTACCAGCCTGCTTATTTGTCCCCTTCAACTGAGTGTTAAGAGCCACTATAGCTGGCACAGAACAGTAGTCATGAGTGAAAGAAGAAAACACCCCTCTGGGGAAGCATTCAGAAAAAGAAAGAAAGCAAAGGAAGCTTTTCTATCTAAGTTGGAAGGAGCTCTCCTGAGATACATAGACACAAATGTTCACGATGAGCCTTCTGGCCCCAGTGAGGATATGAGTGGTGAAGAGATGCCTGATCTTCCAGTTAGTCAGAGTTCAGGCAGCTACAGCAGCATCCAGATCTCCATCTCAAATGGATGTATCCATGCACATTCCTGAACAAAAGTGTAGATCAGAAAAAAGTGTGGTGGAGGCGCAAGAAACAGCTGCTGCTGAGTTTAGTTCCTTAAGTCTAGATGATCCAGGACTGTGGACCCACTTGAGCAGTAGCCTGAGGGACCTCCTTGTACTACAGGGGCCACAGTAAGTGAAAAACTTCAAGTTCCCCAAAGACAATGAAAATAGAAGTTTCCATCCAACACATTACTGGAGTGAAATCCCCAATGGTGACAAAGTGGAGAGGCCATGGCTTATGTACTCAAAAACCAGAATGCTGCATACTGTTTTTGTTGCAAACTCTTCCAGTCTAATGTTCCAGCCACATTGGGTTCTACAGGAACAAAGGACTGGAAAAATCTGGCTAGAAATCTGCAATGCCGTGAGAAGACAGCAAACCACCAGAGAGCATTCCACAGGTGGAAAGACCTTGAGATGAGACTAAGGTTAAAGGCCCCCATAGATGATCAGCATCAAGAGAAGATTGCATCAGTCTCTCTTTACTGGCAAAATGTTCTGAAAAGGCTCATTGCCATTGTGAGAATGCTTGCTATTCAAAACCTAGCACTGCATGGCACTTCAGATCAGCTGTATGTGCCAAACAATGGAAACTTCCTTAAAATTGTGGAGCTGATGGCTGAGTTTGATGCTATACTCCAGGAGCATCTAAGAAGAGTCACCACCCAAGAAATGTACACACACCACTACCTTGGAAAAACAATTCAAAATGAGATCATACAGTTACTGGCAACAAAAGTCAAACAGAAGATTGTGGCAGATCAGAAGTCAGCAAGATATTACTCTGTTATTCTGGACTGCACACCTGACATCAGCCATACGGAACAAATGACTTTAATGGTGTGTTTTGTAACAACAGAAACTAGTGAAAATGTCCCTGCAATGGTGACTGTCAGAGAGCATTTTCTAGAATTTATTGACATTGATGATATTACAGGAGCTGGTATGACAAATGTGCTTCTTAAAAAGCTGAAAGATACGGGAATTGCGATAGCTGACATGAGAGGTCAGGGCTAAGATAATGGTGCCAACATGAGAAGAAAGAACAGAGGAGTACAGACATGGATCCGAGAGTTAAACCCTCAAGCTTTTTTTGTCCCATGAAGTTCTCATTGAACTTGGTGGTCAGTGATGCAGCATCAGCTTCTAGTAAGGCTGCTGAATTTTTTCATGTAATTCAAAGCATCTATGTATTTTTCTCTCCATCAATTCATCAATGGCAAATTTAGAAGCAACATCTGCGAACATCCTCTCTGACACTGAGACCACTGAGTGCCACAAGATGGGAAAGTCGAGTGGAGGCGATAAAGCCTATCAAACGCCAAATTGGGAAGATAGATGATGCCATAGTTGCCATTATGGAGGATAATGCTAAGATAGGAACTGTTCGTGGGAGAACAGTGGCAAAGGGAAATGGAATCACCAGAAACATACATAACTTCAAATTTCTGTGTGGCTTAGTGTTGTGGCATGACATACTGTTTGAAATAAATGTTGTAAGCAAGAGACTCCAGAGTGTTGACCTTGATATATCTGGAGCAATGGAACAAATGGACAAAGCAAAGTCATACCTACAGTCTTACCGGTCAGATGAGGGATTTCAAAACATTCTGAAGAGTGCACAGAAGTTGGCAGAGGAACTTCACATTGAAGCTATTTTCCCACCCATTCAAGAACACAAGAGTCACTGAAGAAGAAGACATTTTGATTACGAGATAATCCCATAAGAGACCCCAAACAACAGTTCAAAGTTGAATTCTTTAACCAGGTGCTAGATTGTGCAATACAGTCAGTTGAAGAACATTTCATGCAGCTCAAGGAACACAGCAGTATATTTGGGATGTTGTATGATATTCCAAAACTCCTCACTATACCGGAAGAAGACCTACACCAGCAATGTAGGGCACTAGAGACAGTGTTGACACATGATGACATGCACAATATAGATGCAAGTGATTTAGGTGATGATCTGAAAGCCCTTTCAAAATACATTTCAGCAGGATAAACTCCAAAGGCTGTTCTGGTATATATGTGCACAAATAAAATGACCTCCCTCTTTCCAAATGCTTTTGTAGCTCTGCGCATACTTCTAACACTTCCTGTAACAGTTGCCCGTGGAGAACGCAGCTTCTCCAACCTGAAGTTAATAAAAACACATCTACGCTCCACAATGACACAGGAGAGGCTGGTCGGCCTTGCAACCATCACAATGCCAGTGTTTACTATGCAGACAAGAAAAGTTACATTTGCTGTTCAGGAGTTTGAAAGTTAAGTGTTACTTAAAATTTTTGAAAGCATTTTAAGTTGTTAGTTCTCCTTTATTGGGGTAGGTAGCAGAGCAATACCATGAGAGGAGAAGAACAGGAAGAAGGCAGAATTGAGACTTTTCAAAGTTTTGGCCAAAGCAAGGGGGCATGGGGGCGTCATTTGAGCTCCCTGCCTCAGGTGCCAAAATGTTGTGGGCAGGCCCTGGTCTGAAGGGTGAGTGCTGCACCCAGAGGGTCAGGCAGCTAAACAGTAAGACACGCGGGGAGGAGGAGGGGGGGCCAAATAGAAGGTCTGTACCTTGAGAGTGTGCCTATGGACCTTGAGATTGGGGCTTGAAACACCCTAGAGCTTGGATTCCCCTCACAGCAGTCCTAATGGGTGGCCAGGAAGGAGAACTCTCTAGGATCTCTGACAAAGGTGAAGTAAATAAACATGGTGTGTTTTCCATCATCTGTTGGAGGAAGAAGGAAGCTCATTGTGAAGGTGCAGAGCCTGTCGCTGTCAAAAGAAATGTGCTCAGTGGGGATTAGGATATAGTAAGAAGTGTCCCAGAATTTGGCGTTTCCTTGCTTTTAATGATTTGTCCTGGGGAGTGGATGTCAAATTTAACCAACATTCATCCCTTTTAAATAATTTTTTTGTGTATGGAGTTTTCTTGAGGGGCGGGGGGGAGGACTGAATACAGCAAGAGTAGGGAGGTTTGGGATGGAATGGGAGACAAAATTTCCCTCAGCTTCTCTGTGTTGTGGGATATGGAGGAAAAGGAGACAGCAGAGTACAGAGGACCAGGAGAAGCAAATTATAGTGGAAAGGGGGCCTCAGTGTGTCTGTTATTACCCTCTTTAACTCCAGCACAACAGTGCCCACATTCTTGGGACAGGGTCAGCTTGTCAAACAACATATCTGTTCCACTGTTCCAGCCATGGCTGCTCAAAGCAAAGGGCCCTTTGTCAAAATCAGACAACTTTGACAGTCTGATGAGCTACCATCACTGGAGCTTCTATCTCCTTTCCTCTGGGAGCCTCAACCACTTCTCCTCTGACAGACCTAAAGAGGGGAAAAAAGAGACCCCCCTATCAAGTAAGGAAAAGGTACAATGAGCTGAGAGCCAGGAGACCACAAGTTAAACATTCATAGCCCTTAACAAAAATAGCAACATATGGGAACACCTTTTTGAAATTGTGCAGGTTTCAATGTACAGTTTTACTGCCTACTTGGCTGGAAGAGACTTGTGAAAAATGAAATACCAAAAGACATAAGACTAAAATTTAGTTTTAAAGCTTGAATGAGCTCAGCAGAATTCTATCCTACCAGCTCATGAAGAAATAATATCTGACAACTCTTTTGATAAATTATAGCTGTACCATTAAAGGAAACTATACTATAAAGGAGACAAGTATTCCTGCTCTCATTCAATGTCACCTCGTTGGCTCACAACTTCTTTTTGCAAGATTCGTTTCTTTGTCCTGAGGTCCAACACACAGTATCATGAATATCGAAAAACCTGTCAATACTGCATATATTCTGATTAAGGTTTAATAAATAACATCAACAAAAGAGAACTAAAATGCATAAAGCAAAAATAGAACATACCACATAAAAACCTAAGGTTACTTTCCTAAGGGTATGTCTACACTACGAAATTAGGTCGAATTTATAGAAGTTGGTTTTTTAGAAATCGTTTTTGTATATTCGAGTGTGTGTCTCCCCACAGAAAATGCTCTAAGTGCATTAACTCGGTGGAGTGCTTCCACAGTACCGAGGCTAGTGTCAACTTCCGGAGCGTTGCACTGTGGGTAGCTATCCCACAGTTCCCGCAGACTCCGCCGCCCATTGGAATTCTGGGTTGAGATCCCAATGCCTAATGGGGCAAAAACATTGTCGCAGATGGTTCTGGGTACATGTCATCAGGCCCTCTCTCCCTCCCTCCGTGAAAGAAACGCAGACAATCATTTCGCACCCATTTTCCTGGGTTACCTGTGCAGATGCCATACCACGGCAAGCCTGGAGCCCACTCAGCTCACTGTCACCGTACATCTCCTGGGTGCTGGCACATGCGGTATTGCATTGCTACACAGCAGCGACTCATTGCCTTGTGGCATAAGACAGTACAATAGGCCTGATAACCATCATCATCATGTCCTAGGTGCTCTTGGCTGCCTCGGTGAGGTCAGTCAGGAGCACCTGGGCAGACATGGGCGCAGGGACATAAATAGGAGTGACTCAAGCAGGTAATTCTCTTTAGTCCTGCCGGCGGTCATATTGTACCATCTTCTGGCAAGCAGTCAAGAGCAATGAGGATGGCTAGCAGTCCTACTGCACCGTCTGCTGCCAGCCTAAGATGTAAAAGATAGATGGAGGGGATCAAAACAAGAATTAGACCAGATTTGTTTTGTATTTATTTGCTCCCCCCTCCCTCCCTCCTTCCCTCCCTCCGTGAAATCAACGGCTGACAATCGTTTCGGTGAGGTCTGTCAGGGGCATCTTGAAAACTTTAATGGAGATTCAGTCCTGCCTGGAATACCAGAGGGAGGGATAGCTCAGTGGGTTGAGCATTGGCCTGCTAAACCCAGGGCTTTCAGTTCAAACCTTGAGGGGGACATTCTGTGTGACAGTTGTTTTTGTTTCTCCTTGATGTAAAGCCACCCCCTTTGTTGATTTTAATTCCCTGTAAGCCAATCCTGTAAGCCATCTTGTCAGTCGCCCCTCCCTCCGTCAGAGCAATGGCAGACAATCGTTCCACATCTTTTTTCTGTGCAGATGCCATACCACAGCAAGCATGGAGCCCGCTCAGATCACTTTGGCAATTAGGAGCACATCAAACACCAAGAGTATTATCCAGCAGTATATGCAGCACCAGAACCCGGCAAAGCGAAACCGGGCGAGTAAGCGACGTCAGCGTGGTGACGAGAGTGGTGAGGACATGGACACAGACTTCTCTCAAAGCACGGGCCCTGGCAATGTGGGCATCATGGTGCTAATGGGGCAGGTTCATGTGGTGGAACGCCAATTCTTGGCCCAGGAAACAAGCACAGAGTGGTGGGACCACACAGTGTTGCAGATCTGGGACGATTCCCCGTGGCTGCAAAACTTTCGCATGTGTAAGGAACTTTGTGATTTGCTTTCCCTTGCCCTGAAGCACATGAATACCAAGATGAGAGCAGCCCTCGCAGTTCACAAGCGAGTGGCAATAGCCCTGTGGAAGCCTGCAATGCCAGACAGCTACCAGTCAGTCGGGAATCAATTTGGAGTGGGCAAATCTACTGTGGGGGCTGCTGTGATGCAAGTAGCCAACACAATCAAAGATCTGCTGATATCAAGGATAGTGACCCTGGGAAACGTGTAGGTCATAGTGGATAGCTTTGCTGCAATGGGATTCCCTAACTGTGGTGGGGCCATAGACGGAAGCCATATCCCTATCTTGGCACCGGAGCACCAAGTCGTTGAGTACATAAACTGCAAGGGGTACTTTTCAATGGTGCTGCAAGCACTGGTGGATCACAAGGGACGTTTCACCAACATCAACGTGGGATGGGCGGGAAAGGTACATGACACTCACATCTTCAGGAACTCTGGTCGGTTTCAAAAGCTGCAGGAAGGGACTTTATTCCCAGACCAGAAAATAACCGTTGGGGATGTTGAAATCGCTATAGTTACCCTGGGGATCCAGCCTACCCCTGAATGCCATGGCTCATGAAGCCGTACACAGGCAGCCTGGACAGTAGTCGGGAGCTGTTCAACAACTGGCTGAGCAAGTGCAGAATGGTGGTAGAATGTGCATTTGGACATTTAAAAGCGCACTGGCGCAGTTTACTGACTCGCTTAGACCTCAGCAAAACCAATACTCCCATTGTTATTTTGCTTGCTGTGCGCTCCACAATATCTGTGAGAGTAAGGGGGAGACATTTATGGCGGGGTGGGAGGTTGAGGCAAATCGCCTGGCTGCAGGTTACATGCAGCCAGACACCACGGCAGTTAGAAGAGCACAGGAAGACGCGGTGCACATCAGAGAAGCTTTGAAAACCAGTTTCATGACTGGCCAGGCTACGGTGTGAAAGTTCTGTTTGTTTCTCCTTGATGAAACCCCCCGCCCTTTGGTTCACTCTACTTCCCTATAAGCTAACCACCCTCCTTTCCCCCCTTTGATCACGGCTTTCAGAGGCAATAAAATCTTTGCTGCTTCACATTCATGCATTCTTTAGTAATTCATCACACAAATAGGGGGATAACTGCCAAGGTAGCCCGGGTGGGGTGGTGGAGGAGGGAAGGACAAGGCTACACTGCACTTTAAAACTTAAAAACTTTAAAACTTATTGAATGCCAGCCTTCTGTTGCTTGGGCAATCCTCTGGGGTAGAGTGGCTGAGAGGCCAGAGGCCCCCCACCGCGTTCTTGGGCGTCTGGCTGAGGAGGCTATGGAACTTGGGGAGGAGGGCAGTTGGTTACACAGGAGCTGTAGCGGCGGTCTGTGCTCCAGCTGCCTTTCCTGCAGCTCAACCATATGCTGGAGCATATTAGTTTGATCCTCCAGGAGCCTCAGCATTGAATCCTGCCTCCTGTCATCACGCTGCCGCCAACTATCATCTTCAGCCCGCCACCTCTCCTCGTGTTCATGTTGTGCTTTCCTGCACTCTGACATTGTCTGCCTCCACGCATTTGTCTGTTCTCTGTCAGTGTGGGAGGACAGCATGACATCAGAGAACATTTCACTGAGACTGCGCTTTTTTCGCCTTCTAATCTTTGCTAGCCTTTGGGAAGGAGAAGATCCTGTGATCCTTGAAACACATGCAGCTGGTGGAGGAAAAAAAGGGACAGTGGTATTTAAAAAAGACACATTTTATAGAACAATGGGTATACTCTTTCACAGTAAACCTTGCGGTTAACATTACATACATAGTACATGTGCTTTCATTACAAGGTGGCATTTTGCCACGTGGCTAATCCCTCCCGCCTCCCACTACTGCGTGGCTAACAGCGGGGAACATTTCTGTTGAGCCACAGGCAAACAGCCCAGCAGGAACGGGCACCTCTGAATGTCCCCTTAAGAAAAGCACCCTATTTCAACCAGGTGACCAGGAATGATATCACTCTCCTGAGGATAACACAGAGAGATAAAGAACGGATGTTGTTTGAACGCCAGCAAACATACACTGCAATGCTTTGTTCTGCAATGATTCCCGACTACGTGCTAGTGGCCTGGCATGGTAAAGTGTCCTACCATGGTGGACGGAATAAGGCTGTCCTCCCCAGAAACCTTTTGCAAAGGCTTTTGGAGTACATCCAGGAGAGCTTTATGGAGATGTCCCTGGAGGATTTCTGCTCCATCCCCAGACACGGTAACAGACTTTTCCAGTAGCTGTACTGGCCGCGAATGCCAGGGCAAATTAATCATTAAACATGCTTGCTTTGAAACCCTGTATACTATTTAAAAAAGTACACTCACCAGAGGTCCCTTCTCTGCCTGGTGGGTCCAGGAGGCAAACTTGGGTGGGTTTGGGGGGTACTGGCTCCAGGTCCAGGGTGAAAAACAGTTCCTGGCTGTCGGGAAAACCGCTTTCTCCGCTGGCTTGCTGTGAGCTATCTTCCTTGTCCCCAAAACCTGCTTCCGTATCTTCCATTGAAGGAGCCAAAGCACAGGGTTGGGGTAGTGGTGGCTGAACCCCCTAAAATGGCATGCAGCTCATCATAGAAGCGGCATGTTAGGGTTTTGACCCAGAGCGGCCGTTTGCCTCTCAGGTTTTCTGGTAGGCTTGCCTCAGCTCCTTAAGTTTCACGCACCACTGCTTCGGCTCCCTGTTATGGCCTCTGTCCTTCATGCCCTGGGAGTTTTTGACAAAGGTTTTGGCATTTCGAAAACTGGAACTGAGTTCTGATAGCATGGATTCCTCTCCCCATACAGCGATCAGATCCTGTACCTCCCGTTCGGTCCATGCTGGAGCTCTTTTGCGATTCCAGGACTCCATCATGGTCACCTCTCCTGATGAGCTCTGCATGGTCACCTGCAGCTTGCCACACTGGCCAAACATTCAAATTCAAAAGTTTGCAGTTCTTTTCCTGTCTACCTGGCCAGTGCATCTGAGTTGAGAGCGCTGTCCAGAGCGGTCACAATGGAGCACTCTGGGATAGCTCCCGGAGGCCAATACCATCGAATTGTGTCCACAGTACCCCAAATTCGAGCCGGCAAGGCCGATTTAAGCGCTAATCCACTTGTCGGGGTGGAGTAAGGAAATCGATTTTAAGAGCCCTTTAAGTCGAAATAAAGGGCTTCATCGTGTGGACGGGTGCAGGTTTACATCGATTTAACGCTGTTAAATTCAACCTCAACTCCTAGTGTAGACCAGGCCTAAGTAATGCATTACATTTATTAAGTGCTGTTCACTGAAATTCTGAACTGCAATCTACAAGAACTCCTTAATCTTCCAAACAGGACTTTGGGTCTGATCCTGAAATCCTTAGACAAAATTTCCCATTGACTTCTCTGGGAGTTTTCCCCAAAAAAGACCCAAAATCAGGCCTTGCATTTGCCAAACAAGATCCACTCACGTGGGCACGTCCCTCCCACATAGAAGTTGGGAATCAGCTGCTTCTGCACCATGGCATCTCCCCTGCCCTTCCCAAGAACTCAATGGAAGGTCCTCCATGAGACTGGGATTTATGCAGAGTAATGGGTGAGGTTTGGGCAGACAATGAGCAGGCCACATTAGGAGGGATGAAACCCAGGGACATACTGTCCTTCCACTGCACTTGCTGTTATCTGGGAAAAAATAATATAGCCACATTGGATGTTACTGTGGGAGGAGAGGGTGATCATAGTTCATAATGATTTAGTTTTCTTTTGTGCTCTATGTAACGATAGTCCTTGCCCAAACGAAACAATTACAGTGAATGATTGATGTCAGTTTCTTTTGAAATTTGTTAATTTTATTACCTTTATTACCTACCAATAATCAGTGAAAACTGCCATAAACCAAGAACAGCCCTACTTTTACAAGGAACTATAACTTCTTTGTTTTTCTGTACCTGACCTTTATATTTGTGCTGAAGAATCTATTAGCAACTGCAAAGGAAAGAAGGAAGCCATATAGTACGAGCAGCAAATTCTCCTGAATGGCAGCCAGGAGTCTTCCATAGTATCCACATCTCTCCAGGATTAAAAGTCATTTTCTTAAAAGGTTATTTTTTAAAAACATTATGGAGTCTGGTATATTTTCTTTTCCTCAGAGAAAGCAGTTTTTCCTTTTATGCCAAGTTCTTTACAAGCTAAAAATCAAACCAGGTATGTCTGGACACCCTTGATATCTCATGAATCCAAGAATCTCCCTAAATTACTTGAGTACAAAAAAACCCATGCACAATTAACCACAATACAGTGCAAGACAATTTCCATGTCTCAGCAACCTTATGAAACCAAATATAACAATGTTTAAGATTTATTGTGGCTTTCTAGTGATATAATATGGTTTACTTGAAGCTTTGTAGAAAAGACCAAACCACATTTCAAGTAGGTTTGTAAGAAGTGCTTTAGTCGAAGTAGAGGTCTACAGACTCAGCTACATTTTTATCCTCTTTATAAGACGATTCGGACCCATCAACACAAGCCAGAACAAATCATACTGTAGCAACACAGTGGGATTAGAACTTAATTTAGCCACTATTTTTAAACTCAGCTGTCCTTGTAGTCTTTTGGGGCTAATTCACCAAAATGTCCTGAGTTTCCTCTGTAAGATTTTAGGGAATGTTGGGAGAAAGCCAAAATATAGTCTTAATATGCACCTCCAAAATGGGAGAAATGTAGAAATATATAGTGCAGGGCTGAGTGTGGTTCTACTCTGAAAAGTGACTGAAAAAATTGATATCTTGATCAGCAGATCTGCATCCTATGTATTCAGAGCAATAACTTATTTTTGTGAAAAATACATTCCCACTCTAATACAGCTTTGGGAGAATAAAGTACCATTTTTACTAAGTCATTCTTCAGAGTAGAGCTGTACATTAAAACTTTCCTCATCTGTACCTTAATGTAATAGTAACATCAATAATTTAAAGAAAAGTAAAGAAAAGACACAAATGCAGGATACCAACACCTTCTTTATGTTTTTTTGGGGAAAAAACTGCTCTGATATTGATGTCTAGTATTTTTAACTCTTTCTCTCTTTAATGGTTTTTATACTAGCCAGCTTTCCCTGTCTAGAGGCATCTTAAAGCAAGCTATTGCTACTTATTTATACATGAACCTTGTTTAACTGCAGCTAATGCTGTTTTCAAATTGTTAGAAACCACTTACTTGTTAAGTAAAGCATAAATTAACATATAATGAATGTTCAGTTTACAATATTTCTAGTCAGGAAGTCCTTAAAATGTTACACTAGGTCTCTGCCCCCACCCTACATTTTACCTGTATTATATATCCCTCCTCACCATAACATGTGAGTGCCTATTCTGGAATTAGACGCATGCAGGTCATGTCTAACCCTTGCCACTTCTTACACAATGGCATCTCTCATTCCAAAGCTAAAACTCAGGCCCACGTCCTCATTGCAGTAGTTAAGATATGAAGTCACTGCCTCTTTTCTGGCCTTCCAACAAATGCCATCTTGCTCTTAAAACCATTTACAACACTTTTGTAATTCTCATCTACCTGGTTCATCACATTGACTATGTTGTCTCCTTCCCTCTCTTTGCATCTCTCCATGAGCTCCTCCTGTTCCACCACAAATACAGGTACTTCTCCATGAGTTTCTCCTTTTTCACGACAAACACAGGTAATTGTTTTCACTTTTAAGACCTTTCATGATTTGAGTCTACTGAACATTTCTCATTAGATATCAAGCTGTCAACCCTCACCTCTGCTCTGCCAAGGATACCAGCCTTTACTACCCATCAGTCCAACTTTCCTTAATACCCCTTCTTTGCATTTTCTTCCATGCAGACCTTTATGCATGGGGAAACTCCACATAAAAAGAAAATCAGCATATTGTCCTTCTTCCGATTCAGAGTGCTGTGACCACTGTTTATTGCACTAATCATAACAACACACTGTTACCTTTCTCCTCCTCCTTTGCATTTGTTGTCCCTTGTCATATATTAGACTGTAAACTTGTTGGGGCAGGGACCTTCTTTTCATTATACACAAGCAAGGTGCTTAACAATGGGGCCCAGTCCCTGATACAAACCTCTAAGCAGACCACAATACAAATAATAAACTGAAGCAACTAAATGAAGATTATTATACATAAAAAATTAATTCTTCTAGGAATAAAAAACAGCTTACCTTTAATTGTATATTAGCAGACGCTTTTTTCTTTTCTTCAGTAAGTGCATGTAGTTGTTTGTAGTCAACAGGTTTATACTTCTGGCTGAAAAGACCATTTTTCATACGAACAACCAGATTATCTATATTTAACATAAAAAAGTCATTTCAAACTGTATAGAAACATTTTTTAAATGTTGGACACAAAATTAAAGCTTAATTCACAGGATGACAGAGTATTGTACTTAACATATGATTTTGCTACGAAAATATTAGGAAAATAGTTACACATTAAAAGTAATTTGTGTTCAGTGGATCTGATTTTCATTCCACTTTAGTGTCAAATCAGGAGTAACTACTGAAATAAACTGAGCTCTAAACTGGTAAAAATGATATCATAAACAGTTTCACAATTTGTTTATTTTGCAACTATCTTAGTCAATCAATGATATTAGCAATCAACACCAAAAATTAACATAAGGAGCACAGTAGAGTCATGGTTCATGACTACAGTTCCTAAGCTCTACAGGAATGCAGATAAATAAATAATATTCAGTTTAAATAAATAATATTAAATTTAAATTGGGTTTGCTGGAATTTTAGTAAATTCTGATAAAATAATAGAAAAACACAGGCTACAATGTACTTTTAGTATTCCTGGTTCCAAAGAGGATGGATCTAGACTGTTCTCAGTGGTAGCAGATGACAGAACAAGGAGAAATGGTCTCAAGTGGTGAAGCACTGGAATGGGTTACACCTAGGGAGGTGGTCCTTCCCTTTGAGGTTTTTTAAGATCAGGCTTGACAAAGCCCTTGCTGGGATGATTTAGTTGGGGTTTGATCCTACTTTGAGCAGGGGGTTGGACTAGATCATCTCCTGAGGTCCCTTCCAACCCCAAGATTCTATGATAACTACTCAGACATATTTATCATGAACTCTGAATTAAGGAACCAGTATCACTTCTAAGATGTCAGATGAATAGTTCTATTTACATATGAATGGAACGAACTGTAGAAACTCAGTTATTTCAGCTATATATCAGACTGATTTTCCAATACAAGAACAGAAAACATTTTCCACTATATTTAATTCATCATTCTGAATTATGTAGGCTAGGAGAGGAGGGGAATAAACTTACTTTCTTTAAATATACGGGAAGCCATCATAGAATCATAGAATATCAGGGTTAGAAGGGACCTCAGGAGGTCATCTAGTCCAACCCCCTGCTCAAAGCAGGACCAATCCCCAATTAAATCATCCCAGCCAGAGCTTTGTCAAGCCTGACCTTAAAAATGTCTAAGGAAGGAGATTCCACCACCTCCCTAGGTAACCCATTCCAGTGTTTCACCACCCTCCTAGTGAAAAAGTTTTTCCTAATATCCAACTTAAACCTCCCCCACTGCAACTTGAGACCATTACTCCTCGTTCTGTCATCAACTACCACTGAGAACAGTCTAGATCCATCCTCTTTGGAACCCCCTTTCAGGTAGTTGAAACCAGCTTTCAAATCCCCCCTCATTCTTCTCTTCCGCAGACTAAACAATCCCAGTTCCCTCAGCCTCTCCTCATAAGTCATGTGTTCCAGTCCCCTAATCATTTTTGTTGCCCTCCGCTGGACGTTTTCCAATTTTTCCACATCCTTCTTGTAGTGTGGGGCCCCAAACTGGACACAGTACTCCAGATGTGGCCTCACCAATGTCGAATAGAGGGGAATGATCACGTCCCTCGATCTGCTGGCAATGCCCCTACTTATACATCCCAAAATCCCATTGCTCTTCTTGGCAACAAAGGCACACTGTTGACTCATATCCAGCTTCTCGTCCACTGTCACCCCTAGGTCCTTTTCTGCAGAACTGCTACCGAGCCATTTGGTCCCTAGTCTGTAGCGGTGCATGGGATTCTTCCATCCTAAGTGCAGGACCCTGCACTTGTCCTTGTTGAACCTCATCACATTTCTTTTGTCCCAATCCTCTAATTTGTCTAGGTCCCTCTGTATCCTATCCCTACCCTCCAGCGTATCTACTTCTCCTCCCAGTTTAGTGTCATCTGCAAACTTGCTGAGGGTGCAATCCACACCATCCTCCAGATCATTTATGAAGATATTGAACAAAACTGGCCGCAGGACCGACCCTTGGGACACTCCACTTGATACCGGCTGCCAACTAGACATGGAGCCATTGATCACTAACCATTGAGCCCGACAATCTAGCCAGCTTTTTATCCACCTTATAGTCCATTCATCCAGCCCATACTTCTTTAACTTGCTGGCAAGAATACTGTGGGACACTGTGTCAAAAGCTTTGCTAAGAACAACAGACTTCAAGGACAACATAATCAGTTCCTACTGCATGCAACATAGGTTATAACATCTTACTTCTGGATTCCTACGGTCACTGTTTAAAACATCTGGACAAGCAGGTAGATACAAGACAGATTGACTGGGATTTTCAAATGGGAGTGCCAATGGGAGTGCAAGTTTAAGGGAATTAGGCAACTTTCTTAGGCTCCTTTGAAAAATGTCAGCCATTGCCTGGTGTCTTGTGGTACCGCAAATCAGTTTTAGACACTGATGGCAAAAACACATCCCTGGAACAACTCAACTTCAATGAAATAATACCCTCTCTTCAGTCTCTCATCTCTCTCACACCTACACAATCTAAGTAAGGGAGAGGGTATCTGGGATGAGGACAGTGTGAGTGGGCAAGTAAAAAGAGAGAATAGCAGAGGAGGCAACAATGAATGTGGAGAATCAGATGAATAAGAACAGAAAGTGAGTCAACGGAGAAACTTAACAGGCAGAAAAGCGAGAGGATAAAGAAAGGGGACAGGGGAAAATGAGAGACTACACTCATTTTTTGGAATTTTAACAGACACCCATTTCACACAGAAAGATACATTAAAAGAGATCACTAAGTAAACATATAAAGGTCCATATGCTTCTGTTAACCATGAAATAATTACTTAGCAGTATCTACATTAAAACACCTGAAAAATATTTGTTCCATTACCAATGTTTGGTAAAAGAAGTAATACTGTATGTCCTCCCCAGGTAATAAGTCTCCATCATCCTGGAAATTTTCTTTCTAAATATATTTTTTCATGTGGTCGAGACAGGGACCAGAATGACAGTGGAGGAGAATGAAGTAATCATTTCCTAGTTCTTCACAACTTACTCCCTTTTTATATCTCTACCCGCATTTCCTTTCTACACGAGTCTACACATTCTCGCTGCTCACCCTAAGAAGGTTGTGTTATTCATGTCCTTCTTCTACACTTTTCTTTGTGCCTTCTGTCATGTAGCTTATGCCTGGAACTCTCTTCTGAACCTAGTTTCACCTTCTTCTTTTAATCACGCTTCAAAAAAATCACTCCTTCAAGGAGGCTCGTAAAGTCAATGCGATCTGCCTACACAAGATTTGAATGCAGGAGGGATTGGAAAGAAAAGGCCTATCCCACTAGGTTACCTTATTTAGCAAAACTTGCTCTTATGTTTTGGTGTCAACATACCTTCTGATTGATTATTGAAAATAAAATGACATGGGATGATACTTCCAATATTGAGTATGTGTTGTAAACATCCGCAAAGCTACCTCATTATCCTCCTTATCGCTCTCCTTTGCTGTGACGCCTACAGAAAACCTGACAATGGTTAGGCCAGTAGTATGCGGAGACCATTGCCTACTATACTATACTGACAAATATTTTCCTATTGTTTTCTAGTACTCCCCTATCAGTATCCCTCTGTTGTCCCTTATACTTAGCTTTTGGGGGGCAGAGACCTTCTTTTTGTTCTGTTTGTATCTTAGTACCTATCTTCCAGGTGCTAAGGTAATACAAATAATGTTATGAACAACATTTACCTAGTAACAAACCAGACGTTATGACATTTACATATTACAGCGGGCAAAGGAGCACAATAAATAAAATGTGAAAGAAAAAAAACAGTGGCTTCCAAAATGATGCCAGATGATACCTTCTATCATGAAGGAGGGTTTTTTTAATACCAAAGATCAGAATGTTATAGTGGCATTCATATGTATGTAATTGTACACAGTAGCTTATAAATATTGTTCTATTGTAGACTGTGATAGAACAGTTAAACTAATAAAAATTAAAATATATATACCTATGTCACTAGTCCTGTGAGTTGTAATGAACGTTCGAAGGTCCCTTCCACTCATGTTTCTTACATCTGTTGAGAAATAAAAGTTTTGATATTCTAAAAACCAATTTAGCTAAGAAATTGTAATGCTCTTATTTTGTTTGTACACTGGGACAGGAAAGCTAGTGTCATATTGTTGAAACTACCTTCTAACCAGAAAATAAATTATAAGGGTTCATCTTTTGTTTTAAGACAGACTTCATGAATCGCTTTGTGAAACACTAGCAAAATCCCTTTTATATTATATTGATGACATTAGAAGAAACAGAAAAAGTAGCCACTCTGTGGTAGATCTATGTTACTCAGAAAAATACAGTCAAACATGAAGTCATCCACTCATTATACACGTACTAATAGCTGAAAGCCAGTGCTGTTGCATGGGTGCAGCCATAGGCACCGACTCCATGAGTGCTCCAGGGCTGGAGCACCCATGGGGAAAAATCGGTGGGTGCTGAGTACCCACCGGCAGCCAGCTCCCCTACACTCCCTGTCCTGCCTGCCACAATCAGCTGTTCTGCGGCGTGCAAGAGGTGCTGGGGGGGAGGGAAGGAGCAAGGGCCGGGCATGCTCAGGGGAGGGGGCAGGAAGAGGCAGGGTGGGGGTGGAGTGGGGGGTGAGTGGGAAGGGGTGGAGTGGGGGCCTGGCCTAAGGCAGAGCTGGGGGTTGAGCACCCGCCAGCAGATTATAAAGTCAGCGCCGCTGGGTGCAGCATTTGGGCCATGTAATCTGCCATCTGTTCAGCCTTCCTCATGCAACCAATGAAACTGTTGCATGCAAGTTAGCTGTAGAGTAGGAGTAGTAATAGGTCAGAGATAACTCAACCAATCATGGCATAGATACATGATTTGCTGTTGCTTGGATATATTTTGTAAAATCAAAATGCCTGATAAGTTAAGAACTTGATGTTAATGGACTGTGAATCCCAGCGATGATTGAATTTGCTGATATTCTGAACAAAAAAAAGCTCTCAACCATGCTCGTAGCTGTTTCCATTGCTTCACACTGAGAGACATTCTAGGCTTCAGAGTGTCACAAAGATAAGATTCCAGGATTGTCACCTATTATGTAGATAATGCTTTTCAAAGCTTATTAGCATTATTAAAATTATCTCAAGAATAGAATAGGAGTAGAAGGCTTTGTAGGAAACTTATATGCAGTGCTGTTGTGCCAGGATATTAAGGAGACTAGGGGATGAGGTAGTATCTTTTATTGGACCAACTTTGTTAGTGAGAGAGACAAGCTTTCAAGCTTACACGGGGCTCTTCTTCAGATCTCAGAAACTAACTCAGAGTGTCCCTACTAAACACAAGGTGGAACAGATTGTTTAGCATAGTAGTTAACACACTTCAAGGAAACATTCAAGGTGAAGAGGCCCATTAACACCCCTCCAGTCATAGGGAGGAAAGGAAGGATGGGAACCTGGGAGGCAGTGACCATGAGATGGTCGAGTTCAGGATCCTGACACAGGGAAGAAAGGAGAGCAGCAGAATACGGACCCTGGACTTCAGAAAAGCAGACTGACTCCCTCAGGGAACTGATGGGCAAGATCCCCTGGGAGAATAACACGAGGGGGAAAGGAGTCCAGGAGAGCTGGCTGAATTTTAAAGAATCCTTATTGAGGTTACAGGGACAAACCATCCCGATGTGCAGAAAGAATAGTAAATATGGCAGGCGACCAGATTGGCTTAACAGTGAAATCCTTGCTGATCTTGAACACAAAAAAGAAGCTTACAAGAAGTGGAAGATTGGACAAATGACCAGGGAAGAGTATAAAAATATTGCTCAGGCATGCAGGAGTGAAATCAGAAAGGCCAAATCACACATGGCGTTGCAGCTAGCAAGAGATGTTAAGAGTAACAAGAAGGGTTTCTTCAGGTATGTTAGCAACAAGAAGAAAGTCAAGTAAAGTGTAGGCCTCTCACTGAATGAGGGAGGCAACCTAGTGACAGAGGATGTGGAAAAAGCTAATGTACTCGATGCTTTTTTTGCCTCTGTCTTCACGAACAAGGTCAGCTCCCAGACTACTGCACTGGGCAGCATAGCATGGGGAGGAGGTGACCAGCCCTCTGTGGAGAAAAGTGGTTAGGGACTATTTAGAAAAGCTGGACGAGCACAAGTCCATGGGGCCGGATGCGCTGAATCCGAGATTGCTAAAGGAGTTGGCGGATATGATTGCAGAGCCATTGGCCATTATCTTTGAAAACTCATGGCGATCCGGGGAAGCCCCGGATGACTGGAAAAAGGCTAATGTATTGCCCATCTTTAAAAAAGGGAAGGAGGAGGATCCTGGGAACTACAGGCCAGTCAGCCTCACCTCAGGCCCTGGAAAAATCATGGAGCAGGTCCTCAAGGAATCAATTCTGAAGCACTTAGAGGAGAGGAAAGTGATCAGGAACAGTCAGCATGAATTCACCAAGAGCAAGTCATGCCTGACTAATCTAATGGCCTTCTATGACGAGATAACTGGCTCTGTGGATGCGGGGAAAGCAGTGGACGTGTTGTTCCTTGACTTTTGACACGGTCTCCCACAGTATTCTTGCCAGTAAGTTAAAGAAGTATGGGCTGGATGAATGGACTATAAGGTGGATAGAAAGTTGGCTAGATCGTCAGGCTCAACAGGTAGTGATCAATGGCTCCATGTCTAGTTGGCAGCCGGTATCAAGTGGAGTGTCCCAAGGGTCGGTCCTGCGGCCAGTTTTGTTCAATATCTTCATAAATGATCTGGAGGATGGTGTGGATTGCACCCTCAGCAAGTTTGCAGATGACACTAAACTGGGAGGAGAGGTAGATACGCTGGAGGGTAAGGATACAGAGGGACCTAGACAAATTAGAGGATTGGGACAAAAGAAATGTGATGAGGTTCAACAAGGACAAGTGCAGAGTCCTGCACTTAGGATGGAAGAATCCCATGCACCGCTACAGACTAGGGACCAAATGGCTCGGTAGCAGTTCTGCAGAAAAGGACCTAGGGGTTACAGTGGATGAGTAGCTGGATATGAGTCAACAGTGTGCCTTTGTTGCCAAGAAGGCCAATGGCATTTTGGGATGGCCAATGGGATTTTGGGATGTATAAGTAGGGGCATTGCCAGCAGATCGAGGGACGTGATCGTTCCCCTCTATTCGACATTGGTGAGGCCACATCTGGAGTACTGTGTCCAGTTTGGGGCCCCACACTACAAGAAGGATGTGGAAAAATTGGAAAATGTTCAGCGGAGGGCAACAAAAATTATTAGGGGACTGGAACACATGACTTATGAGGAGAGGCTGAGGGAACTGGGATTGTTTAGTCTGCGGAAGAGAAGAATGAGGGGGGATTTGAAAGCTGGTTTCAACTACCTGAAAGGGGGTTCCAAAGAGGATGGATCTAGACTGTTCTCAGTGGTAGTTGATGACAGAACAAGGAGTAATGGTCTCAAGTTGCAGTGGGGGAGGTTTAGGTTGGATATTAGGAAAAACTTTTTCACTAGGAGGGTGGTGAAACACTGGAATGGGTTACCTAGGGAGGTGGTGGAATCTCCTTCCTTAGACATTTTTAAAGTCAGTTGGGGATTGGTCCTGCTTTGAGCAAGGGGTTGGACTAGATGACCTCCTGAGGTCCCTTCTAACCCTGATATTCTATGATTCTAAGGGGGAGGAGAGAGTGGGGAAAGCAGCTGAGGCGAGGTGGTTAGTGGGTTACAGATTGTTGTAATGAGTCACAGATCCAGTGTCTCTATTCAGTCCATGATTTTTAGTATCTAGCAAAGTTATGAATTTAACCTCCCAGGCTCATCTTTTGAAAACATGCTGCAGGTATCCTTAAAGGACGAGTACTGTGAGATCAGATATAGAGTGATCACTTTGTGAAAAGTGTTCACACACAGATGAAGTGGGGTTTTTGTCTTTTATCATTTTCCTGTGTGAGTTCACTTGAGAGTATATTGATTGCATGGTTTCACCCACAGTTGCTATTGGGGTATTTCGTGCACTGGATGAGGTACACCAAATGTTGTGATAGGCATGTGTAGGACCCAGAGATCTTGAAATGTGTGTTGTGGGAACCACTGATCATTGTAGCAGTGAAGATATGTCTGCAGGTTTTGCATCTGTTCTGGCAGGGTCTGATACCACTTTGTATGAGTGTATCCTAGTCTGATAGAGGAGGTTGGAAGGTTGTTTGAAGGGGGTTCAGAAAAGATTTTACAGGATGGAGTCCCCATTGATTACGGGTTGTTGTAGTTTGATGATGCCCTGTATGGGTTCCAGTGCGGATTGGTAGATGACAACTAGGGATGTGTGGTCAGAGGGGATTTTATTTCTGTGTTGAAGCAAGTTCTCTCGGGGTATTTGGGTGGCTGGTTCTACTTCTTTGGTGGAGAGTCCTTGTTTGGTGAATGGGGTTTTGAGTCTGTTAAGGTGTGTATTCTAGACATTTTCCTCACAGCATATTCTGTGGTATCCGAGTGCCTGGCTGGAGATAACATATTTCTTGATGTGTTTGGGGTGGTTACAGGATTTCTAAAGGTAGGTGTGGTGATACACGAGTTTCTTGTATATAGTTGTCTGTAGGGTTTGTGACAGGGCAAGGCCAGATGGCTATAGAAAAGTAGTGGAAGAGAGATATATTAGTCCCAGGCTAAACAAATCCCTGGTACCAGGATAAGTAAATGGCAGCTGCTCTAGGTCAATTAAGACACCTGGGACCAATTAAGATCTTTCCAGAAGGCAGGGAAGATAGCTAGGTTGATTGGGATACCTGAAGCCAATTAGGGGCTGGCTGAAACTAGTTAAAAGCCTCCCAGTTAGTCAGTTGGGCACGCGTGTCAGGAGCTGTGGGAGGAAGCCATGCTGTTGGAGGAACTAAGCAGTACAAACCATATCAGGCACAAGGAAGGAGGCCCTGAGGTAACGGTGAAGGAGATATTGAGTGGGGGCTGCTGTGGGGAAGTGGCCCAGGGAATTGTACACATCCTGTTTCCAAAAAGTCAGCTACCATAGCTGCTACTATTAGGGTCCCTGGGCTGGAGCCCAGAGTAGAGGGCGGGCCAGGGATCCCCCCTCCCCTCCCCGATTAATCACTGAGACTGGGAGACAACAGAGACTGTGCAAGGGTGGCTTCTCCTCACCTCCCTTGCTGGCTTATGATGAAAATGGCTCAGTAGGCTATGACCCTTGCCTCTAGAGAGAGAAGGGCTATGTGGAGGGTCACAGTGAGCCTCTGAGGCTAGCAAAATCCGCCAGGAAGCGCAGGACCCACTGAGACAAGGACAGAACTTTGTCACAACTGGTGTTAAGAATGAGATCATCGTTCACAGTGTGGTGGAAGAAAGAGGTTTAAAAAAAAAGTGCACTGGGGTTTTGGGTTTTTTGTTTGTTTTCTACCACACTGGAGGAGGTGGTAAGAGCTCTGGTACAAGCCACAGCAGCCCAGCAGGAGGCCACCCGGGTTCAGACAATGGCACAACAGGAGTCTATGCGGCTACAGCAGAAAACCAATCAATTATTAATGGGCCAGGCGACCCAAGATCGTGCCTTCTTATGAAAAGTAGTGGATCAGCTGAAGATCCTCACCACCCAGGCCTGGGGGTCTGATGGGACGCGAATCCTGAGGGCCACTGGTTGTCTGCCAAAGATGATGTTGGGAGATGACGTAGAGGCCTATCTCCTCTCATTCGAAAGGACTGTTCAGCATGAGGCATGGCCCCAGGAGCAGTGGGCCAACATTCTTCCCCCTTTTTTGTGCGGAAAGGCCCAGAAGGCCTACTTTGACTTGCCTGCCATGGATGCCATTGATTATACCCGGCTGAAGGCAGAGATCCTAGCACGATCGGGGTGACGGCAGAGCCCAGAGGTTCCATAAATGGAAATACCAGGAGAACAAACCCCCGAGGTCCCAGCTATTCGACCTCATACACCTTGGACGAAAGTGGTTACAGCCCAAGGCATGCAGCCCGGAGATTTTGGAGACCATTACATGTGGGGACTGCCACCAGTTCTCCATAAATGGGTAGGCCAGAACGATCCATCCACCTACGACAAGATGATCACGCTGGTAGAAAGACTGATGACAGCCAGGGAATTGACCCGACTACCCAAGGAAGGCCCCTTTTGAAGCAAGCACCCAACCCCAACCCTGAAAGGTTGGACAGTCAAACTCCCGGGGAGTCCAAGGTGGAAGAAGGGGGGGGCAAAAGCCAGCGAGGACCCCAGAAGGAAGGGATTGGCCTGTGTGGGGGGAACCCTGGGAGAGTGATTAGAAGCAATTATAGATGTTATGCATATGGGGAGTGGGGACACATAGCAGCACAGTGTCCCAGCACCGAGGAGCCTATGCAATGAAACTTGGGGGAGTGGGAGGTCCTGTGCTCCCTTATCCACCTCGTGGGGGCCGCTTTAGCCCCGCATAATTATACCAGGCCCGTGAGGATAAACGGAGCAGAGACTACAGCACTGGTGGACTCTGGGAGTGCTATCACCCTTATATCAGGTAAGCTGGTAAAAAGTAGTCAGCTGCTGCAAGCCAAACGTGTAGCAATGACGTGTGCATGGGGCTGTGAGCCATTACCCCACCATCCCGGTGAAGACAGAGCTTCAAGGGAACCCCATTGAGGTGACCGTGGGCGTAGTTCCTCAACTCCCATATCCCGTAGTTATTGGAAGTGACTATCCAGGGTTTGATAATTTACTCCCCCCGGAGCGGCTGGAAGGAGGTGGGAATCCTGAGGACAGTGACTCATCACCGGGGGAATGTCAACCGCCGATGTTCTCTGAGATCTCTCAGGATCTGTTCTGAGCCCCCCGAAAGACCTGGAAGACAAAAAAAGAGAAGGCCACGAAGGCCTTGGGATCCCAGATCCTGACCCAGGGTCAGAAGACTGCCCTAGTAGGCATATGGACTCGAGCAGCCAACAGAGAAACTTCCACCCCAGAAGGTGAGCCGAAGGCTGTCCCCAGCCGTGACGGCAGTGAGCCGTTGGAAGAAGCAGAAGCCGGCTCCTGGGAGCTCGGGCAGGTTAGTCCCGGGAGAGAGACGACTTTTGGGTGGGACCAGATGGAGGACCCGAGATATAACGCCAGGAAAGAGGTGGCAGAGATCAATGGGATCCTGGGGATGGGAAGGTCAGGGGACCTGGACCTTACTTTATAGTGAAGAAAGATCTCCTGAACCACATGGTACAAATGCAGGAGCAAGAGATACGAAAACTTCTGGTGCCACGAAAACATCAAAAAGCCATATTGAGTCTCGCCCACAGCCTCCTGTTTGGAGGACACCTAGAGGTAGAGAAAACCCAGGCACGGATCCTGCGGAGGTTCTTCTGGCCGAGAGTACACGAAGATGTCAGATGATACTGTACCTATGTGTAAGTTACATAGCCCTCGCCTGCACTTGCGGGCTCCTTTGATACCTCTTCCAATAATAGAGGTTCCTTTTGAACGGATAGCCATGGATCTGGTAGGGCTCGTACAGAAGACAGCTCGGGGCCACCAACATGTGCTTGTTGTACAGGACTATGCAACCTGGTACCCGGAAGCTGTTCCCCTACGCAACACGGCTTCCAAGACTAAAGCTAAGGAGCTAGTACAGATCTTTGCCTGGGTTGGGCTACCCAAGGAGATAATTGACTGATCAAGGGACACCTTTTGTGTCCAAGATGATGAAAGATCTCTGTCCGTTGCTCCTGTGTATGCCACCTGCAAACTGATGGCCTTGTGGAAAGGTTCAATAGGACCCTCAAGGCCATGATCAGGAAAGTGGTGAGCTGGAATGGGAAAAATTGGGATACTCTATTGCCTTACCTCACGCTCACCATCCCCAAGGTTCCGCAAGCCTTCACGTGTTTCTCTCCATTCAAACTCCTATACAGGCGCCACACCCAGGGTATATTCAATATAGCCAGAGAAGCCTGGGAAAAGGAGCCAAATCCCAGAAAGAACATAGTCGAGCATGTACTGCAGATGAGAGATCGGATAGCCCAAGTTATGCCCATTGTACGGGAACACTTGGAGAGAGCACAGGAGACCCAATGAACCCATTATAACCACCAAGCAAAGCTTCGACGATTCCAACCAGGGGATTGGGTGATGGTACTGGTGCCCACAGCAGAAAGTAAACTGTTGACCCAGTGGCAGGGACCCTACGAAGTGATCGAAGCCATGGGAGAGGTGAACTATAAGATGCGACAGCCAGGCTGCTGGAAACCGGAGCAAATTTACCACATCAATCTTCTAAAACCTTGGCACAGTTGAGAGGCATGCTTAGTCACCCAGGAGACCTTTCCCCAGGAGGATAACTTACATGAGCAAGTAAGGATATCACCTGACTTGACGCCGATCCAAAAGATCCAGGCAGCCGACATGATTAATAGCAACCAAGATGTGTTCTTTACAAAACCAGGGCGGACGACTGACACCTATCACCATATCCATAAGATCTCTGGAGCCAAGGTAACATTGAGACCCTACCGAATCCCGGCAGCCAAAAGAGAAGAAATCAAGGCTGAAGTAAAGAAAATGTTAGAATTAGGGGTTATTGAAGAATCTTACAGTCAGTGGTCCCATCCAATCGTTCTAGTGCCTAAACCTGACAGTACTATAAGATTCTGTAATGACTTTCGCTGACTGAATGAAGTATCCCAATTCGATCCATACCCCATACCATGCATCGACAAACTGGTTGACTGACTGGGTACTGCCCGATTCTTGACTACGCTGAATCTGACAAAAGGGTATTGGCAGATTCGCCTGACCAAAGCAGCTCAAAAAAAGACAGCGTTCTCCACCCCGGACGGGCTATTCCAGTACACCGTCCTGCCTTTTGGGCTACATGGGGCCCCGGCCACATTCCAGTGCCTCATGGATAAGTTGCTGTGCCCCCATACTAGTTATGCAGCCGCATACCTAGATGATGTCATCATCCATACGCCAGACTGGGGAACCCACTTGGAGAAAGTTGAGGCAGTACTGTGCACCTTAAGATGGGCTGGCCTCACCGCTAATCCCGCTAAATGCGCCATAGGGCTAGCAGAGGCTAGGTGCCTGGGATATATTGTAGGCAGGGGCATAGGGAAGCCCCAAACGAATAAGCTAGAGACAATTCAAAACTGGCCCTGGCCGACTTGAAAGAAGCAGGTCTGCATGTTCCTAGGCGTGATAGGCTACTACCGACGTTTTATTCCCCACTTCGCCACTAGGGCAAGTCCCCTAACAGACCTGGTGAAGGCCCAAAGCCCAGACATGGTGAAGTAGACTGACGCAGCAGAGGGGGTGTTCACAGACCTTCAGACTGTCCTCTATAATGACCCTGTACTCATAGCCCCGGACTTTAACAAGGAATTTATTTTACAAACAGACGCTTCCAAGGTGGGGTTGGGGGTGGTTCTGTTGCACATGGTGTGAGAAGAGAAACACCCAATCCTCTACCTAAGCAGAAAGCTTCTCCCAAGAGAACAGAAATATGCAGTAGTCGAGAGAGAATGCCTTGCTGTCAAATGGGCCATGGAGACACCCCTTCAGCCAGCGATTTACTCTTGTGACGGACCATGCACCCCTCCAGTGGATGCAGCGGAATAAGGAAAAGAATGCAAGGGTCACCAGATGGTTCTTATCCCTCCAACTAATCCAGTTCCGCATATGGCACAGGGCTGCATGCCACCACAACAACGCAGATGGTCTATCATGAGCACACTGCCTGGAGTCCCAACTCTTTGGTGTTGAGCGGGGGGGTGGAGGGGAGAATGTGACAAGGCAAGGCCAGATGGTTATAGAAAAGTAGTGGGAGACAGATATATTAGCCCCAGGCTAAACAAATCCCTGGTACCAGGATAAGTAAATGGCAGCTGCTCTAGGTCAAGTAAGACACCTGGGGCCAATTAAGATCTTTCCAGAAGGCAGGGAAGATAGCTAGGTTGATTGGGATACCTGAAGCCAATTAGGGGCTGGCTGAAACTAGTTAAAAGCCTCCCAGTTAGTCAGTTGGGCACACGTGTCAGGAGCTGTGGGAGGAAGCCATGCTGTTGGAGGAACTAAGCAGTACAAACCATATCAGGCGCAAGGAAGGAGGCCCTGAGGTAACGGTGAAGGAGATATTGAGAGGGGACTGCTGTGGGGAAGTGGCCCAGGGAATTTCACATGTCCTATTTCCAAAAAGTCAGCTACCATAGCTGCTACTATTAGGGTCCCTGGGCTGGAGCCCAGAGTAGAGGGCGGGCCAGGGATCCCCCCTCCCCTCCCCGATTAATCACTGAGACTGGGAGACAGAGACTGTGCAAGGGTGGCTTCTCCTCACCTCCCTTGCTGGCTTATGATGAAAATGGCTCAGTAGGCTATGACCCTTGCCTCTAGAGAGAGAAGGACTATGTGGAGGGTCACAGCGAGCCTCTGAGGCTAGCAAAATCCACCAGGAAGAGCAGGACCCACTGAGACAAGGACAGAGCTTTGTCACAGGTTCCATTAGGAAACTTGACATTTAACATATAATACAAACTAGAATAAACTATTTGTAATTCACTTTGACCTCAGTTAAGAATTTATGGACACTATGATAGATCCTGCACATGATGTTCTGTAGCAGAATAAATGAGGGAACCAAGATGCCTATTTCAGTACATTCTTAAAGTATGTACTGAAATATATCTGATGGTTATAGCTATTATGTTCCTTAATGACAATACTCTGCACAGCAAAACCATCAAAGGCCATTGGGAAGTCACATCTTTGTTCGAGAAGATTAAAATTCTGCAAATAAGTTCCATTTTCACTGCAAAAAAAACAGTCAATACTATTCAAATTTGAATCACGACTGTAGCATAGCACACAGACTACTAACCATATGACTGAGAGTTAGTTTTATACCCATTTTGCACAGGTATGACGACACAAGTTAAAAGACAGTGTAGATTCAGGCCGAACAGGTTTTGTACATTTGATGTTACATAGTCACATCAAACAGAAAACAGCTAAGGCCTGTTGATCAAGTATCACCTTCCTCAGTACTCCTTGATTTATGTTCTTCAGTCTTCTTTGCTGTTATCATGAAATAGACCCTTGAACTGAACAAAAAGAATGGAAGTACTCAAAGTCAGAAAAATATTTGTTTATATTTCTAAAAGCGTCAATAGGTTTCTATCACATGTCTGTTCCAGAAGTAATACATCCATTTCACAGGGTTGTTTTGAAGACAAATACATTATGTTAGTCAGTCAAACTACAGTGATGGGTGTCATAAGAGCGTAAACAGACAAATTAAAAATACAATGTAAATGAAATTACTCATCCCACCTTGACAGCTAAATATAAAATAAACTCTCATTCCAAACTAGATCCCAGCTCCCCCACAGAAGTCTGAGCAAAAAGATGAGCTCTGCATTTTGCCCAAAAGCATAGCAAATCTAGGCTCTGAAGGACCAAGAACGAAAGGGAAAGGGAAGGGAAGACCTTAATGGAGAATACTAGATCAGCAGCTCTATTTTGTCTAGTGAGGGAACTCCAGCTTGAATATTTCTGTTGATTGAAACTGGCAGGGATAGACAGTCTCTCAAATAGCCCTAGATCATCTGAGATCTAGTTTTGTAGGTTAACACCTACACACTGAATTTTATACAGAAGCCTATTTGCTGCCGGTGCTCATCTGAGAACACTGATTTAGTGTACTCCTGACCTAAAATGTGCTTAAGCAGCCATGGCATTCTGTACAAGCTTCAGTTTGAGTGGCCTTAAGGTGTACTCTTATGTAGAAACCACTACAGAAATCTAATCTTGAGTTGACAAAAACATAGATAATTGTGGCATAATCTGCATCAATGACAAAAGGTCCCTTTTTACCAGATGCAGTGGGTCTGTGGGTTGTTGGCCACAGATGCTGTCTGGGCATTCAGGCAGAGCCCAGTCTAAGTTGTCCACCTATGCTACAAATGGCAGTCTCTCAATCAAAGGTGCCAATTTTATTTCACAAACTCTTCTAATTGCTTCCCTCAACTTACGAACATTATCTTGGTTTTAAGATGCAGCAATCTAGCAGTCATCCATTCCCATGCCCACTGAGTAAACTCTCTACCTCTCCATTATGCAGCAGCTTTGTTCAACCTTCTAGACACACTAAGGCTTCATCTACACACCATTTTTGTACTAGTAAAAAAAAAAAAAAATCACACTCCTAACCAAACTATTTAAAGATTATAGTTATACCAGTACAATCCTCAGTGTGGACAGAATTATTCCAGTATAAAGATATAATACACTGATACAGCTTATTTGCCTTCCTGTACAGTAATAAATTATACTCGAAAAAGCACTTTTATACAAATGTAGTTAAAGCAGAACATCTTAGATGTCCAGACGAGCCCTATGGTGGTTATAAAGGGATGCTGGTATTGCAGCAGGATATCCAAATTAGAATTCCAGGGCAGGATGCAAAGTCCATACGAACCAGCTACTCCCAGCCTATCACCAAATTTCTCTGCTCGAACCTTTCCCACACCATAGAGACAAACTCATCACAGATCCCTCTCCAGGAATAACAAATCAATCCTATGGGTATCTCACTGCCATGTTGCCCGCTCATCAGCCATGTATTTTCTTCCTCCCATAATTTAACACAGAACACTAAATCCCATCTGAAAAATGAGATCTCTGACAAGCATCTAGGCTCCTGGCAAAACAAAACAATCTTAAAGGAGAGAGATTATTCAAAAGGTTGACAAGGTAGTGCAGTGCTTAACTAACAAAAGGGTCTAGGCTAAGACATGATAGCTGGCTGATTGTAGTCTGAGCAGGACAGACTAAACACCATTATTAGTCCCTCAGGACTCTTCTCTACAAGTCACCTGCCCAACCACTTATATCTATCCCTCCATTAACCCAGAAGAAATCCATTCTTCTCCCAAACTACCTATCCCCTAAACAACTCCTTCTCCATCACCCACTCAACCCAATCCCCACATCCAGTACACAAGTTTCATTCAATTTGCCATACTGGATCAGACAATTGCTGGTCATACATATTCTCTCTCCCTCTATTCCTCTCCTGACATTTCCACTACTATTCCTTTCTCCTACATGAAATTTAGACAAAAGTACATAAGACTGTTCCAAACATTTATCAGTGCTGATGATGGGTGAGAAGTTAAAGGTGACCTGCAAAGGGACAAAAATTGGATTTGTCTGTGTCTTTTTATTTTTGACGCATAAAGAAGCCCTGCATTTTTCAAAATCCACATACATTTTCTGCCTGTTTTTAAATTTTTAGTAATATCAAGAATGCCTAGTCTTATCTTCCATGTTTTCTTGGAGGAGTTATTGGATGTTTTAAGTAAGATGTCTTTAATAGCATATATATTGTTGAGGAAGGTCTTTCTGAATAAAAATAATTTTGCTTCTTGGACCTTCACCTCGTATTTTTGATACTATATCTTACCGCATTTTCAATCACCAAGAGTCTTCTCTCTCCTCCCACCTGCCTACTCCCCCAGAAAGCAGTACAGACAAGACAAGACAAGACATGAATTTCTAAGACAAACAACAAGCAGAAGGAAAAAGAATAGTCTAAAAAGACAAAATCTAAGGTTGCCAACTTTCATAATTTTATTACAAATCTTACAATATTTATTTTTCCTAAAAGCCCCAGTTCCTTAAGTAGTGTGGTTACATGGGAATTAAGCTTTCATTAAGTTTACAGCCATCACTGTAGTATAGGAAAGCATGAAAACATAATCCTATTGGCCTATAAAACAGAAGGCAAAAATACTGACAATATTTTTTTGATAATTTTTATTTTTAAACCCAACTCATTTTTTAGTGATATTGAAAATCTTTTTTGAAAATCTTTTAGAACTTCATAAAGAAGCAGAACAGAGAACAAACCCATTTTTCCTTTGCTTAGTCCTCCAAAAGAAAAAGGGAAGTTATTAACCAGGGATCACAATTAAGAACAAAAGACAGGTGTGACATGAACTTGGAGAATAATCCTATCTGTCAGAATTTAAAAGAAGGATTTGCACTTGTACCAAATATGGGGTAGTGTTTAGCTTATACATGTATCATATTCAATTATATTCTCCCCTGTGCAGGTACCTATAATTCCTATCGATCATGCAGGCTTCAAGAGAATAAACCCCTCAAATGTGTTACTATGTGCTTTGCTCTGATTGGCCAGTCTATAACAGACTTTCTACTAATTTCTCAGTCAGAAATATCTTTGGTTATCACAGTTACTAGCATTATGGGAATGAAAAACAATATTCAGCTGAAGTGACGTATTAGCATAGTAATGGTATTCTACGTAACACATATGCACTAGGAAGAACAGACCGAATTCTCTATTTGAAAGACAAGATGCTTCCCAGGTAGGGTTACGAGGTGTCCAGTTTTTGACTGGAACGCCTGGTTGAAAAGGGACCCTGTCGGTTCCAGTCAGCACTGCTAACCAGGCAGTTAAAAGTCCAGTTGGCATTGGGCTGGCAGGCTCCCTCCGCGGCACCCCAGAAGCTGCCAGCATGTCCCTCTGGCTCTTAGGTATACGGATGGCCACAGGGGCTCCGTGCGCTCCACTCCCCACCCCTCCCGCCCAAGTGCTGGCTCCACAGTTCGCATTGGCCAGTGTGGGGGCTTGTAGGAACGGAGTGGATGGGGGCAGGGCAGGAGTGGGGGTTGAACCCCCGGAGGAAGCTGGCACCAGTATCTGTTCTGATCACCGATCGGCAAGCACACTATCACAGAGCCTCCTGGATTTGCAAGGGAGAATGAATTGATCATGCCCTTTGCAAGCCAAGCTGCTTCAAACTTCCTGTAACATGCAGGGCAGGCAGTAAAGTTTTCCCACACTGCACCCAGTTCTAGGGCTAAAGCAGCCACATTTTGGGGGGAGGGTTGCTAGGGACTCTGGGATATGGCTTCTTTGATGTGGGTCTGCACACTGCAGTGTGGAAGCCAGAGCCTCAGGTTTGAGCACAGGTTAGATAAATCTTAACATCAGGTTAAAATACAATGAAGATGCTCAAGCCCAGGGTTCCCTAACTTGGGTCAGCTGTCTCAAGTCCAACTAACCCTGGGCTTACGTTGCAGTGTAGATGTACCCTTATAGTTTCCTACTCATGCTCCCCACTCCTGCACCTGAGGACACTCCCTTTGACTTCAGTGTGGGAGAATCTGGCATGAGGGAGCTGTTCATTAGCATGCACAGAAGGCAAAACCACAGGCTAAAAATTGTAGCTTGAAACATCTCACCATGGTTTCTTAAGGTGCTCTGATGCCATAGCATTCTCCCAGAGCTCTGTACTGCTCCCCCAGCCAAAGAGAAATTAGCGCTGCTCTTCTAAGAAAAAATCTGTGTAAGCTTGAAACCTTGCCTCTCTCATCAACGGAAGTTGGTCCAATAAAGATATTACCTCACCCACCTTGTCTCTAAATCCTGAGACCAAGTGCAGCCACAACAACACTGCATATAAAAGTATGTATTGGTCAGTTACATTACAGTGCAACTATTTTGTATTAGTATGGGCATTCTGCTATCTGAAAGTACTTTGATAGCATAGGGTTTTTTAATCACTAGAATTAAAGAAATCCCCACTGTGCTGAACAGTCTGCACAATTGAGTCAGTAGAGGAACAGTGATTCAGCAATTTCAGAAAGCAAAAAATCTACTTTCCTTTTCATTTCCATTTCCATTCTGACAAACATAACTCAAGGAAATTATAAGTGGCAGAAATATTGCTTACTTTATCTTGTACCTCTGTCTTAGTTCACAGACACTGAAGTAATTTCTTATTGTTTTTTATTCTGAAGGATAGCCACTGAATTTTCTATTTCAACATGTCTCATTGACAAGGTGGGTGTCAGAGGGCTAGCTTGCCTTTACTATATTCAGCAGTAATGCAAGGAACCTACAGGCCTGTATCCTGTAAGACGTTGGCTTGAGCAGTTTGCATAAGACTTGAGGCCTATTAACTTTGGCACAGATAAATGACCTAGTGGTCACCCCTAAGTTCTGGGGAACTGGAAATAGAGTCTGAGGGTGAATTTTATCCATAATGACATCAGCCAACCACAGGAACATGAGCTCACATCTGCAGATATCTGACCACAAGAGTGCGATAGCAACAAGTTGACATACATAAGAAGTTGAGATCATTAATATACCAACATATAGGTCAGAGAATGACACCCCAACATTAGTAGGGTGAAGAAATACAAGTAAGGAAGAGGAGGAGGGAAACCCCTACTGGATATGCATTAGATATAGAGGCATCAGCATAACATATTATAAAAGTTATCAAATTGTGTGTGAAGACAGAGAGATATAGCTCCTTGGGACATGCCAGGATGATGACCATTGATGATGATGATGAGGAAGGTGATGGTGATGAAGATGATAATGGCTAATATTTCAGGTTGTTCTGCAAGGACTGGTGTGAGTATATGGATGGTCAGATGTACAATTTATATTATCTCTATCTACCTTACTGAGTGTTTGTGACTTTGCTAAATGTATTAATGAATGATTGTAAATATAGAACAGTTCATATAGTGTGAGTGTTGCAACTGTACACATAGGGGTTCCCAACTATATAGTAATTTTAATAATAGTGGGCCTGATCTTGGGACAAGAACCTGTTAACCCTCAAAGTGATAACTGGGACTTCTTAAGTAATCAATTCAATTAAAACATAATTTATAGATTAGGCTACAGTGAAGTAATATATTTTATTGGATCAACTTCTGTTGGTGAAAGAGACAAGCTCTCTTCTTCAGTTCTGGGAAAGGTACTCAGATTTCCATCCTTGTATCTATCTGTGACGAAGATAAAGACACTGCTATGGGTACCCGCATGGCCCCACAGTATGCCAATATTTTTATGGCTGACTTAGAACAATGCTTCCTTAGCTCTTGTCCCCGAACGCCTCTACTCTACTTGCACTACATTGATGACATCATCATCTGGACCCATGGGAAAGAAGCCCTTGAGGAATTCCACCATGATTTCAACAATTTCCATCCCACCATCAAACTCAGCTTGGACCTATCCAGACAAGCGGTCCATTTCCTGGACACTACTGTGCTAATAAGCGATGATCACATAACCACCACCCAATACCAGAAACCTACTGACTGCTGTACTTACCCACATGCCTCCAGCTTCCATCTAGGACATACCACACAATCCATTGTCTACAGCCAAGCTCTAAGATACAACTGCATTTGCTCCAATCCCTCAGACAGAGACAAACACCTACAAGATCTCTATCAAGCATTCTTACAACTACAATACCCTGCTGAAGTGAAAAAACAAATTGATAGAGCCAAAAGAGTACCCAGAAGTCACCTACTACAGGACAGGCCCACCAAAGAGAATAACAGAACGCCACTAGCCGTCACCTTCAGCCCCCAACTAAAACCTCTCCAGTGCATCAAAGATCTGCAACCTATCCTGAAAGACGATCCCTTACTCTCAGATCTTAGGAGACAGACCAGTCCTCGCTTACAGACAGCCCCCCAACCTGAAGCAAATACTCTCTAGCAACCACACACCAAAAACACTAACCCAGGAACCTCGCCTTGCAACAAAGCCTGATGCCAACTCTGTCCACATATCTATTCAAGTGACACCATCATAGGACCTAATTACATCAGCCACGCCATCAGGGGCTCGTTCATCTGCACATCTACCAATGTGATATATATGCCATCATGTGCCAGCAAGGCCCCTCTGCCATGTACATTGGCCAAACCGGACAGTCTCTACGCAAAAGACTAAATGGACACATCTGACATCAGGAAACATAACATTCAAAAACCAGTCGGAGAACACTTCAACCTCTCTGGCCACTCAGTAACAGATTTAAAGGTGGCAATTTTGAAACAGAAAAACTTCAAAAACAGACTCCAGTGAGAAACTGCTGAACTTGAATTGATTTGCAAACTAGATACCATTAACTCAGGCTTGAATAGAGACTGGGAGTGGCTGGGTCATTACACTAATTGAATCTATTTCCCCAAGTTAAGCATCCTCACACCTCTTGTCAACTGTCTGAAATGGGTCATCTTGATTATCACTACAAAAGTTTTTTTTTCTCCTGCTGATAATAGCTCATCTTAATTAGCCTCTTAGAGTTGGTCTGGCAACTTCCACCTTTTCATATTTTCTGTATGTATATATATCTTCTTACTATATGTTCCATTCTATGCAAATCTGATGAAGTGTGCTGTAGCCCACGAAAGTTTATGCTCAAATAAATGTGTTAGTCTCTTAGGTGCCACAAGTTCTTTTTAAAGATAAAGGAGTTAATACATTGCAACTTGCAAGAGATCATTCAAAGTAAAGTGGGCAGTTAACACCTCTACAGTTGTAGGACAAAGGAGGATTAGTGGGATACAGATTGTTGTAATCTATAAATCCAGTGTCTCTATTAAATTCATGATGTTTGGTGTCTAGCAGAGTTATGAATTTAAGTTTCCAGGCTCATCTTTTGAAGTAAACTTGCATAACACTTAACAGCTTGTCTCTCTAATATCCTGGGACCAATATGGTTACAACAACCACGGCAAACAATATATCTTGAAAGCAGTTTTCAGCAACATTCCACCCTTTCTTCTTTAAGAGGTATATATTTGCATTTGTATTATGCTGTGTAGGAATAGGTATTTTGTAATCTTATAAAAAGTAATTTCCATTCAATTATGCACTCTTACATAATACTTTAAAACTTGCCAATATTTGTTGGTTGCAGAACCAGTCTTCAATTAAAGTGGGATGGTTTACAGTTTGACGTAAGGCTTCATGCAGTTTTTAAATCACAAAATGTCACTTATGAAAACCAAAAATATTTACCATCAATAGTAGTTTTAGAGATAACAATTCTAATGATTAACTGTGGGTCAAATCCTGCCTACTCAAGAACTACCCAGGCAAAACTCCCATTAATTTTAGTGGGTACTTTGTGTGAATAAGGCCATGTCTACACTACAGAGTTATGTCAACCTCAGTTAAATTGATGATCATAGACCACTGTAATTACATCGTTTGTGCACATTCACCCAATGTTCCTCATCAGCGGAGCATGTCCACAGCTAGTACTCTCACACTGACAGAGAGCAGCGCACTGTAGGTAGCTATCCCACTGTGCAGAATCACCACCTTCTGCTGCTAGGAGTTCTGGGAATGGATTGCAGTGCATCATGAGGCTGGGCTCGCCACCCCATGAGGCAGTTTTCTCCATCCCATCTTTCCATGGGCTTCAGACTATCACAGAATCATAGACTTTAAGGTCAGAAGGGACCATTATGATCATTTAGTCTGACCTTCTGCACAATGCAAGCCACAGAATCTCACCCACCCACTCCTGTAACAAACCTCTAACCTATGTCTGAGCTATTGAAATCCTCAAATTATGGTTTAAAGACTTCAAGGTGCAGAGAATCCTCCAGCTAGTGACCTGTGCCCCACGCTGCAGAGGAAGGCGAAAACCCCCCAGGGCCTCTGCCAATCTGCCCTGGAGGAAAATTCCTTCCCAACCCCAAATATGATGGGCAAGACTCACGAGCCAGACACCCAGGAAAGAATTCTCTGTAGTAACTCAGATCCCACCCCATCTTACATCCCATCACGGGCCATTGGGCATATCTACTGCTAATAGTTGAAGATCAATTAATTGCAAAAATTAGGCTATCCCATCATATCATCCTCCATAAACTTATCAAGCTTAGTCTTGAAGCCAGATATGTCTTTTGCCCCCACTGCTTCCCTTGGAAGGCTGTTCCAGAACTTCACTCCTCTGATGGTTGGAAACCTTCATCTAATTTCAAGCCTAAGCTTCCTGATGGCCAATTTATATCCCTTTGTTCTTGTGTCCACATTGGTACTGAGCTTAAAATAATTCTTCTCCCTCCGTGGTATATATCCCTCTGATATATTTATAGAGAGCAATCATATCTCCCCATAGCCTTCTTTTGGTTAGGCTAAACAAGCCAAGCTCTTTGAGTCTCCTTTCATAAGACAGGTTTTCCATTTCTCGAATCATCCTAGTAGCCCTTCTCTGTATCTGTTCCAGTTTGAATTCATCTTTTTTTAAACCTGGGAGACCAGAACTGCACACAGTATTCCAGATGAGGTCTCACCAGTGCCTTGTATAACAGTACTAACACCTCCTTATCTCTACTGGAAATACCTCGCCTGATGCATCCCAAGACTGCATTAGCTTTTTCATGGCCGTATCATAGTCATCCTGTGATCAACCAATACTACAAGGTCCTTCTCCTCTGTTACTTCCAAGTGATGCGTCCCCAGTTTATAACAAAAATTCTTGTCATTAATCCCTAAAAGCATGACCTTGCACTTTTCACTATTAATTTCATCCTATTACTATTACTCCAGTTTACAAGGTCATCCAGATCTTCCTGTATGATATCCCGGTCCTCCTCTGTACTGCCAGTACCTCCCAGCTTCATGTCATCTGCAAACTTTACTAGCACATTCCTGCTTTTTGTGCCAAAGTCAGTAAGAAAAAGATTAAATAAGATTGGTCCCAAAACTGATCCCTGACGATCTTTCTGTAATGCACTCCACTAGTAACCTCCTTCCAGCCTGACAGTTCACCTTTCAGTTTGACCCGTTGTAGTCTCCCCTTTAACCAGTTCCTTATCCACCTTTCAATTTTCATATTGATCCCCATCTTTTCTAATTTAGCTAATAATTCCCCATGTGGAGCTATCAAATTCCTTCCTGAAATCAAGGTAAATTAGATCCACTGCATTTCCTTTGTCTAAAAAAATCTGTTACCTTCTCAAAGAAGGAGATCAGGTTGGTTTGACACGAACTACATTTTGTAAAATCATATTGTATTTTGTCCCAATTACCATTGACCTCAATGTCCTTAACTACCTTCTCCTTCAAATTTTTTTCCAAGACCGTGCATACTACAGCTGTCAAACTAACAGGCCTGTAGTTACCCAGATCACTTCCCCTCCTCCCCCGTTTCTTAAAACTAGGAACTATGTTAGCAATTCTCCAGTCATATGGTACAATCCCTGAATTTACAGATTCATTAAAATTTTTTGCTAATGGGGTTGCAATTTCATGTGCCAGTTCCTTTAATATTCTTGGATGAAGATTATCTGGGTCCCCCCATTTAGTCCCATTAAGCGGTTTCACTCCATTTTTCAACTGCCCCTGTAAACTTTGCCCCCACCATCTCTGCCTGAAAGCATGGATCCCACACTGCTCTCCAGTCTTGTGATAAGTGTTATCAAACGCAATATGGCCGATCCTGCAGTATTTCATGAGCTGTGAATCTGAACAGGCATCTGTGGTGCCAGCCCTGATGTGTGCCATGGAAAGAAACACTTCAAGATTGATGTTGGCATGTATGGAGCAGCTACCCATGGTGGATCACTAGTGGGCGTGGGAAACAAGTACTGAGTGGTGGGAATGGCTTGTGATGCAGATATGGGATGAGGAACAGTGGCTGCAGAACTTTTGGATGCTCAAAGCCACCTTCCTGGAACAGTGTGTGGAGCTTGCTCCTGCCCTGCAGCCCAAGAACTCCAAAATGAGAGCTGCCCTCATGGTGGAAAAAGCATGTGGCAATTGCTACATGGCAGCTGGTAACTCCAGACTGCTACCAGCAAGTCACAAATCAGTTTGAAGTTGGGAAGTCCACCATGAGGGCTGCATTAATGCAAGTGTGCAGGGCCATTAATTGCCTCCTGCTGTGAAAGACTGACTCTGAGCAACGTCCAAGAAAAATAGTGGATGGCTTTTCTGCATTGGATTCCCTTAATGCAGCAGGGCAATAGGTGGAAGGCACATCCCAACTTTGGCCCCGGACTACCTTACAATGGAGTAAATTGACAGAAAGGACTACCTCTTTAAGGTTTTGCAGGTGCTGGTGGATCAGTGGGGTTGTTTCACTGTCATCAATGCAGCGTGGTAAGGGAAAGTACATGGTGCACAGATCTTCAAGAACATGGGCCTGTATAGAAAGCTGCATGCAGGGATTCTTTCCATACCAGAAGATGCCAATAGGGTATGTTGAAATGCCCATAGTGATCCAGGGAGACCCTGCCTACCCCTTGCTCCAGTGGCTCATGAAGCCTTACACCAGAAACCTGTGTCTTTCTGTAATGCATTCAGCCAGACATTGTTTACTTGCTGCCTTGAATGACTCTTGTAATGATTGCTGCCTGAGTATAAATTGTAGTCTGCAAAAGTGCCAGTTGCCATTGTGTATGAATTTCTGCTGCAACCACTGTATGTAGGACACAAATAAAAGAATCATTGTATTTGTAAGACTAAACTTTTATTAAACAATATATAGATTTACATTTCTTACAAAGGGACATGACACTGAGTGGCACTCTCTCAAAGCTGAGAGCACCTCATTTGTGTAAGTTCAGCTGTCACTATGGAATATATTTTTAGGGGTGGAGAGCAAGGGATACTGCAAAGTGCCAGTAATATAAAAACGAACATGTGTGAGGGAGGAGTTTGGGGAAGTCATGGAATGCACTTCTATATGGGCTGCAGGGGGAATCATAGAATATCAGGGTTTAAGGGACCCCAGAAGGTCATCTAGTCCAACCCCCTGCTCGAAGCAGGACCAATTCCCAGTTAAATCATCCCAGCCAGGGCTTTGTCAAGCCTGACCTTAAAAACCTCTAAGGAAGGAGATTCTACCACCTCCCTAGGTAACGCATTCCAGTGTTTCACCACCCTCTTAGTGAAAAAGTTTTTCCTAATATCCAATCTAAACCTCCCCCACTGCAACTTGAGACCATTACTCCTCGTTCTGTCATCTGCTACCATTGAGAACAGTCTAGAGCCATCCTCTTTGGAACCCCCTTTCAGGTAGTTGAAAGCAGCTATCAAATCCCCCCTCATTCTTCTCTTCTGCAGGCTAAACAATCCCAGCTCCCTCAGCCTCTCCTCATAACTCATGTGTTCCAGACCCCTAATCATTTTTGTTGCCCTTCGCTGGACTCTCTCCAATTTATCCACATCCTTCTTGAAGTGTGGGGCCCAAAACTGGACACAGTACTCCAGATGAGGCCTCACCAATGTCGAATAGAGGGGAACAATCACGTCCCTCGATCTGCTCGCTATGCCCCTACTTATACATCCCAAAATGCCATTGGCCTTCTTGGCAACAAGGGCACACTGCTGACTCATATCCAGCTTCTCGTCCACTGTCACCCCTAGGTCCTTTTCCGCAGAACTGCTGCCTAGCCATTCGGTCCCTAGTCTGTAGCTGTGCATTGGGTTCTTCCGTCCTAAGTGCAGGACCCTGCACTTATCCTTATTGAACCTCATCAGATTTCTTTTGGCCCAATCCTCCAATTTGTCTAGGTCCTTCTGTATCCTATCCCTCCCCTCCAGCGTATCTACCACTCCTCCCAGTTTAGTATCATCTGCAAATTTGCTGAGAGTGCAATCCACACCATCCTCCAGATCATTTATGAAGATATTGAACAAAACCGGCCCCAGGACCGACCCTTGGGGCACTCCACTTGATACCGGCTGCCAACTAGACATGGAGCCATTGATCACTACCCGTTGAGCCCGACAATCTAGCCAGCTTTCTACCCACCTTATAGTGCATTCTTCCAGCCCATACTTCCTTAACTTGCTGACAAGAATACTGTGGGAGACCGTGTCAAAAGCTTTGCTAAAGTCAAGAAACAATACATCCACTGCTTTCCCTTCATCCACAGAACCAGTAATCTCATCATAAAAGGCGATTAGATTAGTCAGGCATGACCTTCCCTTGGTGAATCCATGCTGGCTGTTCCTGATCACTTTCCTCTCATGCAAGTGCTTCAGGATTGATTCTTTGAGGACCTGCTCCATGATTTTTCCAGGGACTGAGGTGAGGCTGACTGGCCTGTAGTTCCCAGGATCCTCCTTCTTCCCTTTTTTAAAGATTGGCACTACATTAGCCTTTTTCCAGTCATCTGGGACTTCCCCCATTCGCCACGAGTTTTCAAAGATAATGGCCAATGGTTCTGCAATCACAGCCGCCAATTCCTTCAGCACTCTCGGATGCAACTCGTCCGGCCCCATGGACTTGTGCACGTCCAGCTTTTCTAAATAGTCCCTAACCACCTCTATCTCCACAGAGGGCTGGCCATCTCTTCCCCATTTTGTGATGCCCAGCGCAGCAGTCTGGGAGCTGACCTTGTTAGTGAAAACAGAGGCAAAAAAAGCATTGAGTACATTAGCTTTTTCCACATCCTCTGTCACTAGGTTGCCTCCCTCATTCAGTAAGGGGCCCACACTTTCCTTGGCTTTCTTCTTGTTGCCAACATACCTGAAGAAACCCTTCTTGTTACTCTTAACATCTCTGGCTAGCTGCAGCTCCAGGTGCGATTTGGCCCTCCTGATAGCATTCCTACATGCCCGAGCAATATTTTTATACTCTTCCCTGGTCATATGTCCAACCTTCCACTTCTTGTAAGCTTCTTTTTTATGTTTAAGATCCGCTAGGATTTCACCATTAAGCCAAGCTGGTCGCCTGCCATATTTACTATTCTTTCGACTCATTGGGATGGTTTGTCCCTGTAACCTCAACAGGGATTCCTTGAAATACTGAAAAAAGAAAAGGAGTACTTGTGGCACCTTAGAGACTAACCAATTTAATTAGTCTCTAAGGTGCCACAAGTACTCCTTTTCTTTTTGCGAATACAGACTAACACGGCTGTTACTCTGAAACTTGAAATACAGCCAGCTCTCCTGGACTCCTTTCCCCTTCAAGTTAGTCCCCCAGGGGATCCTGGCCATCCGTTCCCTGAGGGAGTCGAAGTCTGCTTTCCTGAAGTCCAGGGTCCGTATCCTGCTGCTTACCTTTCTTCCCTGCGTCAGGATCCTGAACTCAACCAACTCATGGTCACTGCCTCCCAGATTCCCATCCACTTTTGCCTCCCCCACTAATTCTACCCGGTTTGTGAGCAGCAGGTCAAGAAAAGCGCCCCCCCCCCCAGTTGGCTCCTCTAGCACTTGCACCAGGAAATTGTCCCCTACGCTTTCCAAAAACTTCCTGGATTGTCTATGCACCGCTGTATTGCTCTCCCAGCAGATATCAGGAAAATTAAAGTCACCCATGAGAATCAGGGCATGCGATCTAGTAGCTTCCGTGAGCTGCCGGAAGAAAGCCTCATCTACCTCATCCCCCTGGTCTGGTGGTCTATAGCAGACTCCCACCACTACATCACTCTTGTTGCACACACTTCTAAACTTAATCCAGAGACACTCAGGTTTTTCTGCAGTTTTGTACCGGAGCTCTGAGCAGTCATACTGCTCCCTTACATACAGTGCTACTTCCCCACCTTTTCTGCCCTGCCTGTCCTTCCTGAACAGTTTATAACCATTCATGACAGTACTCCAGTCATGTGAGTTATCCCACCAAGTCTCTGTTATTCCGATCACGTCATAGTTCCTTGACATCACCAGGACCTCCAGTTCTCCCTGCTTGTTTCCAAGGCTTTGTGCATTTGTATATAAGCACTTGAGATAACCTGTTGATCGCCCCTCATCAGCATCGTCCAGCATCAATGTGTTCTGGCTGCACAGCAATCTGTTTGGTCCTCCTTGAGCTTTATCATCCACTCCTGCCGTCGTCTCCTCTCCTGGCTATCCATTTTTAGTTTGTTTATGGTCTCTCTCCACGTTCTGTGCTCGCTATTTGCGAGACCAGATGATTGCAGCACTTCTCAAAACAGGTCCTCCTTACTCCTCATTTGCTTCCTTAGCTAATGGAGGCACTCCACTGGTGTGTGGGGACTGGCCCTTAAGGGTACATCTGCAGAGGCAAAAGAAAATTCACAGAGTCAGTATAGTGAGTGCACTCAGTCTTGAATCATAAAAGCTACATACGCTTCTTTCTCACTTCCCCTTGGCAAGCATGCAGCCCAGTGAGAGCACTAAAAATGATGAGTTAGACCTGAGGCAGAAGGGTGTGAGGTGCAAGATGGGAAAAGGGTCTGGGTGGTTTCATAAGGGGATCACTATGAACACATAGGGACACTATTCTGAATACTGGCACTGTTTTCCTCAGGCGGGGGGTGATCGAAGCTGGGACCTAACCAAGGATGCGTCTCCTGCATACATGCAGCTTCAGACTAGGTTCTTCTGCTGCTCACGTATGTGCTGCCTTGGTTCCTGCAGAAGTAACTGCTGATTGGCACAGCAAAGATTCCTACAGTGGGGGAAGAAACAAAGCAGGCCTGCCACGGAGCTGTTGGCAGAGGATTGCAAAGTACCTTCAGCAAAGTTTCCTAGAGATATCTATGGAGGACTCCCAGGAGATCATGGTGTGCATTAAACTTTTCTGTAGGGCCCGCACTGCATAGTTGCGCTGGGGAATGAGAAGCGGACAGAAACTAACATGAGGTACTGTTTGCATCTCTTCTCCTACATGCACCATATAACAAAATAAAGGACACCTCTACCTCGTGTAACTGTGCAGTATCAAAGCAAAATGAGTACTTACCAGAGCTCCTTTCTCCTGCTTCAGGCACACCAGAGCCAGACTGCTGGGACTGGCTAGACCCCTCCAGAGTCAAAGAGAGGTCCTGGCTCATCATGGCCCTGGACACCCTGTTGCCTGCCTGTCCCACATCCTCCTCCAACTTGACCTCCTTGACCACCACTTTGTCCTCGGGGTGAACTCTGCTGGCTGCTGCCTCCAGTCTCCTTGAAGTATCCATGGGGCTCTTGGTGGTGGGGCCGCTGCAGAGGATGGTGTGCAGCTCCTTGCAGGAGAGGCATGTTTTCCATGCTGCAGCAGAGCAATGGTTGGCCTCCCTCAGCTCCTTGATCTTAGCATGGCACTGCTGTGTGTCCCTTTTGTTCCTTCCATGCCATGAGCAATCTGCTAGTAAGTGTCAAAGTGCCTGCAGCTGGATTGGAGCTCTGACTGCACAGCCTCCTCTCCCCACAAAGTAACAACTGTTGTGTACGCTAGGTAGGGGATGCATTTTCTGCAGAAAGCTGGCATGATCAGCTGAGAAGATGCTATGTGAACTCTCTACACAGAGTGAGCAGGAAGTAGAATTTCAAGAATTCCTAAAGCTGTAAAAGGGGAGAAGCATATGCCTGTGTACCTGGCTCAGGGCAGCAGAGTTGAAACCACTGACCAGAGCAGTCATGATGGGCACTGTGGGACACCTCCTGAAGGCCACTTAGGGTGACATAAGCAAGTGCATCATCTACACTGACACTCCATTGTTCTAACTTAGGCGCAAAAGGCTCTATGCTGCTCGTCAAGGTGGTTTTGTTGTGTCGATGTAGCAAGAGTTACATTGGTGGGAGAAGCATTGCACAGTGTACACCTCCACTGTTTTGTCAAAAAAAACTATAGTGTAGACAAGGCCTCAGTATTGCATAAGGACTGCATGGTATGATCCACAGTTTTCAGTTACATGCTGAAAGTATTCATCTTTAAATTTTGAGGCTGCTTGGTCTGCTAGGCTGAGTTAGTAGTAGAACAGTATAGATTTTTAATATATAAAAAAGAAAAATATATTTAAGCATTATAGTAATTTCTTTGGATGGGATTTTCCAATGCATCTCAGTACTTTAAGAGCATAAGTCCCATCAACTTCCAATGGGACTCAGGTGCTTAAGTCACTTGGATGATTTGGAAAATCTTATGCTTTATTGGCTTAAGTTTTTCAGGAAGCCCCCTGCGTACACACAATTCCTAACTACATTTGTATTATAGATTTAACTGAGACATATTTAGAACTTAATGCAACCAGAAACTTTTGTACTAACTTTATTATTATTATTTCAGTTGATCAAATTCAGAAGACAGTTAAGTACCTCAGCCATTTTTAAAGTAATGTTGATTAAATCTCTCTCTTGATTTATTGATGGGCCTAATTTCTCTTTATTTTGCCCCAACATGGTTGTAAATACTTTTTCTTATTCTCTTTTGACTAGCATTACTTTTGTTTGTTTTTTAATTAAACACTACCCAAATTTTTTGCTAGTCAGGCTTTACTTGAATCTCCATATTTGGTTCCTTCCACACTTCCATTTTCAGCAGTGGGTTTACTTTGTCCTCAGTTCTGTAAGCAGTCCCTTGTGAAGCTATGCTGGCCACTTCTTTCTTGCATTCTTTTTCAGAGAAATTGTGATCTGAATCTTACGTTTTTTCCAAAATGCTGCAGACTTAATATTTCCTCCCATTGTACCATCTGACCTAGATTTGAGCATATTGACATGTCATAAATATAAAGGGAAGGGTAAACACCTTTAAATCCCTCCTGGCCAGAGGAAAAACCCTTTCACCTGTAAAGGGTTAAGAAGCTAAGACAACCTTGCTGGCACCTTACCAAAATGACCAATGAGGAGACAAAATACTTTCAAAACTGGGGCGGGGGGGGAAAACAAAGGGTTCTCTCTGTCTGTGTTGTCTTTTGCCATGACCTGAGCAGGAATGCAGGTTAGAATTTATGTAAAGGGTGAATACGCAATCTAGTTAGATATGCGTTAGATTCGGTTTTGTTTAAATGGCTGATAAAATAAGTTGTGCTGAATGGAATGTATATTCCTGTTTGTGTCTTTTGTAACTTAAGGTTTAGCCTAGAGGGATTCTCTATGTTTTGCATTGGATTACCCTGTAAGGTATTTACCATCCTGATTTTACAGAGGTGATTCTTTTACTTTTTCTTTCATTAAAATTCTTCTTCTAAGACCCCGATTGCTTTTTCATTATTCTTAAGATCCAAGGGTTTGGGTCTGTGTTCACCTATGCAAATTGGTGAGGATTTTTATCAAGCCTTCCCCAGGAAAGGGGGTGTAGGGCTTGGGGACATTTGGGGGGGGGGGGCGAGGGAGACATTTCCAAGTGGGCTCTTTCCCTGTTATATTTGTTAGATGCTTGGTGGTGGCAGTGATAAGGTCCAGGAACAAAAGGTAATAGTTAGTACCTTGGGGAAGTTTTAACCTAAGCTGGTAAAAAACGGTTAGGGGGTTTTTCCATGCAGGTCCCCACATCTTTACCCTAGAGTTCAGAGTGGGGAAGGAACCTTGACAACATTAAAAAAAGTTTCATCTAAGAGTGTGGAAAGCCTGGCACTGATTTAATTAAAATCAGAGGTCTGGCTCTAGATTTAGAAAATTTGGTCCTAAATCTTTATGTTCAATATTTTCTATAATGAAAAAAATTCCAGAGACATAGGTAACATGAAATTAGCTTTTTTCTTTTAATTTTTTATGTTTCAAAAGGAACATTTATACACATGTTTAGTTAGGCACAAGGGGAGTTTCAACTTAATCATATCATTCCACTCATCCTTGTAAAGGCAGGGGCAAGACTCAAACATACATATGGGTGTCCTAAGATGCACAACATATCACTCTGCATTATGGTGCAGTCCTGTAGAGATCCTAATGCCCAGCTCTTCATTACTCCCTTGCTACTCCTCCTCTGGCAACATGACTTTCGTTATGGTGGAAAGAAGAATGAAGAGAACTTGAGGTCAACAGCATAGAAAATTGTTACTGACAAGGTAAGCATGATCCATAGGGAAATTTCTGAAGGTTTCAGGGGGACGTTATGGAGAGTTGCCAACCTGCTTCACCCTTTCTATCTTCCTGGCCACGCAGATCCATGTATCTGGATACCCATGGATTGGAGTATAGGGGTTTCCAGTAGGTCAGAGGGAAGCATGGAGCTGGTTTCTGTACAGAGATCCACCAAGTTTGCTAACATAAGGGGAGCCAAGGAAGAGATCATAGGCCTCATTGGGTAATGGACTTTTAATTCCTAAGTAGTATTTAATAAAGGAGGGCAGATATCACTCTTCCATTTTACAGAGGAGAAAATGGAGGTCCAGCAGAAATGGTCAGATTTTTTTTTTTAAAATATAAAGAAGCCACTGCCCAACGTGATACATGGTGGCCCCAATCTGCTGAAGTAAAGGGCTACCAAAACTCCTCAGTATCACCACATTTGAATATCAGCCCAAGAGTGTCTCAAGTTGGGCAATCAGAACCAAAGAGTACAAAATTAGCGCCCATTTTGAAAATAGTAACCAAAGGGTTATTTTCCTATCAAGATGTACTTTGAAATCTATGGATGAAAAGTGCAGTGAAAATTTTAAAAATGTACCAAAAACCAAACACCATTGCACAATAAAGCTCTCAAGTCAGGAAATGAAAAAGTTTTACTTAAATGCTCAGTGTTAACATTTGAAAATAGTATGTAATTAGGGACCATTGGGGGGGGGGGGGGGGATGTAGTTTTTTCCTACAACCATAAACATACTTCCTCTGAGAGTCAAATAAATAAATAGTCTTGTCCTCTGACAGTATCAAGTCAACAGATCAACAATAAGCTAGTTATCAATCTCAGATGTCAAAATTAGTGCATAAATGGGGCAACCTCTTGCTTCAGGGAGAACATCCTAGTTTGAGAGGGAAAAGTGATTGGTTGGTTCAGAGGAAAAAAGTTTCTCTGGGGGCTTATGAGACACTTCCTTCTCTCTTCCAGTTGCTCCTAACTGCTATGCAAAGTGTCCTTTCTGACTGTATATAGAGCACAAGGACCAAGCTGCCTACTCTCTCACCAAGCCTAGATAAAAAAATTCTGTTACTCTAGTCTGAGCAGCTCAGCTTCATCCTCTTATTTTCTGTCCAACCTTATTATCCACTATTTATACAATAGTCTTCCTAAGCTCATCTGCAAGCCTACTCTCCATATTCAAGATCTACAGGAAATTAGCTGATGGAGGAAAAGTTTGAGGAATAATTGTTTTATTATAACCTTATATACAACCTTATCCAGTTGAGGCCAACACCACCTTGGCTGTTTTATTCTATATATCTGTACCCCTTCCCTCTAAATGTCTGCCTGACTTTATACCTTGAGCTTCTAATGACAGGAACCATGCCTTTGCGGAGCCAGTGTGCTGGAGCTTAGGGATGGGAACCGGACTTTGGAGAGAGTTACTGCGGAGACACAGGTGCCTTCCCACTCAATCATGGCCTCAGCAGGGCTCCAGAACTTGGACATGGCGCTCTCAGTGATGGGCTGGCTGGACTCCATCTTCTGCACCCTGTCCATGTGGAAGGTGATGGCCTTCATCGGAAACACCATTGTGGTGGCGCTTCTTTGTTTGGAAAGCATAATGAGGCCACTAATAAGACCATCTTAACCCAAGATGGTCTCCATCCTCAGATTTATTTTTTTTAATGCCACTGTCTCATACTTCTGACGCACTGTCAGTGTTTTAATAAGGTTTCAGTAGCCTTCATTCCTTTGAGAAAGGAATATCAGAGCAAACTTGAGGGAGAAGAATTTATATAAAAGCAATTTAATTGGCCCGTTGTTTTCAGTATTTGTTGCTATTGTTTCAGATATGATTAGGTAAGAGCTTATTCCCTCCCAGCCTAGCTGTTCCTCTATCCTATAATGAGGTTATAAGCTTCTGTTTGATCTCAATCTCTTTCAATGGAAATTATTCTAATGTCATAATGTTGACTTTGTGATTTCTCTAAAGAAAATGATGGGGTTGAGAAAGAGCAAGCCCTTGTTTAAGCCTCTGTTTTGTGTTCAATAACTAGAAAATGTAGCAAGACAAATGATTAAAGAAATGAAAATTAAAATGGATTTCTGTTTTAAATTTGATACATCAAACTTTTCTCCACTATGAGAGTCCCTATGCAAATTCAGACTCAGTTTCAAGGATTTGTTGAAACTTCAATAAAGCCTCAAAGCTGGAAGCCTTGATGCATCTTAGAAAGAAAAATTACACAAGGTGAATAAAGGAAATAGACACTGAACAGAAGTCTTTCATACACAGAAAATTATGTTTTGAAGTACTGCCAAGTCAGCCACTTCTACAGTCAGCCGTAACTAAACTTTTTAGTTAACAGTAAAAATTACTAATCCTGAATTCCTGTTCATGTTGATAATTTTAATGTTTTATTACTACTACATATATGACTTTTCATTCAGATTACTTACTACAGGTATTTGTTTAATTACGATACTATTCCGAGTCTTCATGTGGAAAAGGTTTCATTGTATACAAAGTTCAGGCCTGACCCCAAATTCCTTCTTTAGATAAGCTCCCAATGACTAAATGGCCTGTCTGAAAAGAGTGCAGGATTATGTCCCCTATTCAACAAAGCAATTAAAGCACATGCTTAATACACATCTATATCCCACTGAAGTAAACAGAACTTAAGCACACCTAAATATTTTCTGAACTGGGATGGATATACTCTGAAGGATCCATCCTGCTCCAACTGAGATCAATGGAAGTTTTACAAATGACTTTGATGGGAGCAAGATCGGGCCCTTAATTTGGGTAAATTGTTATAAGCACTTCTTGGGTGGCTGAAGGCTCAATGACCCACATGGGTTATGTAATGCATGAGAGTTTTGCCATTGACTTTAATGGGACAAGGATTTCACCTATTTAATTCAATGGAACAAATATTTGCAGAATCAGCCTTTAGTTTGTCAGTTTCTATCTTGGTTCAAATCCATCAGGAGATCAAAAAATTCCTTTTTTCAAGAAAAGGAATATTAAATAGTTTTCAGGACATACTATTCAAAAAGGTAATCTCAGAAACTGACTAAAAAAGGTAAAATGGATAGTTTCCTTTTAATACAAAGCCAGGAATGTCCTGTTATATAGCAATATGAAAATGTGGATACAAAATATAAGAGTAAAATTTTTAATACAAAAATTAATAGCATATCAAGCAGTGGCATTGTAGTATGTATCTGTACTATCTGGGTGGTTGAAGGCTGTGTAATTCACACTGGCATGTGTCACAGAAAATACTATATTATAGACTTGTCTACTCTCCACCAGTGCTACCACTATTGCAAATAGCTTACCATACAGAACTAAAAATACCAGATGCCACTAGAGGTTTGTCTACCCTTAAGGTTCCCAATGGAGCACCAGTGGGAACTTAGCTGATGATTTTTTGAATGTAGACACAGCTTATATGCATGTGGTGTTCAAATAAAAAAAAATTTCTTCCTGATGTTCAGGAACCCTCTTTTTCTTCAGTACCATTTCTTTCAGGGGCTTTGAATATGTTTATATGGTTTACTGAACTTTTGGTCTGATAGTTCAGGTTTAAAGGACCTATCAATTACTTACCATTGCATGTTGCGATTCAGAAGAGGATATGAATGTATAATTGTGGTGGTTCTCTGATAATTATATTGAGTAAAACAAACAATGGATTAAGAAGGGAAATCAGAATAAATGAGGAAAAATGGGGAAGAACCACTTCTTGATGCAAGGCTGGGAGTAAAAAGAGAACGAAATACCTATTATCCTTAATCACAGTCATTCCCTTCTGTCAATTCAACCAGCTACCTGAGAACGTCTATTCACAGTATTTCTCTTCACAAGTGCTACCAACAGTCTCAGACACACATCCTCTTCACAGAGAGGAACACACTATTACAAATAGATAGTTTTATGCTCTAGTAGTAAAACATCTATGGAAAATTCCCCTCTCAATATCATGCAAATGTGCAGTCTTTAAACAAAAAAGGATGAAGTATTTGTAGAAATAAAGTCAGATATCAGAAATCACATCTCATTAAGTCTTTGTTAAATGAAATTTAACCTAAAGATCAAGATCAGTAACATTTAAATATGAAGCTGGTTGGATTTATGGGATACTTTGTCCACAATACAAACAAAAATGAGCTCATATCCTTCATATCAGCATATTGTAATGTCACATCTGAACTATCACATCTGAAATAAATGAATCTAAAGGCAACATCATACACTGAGAATTAACAAATAAGGCAAAAAACAAACAAGACAATTGGTTTAAAAAGAGCTGAAAGGGGACATGAAAGAGCAGGAACTGAAGTCACCTATGTCTGCCAAGCTACTTTGAATCTCACAATTCAGCTGGTGCTTTGTTTTTCTAAAAAAACAACCCCCCAATACAGCCAATTTCTGCTGACCAAATGCATCCATTTAGAAGTTAGCCAGCAGCAGACAGTATGCCTGTCAGTCTCAAAGGCTCAGCAGAGAGAAAGTACTGTTCTAACAAAAACTGCTAGTTTCAGTGCAGATATTTCCTGTAAGTTCCTCATACACATTTGGGTGAAATCCTGGTCCTTTAATGTATATCTACACTACAATGAAAGACCGCTGCTCGCCCACGTCAGCTGACTTGGGCTTGTGAGGTTCAGGGCTAAAAATTACAGTGTAGGCTTAGGCTTGAGCCCAGGCTCTCAAGACCCACTGCCATCGCAGGGTTTCAGAGCCAGGGCTCCTGCCCAAGCCTGAACACCTACACTGCAATGTTAGCCCCACAATTCCAAGTCAATTAGCCCAGGCTTTGAGACTCAGTGCAGTGGGTTTTTTTAATTGCAGTGTAGATGAACCCTTAGAACTCTCATTGACTTTAACAGGGTCAGGATTTCACCCCTAGATTTTAGGATTCAGTACATTAAAAAAGTAGTATTTTAACAATAACTTTTTAAATTAAAAAAAGAAATTTGCCTTTACTCCTTGCCCTAAATATTTCTCTGTAAAATGTGAAAGATAAATAAGTTACAAGTAGAACATACTTCAAGATGTGCAGTTAAGGAACAGCCACACTTCAAGTGGTAAGGTGCCTTCAGCCTAGAGCCTCAGTTATACATCAGACACTTGCAACTGCTTGATTTAAAAAAAAAAAAACAAAAAAAACACAACCAAAAAACCCCACAACACTAAAGTTGTTGATAAACAGACCTTTAGATTTACTCAGATAATAGATCTCGCTTGTTCTCCAACCCACATAAAAACCTGCTTTACCATACCAGAACATTGAACAGCTATCACTCTATTGCACCAGAATCCATCTGATTAAATCTGCATCGCTCATTTAGTACAACAGAAAGAGTCATTGTAATAGGACACTACCATAGAACCAATGCTTGATGCATTAAAAACAGACATCTTGGCTTTGCCTGGATATTTATTTTTGATAAATTTATCTACCAGCTGGAAACCACTATCCTATGCAAGTGTTCTCTTGTGTTGTTTTCAGTGTTGTTGTAGCAGTGTTGGTTCCAGGCTGTGAGAGACAAGGTGAACCAGGACCTGAACAAGAGCTCTGTGTAGCTCGAAAGCTTGTATTACACCAACAGAAATTGGTCCAATAAGAGCTTGTCCGATATTTTATTTTAATATTGGCTTTTAAATCCAGGATTGCTAGAACAATTTATAGTGGGGGTGCTGATGATGGAAACCATGTATCTGGTGTTTGTCATTACTACTTCAAGTCGGAGGGTGCAGGAGCACCTCCAGCACTCCCAGTTCCAGCAGCACTGCTTAAATCTCATCTGTTGCAGCCCCACATTGAGTCTAAATGTCTCTGCCGTCCCTTAAGAGGGGACTAGATCATCAGTTTTGAATTATAAAGCATTCAATCCATAAAAGCAAAGAACCGAAATTACAGTGCAAATAAGCATAGAGCAAGTAATTGAAATTTGCTTGGGGTTTCCTACTTTAAGAACATTAATGAAACATCAAAGTCCAAAACTTGACCTGCCTTGTATCTGTTAAAATCAAAAGAGGAAATCTTCCAGTTTCCAAATATTTAGATTAATATATCTACCTTTCTGTTAAGAAGAAATAAAACCATCATTTTGTCTGACCAACAAAAAGTTTTTTGTCCTCTTTGTAGTAGTACACATCTTCCCAGAGCTCTGACACATAGCACAGTAAGTTTAATGTGTATGAAAAACATACCAAGCTAGTAAAACGACAGGTTTCAGAGTAGCAGCCGTGTTAGTCTGTATTCGCAAAAAGAAAAGGAGTACTAGTGGCACCTTAGGACACTAACCAATTTATTTGAGCATAAGCTTTTGTGAGCTACAGCTCACTTCATCAGATGCATTCAGTGGAAAACACAGTGAGGAGATTTATATACATACAGAACATGAAAAAAAATGGGTGTTATACACACTGTAAGGAGAGTGATCACTTAAGATGAGCTTTTACCAGCAGGAGTGGGGGGGGTGGGGGGTGATTTCAATAATTTCCATCCTACCATCAACCTCAGCCTGGACCAGTTCACACAAGAGATCCACTTCCTGGACACTACGGTGCTAATAAGTGATGCTCACATAAACACCACCCTATACCAGAAACCTACTGACCACTATTCCTACCTACATGCCTCCAGCTTTCACCCAGACCACACCACACACTCCATTGTCTACAGCCAAGCTCTACGATACAACCGCATTTGCTCCAATCCCTCAGACAGAGGCAAACACCTACAAGATCTCTATCAAGCCTTCTTACAACTACAATACCCACCTGCTGAAGTGAAGAAACAGATTGACAGAGCCAGAAGAGTACCCAGAAGTCACCTACTACAGGACAGGCCTAACAAAGAAAATAACAGAACGCCACTAGCCGTCACCTTCAGCCCCCAACTAAAACCTCGCCAACGCATCAAGGATCCACAACCTATCCTTAAGGACGACCCATCACTCTCACAGATCTTGGGAGACAGGCCAGTCCTTGCTTACAGACAGCCCCCCAACCTGAAGCAAATACTTACCAGCAACCACACACCACACAACAGAACCACTAACCCAGGAACGTATCCTTGCAACAAAGCCCGTTGCCTACTGTGTCCACATATCTATTCAGGGGACACCATCATAGGCTGAATCACATCAGCCACACTATCAGAGGCTCGTTCACCTGTACATCTACCAATGTGATATATGCGGTCATGTGCCAGCAATGCCCCTCTGCCATGTACATTGGTCAAACTGGACAGTCTCTACATAAAAGAATAAATGTCAAGAATTATAACATTCATAAGCCAGTCAGAGAACACATCAATTTCTCTGGCCACTCGATTTCAGACCTAAAGGTCGCAATATTACAACAAAAAAAACTTCAAAAACAGACTCCAATGAGAGACTGCCGAATTGGAATTAATTAACTTAGAACTTGAATAGAGACTGGGAGTGGATATGTGATTACTCAAGGTAAAACTATTTCCCCATGTTTATTCCCTCTCCCCCACCCCCGTTCCTCAGACGTTCCTGTTAACTGCTGGAAATGGCCCACCTTGATTATCACTACAAAAGGTTTTCTTCCCCACTCCTCCCATCAGCTCTCCTACTGGTAATAGCTCATCTTAAGTGATCACTCTCCTTACAGTGTGTATGATAACACCCATTTTTTCATTTTCTGTGTGTATATAAATCTACTTACTGTATTTTCTAGTGAATGCATCCGTGGAAGTGAGCTGTCGCCCACGAAAGCTTATGCTCAAATAAATTGGTTAGTCTCTAAGGTGCCACTAGTACTCCTTTTCTTTTTGCAAGCTAGTAAAGTAACCCAGAACAAAATATTAGTCAAATAGAAAAGGCCAAAACTGGGAAGGAAAAAAACAGACTCTCAGAAAAGTAGGGCTGGAAGGGACCTGAAGATGTCCTAGTTATTTTAGTGCATCCTTCCCATGCTGAGGCAAGACCAAGCATACCTAGTCCACATCCCTGATAGGTATTGGTCTTTCTAGGCTGTACTTAAACCTCACTGTGCTACCTAATTCCAGAGCTGAACATCCTTGTAGTTAGAAAGTTTTTCCTAATAGCTAACCTAAATCTCCCTTGCTGCATATTAAGAGGACTGCTAATCCTATCTTCAGTGGACATGGAGAACAACTGATCACACTCCTCTTTATAGCAGTTCTTAACATATTTGAAGACTCTTCTCAGATCCCCCAAGTTTTCTTCAAGATTAAACATCCTCAAAGTCTTCACTCATAGATCATGTTTTTTAAGCCTTTTATCATTCTTCTGCTCTCCTCTGGTCTTTCTCCAATTTATCCACATCATACCTAAAGTGTGGCACATATAATGAAAAAATACTACAGCTAAGGCTGCAGCAGTACCAAGTGTGACACCAATATTTAATCACGGTCATATAATTAAGATATGTTTTGTACAAAGTATGCCTTGTGAGGTATCAATCTTCTAGACAGTAATATCTTGTTGGATTGTATGTGCTATCGTCGTATGTGAAGTTAGGCTACGTAAGTGTTACTGAAACACGATGTGAGGTTGAATATACTTGAAAGGCTGCTTGTGAGTGTAACAGTAAAAAGGCCAAATATGTAAATAGCTTACTGAGGAAATGCACACAAGCACAAGGATTACCCCAGGAACTGTGTACAACAGAAACCTCTCAGATACAGCACTACACAACGTGAACTGTTTGACTCAGGTCACAACAAAAGAGCTTTCCAGCAAGTGGGAAGCAGATATAAAAAGGGGACTATGACATCATGATGGGACCTCACTCTTCCTACAACACACCTGGCAACACCTGACAGGCAAGGACTGAACTACTGGAAGTTATGATCCCAGGCTAGAGGGCTTTTTAGCTTGGGAAAGCCAAGGCAACTTGTGCCTTAAGAATCTGCAAGCCTGTTTACCACTCAGGGTGAGAATTGGCTTATTTCATATCCTACCTATCTAGTAGGTTAAGCTCAGTTTGCAGTTTTATTTATTTACTGAGGTAATCTGCTTTGATCTGTTTGCAATCACTTAAAATCTTTTTTAGTTAATAAACTTGTTTGGTCTAAAACTAGTATGGAAATTATAATTTGCAGCAGAACACTGTTGCATCTCTCTCTCCACACTGAGGGAGGGGATGAATTTTATGAGCTTATGCTGTAGAGTTCCCTGTGCAGCACAAGATGGTATAATTGTGTTTATATTCTAGAGGGGAGCGTGAGTCTTATCAACTGGGAGGTGCCTTAGCTGAGCCTTCCCGTGCAGAGCTGATCTCAGCATCTGTGTATGAAGCTGCAACTGGGTGTGTCCCTATCTGTGTGTGAGCAGGTGAAACAGCAAGCTTGGAGAGCCTGGCAACTTACCCCAGCCTGGAGCCCAGGCTGATGGGTCAGAGGGCTCAGTGGTATCCCAGTTTCAAGTGGCACCCTGGGGGGAACCTGTCACACCAAGTACAGCAGAATATTTACCTCCCATGTCGTATAGGAGTCCCCTGTTAATAAATACAGCACAGAATAATATTAGCCTTTTTCTCTTAACTGTACCACATAGCTGGCTCACATTCAGCTTGTGATCCATAATAACCCCCCAGATCCTTTTCAGTAGTACTACTGCCTCATCAGTGAATTTCCCATTTTGTACAGTATTTGTGCATTCAGTGGTGGATTACTGAATGTGGTGACAGGGCCCATGCCCAGGGGCCCCAGCCAATTTGGGGGCCACACAGGAGCAGATGGAACTCTAGCCCCACCCTCTGCTCCCCATCTCTCCCCCCACACACCCCGAGGCCCTGCCTCCACCCCAACTGGAACCCTGTGGAAGGGTGGTGAGCAATATCCCCCCTCCCCAGGCAGAGCTGGCTGAGCGCTGCTTGCCCAAGCCCCACACTGAGCTGGGTCAAGGTCCTCCCCCCCTGCCCGCCCCATGCTGGACCAAGGGCCCCCCCACCTGGCATGGCACTCAACTGAGGGTCCCCCACCTGGCATTGGAGCAAGCCTCTCTCTCTCCCCTATCCCTTGCCCCCTGCAGCATGGAGCTCATCCAAGCCCCTTCTCCCTTTCCGCCTTGCCAGCATGGGGCTGGCATGAGCCATTTGCCAAAGCCCCCCTTCCCAGGGCTGGCCTGAGCCCCACCACTCACCCCGATAGCTCCTTTTTGGCAAAACTGGGCATTTGTCCTGTTTGCTCTTGCCAACTGGTGATCAGTTGGAAAGAGCAAATGGGACAAATGCCCAGTTTTGCCAAAAAAGGTCAGGACACTTGGGGCCAAAACAGGATGTATGGTTACCCTAGGCCAGGGGTCCCCAAACTTTTCCAGTCATGCCCTCCCCCCTACTCAGTCCATGCCCCCTCTGTCCCCGGAACTAGGGCCTGCAGTCAAGAACTGAGTGGGGGTGTGGCCAAGAGCAGAGCCACAGCTCGGGCTGGGGGCAGAGCAGAGCTAGGCCCTACTGCGCACCACTGAATGTTCCTCCATGCCCCTCCAGGGCAGTGCACCCAGTTTGGGGACCAGTGCCCTAGGCCCAGGTGCCTGAGAGCTGCCCCTGGCCTGCATCACTGCCTCTGAGGGTGTCCAGGGCTCCCCACAGTGGTCCATGGCTGGGAGGGATGTGGGTCCCCCCCAGTGTTCTGTGCCCCAGGCCCCAATATATCTTAATCCACCACTGTGTACATTTGATTATTCCTTCTTAAATATAATACTTCAACAAGATGAAATTCAGTGAAGACTAGTGTGAATTAAGATCAATTCTCCAGTTTGTCAAGGTCCTTTTGAATTCTAGTCCTGTCCTCCAAAGTGCTAGCAACCCCTCTCAGCTTGGTGTAATCCCCACATTTTATAAACTACTCTCCACCTCCATTATCCAAGTCATTAATGAAAATATTGACTAATAGCAGACCCAGGAACCAACTAGATATGCAAAAAGAAAAAGGAGTACTTGTGGCACCTTAGAGACTAACCAATTTATTTGAGCATGAGCTTTCGTGAGCTACAGCTCACTTCATCGGATGCATACCGTGGAAACTGCAGCAGACTTTATATACACACACAGAGATCATGAAACAATACCTCCTCCCACCCCACTGTCCTGCTGGTAATAGCTTATCTAAAGTGATCATCAAGGTGGGCCATTTCCAGCACAAATCCAGGTTCTCACCCTCCACCCCCCCCCCACACAAACTCACTCTCCTGCTGGTAATAGCTCATCCAAACTGACCACTCTCCAAGTTTAAATCCAAGTTTAACCAGAACGTCGGGGGGGGGAGGGGTAGGAAAAAACAAGGGGAAATGGAGTGGCTAAGTCATTATGCAAGGTAGCCTATTTCCCCTTGTTTTTTCCTACCCCTCCCCCCCCCCCCCCCCGATGTTCTGGTTAAACTTGGATTTAAACTTGGAGAGTGGTCAGTTTGGATGAGCTATTGCCAGCAGGAGAGTGAGTTTGTGTGTGTGTGTCCGTCCGTCCCTCCCTGGGAAAAAGGGGGGGGGGTGAGAAAACCTGGATTTGTGCTGGAAATGGCTCTTCTCACCCTCCACCCCCCCCCCCCCCACGCACAAACTCACTCTCCTGCTAGTAATAGCTCATCCAAAGTGACCGCTCTCCCTACAATGTGCATGATAATCAAGGTGGGCCATTTCCAGCACAAATCCAGGCTCTCTCACCCCCCCCCCTTTTTCCCAGGGAGGGACGGACACACACACACAAACTCACTCTCCTGCTGGCAATAGCTCATCCAAACTGACCACTCTCCAAGTTTAAATCCAAGTTTAACCAGAACATCGGGGGGGGGGGGGGGAGGGGTAGGAAAAAACAAGGGGAAATAGGCTACCTTGCATAATGACTTAGCCACTCCATTTCCCCTTGTTTTTTCCTACCCCTCCCCCCCCGACGTTCTGGTTAAACTTGGATTTAAACTTGGAGAGTGGTCAGTTTGGATGAGCTATTACCAGCAGGAGAGTGAGTTTGTGTGTGGGGGGGTGGAGGGTGAGAACCTGGATTTGTGCTGGAAATGGCTCAACTTGATGATCACTTTAGATAAGCTATTACCAGCAGGACAGTGGGGTGGGAGGAGGTATTGTTTCATGATCTCTGTGTGTATATAAAGTCTGCTGCAGTTTCCACGGTATGCATCCGATGAAGTGAGCTGTAGCTCACGAAAGCTCATGCTCAAATAAATTGGTTAGTCTCTAAGGTGCCACAAGTACTCCTTTTCTTTTTGCGAATACAGACTAACACGGCTGTTACTCTGAAACCTGTCAACTAGATATGCCCTCCCAGTTTACAGCAACCACTGACAACTAATCTTTGAGTACTGTCTTTCAACATCTAGGCCACATTTCCCTAATTTGCTTTTGAGAAGGTCATGTGGAACCTTGTCAAAAGCCTTACAAAAAAAAATAAAAAAATAAAAAAAAAATAAAATAAAATAAATCCCCCAGCTCTTTCATATCTACTGCTTTCTCCCTATCCACTAGGCCAGTAACCCTGACAAAAACCCTGAAATCAGACTGGTGTAACTATAAGTGGCAACTCCAGGGGTGCTGTTGGAAAAGTGGAGTGGGATGGGACCTGGGGGTCAAGCACCCCCCAGTACTTTGGAAAGTCAGTGCTGTGGGTGTGACATGCTTTTTTCTTGAGAAATCCACATTGGCTATTCCTTATAGCCCTATTATCCTTCAGATGATTACAAACTGAGTTTAATAATTATTCTGGTATCTTTCTAGGTATCAAAGAAAAGCTGAATTACTCGGGTCCTCTTCACTCCCCTTTTTAAATATGGTTACTATACTTGCCCTGTCTGTATATTTAAGGATTGTCTAAGTTGAGGGATCCATCCTCCAAAGTCCTGATCGCTTCAGCTCCAATCTAGCAAAGCACTAACCCCCATGCTTAACTTTAAGTGCATGTAGACACAAGTTAGTGTTTTGCTGTGTAGGCATCAGAGTGCTCAGCACTCTCCAAGATAAAGTACAGATGAAGTATATTCTTGGAGTTATTCTGAACATAATGGAAGAGACAGTTCCCTCCCCAAATACTCTAATCTAGATAGACCAAACAATACTTTAGATACATGTAATGAAATAGATTACCAGGAATTGGATTTCTACAGTAATAGTGCTGTTATTAAAAAAAGTGTTATATGGTGGATTAGCATTAAAGAGCTTCACAGAAGTGGGTTTTCATTAGGGATTTGCATGAAAGGGTGATTGCTTGGTACACCAGGAGAAGGAGAGAGTTCCAGGTGTAAAAGCAGCATGGAAGAAAGCATCAAGATGAGAGAGAAGGATGACAAGGAAGCTAATATGCAGAAGCTTTGAGTAAGGAGGAAAGAAGATCACAGAAGTAACCTAGAATGAGGTTACATACAGTTTGAAAGAGAGGACCAGTGGCATTATATTGCAGGGGTGCTTAAGTAGCTTGATCTTTTCAAGAAGGCGAAGGAACATTAAGCACGATGTTGAGCACAATTTTACCACATTTCATAGGATCAGGATTTAGTTAAGTCACCTTGCTCAACAGCTTTGCAGAACTGCATTGTCTATGGTAGCAAAACTGGTCCTGTAATTCACCACTGACAATAGGAATAGTGGAAGCATTAGTATAGCCAGGGCTCAGGTGTTTTTACCACCACACCAACTAACCCTGCTCACAGGGCCAGAATATAAAACTCCCATTGACTTCAAAGGACTTTGGATCAGACATAGGATTTGCTATCAAAACTGTTTCTTAGTATTAAAAACCTAGGAGAATGCCAAAAAGAGATTAGTATATTTATTCATATTTACCTGCATGAAGCAATTGATTTACATGATAAATCAGTTAACCTGCAGTAATTTAACTGCAATATTTTTAAAATAGCTATCAAAACATCCATTAGTTTATATAATGATGTACATTTTACAAATAAGCTTTTATCAACAAATAAAAATAATAAGCAATTTTCATAAACATTTTAGGTAAGACCATGTTAACACTGCCATTGAGAAACTTAAACAATCCTAAAGTCACATGGCTTTTTTTTTTTTAATTAAAGCCATTTGCCACATCAGAATACTTGGTGTAGTTTATGTAACATTGATAAAACATCTGAGATGGGTGCATTGGCACCACCTGTGAAGCCAGTGGAGTCTAAAAACACATTCAATAGTACATTTTGATATAGAACAATTAAAGCAGCCCAGAATGAGTTATTCAGCAGTTCCATCTGAAAATTGCCACTTCTGTGCACGTTAGTTAAATCACTGTGTGAAGCAAAGCGTCACTGGATCCTACCTAAAGGGTACTGCACTGAGAATGAAAGTATATAGGATGAAATTCAATAAGGAAAAGTGCATAGTACTCCACTTGGAAAGTTGGTTACTATACTTGAGGGATCCATCCTCCAAAGTTGCACACATACAAATGAGAAATATGAGCTGTAGCTCATGAAAGTTTATGCTCAAATAAATTTGTTAGTCTCTAAGGTGCCACAAGTACTCCTTTTCTTTTAACCTAGGAAGGAGTACTGCAGAAAGATCTGGCAGTTATAGTGGATCACAAGCTAACTATGAGTCAGTGTAAGACTGTTGCTAAATAAATATAAAAAACCCATACACCCCACAAACATCATTCTGGGATGAATTATCAGGAGTGTTGTAAGCAAACACAAGTAGTAATTCTTCCACTCTACTCCACACTGATTAGGCCTCAGCTGGAGTATTCCAGTTTAGTCTGGAGAAGAGAAGACTGCAAAAGGGGACATAACAGTTATCAAGTACATTGTTACAAGGAGGAAGGAGAAAAAAAATGTTCTCCTTAACCTCAGAGGATAGAACAAGCAGCAGTGGGTTTAAATTGCAGTGAAGGCAGTTTAGGTTGAACATTAGGAAAAACTTCCTATCAGGGTAGTTAAGCACTGGAACAAATTGCCTCGGGAGGTTGTGGAATCGCCATCATTGGAGATTAAGAAGAGCAGGTTAGACAAACACATGTCAGGGATGGTCTAGATAATAATCAGTCCTGCCTTGAGTGCAGGGGACTGGACTAGAAGACCTCTTGAGGTCTCTTCCAGTCAACCCCTTGAGGTCCCTTCTAGTCCTATGATTGTTTTATGCTGTAATAAGTTTTGTTATTCCTGATGAACACATTTTTGTTGATTTGTGTACATAGCAGCATTTGGTGACAACAAAATGGAACACCTAACTGAATGAATGCATAGTCCTCTCTGCTACCACACTGTTAGTTACATAATTTTTATGGCTGAGGTTAGGTTTCCAAGAGTGGTAAATAAGAAAACTTATAGCTAGAATCCAATTTTCTTTTTGCAGCTTCCATGTTAAGGCTCATAGCTTGGACTTCTGTATCCCTGGCCTAATGGGAAGAATTTTGGCATTTGGTAATTTACTCACTATAGCTTAAATTTATACACCACAATATAAAACTAGATCTTAACAAGCAGATAAGTAGGTTTGTGGACATATTGGGAGCCACTGCAGTTTGTAGGGGCTGCAATGGACCCTAGCACAACTTTGCCTATGAAGAGTTACTGCTGCCTGTGCTCTCCAAAATTGATTATATCCTGCTGCTGAGTGTATTTTCTTAAAGTTATTATAAGGCTGGAACTGGGAATAACTTTAGGCCAAGGTAGTTGCTAATTACCCTCTTTCCTCATTTAGGATCATACTTGGCTCTTAATTCTGCCTCAGATCTTCTCACTGGAATACCCACTTTGGGTACAGAACAACCCTGCTTAGTTGGCTGCAGTAATAAACAGCATCCTACCGTGTGTTGGGTAACTATGCTCAGCACCTTGTAGGTTCAAGAGCCAAATGCTCAAAACTGATGCTTTAACAAAGAAATGGAGAAGAAAAAACTAATTAAAAAGGTGAACGTAATTATTTGACAGTATCCAGACCATTCCTCCCCCCCTCCAACTATCATAGTTAAAGAGTAATATGGTAAACAAAGTTATACCTATATTAAAGCATACTATTAAGTCATGCTGCTTTTTTGAATGAAAGCTGTGTTCTTTATAGTAAAAAATGATCTGACTGACAAGTAACAAAATGTCACATTACTGCTAGGACATTAGAACTGAGAAACAGGCCTTTTATTAAGTGTATGAGAAATTTACTACATTTTAACCAATGGGATTGCAGAAAACAAATGAACTCAAGTCGACTGTATCACTATTGGGATCGTGACACTGAGCAATTCAAACATCAACTAATAGACTTCTAATAACCATTTTGAAATCAAAACATTTCTACTTAATCATACACATCTAAATGATTTATCTTGCAGATGCTCATTTGGTCAGCTTTCTTTCCATGAGGTTCACACTCTCTCCAACTAATCAAAGTCCTGTAACCTCAGCATCTGAATGAGATTTCTGGATTTTTTTAATCTTTACCTATTTTATCAGTAAAGTACAGTACAGTTTGAGGGTCACTGATGTTTATCTTCATAATCCAACATTTCACAGATTAGGCCCTCTGCTTCTGCAGTTCCCACTACTCTACCAACAGCCAAAGGTGCTCCTCTGCACTCATCCAGGTAAGAGGATCCCAAATGTAAGAGTATTAGCTCAAAATTAAAGCTAGGCATGGTAGAATTTTGAAAGTATTGAGAACCTCTGTGAAAAAGCTAGACTAATTTGGACAGGAGAAATTAAGCAGGAGAAATTAAGCAGAAACTCATTAATGACTGGAAAGGTAGGAGGATAACAGCACCAATAAAGCAGTCACCAGATATCACTGAACTAAACTGCTCATCCAAAAGACTGGAAGATCCAGAGAATACTTTTAAGAGACCAGATTTAAGAGCCATAGGAATCCCAGACTTCAGAAGGAACAAATGACATCAAATTCTTCTAGGACTTACTAGTGAATGCACTGGAGACAGAGTCCTCTGTTAATGATATTGAGATTAAGCAAGTATATCATGCTTTTACATATGGGCGGTAGGTACAATAGGCCAGAAGAGGCTCAGCCTGGTTGTAGGATTTTGGGGGGAAGTTTTTGATTGATTATGCCCCATACAGGTTCCAGGGTGAATGAGGAGGCAGTATGTGCTACACAGTGGTTCTCACACTTTTTTACCGGTGACCCCTTTCACATAGCAAGCCTCTGAGTTCAACCCACCCCCCTTTATAAATTAAAAACACTTTTTACTGTATTTAACACCATTATAAATGCTGGAGGCAAAGCAGGGTTGGGGTGGAGGTTGACACCTCGCAACCCCCCCATGTAAGAACCTCATGAGCCCCTGAGGGCTCCCGACCCCCAGTTTGAGAACCCCTGTGCTACTGCCTCATCAGCTGCCCCAGAACCTGCATGGGGCATAGCAAAAGTGTCTTCTGGAGAAGAGAAATGCACGCATTTCTCTGGGTGGCTTGGCATCTGGGGAGAGGAGGCGCGGCTGCAGCTGGCCCTGGATGCCTCGGGGGGGGGACGGGGGAGGGAGAGGGTTTGGGGCTCCTGCGGGGCTCCATACTTTTACACTCAAGTCAAATCCTGGGAAAGGCATAACAAAAACTAAAGGAAGATGAAGCCAGACAAATTCAAATTAGAAATTATGAACAAATTTTTGACAGCAAATGTGATTAACCACTGGAAGAGACTACCAAGGGAAATGTAGATTCTCTTCCTCTTGATGTTTTCAGATCAACACTGGATACCTTTTGGGAAGATATACTTTAGCAAACACAAGTTATTGGGGTCAATACAGAGGTAACTAGTGAAATTTAATGGCTTGTGATGTACAGAAGGCCAAAGTTGATGATCTAATGGTCCCTTCTACCCTTACTTTGTATGAATCTGTGGCTAAGAACAGGTCTGAAATTATTGTGCTTCACTGATAAAGAAAATGATCTTTAACATGCTTTCAAATCTGGCAGGATCTCACCAAATAATTTGCCATTCTCCATCTTCCCATTACTACCAAAACCAGCTTGGACAGACTCAATCCCCTGTTCTTGAAATAGGCTGGGTGGAAACTAGCTCACTGTAGGTACAGTGTAGAGTCACTGTAAGCAAGACCGTGCTTCCCCCCCTTGGAAGCCCCAGCACAAGTGATATGCTGGGATGGCCCATAAAGCATGCAACTTCAAGGACTTTCAGCTGCCCCACAACCAGTTTATATTAGGTGTTGCAGCTGTCCTTTGAGTCACTCAGAATTGAAAGGAGGCAAAGATAGCTCATGGGCAAAGTGGCATAAAAGCCATTCTCTGTGTTGTGCCGCTCAAGAGGCACAGCGCAGAACTAACCCCCCAATCATTGTGAATTCACTGCATATAGAGAAGAGATTGAGAATTATAGTAATTACTATTACACTAAAAGTTGCATATTGAACTTGTATTTGGACCCCATTTTTCCCTACTGTAAGTGATGGGAGGGATTTTCCTTTAATAAATATTGAGAAACCACCTCTTTAGAGCACTGGCTGACTTACATGAGCAGTAAATGAGATTGACTTGTTCTGATCTCACTTACACTGGTGAAAATCAGAAACAGTTCCAAATGAAGTTATACCAGTATAAAACTAGTGTCCTTGAGTTCAGAATCAAGCCCAAGGAGCATTCACCTGCAGGTCACAGGTTTTAATTTGGCCCATGTTACTAGTGTGACAGAACCGATTACCTGAGGATTGCTTAGTAATTCATGTAAAATGAGTTGGTGGTTTCATTTCACAACTAGTCACTGCAAAGTATCCAACACAAAGTCACAGTTGAAAGCCTTACCAACTGTATAAGCAAAGTGGTCAAAGAATAAGTAGAACTGGAGATTGAATACCCCTCCTACACCTAGAAGTGATCCCCTCAGGTCAGAGTTGTGGTACATTGTACGGAAGCTTGTACTGTCATTTCCCATATTGTAGCTCAGGCATGGGCAAACTACAGCCCAGGGGCCACATCTGGCCCTTCAGACGTTTTAATCCAGCCCTCGAGCTCCCGTTGGGGAGCAGGGTCTCAGGCTTGCCCTACTCCATGTGTGCCCTGGCTCCGCACGGCTCTTGGAAGCAGAGGCATGTCCCTACTCCAGCTCCTAAGCGTAGGGGCAGCCAAGGGGCTCCACATGTTGCCCCCACCTCAAGTGCCACCTCCGCAGCTCCCATTGGCCAGGAAACATGGCCAATAGGAGCTGCAGGGGCAGCGCCTGTGGATGGGGCAGTATGCAGAGCTGCCTGGCCACGCCTCTGCGTAGGAGCCAGAGGGGCAACATGCCACTGCTTCCACAAGCTGCTTGAGGTAAGTGCCACCCAGAGCCTGCACCCCTAAACCCCTCCCATGCCCCAAACCTGATCCCCCTCTGTGCCAGCACAGAGCACCCCGCTGCACCCCAACACCTTATCCCCAGCCCCACCCCAGAGCCCGCACTCCCAGTTGGAGTCCCCAATCTCCACAACCTGCCTTTCCAGCCCAGAGCCCCCTCCTGCACCCTGAATGCCTAGTTTCTGGCCCCACTCCACAGCCTGCACCCCCCAGCTGGAGCCCTCACCCCAACCCCAAATTTCATGAGCATTCATGGCCCACCATACAGTTTCCATACCCAGATGTAGCCCATGGGCCACAAAGGTTGCCCACCCCTGCTGTAGCTGGTCTGGGGGAAGAGAGAACTTCAGTCTCCAGCGGGGTCTTGTTAATACTTTCCAAGAGTGCCAGATTCACCCCTAATATTTTTAAAGTCACCTATTTTATATAAGATCAGAAGACAGCGAGTAGGCAACATGCTTAAAGATCTATGATAAATGCATTTTATGATTTAGCTTCCCACATTATCAGCACCACAATTAACAGACCAAGATTAAAGTTATCAGAGCAAAACATAGGTTGAAAGCTGGTTTACATATATATTATATAAATAACACAGAAACTGAAGTCTAGCTGATTTCATAGACAGGCAATAACTCATCACAAAAGTTTGAGCCCACAGAAGAATCTTTACATTCACCTCACATAGGCAGGACAGTACCACAACAAAAAAACTTAGTAGTCAGATAATGCTATGTATGATCTGTTTTAGGACCTATAAGGCTGCAGTGATGCATGCTGCAGATATTATTTCTTTAGCAGGCACCATTTCCTTAGTAACTTGCTGGCCTTTGCTGACTCTACTAAAGGGTTGCCCTTTAATAGGAGCATTTTGCCCAGCATACTTTTCTCAGGCTGCCCCTTTAAATTTGGAAGAGTCAAGCAGCTGCAGTTCTAAAGTAGCCATTTTGTGACTAATTGCTGCATCTCCCTGTCTTCCAGGTAGGAAGTATTCTTAACTCCGATTATATTTGCTCTTGCTCATGGCTAAATATATGAGCCATTCCAATATATCTATAGCTATGGACAGCCATTCTCTCACCAGGCCCACTTATACAACATACAGGAACAGCAGCTGCTCACCCGGAGCCAAGTCTAATGGGGGAGGGAGGGGAAGGGGGAGTTAGAGTTGAAATCAAGGCTGAGATTCACAGTTACCAGAAGGAGGAGGATGGATTCTTAGATGGTGTCTTTGGAGACCCCCACCCACCCTTACTTACTAGCAGAAATGGTCTGGGGCAAACTTCACTACTAGGGTGGGAGCTTTGGGGATTTTGCACCACGTTGTCAATGCGTTTCCTTTCCTCGCGCCTCACCTTTCCAGCGAGGCAGGCGAGTTTGACAATCACCAAGCCAGGGCAGGACTGCAGCGTGCTGGCTCCCGTGTAAATCCCTAGCAGTGCAGGTGCTTCTGCTTGAAAAGCCTCCAGAGCGTGGAAAAGGACCTTATCCTACCCAGTTACCCTCCCCCTCCCACCGGCTCCCCTCCTCCCGCCCAGTGACCTTTCTCCGCCCGGGGCCTTCCCTCTCCCCCAGTGACCTAGTGATTCCCGCTTCCCGCCCCGCTTCCGTCGCACACACCCGAGCCTCAAGGAACTGCAGCTCCGAGTCCAAGTCCTTCCACTCAGCCCCATCACAGCATCGGTAACCATAGAAACCTCAAATAGCCGGCTCATTGGGTGGTTTAATATAAGGCAGTGACCAATAGGGTGCGGCCCTGAGCAGGGATCTTCCAATAACATTGCAGCACAAGGCAGGCCCGTGTGCTGACGTCCGTGGTGGGAGGAGGGACTAGGGAGACTAGGCTGAAAGGGGGTCGGGACTCGGCGGTGGCGGTGGCGGCGGCACCACCATGGAGACCCCGGGGTAGGGCCCGGCCCAGCGGGGAGGCTACAGCTGGGGCCCCTCCGCGCCTCCAGCCCTTGCCAGCGGTGTCATCTGCGCGGTGAGTGAGGCTCCGGGGACATGGGAGGCCTCGGGGGGCCACTCTGGGGGTACCCTGGGGCGGGGACCTGGATCCGGATCAGAGGGGAGGCTGAGCCAGCAGGGAGCATAACCAGCTGTAGGGAGCCGAGGAGACAGGTTGAGTCTCCCTGAGGGGGTCGTGGCTCCCTGTCTCTCCCTTCACCCCCAGATCCCTTCCCCTCGAGATCTCTGTCTTTTCACCCCTAACAACCCTGTGCCCCCACTTGGCCACCCCCAGCCTCCCCCTTTTTGGTCTGTCTCTTTCCCATACCCCCCCCCATCCTTCCCCCCTTAGCCTGTCTCTTCCCGCACTAGTCTCGCTTCCCTCCGCCAGCCTTACCCATAGCCCCCCAAATCTTCTCCTCCCCCCAGGCCTGGCTCTTCATCTGATCGCCCCCAAAACACCCCGCCTTTGGCCTGACTCCTTTCCCAAAACTCTCCCCCTAACGCCGTCTCTATTCTTAACCTCTATCGCCCAGACCTTTTCTCCCCCCGGCCCTCCCAAGCTCGTGTTTCCTTTCACCCTTCCGTTTCCCTGTAAAATTGGCTTTGCTTGGGCTTACGCTGTATGAACGCAGCCACCGTCTCCTCTAACCCCTTCCCCGCGCTAAGAGTCTAGGTGGCAGGCGCACGGAACTGCCCCTCTGCGCTCACGGAGCCCCGTGGGGAGGGGGCAGAAGGCTGCCTGCTTTTGCCGGCATGTTCCAGGAGTGCGACAAACGGCGCTTGCGGAGCGGAGCGCAGGGCGGATGAGAAGGCAGGTGTGCGGCTCGTACCGTGTGTGGGGCGGGGGGAGGCGAGGGGGACACACGCTGTTTGTTCCTGGGGCTTTAGATTGTGCTGGAATGCGAGGAATGCGCCAGGGGAAGCGCGCACACAACGCGCTGCAACAGATCGCTCCTTGCCCAGCTCTCCTCCAATAGTCAAAGGTCACTAGAGCATCTACCCGGGAGCTAGCGAACCTCTCTGTGTTTCCATGCTGCAGAGCGGGCAGGAGCGGTGGCTGCTTGCCTTAATGCCTTCGGCATGGCATTGCATAGGTTCAGATTAGATTCTCGCTGCATTTCTCCGCGATGAGATCAGTTTGAAGGTTACTTGTCCCTCACCGCACCCGAGTTGAGCAAGGCTGGATATTCACTTCCTCCCCGTTATCAAGGGCCTTTGATTTCTGCGCCAAGTTTTTGCTGAAACATTTGTGCAATTGGTATTTAAATTGTTTGGTGTATGTTCCTTAACCGAGCTGCAGAAGCTTGGTGGTGGTAGCGGCGGGGGCGGGCGGGAAGAGAAGAAAAATGTTCATCGTGTGTGGTGTTGCCGCAACACACATTTCGCTATATGTTTTTGTTAATACTTGTGAACGGCGATCTAATCTGGAAAATATTTCTGTGCATGGATCCTTCTTGTTTAACATGAACTACCGCTCTTTATCATACTCAGCTTGTATTTATACTCTCACGTAATACGTAATGAAAAGGAACAGAGAGGCAGTGTTTTGCCAGAGATGGGACAGATAGAACGGTCTGGTACTATTAAATTACAGGGCGTGTCAATTACCATCTGAAACAGCACAGAAACCCAGCAGGAGGCAACAATCGCCACCACGTCTTTCCCCGGATTTACATTTGTTAGCACCAGGGCAATTTTCATTCTGCTATTCAAACTGTCATAGCCATTTAAGTTGATATTTGTGAGGAAGTGATTTGGGAGTGATGGGGAGAGAAAAAGGGATTTAGAAAACTTTTAGAAAACAATAGTCCAGCTGTAGATAAAATAACAGAATACTAGTAATGGGTGTCTGTGCATAGTCTTGTGGTGATTATTTTCTGTCTGTGGCTTATTTTTCTCTGTCAGATCAAAGAAAATAATTACACAGTGCTTAGCTAAAGAAACTGTAGTAGTTACTGATCAAGTCCAAGAACTATCGTGTAAACTGCTGCTTTGACAAACATTGTTTGAGACAGGTTTGTTAATAGGGCCCCATGATCAGGATATCAAGCTGAACTGTTAAATCTGTTTGAGGGTATTTTTTAAGCTAAGGAAACAGCATTGTATTCCTCCGCTGTGATTATTATACTGAACTGCCTTATGTCCACAAGCCATGAGGTGATCTGCAGTCACTGATTATGTATGTTGAATACAATTTAAAGTTTAGGTATGCTTTTGATATAACTACATTTCAGATTGCACACCAGTACCCAAACCTTAAATGAAGAAAACTATCTAAGCCCTAAAATCCTCTACTGCTGGTGGTAGGAAGCACAGCTATGGGAATCTGGTAACTTGACAGCCTTTTTGCTTGATCAGTAAGCAACACAAATAGGAGAAAAGTGACAAATCTTCAAAATAAGAGCATTTCTGGGTGACTGTAATGATACATGCAGCTGTTTTACAGCCAACACATTTGCCTCTGAGGATAGACTGAGTTTAGTAACTTGTCTGTGCATGGACATTTTGCTACAGTCACACAAAAAGAATAAGGAAATTGGGAAACATGATTTACCAGTCAACACGCCCATCCTGTCTGGAGGGAAGGTATTGAGAAGTGCAGAATAGGAAGAGTGAAAATGGATTTTAAAATTCTTGGATTCTGGGGTGTTTCTGCACAAACCAGTATTTCTATGGTCAATGAAAGTTGGAAATCCTAAATTGTGTACAGGAACATTGTATATATTTGTTCTCATAGGAACACTAATTTTCAGAAGCCAACTCTACTTTGATATAAAAATATGTACAATATCTTACTACAGTTGAAATAAATATGTATGTAGCCCAGGGTAGATTAAGCCTTGTGTTGTCCTTCTAATTTTCCACTGCATATTCATTTTAAATAACAGTCCAAATGCACATGTGATATATAATTAAAAATGAAACTCTCTGTTTGCAGGGACAGGTGTGGCCTCAGAATAATAATACTTTATAGCTAGCTTTTGATTCCGCTGAAGGCTGTCACTCCTTTTATTAATCATTGTACAAGACTTGGGAAGGGCAGGGAGAATAAAGCTTTCTTGACTTATTGAATAGGTAGACTGTACACTTTTTGTCTTGGAAAGACATTGACATTTGGTGAATTTCTGATACCTCTGAAAATTAAAATATTGGAACATAACTCTCAATTTTAACTGTATTTTTAAATTAGGAAACAAATGAAACTAAAATATCTATCTTTAAAAGTTCAACTAATACTGGTTCACTTTGATAAAATTGTAAGTGCTGTCTGACCATTGGAATATGCTACTAAAACTATTTTTGTTTGCATGTAGGTAGCATGAACAATATGCTGTGTATCTTCCAATCAAAGGTGAAGGGGGCAGAGGTTGTAGAGCATGGCCTCTGGCTTAAACAACTTCCAAATTCAACAGAAAATGAAAAAATAAGAGGTTTTTTGTTTGTTTGTTCCTCCTGACAGTAGAAGTTATATGCTTTAATCAAACTGGTACACTTTAAGGAAGTTTTCTGTTTGTTTGTTTTTGTTGAGAAAATACATTTTATACAGGGAGAGAATTCACCTCAGTTTTCTGATTGGAAATGTTACATACCTTGTGTGGCATTCTTTTGAAGCATAGCATTCTCATTTACTGCTCTGTGTGCTGCAGATGTGTTTAAAAGGTAAAAGAAAAAAGTAATGTGATATAGTATTTTATTAATGTTCTAGCAGCTTCATATGTTGGCAAAATATTGACTTTTGTTGAAGTTAATTTTTAAAACTTGAAAATGGTATGTAACAAGTAGTTCTCTATTTTTACTTTGCCTATATTAGACAGTTATGAAAATTATGAGAATAAGCACCTCTACAGAACTTGTAAAAGAGCTGTGTTGTATGTTTTTAATGTGTGCTATATCAAATGATAGGCGTAAAAAAACCCTGCATGTATTCTGTGAACTTTTGGGGAAAAAACTATGCATATTCACAACTTGAGTCATTCATAAGTGCTCTTTTGTTTCATTTTACTTGGATACAATTGAATGTTTCACCTCTCTTTTGATTAGGTATTATGCAGCAGATAGTACAGTTAATGGTGACACAATGTTATTGAGATTTGCATGTGGATTATTTAAACACGTTAGTACTTCACCAGTAATGAAGAGATCACAGAATATGGGACTTTTTCCAATAGCATCTCAGTAAAAGAAATCTGTTGTATTACTAAGTACAGAAGAATCAACTTCTGAGGCATGCCTCTGACATTCTGTTGTGACATTCTGTAATTATAAGAAGCACTGTGACTAGTCCAAGGAGCTTAGTGATCATAGTAGAGTGTATTGCTGTAGGCAGAATAAACATGTCCATGATCACTAGCTTTATTGCCAGGATATGCTTGTTATATGTGCTGAGAGAACAAAACGACCAACAACTGAATGGAATAGTAAGAGGGTCTGAGATTCTTGTTGGAAAAGCATAGGCATTTAGATACCTACTACTCAACATTTTTTATTGTCCAAACAGCTCCCTCATTCTTCTTCCTCAGCTCCTTCCTATTGTACTTTATACCTACTGTTGCATTTAACTTCAACCTTGTCTATAGGAGAAAAGTTGAACTTTCTTAACTAAATAGATTTTAAAACTAGATAAATTGGTGCAAACCGCTCATGTAGAAACAATTGAACTGGTTTAACCCTTGCTTATTTTCATTTGTATTATCATAGCGCCTAGGAACCCCTATCAATGTTCAGGACCTATTTTGCTAGGCAAATGGGTAAGTAACAAAGAACACAGGCCCTTTCCCACAGAGTTCAGAACCGATGTGTCATGATCCAACAGGTGGATGAAATAGAAAATGGAGTGGGAGGCTGAGGTAACAAAGAGTTTAGAACAGAAATCTCAGTTTGCCACTTACCTAACCACTGCAGGACAGGGAGTGCACTTATAAACATTGTTGCAGAGGCAAGTTTTCCCCCTGCAGTGTTTCTTCCAAAATTACCTGTACTTCCAGGGCTCATAACACGATTTTGCAGACTGTTTCTTAATTTAATAATTTACTGACTGATGCTAAACCAGTTTAAGCCCATTCAAAGCACACCTAATAGAGGGTCTGCAGTTGTTTAACTACATCAATTTTTAAATGATCTAGATAAGGCAGTGCAACTGTGCATAAAGACGTAGCCTGAGACTGCAAGATCTCTAGGACCAGCCCTGATCTTCTATTGCGTACAGTGCCTACCACAGTTGACTCTCTGATTTTTGTTTGTGACCTGTAGTGACTAATATAATGCAAATTATAATAGTGAGGGCACACAGGAAACGTATGTGATGATGAACAGTTAATCATAGAGCATTACAGATTGAATAAACTGATTACTTTACTTAAACTGCAAACCATTCCTTTAAACTTGTATCCAAACTTTATAGTGGAACTTCACATAACAAACTTGTTAAAATGTGTTCAGTAGGCTGGCAACACTTACAGGATAAATGTCTAGTAGGAAACTTGGTTAACTGCTTCAATGCCACATTAAGTAGTATTTTCTGGGCAACATGTTGCAGTTTTGCTTCTAATCTTTTTTTAAAAATCTTGTGATGTGGAGTCATTTGGTGACTTTTGACATGCTTTCCTACTTGAGATTTCTGAAAATAGAAGGTTATATTTCAGTTTTTGAATATTTGAAGAAAGTCCCTCACCCTTTAAATTCCAATCTGTTAGAGCAGGGGTGAGCAACTATGGCCTGAGGGCCGCATCCGGCCCTTCAGACGTTTTAATCCGGCTGTAGAGCTCCCACTGGGGAGTGGGGTCCGGGGCTTGCCCCACTCCGGTGCTTGAGCCGGGGAGTGAGATCCGGGGCTTGCCCCGCTCCAGTGCTCGAACGGGGTCGGGGGCTTTCTCCACTCTGCACATGCCGTAACTCTGCATGGCTCCCAGTAGCTGCGACGTCTCCCCTCTGGCTCGTATGCGTAGGAGTAGCCAGGAGGTTCCACATGCTGTCCCCGCCCCAAGTGCTGCCCCTGCAATTCCCATAGGCCGGGAACCACGGCCAATGGGAGCTGCAGGGGAGGTGCCTGCGGATGAGGCAGCGTGCAGAGCTGCCTGGCCTCACCTCCATGTAGGAGCCAGAGGAGGGACATGCTGCTGCTTCCGGGAGCTGTTTGAGGTAAGCGCCTCCCGGAGCATGAACCCCTGACCCCCTCCTGCACCCCAGCCCTGATTTCCCCCCCCTTCCTGCCCTCCAAAATTCTCATCCCCAGCCCGACCCCAGAGCCCACACTCCCAGTTGAAGCCCTCACCCCCTTCCCGTACCCCTCCCCAATCCTAGAGGCCCCTCCCGCACTCTAAACACCTCATAACTGGCCCCACACCAGACCCTGCACCCACACCAGAGCCCTCACTCCCTCCTGCACCCCAACCCCCAATTTCATAAGCATTCATGGCCCACCATACAACTTCAATACCCAGATGTGGCCCTCGGGCCAAATGTTTTCCCAGCCCTGTGTTAGTGGTACAACATTGAATTGCTTATTTACCAAGAAGTTTCTATACTTAGATTTGCCCTTGTACAAGATTTTAACTGTTAAATCTAAGAGTAAACTCTAAGGATAACTGTGTCATGTTCAAATATAAACAAGATGATCAGTCACACATCACCAAATGAACTTAGCTCATAATTCTTATAGCCCTGGCTGTAACAGGAGCAGATATTTCTTTAAAAATACAAATGAGTATTTAGCTGAAAAAGAAACTCTCCTTTCTAACTTTCAATTAGTTGTTTTACAGGACTTTTGTAAACACTGTATTGAAACACTTTGTTGGTAGTTTTTCTGTTCTTGAGGGCACTCCTCCTGGGGGAAAGGTGAGGGTGTTAAGCTGATATTAGTGTCATTTTTAGTTTTAAAAGTATGTCAATTACAATATTGACATAATATAGACTGAAAAGCCCTATTAACTCATCTTTCAATTTTATAAGTTTAATATAAAAATGCTAAAAGTGCAGTATTTGTGTTCCTTCATCTTTAAAACCCAAGTTGTGCTATTGTACACTGTATCTTTAAATACTACACATGCCCAGGATCAGATAATTGTCATTTTCTCTATGTTACTCGTGTTTTCTTGTGATGGATCCACTGCTCTGGACAGAAAACATAACCCATGGGTATTTTGATCTAGTCAAATTGGAAGGAGACAGTTCCTCTATCTTTGTGGAGGTGTGGGAAGTAGGGACCAGGACAGCTGAAATCTGAATCTGGCAGCCCTCTTCAGAGTGTCTATTCTGTTCTGTGCAAGCGGAGATTTCTTTGTGTGTGAGATATGAAAGCCTTTTGCAAAGAATTATTTCATCTGAAAAAGTATTTCTCTGTTTTTGTTTTTTCTTAGTAGTTTTCTCCTTTCCCCTCTAGTTTGGTCTCTGTCTGGAAGAGAGAGGAGGTCTTTATACGTTCATTTTGGGGACAGTTGATGACTCCCCTAAATTAGCAGTAGATGACGAGCATTTATCAGTAATTGAACACCCCAGCAGCAATTGTTTAGAAAGCAGTATGGTGCATAGGAGGCCAATTTGTTTGCCTAAAAAATCTTGGTTAGTGCTTACCTCCCTATTGCAGAGCACTCCTCCCTGGAACCAAACACAGCTTCTTCTTGCTTTGCTGTACAGTGAATTGGGTAAATGGCAAGGGGTCCAGCTTTAGCAGAGATCAGCTTTTCTTTCATGATCACTTCATGCCTCCATTGTGTTGTGAGTCCATCCTCCACTTTCTGACAAACAGTACTACCATAAGAACAGCAGGAGAGCAGTTTTTGAACCAACACTGTCAGTTTACTTGCTGGCATTTCCCTTATTCTCTCCATAACTAGTATCAAACTACAAATCTTGTAAGGAAAGTTTAGTTGCCTTTCTAGGCTCTGTGTAGACAACCAACACCCAGGTTCCTCCCCCGCACGCACACACTCACTCCAAATGCTTTCATTTCTGAATTGACTGCTCCTTCTCTGGCTACAATCCCAGCCAGGGTGGAGTGGGGGAGGAACTTCCTGTTCAGTGTGCCTGTGCAGGGGCCAAGACTCTCTTTGGTTACCTTAAAGCCACAAGACCCTCTCATTACATCCATGTCCTTAGGCTCAAAGCAGGTTTAAAGAAGGCAGTACGGCTTAGCAAATTTTCTTTAACCCTTCACTGCAGTTTTATATTTACTTCTAACTAATCTCAGTATTCCTAGGTAAGATGATTTTAGGACAGAAATGTTAGAGTATTTGAGCAGGGAACATCTTTCCCCTTGCTTAGCTCAAGAGGAATCTGAGATCTTCTCCAGTGGAGACAGCTGAACTAGGGGATTGAAACCAAGTTAAGTCCTCTAAAAAGGAGAATCCTAGGTGAATGAAATCCACTAGCTAAGTGGTGTAGAAATAGTTTAAGAATGTTTTGCTTCTGCTATCTTCTTTCAAAAGTCCATGTGTTGGGGCTGTAAAGTCTTTAAAGATGCTAATTCTAATCCAGGGTGCATGGGTTTCTGAGATCCTTGGAAAAACCTATTTTTGTTCTATAATACTTCAGTATACCAGAGTTAGCTAAGTGTTTTTGGTTTTATATAAGTCAAGAAGCACTCACTTTTTCTAATGGGATTAAGCTGTCTGGGAGGTGAAGTCTCATTGAAGAAGGTCCGTAAGCTTTACATCTGACTTCCTCATGATTTTGGTCCACTCCTCTTTCTAGGACAAAAAAAATCTTGTACAGTATTTACAGATGACTGTCCCCACCACCTTTTCCACCTCCCCATATTGTGTCAGGACAGTTCTGTCTAGCAGTCCTTGAAGACACCTAACTCCTGTGGAACAAAGGTTTTACTCTAACAAGACATGTACCAGTTCAGATCTGCCTTCAGTGTCTGACAATCACAATGCAAATTTGTTGATTTTAATATGTATGACAGAAAAAGCTTCCACTTCCTAAATGTAACTTCTAAATTTCCTTGTATTGCGGGAGAGGTTTCTGGAGATTTTTCCTTCCTTGCCTATCCCAGCTGAATTTAAATTAAAAGTTTAAAGGGTATCCAGCATATCAAACTCTCCGTTAAGTTTTGTCTAATATGTTGTGATCTTAATATCCTGGTTGAATAAGTAGGCCATTTATACATTGATGTCCTGAATGAGGTACAGATGTTCTCCTTTGGAAACTTATAGGCGACCTTGTTCTGTAACAAACTTCCAACAGACACTCCCTCTTTATGACTTCCTGGAGAGGTTAGTTTCTTGAGCCTTCTCTACACTTCAATAAGTACTCATTGCTGGCAGTGGATGCAGCAGAACTTGGTGCTGACCAAGACTTAACTACAGGTAGGCTTGGAAGCATTGGGTTTTTTTATAAGTAAATGTTTGTAAATGTCTATTTCACCATATACAGAGAAACTAATGAAGAATATTTCCATCAATAATTGAAATTTACAGATAGGCAAAATAAGAAAAATGCTGCTTGAAAACTTAAGAGTTTGGTATAAGGATATTTACTTTGTAAGTTTTGACATGTAATGTTGACAGTTTGTGTGTTAAATCTTTAATCTTTTGAATCTCACTGTCCTTAAAGAATTACTATCTGACCCAGCCATTATTTTCCTCAACTGTGAAAATTTAAATAGATAAAAATAAAAAAGCTTAAAAATAAACATAGATATTATCTGTCAAAATTATATACATATATAAGAAAAATCTAATTATGCCAAGCCTACTTTTAACTACAAACAATGTTCAGCATCTTTTCGGAGACTATAGGTTTTTATTACTATTTCTGAAATGAACAATTTGTCCTTGGTTACACTTGTAGTTAAACCGTGGTTAGTATCACTTTTGCTGCACCTATTGCAGATACTCATTGTCAGTAATGGTAGCTCATGTAGTGTAGAGAAGATCTTGAGGTGGGGATAGGTTGACCAGATAGCAAATATGAAAAATCGGGACGGGGTGTGGAGCGTAATAGGTGCCTACATAAGCGCTGAATATCAGGACTATCCCTATAAACACGGGACATCTGGTCACCCTGAGTGACTGGCTCAGGGAAGAGGTTCACTATAATTGCTGTTAGAAACACTATAACATCAGGTGTTTGAGAGAGATGAAAATATTCTGTAATGTACAGAAACCTTCAAGGAAGGTCGCTTGGGAAAAAAAAATAAAAAAAACCTTACATCAAGTCCCTTAGCAAGAGGCCAGCTAGTTTATATCTCACCAAGTTAAAGTTATTTCCCCTTTCCTAACCTCACCCTGGACACTTTCTAACAAGCAAGTAGGGCTCTAACCCCGGAGAGCCTCTAACAGATAATAACAAAATTACTGTTTCCTTCAAGGAGACTAGATCATCACTGTCTTGCAAAGTTCACAAATCCTATTAACAACATAGATGTGCGGAAGCTTGAGCAAGGGTTTCTTGGTAATTAACTGAGGTCCACATCAAGTGTTACTACTTTTTTCCACCTTCCCTCTGATAGAAAATCGTCAAAGTCCAGATGTTAGTCATACTATTAATCTTTGCTGATCACAACTTCCTTATACTGTTAATTGGATGTGGGTATCCAAAATCAAACAGAACCTTCAGAACATAGTGAACCTAATGCAAGGCATCTTCAAACTCCTATTGTCTGCAGCTTCATTAGTAAACTTGGACTTACTGAGTTATTCAGGGATTCTGGGCAAAATGGGGTTTTGGCTAAAACATTAATTTTATGGTGTTTTCCCCCCCCCCCACTTCTCCCTCCCACACCCCCCATGAAAGCTAGCTTGGAATTTTCCCCCCACAGCTTCGGGAAGGGAATTTATTTAGGATTACATTGCAACACCATGCCTCATTCTTCAGCCTTTGCTTGCATCCAAATATTTCTCACTTAGTAGTTTTGACTCATGATTTGTTACTAATGAGGCAACCTGGGGACCAAGGGTCTTCTAATGAAGTACTAAAAGCCTTCAAAGGTACTTAAAAAAAATAAATTGCAAGGTCTTACTGTTTTGGACTCTAGATCATTCTTCTTATGACTTCATTTTAGTGAGAAGATTAAGCAAGCAGTGACTATTATACTTCATTCAGTGTCCCTTATTTTCAGCTCTGCAGAAAAAGTGGTCTGCAGTTTATCCTTCATCCCCTTCTGTCCCTGTGAGCTCTGACTTCAATGGGAGAGCTTCTCCCATCGGCGTAGCTACCACCTCTCAGGAAGGTGGATTAACTACGCCGATGGGATAGCTCTCTCCTGTTGGCATAGTGCATCTTCATTAAAATGCTACACCGGTGCAATGGCATTGGTACAGCTGCGCCGATGCAGCCTTTTAAGTGTAGACATGTCCTAAGTTTTTGTTTTAGTCTCCTGAATCCACTGCTCCTGCACAGACCCTCTAGTAGCCTCAATAGGTTTGGTATTTTGTCTTGTATTAAAGTCAGAAAAAGAGGGAAAGTTAAATGTAACAATCACGTCAACACAGTAATTGATTATTTCCAGTTTAACTTGTGGTTAGTTTTGTCTCTCCTTGATTCTGGAGATAGTTGTATTGAAAAGCCTTTGGGGTTCAGAAAATGTACCATAAGCTCTCAGTTTTGTCATTTTAAAAAAACAAAGCCAAACCCCTATTTTTAATTCTGCCTTCATTTTACTGGATAGGCTAGAAATACTGATGATTTTATTACTTCAGTCCAGAACAATGCATCCATACTAATAGAAAGCAACCTTAATTTTGGCATTTCCTAACATTTGAGTGCTTAACTTCATAATCTTAATGGGTTTTTTTAGCAGTTTTTGTATGTAACATAATTCCAAGTGATTGAGAATAATATTGATTTAATTTAATATCTTCATCTGGAATTTAACTATTCTGTGAATCAAAAATTGTGCTTATCTTTAAGTTGCAAAGTACAGAAAGCAGTTTTTTCTTTGTGACTTTAGAAAAAAGCACTGTAAATCATATGAAGTTGTGCAAGCTGAAACTTGTCTACTGCAGCACAGTATGCTGAAAAAAATGTTCCATGCTTAATTTAACAAGCATTATGGGTGAAATTCACTCCTGCTGAACAAATTCTGATTACTTGCTCTTTGTGTGGGGCACTAAGTGTAGTTGGGATGGTGAATGAAGTTTATCCTTCAGCTGTTGTGCCTGCATTGCCTGCCCCCCTGCGGATGATAGTACACGGGAATAGTTCGCAACCAATGTCACTATGTATCTCCCACAGGGGGTATGAGGCCTGTGTTCCTTTTCCCCTCAAGGCACACAGAATACAGAAGCCTGCTTACACAGTTCTTCCATTCATGTCCTCTGATGCAGTCCCACTATATGGGGCTTAAGTGGCATGGAAAGCTTTAGGCTGGCTGTACGTATGTAGGTGAGTTTTACCTATTATGAACAAATTTTTGAAAAATATTCATTTGAAGACTTATATTCTTACGTGTTTAAATTTAACTGAAAACTAACTAAAGGCAAATTAAATTGGGATGGGATGAGATATTTTGCTTATGCCATCTGTGCCAGAAATATAAAATATGTAGTGGGTGAGAGAATGTTTCCAGTTTATTGTGCCTGTCTGTTCGCTACTCCCCCCTTACCTGCAAAAAAAGCATCTAAGCAGAGAACTCCCAGTTGAATTTTCCTTGAATTCCAGTAATTGCTCAGTTGTTGCAAATATCGGGGTGGATAAAAATCAATGATTTAAAAATAAAATAAAAATCGTATTTTTTTTATTTAAATCAGATTTTTTTGATAAAATGCTTCTTGAGGAAAAACACATCTAAAGATGGTTTGAATTAAGATATCTTCGAGCTATAATGTATCTCATCGTGGAATAGGGATTATAAATTCTAATTCTATAGTATGAGACAATATATTCTTGTAACATTTAAAAAAAGTTGTGTAAATGAGTTCCAGTAGTTCATGGATTAGGGACCCAATCTTATAGGGTTCCAGGGGCTTCTGTATAGATTATTTAGGTTAATCTTTCTATCTACCCAATGGGACTCACTGCTCAGTTGAGAAGATACCATTAGGGATGCTTAGTTTTGCAGTTTGTGTATCCAGAGATAACATGCTTCTTAACAGCAAAACTGTTTTAAATAAATAATATATAGAGGTGAGAAATAACAGACCTCAACCCTGTTGTCCTTCTGCAAGTTTGTGTACACACAGTCAATCCCTTACCTCTCTCTAAAAGTGCAAAGTTTCAAAAAGTTCAATGAATAGAAGATTGTTGGGGGCAGAATAGATCTGGACAAGGACAAGAAGTCTGGAGATAAATGTGAGAAGCGAGGAACGTATGCTTGTTTTGTTAAAATAGTATATGTTTGCTTTTGAAGAAAAAAATCCAGAATACATAATGTTGTTGTTTTAGTTAACTAAAACAATGTAAATGTCTGTCTGGTGATGTTCTCCTCCTAATATAGCATGGCAAGAAAATCCTCCAAATATTAATGATTAACCTGTTGAATTGGAGATAGTTCACCTCTCAATGACTTCATAAATATCTGCTTCAATTACCTTTGGTAAATGAAATAACCAATCATTCATTTTCTGATATAGCTGTAAAACTAATCTGAAAAGTTTTCAAAATAAATCACTTTAAAAATGTATAGTGTGTACCTTCTAAAAATGAAACCTAATCTGTCTCTGAGTTGTGAAGAATATGTATTAAGATAACAGCCAACCAGAATGCTTTTATGTAGAAAACCATTATTAAATCGAGTCTTCCTGATTAGTGATTTAAATCATGATTTAAATCAAATCCACCCTGGCAAATATGTATTTATTTATTTGGATTGGCAAGCTTTTCCCTGATTGTATGACTGATTAATTGAAGATCCATTCATACAAAGTAGATTTTAAATTGTTAACTTAAGCAATCCTTTTATTGAACATCCATTAACCTGTACTATTGGAATGTAGTGTGCCCTAATGGAAGTTTTATTTTAGTGTTGCAATAGGGATGCTGGGACATAGGTAGGCTTGGCAGAATTCAATATTTTTCTTATAATTTCAACAAGTTTATTTTTAAGTATCTTTTTCAATTTTTATTTATTTAAATTTTCAGTTGTAGGAAATATGGGGGGTCAGACAACTATAATTACAGTAGACGTGGAGATTCAAAAAGGTAAAACTATAACCATTAAAACACAAATTATCAGCATCCTATTTTAAAATATACTGAGTAAATAGCTTTAAATAAACTCTCAAGCAGCATTTTTCTAACTTTGCCTATCTGTAAATTTTGATTATTATTGATGCAAGTATTTCACATCAGTTTTTTTTAATATACAGTGAAATAAACATTTACCGACATACCAATAGAAATCTACTCTTTCTAAGCCTGTGTATATGGTATAAGTTACTCTTTTTGATGGGTAGGAGTGATGCTCTCTTGAGCATCAAGTAAATGCTGTTTGTATAAATACAAGAAAAATTATACTTGGGAAGCTGCTTCTAGAGCCAGTTGCACTTATGAGATTGATACTGATTATGTAATGTACTGAAATGCAGTAGGACATACTAGTATCATTCCTTCAGTTTGTTAACACTTCACTTGTAAAAAGCTACTTTTTGTAGCATCACAATTTAAAAAACTGCACTAGACAAACTGTCGTAGTTTTAAAAAAAAAGTCATAAGTGAAGGGAAAAGCACTTGACCTCTGTGCTGCTTTTACTCAAAAATACCTTTTAAAAAAATTACAACAAAATATATTTCACAAGGTGTTTCCTCCAAAGAACAAAATATAACAGGTTTGTATATAATATACTTTTATCATTCCTAATAGAAAGAAACATTTTAAAAGGTGTTTTTGAATTTTCATGTGTTATTGAATGTTCTGTGTTCAGTTAAAGGACTATGCAAAAAGAAATCTTCATAGTCTACTAGCATAGAGTTGCTGCATCTACACTACATCGTTGTTGACTTGATGGTGTGCTGCACACTTGCTTCAAATATTATAGTTTTATCTAAAAACTATTTTCAAAAGTCAGGTTACATAGTTATCTTGTGCTTTATTTTTCTTTGAAACAAATCAGCAAAGAAACGTAACAATTAATACAAGAAAATAAGATACAAAACATTCAAATAATAGTTCGAGATAACATTGGTAAAAGCAAGTTTATCGTTGAATTTGTGGAATTCACTAGCACAGTAGCAACTGAGTTAAATACAATGGCTGAATAATTCTGTCTATGTTAATGCACCGGTTAGCTACTTTTGGACTTTTTAATTATTTACATACCCCCCAGAGCCAGAAGGGGAGAAAACAGAAAAATAATCAAATCCTAAGTTGCGGGGCACAAAACTGAATATTTCGTTCCTCCCTCCTTTCTATGAGCATTAAGTATTGGCTACTGACAAGTACAAGATTCAATGAACCAACAATTTGGCAAATCCTATATCCCCTTTAGCCTATTTATTTAGAAAATTTACCACATCTAAAGTTGTTGGGTTTTTAAAAAAAAAAAAAAAAAAATCAATATCCAGCTTTGCAAATTACCTTTGAGGACTATTACAAATGTATCATGGCAACCATGCATAAGAACAAGACTCTGTTAATGCCATGCTAATGGCTTCAAACAAAAATTTATTGTATATACTCGTTCATAAGCCAAATTTTTTTAGTAAAAAAGGGAAGCATCAGAGAAGGGGGTCGGTTTATGAACGGGTATAGAGATGGGGGAGAGGTGGGACAAAGCCACTCTCCCACAACAGAGGGAGCAAGGAGAGGCAGCAGAGCCAGCAGAACCAGAAGGGAAGAGGCAGGACCAAAGACTCTCCACTTCTGGCCATGCTGCTCTCCCCCCAGCCTCTGAAGCAGCTGCAGCTCCGGGGCTGGCAGGCTGCAGATGCGCCGCCCAGCCCCGCCCGCTGGAACATGCTGCGGCCGCGCCATCCGGTCTGGCCTGCCAGAGCAGGCTGCAGCAGCGCTGCCCAGCCTGCCGGAGCAGCTCCAGACAGGCCAGAGACATCCTCCCCTAGCCTTCCCCAGATAAGGTGGGAAGGGAAGGGATGGGATGGGGAGAGTGGGGGGGTCCCGGGCTAGGGGAGGGGTCATGTGGGGGGGTGATCACAACTTCTCCCCCCAAAAAAATTTCCCCACCAGTTGCTGTCCTGGCCCGTCAAAGCAAGCAGCTGGTGTACCGGGACACTTTGTTTACTTAGGTTTATTTGATCTGTTAGGCAAATACTTAGTTCTGCCAATGGTCTTCATAGGGTTTCATTAATTTGGGCCACTCTGAACAAACTTCTAGGCACTTTGCAAAAGTATTTCATGAGGCATGAGAAATGTCTGGCCACCTTCCTGTTTGTATTCATCAACTGCAAAGTGAGGGGGGGTGGGGTGGAAATGTAATCATGTAGATATTTGATCTATCCTTCCAAGACTTTGGATAATAAATTTGGAATATATGTGGAAAAGCCCTATGCTATTGTATTAATACCAACTGTTAATTGCACAAGTCTCGTCTTGGCTATACTGCCTGCATTGTCTGTCAAAAAAATCAGTGACATGGCACTTACCACTTTTTGATTGTACTACTAGTGATTGTAGACAAATATTCAGATGAACATTGATGATTCTAAGTATTATCCTTGTCACACAAGGAAACACCTCCTAGCAATTTCTAACCCATTGTCTACATTATGGTGGGTGGAGCAATTTAAATAATTGGTTTAAATAATTTAAATCACTTTTGAAGTTATTGACGTTGAATTAGGTTGAGGTTTTGTAAGTCTTATTTGAAACTAAAAGCTCATTAGATTGAACTAAAATATAAATGCTGTGGGATTTTTTTTTTAACACTACTCCTATTAGGGTATTTGAGTTTTACAAAAGTGCTGTAAGCAAAAAACAAAATATTGGAAAACTAAGCCCTGATTCTGCAAACAGTTAAACAGGTATGTAACTTTACTCCCTGTGATTTCAGTGGGGATTACTCATGATCTTAAAGTTGAGCATGTCCATAAATCCTGGAGATGAATGCATGACTATGTGGATGGTGTCACCAGGACGGCTTTGGCTTCCTCAACCATGGAATGTTGTTCCAAGGACTGCTGAGCAGAGATGGAGTCTATCTAGCAAGGAAGGGGAAGAGTATCTTTGGATACAACCTGGCTAATCTAGTGAGACAGGCTTTGAACTAGGTTTGACAAGGGCAGGAGACAAAAGCCCCTCCAAGTCCAGGACATGGAGGCTTGGTTGAAGGGTCGCAATTTGGGAGGAACATGGGCAATCACAGCAGGGACAAAAGAGAGACAAAAGGGAATATAGAGGGGAAATCTAATGAACATCTTAAATGTTTGTATACTAATGCCAGAAGTATGGAGAATACACAGAAAGATTTAAAAATATTAGTGAATAATCACAATTACGACATAATTGGCGGGATATTTCACATGACTGAAATATTGCTATAGAAGGGTACAGCTTGTTCGGGAAGAACAGGCTGAGAAAAAAGGGAGGAGGAGGTGTTACTTTGTATATCAAAGATACTTGCACTGTGGTTGAGATAGAAGTGGGAAGCAGACCTGTTGAAAGTCTCTGGATAAGGATAAAAGAAGTAAAAAAAACAAAGCTGATGTCACGGTAGTCATCTACTATAGACCACCTAACCAGGAAGCAGAAGTGGATGAGGCTCTTTTTAAATTAACAAAATCATCCAAAGCACAGATCTTCGAGGTGATGGGGGATTTCAACTAGCCAGAGATCTGCTGGGAAAATAATATAGCAGGGCACAGATAATCCAACAAGGTCTTGGAATGCATTGGAGACAACTTTTTTTTATTCAGAAAGCAACTGGGGAAAGGCTGTTCCAGATTTTATTCTGAAAAATAGGGAGGAACTGGTTGAGAATTGGAAGGTAGAAAGCACCTTGTGTGAAAGTGATCAGGAAATGAGAGTTCATGATTCTAAGGAATAGTAGGTGGGGAAACAGAATAAAGACAGTGGCCTTCAAAAAGGCAGACTCTAGCAAACTCAGAGAATTGGTAGGTAAGATCCCATGGGAAGAAACTCTAAGGGAAAAAAGAGTTCAGGAGAGTTGGCAGTTTTTTTTAAAGAGACATTATTGATGGTAAAGAGCAAACTATCCCAATGTATAGCAAAGATAGGACCATCCTGGCTGCAGGAAAAGAGTCCTAAAAAGAGTGGAAACTAGATCATATTATGAGGGATGAATATAAAAACGATCATTTTGCATTCCAATCCCAGCCTCCAAAGGGTTTGGGTATAGTCCACAACGTTTATAAGTGTATTCCCCATGCCATTATCCAAATCGTTTATGAAGATATTGAATAGAATCAGACCCAGGACAGATCCCTGTGGGATCCCACTTGATATGCCCTTCCAGCTTGATTGTGAAATATTGATAACTACTCTCTGAGTATGGGTTTCCAGTCAGTTGTGCATCCACTTTATAGTAGGTTTGTCTTGGCTATATTTCTCTAGTTTGCTTATAAGAAGGTCATGTCAGACAGTATCAAAAGCTTTACTAAAGTCAAGATATACCACGTCTACTGCTTCCCCCGCATCCACAAGGCTTTTTACCCAGTCAGGAAGACTCGTTTTAATCATGGATTTCTATATAAAAGTACATTCTTATTGGTTATTATAACCTTAATACATATTCTTCACAACTCAGAAATAGATGCAGGTTTCATTTTTAGAAGATACACACTATACATTTTTAAAGTGATTTATTTTGAAAACTTTTCAGATTAGTTTTACAGCTATATCAGAAAATTAATGATTGGTTATTTCATTTACCAAAGGTAATTGAAGCAGATATTTATGAAGTCATTGGGAGGTGAACTATCTCCATTTCAACAGGTTAATCATTAATATTTGGAGGATTTTCTTGCCATGCTGTATTAGGAGGAGAACATCACCAGACACGCACTTAAATTGTTTTATTTAACTAAAACAATATCATGTTTCCTGGATTTTTTTCTTCAGTGGCAAATATATAATATTTTAACAAAACAAGCATATGAATTTTTGAATTTAGTTAAACATTCCAGTTTTTTTAAAATCAGGTTTGTTTTTGTTAAAACTGTTTTAAACTAAAATAGTTAAATGAAATAATTTTTTTTAAAAACAAAAATTAAATTGACTATGTCAGCCAGGTCAACATGAGAAACTTAAAATATTGGCTTCTGCAGCTAGCTCAGTCATCCTCACCTTCATTTTCCTATTTGTTCATAATCTGGAAAAGAAAAACAAGCTTTCCTTCTTTTTCAGGTCCCAAACAATTTCTCAATTTGGAATGAATTAGTCCAAAGGAAGAAAATATCCTTTCTACACCAGCAGAAGAAGCTACTACTGTTAAAAGGGAGATTATCACTTCAAAGGTCTCTGAATCCAAGTGCTTAAGTGACTTCCACCTGTTCACTGGTGTGACTTGCTTTAAAAATATCATTAGCAAACATATTTCTTGAATGGTTCACCCTTAACCCTGGAGTTTATTATAGCTGGCATTATGGAGGGATGATTGCTGGATGTCCATGTCCTAACCAACTCCTCTTCTTCAGCAGTTAAGGTTTGACCCTGGTACTGAGTATTGAAAATATGTGCAAGAAAATGAGCTGAAGATAGTGCTTGTCCCATTCGTTTTTTTTTAATGCTTGTAATTTAACTCTGTCATTGCTTATTTCCCTTTTTAAGATCTCACTCAGTTCCTTCCAAATTTCAACAGTGTCAGCAATAAAGCAGGTATTTCCCTGCATTTTGTTCAAGGCTACAGAAATAGGCTTCCGGGTACTCAGCATGTGTTCAACATTTCTCTTAGCCCAATGTTGAGAACTTTGGCTGTGACAGTGCCATCTATTTTTTTCACGATTTTATTCACAAACTTTCATCAAATTAGGCCAGTTCTTGACACAGTGCTCAAAACAGTCCACTATTGAGTTCCAGTGCACATCTTGTGGGAGAGTTAGCTTGGTTCCTCCCACCTTTTTCAGAGCAACTGCTGCAAAGTGGTTGTTACGAAAGTATTTTGCAATTTTAACAATAGCCTTTATTTCTGGAACACTGAGGTCTTTGGCTAGGAGGTGCATCAAATGAGCACTGCAACCGTATGTTATTAGCTTGAGACTCTCTTTACTCTCTTCTACATTTCTTCTCATCTTGGATACATTTCCAGCATTGTCTGTGACCAAGCTGCGTACTACACATTTGAATTTTTTTTTCACAGTTTGTTATAGCTTTTACTGCTACTTCTTGTAAATATTCTGCTGCATGTGCATTTCCTGATGTATCAGTTGTTTCTGTAGGAAGACATTCCCTTTTTCTGTTGTCACACAAGCACATACAACAGGATCATTGTGGACATTGCTCCACCCATCAAGAGTCAGGTTACCATCAAGACTCAGGTTAACAATTTCACCCTCTAGACCCTTTGCACACTGCTCAATTTCTCTTTCGTACACTTTATCCAGCAATTTGTCTGCGACAAATGCTCTGTTGGGTGGACTGTATCCTGGTCTTAATGAATGAACCATGTTAATGAATTGTTGGTTCTCAATCATATGGAAAGGAGAGTTTGTTGCATAAACAAACCAGGCAGTTTTGTTTACCTCAATTTCCTCTTCTTGTAATCTGCTGGTTCTTATCACAAACTTATCTGTGGTTGTTTCTGGATGATGGAGTGTGTGTGTTTGGTTTTTTATTTTTTTCTCTTTTTGCTACAGATGATATACTGTGGCTATGTGACATACACAATGTGACTGAAACACTATCATTGGCAGATAACTCTGAAACTATAGAAAATTATGGTGATCTTGAAGGTGAATAGTCTTCAGAATCCTGTATGTTGAGGATGGATTCTCCTAAACAAAATAAGTCAATGCAGTTATTTAAATATTATTACCATGCTCCATATTTAGTATTACTCATTGCATTCACTGACACGCAGTACTACTTTAAAGGTGAAATTGTAAAAGGAAGATCTGCCTATTTCAGCTATCTGTTTTATATCACAACTGCATCTAAAATGATAGTACCATAGAGTAACAACTATACTTTTTGCTCAAACATGAGAATTCAAGAATAGTCCAGAAGGAAGACAGGCAGTCCTTAAGAAGTATGAAATAAAAAAGTTTACCAACCTGAAGATCCTGCACTTTCAGACATGTTCCTTTCATCATCTTCAATGCAGCTTCTTCCTGAGAAGGAACACTTCTCATGATGTAGTTTCCATCAGGCAACCAGGCTTTGCATTTCTTTGTTGCACTGTTTGCATTTTGCACGCGTGCCTGTCTCGCCCACGGGTAGAGGAACGTCATTAAAATATTCCCAAATTGGGTCTCTCTTACAGCCTGCTGCCATTATAGGTTTTCCCTTCTAGTGAGAGAATGGTATGGTAGATCTCAAATCAATGAAGGCTACGCTCAGAAAGACCTCAAGACTTCTGGAATATGCTGCTCAAACAGTCTCACTTTTGTTTCTACTGCCTGTCCCTCCCTTCTCACATATATCTCCAGACTTCTTGTCCTTGTCCAGATCTGTTCGCCCCCAACAATCTTCTATTCATTGAGCTTTTTGAAATTTTGCACTTTTAGAGAGAGGTAAGGGATTGACTGTGTGTACACAAACTTGCAGAGGGACAATAGGGTTGAGGTCTGTTATTTCTCACCTCTGCATATTTATTTATTTATTTAAAACATTTTTTGCTGTTAAGAAACATGTTATCTCTGGATACACAAATCCACAGTTTGAGAACTGCAAAACTAAGCATCCATAATGGTATCTTCTCGACTGAGCAGTGAGTCCCATTGGGTAGATAGAAAGATTAACCTAAATAATCTATACAGAAGCCCGTAGAACCCTATAAGATTGGGTCCCTAATCCATGAACTATTGGAACTCATTTACACAACTTTTTTTAAATGTTACAAGAATATATTGTCTCATACTATAGAATTAGAATTTATAATCCCTATTCCACGATGAGATACATTATAGCTCAAAGATATCTTAATTAAAATGATCTTTAGATAGGTTTTTTCCTCAAAAAGCACTGTATCAAAAAAACTGATTATTATTATTTTTTAAATAATTGATTTTTATTCACCCTGCCCTTAACAACTTAGGTACTTTGGTTACAAACATGTTATGTAACCAGGCCTAAGTGATAGCAGCTGTAAAGGTATGAATTCTACCTCTTCTCCTGCGCCATTAAATAAAGTGTTGACTGCATATTCTAATGTAGATAAAAATGCTATGAATAAACTGGAGAAAATTTACTTTAAAAATATTATTTTTTCTGGTCACTCATGCTTTTTGAAAAATGACTAAGCAAAGAGCCCATCCTAATACAAAGAAAAACATTTTGTTTACGCTTGGCTGGAAAAAGGTTGGGATTATCTCTGTTCCCTCAACCTTGCAGTTGCCTCAGAGGAGAGATTAAGAAATAAAAGGAAAACATTCAATGGAGGTTGGACACACAGCTCACTTGGTGAACTTCTGTTTAAATTGTCTGTGCAGCATGGTGTTGTAAAGCCTGCAATTTAATATTAGAAATGTATCCGGTATCTTCTGTAATACCCAGTCTCTTCCATGGATACTCAGTGACTAGGAGAGGGTATCCACATTTTAATTAAATCTGCATTCTCCGCTTTCAGAGTAGCAGCCGTGTTAGTCTGTATTCATAGAATCATAGAATCATAGAATATCAGGGTTGGAAGGGACCCCAGAAGGTCATATAGTCCAACCCCCTGCTCGAAGCAGGACCAATTCCCAGTTAAATCATCCCAGCCAGGGCTTTGTCAAGCCTGACCTTAAAAACCTCTAAGGAAGGAGATTCTACCACCTCCCTAGGTAACGCATTCCAGTGTTTCACCACCCTCTTAGTGAAAAAGTTTTTCCTAATATCCAATCTAAACCTCCCCCACTGCAACTTGAGACCATTACTCCTCGTTCTGTCATCTGCTACCATTGAGAACAGTCTAGAGCCATCCTCTTTGGAACCCCCTTTCAGGTAGTTGAAAGCAGCTATCAAATCCCCCCTCATTCTTCTCTTCTGCAGGCTAAACAATCCCAGCTCCCTCAGCCTCTCCTCATAAGTCGTGTGTTCTAGACCCCTAATCATTTTTGTTGCCCTTCGCTGGACTCTCTCCAATTTATCCACATCCTTCTTGTAGTGTGGGGCCCCAAACTGGACACAGTACACCAGATGAGGCCTCACCAATGTCGAATAGAGGGGAACGATCACGTCCCTCGATCTGCTCGCTATGCCCCTACTTATACATCCCAAAATGCCATTGGCCTTCTTGGCAACAAGGGCACACTGCTGACTCATATCCAGCTTCTCATCCACTGTCACCCCTAGGTCCTTTTCCGCAGAACTGCTGCCTAGCCATTCGGCCCCAAGTCTGTAGCGGTGCATTGGATTCTTCCGTCCTAAGGTTGGGATTATCTCTGTTCCCTCAACCTTGCAGTTGCCTCAGAGGAGAGATTAAGAAATAAAAGGAAAACATTCAATGGAGGTTGGACACTCAGCTCACTTGGTGAACTTCTGTTTAAATTGTCTGTGCAGCATGGTGTTGTAAAGCCTGCAATTTAATATTAGAAATGTATCCGGTATCTTCTGTAATACCCAGTCTCGTCCTAATAGTCTGTATTCGCAAAAAGAAAAGGAGTACTTGTGGCACCTTAGAGACTAAACAATTTATTTGAGCATAAGCTTTCGTGAGCTACAGCTCACTTCATCGGATGCATACTGTGGAAAATACAGTGAGGAGATTTATATACACACAGAAAATGAAAAAATGGGTGTTATCATACACACTGTAAGGAGAGTGATCACTTAAGACGAGCTAATACCAGTGGGGGGGGGGACCTTTTGTAGTGATAATCAAGGTGGGCCATTTCCAGCAGTTAACAGGAACCTCCGAGGAGCAGTGGGGGATGGGGGAAATAAACATGGGGAAATAGGCTTGAATAGAGACTGGGAGTGGATGTGTCATTACACAAAGTAAACCTGAGTTAATTGTATCCAGTTTGCAAATCAATTCCAATTCAGCAATCTCTCGTTGGAGTCTGTTTTTGAAGTCTTTTTGTTGTAATATTGTGACCTTTAGGTCTGTAATCGCGTGACCAGAGAGATTGAAGTGTTCTCCGACTGGTTTATGAATGTTATAATTCTTGACATCTGATTTGTGTCCATTTATTCTTTTATGTAGAGACTGTCCAGTTTGCCCAATGTACATGGCAGAGGGGCATTGCTGGCACATGATGGTATATTGTAGCCGATGATGTATCCGATGAAGTGAGCTGTAGCTCATGAAAGCTTATGCTCAAATAAATTGATTAGTCTCTAAGGTGCCACTAATACTCCTTTTCTTTTTGCGAATACAGACTAATATGGCTGCTATTCTGAAACAGCTCATCTTAAGTGATCACTCTCCTTACAGTGTGTATGATAACACCCATTTTTTCATGTTCTGTGTGTATATAAATCTCCTCACTGTATTTTCCACTGAATGCATCTGATGAAGTGAGCTGTAGCTCACGAAAGCTTATGCTCAAATAAATTGGTTAGTCTCTAAGGTGCCACTAGTACTCCTATTCTCTGCTTTGCTTCTCTTGCTGTAACTACAGAGACCTTTAGCTGGGGGTTGCTTTGCTGACCTGAATTTTGTCTTGCTGTACCTATTCATGTTTTAAAGAGACAGTGGTTTGATGTTGGCAAGATCAATATGTGAATGACTCAATATATTGTTGGGGAAAGTGGCAAAAATAAAATTGACACATAAGGTGTTAAGGTAAAATCTTCTATTGAACCAGCTTCTGTTGGTGAGAGAGACAAGCTTTCAAGCCACACAGAGCTCTTCTTCAGGTCTGGGAAAGGTACTCCGAGCATCACAGCTAAATGCGAGATGGAACAGATTATTTAGTGTAAGTAAAAAGAAAAGGAGTACTTGTGGCACCTTAGAGACTAACCAATTTATTTGAGCATAAGCTTTCGTGAGCTACAGCTCACTTCATCGGATGCATAAAGTGATGCATAAGGTGAGTGGGGTGGGGGGAGAGAAAAATCTTTTGAAGTATAATCAAGGTGGGCCATTTCCAGGCGTTAACAAGAATGTCTGAGGAACAGTGTGGGGGGCGAGGGGGGGAATAAACAAGGGGAAATAGTTTTACTTTGTATAATGACTCAACCACTCCCAGTCTCTACGTAAAAGAATAAATGGACACAGATCAGATGTCAAGAATTATAACATTCATAAACCAGTTGGAGAATACTTCAATCTCTCTGGTCACTCGATTTCTGACTTAAAAGTGACTATTCTTCAACAAAAAAACTTCAGAAATAGACTCCAACGAGAGACGGCTGAATTGGAATTAATTTGCAAATTGGATACAATTAACTTAGGCTTGAATAGAGACTGGGAGTGGTTGAGTCATTATACAAAGTAAAACTATTTCCCCTTGTTTATTCCCCCCCCCCTCCCCGTTCCTCAGACGTTCTTGTTAACTCCTCGAAATGTGCTGGAAATGGCCCACCTTGATTATACTTCAAAAGGTTTTCTCTCCCCCCACCCCACTCTCCTGCTGGTAATGGCTCATCTTAAGTGATCACTCTCCTTACAATGTGTATGATAAACACCCATTTTTTCATGGTCTCTGTGTATATAAATCTCCTCACTGTATTTTCCACTTTATGCATCCGGCTGTAGCTCACGAAAGCTTATGCTCAAATAAATTGGTTAATCTCTAAGGTGCCACAAGTACTCCTTTTCTTTTTGCGAATATAGACTAACACGGCTGCTACTCTGAAACCTGTCATTATGCAAGGCACTGTATTTAGCCGCATGGAGTGGAAATCTATCAACTTCATGAAAAAACTCGTACAGATATAGACAGACATCATCTTCCTTTCCAAATGCAAACAGATGGACATCATACCAAAAGGACTGAAGGTAAAAAATCCATTCCAATCTACATACCACACAGACTATGCTGACAGCTTGTGCCACACGCTCTCAAAGAAACTGCGGAACCACCTGATCAACATCCTCTACAGCAAACAGGGAAAGATTAAGAATGAGCTCTCAAAACTGGATACTCTCATAAAAAACCAACCTTCCACACAAACTTCCTCGTGGCTGGACTTTACTAAAACTAGACAAGCCATTTACAACACACACTTTGCTTCTCTACAAAAGAAAAAGGACACTTAACTATCTAAACTACTACATGCCACAAGGGGCCACAGGAATGGTTCCCTTAACCCACCCAGCAATATTGTTAATCTATCCAACTATACTCATAGCCCAGCAGAAGAATCTGTCCTATCTCGGGGCCTCTCCTTCTGCCCCTCCACCCCCACGAACGTGATACAGTTCTGTGGTGACCTAGAATCCTATTTTCGACGTCTCCGACTCAAGGAATATTTCCAACACACCTCTGAACAACATACCAATCCACAGAGACCTTCCTACCAACACTACAAAAAGAAGGAATCTACGTGGACTCCTCCTGAAGGTAGAAACAGCAGACTGGACTTCCACATAGAGTGCTTCCGCCAACATGCACGGACTGAAATTGTGAAAAAGCAGCATCACTTGCCCCATAACCTCAGCCGTGCAGAACACAATGCCATTCACAGCCTCAGAAACAACTCTGACATCTTAATCAAAAAGGCTGACAAAGGAGGTGCTGTTGTTGTCATGAATAGGTCGGAATATGAACAAGAGGCTGCTCAGCAACTCTCCAGCACCACTTTCTACAAGCCATTACCCTCTGATCCCACTGAGGGTTACCAAAAGAAACTACAGCATTTGCTCAGGAAACTCCCTGTACAAGCACAAGAACAAATCCACACAGACACACCCCTGGAACCTTGACCTGGGGTATTCTATCTGCTACCCAAGATCCATAAACCTGGAAATCCTGGGCGCCCCATCATCTCAGGCATTGGCACCCTGACAGCAGGATTGTCTGGCTATGTAGACTCCCCCCTCAGGCCCTACACTACCAGCACTCCCAGCTATCTTCGAGACACCACTGACTTCCTGAGGAAACTACAATCCATCAGTGATCATCCTGGCCACTATGGATGTAGAAGCCCTCTACACCAACATTCCACACAAAGATGGACTACAAGCTGTCAGGAACAGTATCCCCGATAATGTCACAGCAAACCTGGTGGCTGAACTTTGTGACTTTGTCCTCACCCATAACTATTTCACATTTGGGGGCAATGTATACCTTCAAATCAGCGGCACTGCTATGTGTACCCGCATGGCCCCACAGTATGCCAACATTTTTATGGCTGACTTAGAACAACGCTTCCTCAGCTCTCGTCATCTAATTCCCCTACTCTACTTGCGCTATATTGATGACATCTTTTTCATCTGGACCCATGGAAAAGAAGCCCTTGAGGAATTCCACCATGACTTCAACAATTTCCATCCCACCATCAACCTCAGCCTGGACCAGTCCACACAAGAGATCCACTTCCTGGACACTACAGCGCTAATAAGTGATGGTCACATAAACACCACCCTATACCGGAAACCTGCTGACCACTATTCCTACCTACATGCCTCCAGCTTTCACCCAGACCACACCACACAATCCATCATCTACAGCCAAGCTCTACGATACAACCGCATTTGCTACAACCCCTCAGACAGAGGCAAACACCTACAAGATCTCTATCAAGCATTCTTAGAACTACAATACCGACCTGCTGAAGTGAAGAAACAGATGGACAGAGCCAGAAGAGTACCCAGAAGTCACCTACTACAGGACAGGCTCAACAAAGAAAATAACAGACCGCCACTATCCGTCACCTTCAACCCCCAATTAAAACCTCTCCAACGCACCATCAAGGATCTACAACCTATCCTGAAGGTTGACCATCACTCTCACAGATCTTGGGAGACAGGCCAGTCCTTGCCTACAGACAGCCCCCGAATCTGAAGCAAATACTCACCAGCAACCACACCCCACACAACAGAACCACTAACCCAGGAACCTATCCTTGCAAGAAAGCCCGTTGCCAGCTGTGCCCACATATCTATTCAGGGGACACCATCATAGAGCCTAATCACATCAGCCACACTATCAGAGGCTTGTTCACCTGCACATCTACCAATGTGATATGTGCCAGCAATGCCCCTCTGCCATGTACATTGGTCAAACTGGACAGTCTCTACATAAAAGAATAAATGGACACAAATCAGATGTCAAGATTATAAGATTCATAAACCAGTCGGAGAACACTTCAATCTCTCTGGTCTCTCGATTTCTGACCTAAAAGTGACTATTCTTCAACGAAAAAACTTCAGAAACAGACTCCAACGAGAGACTGCTGAATTGGAATTAATTCGCAAACTGGGTACAATTAACTTAGGCTTGAATAGAGACTGGGAGTGGTTGAGTCATTAGTTAGTACATATTCTATGTGGTCATTCAAGGTAGAGTGGCCTGTTAACACTTCTATAGTTATAGGACAAAAAGAGGTGGTTAGTGGGTTACAGATTGTAATAAATCATAAATCCAATGTCTCGCTTCAGTCCATGGTTTTTAGCATCTAGCAGAGTGATGAATTTAAACTCCCAGACTTGTCTTTTGAAAGTGTTGTACAGGTTTGAGACTTGGTGGATAATGGGCTGAATATGTGCTCCCAGTACAGCACTGTGTCCAGAAAGGCTAATGCAGTCCTTGGATATGTAAACAGTGAGATTATATTACCTCTGTTTTTGGGATTAGTGTGACTGTTGCTGGAATACTGTGTCCAGTTTTGGGGTCTTCAATTTAAGAGGGAAGTTGATAAAGTGGACAGGGTTCAGAGAAGAGCCACATGAATGATTAAAGGATTTGAAAACATGACTTTTATAGTAAAATACTCAAGGAGCTCAATCTGTTTAGTTTAGCAAAGAGAAGTGACTTGATTACAGTCCTAAGTACCTACATGGGGCACAGAAAATTTTGATCAGAGGGCTTTTTAATTTAGCAGACAAAGTTATAACAACATCCAATTGTTAGAAGTTGAAGCTAGATAAATTCAGGTAAGAAATAAGGTGCACATTTTAAACAGTGAGGGTAATTAATCATTGGAACAACTTTCCCAGGCTTGTGGTGGATTCTCTGTCACTGGCTTTAAATCAAGATTGGATATTTTTCTAAAAGATGTGCTTTAATTCAACGAAGAACTATTTCACTGAAGTACCATGGTTTGTGTTATGCAGGAAGTCAAACTAGATGATCACAGTGGTCCTGTCTAGCCTTATAATTTATTAAGTGCATCTACCTCTGAGTTGAAAAACATTCTTTGACAGCGATAACACTACCCAACAGTTTTTGTCAGGAAGTGGATAACATATCCAATAAAAACTTCAGGGACATTATACAAAGACTTATCTTAACAAATGTCTGTAATAAAACTATATAATTTGTTTGTTTCTGTTGTATCCAGGGTGACTTGAGCAGTGACCCAAAAAAAAAAAAAAGATATTTAAACATTTCTACTAGCAATGTGGAAAAAAATGTGGCACAGCGTGTACTCTATCACTCTGAGCAGCAAAAAGACATCTTGCTGGGAGGAAGGAGGAAAGAGTAACATTCTGTCAATTTAAAGACTCATCTTTGACCTTGCTCTCATCCATAGTGCAGATTCAAAATCTGGTTGTCCCTGTATTTGGTGAGGGGGGAGCAAGAACAAGAAGAGCTGATTCTTTGTCTTCTCCTGGCCCCACCCCTACTCAAGGTTTCTCAAGGTTCAAAATGAATTTGAAAGACACACTTTCCCAAAAATGCAAGCAAGAACAAATGATCTAACTTATTTTGCTTGGTTTTTAAAAATTTATAAATAAAATGTATATGTACTCATCCTTTCGGCTGTATCCCACTGCCACAAATTAAACTCAAAATACAAAAACGACTCCTCGTAAATGTATTCTTCCGCAACTTGCAGCCCATCCTTCCTGAGAAACAAAAGCAGAATTAGCAGCATGCCTGAATAAAGAACAAATCTAAGCTCTGGTGAAGTATGGAAGTAAATTCTATAGTTAAGGACCCTTCATTCAATACCCTGGCATCAGTTTTCTCTCATCTGTACTAAGGGGGTTCCACCTTGCATGCCTCTGCAGATCTTAATTCTGACAGTATGTCATAAGGGGAAAAGCAGCTTATTGAGTAGCTAGGTTCCAAACCACTTTAGCCTTGATAAACTAAAGCAGGGGTCGGCAACCTTCAGCATGCGGCCCATCAGGGTAATCTGCTGGCTGGCCGCAAGACATTTTATTTATGTTGACCGTCCACAGGCATGGTGCCCTGCAGCTCCCAGTGGCCGCAGTTTGACGTTCCCGGCTAATGAGAGCTGTGGGAAGTGGCGGCCAGCACATCCCTGCAGCCCGCCACTTCCCGCAGCTCCCACTGGCTGGGAACTGTGAACCGTGGACACTGGGAGCTGCGGGGGGGCCGGGCCCACAGATGATAAACGTAAACAAAATGTCTCGCGGCCCGCCAGCGGATTACCCTGATGGGCCATGTGCTGAAGGTTGCCGACCCCGGACTAAAGTCAAAAGTTTGAATCCATCAAGAAGCTTATAGGAAGCTATTAGATCAAGAGCACATTTAATATGCTGTCAATATGCAGCTCCACTTATTGAGTAGGCTGCAACATCCTGCACTAGGTTCAACTTCTGAATGGTCTCAATATGAAGCCTCATGTAGAGTTCATTAAAGTAATCTAATCTTGAGGTGACAAAAGCATTGATAATTTTGGCAAGGTCCATATCAGAGAGAATAGGTGGCCACTCTTTTCACTAAGTGCAGATGGAAACAAAATGCTCTTGGCCATAGTCACCATTTGGATCCCTAGCCTGGTCTCTAGCACCTTCAGATTGTGCACCTGTTTTGTACAATTGGTGGTCTCACTCAGGGAAGAGTGCTGATACATAGTTTCTGGCTGCTTCCTGAAGCCCATCAATATTATCACTCAGCCAGCTAGCCTTTGTCCAAGCCTCAAATGTTTATAAATGGAGTTTTGTTCTGTTTCTCAGGCCTAATATCTATGATGGAGATACAGAGCTGGGTGTCATCTATATACTCAGTACTTCACAATCCTTGTCTCCTTGTTAACCTGCCTACTCAGTAGCTGTCATTTACTTTGAAAATGAGATGGCAATATAGTCTCCTATAGCATCCTTTAAGGAAGACATCTCAGGACAGAAGAACAATTCCACACAACTGCCTATTGGGTTTTCTCAGAAAAATTCAAGCACCTCCACTGTTGTTTGCAAAGGAGGCAACAAAAATTCACTGTCAACCATGTCAAAAGACTTTTTTTGTCTTCATGTATATCCCTAGGAGCAGGTAAAAGATTTTAAGTCCAGAAGTCACTATTGTCATCATCTAGCTCGACTTCTTGCATTTCACCATTTGATTCCTGTATCAAGCCGTAGCTTGTGTTTGGGTGAGATCTTTTAGGCAACTAATCAATTAATACAAACAGTGTAGTTGCTACCCATTATCTAGGGCTATAACCAGATTGCCCAGAATGAAGAAAATGCCAAAATTGCCTGGCCACAACCATCCCAATGAATTTCCCCAAAATGCGTGATTGGTAACTAAATTATCACTAGGAAGTGTTTTGTTCCTTGCGCATTTAGATTCTCTGAGAGCCACTGGAATCCTTGCCTCCATTTTCTCTCTCATCCTGTAAGAAAAATATTGACCATCTCAGCCAACAATAGTGGACCAAGTACTTCCATGCTGGCCTTTACCAGCAAAGGAAGAATGAGTCCAATTTGCAGTCTGAAGCTGTTGCAACACTTCTATAGTAGTGAGTGGCACTGGCTGAAATGCAGAGGAGATGCAGTGTTTGTCTCCTCAAAACAGTGTTTTGTTTTCCATACCACTAGAAAGCTCAGTCCAAATCAGAGTAATTTAGTCTGCAAAAATATCAGGAAAATTCTTTAAGTCAAAAAAAGCTTGACTCTATAAGTAGGTGAAGGTATGTCAGATTCACTAAACTGACAACTACTCAAAATAGTTCAGCTGTGCAGAAGCTAGAGCAAAAGCAAAGAAATCTTTTTGCTTCCTGCATGACCACAGCACACAATTTCTTAAAAAAAAAAAAAAAAATTATCTGCCAAGTCTGACCAATTCCAATACAGATAGAAGACTTCAGCCAGTGGTGTTCTGTTTGTTCTCCCCTCTTGCTTCATCTGGCACATGTCTTCTATAAACCATGGTGAACTATGCGTAAGAAGTTGGTAAAGAGGAAGTTTAGGGGTCACTGTAGCAAATAGTGGAGGGTAATGGCCTTTGTGAGTGCATGGGGAAATCTACTCTGTCCACATACACGAAACCTATCTTATCCATATCCTAAGACTGTCGCACCAGATGGACTCATTAAATTGGACCTAGCATTGGGGCAAGAGATACCTGAAGTCAGTTTCAAAAATTATAGCAGCACTCCCAGTCCTCATTTTGTGTATAGAACTGTATTTCTTACTAGAGACAGCTGTGCCAACAATGGTCCTCCCAGGTCTCTTCATGCAAAGTGTGAAACCTTATCCTTCATTAAAGGGAAGAGCTGGATCCTGTTTATAAACATCCTATGTTCCTGAAAACTATTACTGGAAAAAACCCAGGGGAACTGAAATTAGGCAACTTGGCCTGATTTACACTTATGCATCAATAAATGTATGATGTTTTCTTCTTGCCCTTCCTTCCCTTGTCCACCAACACAGGAAATAAGGTACCAAAGGTCTTGCTGCTGATATCCTTCCTGAGTCACCCATATTCCCAACATACAGTAGCATTGTTCAACTTCCTTGGCCGCCATAAGGTGGTGATAGAAGGGACACAGCTCATGGCAGCTTGGTGACCAAATAAAGAACAGTTTAGTGTAGGCTGCAAAGTTCATCAGAAACAGTTGACATCCAATCACTCCCCCAGAGATCATAGACTGGCATCTAGTCGACCTCCTGCACATCATGGGCCATAAAACCTTAACCACCGAGTCCTGTAATTGCTCCATAACCTCTATCTGAGTTACTGAAGTCCTCAACTCTTGATTTGAAGATTTTAACACATTTTGTGAGTCAGTATGGTGGGTAACACTAAAGGTGATCTGCAAAAGAAAAATAGTTGTGCTTTTTGCTCCATTATTTGTATACAGAGGGGAACCTGAAAAGATTTAAAGATTAGGACTATCAGATGTAGTTGTCTTTTTTTCTTTGCTTGCTATTGCTTTGGAAAACCAGAGAAAAGGAGTTGAGAGCATTCTCAGATCTCAATTAAAAGACTGAGGCTTCCGGATTTCTAACAAAGATTTTTACCCCCAACTGTTTTTGTCAACTGTCTGAGTAAAATAGGCTTTAATAAAATGCAAAGTTTAAATAGCTGAATAAAATGCCATGTAATAAAAGTGCCCATAAAAAATCCACAAAATTACTACCTTATCTTTCAGTTTCCGCCTTAAAGCGCCCCTATAGTATGATGCCTATGAAGTATTACTAGCTGAAATGGCTAGACAGGTGGTGAGCCACAGACCTCTGTTTAATATACAATAACCTGCTTTACCCCTACTTTCTCTCCTTTTTGGATTCTTATATATCTGTTACGCCTTGTTGTAAGATAGAGCGTTTTGGGGAAGAGTCTGTCTGTCCCTAATATATGTCTGTACAGCACTTGGCTGCGCTGATGCTTGATTGGTGCCCTCTAAGCATTATAGTAATATAAATAAAAATCTATTCTCTCTTAGTTGCTTGAGTTTTCCTTCTTTGATAATTGTAATGTCCTAAGCTATTAGTTTTCCAGTCAGCCAGAGTAACTGAGTAACAAGGTACTGAAGGGACGCTATGAACTTGAAATCATGCTTCCATCTTTTGAAAATTCGAAGTTATAGGTATCTCCTAACAGGATGCTAACTGAAAAAAAAAATAGAGAATTTTTCTCTTAGTTTAGTTCATGTATTTGGCAGAGCTGGGTTTCTTCCCTGAGCTCTTCAAGAGGGTGTTCACCAGTAACAATAGCACCATCGCTGAACTGGGGACGAATAGGCAACAAGATGCAGTGAGGTTTGTGCAGCTAGAGGGAAGAGGGTACCTGAGCTTATTTGGTTGATTGATCTCTGCCTAGATAGAAGGCAAGAGGGCTGAAAATTATTTTTAAAGGAATTTAAAAATATTTGAAGAGATCAATATCTGAATGTTTTTTACTCAATCTCAAATTGAATTGACAGTCACTCTAATGTTTTTAATACAAAAAAGCAGCAAAAAAACCTTGGAAGTGTTGCTATAGAGAAATAAAGGGCACAACTCAGTTTTTTTTTCCTTTGCAGGTCACATTTTAAACAAAAGTGTGAAATAAAGAAGTAATTAGAGACGATATCTACACAGAGGCTATGTAGTTACTAGGATTCCACTGTATTTCTGACAGTCAGAAAAACTAAGGTGGAGTTATATTACTTTCTGGGCAAGATATGTTTGAGGCAGGCCTTTGAGGCACAGCTTCTCCTTCGCCCTGCCCATATTAGGCATGTTGAAACAATATTTGCTCTGTCATTTGTATCCTTACCTGACGAGTTGTACAAGAACTTAACTGGCAAAGAACTGCATTAATCGGGTATTATCACATTAAATTCTCTATGGTACCCTTTGTTCTATGCCTTTACAGCAATGGGTCTTTCAAATAATTTCTTTTCTGTGTGCTTGACATTTACATTTCTAATACAATTATAGCTATGTTAAAAACTATACATAAATACATTTATGTCAACAGAAGGTGCATCTGTTTCAAGTCCAGTGATAAAATGTCCTATTCATGGCTTTTATTGAAATGTCAAAAATACTATGAGACTACGTTTATAATAGGTTACTGAGAAGCCTTGTGTATAATCATTCCCCATCTTATCTACCTCTCAAATTGTGAATTGAAAACATAATATGGCAAGCCTTAAATAAACGGCTTTATAATGTATTGTTTCCATCATTTACTTTTTTTATTATTTGAAACCCTGTAAACTGTGTTTTAAATAACTTGTGATTAGGCTTTCAGTGGCTAATTTTTGAATGTGTGCCAAAAAATTCAATGTGCTTACTGTTTACTATTCTTCTTAATGCCATAGATGTGCAAGGCAATTTTCAGACATTGAAGAAAATATAGTTAAACCCTGGTGAGATGGCAATCTAAATTTGACAGTAAAAGGGTGAAGGAAGGAGAGTCAGGTGTTGCAACATGAAAGTCAAGATATTTGAGGGTTTTTTGGTTGGCACAAGTTCTGGATATTTGTATTAAACTTCTCTGTTGCACTCTCCCTTCACTAAATTATTGTTTGCCTCAGGCTATATCCAGGCTTTGAATGTATGCTTGTAGTAATTAATGACTTGGTATATATTTGAAGCTCGAACATTACTTTTTTAATAGATATCAATTGATGAAACAAGGTGCCACACGTACTCCTTTTCTTTTTGCTGATACAGACTAACACGGCTGCTACTCTGAAACCTCTCTTTATACTGACCATACGAAGGAAACTTCCAGAGAATTATGTTTCTTCGTGTAAAATGGTAATATTAGTAAAATTATATAATATGACCGACATCTCAATTCAAACATTTCAGAATTTTAAAATATGTTGAATATATTTGGTCTTGGATTACAGTGGCAGCCGTTTCAATTACGAAGAGTTAAAGCTAACAGTGGTATAGATGTTTTCTTACTTGACACTTTTCTGTTGGGAATATTTTTATCCCAATGTTGCTGCAGTAGATATGCTAGAAAGAGTACATGAAAAGCTGAAACATAGATTGAAAGCTCAATCCATTCCAATACTGGCAACTAATGAGAATACTTCCAGAAAATGAGCACATTATCAAGTAGTGTAGCCCTTCCCAAGTTTCTTCAAATTGACCATTTTTTGGAGTGAGTGGGGGAAATGGTGATGGGATGGGATTGTAAAAATATCTAAAACTCTAGTAATGTTACCACTACTTCAAACAACCCCCTGGAACAATCTACTTATAAAAGCTGTCAAGTTTTCAGAAAACTCTATTAAACCTAGTTAACTCTATTAAGCCTGGAAACTCTATTAAGCCTAGTTCTTAATGTGTGACTTGTTGTTTTGTCAAATTGAAACAAAATTTTCCTTTCCTTTAAACTCCTGTTGTAACCTTACTTGTACTGTAGTAGTTGTGTGATAGCTGGTAGATAACATCAAAATTGCAGATAAAAATGCCAGTTACCCAGGGCATTCTTGTAAAAGATGAATTTAGCTGAAGCATAGATTTACTGAGATAAGCAAAGTATTTTTTAATAAAGACAAATATATCAAGACAAAATTAACATAAAAGCAGCAAGCAAGCAGAAATATTAAGATAAAACAGCGAAAGGAGAGCTAGGGAGCCACAATCAAAATTATTTTTTGCTATGGAAAGCAAAATATAAGAGTGGGGTTTGGTGTTTGGTTTTTTAACATTATTGTGCATTACTGTTGAAAAATAATCAAAAATTCAACACTGCAGATCTCAAATGACTATAGTTTAAACTGTTCTAAAACTAAATACAGTTGTGCTTTCTTCCAGAGGTAGAAAACAGAACAAAAGGGATCCTAATAGCCATTTAATTTCTAGGGCTGTTTAGGACTACAGACTGTACTAATCAACTTGATTTAACATTGTAGAGGAGCAAATGCTGAAATACACCTCTACCCCGATATAACACAAATTCGGATATAATGTGGTAAAGCAGCGCTCTGGGGGGCGGGGCTGCGCACTCCAGCAGATCAGCGTATCTGGCTCCGACACGCTGCTCTGAGCGGCGTGTTAAGGGTGCCGGGCTGAGGAGTTGGATGAGGGGCAGAGGGTCTCGCAGGGTGGTCAGGGAGCAGTGGGGGTTGGATGGTTCGGAGGTTCTGGGGGTGGGGCGGTCAGGGGACAGGGAACGGGGGCATTGGATACGGTGTGGGAGTCCTGGGGGTCCTGTCGGGGTGAGGGTGTGGATAGGGGGCAGGGTAGTCAGGGGACAGGGAGCAGGGGGATTGGGTAGGGGGTGGGGTCCTGGGGGTGATTAGGGACGGGGGGGGGTCTCTGGAGGGGGCGGTCAGGGGACAAGGAGCAGGGGGGCTTAGATAGAGGGTGGGGTCTTGAGGGGGTTGTTGGGGTGTGGTCTCTGGAGGGGGTAGTCAGGGGACAAGGAGCTGGGGCGGTTGGATGGGTCGGGAGTTCTGAGGGGTCAGACGGGGCGGGAAGTGACTATTAATAACGGAAATGCTTGAGGCCAAAACAAGTTCGATATAACACAGTTTCACCTATAACGGAATAAGATTTTTTTTTGGCTCCTGAGGACTGCATTATATCGGGGTAGAGGTATATAACTAGTAACCATAACATTTCATTTCTTTTTAGATAGTGACTAAATATGCTGAACTAATTTTTAGAAAATTTATCAGAGAAAGATTTCAACAATTTTTTAAAAACTATCTGTACTAGATAGTTTTGTATTCATAGTAATGGAATATTTTAGTACAAACATATGACATCTACAAACCAAGGTTAAATCTAGTAACTGAGGCTATAAATGGCTATGTTTGTTACTGTGTAATGTTTTTTGATATGTGACACAGTAACTTCAATGTTGCATCTGCACAAGTTTTTACTCTGTCTTCTATGTAGGTGAATTTCAGGAACACTGAGACCTGTTTTCTTCTGAACGGGAAGTAAGCTCCTTTTGTGTGTGTGTGTGTGCTTATCCTGTTTCCTGTTGCTTACTTTATACTGTACTCTAACATCCAGTCAGATACCAGAAATTATAAATTGTTTCCTTCTATAAAACAAGTTTCTTTTAACAGTTAACGAAGTCTTGTATAATGTTTATTTGGTGAACATAGCTGAATTATCATTCAAGTGAGCTTTAGAAAATGCATTCTTTTCAACAGTTGTCATGTATGATTGTATTTCCTGTGTTATTACATAAGTGTTTTCCTGGATTTGTATAATGAAGCAAGAGTAGGCTTATATATTATGAAAATGGAAACCTAAACCAGCAATTAATCTTTTATTTTTTAATAAAAGGTTAGTTCTTGTAAATCTTAAAATTTTGCAGTTTCTTAATAAAATGGAATATTTGAAAGGATTTAGTTAATTTGATTAGTGAACATTGTTTTAAAACCATCATTTTAGCTTTGTGAAAATCTGTATCAAAATACAGAGTAAAACATTTAGTTGATGGAAGTCTTAAGCTTTTTGTGTCGTTTGGTAGAACACGTCTGGTTATTAAAATTCATGTGTAATATGCTATAACTAGTTTCTAGGCATGTTTAAATAATTTAATATGCCCATTTAATTACACTTTTTTATATCTGTAATTATCGTGTCATTATGTCCACTACTTAAAAAGTGAATTTTATTTTAATTTCTAAGGTTTTCTTTCCCCACTTTGGAAAAACTCAGAAAATAGTATTGTTAGATATTGTTGATGTTGCCCAGGAAGATGGGAGAAAACATCTTTTTAATTTTGTCCTTTGTTTTTCTAAAAAGTTCTCTTAAATATATGCATTTAACAAAACCAGTAGCTCTGCAAAAATGGTGTAACCAGCTTTTCTAGGGAAGAGAATTGTATTACATTAACATTATTAAGTATAAATTTGATACTTGAGTGTTTGGCAAATAGGATGTTTGCTATGTGCCTTTGTACAACTCTTACCCTGTAATGATCCTTCTGGACTTAAAATTTATGAATGAAAATAACTTCCATAACTGGATTGGAAAAGAACTAAGAATTATATTTGACTACCATCTATATAAGGATCACAATATATAAAATAATACTGTATGCAGCAAATGGGTTTCATTCCCATGATAGTCTCTTTAGAGACTCTCATCCAGATTCTGGTGAAGTCACTCTTAGATGAGATGGGGTACATAGTGTGGAAATAAGTTAAACGGTCAGATTTTCAACTTGTATAAATAGCAGGGCTGTCAATCGGAAAAAAAAAATTAATCACCATTTAAAAAATCAATCCCGATTAATCTCACTGTTAAACAATAGAATACCAACTTGTAGTTATGAAATATTTTGGATGTTTTTCTACATTTTAATATATATATTGTGTTCTGTGTTGTAATTGAAATCAAAGTGTATATTATTTTTATGACAAATATTTGCACTGCAAAAATGGTAAAAGAAATAGTATTTTTCAATTCACCTTATACAAGTACACTTATACAAGTGTAATCTTTGTCGTGAAAGTGCAATTTACAAATGTAGATTTTGTTTATTTGTTACATATCTGCACTCAAAAACAAAACAATGTAAAACTTCAGAGTCCACAAGTCCACTCAGTCCTATTTCTTGTTCAGCCAATCACTCAGAAAAACAACTTTGTTTACATTTATAGGAGATAATGCTGCCCTCTTCTTATTTACAGTGTCACCAGAAAGTGACAACAGGTATTTGCATTACACTTTTGTAGCCAGCATTGCAAAGTATTTATGTGCCACATGTGCAAAACATTCGTATGCCCCTTCATGCTTCGGCCACCATTCCAGAGACATGCCTCCGTGCTTATGGTGCTCATTTAAAAAAAAAAATGTTTATTAAATTTGTGACTGAACTCCTTGGGGAGAATTGTATGTCCCCTGCTCTGTTTAACCCACATTCTGCCATATATTTCATGCTATAACAGTCTCGGATGATGATCCACCACATGTTTTTCCTTTTAGGAACACTCACTGCAGATTTCACAAAACGCAAAGAAGGTACCAATGTGAGATTTCTAAAGATAGTTACAGCACTTGACCCAAGGTTAAAGAATCTGACGTGTCTTCCAAAATATGAGAGGGATGAGGTGTAGATTGTGCTTTCAGAAGTCTTAAAAGAGCAACACTCCAATGCGGAAACTATAGAGCCCAAACCACCAAAAAAGAAAATCTACCTTCTGCTGGTGGCATCTGACTCAGATGATGAAAATGAACATGTGTCTGTCTGCACTGCTTTGGATTGTTATCGAGCAGAACGCATCATCTGCATGGATGCATGTCCCATGGAAAGGTGGTTGAAGTATGAAGGGGCATATGAATCTTTTGCGCATCTGGCACGTAAATATCTTGCAACGCCAGCTACAACAGTGCCATGAGAACGCCTGTTCTCACTTTCAGGTGACATTGTAAACAGAAAGTAGGCAACATTATCTCCTGCAAAAGTAAACAAACCTGTTTGGCTGAACAAGGAGGAGGACTGAGTGGACTTGCAGGCTCTTAAAATTTTACATTGTTTTATTTTTGAATGCAGTTTTGTTTTGTTTTTTTACATCATTCTACATTTGTAAGCTCAACTTTCATGATAAAGAGATTGCACTACAGTACTTGTATTAGGTGAATTGAAAAATACTATTTCTTTTGTTTTTTTACAGTGCAAATACTTGTAATTAAAAATATGAAGTGAGCACTGTACACCTTGTATTCTGTGTTGTAATTAAAATCAATATATTTGAAAATGTAGAAAACATCCAAAAATATTTAAACGGTATTCTATTATTGTTTAATAGTGCGATTAATTGCAATTTTTAATTTCTTGACAGCCCTAATAAATAGTCATTGCTCAGCTGAAATCAATAGACATTTTAAATCATGTGAGGATTTCACCCATAGAGATCTTGGTCCTCAAGTTACCAGACTGAACCAGGATATGTTTTAGAAGCAACTTATTAAAGTGAAGGATTTACATGTAGACGGTTATTTTCTAGATCTCTAGAAAATACTTGGAGTCTGGGGTCTCTCAGCATATTACATATAGCAGTACACTTCCTCTAAAGATCTTATCTGTCGGTAGTGTGAGAATCTGTCAGATGGGAATCCTTTGTGTTGGTTCCCTTGCAAATTTATATGGATGAAAGTAAGTAAGCCTTTTTCATAGCAGGCAAAAGTAAACTAGATGTTTCTAATACTGGAGGCAATAACTATTAATTAGAGGTCTGGATTACAAATTGGACCTCCAGGATTCTCTTCCTGTGTGATATTGGATAAATCTGTTAACCTCCCTTTACTCATATTTTAAAATAGGCATAATGCATTGCCTCACAGGGATGTTTAAAGGTTTAATTGGTTGATTATTTGTTAGTGTTCTCAGATCCTTGGATGCAAGAAGCTCTAAAAGTACAAAACATTTATCATTAAAATAAGATCTTTTAACTAATGTTTATCTGCTGTATGATTTAACCTTTGGGCTTGACCCAGAATGTCTTGATTAAGCTGTTTAATGTGAAGGAATGTTCCCCATAGTTCTAAATAACTGTAAATGTTCAGATGCTTTTAGTGTGTACTGTGCTCTATAACTATTTTAAAACTACTGAAATGTATCCTTGCTAGTTCTTTTATGTCTCTTAATTATTTCTGTGCTGCTGAACCCAATCAAGCTTAAATTAATTGAACTGCCACTATAATAATCCTGATGCATAAACCAAAATTATATTGGCTAGTGCTTCATATAAATTCAAACAATTAAAATTGTGTTCCAGTATGTGAAAAGTGGGAGAAAATATTGATTATTACAGTACTGCCAACCACAAGCATGTACAAATCATAAGTCACCCGCCAAAAATTACAAGATTGGCTTAAAAGCCATGAGATCTTTAAAATGTTGCATTCTTTTTACTTGTCTTCTGGCTCGTGAGTCTTTAAGGTACACTTGGGTCACGTTTTCACACTTTTCCTCGACCATCATGAGGGCTAAGAAATTACTTTCTTTAAAAAATCAGAGTTGAGATTCTCACATGCCTGCATCCGGTTGCGATGTCATTAAAAACATATCATATATATATATATAGTAAGACTTGTCATAAAATTGTGAGAGTTGGCAATGCTGATGTTTAAAAATTTTATTTAGAAGATTTTAAGCATGCTTTACACGCGCTGGAAAATGAGCTTTTTCGAGTGCTTGCTCATGTCAATTCCATTCTAGATGTGCACACACCTGCATGCGCAGCCATCAGATATTTTTGCCTTAGCGGTATCCGTACGGGCGGCTGTGGCACCCTCTTGAGTGTCGCACTCAAGGCTCTGCCTGCCCTACACCCTCTCAGTTCCTTCTTACTGCCCGTGGTGCTTAGCAAGGACTAGTGGTTTTCATCTCTTCTGACTTGGAGCCTTAGGGCCTTGTAAATAGTTTGTTTATAGTAGTTAGTGTTAAGTATTTATTAAGTGTTATTAGAAGTTAGAGTCCCCAGGCAAGGCATGCCCCAATCTCTGGAGTTTAAGCCCCGCTGGGACTGCAACAGGCCTGTGCCTGTTAGTGATCCCCATAGCAGCTGCCTGAAGTGCTTGGGGGAATCAGATATGAAGGACAAGTGTCACATTTGCAAAAATTTTAGACCCAGGACCCAGAAAGAGTGTGACATCCGTCTGAAGGCCCTCCTCTTGGAGGCTGCTCTCTGCCCAATTTCCGAGACTTCCCGGCCAGACTCTACCCCTAGTACCTTGGCCTCAGGGCGTAGTGCACTCCCGGCATTGTGTTCTACCTGGCACTGCTCTCCATTGCTGGCACCCAAAAAGGCGGCCAAGAAGCACAGCTTCCCTTCACCAGGCAAGAAAGGCCATGGGGTACAGGGCAAAGGACGCAGTTTGGGCCGCCCATGCATACCAGAGCCACATGAATTTGCCTCTCCAGTCAGGGCCCCTAGTGCCCAAGAGATCTGCCCCTGACTCCTGGGAATGGTAGGAGACCCAGACTTGGCAGGACCAACGCCTTCTCAGATTCTCCCAGTGCCTAGGGAGAAGAGGCCTCTACCAGCACCACCAGCACTGTGTGTGCCACAGGAAGTGGCAAGGGCTCCCTACAAGGGCAAGCCAGCTGTTAGGGCTCCCCAGAGAGCAGTTGAGCACTGCCAATCCCCAGAGCCGAGGGAGTGCTCCCTGACCCCACACCACAGATCTCCGGCTTCTCAGGCCCGGTCCTCTGCAGCTTGCCCAAGATCATTGGCACCGTGATCGCAGTCTCCGTCCTCACGACACAGGTCGCCTAGGGGGAAGCACCAGTCACCGTATCGCCAGCACTGTTCACCCACCCACCAGTCATCTTCTCGGCACGGATCCCTGTCCTCCACACCATGGGAATGATCTGTGTCACGGTACTGGTCCCCCCCCAGCTCTGGCTTTGGTCCTCCTATTCGAAGCACTGGTCTCCAGCACCGATGATTAGCCTACAGATGCGGGCATCAACAGCCCCACATTGGTCACTGGAAGGGGATTCCTCTGGCACAAAGAGAGAGCCCAGCCCCTCACTGAGGCATCACCAGTGTGATTGGGCACCTGAGGCTGCATCAACCTTTGTGATGCTTCCTTGGCAACATGGCCAGTGGCCAGTGCAGTGGCCCTATTGGAGTGCATGGACATGCCTGTGATGCTGATGCCCCCTTTGCACCATTCGTTAGCTGCTGCCTCGGAGCAACAATTCACAGTACCAGAAGCACTGGGCTTGGTGTGCAAAGCACACTCAGAGGTCAGGGTAGAGGAGTGAGTACCCACCCTGAAATCCCCTTTTCCCATAGGGAATGATGGCCCTGGGCCTCCCCGGTGGTAGAGTCGTCGTCCTCATCCCTAGACGAGGCAGTGGCAGAACCTCGAGGGCCAGCCTGCTGGATGATTTTATGGAGCACCAGTCCCTGCTTTGACAGGTGGCCTAGAACTTGGTCTTAGACGTAGAGAAGATGGCTGAGCAGGCAGACACCCTATTCAGTATGCTCTTGGCATCTACCCCTGCCCATGTTGCACTACCAGTGCATGATGGAGTTTTGAAAATTGCTAAGGCCCTCTGTCTAACCCCGTCCTCCATCCCTCCTCCAAGAGGGCTGAGAAAAAGTACTTCATCCCAGCCAAGGGGTTCAAGTACTTGTATACCCACCCCCCTCTAGGCTCGCTGGTCATCTCAGTGGCCAACAAAAAGGAAAAGCTGGGGCTCACGAGTTTGACCCCCAAAAATAAAGAGGCCAAGAGGCTGGGAGGCAAATTTATTCAACTGTCAGCCTTCAGTTCCGGGTGGTGAACCACCAGGCTCTCTTGGTAAGATACAAATTTAATTTATGGGACTCCTTCTGTAAGTTCAAGGAGGCCTTGCACCAGGACTTGGCCCAGGAGTTTGGCACCCTGGTGGAGGAGGGTACTGCAGCAGGTGCTCCCTTCAAATGGCGTGGGACACAGCTGACTCAGTGGCTAGAAAGGTCTCATTGGTGGTGATCAAGAGTTGAAGCTCTTGGCTTCAGACCGCTGGGCTGTCTCAAGAAATTCAGGCCTTAATTCAAGATCACTCATTTAATGGAAATGGTCTCTTCTCAGAGTAGACTGGTGCATGGCTGCATGGCCTAAAGGACAGTCAAGCCACCTTTGCTCCCTGGGTCTGCATACGCTGCAATTGGCAAGGAAGCAGTTCTGGGTGCCCGCCTCGTCAAGGGTCTGAGAGGAGAAGGGACAGAGACACTATCTTTAGTCGTCGCCGCCCTTCCTTCTCCCCTTCTTCCACGCAGCCCAGCCCAACAAAGCATCCCGGAGGCCAGAAGCGCTCATTTTGAAGGTATGCTAAGAACGATACCCCAGTCATCTCCCCAGATCCACCTTGTTCTTTCCTCGGCCATCTTCATCCCCCTGTTTGGCCTGGTTGCAGGTCACCTCGGACCACGGGGGGCTAGAGATAGTATCTCGTGGCTATACCCTGCAATTCTCGGCTGCCCCTCCCTCCTACTCCTTTCTTCCCCCTCCCTCTTCAGGGACACTTCTCACAAGCAACTCCTCGTCCAAGAGGTTAAGAACCTCCTGCACATGGAGATGGTAGAGGAGGTCCCTCAGGACATGAAAGGAAAAGGGTTCTACTCCTGCTATTTCCTAATCCCAAAAGCAAAAGGGGGCCTTTTTCCCATTATGGTCCTGTGATGCCTCAACAAGTCTCTCAAGCTGTTGAAGTTTCACATGGTCTCCCGGGCCTTCATTATCCCCTCCCTGGATCTGGGAGACTGGTACGCCGCACTCGACTTGAAAAACACTCATTTCCATATTCCAAGGTCAGACATTTCCTCTGTTTCATAGTGGGTAGACCCCATTTTAAAATCATGGCGCTGCCCTTTGGCCTCTCATCGGCCCCAAAGGTGTTCACAAAATGTATGGTGCCAGTGGCCACTTACCTGAGGCGTCAAGGTAAAAGACTGCCTGGGACAGTGGGTCTCAAGAGACTTTATGAACGCAAACCCACCCCCAGAAGGTGACCTGCCCGAAGCAGGAGCAGCTGAGTCCCGAGAAAGCGAGATGCAGAGAAAGTGACAGAGTGCAGCTGCAGGAACGGGTGTCGGCCTGGCAGAGCTAAACCCCAGATGCGGCCAGGGGGTGGCACTCCAGCAGTGAGTAAAGCACCCCGTGGCAAAAGGGGATACACTGTTTCTGTACAAATTTATTTAAGCAATTTTATATCTTAACTTTTTACTAAATGAAGATTCATTTTTTGCTTGTGATTTGTGTCAACCTCTATTTGGATGGAAATTCAATTAAAATGTTCAGAAATTACAATTTATTTTTTTATTCAATAAAACTACCTTAAATATGCTAGATACATAAGAAGATTACAACAGAAAAACTTCAAAACCAGACTCCAGCGAGAGACTGTTGAATTGGAATTCATTTGCAAATTGGATACAATTAATTTAGGCTTGAATAGAGACTAGGAGTGGCTAAGTCATTATGCAAGGTAACCTATTTCCCCTTGTTTCCCCCCCCCCCCCCCCCCCCCGCGTTCCTCAGATGTTCTTGTTAAACCCTGGATTTGTGCTGGAAATGGCCCACCTTGATTATCATACACACTGTAAGGAGAGTGATCACTTTAGATAAGCTATTACCAGCAGGAGAGTGGGTTGGAGGGAGAGAAAACCTTTTGTAGTGGTAAACACCCATTTTTTCACGGTTTGTATGTATAAAAGCATCTTCTGTATTTTCCACAGTATGCATCCGATGAAGTGAGCTGTAGCTCACGAAAGCTTATGCTCAAATAAATTGGTTAGTCTCTAAGGTGCCCAAGTACTCCTTTTCTTTTTAAGAAGATAAAAGTTTATCAAAACATATTTTGCATTTTAAATTAATAAATCCTTTAAAGAAAGGAAGTATTATCTGAAGTTAGTGAATTGAACTGATTATTTCTGATCAACATGTCCTTCAAGATATTAGAACTAATAAACCTTGTTTTTATTCATAGATTAGTAGAGGAAAACAAGCTGTCCTGCTTTTTCAGTTTCTAATTGATTTTTTTTTAGCTTTTGAATGAACTAATCATTGAATTGAGCTCTGCAAATAAGCTGTAATGAAGAAAATAATCTGTCTGCATCTGCAGAAGAGGTTATTGCTGTCAAAAGCTGGTTTAACACTTCAGGTTCCAGATGCTTAGCCTGTGACTTTCTTTAAAACTTGGCAGCAAACATGTACCATGTAACATTATTTTTTGCACTTAATTTAAATGACTTTAATTGATTATAATAAATTTAAGCCTCAACATAGGTTGTTCGTTTCAAACATAATTTTAAATAGATTTTTTTAAAATAAATGTGTATTTAATTCAAATAAAATATCTGACTTAAATTTAAAAAAAATCAATTATTAAAAAAAATCACAGGGATTGTTTTGTGTGGTTTTTCTTTAATCCACCATGAGCTGTTTTAGGGAGAGAAGATTTTATCTTTATAGAATTATAAACAGATCTGTACCAGTGTAGAAGAACCAACAGAGTAGGTACACTCATTGGTTATTGTGTGTGGGTTGGTGGGGTGGGGGAGGAGGAGGAGGGGAACAAAACCTTTCCTTTATGTCTAGACCCAAAATAATTAAACAAATATATGTAAAGGGAAAACTTTCCACCACCTAGGAGGGGAGAAATATTTGGGGATATGGCAGATGCTAAATATTTTCTACAAGGGTTCTAGCAGGTGCCCTTAGAAAAACAGTGCTCATTTGTGCAGATTCAGCACCCCCGTTTGGGTGTTTGTGCAGACTGCCATTTGGATTGTTTTGGTACCTGAGGCGTTTCACTGGAAAATGTAATCATTTTTTGATGGTATAACAGGTGCTAAGGTCAACATAGATAACGTTTTGATCTGGGGAAAAACAGTAGAAGAGCATGATCAGAGGCATCGGGAAGCTTTGGAAAGAGCCAGAGCTGCTGGGCTAAAGGTAAACAAATGAAAAATGTAAATACTGTGTAATGGAAATAACATATCTGTTATAGAAATAAACACAGTAAGGTGTACAGGTAGACCACAGCAAGGTTGAGATGCTTACCAGCATGACTGCCCTAACAGACAAAGAAGGGTGGAAGGGTACAAAGATTCCTTGGAATGGTGAACTTTGTGCCAAATCTAGCTGTCCAAGCCAGCAACCTGAGAGTGCTACCGTGCCAACATGTCCAATGGACATGAGATGCTAATCTTAATAAGGAGTTTGAGAAACTGAAATAGTTAGAGGCTCCAGTCCTAAGGTACTGTGACAAAGCTAAGTTTTCCACAGATGCTTCCAAGGAGGGTGAATTTGTGTGGGGGGGTGGAGGGTGAGAAAACCTGGATTTGTGCTGGAAATGGCCCACCTGTTGATCACTTTAGATAAGCTATTACCAGCAGGACAGTGGGGTGGGAGGAGGTATTGTTTCATATTCTCTGTGTGTATATAAAGTCTGCTGCAGTTTCCACGGTAAACATCTGATGAAGTGAGCTGTAGCTCACGAAAGCTCATGCTCAAATAAATTGGTTAGTCTCTAAGGTGCCACAAGTACTCCTTTTCTTTTTGCGAATACAGACTAACACGGCTGTTCCTCTGAAACCTGTCCAAGGAGGGTGTTAGTGCAGTTTTCTTACAATATTATGGTGAAATCTAGAGACCAGTGGCTTATGCATCAGTTTCTAACAAAAACTGAATGTCAGTATGCTCAAAAAGAGAAGGAATCTTTAGCCTTAGTTTATGGCTGTAAAAATTTTCATGTCTTTATTTATGGGAGGCCAATGTTAAACTGAAACTAACTACAAATGACTTAATGCCATTACCAAATGGGGCCTGGTAATTCCCCTGCCCCTAGAATAGCATTTTGGGTTTTTTTCAGTTACAAATGTATAATTTGCAATTTGAATACAAACCTGAGGGAGATGATGATGATTACAGATACTCTGTAGAGTGTTTGACAAAAATGCAGTGGAGTAAAGTCCACAGCTAGAATTGTATATATCAACTTGATTTAAAACTAAACTGTTGTTCCCGGTTCTCATAGGTTATATTCTCATTTCATTTATCTATTTATTCACTTTAATAATTGATGCCCTGCATGACCTCCACAGGTTCAGGGTTTTTTAAACCCCCTAGGTTTGCAACTAATGAACATTTGAATTGTTATGTATATGTTATTTCCATTTTGTGCATGTATTTGTGTGTATTTAAAATAAAAACAATAAAATACAATTTAAAATAAAATACTCTGTCCTATCTCAAATGAAATGTGGACAGTGTTTGTCAGAGCTATGGCTCAAAATGGGACCCTACAGAATGTAATCAAGACTGTTAGCAGGTGCCCAGCCCCATACTCCCATTCAAGGGGGAAGTCTCAGTCCTAGATGTGATTCTGTTTGAAGGCACCAAAATGGTGATCCCTAAGGTGCTACAGAAAAATATGTTAAGGATACATTTAGGTCATTTAGGAATTGAAAAATCTTAGAAGAGCTAGATACATTTTATACTGATCTCAAATGTAAAGTCACATTGAAGAGGCTGTCAAGATTTGTTGTATATTCCAAAAATATAGCCAAGTCAAGCATAACCATGTTAGTTGCACAGGAAAAAACGTCCCCCTTGAGCAAAGTACACTCAGATTTGCTTATTTTGATGAGAAAAAATGATGTACTTGTTCTAGACTATTACTCTCACTTTCTAGTTTTTACTAGAAGATACTACTGCTAAATAGATGATTGTACACATTGATTGTATTTTTGTTTGCTATGTCAGGTTTACCATGCCTATGTCTAACAAGGGGCCATAGTTTTAGTGGCCGAGAGTTCATGCCATTTGCAGTGACGTTTGGGTTTGGACATGTAACCCTTAGTCCCCATTATCATCGGTCCAATGGGTTGGTGGGAAACAGAATCAAAATAATAAAGTGCCTCCTGAAAAAGGCAGCAGAGTTTGACAAAACTGTTTTGCTGTAAATTCCCAACCACCTCTACTTACCGCCTCCTGACAACAGTTGTATTGATATCCTCAGGGGGTCCTCAAGTCCAAGCAATGGTGCATGATTAGCTGAACATTGTTAGTAAGTTGGTTATAAGTATTTATGTAAATGTTGATTGATTGTTGATGTTAAGTTGGGCTGGGAAAGGAAGATGTGGGGAACTGTACTTTCAGGGGCTTGGATATGCAGTTGACAGGCAGTTGGAACTGAGATAAGGAGCTTGATAGAGATCTGCTTCAGTCAATGTCTGAGTGATTACTGAATACTATAACACAGGGGTGGCCAACCTGTGGCTCCGGAGTCACATGCGTCTCTTCAGAAGTAAATATGCAGTTCCTGGTATAGGCACCGACTTCGGGGCTGGAGCTACAGGTGCCAACTTTCCAATGTGCCGGCAGGTGCTCACTGCTCAACGCCTGGCTCTGCCACAGGCCCTGCCCCACCCCGACTCCACCCCTTCCTGCCCCCTCTCTGGAGCCTGCTGTGCCCTCACTCCTCCCCCTCCTAGCCTTCTGTATGCCATGAAACAGCTGATCGGGAGGTGTGGGGAGGGAGGAGGAGGTGCTGTTCGGGGCTGCCGGTGCATGGGAGGCACTGGGAGTGGCTGGCGGCACTGGGAGCGGCGGGCGGGGGAGCTGATGTGGGGCTGCTGACTTATTACTGTGGCTTTTTGGCAATGTACATTGGTAGATTTAGGCTCCTTCTGAGGCTCTGGTTGGCCACCCCTGCTATAACAAGCGCACGTGAACTGTGGAATTACCTGAAATTTATCAAGAGAAGCCATTTTGTGGATTGTGAAGTAAAAGTTCTAAAGAGCAGATTATCTGTATCGTAATAGGGAAAACTACAGTATTACATACTAGTTCTTCTGAAACAAGTCTTCAGAACCTGCAAGGTATGTTTGTGTACAATCTGCAAGTTGTACAAATGTAACATAAACCTCTTATTAGCAAGCAAAAAAAAAAAAAAAGAAGTAAAATATCTCTTATGAGGCCACCTGTGGCGTGAAAATAGTCTTTGTGTAAATAGAATAAAAGGATTCTTCATTAGGGTGTTTAATGTTCAAGGGACAAATCAAAGTATCTTTCATAAAATGTGTATAGTGAAAGAGAAATTCAAGAAAAAGTCGAGGGTGTGCATTTTTGTTGTTGGAGGTGTCAGTCCTTTCTACCAGAAAGAATTGCCTCCTAAGATTTTTAACATTTTGCCAGACCTGAGATTCAATGTTAACCAGTACAGTACAAAGTTATTCTAGTCCCAGCTCCTTGTCCAAGATCAGCAGTCTGCAGATATCACTTCTGTTTTGGGGGATATTCAGGCTGTCTTGCAACCAGTTGGGTTAGTCTACAAATGAGTTATTTGAAGATGACAAGCCTTTCAGTTTTTCAGAAAACCTTTCCTTTAAATAGGAGCTGTGTCTTTTTCTGGAATAAGAAAAGCAAGACCAGCACACCTTTCATCAAAGGTTGAATCTTTAAAAGAAAAACTAAATAAATAACTATGTAATTATTTAATAGGTAAGAATTACTATGAGTATACTATCAAAAAAGTTTGTCAAGATCTCTGTAGAAATTGAGAGGAAAGAAATTCAAACCACAGGGATCTAAGGTTTGCTTGATTCCAGCTGTTTGGATGAGTTACTAGTACTGGCAGGCTGGAGCTCCCAGATAGACTGCTCTGGTCTGTTGCTGAGGGAAACCAGAGTTAGATGTGGTAAGGTGGCAGGCTTAACTAAGCCACTTTTGCACATGCAGTCAAGCAAGACAAAAATATACAAATTTAGAATCTTCCTGCTACTCTGACAATACAGTTAACAAATTTCAGTTACTTGGAAATCCAGTTACCTGGATTTGAGGGGTTTGTGAGAGGACTTCTACACGTCTAAATTCTTTCTAGTAGTGAACAGTCATTAATAAGCTATTTTCTTAGATTGGTAAGATTTTTTTGGAGCTGGGACTACCATTTTACTATACATCTTGCCAAGCCTAATGGGCCCTCAGCTTGTTTGAGATCTCATCTAGGCATTTCTTCAGTAGCAATAATTGGTGAACTGGATCTGCAGCAAAGGAGTCTGAAATGTCTCTGTATGGGTGTAATACAGCCTTTAGAACAGTGGTGGGCAACCTGCAGCCCATCAGGTTAATCCTCTGGCAGGCTGCGAGACAGTGTTTACATTGACCGTCCTCAGGCACAGCTGCCCGCAGCTCCCCATGGCCGCAGTTCGACGTTCCTGGCCGATGGAAGCTGCAGGAAGCTGCGATGGCTGCAGGGACGTGCTGGCCACCCTTCCCGCAGTTCCCATTGGCCAGGAACGGCAAACTGTGGCCACTGGGAGCTGCGGGCGGCCATGCCTGCGGATGGTCAATGTAAACACTGTCTTATGGCCCGCCAGCGGATTACCATGACAGGCTGCAGGTTGCCCACCACTGCTTTAGAATGTCTCCATTTGCTGTAAAAAGGACAGGTCTAATCTGTCAATGATATTCAGGCCACTGAAAACCTGTGCTTGAGAAAGATTTTCTTTTAGGATTCTAGGATAAATTTCAACTAGATCTGGATGTAATTCATATCTCATTCTCATAACTTCCTGTTTAGCTTCATTATTTCATTTTCCTCTGGAATGTCTTGGCCACTTTGTGAAAGATAATGCAAATAGAGTACTGGAATGCCATTTGTTTAGTAATGTATAATTTTCTTATCAATACATTGTTACGTGACATCTTGTTTCTCATCTGTTTGAAACTTCTTATCGTCTATTCTGAACTTGATTTTTTTTTTAATTATTTTAATATTTAGTCTTTGGGATTTTTTTTTTATTTTGACACTTCATACTTTGCCTAATCCTGCTATCTCATTACTGTGACGGTATGATTTTTTATTTTTTTATTTTTGTTCTGCATTTTGTATGCTGTTCTATTACTTTTTAAGTAGAAGACATCGATAAGACATACCTAGGTTGCAAAGTCAAGCACTTGAAAGTTAGAAAATGCCAAATTTAAGATTGGCTCATACAACCTTTGTTTTGACCTCTTTTGTCCAACGTTTACACTGCATGAGATGGATCTTGTGGAAAAACTAGTATGTGATCATGTAATTTAAAAACTGTAACATAATGTATAGGCACAAGGGGGCCGAATTAAGGTTGCATTGGCAACCATAAATTTGTCACTTCCTATTTTTCAAGTGGGGGTGGCTGGAGAGCCAATAATTCTGTTATAAAAAAAAAAAAAACTTAAGGTTGATTTCTTTTTTTTCCTTCTACATTGGAACAAAAACTAGACCTCTTGAAATTAGGTGGTTAGGGCACTTACCTGACTAACCACTAGACTGTGGAGTCAGTCTCTCTCTGGTCCAATGGATTCTTAATCATTTATACAAAGTGGAAAAGCTCCAGCACAGTGGGAAGGAGAGGGAGGGAGAGTGACTCTATATAGCCATGTGATTATGACACTCACTTGGGATGTTGGAGACACAGGTTCATGTTCCTGTTCTGCCTCACATGGAGCAGGGACTTGCACCTGTGCCTCCTACATCCCAGCTGAGTGCCTTAACCACTGGGCTATTGAGCAGGTGTACAGGGAGTGTGTCTCTCATTTTGTCCAGAAATTCCATCCTGGGCCTGCAATACCGTCCCAACAAAAGCTTTGTTCTATAAAAGATTTGTCTTGATGAAATGGCATTTTCCAGTAAAAATAATTGTCAAAAAATTCCTGACCAGCTCTACTTTACAAGTGCTTGACTTTGTACGTATAATGTTATTTAGATTGCAGATTTCCCTAACCCTTTTAAAGGAAAAAGGCAAAAACAAATGCTATTTGTTACAACCCCCTCTGTCATGCATCACCAGGGTTTAAACCTTGAATCTTCAGCATTGCAGCACAGACTGCCATCACTTGAGCTACAGGAGCTAAATTAGGTGACAGCAGAAAAAAGCTGTTATCTAAAAGTGGGAGAGGTGGGCCTTTGGAACCATGTGTCAGGTTTTGTCGTGACTGGATAGAAATTCCAGTCTGGCTTTTCTCTCCTTAATCCGAGAACTGGAGGATTCCTGCCCAGTGTGGTGTCTTGAGGTGGGGAGGAGGTAGGCTACTGGGGATGTGTGTGTTTCCAGAGGTGTATTTGTGGGGCGTCTGGCCTGGCTCTTTCACCTTTTTAGAAAGTTCATTTTCAGTTATTTTGGCAGATTGCCAACATTTTCATAAGGCATGCAAGAAACAGAAAGGATTTCTTTTTTCAAGAATTTATCTCAGCCAGACTTTAATGTAATTTCATGGGGCACATGAAAGGTACATCTCAAGCCCTAGGACCTTGTTCCTGTTGAATGTCAAAGGCCTCCTACAGACTTAGGTGTTAAAGATTCTCAAAAAAGTTGTAAGAATATTCTGTAATGGAAAATGTTGGGCAACCTAAATAGAGGCGTCACTATCAGCTCCGCCTACAGTAAGTACAACATCAGAGTTTGAAAATGACGAAGAGTTAATCTTTAACTTTGGTTGCAAAAAAAAAACCAAAAAAACAAGTTGATCAACTTAAAGATGCCCTTTAAAGGAGAAGAGGATATAGTGATGCAGAAAAAGAAAGTGTGGTGAAGAGCAGAGTGAGAAAAGGAAATGCATAGCTAAGTGAAACAATTGGCCAGATCAGTTGGGTAGGGCATGTCTGCACATAAAACTTCCTGCGGGTTTTGTGTACCCATGTTAAGTGACCTACAACAAATTTTGCATGAATAGAGTATATGCACCATGCTTTTATCCTGCAACTAAGGTAGTTATGCCTCATATCATTGCTACCACACAACACAACGATGTTTTGAAAAAAAGCACTCAGCATTCTGGTCAGACCTTATGGTGCATTTCTCCACTTGTGTGCTGTATGCATTCTGAGATCTATTCTATTCTATTCTGCTGCCACATTGTGGGATACCTACAGGAAAGCAGCTTCCTTGAAGATCTGTGCCAAGCTCGCGTCAGAGTTGCAACAGCAGACCACCTACATGAGAACTCCCCTTAGTGTGCAGACATGCATGACTGTTGCTGTCTAGAAGCTTGCCACACCTGATGCTACTGGTTAGTAGCTAAACATTTTGGGGTTGGTAAATCAAGTGTCAGAGCTGTTGTGGAGGTGTGCGGTGCTAGCAATAAGGTGATTTTCCCCTCTACTCCGGTGATTCTTCCCTTCCCCGTGACCCCAAATCTTAAGGCTGGGAAATGCATAGAAGGTTATTAACGGATTTGCAGGCTTGGGGTTCACCAATTATATTGGGTCATTGATTGGACACTTGCTTATTCTTTAACCACGCACCCCACCAGGCCTCAGAATTCATCAGTAGAAAAGGGTGTTTTTCTAATATTAATGTGAAGTGGTCTAGAAAGGTCCGTAACACCAGGATCTTCAAAAACTCTGGACTGTCTTTTGCAATGCAAAAAGGAATTTTGCTCCTGTGGTCTTTATGAATAGTGTTTAAATTATATGCTGAGTACTTGCAGAATTACTGTGATGGTGTATCTGGAAGACTGAAAAGTAGATGCAGGATCCTGATGTGGAGACTTAGAAACGTTGTTGTCGTCTTATGATAGCTGCTTGCTGTGTTTTGCTCAGCCTTTGAGAGCCAGGGAAAGAGCCTTGCAAATGGATGACAGCAGGAGATGAGTCAATTTGGTGAAAACTTTCAACAGCCATATTAGAGGCTTCTGCAAAATGATACAAAGACAGGGACACAGTGAGGAATGCATTGTACCCATACTTCAAGTCTAGGTGCCACTTTCAAAAGTACATACGCTCTTTGCGTAAGAAATTTATCAGCATTACTGAATGTGTCTTGTGTACATGTATTAAATACAATGACTGAATCATGATGTGTGTGCTGTAACATTTATTTTTGAGGTTTTAGTGCACTTTGTGGGAATTTTGATAGCGCTTGTAATCTTGTGTGTGTGTTATTTGTTTTTGGTACATGTGGTTGTTGTGATCATGATGCTGTACTTTTCAATGAATTGTGCAAGATTTGGAACCATGAGTGTAAGCACATTTTCACTACTTCATTAACCAGGAATACACCAAGATGAACACTGTGAGCTTTAAAAAAATTATAAAAAATTCATAAAGCTGTGCAAAAGTAGGTTTCAAGGCCACGTATTCCAAGATGGTTGTTTGCCTCCCATCATCCCTAGCAGCTGTGTCTGTGAGGTGCTAACCATTTCCTTTATCAGTCTCTCTCTCTCTCCTTCTCTCCCCTCACCCCCCCCCCCCCATCTGGTGGTATGGAGAAAAAGAACAAGTTATTGTTTGAATTGTAGTCTCCATGCCAAAACTCCATTTCTTTTGGTTCTTCCCAGTCTTGAGTGAGCTTGAAGATGGTAAGACGTTTACAATATTTTCTTCCTTTTTAGGAACCCCCAGCCCTGTGGTGTGAGGTGGATAGCAGGGAAGAGTTTGGTCTGCAAACTTGGGGAATGGAGTACTAAATTCTAGATGGGCTGTGAGTTACTGGGGAGAAGGTGGTAGCTAACTAAAGAGGGGGCGGCAGCAGCAGGCTAGTAATTGCATGTGAACTTCCGTACTCTGTCCGTACTTTGGAGGATGTTAACCTGAGCCGTGTCCCCAAAAGACAGAGTACTCTGTTCAAAAATTCATTGAGCAAACTGGGAAGATATGCTGTGATGCTGTTTGCTTGGATGGTTCCTCCCAGAACTGGTGCAGGAGTGGACAGGAACCACAAGGTACTTGGGTAGTGCCGAGAGAGCTGCTTTGCTGTGCAGTCTCGTTGCCAAGTTAGAGCACTATTTGTGCCTTTTCTCATATTTAACCCCATGGATAAGCATAAAGTACACAGCAAAATAAACAACATTCTTCAGTAACTCAAAGCGTGGCCAAATTCTTTAAAATATCGTTCTTTTAGGAAATATCTGTGCAGCATGATTTGGCGATTCAACTTATAATGACTCATGTTTGTTCAAAGCTAAGTGCATTAATGACACTGAGAGCCAGAAACATGAATTTTTTTGCTTTTTCTTTTCTGAATTTACTGCTAGAGTAAAAGTCCATTTCTTCAAATAGTTTCCCATCTGGTGCTGCCATTATGTTAGAGGGAAGAGGGTGTTAACCATGCAGATGAGAGACGAATAAGCACCATGCTGGGGAATGTGGTGGGGAGAGCAGTACACAGCAAACTGAAGTGGTCTTTCTGTGTTTGCATATTTATAGAAATAAAGGTGTGGAGAGTTTGTACAGTCTCTGCCGCAGCCATCATTTTGAGTAGTGGGTGGGTGTCGGAGTGGTGTTAAAAGCCTACGAGAGAGAGAGAGAGAAGGAAGTTAGCCCAATATGGGCTATGAATTCTACAGCAGCTGGAATTGCAAAAGACAGAACCTGGCTGGGTGCCACCATTTAGACAGAGATGTGATACTGATCAGGATGACACCCGGGACAGTGGGGGGCACACAGGTAAACAGACATGATCACTCAGCTAGCCAGTTAAAGCAGTATGGGATGCCAATAGGAGGACTTGGCCAAGGGGCAACTATTCATTTTGGGATGGGTATGCATCCACATCTACTTTGCTGAAGGTAATCTCATCCCACATCTCAGCAACCCACTTTCAAAGTGGGTTTAATAATGCATATTAAAAAACCAGATGATTCATAACAAAAAAATTGTCTGTGGTCACAAGGCACTTTAATATGAAATAGCTCAAGTTGACCTGCAACAAATTTCAAGTGTAAGCAAGCCCAAAAAAGAGCAGTTGATCAAACTGGTAACACGGTATTCAAATAGGTTGAATCTAACAAACAATCAGTTGCTCAAGAATAAATGGGAAGGAGGAAGAAATACGAACAACTTGTTGGACCCTGTCTTGTATTAATTCTCTTTTCGTGAGGTTGTCTGGTGCTACAGAAATTGGCACCAGTTAAGAAAGTACTTTTTCTCCAAGTGGGAGAGCTTTGTCTAGTGAATTGCCATAAGAAATCACAAATGACAAAGGGAGACTGACAAAAATTAACCTTTTTTTCTCTCTATTTTATGGGTTGTTGAAAGTTACTCCTGCTGGTGATTTTACAAATTTTGCAAGCTTCCCTTCACTAGAGATGCAGATTTGGAACAGCAGAAAGCTGAGTTACATTAATATTAATTATACAATACATGGTCTGAGATATAGTCAGCATGCTGCTAATACCCAAGTCTGTATTATCTTTGTGCTGGTGAGTCAGTCTGCATGATCTCATTTTTTGGTCAACGCTTGCAGATGGTGAGATGGTTAGTCTTTGTTCGATAGGACTGCAGAATTAAATATCTTGTGGGGAAGAGGAATCACTAAACAATGTTTCTGTTCTGTGGTGGCTTTATTTAATTGAAGACTGCCATAGCCACAAGTATAAAAGGTAGGCAACTAGGGCTCAGTTTTAATGGAAGTAGTACCTGGAAGTACAAGTTTTTGCAGCAATCAGGATTGGTATTTTTAATCTTTTTAATATGTGCAAGGATAAATACATGGAAAGGATTTCAGAAATGCCTGCCCTTGTGACCTCCTGAAAGCTTTCTATGAAATGTGCTTCTTGCAGAAGCTCAATAAAACTAGCACAGCCCACCTACTGCACGGAAATGATAGTAAGTTCACTGAGCATTAGTAATTCTAATTACCAAATTGGTTATAGGCTGTAGTATATAGCTAATATCAATCAAGGTGGGAATGAAGACTTTTTTGTATATGTGTAGGGAGAGGAGCATCTCTTTCTGTTTGGTCTCGATTTCATTTGCTTTGTTTTGGTAAATTGACTTAGCTGCTAATTTGGTACTTGCTTTTATTTATGTTTTAAACTGCCTAGATGACTGTGGACATATGGCACCAATATTATTATTAAAACTACACAATCTGCATATATTATATAATCTTCTTCAGTTATTCATTTAACCCACTGATATAGACAACCTAACTAAGTACTTTGATTTGAAAGGTTGCTGGAGGAGGGCAATGGCTCTAGGATTCACAATCTCTTAGTTGGGTCAATCATATCCCACTTAATGTGCAAATAGCCTTTGAATGAATAATTACTTCTGGCTAATGCACTTTTACTAACTCTTCACTTCTACTGTGGATCTCATAATATCTGATGTTTTAAAAGACCCAGCTCCTGGAAACAAATGATTAAATGGGAATCATAGATTGCCATTTTTTAAAAAAAATATGTTTCTAGTCCTCATTGTCACAGAGAAAAGGTTACATATATGACCAAATTGTACTCTGTGATGGGGTGTACAAACCCCACACTGAGCAGCAAGGGCTTAAGGGCTCATTTGGGGCTCAGCCAGCCCTGCCCCGCCAAACCAGCAGCAAATTCTCCATCTGCTGGAGGAATTAAAAGGCAGCAAATTAGCTCAGTTGGTGAGCAATGCTGAAGGTAAACAGACCTGCAGCCCACGGCTCCAGGAGAGCAGAGTGAAACCTAAAGGCTCTGATGCAGCTGCCTAAAGGAGCCCTCGGTGAGGAAAGGGGGGAACCTTCGTCGAGACAAGAAGAGAGGGAAGTATTCTGTGGCCCTGGACAGTTGCGACTCCCTCTTGCTTTCTTGGGATTTGGATTTTCCCGTCAGGTGAAGGCCTTGGACTGAGGTGACCCCAGGGGGGAGACAAGAGGAAGAGGCCCAGGGAAGACAGCCTTAAATAGTCTTGGTTGCCAGGTTACTGGTAGCTAAAAGGGCCCTGGGTCAGAGCCCAGTAGAGTGGGAGGGCCCTGGTTCCCCTCCCCATAACCCACCTGGTAGTCTGGGGTTGTGGCTATGACCACCAGGACACGCTTCCCAACCAGACTCTGAGCGGAGACCATTAAATACCACAAAAATATCAAAATCCAGAAGGCAAATAGTAAGAACCTAAAATTTGATTTAAAAAAAAACCCTCATGATTATTTGGGTTTTACTCATGACTTTTTAACATTTGATGTTGGCAACTCACACAGTATCAATGGGAACTGAAACACTATAGTAGTATTCCCTTTTTTCTGTACTGACACTTTCAGCATAGAAAAACAGTGAATACAATAAAAATAGTGCAACAACAATTGTTCTTCTTTAATCTGATTACTAAACACTTCGGTCTATACTAATTCGCTTCAAGCAGCAATCCCTTCTTTGTTTCTTATTGCCAAAGAATATAATACTATAATAAAATATAGTGCATATATGTAACATGTTTTTCCCCACTCATCCCATCTTCATTTCAACTTCTGATGTTACTTCAGTTTAGATGCGTTACGTTATCATTGCTGTAAATACCGTTAATATCTGTTTTTACTTTTAAACAATCCAGATTATTTTAGTTAGTTTCTACATGGTTTTACTTAAAGCACTTCTAGAACTTTAACTTCTGTGGAAGTTGCTACATACAATATTAAAGACCATCATGTACTAATGTTTCTGGCTTTTTTCTAAACTTGAAAAGGTAAGCAAAAGTATTCTGTTTCACCAGAAGCAGATTAGTATCATATAAAAAGTTTAAAAGTCTTTGGTTTTACATTTCTACTTTCCACATCTTTCTCTTCTAATTTTTCTTAATTATTTTAATTTCTTTAAGGTTTTTTTAAAATCACAGAATCTAGCTCATACATTTGTGAAAGTTTATCTTGGACAAGATACTCTTCTGTCCTACAGTTGGTAGTCAAGTATAGGGAATGCATACAATTTAAGAGGATGCATTTAGGAATAGTTATTTAAAAGTGAAAAATGGTTCTTTCAAAAGTGCAAATTCTACAAGGATTACAAAGCGAAGGAAAAAACCACATTCAGAATCTATATCTGTCCAGTTAAAACTAACATTTCACAAGAGTTAACTTGCACATTAACTAAAACGCGCCTCTTAAAGGAAAAAAAAACTTTTAAGGGTTATACACTAAAAGTATGCTGCTTGTACACATTTGCCATTTCTTATACCTTACTTACACAGTCTTGCATAGATAATCCTTTTTCCTTTAAGCAAGAGTTAAAGGTTGAATCAGCAGGCAAGAGAGAGATGATGTGATTAAAAACTGACCAGGAATTCAGGAGTATTGTGATCAGTGCCTGGCACTGCCGCAAGTTTTTTTTATGAAGCCCAAGGTTTGTCCTCTGTAAAAAATGAAGATATTTATCTACCTTTATATAGGGTGGTGGTTGAGGTTTAATTCATTAAATGTTTGTAAAGCATTCTGAGAGCCTAGACTAGAAGGAGCTATAAGAATGCAGGGTATTAATACAACTATGCATAAAACCTTGTTTGCTCTGGAAAAGAATTCAGCAAGTTAATTCTCTCTTTTTTTTTTTGTTGCTGTTTGTTGTTGTTCTTGCTTGTGAAGGAAGATGGGAGCACCATATGCAGATGGCACAGCAATATGTATTGATTATTTAGAACATTTACTTATAAAAGTTGATTTCTTGAATGATATGTCTCCTGTACATTTAACGTTTTATTTATGGTGTGTTACTGGATGCTTACTTTGGTACTGTTCATACTTATTAACTTTTTTAACTAAAAAAATATAATTCTCATTCCTTAATAGTATCTTTTTTGTCTTCAGCCTTTTAGACCATACCGTTCCATTGATCATGAGGCTTAGAATTTTTGAGTTCTAATCCCAGCTATGCCACACGGTCTCACTGTGTATAGGCCTTGGGCAATTCACCTAATCTGCAAAGAGAAATTTGCAGTTTTTCTTTCTGCAAAATGTGTGCATTAGTTATTCATTAATAATTAAAGAGCCCTGTGAGTAGTACTTTGTAGTTGTAAAATACTCTTGGAACATGCTGCTTTTTATTATTATTCAGTGTTGAAAAGTGCAAGTGTGATTAAATTTCCAATGGTCCTATACTTGTTTGATGTTAACTTTAGCTGTTCAGCATTTATTTGATAATAAAAATTGCTTGCATTGGCTATCTCTACTTGGTACCATAAAGCAGTATTTTTCTAAGCATTTTAAAGCACTTTTTAAAGCTTTGTCTGAAATGTTTTCTTTGTGACCTAACATCACAACATTCCAGTTTAAAATTGGTAGAGAATCACAGTGTTGATAGCAATACATGCAGATAGTCAGAATGTGAAAAGTTCTCTAGGTTTTTCATGTTAAACCTTTGACAAAAAGCCTGAAAAAAACCTACAGAAGTAAAGTCTATGCCAGAAGACTTGCATTTACTTAAATACCACCAGCTGAAAATATTAACTAGTTAAATGTTGTTTGGTTGTAGGCAATATGCCAGCTCCTGAACAGACCCCATTAGTGGAGGAGGGGCTGCAGCAGACCACCCAGGAAACCTCCACAGGCCCAGGCATGGAGCCAGAGACTACTGCCACTACCATTCTAGCTTCTGTAAAAGAGCAGGTATTTTTATTTTCTTCTGTATCAGTTCAGAAGTATACTGTGCTTTTCAGAATTAAGCATGTTCTACTCTTCGTTTATGTTTTGTTTCCTTGATCCATTCCAACTCAAGAATTTCTAAAAGATGTTTCTTTTCCTACTCGTGGGGGACTTCTGCTCCACCGCGCACACACAATTTATGTGCCCCACAAAATTTTTTTTTTCTATGCAGAATAATACATTCTGCTGGAGAGGCGCTTCAGTTACCCCATTTGCCCTGCAGGGCTGCTGTGGTGCTAGAAGAGAGGGCAGCTGGCTCACGAGCCAAAGCAGCCAGCCACAGAGAGGGAGAGAGCAGAGACTGCTTTTCTCACAGCAACATGCCTTCAGGGCCGGGTGAGGGGGGATGGACAGAGCTGGCCACATGGGGTTGCTGGGGGGGTGGGGGGGGGGAGTCACATAGACTTGGGTTCAAAAGGGCTAGGGCGGGGTACAGACTGGGGCAGGGGCACAGGATCTAGTGGAGTGACAGCATTGAGCCAGGTGCTGAATGGAAGGGGGGTGCAAGGACACATGGGAAGGAGGGGTTGCTTTACCAAGTCTGAGGTCAGTCTAACGAGATGAAATCAATTAAAAGTAGGATACCAAGGGAGAAAAAATAACTTTTGAAGTTGTAAGAGAGTGGCCCATTACAGACTGTTGACAAAAAGTTGTGAGTAACAGGAGGGAGAAATTAGTATGTGGGAAATTAAGTTTAGCTTTTGTAATGACCCAACCACTCCCAGTCTCTATTCAGGCCTAATCTGATGGTATCCAGTTTGCACATTAATTCCAGTTCTGCAGCTTCACGTTTGAGTCTGTTTTTGAAGTTTTTTTGTTGAAGAATTGCCACTTTTAAGTCTGTTATTGAGTGACCAGGGAGATTGAAGTGTTCTCCTACTGGTTTTTTAATGTTATGTTTCCTGGTGTCAGATTTGTGACCATTTATTCTTTTGTGTAGAGACTGTCCGGTTTGGCCAGTGTACATGGCAGAGGAGCATTGCTGGCACATGATGGCATATATCACATAGGTGAATGAGCCCCTGATGGTGTGGCTGATGTGGTTAGGTCCTATGATGGTGTCCCTTGAATAGATATGTGGACAGAGTTTGCGCCGGGGTTTGTTGCAGGGTTTGGTTCCTGGATTGGTGTTTTTGTTGTGTGGTGTGTAGTTGCTGGTGAGTGTTTGCCTCAGGTTGGGGGGCTGTCTGTAAGCGAGGACTGGCCTGTCTCCCAAGGTCTGTGAGAGTGAGGGATCGTCCTTCAGGATAGGTTGTAGATCCTTGATGATGCGTTGGAGAGGTTTTAGTTGGGGGCTTTAGGTGACGGCTAGTGACGTTCTGTTACTTTATTGGGCCTGTTTTGTAGTAGGTGACTTCTGGGTACCCTTCTGGCTCTGTCAGTCTGTTTCCAGGTTCACTTCTAGGTTCCTTCCCAGCAATTATTTCCTTCTCCCTCAGCTCCTCTGTTACCCCTAACTTCCCCAAGCCTTAGCACTGATTCTGCAGGATGTGTATTGTAGTTTAAATGAATTATTACTCAAAATTCTGTATTAGTATGCCTAGTAAGGATCTATTTGCCAAAAAACATTTTTTTGAATCTTTTTTGTCTGTATTGTTGCAGACATACTTGCTGACCGGTATTTTGAAATAAATTACCAAAATAATTGAAACTGGCATGATTATTTTGTGTTATTTTGACAAATAAAATATTCAGAATTTTAAAATATTATGTGCAGAATTTTAGCACAGAATTCCCCCAGAAAATGTAAACCTCAACCTAAAATGTAAATGTACATGTCAGAATCTGAACAAGCAGGATACGTGTTCATTTATCCGCAATCAAGAGAAATAGTATAGTAATCTGTACCCATTTTATTTGTACCCTGAAATCTTTTTTGTAAATCAGATTTGAAATTTGGCAAAAAAGCTAATGGAAAACTTTGACTATAAGAACCATACGTGTTCCTAATGTAGTTGTGCAGGAATGTTTCAGTAATTTGCAGACAACAGATTTGTTCAGACTTCTTGTGAGTGTCTTGTTTTGTCATATTAACTTCATTTTTTGAGAGGACGGTTTTAACTGTTTGAGCTAGTGATTTGCTTTGAAATTCATAGTTTAGATAAATATTAAAAATGTGAATGCTGTTTTTCCTTTAAACATCTCATATTTATCATCATGCATTGTTCTTGTTAAGGTTTTGTCTACTCTTCTATAAAAGTCAAGGTTTCCAGAATATAATATTTTGCTTGTTTGAAATCAAGTTCAGCATAAGTTTGAATTAGCATTTTGAAAAAAACAAGGGTGTGTTTTGTTTTGTTTTGTTTTTTTAAGAAAACCTTTTAACTTGAATACAGAACTGAAACAATGCTAACATTAATAAACGCAGTAATTGGTTACAGGAACTGATACCTGCAAGGCAGACAGCCCTCTAGTGTGGATTTATACTTACAAAATGCAACCTAGAAATCTTTCTTCTCCGAAAGAAGTAGATTTTTGATAGCTTTATTAAAATATTTTTGTATAAAAAAAAAAACCCCTCAGTATGCAATTCAATTTAAGAACTTTGAATCCAAATAATTATCATAACAGTTGTCATAGTTTGTCCCATGTTAATATTAATCCTTTGCTCTTAGAGTGCTAGGGAGAAGATGTAAAATGAAGAAGATCACTCATTGTTCCAAAAATCCATGTTTTGCAAATTGCAATACCTATGCAAACAATTTTGAGATTATGATGCCAGAGCTGTTTTAACTCAGAATTTCTTTTGGTTTGGTTGACATATGTCTCTACAAGGTTTCCTGCCATTTCTCCCCCCCGCAGTTGTCATCCTACTCAGTTGGTTTGGAAAAGAGGGAGAAGCAAAAGGACAAAAAAAAAAAAAGAGAATGTATGGCAGTGATGATGTAAACTGAATATAAACGCACCTCAAGTTCTGTAGCTGCTTTCAAGAAATTGGCTGCGTTAAAGCAATCTTCATTGTTTGTTGAATTCTGAAGCTTTTCCTGTACTGTGCCACAGGGAGAAGTCATCCCACCGCATACTTCCAGTACATATTCCTAGTCTGAGCAGAATAAACTTTGACTTACAAATTTATTTAAATGAAATCAGAAAAATGTCCATTCAGTTTGCATTGAAGTTGTTTGTGTTATGGCGTTTTCTACCTCTAGGCTGATGGTTCTAATCCAACCCAGAATAGTAGGAACCCGATGTTAATTGTGCCATTTAGTGGTTATCTAGTGATCTATGTGTAATGCCAAGGTGATCTCAGTCCAGTTCTTAGAGGACAGGTACCACCTTACAAATCCTCAACCAGCAAAATTAAAATTAATACTATTGTTTTCAGCTCACTTGTTTGTTTGTCTTAACCCAAGTGCAAGTTTAATAAATATTTTGCTAGAAAAAAGGCAGAAGGCTGTGTGGGCCTGGAAAATAAACTACATTCTCAGCCTTAGAGGTGATCCTAGTCCAGCGGTTCTCAAATTTCATTCCCCGCAAACTCCTTCTGACAACAAAAATTACTAAATGACTCCAAGAAGGGGAACCAAAGCCTGAGCCCAAGCCCAAGACCTGCTACCTGTGGGGGGTTGAAGCCAAAGCCAAAGCCTGAGGGCTTCAGCCCTGGATGAGGGGATCTGAAACCTGAGCTCCACCACCCAGGGCTGAAGCCTTTGGGCTTCAGCTTCAGTCCCTGGCAGTGGAGCTTGGGCTTCAGCGCTGGGTGGTGAGGCTCGGCTGGGTCTAATGCCAGCCCTGGTTACCCCCATTAAAATGGGTCATGTTGCACTTTGGGGTCCCGACCCACGGTTTGAGAACCATTGTCTTTGTTACATTTGATGCCCATTAGCAGAACCCTGTGGAGAAGTTTGCACTGCTGCTGTCTGTGCCTGCTCTGTGAATAAACCAACTTTAGTTTTTAGAGCTGTCAGACCTATACCTTTCGGGAGGACATAATGCACTTAAAAAAACATTAAAGCAGGGAAAGTGATATGAGGCTGCCACAACATTATCTAACTTGCCCAATAATTATATTTGGATACTGGTGCACACAAGTATAAATCCTTCCCCAAACAGTGCTATCATTGAAGACATTCTAAAAACTGGAAATTCTGGAACCATGAGGAAGACACATGACTCAAAACTAGAGATCAGTGAATGAAAATAACTTATTTGGAGATGAGGTAGCTGAGTTGTTGAGGATGTAGATTAAAATGCTGCAGGTTGTGGGTTCAAGTCTCAGTTGCTGTCACACTGAAATGCGACCTTCAGTTCACCTAACTATAAAATGGTACCCTATCCATTAGGTTAGGGAAGTCAAAGGCAGTTCGATATGATGCTGGTCACATTGCTTCCTTGTGTACTATTGGCTATGAAATGGATGTGCCTTAAATATGTCAACCCGAGGAGCCCTTGGCTCTGGAGAACTTTGGCTTTGGCATGCTAAATTATCCAACCCATTTAGACTAATTTAATTTAAATTGTATTATTTCCTGAAAAATACTTTGTATGAATAGATGTGGGGGATTTGGGTTTTTTTAATTGCTTTAAGCCTCATGTTGTCAACCTCTTGGGTCACAAGATATTGGATGGTCAACTTGTCACTGTTAGAGGACTCAGTATTACCATTCAGGATCTCACATCACTAACTTGGGGAAAGCATTTTGCATTTGAAGAGGGGGAAAAAGAAGCCCATTTCTGTGACCAGTTCTTTTTGTTCATTTTTAATGGCAGCTTTTGAAGATGCTCTGAGGTTTGAAAAATTAGTAATTCTTACAAAGATGGATTAGTAGGAATACTGATGTGGTCTAAGATGCATGTTAAGTTCAGTTTGTTACATGGTTCTGTAGTTTAACAAATTCATATCACCGTAGCATATGGTGGGTGGAGATATGTGTATGATGAAGTGGCAGACTTATTTAAATTTTCTTGAAGTTTTGGGTGTTTCAGTTTTGTTTTGTTTAGTATTGTGTCCTGAATACATGTTTGTTTGCTCTGGGACCACTTCTGTAAAGCATTGAGAACCCACTCTGTGACTGATTCTAAATTAACTGAAACTACTCAGGTATAAGTTCTGGTTTCCTTGTGGACAGTTCAGTGAAAACATGCTCAATGGTGATAAAGCATATGTTAAAATATATAAGAATAGGATATAAAATAACTGACAATGTTATGAGATGATATAAATCAGTGGTAATCCTTGTTTGGATACTGTGCTCAGTTCTGGATTCCTCATCTGAAGGCAAAAAAGAACAAGAAATACTCAAGAATTGAGAGTGATTAGAGATATGGAAACACTTCCGTTTGAAAGAATGTCTATTGAATATGGAAGAATGTAGCCAAAGTGAACACTAAATTTCATTTAATGTAAATCAGTTCTAAAGAACAGGGAAGAATTTTAAAAAGAAGGCAAACTCAATTATCAGCCATCATATAGCTTTTGATATGGCATTGAAAGATTGCTTTGTATGTTCTAGGTTTATAAGGCTAGGTCTTGACAGAGATTATGGTCTCCTTGCATTCCCATTCATTGGGTTAATCATGTATTTCACTGGGGGTTTTTTGTTCTATTTATATGGAAGAGTGCAGATTGAACAGTAGTTTTCTCATTGTAAAAAATGTGTACTATACTAATTCTATACAGTTTTGTATGATCCTCTTCTGTATTTGGATACCCCAAAATAAAATACTATTGTGTATTTGTTCATTTTTACTTTTTAGTGAAACTTATATATGTGGGTTTCCCATGCACAGCTAAACTTGACTACTATTTCATAGGATATTTATCACCACACTTATTAAGGTTTTGTCAGTGCTTACTTCTAAACCCACATATTTTGGACCCTGATACAAATTCAGTCTGCCATAAATTGGTGTACAGATTATTTATCTGGAATAAATGATTTGTTACCTCCTCAAAATTTCAATAAGTGCTTCTGCTTTGTAATCATTAGATATAAGAAAAACAAATGGGAACTAAATCCATTTTGTGGCTTCAGATGTTTTTGTTCTGCTATAAGTAAAAAATGTGTTATCCTGGCTCTTTGGTCTATCTTTCTCTCTTATTAAATTAAGATATTTGGGGTTGAATTCTGTCGTCCATTATGTAGGTGCAGCACCCACTAATTTAAATGAAAATTTCACCAACTTAATTGGGAATAGAACTGGAGCCATACTGTATTCCCAAACAAACTTCATTAATGTAAAACTAAAGTTTGTGAAGTAATTAGTATATTCTTATGAAAATACAATGCAACATCAAAATTAGGAAAAAAATGATTTGGGGATGATCAGTTAATTTACCTAAACATTCATTTCATGTTACAGTTAGTATATGGGATTAACAATATCATATGAAAAAATTTTAGGAGGTGCACAGTTGTGAAGATGCCATGCCAATGATCTTAGAAAGTAGCTTGTAAGTGTTTGCTTTGCAGAGACCATAAACTCTGGTGCAACAAAGACCTTGCTTCTGCAGAGTTTTGAAGCTCCATTGGCCAGTCATTCTGCAGCTTGCCACCTTATCAGTCTTCCTGATAGACCATATGTCTTTCATAGAAAACTTTATATCCCATATACACATATACCCCTGTCAATTCAGCTCCTTGCTGGGCTCATTCCCTATTTTCTGTGAACTTCCCAAGATCCACAGATGGGCTCACCTCCTACATACATCTGAGATGAGCAGGAGAGGAGCGCTACTTCGGTGAGTATTAGGAAGAGCACTGTTTGGGAAAGTGTCTACCTTATGGAGTTCCTAAGCTCAGCAGTGAAGAACTTGAAGCTCTGCAAAACAGCATATCCTGTTTTACAAATATCCTACTTCCTTTCCTCAGTAATCTGGGCTCTGTATATTGTATGAATTCCCTCCAAAACATCTTTCCACTCAGCTTTCCAAGAACTGAGTTTGACTCCAGGCTTGTCACTCGTATCTTTATGTGGCATATGGCAGTTCTATGCTGAGTTGATCAGACTCCAATGTAGGGGGTGGATGCAGGATACGTCACAGATCCAAAGTTACAAGAAACTCTCTTCATTTATATATACATCTACACAGCTTATTGCATTTTGTGGTGGTACATAGTTGCCTCGAGAGCATCTCCTGTCAGCTGGGTGCAATAGTGCACTATTTCCTTTCTCTGCTCTCAGTGCCCCCTGTTTCCCTCCTCGGGGGGACTTCAGTGGCTCAGCCCTCCAGCTAAGTCACTCAGTTAATAAGTGAATGGATGGACGAACTGCTTCTGGGGTAAAAGGTTCAACAGGGCATGGAGACAAAGCCTGTCCCTATGCCCATATTAATGTCTTTAGCCCTATCCCTGGGCTCAGTTCTCAGCCCCTTCTGGGTTAGCTTTAAGTCCATGCCTGCCCTGATATAGTACAGTGCCTCCAGGTCCCTTTGCAGTGTCTTCAGCCCCATTCCTGAGCCTTTAAATTCCAGCCCTGTGCTTGGGCTTCTAAACTAAACTTGTCCCCTTCTCAGGGCTTTGGCAACTTTGCCAATGGGGGGACTCAGGCCTGCCCACTGCTCTGGGTCCCAGCCCAGGAACCCTACACACAGCAGCCACGTACTGCTTCCTTTTACATGGTTGCTGCTGCTATTCCCTGGGCCTTTTCCCCTCTTGCCCCTTCTCTTCACCCTGACCTCAGGACTGAAGTTCTCAAATCCTCTCCTTCCTTGCTACATGCAAGTATCTCCAGAATCTTCCTTCTGATTAAGCTTGTTCTTGAGCTCCTGTGACCAGCAACAAGCACCCATTCTTGCTCCTCTGGTCCCAGCCAGGAACTGACTAGCTCAAGCCCTGCAGCTTCTTTTAACTGAGCCTGCTGTGCTTTGTCTGTTTCCCTGCAGCCATTCTTGCATTGCCTGGAGGACCCACCTTCACTGCTCCTTTCCTGGGGCAGGGTGTGGTAGGACCACAAGGTCTCCAGCAGGGGTATTATACATGCACTGCCCATGTTCGATCTACTCTTTACCTCATCTTTACATTCGTCATTTATCTGTCCGTTGTTATTTTGTTCTTTGTAATGTTTCCCTGGGTATTCCCTCCTCTTATCTTAGGGCATGGCTACACTTGCAGATGTAGAGTGCCGGGAGCTAAACCAGCCCTCGGAGACAGCAGCAGGGAAAGCGCTGCTGTGTGTTTACACTGTCAGCTGCAAGCGCAGTGGTGTGGCCACATTAGCAGCTCTTGCAACGCCACAGAGAGTAGTGCATTTGGTAGCTATCCCAGTGTGCGAGTGATTACAGCATGCTTTTCAAATGGGGGGCGAGGGGTGGAGTGTGACAGGGAGTGTGTTGTGTGTATGTGGGGGGAGAGACTGTTTTGGGGGGCCAGAGAGTGTCCCCCAAAACTAGTTTTAACTTGTTTTAACCCTGGCACTGGCTACTGTGGGAAGACAGGATACTGGGCTAGATGGGCCTTTGGTCTGACCCAGTATGGCCGTATGTACATATGTCTTTTAGGCCCTCAAGGGTATGCAATACCAACAAAGATGTGGAGATTAAATACTTCTCTGCTGTTTGATATATCATTTGTTAACTCTATCCAGCAGTAGTTAAAAAAAATTTTTGTAAAACAAATGCTCCACTGTTTCATCAGCTGCCATCCTTCGGGAAGCCTTTACAGCCTTCCTCAGAGGCCGTATAATCTTTTATGCCACCTTTAAAAAGAAATGGAGAGAGCACAGAATTGATACCCTTGCAGAAGAAACTAAGAACTTGGATGTAGGCTATGCTTCTGCCCCCTCCCAGAGAAACTCAGAACCCTCACCAATCTAAGATATGAAATCAATGAACTTTTGTTCCAAAAGGCTGAGTTTGTTTTATTCTGTTTGAAGCACAAGTAGTGGGAATCTGGTGAGAGCTGGCAAACTGTTGGTATATAGATTTAAGCAAAAGGCTAAGAGAAGTAATATTGCTGCTATTCATGATAGTAGCAATAAATTATATACAACACAGTTTGATATTAAAAGAACAATTTCAGCAGTTTTATTCAAATTTATGTTTAGCAGAAGAGGAATCAGTTAAAGATGCCCTAGATAATTTTTTAGTGGATTGTCTGTGCTACAGATCTCTGACTCTCAGAAGGAATTTTTATTTGCCCCATAGAAAAAGCAGAACTTACTCAGGCTATAAAAGAAAACAAGGTTGGAAAGACTCCTGGCACAAATGGGTTCCCAACTGAAATTTACAAAAAGTTCTCTGAAACTTTACACCTGGATTATTGAATATGATCTTGTATTTATATCCAAGCCCAAGGCTACCATTCCTAACCATCTAACCACTATTAATAAGTTTGGACACCTCTCAGGATATAAAATTAATTGGAGTAAATCAAAAATCTTAGTCATTAATAAGTATGACCACAAAGGCCTTTTCTCAATTGGGCCTTTTACTGGCAATCCTCTTGCATAAAATATTTAGGAATATTCCCAACAATATTCAGGACATTCCTAAGATAAATGTAGAACCAATGGTAGCCAGCCCTAGTGGCTAACAATTTGGGGAGGTGAAGTTTAACTCCATTTGTGGAGTAAAATTAGTGTACTGAAAATTAATATCCTTCCCACAATTTTCTGTGTTCTTCAAATTTATTTTAGAAAGTCCACAATAATTTCAGAGCATTCCTTTCATGCACAGGTAAGAAACCTAAACTGGATCTGAACAAATTACAGCTCCCACCATCTCTGGGAGGATTGTGTTTTCTCAACCTGGAAAATTATCATTTCTCCTTTTTATTAAGCCAGGCATCATTTTGGCTGTTAGATATGACCACACAAACACCATTTTGGGTTCAGATTGAATGAGAATTGAATGAGAATCCCTTTCAGGCATTATAGGATTTAATTATTTTAGATCTGATGGCTCCTGAGCTCCCACAATAACAGCTGTGAGACAAGCTTGGTCAAACTTGGCAAGAAAGTTCTGCTTCCATCCATTCTTCTATGTAGAGGCGGTCCTATGGAACAATCCTGTCCATAAAATCAGTGGCAAAACCTTGATGTGGAGGGATTGGCAGGAGAGAGGTATTATGACTGTCAGTTAATTGACAATGATCATTTTAAACCATTTGTAGATCTTCAGCAACAAATTGGCTTGCCCTGCTCCAGAGCATGGAAATACCTCCAATTTGACCATTTACTTACAAATGTATTTAAACCAGATGCACCAGGAACACCAGAACCTCCAGAACTTTTATTATTTTGGAGGAAATTTGGATTTACTCAGTTAGCAGAATCCTTTTATGACTTTCTGGTCAGAAAATCTCTGCCAAAGATTGATAATTTGAATGTTGCTTGGAATAGTCATGTAGCCAAATCTTTATGTCCAATGGAATCTCCAATCTCCCAATGGAATACAATTGTATCTAATGTTAAACCAGCTATAGACCAGAGATGTAGGCTAATGGGCTTCAAATGCTGGCCACTGTTCAAAATGTAACTCCCTTGGTGCTATATTGGCTGATATGTTTGGGGAGTGCCGCTCTATGAAGAATTTCTGATATGAGGTGGGTGAAAGGACCAATTTTATATTGGATGCTATGTTGGGGCCCTCCCGCCTTAAGTTTTATTCTTGGCTATATTCCTGATACCTGGAAGTTACCTGATAACAAGGTGGTGTGGTTCCAACTTGCAGCTTTAATTGCTAAAAAATAAATCCTGCAAAAATGGAAAAGTCGATCCCCACCTAACAGTGATGCCTGGCTTAGTGATATGGCTGACCTTGCAGCTAATGAATACTGGCATTCTGCAGAAGGAGAACATTCAAAAAATTCAAAACAATTCTGGTTAACTTTTTAGAAGTCTGTGATTAATGTAGATCCTGAAGATAGATATGTTGCTTTCCATTCCCTCACTTTGTCCTAGCCCTCTTTACTTATTTTGTGTACTGTGATGAATCTGGTATTTTGGAAAATATGTATATAAATATAAAAAAAAAATCCCAAAGTACAAATATTCAAGTGATAGAATCATAGAATCATAGAATATCAGGGTATATCAAGGGACCCCAGAAGGTCATCTAGTCCAACCCCCTGCTTGAAGCAGGACCAATTCCCAGTTAAATCATCCCAGCCAGGGCTTTGTCAAGCCTGACCTTAAAAACCTCTAAGGAAGGAGATTCTACCACCTCCCTAGGTAACGCATTCCAGTGTTTCACCACCCTCTTAGTGAAAAAGTTTTTCCTAATATCCACTCTAAACCTCCCCCACTGCAACTTGAGACCATTACTCCTCGTTCTGTCATCTGCTACCATTGAGAACAGTCTAGAGCCATCCTCTTTGGAACCCCCTTTCAGGTAGTTGAAAGCAGCTATCAAATCCCCCCTCATTCTTCTCTTCTGCAGGCTAAACAATCCCAGCTCCCTCAGCCTCTCCTCATAACTCATGTGTTCCAGACCCCTAATCATTTTTGTTGCCCTTCGCTGGACTCTCTCCAATTTATCCACATCCTTCTTGAAGTGTGGGGCCCAAAACTGGACACAGTACTCCAGATGAGGCCTCACCAATGTCGAATAGAGGGGAACGATCACGTCCCTCGATCTGCTCGCTATGCCCCTACTTATACATCCCAAAATGCCATTGGCCTTCTTGGCAACAAGGGCACACTGCTGACTCATATCCAGCTTCTCGTCCACTGTCACCCCTAGGTCCTTTTCCGCAGAACTGCTGCCTAGCCATTCGGTCCCTAGTCTGTAGCTGTGCATTGGGTTCTTTCGTCCTAAGTGCAGGACCCTGCACTTATCCTTATTGAACCTCATCAGATTTCTTTTGGCCCAATCCTCCAATTTGTCTAGGTCCTTCTGTATCCTATCCCTCCCCTCCAGCGTATCTACCACTCCTCCCAGTTTAGTATCATCCGCAAATTTGCTGAGAGTGCAATCCACACCATCCTCCAGATCATTTATGAAGATATTGAACAAAACCGGCCCCAGGACTGACCCTTGGGGCACTCCACTTGATACTGGCTGCCAACTAGACATAGAGCCTTTGATCACTACCCATTGAGCCCGACAATCTAGCCAGCTTTCTACCCACCTTGTAGTGCATTCATCCAGCCCATACTTCCTTAACTTGCTGACAAGAATACTGTGGGAGACCGTGTCAAAAGCTTTGCTAAAGTCAAGAAACAATACATCCACTGCTTTCCCTTCATCCACAGAACCAGTAATCTCATCATAAAAGGCGATTAGATTAGTCAGGCATGACCTTCCCTTGGTGAATCCATGCTGGCTGTTCCTGATCACTTTCCTCTCATGCAAGTGCTTCAGGATTGATTCTTTGAGGAGCTGTTCCATGATTTTTCCAGGGACTGAGGTGAGGCTGACTGGCCTGTAGTTCCCAGGATCCTCCTCCTTACCTTTTTTAAAGATTGGCACTACATTAGCCTTTTTCCAGTCATCTGGGACTTCCCCGGTTCACCACGAGTTTTCAAAGATAATGGTCAATGGCTCTGCAATCACAGCCGCCAGTTCCTTCAGCACTCTCGGATGCAACTCGTCCGGCCCCATGGACTTGTGCACGTCCAGCTTTTCTAAATAGTCCCTAACCACCTCTATCTCCACAGAGGGCTGGCCATCTCTTCCCCATTTTGTGATGCCCAGCGCAGCAGTCTGATAGCAAGTAGAAGTATTGGAAACAAATTTTACATATGCCATAAAATCATAACCCACATTCTAGAACCTAAACTTACTTTACTTTCTTGTCTTATAGCGCAGTGCTCACCCGAAGTCCAGGCTTGGCTGTGATCTTCCACTCATGAGACAAGTCACGCTGTCTGCTTGTTTCCTTGGTGAAAGATCCCAGGTGCCTGTTTTCATCCACAGGTATATCAGAACAATTCATTGTCCTTATTCATAAAGAGGATATCCCCCCGCTGGTGGTTTTTTCCTGTCTACTCCTTTCTTGTAGATTTCAGTTTCTTTAATCAACATCTGGCTCAGTATACGATGAGGCATACACTGGGATACACAATGACTAGACAGGGAAATAAGTCTGTGTTACCCCCTACCTGATAGGACCTGGCCAAGACAGGTCACCTCCTTGTTATCTGTCATAAAATATAACTTTAAATATAGATGTATAATTCCTTAGATAGTATCCATACATACATTTCACAGTGACTGTGATCACTGGCTCTCGGTAGAAACCTCACATGCCACACTTTAGTGAATTATTATGCATATATCTGACCCAGGGGATTCCTGTAAAACTTTGTGCACCTCCTGTGCCCTCTGACAGTTGGTGCCAAGAGGTCACAAATGCTGCCTTCCTGCTGCAGTACTCACTCATACTCATAATTTACTGCTCCTTTCTAGGAGTAGTAAAATCTCTGTGCCATTCCTGAAGAGCATCAAGCAGCAGTCTTCTGAAAATGGGGAACATTTTGAGATTGTGTCTCTAGTCTCTCCTGCTGCTCCCACCTCAGCAGTTCAGATGGGACATACAAAAACTTAATTTTTTTAAAGAAGAATTCATAACAGCCAAATCATGGGGCTTGAACTAAGGTTACTAACCCTTCATTTTGATAGCTTAAGGATGTCATAGCACTAAGATGCTCCTCTGGATTATGAAGAGGATTAAGGGTCCTTACTCAGTATTAGAGAAAAGAAGTGTAAAATTCTCCAAAAGCAAAAGCCTCCCATCATCGCAACTGTTCTGTGAAATTTAGGAGGTTCTGCAGGGTTTGTTCATTTTTAAACCATCTTCTGTCCTTAACACTGTGGAATTTAGGAACTAGCAGAATGATTTCTTTCCTTGCAGTGTTTAGGAGCTTCAAGATTTGTCCTTCTCTAACTTCTTTCTGTAGATGGCAAAAAGTGTCTAAGAGCCCCTGAGGACCTTTGGAACTACAAGAACTTCTGCAAGGACAGGAGCTTTCTTACTATGCAACTAGTAGGGTGTGTAATAGAGGAGATCTATGGTCCAGTAGGCTTTCGTGGGTCCATGGCAGAAGGATTTCTATCCTGCACCTTAAAGGGTCCATCTAGCCCAGTATCCTGTCTTCTGACAGCGGCCAATGCCAGGTGCCCCAGAGGGAATGAACAGAACAGGTATCATCAAGTGATCCATCCTGTCGCCCATTCCCAGCTTCTGGCAAACACAACCTAGTGACACCATCCCTGCCCATCCTGGCTAATAGCCATTGATGGGCCAATCCATGAATTTATCTAGTTCTTTTTTGAACCCTGTTATAGTCTTGGCCTTCACAACATCCTCTGGCAAAGAGTTCCACAAGCTGACTGTGCATTGTATGAAGAAATACTTTCTTTTCTTTTTTTTAAACCTATTGCCTATTAATTTCATTTGGTGGCCCCTAGTTCTTGTGTTATGAGAAGTAAATAACACTTCCTTATTTACTTTCTCCACATGAATAATGATTTTATAGACCTCTCAGGTCCCCTCCCCCCCATTGTCATCTCTTTTCCAAGATAATAAATCCCAGTCTTATTAATCTCTCCTCAGATGGCAGCCGTTCCAAACCCCTAATAATTTTTGTTGCCCTTTTCTGAACCTTTTCCCAATTCCAGTGTAGCTTTTTTGAGATGGGGTGACCACATCTGTACGCAGTATTCAAGATGTGGGCGTGCCATGGATTTATATAGAGGCAATATGATATTTTCTGTCTTATTATCTATCCCTTTCTTAATGATTCCCAACATTGTGTTCACTTTTTTGACTGCCGCTGCACATTGAGTGGATGTTTTCAGAGAATTGTCCACAATGGCTCCAAGAACTCTTTCTTGAGTGGTAACAGCTAATTTAGACCCCCATCATTTTATATGTATAGTTGGGATTATATTTTCCAATGTGCATTACTTTGCATTTATCAACATTGCCCAAAAACTTCACTGAAGCAAAATTACAATTGCCCAGCAGTGTGACTTGCCTTTCTAGAATGTTGAGTCCAGCTACACTCAAACCTCTGAAAACCTCTGATATGTGTGAAGGTACACACCAAACCCACAATACAATCTTAGCTCTACCTCCAGCACTAGCAAAAGGTACTAGGAATGGTTCAGTAGGGGTGGTGAAATAATAAGTAGAGAAGAAGGATTCTGAAAAGGTGTGAGCATGTTAAATTCTACAGATTTGAAGTCCATCATTTATCTGCATACACTCCAGCTGTTAGGGGTAACTGTGTTAAGTGGTGGAGGAATTTAGTTTTCATTGTGATATGAGAAGAGGTGCATGTGTACCTTCAGGGGAATCAAGTAGGCCTCATTTCAGTACTGAATTATGTAGGTTGTATTAGCAGCTGTGCACACTGGGATCCGGTTGCCACGGTAATTGTCAGCAGTTTGTTGGCATATTTGACTGTGGCTTCCAGGGCTTAGAAAGGGGGGTGCCATAAATAACTCTCTGGGAAAGAGTGAAAAGGTGGTAACATTTAGGAAGTCTGGGTGGGTTATGTGGAGTAGGCTCAGTGTTTGGATAGGCCAGGTGTAACGTCTCTTTGCTACACCTGACCTAAATCACAGTATTGCCTTAACAAAGAGAAGATGTTAGATTTTTCCTACAGTGCTCATGTGCTCTGTTCCCCAAACTCCACTGTAACATTAGTTAGGATAAAGTGCTGTTATGTGTGTTACTGGCATATGGAGGCTTTGCTTAAAAAGGGCCATTGAGGTTTCATTGTGAGGTTTACTACCTTTAATGCTTCAAAAGGAGCCCCTTTATAATGTATGCATAGAACACCTAATGCACAGCACAGATTCTCTGAAAGCTGCCAGGGGCTCAAATACACAGTACATGGGTCTTCCTGAAGTTCAGTGGCTTCAGCAGAGGGATCGTATCTCAGGAACTCTTTGCTCAAATTACTCCAAATTTGGACCACTAACCCTATCCTGCACCCCTATGAGGCACAGCAAACTTTGAGACAAACTGAATAAGATGTGGATTTTAGAGTACTTAAAATAGTCATCTTTTAACTGTAAGAAATGCCCAACTTCTCAAACTGGGATGGAGATGGTTAGGCCTAGTGGTTGGTGTTGGCGCAGTCAGGCCTAGTGGTCAGAGCTGGAATCAGAAGTCCAGAGTGGGGCTGGAGCAGGACTAGGTACAGAGCAGCATCAAGAGCAGGCTGGAGCAGGACTAGAAGCAGAGTAGCGGCAAGAGCAGGACTGGGAACAAGGCTGGAGCAGGCTAAGACCTGGGAAGTTGCCACCTTCAGGCTGGAGAGCATTCCAAGCCCTGGAGTGATGATGAGCAGACCGAGCTGCTGTTCCTCCTGTGGTTTGGGAGTCCCAGGACCAGTTCTTAATTTGTGGGTTGGCTGGAGCCGCTCACAGGAGAGACTCATCCCTTACATAACATTAACTATAGCAGAGCTACCAATCTGCAATAATCTATATCTACCTAAACTTTTGGAAGTAAAAGCAAAGTCATTTGTAAGATAGGTGAGTTTCCAGAGAAGCATTTACACACAAGTACTGAAAACTTCACAACGTAATTTTTAATAATTTTGGAATCCTAAACAATGAATAAATTTTCTTGTAACTTTCACAAAATTAAATCTCTTTGAATAAAGTGGTTTAATTTTGATTATTTGTTTTCATGCCTAATAAAAGGATTTACATCTCACTTAAGCTAAAAACTATGAATGCAGTCTTAATTATGCTTGAATAGTTATAATGTGGATTTGTGCACATTGAGGAAGTTAACATTTTGAAAACTTCCAAATCCAATTATTAAAACATTTTCATATTTTTAAAGCAATAATGCTTGATTTATCTATATTAAGTTTAGGACTATGTTATTGTCTACAGTGGATTGATACCAGGTACTTGTGTGAAATGCATATATTATAATCTCCATACCTTGGTTTGTTTTATGGGAAGCAAATAAAGAGAGGTTTTAGCCTCTTTTAAACAAATGTAGAAATATACCATTCTCCTACTTTTATTAAAGGAAAGCATGTTAAATGTTAAACTATATGAATAATAGTCTTCTGATCAAAGCAAGAAATCTGACATCTTACGGTTTGTGTAGCTATTAAAGCACACAAGCTTCAGTATAACAGCCAATTTTCCTGAATACACTGTAGTACTTGAGCACAACAGAGTGAATTGAAAAGAAATGAGAGAGAGAAAACGGTCTTTCCTCTTTCTTAGAACTGTTAAAAGTAGGGATCTTACAAATCTAAATGTAGGAATTTTTGGTATTCAGTTTTCTGTTGTTATAGGTATGCCAGTGTCAGTAATTAAACACCCTTCCTATAGGGCAAAAAGCCAAGAACTGAACATTTTCCAGTGCAATTATTTACTTTATTCCACTTAAACCGAGACTGCTACACACTATTTGCTACTGCTTAACTCCCTTTTACTAAGTAAACATTCTCATTTACAATGGGTTTCTATCTTTAAAATAGTTAAAGCTGTCACACCTTGACTATTTTTATTTAACCATTGAAGAAGAAATAGTGAAAGTAGTTAATTTGTTTAACGTGATTCAGGAGCGAATCTACCATGAAACAAACTATGCCACCTTACAACTCCACCTTTGCAAGAGGCATAGTGCTTTGGTCAATGTAGTTAGGGCAACACTGTGTCCATGTAGACAATGCATTACTTACATCACCTGTTGGCAGTCAGTCCTGCATGGGACTGACAACTAGAGTCCTCCCACCCTGCCCCGGAGCTTACCTCCAAAGTCCTGAGCCCAGTGATAGGTTCAGTTTCACAGCAGGGAGCCTACCAGCTGTGAAATTGATGTTCTTGGCTGCTACGATTTCAAATTTCAGCTCTAGCAGTCAGTCCCGGGGCAGGGAGCTCCAGTTGTGTGCCTCGCACATCAACTGGTTTCCCACACTATCAGTGACCACACAATATCCTACTTCAGTCAGTGCAAGCATTCCAGGAAGGACACATACCACGGGCTGAAGGAGGGCCGTGTGGACTGATTTAGTTGCTGCGGTGACTGTAGGTCGACTTAATTTAAGTTACTACTACTACTACTAATTTTGTAGTGTAGACAAGCCCTTAGTCCCTATGGAGGGAATGTTTACAGACGTCAGGGGAAATTATAGTGGTGTCTAATTTCTGATATTACAATAATAATGCTTAGTGTGGAACATTCAAAATGTCTGCAGCGTAATTAAGATCTTTAAAAGTGCATAGTTCTGGAGAAACTGGAACAAACAAATCATAGCTTTCGAATATTTATTTTACTCTTGTGAAATTGGAGATATTAAAAGAAAACCACAAATATGCTTTCAAAAGAGTTTTAAAGTTTACATACTTTGATGGGGAGGGGTATCATCAGGAAAGTACCGAAGCTGGATTTACATAAAACTATGTACCAGAATGTTTGTTGGTTTATCTTTTTTCCTCTGGGATACAATTTCAAGAGACTTGGATAGAGGTTTTTCAATTGTGGTTCTGTGTTAACTGTTCCTTTCATTCACATTTGAAGACATTGCATTTCTCTTTTTATTGTCAATATCAAGTCATTACTTAAATCCCCTGTTATGATGATGCCTTTCAAAATTGTAATTTCTTTTGAAATTGAAAGGCAGCTAGTTGCCAACTGCTGCTCTGAATGAAATTATAGATCTGTGGAATCACTTCTTTGCACATGCAAATGTTATGCTATAGGATTTTAAATGAATTGTTGCTGACTCAGCAAGATTAAACGGATGACTGGATCACTCAGCATTGAATTTCTTGCTTTTCAGTGATCGTTTTTGGAGAGGAAAAATTTTCAGAAAAAAGCTTTCCCCTGGCAGTAGTTTAAGATTTTTAATAATACAGAGAACAGTACAAGCATGATTGACTCTAGAAGAAAAGCAGTTCCAGCAGTTTCAGATTTTGATTCTATCAGTTTCTTTGCTGTTGCCTTCAGTTATAATTGCTCATCTGTATAGATAAGAAAATAATTTTTCACCATCTTTTGTATAGTAAATGTGCTGTGAGGGACCTAGAAATACTAAATATGTCTCTATATGGACAAAATTATTCATAAATGTTCATAGCATTTTCCTTAAGGTATTTAACCTTATTTGAATAATTTTCATAGCAAATCATTTCCCTGTTACACTGATTATAGTGGAAACTCCATGCTTTATCCTACCTTCCCCTTTTGTATATACATGTACAAAAGTCTTCAGTAAGGAAATAATTCTTAAATTGCTTTTCATCCAAGTTTAGCTTCACAAAACACTAAGGATCAGAGTAGGGAAAATGCAGCCCGAATGTAACTGTTTCGTCTGTTAATTTATTGCAGACTTGTATTCCATTCAGCTATGCGTGTGCCCAGCATACCAAAGTCAGAGAACTTTGCCTAGTAATACTTGTAGGGGCAGCACTTGCACCCCAGGGCTGTAGCCCCTCCCCTAGCTATTTAAGGGCAGCACCACCCCAAACCCTCCACCCAGTTCCTTCCTACTGCCAACGGCTAGAGTCAGAGCATTCTTGTGGTGATTTACCTCACACTGTTTATGTCCATTTTCTCTGGGATTTTATTACATACAATTCATTGTTAGTGTAATTTATTAGTACCCTTATGTTTAGTTATAGTAGTGAGGATAGATAGTTGCCCTCGCTGGGGTTTAAACATTGTCCATCATGTGGATTATAGTGACCCCAATACATGGTGTTTGTTATACCTGGGAGAAGAGAACATTAAGGAGAGGAGCTACTAGGGCTGCTGAAACAGCATCTCTCAGAACAGATTGAGTCCCACTTTGGCACTTGAACATATTCAGATCATCTGGCACCATGCTCTCCTTTAGAGCCTAGACAAGATGTGGCTCCTGGCTCAAGATTCAGCACTTCCCTTAACAGGAGGAGGGTTCATTCTCCTCCTTCGGGTCCTCCAAAGAAGAGGTCTCACAAGATGAATCAGAACCATTCCAGGACTCAGAGACTCCTCTTCATCTTCTAAGAGAAATGCTGATCAGCACCATGAGTCCTCCACTATGCACAATGGAGCTGGCATGTTCAACCACTCTCCAGTTCTGCACCAAGATCAACTGGACTCTTTACAGTCTACTATGGTACTGGCCATGGAGCATCCAGTGAGTTTGCTATCATCATCAGCACAGAGCATATCATTCCATTGGCATCCTGCACAGTGTCAGATCTGCTTTGCCTTTCCATTCCTGATTCCCCTATATTTCAGGGCATAGCTTCTACATCATCATTTTCTGCTGTGCTATCTGATCTGGTCACATAGCTGTCTCGCTCATCAGCATCACATTAGCACGCTCATCAGCATGCACCGTTAGGGGCTCAGACTTCAGAGTCACAGCCAACGTCCTTTGTGGTACCCTGTAGTACATTGGCACAGATGTTATCTTCAGTACCAACGATGTCCTTTTTACAGAACCCATCACTAAGTTTGGTGCTAACCTCTGTCTCAGACATCATTTGCTACAGTACCGAAGTACAATGCCTATTCTGGTTCTGACAGCGTCAACTATTCATTCATCTTCAGCACTGATGCTTTCTCCATATTAGGTTCTGGATGAGGCTGATCATTTGTTTGCTCCCTCAGATGTGGCTCCTCTGCTCCCACTGGATGACTTTCAAGGCTCCTTAAGATCTGGTTCCCCAACACCTTCAAAACACTGTTCTCAGAAGCGTTCAAGACCATCCTGAGCTAACCATCAGCAACGTTCCTAGTGGAGGGGTAGGGACCCCGGTCTAGTACCTACTGGCCACCCCCAATGCCATACCTCTATTCCCAATTGCCTCCTTGGGATGTGCATTGGTCTGAGAGATCCTGTTCTTCGACAGAGTCCAGGGTAAAATCATTGATTCCACCTGCAGTTTCTCTTCCTGTGCCACCTCTATTACAAGTACAGTCTGAGGTCATTCTTCCTCAGCTGGACCTGCTCGTACGTGAACCTACCCTTTCCCCCCCACTCCACGCCCACAGCAGCCCCCATTGGTTCCACACTCTTATTCTTACTCTCTGAATGATTGTGCAGTACAGGTCTCATCCTTACCAGTGCCCAGTGACTTTCAGTAACACCAGGGGCTTCTCAGGCATATGGGTTCCACCTTGGGAATTCAGGCCGCATTTGTGCAGGAGAATATGCATAAGTTGCTGGATATCCTCCAGTCATCAACTCCAACTCCAGGGAGAATGGTTTTCCCAATAAATGGAGCTCTTTGGAGCTCCAAGTCCCCATGGAATATTGCAGCTTCATTACCACCTACAGCTAAACATTCTGAAAAGCAGTATTATGTCCACATGCAGGACTCTGAGTGTTTTTACTCCCATCCAGCTCCTAACTCTCTCATGGTAACAGCAGTAAAGACGTTCACATTGAGGGAGATATAGGCCCATCCCCAAGGACAAAGAGCCCAAGAGATTGGACTTGATGGGGAGGAAAATTTATATGACTTTATTGCAGATGCTCATTGCAAATCAGCAGGTGCTATTATCCAAATATGGCTTTAATTGGGATGCTATATCCAAATTCACAGATAAGTTACCAGATGTTTCCAGGGAGGGGTCTAAGGTGTTCATTGTAGAGGGCCTTATGATGGCCAAGACTTTGTTGCCATAATTCTGGGTGAAGCATCAGCTGTGACTATGAGGATGGGCTTGTGGTTGCAAAATTCCGGCATAGCTCCTAATGTTCAGCAGAACATAGAAGACTTACCTTTTTGACAATCACTTTTTGTTTTCAGAGAAGACTGAAGAGACTTTAAATTCATTTAAAGACTTCCAGGCTTCTTTGCATTCCTTGGATGTTTATACCCCACCCACAAATAGGAGTCAATATGGAGGTCAGTAGAAGCAGCAGCAATACAGCTTTCAGCGTTTTTTCCATCAGTTATTCTTTCCTGTGAGACAGTAAGATTTTTCCAAGATGAGTTGCAGATCACAGAGGAGGAGGTCTTCTAGGTCTAATTTCAGCCAGCCAGCTTGTTGTCCTCCAGTGTCAAAGCAGCCATTTTGACTTGCATATCTGGGGCAGTGTTCCAGTTTGACCTCTCTGTCTCCATCTCCTCAGTTTGGTATAATTTTTACTCCCCATCAAATTCTAAAGCACTGTGAGAAATAAGTTATGCCACATATTTCCTGTGCATCCCCCGACCCATCTATCCCACCCCTCTTCAGGGAGCCCACTCACGAGACACTGCTCCTTCAGTAGGTCCGGACTCTGCTTGCATGGAGAATTGTAAAGGAGTATCAGGAAAAGAGGTTGGATTTGGGGACCAGGAAATACCCAGAATACAAAGGAGGGATGAGACCCATCCTCAATCTCCACAGCCTCAACGAATACAGCAGATACTTGAGATTCCATATGGTCGCCCTACCAACTATCCTTTCCACACTGAAGCACAGTGATTGATTTGCTGCCCTAGACCGACACATTGCTTATTTCCACATAGTGATTCTCCTGAGCCACAGGAAGTTTGAGATTTGTTGTGGCAGGCCAACACGGTCAGCACACTGTTTTCCTTCAGCCTGTTCTCAGCACCTCGTGTTTTTACAGAATGCATGATTGCAGTGTCAGCATATATCAGAAAAAGAGAAATTACTGTTTTCTTGTACCTGGATGATTGGTTAGTGAGAAGCAAGTCCAGAGAACAAGTCTAATTCAAACTGTCTCTCTTTGATTATCTGGGTCTCATATTGAACGAAGAGAAGTCGATGCTAATACCAAAATATAAAGTTCATTGAAGCCATCAGTTTTGCTGTCAGATGGGTCTAAGTCCAGGCTCCTTAACCGATATCTTCCATCTCAGTTGGGCATTGGCTCTGATATATGCCTTCTCTCCAACCGCAGTCATCCTATAGGTCATTCTTAAGCTGAAGTTGAATCATGCCAAACAGATTCTCATTGCTCCAGCTCATCCAAGGCAATGTTGGGTCTCCAAGCTACTCAGACTATCTGTTCGGCCTCTCATATCTCCTCTTCTTTATCCCAATGTACTGACTCAGCACTTGGATAATTTTGCATCTAGCACTCTGTATCTCACAGCATGGATGCTGCATAGCTAGGAGAACAGGAGAAATAATGTTCAGAACCTGTTCAACAGGTGTTGCTTAAAAACAGAAAGCCCTCTACTAGGGCAATTTGTTTGGCCAAGTGAAAGTGATTTTCAGTTTGGTCACTTGCTTGGGAAATGCAGCTGATGGTGGCCTGTGTTCAGGACATTTTGGATGACCTATTATACCTTCAGTTTTCAGTTCTCTCACTCAGTTCATTGTGGGTTCATTTGGCAATGATCTCTGCATTTCATCCACCTATCGAAGGGAAGTCAGTTTTCTCAAACCTTTATGGTGGTTCATTCTTCTCCACCTGCCTGTGAAAGAGCCAGTTACTGTGGGACCTTAATACTGTCCTGGCTATGGGTCATCTTTTTGAGCCCCTGGCAACCTGTTCTCTGTCTGTCCAGCGTTTTCAGAGACAGTCTGAACTTTTATAAGCAACAGTGGCTCAGTAACAAAAGAGACCAGGTGGTGGTTGAACAGGGAGCAAGAGAGTAATCAAATCCAAAGTCAAGTGAATGGCCTTTTGGTGAGTAGGAGAGCTGAGCAAGGGCTGCAGGTTGAATGAAGACGTGAGGGCAAAGAAAGATGCAGCCAGGGGTTGGATGGGTCGTCAAGATTGAAGCTGAAGTCACTGAGGATGAGAACTTGGTAGGAAAGGAAGCTGATGGGGAGGGTTGAGCGGACAATAAATGACAGCAACATGGATGGGAGAGGAGAGTAAAGATGGATGCAGTGTTTTTCAAAAGAGAAAGAATGGAAGCGGGAGGAAGGAAAGATTGGAAGCAGAAAGAACTGGAGAGGAGAAGCTCAGCGCCCCCAACATGGTCAGATTCAAGGTGTGGAGTGAAACGGGAGAGAGGAAGTTGCAGAGGCAAAGTCACGGACAGGTCACGGGCAATAAAGAAAAATTCATGGAAGACAGTGACCGACTTTTACTAAAAATATGTATGACAAAATGGGGAGCTGTGAGGGGGCCCCAGCTTGGAGCTCTGCTTGCAGCAGCTCTTAGCTCTCGGGGCATCCCACCCCCCACCTGCAGTGGCTGGGAGCTCGGGGCCCCCGCAGTTTCCAGCTACCACATGTCCCAGCTCCCAGGCGTCATCGGCTAAAGTCATGCAGGTCTTTGGAAGTCATAGATTCCGTGACCAAATCATAGCTCTAATGATAATATGCTACAGAAATGGAATCACTTGATTTACACTAGAAAACAGTGAAAAGTTTCACAATTGCTAAGTAAATTCTAAAACTGTTTATTAAGCAGTTTATATGAAATGACTTCCTTTTAGTAATAGAATTTGTAAAGATTAGGCTACAGTGCATTATATTATCTGTATTCTTATGTACCTCTACATTTTTTAGAATATTTGCATTGGACAAGTTTTATAATGATTATTGGCTTTCTTACTGCACTTCAGAAGAAGAAGCATCAACAGATGAGCAATTAAAAATAATCTGAATATACCTCCTTCTTAGGTACCTTTACATAATGGCTAGTAATAATAAAAAATAAAAATAGTATGTTTGACTGGATAGTAACTGTACATGGTGACCCCATGCTACAGAAGGCTAATAAGTCAGTTTTTTAATACTTTCTTGGGGATAACTAACTTTACATCAATACATACACATTAGTTATACTATATGGCAATTTGTTTTTGTTAATGTTCAGTATTAATGTAATTCTGAATTTCATAGATCAGTCACTACTACCATAAATATGATATACATTACTTTGCTTACCTTATTGCAGAATTGGGATTTGCATCAGCATCCAATTTTTTAAAAAACATGTAATGCATTGTGATTATTGTTATAGAGTTACATGCTGAAAACAGACCAAAGCAATGTTTGTTTAGTTTAGAAAATAGATATGGGGTTGTTGTGACTTTTATAGCCGTTTTTATCTTCCTTGCTTGCGTGTGCAAAAATTTCTGTGTATCATAGTGCGTTGAAATTGGCAAATTGGTCATTTTCCTTTCATGACTTTAATGTTTAGCACCTATTGATTTGCATACTATTGTCTCTTGCCATCAATCAGCCCCAAAATATAAAAGTTACCAAGAATGCTAAAAATACTGTGAACGGGGCAAGGCCAGATGGCTATAGTAAAGTAATGGGAGACAGATACATTACCCACAGGCTAAACAAATCCCTGTTACCAGCAAATGGCAGCTGTTCCAGGTCAATTAAGACAGCTGGGGCCAATTAAGGTCTTTCCAGAAGGCAGGGAGGACAGCTAGGTTGATTGGGACCTGGAGCCAATCAGGGGCTGGCTGAAACTAGTTAAAAGCCTCCCGGTTAGTCAGGTGGGCATGGATGTCGGGAGCTGAAGGGGGAAGTTGCACTGTTGGAGAGTCTGAGCAATATATACCATATCAGGCACAAGGAAGGAGGCCCTGAGGTCAGGGTGAAGTGGAACTTGAGGAAGTGGGGGCTGCTGTGGGGAAATAGCCCAGGGAATTGTACGTGTCCTATTTCTAAAAAGTCAGCTGATACTATTAGGGTCCCTGGGCTGGAGCCCGGAGTATATGGTGGACAACAGAGACTGTTCATGGGAGGATAGCTTCTCCTCACCTCCCTCGCTGGCTTATGATGAAAGTGGCTCAGTAGGCTCTGACCCTTGCCTCTATAGAGAGAAGGTGTCAGGGGTGGGATAATCGTTCACAGCATGGTGGAAGAAAGAGGTTAAAAAAAAGTGCACTGGGGTTTTGGTTTTTTTTGTTTTGTTTTGTTTACTTTGTACCACAATGGAGGAGGTGGTAAGAGCTCTGGTACAAGCCATGGTAGCACAGCAGGAGGCCACCCAGGTTCAGGCAATGGACAGAGCTTTGCCACAATACACAACTAACAACATTTGGCATAAAATCAGCAGTGTAGCTTCCGCAAAAGAAATTAGGTGAATATCTTGTTACAATTCATGACTAGTTGTGCCGGTTTTTTTAACTAATCAAAAACATTAGGAGGTAATATATTTGTAGCATGACATAACATCAGTGAACAATGACCCAAAATTCTGGCACCAGGTATACCAATTCTCAGTGTGTGCATGTACATGCACTCACTCGTGCTTTCTTTCTCTCACCAAAAAAATATTGATTTAAAAAAAAAAACCTAGGTGAGAGTATGATTCTTCTAGAATTGGATTTTGCAGTACAGAAAATATTTAGTCTTTTCCACTAAAATTTACTAATTATTATTTGTGAGTAGTTGAGTACTTTGCTATGCCTTCTTTAAACCTCAGTTTGTGGGGTTTGGTTTGGTGGTTTATTTTGGGGTCCCCCCCCTTTTTTGGTAATACAGATACTATTGCTGAGTTTTCCTTGTATGGATCTACTTTGTGTATTAGGGTAAATGATTGTAATGTATTTACCCTTTATGACCAGATTAGTGCCTTGCCAAAATGAGCATTACCAAAGTACTGTGTGATTTACTCACATAGATTGTACAGTATGCATCTCTGGGCACTGATGGATTCAGGCTTGCTAGTTTTTCTTTTAGCAATGTTTGAAGTTAGCAAAGCCAAGCCAGTAAAGTTCAATTAATATCACATTTTCATAAACCACAGCTGCATCATGGAATTCACTTTCTTCTTCATTCTACATAATCTATAATTTTAATCTTTATAGAAATGAAAACCAGTCACCAAAAATGATATTTTAAAATATGCTTTTTAACCAGTGTGGTTTTGGAGATTAACAGTGGTCAGATACATTTTAATAAGCAAATAGCCTCATAACATCTCAGAAAATAGGCCACTGGTTTATAGCACTGATAGTGTATGACTACTGAAACTACTTCCAGTTTGGTACCTGCTTTATATATAAAATTATAAACAGAAAATAAAATTTTGTGACTAAAAATATTTTTCTTTATAAATGTACTTTAATGGTTTCCAAAATACAAAATGTGTGGGGTTTTAAAAAAACCCAAAAACCTGCGATTCTAAATCATTAACAGTATATGTGTGTAGAACAAAATATTATAGATAGACCGCAATGGGATACATTTTGCCTGATCTCAGACAGTCAAGATTATATATTGTTCTGCAGCAGATGCAGCTATCTTATAGTCTTCAAATGTTTCTGATGTTGTCATCGGCATTTGAAGAGGAAACACAGAATTCTGAACTTGTTTTTGGCAAATAAGTTAAAACAAGGTGAAGGTGATTTTTCAAATATTTTATTTTAAGATGTATTTGGCAATTCTCTTTCATGACATAATTGCTGCATAGCCACTCTAGGGGTTGCACACCTTCTCACAAAGTCATAGAACTTTTTTGAGCCAAAGCTGACAGCTAGGAGGCTCGCAATTATTTGAAGCAAAACATTCCATGGACGTGAATGTGTAAATACCTTAAATCCCACAGATTCCCTTCCCCCCCATCCTCCAGATGGAGCTATAATGGAACAAGCCTCTCCCTTTCTCCGTCATATTTGTTTTATGAAATAGTTCATAAGTTGTCAGATATAGTATAGATGTTTTTCTTAATTTATGTGTTGTAGTTTTTGGGCTGTCATCAAATATTTTGCTAAACTTGTTTCCTAGTGTGGGAAAATTAGGTTCAAGAGGTGTAGCTCTGATCCTATGGCTAAGATGCTTGCAAGGACTTCTGCAAAAGGGCCAAGGGCTAAAAGACTTGGCTCTGGAATTTCCTTTTACAAGAGGGCTCTGGTATTGTATAAGTCTGGTATTGTATACAATTGTATAAGAGGAGATAATCTCTTAAAATGGTGTTCCAGGCACAAGCATTGGAGCCAATAAGCCTCCCTCAGTGCCAAAGCTTGACAATAAATACCAAACTGCTGAAAAAGGTCATTCTCTTAGGCCTGGTCTACACCTGGGGGGGGGGGAGGGGGGAGAATCTACCTAAGATATGCAACTTCAGCTACAAGAATAGCGTAGCTGAAGTCGACATATCTTAGGTCAACTTACCTCGCATCCTCACAGCGTGGGGTTGACTGCCGCCGCTCCCCCATCGACTCCGTTTCCGCCTCTTGCCATGGTGGAGTACAGGCGTTGACGGCAGAGCGATCGGGGATCGATCACTACGGGTAGTGTAGACGTACCCTTATAAAGGCTACCATGTAAGTAAACATTAAAACCGGTTCCAACAGCTAAGTATCCAAGTTGTCAGGATGGAGCTGAGGGACAGCATCCCTAGGACTTGTCTACATGGCAAACCAGGGCCTGAATCTATAGCTTGCTGTGCAGTAACGTGCCATGTGGACACTGCTATAGTGCCCTGAAAGTCCCAGAGCACAGCTTGGCTTACTGTGTTTTCAAAGTAGTAAGCCAAACCACCCTCAGGGACATTTCAGTGCACGTAGCAATGTCCACAAGGGATGTTACTGAACAATCTGTAGATTCACGCCTGGCTTACCATGCAGTAACTTACCATGCATGTAGGCAAGTTCCTTAGTGGCAATAGTTCCGAGCAGTCTCTCAGTAGGAAAAAGAGGCACTTCAACAAGGATCATGCTGTCAGAGAGATCATGGTATGGTCTGTTTCGCTAAGTCATAGAACTCCTTTGGTATGAACAAATCTTAATCTTAATCTTTTATTAATAAATTACTTCAGCATTCTTTGTTCCTAGATGTATAATTTCACATTTGGCTGTGTTCAAACACACATTCATTGTTGGTGCACAGCTTACCAAGTGATCCAGATCGCTCTGTATATATAATCTATCCTCTTCATTATTTACCAGTCTCCCAGTTTTCGTGTCTGTTTAATGTGTGCCTTGTTGATTTTGTATCATTCTAGGTTCTTAATCAAAATGGCATATGATACCAAGTCACATGTCTTACAGAAGTATAAATATATTACATCATCATTATTACCTTAATCAACCTTAATCAAACCAATGTTGTGTTTAAAAAAAAAATTAGTTTGACATCATCTACTTTCCTTAAACCATGTTGGTTGGCATTAATTATATTATCTTCCTTTAATTCTTTCTTAATCAAGTCTCATATCAGCCATTCCATTATTTTGCCCTGGATAGATGTCAGGCTTATAGGTCTATAATTACCTGGGTTGTCCCATTTACCCTTTTAAAATATTGGCATAATATTAGCTTTCTTCCAGTCCTTTATAACTTCTCTAGTGTTCTAAGGCTTCATCACTGTTGGCTTTTTTAAACTCCTGGATACAAGTTATTTTGGCCTGTTGATTTAAAAATCTCATCATTGTTTTCAGTGTTGTGAAAATGGCCCTTTTAAAGCACTGGACTTATATATTTGCACATGATCAAGTCACGATCACTTGTTTCTAAGCTAGCACTAATTTTTAGTTCTGTTATAATTTCTTTATCTGTCAATATGAAATCTAATATAGAATTCCCCCTATTGGATGCAACACTCTATGAGCTAGTAAAATACAGTAGTTTTTAGACATTCCCTGGATGTTTTAACACTAGTAGCAGGTATCTCCAGCATATGTTATTCTGATTGAAGTTCCCCTTGATAAGGTAGCTCCTGCCCCCCTGCCCACTCCCCCACCTCACACACACACACACATAGGTATGTGCTTATGGTTCCAGTCATCCTGTTCTCTAGTGTGATTTGGTGGTCTGTAGCAGACACCAATTAGTATTCCATCTTCTGCTTTATCTGTTAGAACATTGATCCACAAGCATTCAAGATCATTTACTTGATTTGTCAGCGCTTCGGAAACAGGAAATACCATTTTGACATACTGCTATTTCCTCTCTCCGTTTGCCTACTTGATTTTTCCTTAAATAGGTTCTAACTGGTGTTTTTAACATTCCAAACATGCAACTTTTCCCACCAAGTTTTAGTAATATCAAATAGGTCAAATTTATACTCCTGAATAAGCAATTCCAATTCCTCTTGTTTGTTACTCAGGCTCCTAGCATTGTATATAGCAATTAAATAATTGCTTCTCTTCACCTCCTTGGTTGTCTTGATTAATGTTTTTCTTAAGATCTTGATTTCATGCTAAATGAGTGCTTATTTGCTTCTTCTTGTCACCCTTCCCATTTTTGAAGTTCAGTTAGTTTAGATTAAAGAGTTTAGTTTAATGCCCACCTAACTATTTTAGCCAGCCTATCCCTGAGGAGATTGTCTCTATTTCATTAGAAGGGAAACCAATCTGTACAACCCCCTGTCGTCAGAGAAGGTGGACCAATCTTCTACAAAATGAACACTCTACCTTAAACCATTTACCTAGCCAGCAGTTCACTTCAAGAATCTTCTGCCCTCTGTTTTCCTTTGTTGGGTAGGTCAGGAATGATATCCAACAGTGCTTCGCCAGTCTTCTCTTTCAGTAGTCTATAATCTGTGATGTATCTCATGAAGAGGTGCCAATTATACACCAGCGCTTCAGAACATTATTCTATCATAGTCACGTCTCATGTCTTGGCTTGGGAAAACAGCACACCATCTTGTCCTCTTGTTCCTTGCAGAATGTCCATCCACCATTGTACATCTCTTTGTGGGCACACTTGATTTGCTTACGAGTTGGGTGAAGCAGCCATTCACAGGTGAATTCTCTATTCTGTGCAATCAGTTGGATCTTCAGAGATCCCCAAGTCTCTCTCTTTCTTACTTCACTTATCTGGAGATGATAAATGGTATTCAGCTAATCTGAAGGTAACATCCACTGGATGATTTCATACTATCCTTTTAATAGAATTTGCACAACTATTACTTGAAGCTCTGTAATTGCTTGAAACAAAAATTTGTCCTTCATTGAGGTCTGATCTGGGAGAGTGAAATTAAGTAATTTCTAATACTTTCTTGGCCTGTGATCTAGAACGGATGTTCATTTTGATAGTTTTGCCACCCTTTTTCACCTGCAGCTCCTTGCCCTACCGTCTGACTACTCGCCAATCTCTCACAAGTGGGAGTATACAGAAGTCAATCAAACTAAACAGAGAAGTTACTTATCAGTAACTACAACGAGGAGTCCTTGTGGCACTTTGAGACTAACCAATTTAATTGGGCTTAAGCTTTCATGGGCTAAAGCCCACTTCATCAGATGCTTATACCGAAATAAATTTGTTAGTCTCTAAGGTGCAACAAGGACTCCTCGTTGTTTTTGCTGATACAGACTAACACGGCTACCACTCTGAAACTTATTTGTAACTGTTCTTCTCTGAGAGCGTGTTGTCTATGATGCATATTCAGACTCCTTGCCTATCTTCTCCACTTCTTCAGAGTCTCAGATCAAGAGTTCCAAAATTAGGAAAGAAAATGAAGGACAGTTGGGGTCACTCCCAATTTTATACCAACTGAATTTTCCTTGAAGAAAAGGGGAAAGGCAGGGCAAGTGGTTCAGATGATACAGTCTCCAAAAGGTTCCACAGCTTAATGCTAGAAGCTGCTGATTCCATAAGTGTGAATATGCAGAAGCTACACTCCGAAGAAAAACAGTTACTGGTAACCAACCTCTCTCACTGAGCTTCTAACCCCATCCAAAGATCATCTAGCCACTATTCCCCTGAGTCAAAATCTCCTGTCCCAGCAAAATTGCAGGATGACCTCGGGACTCTGCACCTGATAGAATGACTACTGGATTCCTTGGTCAAGATGTCTTACATCTGACCCGTGCCTGAAGCAGTCAAGGTGGTCGTCTTAGGGAAAATCTACCACTAGAGAGTGTCACACTGGCAAATGGAAGGCATTAAAAGTTCGGTTAAGATAGAGGCCTTATATCCTATCTCATCCAGTTCTGATTAATATAGACTTTCTCATGTTTCTGCTGTCAAGGTACTGTTTCTGCAAACTGTTACAGTTTACATCCTGTGATTTCTGCCTACCCTGTGTCTCAGTGAAAATGACCATAATTTTGGCCATTCTCTGGTGAAATAATTTTTAAAAGGTCTTACAAACATATACCATCCTGTTTGTGAGTCTTCTGATACTTTGGATTTGAATTTGGTATTATATAAACTCTTCATATGAGCCCAAAGGATCTTTTAGTCTTGTTAGTTGCCATTACCTCAGTTATGGAGGTCTGAGTTAGAATCCCACCTGTTCTTTACCATTTTCTGCAAAGTCAGGATGGTAATAGACCTCACCACAAATTTCTGACCAAAACTGCATTGGATTTTCATCTTAATCAGTCCACTGTTTCCTGTTGTTATTTGATAGCCGTAGTGGGTAAGTGAAGTTTCACATCCTGAATATAAAAATGCTATTTGCTAGTATTTAGAGAAGACAAAGATATTTAGTAAGCCAGCCATACTCTTCTTAGACATTGAGGGGGGGGAAAATCTACATGTCTCGCTACCTCAGCCTACAGAAAATTAAATGAATAATAGTGCATTCAGTTATGTTATGAAGTAGATAATGGGTCTCACTTTACTAGGGGGATGATAGTTTCTGTGTCATTTGTCTGTAATGTGCAGTTGTTGGAAATCTGTAAGGTTGCTGCATGGAATTTGGTTCACACCTTCACAACTTGATTTGCTCTTGACACTGCATCAATCTGGTTGCACTGCATTGCTTTTCAACTGAGTGGGCCCCTTAGCCCACTTCCTCAAAGAGGCTATTGTTAGCTTGTTTCCTACAATGGAACTTCATGGAAGCAATCTCATGAAAGAAGAAAAAGGGATAATTCTTCTTAGAATCCTTACATATAATTTCCATTATGCTGTAGGTGTCTTGTGCACTGGTGCTGGAGAGTTTGTCCTAGCGGTACCTGTAGGGGTGGCCACACCCCAGGTCTTCATGCTCTGTGTGGAGGATTGTGACAGAATACACACACTATACATTATTGTAATAATCTTTGTACAATGTATGCTTTGTAAGATATCATTTGAAAACTTATAATTTGCTTGTCAGTAGTGTCCTGATAAAATGTGTGGCAACATGGTTGTAAAGTTAGAAGATTTCCCTGTATGATGATAAGAGTGCATGTTCAAAAACTCATGAGGCACCAAAGTGGTCAAACAGGCCTGTGTTAAACAAAGGAGTGTGTTTGCATTGGTTTGCATTTTAGCAGTAAACAGAGTCATCAAGCAGCAAGGGAAAACAAAGGAAGCTCAAACAGGTGAAAAAGAAACAGCAGGGAACATCCTTACACACACTCTCTTTGTCTCTGAGTTCCCAACTAGAAATGTTTTTCAAAAAGGGGACTGAAACTATAAAAAGGAAGGGGAAAACACCCCCAGACACCCCTCTCTTTCTTTCTGCCCATCGTATTCTCTGCATCTGAGAAGACAAAAGAAAACAGCTGTTGGACTTTGCAGGAGGGGTCCTGACCTGAAGAGTTTGGTCAGTAACCTTGCTGGAAGCATGTAGTGAGAAAGTATGCTTGAATCTGATATAGTTTAACTTAGGCACAAGTAAGCATTTTACCTTTATTTTTCTTGTAACTATTTCTGACTCTTATGCCTTCTTACTTGTATTCACTTAGTAACTTATTTTGGGATAACGGACTTAATATGTTTGTACTATCCAGGAGAGGTCTGGGCAGTACACGACATGCATTTTGAGGGGGTAAATTTGGGACTGAGGGTCTGTTGGGGTCACCCTCCAAGGCTGGTGAGAGCCAGAGTGTAACTGGCGGGCTGGAATTACACTCCGGGTGGAGCCTGTATGCTGGAAAGCTGTTTGTGAGTGGCCCGGTTGGAGCTGCTTCAGCAAGGCATTGTAAGGCACCCAAGGTTGCAGGGCATGGGTGACACAGCCCCCCACTGGTCTGAATTGTACACAATGTGACATTGTACCTGGAATGTCACAAGGATATAAAGGATGGAGCTGCCTTTCCCCTCTTTCAGTTCCTTCTTACTGTCCGAGCTTGGTAGTTGGAATGTTCTGTGTTCCCTGTGAACGAACGAACTTGCTGCTTATTTTCTTACTAGTAATACTTTTTTTCTTTTTTCATTCATTCTTCATCAGAATCTTTGGCTCTCAATTTCTCACTACTGAGAGTCCAGAGCTTCTTCAGGTCCTTTTCTTACATTCAGTGAAGCAGATTTGAGGAGAGTAGGGCCAAACACAACTGGGGCCTGGTACCATACCAGCCTCCTCACTGGCCAAATTAGATCCACTGTACATACTCATAGGAGCATACTCATGGTATAGCCACCCTTACTTCTGCACTGATGACGGCAGCACTGCCTTCAGAGTTCAGAGGCTAGAGAGCAGCGGCCACAGGCCAGGCCCCCAGCTCTGAAGGCTGTGCCACCACCAGCAACAGCGCAGAAGTAAGGGTGGCATGGGGGTCTATTGCCACCTCTGCTTCTGTGCTGGTGGTGGTGGCAGTCTTGCCTTCAGAGCTAGGCGGCCAAGAGCGGCAGCTGCTGTACCCGCACCCTCCAGCTCATCCTCTCCCTGGTAATGTTTTTCATGATCTTATGATCCCCCTACAATAGCATTGCGACCCCCTTTTGGGTTGGGACCCCTAGTTTGAGAAATGCTGCCCTGGGGAATGCCCCCAGCATCCAGATCAATATTGCTATTACTTCATGGGAGCAGATCCATAGGAGGGAACCTTCTTCTGCTGGTACCGAGAGGCTTGTGATGGTTGGTACCAATCAACCTACAGACTCACAATTACAGGACTTAACCTCAAGCGGAGCTAGTGGAGGAGAATACCCACAAAGTGATTAATATTTTGCATCTGGCTATATCAGGAAAGTAACCCTGCCTATAAATCATGCCATTATGCAGTCTATTTAGGATACTGCTGCAAACCCCTTCCTCCATGCAGCTGTGACCAAATAGAAGGTAAATATCAGGTTCTGTCTCCGGAGTCTGAGCAGTTTAATTTGCATGCTATGATGGGCTCACTAGTAGTGGCCAATGTGAACAAAAGGAGTCATCAAGGCTGGGATAAGTCTGCCTCTAAAGAAAAAGATACCAAAAGTATGATCTTTTTGGAAGCAAGATTCATTCTACAGAAAATTTACATGGCCGGAATTGCCACTCACAAGGCCTTAATGTCCCGGTACAATGATTCTAACTTGGAAGCAGTCACTGAGTTGATAAATAAATTACCAGAAAGCTCCAGAGAGCAGTTCCAGTCCCTTGCTGCAGAGAGCAGTCTGGACTCTCGATTAGCTCTGCAGGCTTACTTGCACACTGCAAATTCGGCACCAGGACTATAGCCACGGCTGTTCCTGCTGGTTGCAGTCCTCAGGAATTCCTACAGAGGTACAACAGACAACTGAGGACCTTCCCTTCGAAGGCTGTGGTTGGTTCTCATCCAAAACAGGTGAGGCTTTACATGCTGTAAAGAACTCTAGAGCAGTTTTAAAATCCTTGGGCCTTTACACTCCAGCTATGAAGAGGACAAAATATCATCCTCACTTCCAGCTTCTTCTTCTTCTTCATTGCTTAGCCAGACAGTCAGCCATAGTGATTGTTCACCATTTGGTCCATTCCTGCACAACTGCAAAGGTTTGACAGCCTGAGGATCCAACATCAGAAATGACTTGATGAATCCGTGTAATAGGGAGTCTGCCTCTGGGCTGCCTCTAAACCTCGGTTGGTGGAATTTTATCCTGGATGTTACAAGCCACCTGGAGAACAGCATTCACTGGAACATCTAGTTGTAAGGCACCGCCTGCAGACAATGGCCCCAGTAGTTTGTACACCCAAGTGACCATAAACATCTGCATGCATTACACATGAAATCATTCCACTTTATGAAGAGTTGCAACATTCCAAGTTGCAATTTTGGTGGACTGTTGGAGATCCCAGATACAATTGGATGCACTGTCACAATGTACTGCAGATGTGTCTGCCGACATCAGAGGACACGCGTCCCAAGGGGGCTTTGGCACGAACGCGTCATGTTTGCACCGAGGGTAGACGGCATCAACAAGGCATCTGCAGCTGAAAGTAAGTCAGGGTTTTTAACCCCGGTGCTGAGTACTAGGTCAAAAAAAAAAAAGAAGGCAAACGACTATCCCAGGAAATACCTCGTCTCATCCCAGCGGTTGAGATGAGGTGCAATTACATGACCCTTTTCCTGGTCTACCAGTACTGGCTTCACGCTGTGCGACCCAAGCCGTTGAGTCTTTCTCAGTGACTTTCTTTACCTCAGGTAGCTAGGTGCAACTGCTGCCTTGCATCTTTGCCACCTGTGTTAGCCATCATTTTCAGGATTCACTTTGGATCTGTCCACCTTGCATAACGCCCATGGCGATATTTCTGACAAGCCTTGTTGGGATTACTCATTGGAGCTATGCCTTACTTCAGATGTTACACCCCTTCCACCATGATGAGGTACAGGTTGGACTTGGGGGGATACTTCCAGTTTGGACAGCAATATTAACCCTTCCATCCTGCTGACCAGGCCAAAAGAAAAGATCTCAGAGAAGGAGATTTTTGCCTTCTGCTTCCTCAGTCTCCTCATCCAGACATCCATAGATCTCGAAGCAGTTGATTTGACACTTAAGATGAAGGCAGCATACTTTCCACCCTGGATCTTACTGGACCTTTCTGGGACAGGTTTTCCCATTTCCTATGTGCATGGCAGGCCATGACCTCAGACAAATGGGTGCCAAACAAGGTGAAATCTGGATATACCCTGCAATTTCTTTAAAATCTCCCTCTGCCCTCAGGACCCTCTCAGGCATCCCTCTCGTGAGTTTGTACTATGACAAGTGCAGACTCTATATTCTTTGGGAACTACAGAAGAAGTGCCTCCTCTTTATTGGGATTATTCCCAATACCCAAAGCCAGAGAAGGCATCAGACCCATTCTTGACCTTCAAAACCTGAACCAAGAAAGTACACCGAGAAAATCAAGTTCCATAAGGTGTTCCTTGCTGTGATTATCCCTTCCCTACATCCAGGACACTGGTTTTCTGCCCTCAATTTACAAGATGCCTACTTCCATGTGGCGATCTATCTTGGTCACAGGAAGTTCCTGAGGTTTGTCTTAGGAGATCATTGCCAATTCACTGTTCTGCCCTTTTGGCCTTTTATCCGTGCTGACAGTTTTTTATCAGATGCATAGCAGTGGTAATAGTCTGCCTCCACCAGAGAGACATCCATGTGTATTCTTACCTAGATGACTGGTTAGTTCAGGGTCGCTCCAACACCAGGTAGAGACTGCTATCCATCAGACTCCATGTTCAGCATCCTGGGCCTGAAAATAAGCAAATAAAAGTCAATGTTATCACCTCTATGAAGAATAGAGTTCGCTGAGGTGGTCCTGGACTCAAATGTTGCCTGAGCCTTTCTGTCTCTTTCCAGATTTCAGATGATATGGGATCTTTGTGCGTCCCTCAAGGACCAGCCACAAACCACTGCGAAGAATTGCCTCTGACTTCTGGGTTACATGACTGCATGTACATATGAGACCCCTTGTGACAGGCTGCACCTCACAGTGGTGTGGGCACAGTTCAAGTCAGTCTATCGCTCTCACATTCACCATCTGAACAAGCTAGTGTGCATCCCAGATGTGGTGTTACCATCTCTGGGCTGGTGGATGAGCCAAGACAACCTGTGCAGGGGATTTCCCTTCTCTCCAACTTCCCTTTCTGTGACTTTGGTAATGGACTCTTCAGCCTTAGGGTGAGAAGCACATCAGGGTGATCATCAGGCTTAAAGTTCGTGAATTGTCCATGAGACCAGGTTACACATAAACATTCTTGAGTTGTGTGCAATATTTTGTGTGTGTCAGCAGTTCCAACCTCCCTCCTAGTGTTCAGGGCAACACTGTCCATTCTGTCACCAACAACACCACAGCGGTGCTTGTTTGTTCATGTAAAAGAAGTGCCAGGTCAAACATCCTCTGCCAGAAGGCAGTCAAACTGCAGAATGTAAGTATAGAGCTCGGTCAGTCTCAGGGCATCTTACTTGCTGGGTGTTTAAAATGGCCAAGCGGATTGCCTGTGCAAGTCCTTCAACTTACACCACAAGTGGTCTCGCAACACAGTAATTCTTGATTTGATATTCTTCATAGGGAATTTCCAGTGGTGGATCTGTTTGCAGCTCAGCAGAACAGGAAGTGTCCCTGGTTCGATTCCAGGCAAGGTCACAGCCCTGGGTCAATATCAGACATTTTCCAGCTTCTATGGGAAAAGAACTTGTTGTATGTATATCTACCAGTGCCCCTGATTCCTAGGGTCATTCTCAAGCTGAAATGAGATGGAGGCAGATGGATCCTTATAGCTCCATCCTGGCCCAGATAGCCATAGTACTCCAACTATGCAAGCTGTCTACTCGAGAACCCTTGCTGTTGCCACTAACTATAGACTTCATCATTCAGAAAGATGGGCGGGTGTTGCACCTGAATCCTCAAGTACTGCACCTCACAGCAAAGTTCCTCAGAGGCTAAATGCAGAGGAGGCACACTGCTCAGTGGCAGTCCAGAATGTTCTCCTTAGTAGCAGAAATTCTTTCACAAAAACTTCTTACCTGAGCAAAGGGAAGCACTTATCCATTTGGGCAGCCTCCCATAATGTGTTCCCAACTCAACTAAAATTGAAACAATTCTGCTATCTCTTGCATTTTAAGGAGTCAGGTCAAGCCCTCAGCTCATTTAGGGTGCATCTCGCTGCTATTTTAGCATTTCTACCCTTGAATCCAGGTTAGAGCTGTTTTTACTAACACTATCCTGACCGGGTTTTTGAAAGGTCTCAATGGGTTGTTCCCACCTATCTGGGATCTAGCACCAACTTGGGATTTGAATTTAGTGTTGTCTGCTCTTATTGACGATCCTTTTGAACCTTTAACTTCCTGCTCGCTTCTATACCTCTCAGTGAAGGTATAGTGGCTGTCACCTCAGTGTTTGGGAGAGCTAAATGCATTTGTCACTTACCTGCTTTACCCCATTTCTACAAAGATATGGTTTGGTTTAGGTCACACCCAAAGTTCCTCTCAAAGGTGATATCTGATTTCTATCTGAATCAGTCTATATACTTAATGGTTTTCTTTCCAAAGCTGCATGCTCACAAGGATGAATGAAGACTGCACGCTCTAGATGTGCGTTGAACTTTGCCTGTTTACTTGGATAGGACAAAGTCCTTTGGGGTGTCTTCCCAGTGCTTGTTTCATATGCAGAACATATATGATAGGTCAACCAGTTACAACATAGCGACTCTCAAAATGAATCACCAGCTGCATCACTTTGTGTTATGCTTTCTGAGGTGTAGGACCTCCTGAAAAGATGAGAGCACCCTCAACCAGGGCACATTCGGCCTCGGCAACATCTGTGACACAAGTTCCTACTGTGGACATCTGCAGAGCAGCAACATGGTCTTCTGTACTACGTTCACCAGACATGCACTGTTTGCTGCTTCAAGAGAAGACACAAATGAAGGAGGACCCTACAGACCCTCTTCTGATGACACTCAGAGCCCTAACACCTAGGATAATTGCTTGGGAGTCACCTACTGTCTAATGGACATATGCATGCACTCAAAGAATCAAAATGGCTACTCACTTTCTTGTAACTGTTGTTCTTTGAGATGTTGCATTTGTCCATTCACAAAGCACCCTCCTTCCCCAATGCCTTGGAGGCTATCATCAGCTTTCCAGTCTGAAGGAACTGAAGGGGGTTAGAGTGATCCTCCCTTTTGCACCCTCCACTCAACATACAAGTTCCTGGGGTGTGTGGGGCCTCCCCTATGGGTACTGCTAGGGAAAACTTTCCAGCACCTGGGCATGAGATGCCAATTTGCCTGCAGTATAATGGACATATGCAACACACCTCAAAGAACAACTGTTATGAGAAAGTGAGTAGCTGTTTTTTTGTTTTTGTTTTCCCAGTAATAATGCTTTTTATTGAAATATATTACCTCCACAGAACCAGACTGACCTTTCCTTCTGCCTAAGAGTCCAGCTAAAAATAGGCCTTCGAATAGTGGAGAGGTACTTTGGGACTGTTAGTGGAGCAGTGTATATATACCCATCCTGCATGGAACTTGAGATAGTTGTATGCATCCCCTAACTACCAACTACTATTCAAATGATTCTGTGGTCACGCAGCAAGGTATGGAACTATATATAGTCTGGCACTATAAAATACATTCAAAGAGCTACAGTTATTTGATAAAAGAAAAGGAGTACTTGTGGCACCTTGGAGACTAACCAATTTATTTGAGCATAAGCTTTCGTGAGCTACATAAGCTTAAGCTTAAAAGCTACAGCTCACTTAAAAGCTCACGAAAGCTTATGCTCAAATAAATTGGTTAGTCTCTAAGGTGCCACAAGTACTCCTTTTCTTTTTGCGAATACAGACTAACACGGCTGTTACTCTGAAACCAGTTATTTGATAAATTACCTTTTAAAAAACACCTCTATATAGTCTGGCTTGCATGCTTAAACACTTTTTAAACAGTGTTTCCGTATTTAAAGAATGCACAATGGATATGGAATTTGAATAGCAAATACTGTACAATTGCTCAGATACAGCCTCTTTGCTTGATTACAAAGCTGTCTAAATACAAGTAAAATGTCTCTTCCTATAATATGGTTTGTTTCCCTTGATGAAGTACAGATTGCAGAGTATAATTTCTATAGAAAATCTCTTTAGCTTGTAATAACAATCTAAAATGCTGTGGTTTAACCTTCTGCATTTTCAGCTATCTCTTGTTAGCACTACATTACACATGACTGCCTTTTTGATAGTGGGGGAGGAGTGATGCTTATACGGTAGAGAACTATAACAAGACTGTCTAGAATTAGAATGCTTTTTTTATAGCTTTCAAAGGTGAAAGACTGTCTCTGCAACATATTTCTGTCAGACTGGAAACTGTACAATAATTTAATCTATTTGGGATTTTTAGTGCAAAAATCACAATGTACTGTAGTTGATGTTTTAACGCTCTACAGTTGAGAATAAGTTGTGCTATTGTGCGATAAGCCTCAGTTACAGACACCACTGAGGAAGGTGTATTGTAAACCACAGTTTGTTAAAGTGCAGCAGCAGGGGAAGATATTGAAAGGGTTGAAATCACAGATTAGATAGAAGCAGACCTGAGCATCTTTTCTTTCTCCTTTTAATAGAAAAGATTAAACCAAAAGTTACTACAAATATTAAAGAGCTATGAAATCACACTGTGTGTATTACTGTGCTTATCGATTATTTCAGCTAGTTAAGAGTCAGACCAAGGCAAAATTTTCATGTATAATGATTAATGTTCCAATATTGATGTACACCAAGTACTTTTAACTCTAGAATGCCTTATTTTTTTATTTTGGAATCACAGGAGCTCCAGTTTCAAAGACTCACCAGAGAGCTGGAGGTGGAAAGGCAAATCGTTGCCAGTCAGCTAGAAAGATGTAGGCTTGGCGCAGAATCACCAAGTATTGCCAGCACAAGGTACGGGCCTTCATGGCTTTATTTTCCACATACCACCAAGTTAAATGTTTTATTCAGTTGTCTTGGGTGCTACGGATAATTATCTTCTATAAAACTTGTTCAGCTTTCATTGCTGTATTCAGCATTCAAAAATGCTGTCTCACTAGAGCTGGTATTAAAAAGGCCTCTTGCTTCATTGATTATCTTTCTCAGCAGTAAATAAAGCTTTAATTTTGCTTGGGTTATCCTAAGTCATAACACAGTAGAGGGGAGAAGTTATCACATTGATTTTATGGACTTGAAAATTAATTATGCTAATTTATTTATTTGCAGCAAATCAGTAAACTAATGTTTCCAATAACTAACTATTGATATAATTTATGAGGGCATAATATTTGTACTGAGTTTGTTTTTTCAAATACTTCTCAGAAATTGTCCAACAGGGAGTACTTCATTTATAAATATTTGCAACCAAGTTAGGATGCTATTTCAACACAAATCTAGACAGCATGCTCACATATAGTACAGTAATAGTGTTGCAACATTTTTTCTGAATAAGGTTATCTAATTTTATTCACCTTTTTAAAAAAGTATTTTCTTTGCATTTTGTTTCTGAAAATTCCTTGTATATGCGCACTTTTGAATATTTTAGTGTAAAACACAACGTATCAATCATTGTCAGTCATCTTTAAAAAACATTTAATTCCGTGTATAGAAGAATTGCAGTCATTACAGTACACTTTTTTGTGTAATTAGAAATGTTTTTGGTTATAAATATGTGTGGGTAATTACACATCCTCCAGAAAATTAGGGGATGGGCAGCCCTTGAAACTGAAGCCTGTTACATTCAGCACTCACTATTAAGGCTCTTAACATGCTCTTTCATTAAATGACTGTACCTGGACTTCCAGTTACAATGAACTTAATAATGAACCTAAGGCCATTTTGAATGTGGGACCCTGAGAACTCATGTCCTCATGTGGCAGTAGAGCTCTAGTTGTTTAGCTTATAAGGCAGTGCAAAGACCCAGCTTTTTTTTTTTTTTTTTTTTTTTTTCCTTCAGGTGTGCACATGTAAGAAAGAGAGAGAAACTGAAAACAGATGGGGACAGTTGAAAAAGATATATATTTCCACATGCAAGGTGTTTTTGTATATATCAAAGCCTTACAGAGTAGAAAAACTAATGTTATGTTAGTAACAATATTGTCAAATGACAGGTGAAATACTTCAAATATGAAATAAGAGATGATCTAAAATGAGTTGTGTCATTGGCCTTACGCTGGGAGAGGTGTTTTTGGCAGGCACAAGAACAATTTGGAAAGACCATAGATATGGGACCATCTTTCCCCAGACTGAAAAAGGGACACCGGGTAAGTGGCGACGCCAGCTTGCCTGAGCTCCACCATGTGTTGCCGTTCACCTCGAGTTGATATCACAGCTGTCATGACTTTTTTGGCAAAAATGGACATTTGTCCCATTTGCTGTTGTCTGAATGTTCCTCTTAGGGCAAGAACAAATGGGGCAAATGCCCAGTTTTGTGAAAAAAGTCATGATGTGAGAGACAGAGCTTAAAAAGGAGACTGTCCCGGCCAAATCTGGACGTATGATCACCCTAGCCATAGAATAAATTTCCACACGTTAAATACACTATCTCCATATAAGGAGATTACTCGAAGTCACTGTTTGAAGAGTAGAGGAACACAAAGGTGAATTCAAAACAAACAGTAATAGGTGTTAAGATGCTCTCTTGGTGAGTGTTAATTATTAGGTTCATTGTAACTGGAAGTTCAAAAAAAAAAAAAAAGAGCAGGGTCTTTGCACTGCCTTATAAGCTAAACAACTAGAGCTCTATTGCCACATGAGGGAATGAGTTCTAAGGGTCCCACATTCAAAATGGCCTGCCTCCAGGTACCTCTCATTAAAGTCCAAGTTCACCTCAGCTGCCAGTCCATTTTAAAGGCAAAGACATTATCTCTTAGACAGGTAAGGCCTCTTAAATGTTGAAGGCTCAAGCCTTTAGGAGTCTTGCAGAAAAACAGTCCATACCTTCATTACATCCAAAATAATCAGGATGTCAGTGCAGGTGTTGAACTGATGTGGTATTATTTATGCAGTGACAAAAGGGTAATATACTTCTATCTCTTACTACCACCTACAAGACAGGAAATCACATTCTGCATTAGACATAAATGCAATTTTATTTATCTTTCGGTTCTTTCCATTGTGGTTTAATAAATGACCATTTACATAATTAAGCTAATGAGGCTGGGGGGGGGGGAATTAGCACTTAAATTAAGACAGTTTGTCTTGGTTTTGGTATATGTAAATAATGAGTCTAGTTAATCTCCAAGCACATACATTTTCTGGGGGTATTTGTGCTATAGTTTTTTCATAGCTAACCGTAAAGGTACTGTACACATTTTATGAGTCTTGTGATGTCTGATTTGAAATATTTGATTGATACTTCACAAAAAAAACTTAATTGAATAGCAATCTAAAGATTTTTGGTATTAATGCTTCATATTTTCAGAGTATGGAATCCAAGATCACCTGTCCAAGGGTATACCCCAAGGAGCTTTCATGGGCAGTTATGGATATCAAATCAGAGGAGTGTTGGTCTTAAATTTTACATTTACACAAACACCAAGCTTCATTCTGACCCCTTTTCTTCTTGCTTTTACAATTGCACTGGACACTGATTGAGGGGGTAATCAGCTGCTACTCAGAGTGTAATGCTATGTTATAGCTCACAGAGGACACTTGGATAAAAATTGTGGATTGGCTATTACATCCTAGAGCCTATGAGATCCACTTCTTTGGTTCATTTATTCTCTGCTATCACCCATTCAATGAAACTGAGAATATGCCGCTTCTAAGAGATGCAAGTGTAACGCCGACAGACCCTGGTCGTTGGCGGGCAGGATCAAACCGGGAACCTCTGGAGCTTAGTGTATGAGCCTCTACCACATGAGCTAAAAGTCAACTGCCTGTTAATTAAGGCTGTAGAGCAGATCTCTCTCTTTCTCTCAATCTCTCAATGGTCTTGGTGCCACTAGATGGGACAGAACATCACACCCAGGAGGTGTGTGGTTTACACAAGCAGCAATTTTTTGGTTAGACAAGATTAGCTTAGTCTTTATTGGCCTGGACAGGGGAAAGCTCCAATTTTAGTTCACCTTCGAGAGCTTCTGCCTTTGTATCTTGAGTTTGTGATTTAAATGTAGTTACTCACATAGTCCAGCCACCAACTAAGAGCATCACTGGTTAGTGAATTCTATACTAATTCAGAACACAAAATTCCCTAACCTAGGTCTTCATGTGTCAGTAAAATGCAATTTTACTAAGCTTAAGAAAATTATTAGCAGTGTCCTAAAGTGTCCTCTATGACTGCCCAAAACAAGTCTTTCACATTTTTGCTACATAAAATACCATCTTCCAATTAAACTTTTTCTAATTAACTCCTTATAAACCTATGTATATTACTGTGTCATTTCTTTTAAATTGGTCACTAACAATAAAGTGTTCTTAAAACAGATACATAACTAATCAATTTATCTGCTAATAAATATTTCCACATGACCCAATATTATTGTACATCGAGGCTGTAAAATCCTGGTCATGCAGAAAAGCAAGATGTGATTAAAATCGGTGGGGCAGAAACAAGTCACATAGGCATGACTGGGAGCAAGGGTCAACTTCCTAGCAGGCAACTGTCTCCATCCCACAATGTCATCTATATCCCATAATTGTTGTGCCTTTTTTAAAAAACCCAAGGACTTGTGCGGCATTCCTTGCTATTCGCCATCTCTGACAGATGCATGGAGCCTGCACAGCTTTGCATTATTGTCATAAGAATTGCAAGCACGGGGTGCACAATCCTCTTCTTTTTGCAGAGCCATAAGAAGAACAAAATCAGTTGGGAGCATGACTGTTTCTTGGCGGGGAGATTCCTGTGAGACCTAGCGAGACCCAATTCAAGGTAGTTGGCATTCACAGAACAGCTGTAGATGCAAAAGCCAGCTGTTTTGGGGGCCAAGAAACAAGCACTGACTAGTGAAATCATGTAATGTAGGCTTGGGATGACTTGCAATAGTTGCAGAACTTTCAGATGCTCAAGGCCACATTCCTGGGTCTGCGTGCTGAGCTGGCCCCAATCCTCCAGCACAGGGACACCCAAATGAGAGTTACACTGACAGTGGAGAAGCAAGTGGCCATTGCACTGTGGAAATTTGCAACTCTGGATTGCTAGCAGTCAGTGGGATATCATTTTAAAGTTGGAAAATCCACAGTGAATTTTCCAAGTGGATCTGTTTTCATGCAAATGTGCAGGCCCATTAATCATCTCCTGGTAGACAATGGTCTTGACAATGTGGAGGACATAGTGGATGGATTTGCAGCAATGGGTTTCCCCAACTGTGGGAGAGCAATAGACAATACGCATATCCCTATTATGGCACCAGACCACCTTGCCACAGAGTGCATCAACACAGGGCTACTTTTCTATTGTTATGCTAGCGTTGGTAGATCTCTAGTGACACTTGGAAAGTGCATGACACTTACATCTTTAAGAATGCAGGACTCTTCAGAAAGAATGCAGGACTCTTCAGAAAGCTACATGCAAGGATGTTCTTCACTGACCAGAGGATTACCATTGGCAATGTTGAAATGCCTTTAGTAATCCTGGGGGACCCAGCCCACCCCTTGTTCCCTTGACTTGTGAAGCTGTACACTAGCCACCTCATAAGCACCAAGTGCCAGGCGCTTCCTCCTGGAAGTAACGCTTAGTGGTTGGAGCTGAGATTAAAGCTGTATGTAGGGTCGGGATTGAGCTGAGGGTAGTGCAGTAACCAAACTCTGGGGACTGGCCAGGGTCAGAACCCAGATCAGAGGCCATGGACAAGCCATGTCAGTACTATAGCCAGAGTCCTGATACAAGTCAAAAGTCCAAGCTAGCGGGTCAGGAGGTAGAAGCAAGGCTGGAGCAAGTCCATAATAGGTTTGGAGGTCAGAGTAGGGCCAGGACAAGGCTGGAACGGGGCTTAGGACAGGCTGGAACAGGGCTTAGGCAAGGCTGGGAGTCGAGAGAGAGTGTTACACTGCAAAGCAGTAGGAGGGTTCCTGGCTGTGTAGTGCTGTTGAACAGACTGATTTGCAGTTTTAGTGGGGTTGGGGAAATACCTGAGCTTGTCGGTCATCTGACACAGGCTCTGCTCAGGGATAGGATGCTGCCACATGACTGGAGACTCTGTGTGGAAGGGTAAGTCAGTGCAGTTGAGTTACTGCTGCATGCCTGAGTGATGATTCACTGCGGCTCTGTTGGAGGGGCAACTATTGAGGTTGTGTCCACCTCCATCTACATCTGCTTCTCCTCCAGTCTAAGGGGAGGAACTATTGAACCCAGGACTCAAGTAAATTCAGGGGGCAACAAATGAGAAAGCAGGGACAGAAGTGAGGGTCACAGGGTCAAAAGCAGGGAGCCAGAGGGGGGACTCCTAGCAGAGGACCCCACTGCTCCTCAAAGGCATTCAGGGAGCCAGTAGATGCGGCCCAGAGGAACTCTGCCCTGATACATAACCCTGATACATGACTTCAGGGAGGAGCAGAAATAGGCCCCACAGTCTCAGAGCACCTCCCTATCCAACAGTCCTCCTTCTCGTATGATGGACAGCCACCTTGGCCAATGCCAGGAGGAAGTTGACAAGGAGATCTCGCGACTTCGTAGGCCAATGGATGGGGTGTGCAAATATCAGGAGATGTGGGGAGAAGTGCAGCCAGAACCTGAGAAGAAGGTTCTGGAGGAGCCAGAAAAGGGGCTGCAACCTTACGCACTCCATGTAAATGTGTGCCAGGGTCTCCCTCATGTTGCAAAAAGGGCAAGTGTGGGCAGGAGGGTGAATTGCACCAAATACATGCCTATGCTCATGGATCCATGAAGGAGTTGCCAACTAATATTCCCAGCGGGCCTAGGGTAGAATACTGACTGGCCCACCAGGGCTCCTCACTGTCCACAGTTGTTAGGAGGTCCTACCACTTGGTATTGAGACAGGACACAAGGATGAGAAAATGAAGAGTATGGAGCACGAATGCATACAGTTGTTTCCTAGGCACGGTTCAGAGACAGACCGGCTGCAGGTCGTGCAGCCGGCTGCAGGTGTTATAGAGTGGGTGGCAAGGCGGGGGAGCTCGCGAGGTAGGGACCCGATGGCGAGGTCCGGAAGGTGGCCAGGGAGTACCCTCCCACGGGAACTGATCAAGTACAGCCCAAGAGGTAAGCAGTAAGGCTACCCTCACCTTCTGGAGTATACCTGGTGGACACAAGGGGTGGAGAGCCCCATGGGCTGACCGAGCACCAGAGGGTCTACCCAGTCCCTCCAGTCATTGTCCAGGAGGCCTCCAATCCTGGTGGCACCAACCTCTGGTGCACCGAGGGGGACACTACCACCTGCACACCGAAATGGGGGTTGTGTAGCAGGGGCTCTGTGAGGAGATCCTCCCTCTCGGCAGTTACCACTGGTCTTGTTGCCAAGACTAGCTTCCAGGTTCTGAGGAGGTCCTGGTAGAAGACCAGCAGCTCAGAGAGGTCACATGAGAGACCCCTCGGATGGAGGTAGAAGAGCTGGTGGTCATATCGGTGCCCTTGGAGGCAGCTAAAGAAGGTATGCACCAACACACTCCATGCCAGACTACCCACCCCACAAAGGAATCTCTGAAAGGCCTGGAAGCGGGAGATGTGGACCTGATTGTGGAGGCAGAGCAGGCCCTGTCCACCTACTGCAGGGGCACTGGAGGAGGGGCAGCTGAGACAGCATCCCTAGTTTGGCTGTGGGTTTGCCTCACACCAAGGAGAGATTCAACTACCGGCTCAGCAGGTGCAGAATGTGCTTTCAGTAGATTGAAGGGCTGCTGGTGTTGTTTAGTCACAAGATTGGATCTGAGTGGAGGAAAAAGAAATCCCAATGATTATAGCTGCCTGCTGTGTACTTCATAATATCTGTGAAGCAAAGGGGGAAAAGTTACTGCTTGCGTGGAGGTGGTGCGGCTGTCTGCAGAGTTTAAAGAGCCAGACACAAGCTCTGTCAGAAGAACTCAATACAGAGCTATATGGATTAGAGAAGCTTTGAAAGAGCACTTTTAATAGTGAGCCATAGTAATGCATTGTGGTATATTGGGCTCTACCTGGCCTTGCTGTTTTGTGCAAAGAAAATTCCGTGCAAGTTAAAAGCAAATACGTGTACATTAATAAATTTATGGAACAGAACTTAACAAGTGGAAAGAACACTGATGTGCATTTTACCTACACAAACAGCAACCCTGGCTCTCCCAGATCACTGTATGTGACTCTCTGGTTCTCCTTTACATCCCCACGGGGTGGAGTGGTCGGGGTAGAGATGCAGCCACTGATACTATATGGAATATTGAAGTGAGGGCTTAAGGAGGTGTTGTAATGGAGTTTTCATGAACTGCAAAGGGGGGCTGGCTTGTTGTTGTTGAACTTGTAGGTCCCCAAGAGTTGGTTGTATTTGTGCTTCCTGCCGGAGAAGACCCATTATGTCCTGGTGCATCTCTCTCCCTTTTCCTGCTGCGATACCTGGGCTTTTCTCCAATCCGCTCTTTCCTTCTCCAGGTTGTCTGCAATGTTCAGCCTCCAGGCCCTTTGCTCATGGTCTGATGCAGCACTGGCTTGCAAAATTTCATTGAACATGTCATCCCGAGTCCTCTCCTTTCTCCTCCTCCTCTGTTTCAGGGGTTCCATAAGTACAGAGGGGGAATCCCTCAAGGCTGCAACAGCTGTAGATAAAATACACAGAGGTACCATTGTCAGTATAGTCATAATGGAAAGTAAAAGTTAAGATTCAGAACTCCCTTCCTTTGCTCCCCTAAACTTTTAAACAAGACATATTTATTGATGCTTCTGCTTCACAGTGCGTGTGGACGGCACCACCAGGGATGAGGAAATGAGGAGGGAATTGCTCGGTTGCATGAAACTATGAATTTAGGGCAATGGTACTGAATACGAGCACCATTTGCCGCAGGCAGTGATGATTTTAGCTAATATCTCACTCCTGAGGGTGACAAAGGTACAGAGAGCACAGGTGCTGCTGGCCTCCCAAAGTCGCCCAGGCCCATATGCTGCTAGCCTGAAAAGTACAATGGTGCCTGCCAAAGTTATCCCCAACTGAGGTGGAGAAAGTGTCTTATGAAGAAAGAAGTAAGACTGCCCTCCCTAGAAAGAAATCATCTGAAGAGGATTGCTGAGTACCTCCGTGACCATTTTATCGAGATGTCTTGGGTGGATTCAAGGGACATCCTTGTGTACATAAACAAACTGCTCTGTTCCTCCCTTCACAACCCCACCCAGGAATGAAAAACATAACAATGCTACTTCTCTCTGTACCGCTACCTTTCCTAGTACAAGTAAATTAATTAAAAGTAACTAGATATATTCTGTTAAAGTTGGCACCATCAGTGCATCATGTAATGGGAAATAGAATTACACAATTATCCGAGGATTCTTCCCCTTTATTTCACCCATGCTTGACTGCCTGGTCTCCCGGTCACATCCCCCCCATCCTCTTCTTCTTTCACTTCCATCTTCTCACTGTTCATGGCAGTGGCCTGTGACTCAGGCTCCTCGGAGGTATCCTTGGTAGTCTGCAGGGTGGTAGTGGGTCTCTGCCACCTATGGCATGGAATTCTTTGTAAAAGTGGCAGGTCTGCAGCTTGGCACTGGATTGCATGTTGGCCTCTCTGGCCTTTTGATATGCCTGATGCAGTTCTTTCACTTTTATGCAGACTTGTTGCTGATCCCATTCATACCCCTTCACCTGCATCCCCCACACAATCTACTCATAGATGTCCATGTTTCTACTGGTCCATAGCTGTGCCTGCACAGTCTCTTCTCCCCACAGGCCCAGGAGATCTAATATCTCCTATGTACTCCAGGCCAGAGAGCATCTGGAGCTGGGCAGCTGCACACAACAATGGAGAGCTGCTAGATGTGCTCGCCACACTGGACAATCAGGAAAAGGCATTTCAAAAATTCTAAGGGCTTTAAAGGAGAAGGGGGCATTGTGACCCCTGGGCAGTTGATTTCACAAGGGTGACCAGAGTATTCAGTGTCTGGTATTGTGTGACAACTGTTGGACGATGTCAGAGTAAACATAAGAAACCTAGTGTCTGCTCTTGTACTGTGTCAACCTCAGTATGTTGACCATGGCTCACTTGGAGAGATGATGGTGCATTGTCTTAACAGGGCGCTTACATCGTGGGAGACAAATTTAAGTGTAGATACATGCACAACTAGGTCAATGCAACCTAACTTTGTGGTGTAGACCAGGCCTAAGTCACAGTGGTGTGCCAGTGACCGAGAGGAGCAGCCCTATTTCAGCTGCATCTCAGAGCCACAAATTTATTAGTATTATGTCACTTGCATGTCAAAAAGTTACCTCTGCCATAGTTTTATTTATACATAGATAATCTGTTAGTGTCTTCAGGTTTTCATTGACACCCTCTGAAATTACAAGAATATTTATTCCTTCCCCACACTACAAAGTTTTGCTGACATTGCTGTGTTGGCTAGGAATGTAGGGAAAAAATGCTGTGCCTGAAACTACACCATCTCCCACCTTCCCTAAATTCTCTATAAGCTGCACAGCCATGCAGCAGCCTATTTAGCACTGCGCAGGCACTCAAGGAACCCGCCCGGGGACCTGCCATGGCTGGGGGAGGCGCGCCCCTCTCCCCAGCCCCAACCTGCTGCGGCCGGACCCGCCACAGCCTTGGCAGCCCTCCCCTGGCCCTAACTCTGCTGCGGCTCAAGCCTGCCACAGCTGGGGCACCAGAACCCAGTCACTTCTCGGGTGGTGCAGCCCGGACCAGACTCAACTACAGCCAGAGCAGCGTGGCCCAGTCCGTACCCAGGCATGGCCAGGGCACCTGGACCGGTCCCAGGCACGGCGCGGACCTGCTGGGGCTGGGGGAAGGGCGCCTATCCTGCAGCCCCAGCTGTGGAGCTGCCCCGGCGGGGAGAGGCACCTTTCTCCCCCAGCCCAGGTGCTGCTGCGGGGAGAGAGAGAGCTGGGGGGAGTCCTCTCTCCCTGCCATAGCCCTGGAGCACCCTCCTGCACCCCAAACCCCCAGCCCGCACCCCAAGCCGGAGCCCTCACAAGGCTGCACCCCAACCTTCTGCCCAAGCCCTGAGCCCCTCCTCCCCGGCCCCACCCCAGAGCCTGCATCCCCAGCTGGAGCCCTCACACCCCTGCACCCCAACCCACTGCCCCAACCCTGAACCCCTCCCACACTCCAAACCCCTCAGCCCCACCCACACCACATGAATTTTGTTATGTGCGCCAATATGAAGGTGATGTGCCACACATCACCTCCATATTGGTGCACATAACAAAATTCATTCCGCACATGGGTGGGAAAAATTAGAGGGAACATGGCACCTTCCCACACACAGCCCTGTACAGATCCATCTATGCCAGCAGAAGAGTGCTTCTGTCTGCTTAGCTAATGTTGGTTGGGGAAGTGGTATTACTGTACTGTACTGACAGAGGAACTCCTGTCAGCTTACATTGTGTCTGTACTAGGCTGTGCCTACAGAGTTTTGCTGGCTTAGGCTCTGGTGTGGAGAGACAGCCTTAGAGACAGAAATGGTACAGCAAAATTGTTTTTGATGGTGTAAATGAGTAATACAAAATATTGAAATATATTGTAAATAATAGATTGGGAAGAAAAGTAATAAGCTTTTCAGTGTACCTGTTCGTTCTTTAAAGACTGTTTCAGTGCAGCAGCAGGTAGGATATTCAGCTTTCCATAATCATACATCTATCAATGCACCTCATTTCTAACCTGCATTACTACTGCAAATTCAGCCCTGGGCTTCTCCTGACCAGAGTCTGTCAGCTTTATCAGATTGTGTGATAATTCTGTGATGCAGACCGAAGTCTATACATACTAGGAAGAGATAATTAAACTTTTATTAAACAGGCTGCCTATGCTGCCAGGTGGAAGGCTTGTTGCATTAACCTGTTGCATCATGTAGCCAGCTCACCATCAAATTAGGCCTGAATAAAGACTTGTAGTGGTTGGGTCATTACAAAACCTAAACCTAATTTCCCCCTACTGTTACTCACATCTTCTTGTCAACTGTCTGAAATGGACCACTCTCATTACCACTACAAAATTTATTTTTCTCCCTTGGTATCCTACTATTAATTGAATTGTTTTGTTAGACTGACCTCACACTTGATAAGGCAACTCCCATCTTTTCATGTATTTAAACCTGCTCCTGTATTTTCCACTCCATGCATCTGATGAAGTGGTTATGTCCAAATAAATTTGTTCGTCTCTAAGGTGCCACAAGGACTCCTCGTTGTTTTTGCTGATACAGGCTAACACAGCTACCACTCTGAAACCTCCCCTCACTAGTTACTGTTTCCATGTAGCTGATGAAAATTGAGTACTGTTGGAAAGTAGAACTCTTAAATTTATTACACCATGTACATATTTTTGTATTTAACTGTAAAGTACTGAATGCACATTTGTTACTGGTAACAACACGAGGTGTAATTTAACCTTTTAACAAAAAGAAAATAAAACCTTGGCTGCACTGTGACAGTACAGTAAATTGTCATCAAATCAACTTTGGAGGCAGTGAATGGTAGAGATACAGACCTCCAGAAGTAGTTTTATTTGGAGCAGTTCACTGAAGCACAGCTCTTCAAGCAACCATTTTTAATTACTTCTCATTGCCATTCTGATTGCAAACAATTTCTGCCACAAGTCAATTTCCTCTGGGATGCAAAAATCCCAATGGTAATGGTCCCCACCAGCTGGAATTAAAAATGTGTATCTAAAAGTCCTGTAGGGCATTTATGCTGACAGAAATTCAGCCAGCATTCCTATTAAACTGAAGCATTCAAGCTAACTCTAACAATCTAATACAGTGGCTATATGAAAACTTTTGATTTTAAACAGAATGGTTTTCATAACTACTAGAATGGTTTGTTTTCTCTGCTGCATGTAATAGATCATTTCCTTTTCCACAATATAAATAAAATATAATGTGCAGATTTATTGTAAAAACAAAAAAAACCTCCAGATGAAGTCAGTAAAATATTACACACCATCAATTGGGTATTAAACATTTTCCTATCAAAGAAACATAAGATACTCTTCATTTATAAAATATCTGTGTGTGTTAATGGTATCATTGCTCTAAGAGTGTCAATGTGTTGAGCAATATAGGTGAGAGCAAGTATACTATAAGGCAAAGTCAAGGGAATCTTGGTCCATCTGAGAAGCAGTAGCATACAAGGCATTCCTGACTTCACCTGATTGTGCCATCCTAGCTGGTATAGGACATTCCACTGCATGCAGCAAGATGTCTCTGCCTGAAAAGCATTCATGCATATCAGGTGGTCTGATTTCCTCAAAGATTCTAGCTATCTAAAAGTATAATTAATGTTTAATTTCTGTATGAATTCAGGATAAAGTTTACTGCTGAGGGCATTCTGTGCCAAAAAAATTAAAATTCTGCACAAAATAATTTAAAATTCTGCAAATTTTATTTCTCAAATAAATGTGGAGGCTCCAACGTGGCATTGGGGAGAACAGGCCACTGGCTGCACTGAGGTGGGAGATCATTGTGCAGCTCCCCCCTGGGACACGGACTCAGTGCTGCACCCAACCCTGACACAGAGCAAGGCCCGGGCGTGCCCCAGAAACACCCCAGGGCCCTGCCCCTCCGTGCCAGGTGCACCAGGTGTGGGCACACAGGTTCAGCAAGGCAGGATCCAAGTGTGGAGGGGCTTAGTATGGGGGGATCCAGGTGTGGGTTGAGAGGGTTCTGTGGAGCAGCCTGGGTGTGGGGTGGATCTGGATGCACAAGGGCTTGTTGGAGGGTTCTGGGTGCAACAGTAATGGGACTCTGCAGGGAGGTCCAGGTGAAGGTGGTTGGGGCTCAGCGGGGCGGTCTTGGTGTGCAAGTGATAGAGCACAGCAGGGGGAGTCCAGATGCTGGGGGAGTGTGGCTCAGTGGGATGGGGATCCAGGTGCAGCTGGTTGGGGCTCAGTAGAGTGTCTCATCCGGGTGGTCCAGGTGCAGGGGGAGTGGGGCCTGTCAGGGGGGTTCTAGGTGTGTGGGGGGTGAGGCTCAGCAGGAAGGTCTGGTTATAAGGGATCTAGATACAAGGGGGTTAGGCAGATGAGGGAGCAGCTCCCTGTGCAGTGATCCCTCCCCCTGCAGCTGAGGAGCAATGGGTGCAGGAAGTGGGTGGAGGGGTAGTTTGCAGAGCTTTCTACAGTCAGGGGAGAAATCTGGGGGTGGGTCTGACCTGGCCCCAGATGCCATGCAGGGGAAGAGGAAGTCCCGTCCTCCCCAGCCCAGACGGGACTAACAGCTGAACCCAGCATTTTTGTACATGGTGCAAGAATTTTATTACAGCAGTAAGATCACAATTATCCAAAAAGTTTAGGAGGAATCAGATTTCTTCAGGTTATCGGAAGTTGCAATGTAGGACTTCCCATATTGGATCCAACAGGTGTTCATCTAGTCCAGTATTCTCTCACATTGACCAGAACAAGATATTTCAGAGGAACATGCCAGAAACCTTGTAGTGGACAATTATGGAATGACTTGCCTGAATCTCCATTATTTAGAGGTTGATACATTTGAGGATTTATAATCCCTTATTTAAACTTCTTAATGTATCTAATGTAACTGTGAATGTTCCAATTTTCCAAATAATTATTGAAATCCTACTAAGCTATAGGATTCAGTAATATCTTGTGACAGTGAGTTCCACAAATTAACTATGTATGGTGTAAAGTTTCTTTTGATTTTCAATTTAATTGAATATCCTCTGTCATAAATATAAAGGGAAGGGTAAACCCCTTTAAAATCCCTCCTGGCCAGAGGAAAACTCCTCTCACCTGTAAAGGGTTAAGAAGCTAAAGATAACCTCGCTGGCACCTGACCAAAATGACCAATGAGGAGACAAGATACTTTCAAAAGCTGGGAGGAGGGAGAGAAACAAGGGGTCTGTGTCTGTCGGTATGCTGCTTTTGCTGGGGATAGAACAGGAATGGAGTCTTAGAACTTTTAGTAAGTAATCTAGCTAGGTATGTGTTAGATTATGATTTCTTTAAATGGCTGAGAAAAGAACTGTGCTGAATAGAATGACTATTTCTGTCTGTGTGTCTTTTTTGTAACTTAAGCTTTTGCCTAGAGGGATTCTCTATGTTTTGAACCTAATTACCCTGTAAGGTATCTAATACCCAGATTTTACAGAGGTGATTCCTTTACCTCTATTTACTTCTATTTCTATTAAAAGTCTTCTTGTAAGAAAACTGAATGCTTTTTCATTGTTCTCAGATCCAAGGGTTTGGGTCTGTGGTCACCTATGCAAATTGGTGAGGATTTTTACCAAACCTTTCCCAGGAAGTGGGATGCAAGGGTTGGGAGGATTTTGGGGGGAAAGACGTGTCCAAACTACGTTTCCCAGTAAACCCAGTTAGAGTTTGGTGGTGGCAGTGGATATTCCAAGGACCAAGGATAAAATTAATTTGTACCTTGGGGAAGTTTTAACCTAAGCTAGTAAAAGTAAGCTTAGGAGGTTTTCATGCAGGTCCCCACATCTGTACCCTAGAGTTCAGAGTGGGGGAGGAACCTTGACATCCTCTTTGTGTATTAAGAATAGATAGCATCCAATTTACCTTTTCCTATACCATTAATTGCTTTGTGTGTGTGCCTTTGTCACTTTTCTATATTGCATCGCTAAGACAAACAGTTCTCACTCTTCAATGTCTTTTCATGTGGAAGTCTCTTATTTTTGTCTCCCATTTCTGGACCCCTTCCACCTCAGATAAAATTTTTAATAAATAGGGTGACCAATATTGAACCCATATTCTATGGGAGAGTGTCATAAACATACAGCTACGGGTAGCATAATATCCCTCCTGAGCAGCTGTATTGAATCTTTACCTGTAAGGGGTTAAGAAGCTCAAATAACCTGGTTGGCATCTGACCAAAAGGACCAATAAGGAAAGAAGATACTTTCAAATTGGAGGAGGGGGGTGGGGGGGGAGGTTTTGTTGCTGCTCTCTTTGTTTGTTCCCTCTCTGGATGGAGAGAGAGACCAGGCGGGTAAAACATCTCCTGAAAACATACCTGAAATGACTCATCTAAAATTACAGAAATTGTAAGTAAGGGCAATGAAATACGTTAGATTATCTTTTTTTAGCTTGTGAATTTTCACTATGCTAAGAGGTAATTTCATTCCTGTTTTGTAACTGGGAAGCAGAGTCAGAGGGGAATCCTCTGTGTTTTAAATCTTTTTATTTACCCTGTAAAGTTACCTTCCATTCTGATTTTACAGGTGTGATTCTTTTACTGTTTTCTTTATAATAAAATTCTTCTTTTAAGAAACTGATTGATTTTCAGTGTTCTAAAAACCATGGGGTTTGGTCTGTGCTCACATTGTAACCAATTGGTTGGTATATTATTCCCAAGGCTCCCCAGGTGAGGGGGGTTGGGGGAATATTTTGGGGAAATAGGGACTCCAGGTGACCCTTTTCTTGAATTTTTGTCTAAATCACTTGGTGGTGGCAGCAATACCGTCCAAGGACAAGGAAAGGATTTGGGGAAGTTTTTAACCTAAACTGGTAGAAATAAGCTTAGGGGGTCTTTCATGTGGGTCCCCACATCTGTACCCCAGAGCTCAGAGTGGGGAGGGAACCCTGACAGAGAGTGTGTACCATTGGTTTATGTAATGGCATTGTAAAGTCTTCAGTGTTCTTTTCTTGTTCCATTCTTTCTACAACCTAATATATAATCTACAAATTGAGCAGAATTTTTCTTTGGCCTGTCTCTTCTTATATGTTTGTACAGTGCTTAACACAGCAGAACCTGGATTTTGATTGAGGTCTTCAAACACTGTTAGGAATACAAATAGTGAATCATAATAACCACTGCAGAATGATGCCCATGTCTGTTTTCTGAGTGGTTACTGTAAATTTAGGATCTAGTCTGTTGTATGAGTAGTTCATATTATTCCTTCCATTGTGCATTACCCTGTGATTGTTGACACCGAATTTCATCTGCCATTATGCTGCCCACTCATCTAGCTTTCTTAGGTCCCTCTGAAGTTCTTAATCTAAATAATCTCATCTGCATATTTTTTCACCTCACCTTTTGTTCGCCTCTTTTTCAGATCATTAATAAAAATATTTAAAACACTGGTCCTAATGCAGATTCTGGGAGCACCTCACTGTTAACCTGTTGCCATGAAGTTCAGGGCTGCCAAAAATAAAATTTGGCACCTCTTGATCTAATTTAGACTCTTACATTTTGAATATATTGGAACTGTATAATTTGTCATTTTGTTTAACATGTATTGGTAGAGGATATTATCTTGATTTTTAAAAAAACAAAACAATCTATTCTACATATTTACTGGACATTTTCATGTAGATGTAGGTGATTTTTTGAATACAGCATTCAAAAGATGAGCTCTGAATGCTAGTTATAAGTAAGCCTAACTTTCTCTAATGGTGCTTGTTTAAAATTATATATTTATGGAATATGTTACAAATAATAGGATTTCCATGAAAAACTAAAATAAAAAACATATTAAAATGTATGTGCTAAATCTGCATGGAAAATATGTCTAGGTTGCGAAACACAGGGTGCTCAGTGTTATTACAGCATATAATGTAGGTCTTCACAAATTCTTTTGTATTTAAAACAAATAAACTACTTGATCTGTTTGGTATTACATTTACACATACTTTAGACCCCTCTACACTGCTAGAGCTGTGTAAAGGGGGCCTTACTATAGACAAGAACCAGGTCCATATTTTCTAATCTCAGGCCATGTTGATGTGTGGGCTGCAAATTTTAAATCAGGAATCAGATGCTGCAAATTCAGGGACATAGTCACATAGTTTATGGTAGCTTCCAAATCTGTATTTTAGCTCTGTTTACAGGGGAATATGTCTTTTGGATTCCAAATATGTTTGAAATATAATTCTTCTTTTCTTAAATATTAAAAGCAAACCCAAATAGCAACTGTTTATATAGACACAAAAATAAATTGTGCTTTACTGCAAAGTAGTATTACTCAATAAACTATCACTCCTTTCCAGTTGTGCTGACTTCATCAATGTTGCTGCATAAACAAATTATTATTTTTTTGTACCTAAAAGGAGACTAAGGACTTTACAGAAACAAGTGGAAATGCACAAAAATTTCTGCCCCACAATGCCTTACAATGCTAAATTACAAAAAGTGAGGGTAACAGAGTGGAGGGGAGTCAGATGGAGGACAGGGCCTACAGCAGTAACTAAGTAAGTAAACTAAACTAAACAAAGACAAGCAAGTTTCCAAACACTAAATATGTTAATGCCAAATGGAAAATGACAAGACTAATGGAGAGAAACAGCAATTTTCTGTTTTCTAAATTATGGCACTTATGAAAAACACTACTGAAATAATTTGCTTTTTTTTTTTTTTAAGTGTTCAGAAAGAATTTCAGGATGCAAATGAATTTCTCGTATGGGAAAATTTTATGTCTCTCTCCAGCCAATGATCTGTAGGCATATTTGTAATGTACATTTAATTGCTTCACAGTTTTCCCCATGGCTATTATTTGCAAATTTTAGCTAAATGAAGATGCAACATCACTGGTAAAACTGTTGTGTCCAGGTTCAATGGATCTGGTTCTTTGGTTCCACCAATAAGTGCTTATACTTTCAGATCCTGAGATCCTAAATTCAATCCCCACAGCAAACACACCAAGAGTATATTGTAGGATTCTGTTTTTCTCTTTATATGCATCAGATTTACATATGTAACATACTCCCCTGTAAAAAGGACAATGCATTCCATGATAATTGTGGTGAGATAAGGCTTTACTAAAGTGCCATTTAAGGACTCTTAATTCATCTTTGGAAATATTTAAAATGCTGATTTCAGAAATAGTTCGTTCATTTATTTATTTATTTGCTTATTTAACATTTATCCTGCAGTAGCACCTAGAGGACTTGGTCAGTTCCCAGCCCCATAATCCTAGGCATTCTACTAACACCATAACCATGAAGACACTCCCTGCATCAGACTTTCCTGTCCAAAAAACTGAAGAATAAAAAGGGCACTGCGAAACTCAAACAGCTTAATGGGACTAAATCGGGGGGCCCAGATAATCTTCATCCAAGAATATTAAAGGAATTGGCACAAGAAATTGCAACCCCATTAGCAAGAATTTTTAATGAATCTGTAAACTCAGGGGTTGTACCGTATGATTGGAGAATTGCTAACATAGTTCCTATTTTTAAGAAAGGGAAAAAACGTGATCCGGGTAATTATAGGCCTGTTAGTTTGACATCTGTAGTATGCAAGGTCTTGGAAAAAATTTTGAAGGAGAAGGTAGTTAAGGACATTGAAGTCAATGGTAAATGGGACAAAATACAACATGGTTTTACAAAAGGTAGATTGTGCCAAACCAACCTGATCTCCTTCTTTGAGAAAGTAACAGATTTTTTTAGACAAAGGAAACGCAGTGGATCTAATTTACCTAGATTTTAGTAAGGCATTTGATACCATGCCACATGGGGAATTATTAGTTAAATTGGATAAGATAGGTATCAATAGGAAAATTGAAAGGTGGATAAGGAATTGGTTAAAGGGGAGACTACAACGGGTCCATCTTGAAAAGTGAGCTGTCAGGCTGGAGGGAGGTTACCAGTGGAGTTCCTCAAGGATCGGTTTGGGGACCAATCTTATTTAATCTTTTTATTACTGACCTTGGCACAAAAAGTGGGAGTGTGCTAATAAAGTTTGCGGATGATACAAAGCTGGGAGGTATTGCCAATTTAGAGAAGGACAGGGATATCCTACAGGAGGATCTGGATGACCTTGTAAACTGGAGTAATAGTAATAGGATGAAATTTAATAGTGAGAAGTGTAAGGTCATGCATTTAGGGATTAATAACAAGAATTTTAGTTATAAGCTAGGGACGCATCAATTAGAAGTAACGGAGGAGGAAAAGGACCTTGGAGTATTGGTTGATCATAGGATGACTATGAGCCGCCAATGCGATATGGCTGTGAAAAAAGCTAATGCGGTCTTGGGATGCATCAGGAGAGGTATTTCCAGTAGGGATAAGGAGGTTTAGTACCGTTACACAAGGCAGTGGTGAGACCTCACCTGGAATACTGTGTGCAGTTCTGATCTCCCATGTTTAAGAAGGATGAATTCAAACTGGAACAGGTACAGAGAAGGGCTACTAGGATGATCCGAGGAATGGAAAACTTGTCTTATGAAAGGAGACTCAGGGCTTGTTTAGCCTAACTAAAAGAAGGTTGAGGGGAGATATGATTGCTCTCTATAAATATATCAGAGGTATAAATACCGGAGAGGGAGAGGAATTATTTAAGCTCAGTACCAGTGTGGACACAAGAACAAATGGATATAAACTGGCCACTAGGAAATTTAGACTAGAAATTAGACTAAGGTTTTTAACCATCAGAGGAGTGAAGTTTTGGAATAGCCTTCCAAGGGAAGCAGTGGGGGCAAAAGATCTATCTGGCTTTAAGATTAAACTCGATAAGTTTATGGAGGAGATGGTATGATGGCATAACATGGTTTTGGTAATTAAATATTCATGGTAAATAGGCCCAATGGCCTGTGATGGGCTATTAGATGGGGTAAGATCCGAGTTACCCAGGAAAGAATTTTCTGTAGTATCTGGCTGATGAATCTTATGCTCATAATCTTAATGAATAATCTTTAAGAATCTTAAACCCATATGCTCAGGGTTTAGCTGATCGCCATATTTGGGGTCGGGAAGGAATTTTCCTCCAGGGCAGATTGGAAGAGGCCCTGGAGGTTTTTCACCTTCCTCTGTAGCATGGGGCATGGGTCACTTGCTGGAGGATTCTCTGCTCCTTGAAGTCTTTAAACTACAATTTGAGGATTTCAATAGCACGGATATAGGTGTGAGGTTTTTTTGTAGGAGTGGTGGGTGAAATTCTGTGGCCTGCGTTGTGCAGGAGGTCAGACTAGATGATCATAATGGTCCCTTCTGACCTAAATATCTATGAATCAGTTGAAAAATATTGAAGTGAAAAACATGGGTAACGTTTTAATAAAAAACTGAAGAAATGTAAGATCCCATTATATTGTACTTTTCATGTTTTGGCACTTAGCCAAAACTTTTAATGTTTTGCAAACATTTTGATGTATATTACAGGTTCTAGTGCTGAATATATGACATTCTACTGGGAGATGCTCTACAGCAAGAATTTGAAAGCATAAAAAGCACTATATTATTTAAAATGTATTCTTGTAGATGTGATGTTAAACATGAAAATTAAAGGATAGATGAAGTGATATATTCATTCTTAATAGTCACATAACAAATTCTGACTGACAGTAACCCTCTATAAGCAACAAACCCAAGTCCATGTGAATATTGAGTATCTGACATAGCAAAGCCATGTCCTAATGACAAAAGCCTAACCAAGGAATAAAAAAGTCTCTTGCCCTATATTTGCAAGTGCATCAAAAGCCATCTCCATACCTGCCCTCCCTCAAGGTGATAAGTCACCCCTGTGCTAGGCTCCAGTCAATCCACAGGCCAAGAACTGGTCTTGAAATTCCCAGACCAGGTATATAAGCCTCACAGAAGGAAAGCAGGTCAGTGTCTCTCTGGGGCTTGGAACTCACTCCTGCCTGATGGTGGCAATGGACTCCTCAAGCCTTAGACTGCTTCAGTCTTGCTCTTCCTCCAGCCCTGATCCTAGTCCTGCTCCAGCTCTTCTCTTGCTGCTGTCCTGCTCCTAGTCCTGCTCCAGCCTCGCTCCAACCCCACGTGGACTCCTGAATCCAGCATCGACCACTAGGCCTGACTGCTGCAGCTCCGACCACTAGGCATGACCATCTCCATCACAGTTCCTGACGCTTCCACTGAGAGCCCCAACTTCCACATGGGACCTAAACACTGTCCTCCTACACCTTATGGAGCCTCCTTTCAAATCATTATCAGAGTACGTATACCACCTCACCATCTAGGTGGTCTTCTTGTGGCCATCATGTCAGCAGGGAGAGTGAGTAAGCTCTAGGCCCTGATGGCCAACACACCATACGTGTTCTTCCATAGGAACACAGTGTGATGAAACCGCACCCTATGTTCATCCCTTAAGCGGTCTCAGAATTCCACCTGACAAGTATTCTTACCAAAGCTGCACTCTTCACCAGGAGAAAAGAAGCTTCATGCCCTGGATGTTTCCAGGGTCCTGCTCCACTATCTCAACAGGATCAAAACTTTCAGACTCTCCCTGCCGTTTTGAAGCTGTATCTGCTACATCGAAAGGCCAAGCTATCTTCTCCTAAAGACTCTTGAAGTGGATCATGGTGTATTTCCATGTGCCGTAAGTTGGTTCAGGTCTCTCTCGCTGAACAGCAAGGCTCACTCTACCAGGGTGACATCTTTAACCAGTTTCAGATATGTGCCATGCCCTGAGGTGTGTAAAACAAACATGTGGAGCAACCCACTGACCATTAAGAACTATGGCCTTGACATGGCTGCCAGGGCAGATGCCAAATATGGAAGAGCAGGGCTTCAGTCTCCGACTGATACAGCTGAGACTTCTTACTCCCACCATCGGGGTGGGGGTGGGGTACTGTTTGCCATATAGTGGAATCTACACTGACACATAATTGAAGAATGAATGGTTACTTACTCTACAATAATTGTGGTTCTTCAAGATGTTTAGTCAGTGTAGATCCCATGACCTGCCCTCTGTCTCCACTTTTCTGAGTCCTCAGCAACACAGGGTTTGAACTGTAAGGGAATTGAGGGAGGGTCATGGTTTCCCTGCCCTTTATTTCCTCCTATGGAAGCACAGTGGACACTGCTAGCCAAAAAAGAAAGTGACTCGGACTCATGAGGTGTATGTATATCTCTAGTGGGATCCACAATGACTACAACATCTGGAAGAACCACAGTTACTGTAGAGTAAGTAATATGTTTCTTCCTGGCTCATGTATCAACACGAGCAATCATACCTCTCTACCTTAAAGCTTGGCAATATGAGACAAGCCATCAAAACGTGTGACAAATGTCCAGTGTGTGATACCTGTTTTTTCATATTGCTCCATAAGCAACAGATTATGTTTAAGTATAAAATCTCTTTTTAAGGATTCTTTTTAAGACTTCTCCCATTGACACAGCTACTGCCTCTCGGGGAGGTAGAGAACCTATGCCAATGTGCGAACGCCCCCCGTCAGCAGAGGTAGCGTCTTCACTGTAGTGGTTCAGCAGTGCCACTGCAGTGTTTTATGTGCAGACAAGCCCTTAAATTCTCCCAAATCCTGCAAATGCAGAGAACCCAGCTATCCAGGTACTCATCGAGGGGAGCGGGGGGAATCACTTTCATGAACTTGTGTATACAAGGGTCCAGCTTTCCGTATTAAGCTTTTTTCACCCTCACCCATCACCACAATATGATCAGTGCAATCCCAATAAATAGGGCTGAAGCTGTCTTAATCTCCAGTAGGAAAATTAGAGATCCTGATAGGTGGGATGTATTCTGATGTTTAGGGAGATATTAGGATTATGACACTGATAGCTACAATGTCTGTCATTCTGAATAACTTCTTTATATTTCTTAGAGTTTTGATGAAGGCAAGTGTTGGAGTGTAGGCTGAGGACAATGAATGATACAGAACTCAATAAATCCACGTGAGTGTGTACAGTAAAGAGCAAATGCATGAAGAAAGGTTAGATTTCAGCATTCAGTCCTGGATAATACAAATCTGTTCACCCTGCACATGTGTATTAGACTAAACTCAATCACAATTTTAATGTGGATTTTCATGTTTGTTCTTATGAAAATCATTTTTAATGTTTGCACTCAAATACAGCTGTAAAGTTTAGTTTGCAGGCTAAAAGCCAGCAGGGCTGACAACAGTTTACTTTGCTGACTTGTACATTTTTGTGTCTAGGCACAAAGTCTACATGAAGAAACACTCTGAACTTGTGCATAAACCCATAGGTCATATTCAGAATTGAAATACCCTTAATTTTTATTTAAAGTTAAAGGACTCAGTTCCTTGGCTGTGGAAAAACTATTCAGGGTAATTATTTTTGAAGCGAGATAGCAGTGTACTTTACATGTTGTTAGAGTAAGGGGCTTTAAACAAATGAGTTGGAATTGGGGTAGAGATGGGAATTGCAAGCAGGGGAAGGAGTGTTTGTGAAAAGAGCAGTACATTCACCCTTTCTGACAGTTAAGCTCATGTAGCAGTGGTGGTGTAAGGTGACTGATTGTCATATCTAAATTCAGGTATACCCAACCTTTTTATCCCAATTTAATTCTGGCATAATGCTGCCTTTCAGGCAACATGAAATGTCTACAAGATCTCAGATACCCAGACCTTCAACAGGCTATGTTAGACCACTTCTTTCTTCACAGCCTTTATAGAAAATATGGTACAGTGTAAATAAAGATGTAAGGCAAGTGAGCAGCTTGAGTAAACATTTTAACCTAAACTTCTATTATTGTACCATCAAATGACTGAAAAGAATACCTGGCAATCTTCCTTCCCAGATCACTCCTTAGCTGTAATCTTACATGCTAAATTTCAGTCTAATAAATTTTTTTGGCATTTTGTAAAATAATAAAAGTAAGGGTTAACACAACATTGGCTTCTATACCTCCAAGAAGTACAAGAAATTACTTGCTGTGGATTGATGGACTAGTAGTTAAAAAAAAGCAGATACTAGCTATAGATAGAGTAGCTTTTCATCTTCTTGAGTTCCAGATTTGAATCCTGGTTTTGGTTAAACTTGGTTCTAATTATAGTTCCCATTTGTGTCACAAAACACAAGTTGGCACAGTTGAGCATGAATGGCAGTATTTCTTCACAGAAGAACCCAGAAAGGTCCTGTATACACGCTTACTTTGAAATATGATAATCAGCTAGCTTTCTCAATTCAAACTGAGTTGCTGAGATTTTTGTTATGTAATGTGGCAGAGATGATGAGATGTAAAGGAAAAAAGAGGGCCAATTTAGAAAGTAACATGATGTAACAGAAATATTCTGAGCAGCTTTCCATTTTCCTGGTTTTCTAGAATATTATGGAAAACTGATGTTAGGGAGAGTCCTTTTTGTCTTCAAGCATAAGGGTATTTTGGAATATTTTGCAATACTCTACTAAATCTATCATTTGCATTGACTGTTTTTAAAAGATTGTCAATTGTACCTAGTGTGTGGAAATACTTTTATTTTGCATAAATTCTTCTAATGAAATACACATATATGCCAGTCTGAATTTCTCATCCACCTGCAAATGCGGTAGTATTCAAATATATATTAACATCTGAAAATGTTAATGTGGCAGGGAGAAGAGTTTAAATGATCATAAATAAATTCACAATGTGAAGGAATGTACAATACTGGTAACATACTTATCTGGTGAGACTTTATTGCACAGGTCGTGTAGATCCTTTAGCATCTAAAATTGTTTTGTCTGTCTTAACCTTCAAAAATATGCATATTCAGTTATATAACTAGTGTTTTACTTTTCATGATCATGTGCTAGACATCAAAAAAACTGCTTTGGAAAATGTTACATAGAATATATCCACTAAAATTGTCATCAGCCTTTGTTAGTTGTAATTTATTTCAATATAGTATCCTTCATACAGAATCTTGCAAAATGTTTTACAGCATTATATTGAAGATGTCACACCTCAGGTATGCAGTGTATATTACAAGTCATGCACTTATGAATCCTGTTGCAGATAGGTTTAATGCCACTTCGTGTTGTGAAATACCTAGAGGAATTTCCTTTGATTAATACAACAGAGTATAGCTAAAAATGATTCTGAATGTTAAATTGTGCAGAATAAAAAGCACTACATTAGTAACATTTACTTGAGAAGCATCTGAGGTTTTGTTTTTTTTAGTCTTTGCTGGTTTTTGGATAGTTTCATATTAAGAAAAAATGTTTAGTTTATAAATCCAAAATAGCTCCCTTTTTAACTTCAGTGATAAAGGAAATAAATATAACTTTCTTTTTCCTTTTTCTGTAGCTCTACTGAGAAGTCATTTCCTTGGAGATCAGCAGGTACAATCTTTTTCTATGTAAACTTTTCATCTCATATTTTAAAAAAGCAATTTATTTTCCTAGCATTCTCTCATAATTTACTACCTGTTCTAAAGTAAACTGAATATTAACCTTGATAGCACAAATACTATGTATCTGTTGAAAGTATCTTGTGCAAAGTAGTGTTTTTATTCTATACTTTTGTTTACAGTGTGTTACCTTTTGTTTTTGTAAAGTGTATTCCAATTAGAATATTTATAATTTTGTCTGTATGGTAGTTTCTTGTGCCTTTGAATTTTCTTGAGAGAAAAGTGAAACTATAAGAGAAGCTTTTTTTGTATATTGGGTCTCGTCTGCAATTATTCCATTATGTACTGTAGAGATTTACTCTTCATAGCTGATAATGTCTGTGACAATTATACCATGATGTCTAAGTTTGAAGAGTGTTTGTTTTTCTTTTTGCAGCTCCTCCCTGTTTAGGCAAAGGCAAAATTGTCAAAATAATCTTTTTTTTTTCTATTCACTTTCTTCAGTGCATATGGGAGCTTCCCTTCCTAAAACAAAGAAAGTTAGTCCTGTGGTGTGTTGTATTCTGCTTCTTATCAATCTTAGACAGTGAAAGTGGGTGGAAATATACATAGATTTTAAAATCAGAAGATTATAGATTATAATGATCGAATCTGACTTCCTGCATAAAACAGCCTTTTAGGGTTCCCCCCCCCATTCTGAACTCTGGGGTACAGCTGTGAGGACCCGCATGAAAGACCCCCTATTTTACCAGCTTAGGTTAAAACTTCCCTAAGGCACAAATTCCTTTCCTTGTCCTTGGACAGTATTGCTGCCACCACCAAGTGTTTTTACACAAAATTTCAGGGAAGGGTCACTTGGAATCCCTATACCCCCAAAATATCCCCCCAAGTCCCTTCACCCCCTTTCCTGGGGAGGCTTGAGAATAATATACCAACCAGTTGGTTCGCAATGTGAGCACAGAACATACCTTTTGTCTTTAGGACAGTGAAAATCAATCAGGCTCTTAAAAGAAGAACTTTATAAAGAAAAAGTAAAAGAATCACACCTGCAAAATCAGGATGGAAGGTAACTTTACAGGGTAAATAAAAAGATTTAAAACAGAGGATTCCCCTCTGGCTCATCTTCACAGTTACAAAAATAGGAATAAAGCTACCTCTGTAGCATAGGAAAATTCACAAGCCAAAACAAAAGATAACTTAACGCATTTTCTTGCCTGCTTACAATTTCTGTGGTTTTAGATCTATTATTCCAGGTATATTTGCAGGAGATGTTGTACCTGCTTGATCTCCCACTCTGTCTGGAGAGGGAACGACAAAGAGAGCCATGAACACATTTGCTCCCTTCCCTCCTCCCAGGTTTGAAAGTATCTTCTTTCCTCATTGGTCCTTCTGGTCAGGTGCCAACTAGGTTATCTGAGCTTCTTAACCCCTTACAGGTAAAGCAATTTAGTACAGCTGCCAAGGAGAGATTTTATGCTACCCTTCTCTTTATATTTATGACACAGCCAATACAATTTCAATAAGTAATTCCTCCATCAAACTCAATAATTTATCACTGAAGAGGCAGTCCCTACCCTGAAGAGTTCACAATCTAAACAGACAAGACAGAATGAGAAAAGAAGTGTGCACAAGAGATTTATTTGCCTGAGGACAGTGTCAAAGCCAGGGTCAGAACCCAAATCTCCTGACTCACAGTCCAGTGCCCTTTGCACTAGTTCATGCTGCCTCTAATTACAGGTTTATATCTTAAGCACAGTTGTTGGTGAAATAAAATTCCAATTATAGTTTCAGTTAGACATTGGTGCCAGTTTAATAACTGCCTTGCTGCATTTTTTTTTTTTTTTTAAGAACCACTTCTGTAGATCAGGGATTCCTTTACTTCCTATAGAATGTGAAAGTAGACCCACCCTTTTCCAGTTTCTGCTGTAGAAAGAATCCAGTTTTAGGATTCAGAAATTTAGATTTAGAAATTTGATTATTTATTCAGGCTACATCATGGTTAGGGGATAAACTGCACTTCAGAGTTCTTTTAGTCTCTCTCAAGTGCACCCTGTTGGGTAACTGGCCTGGTTTCCTGCACATCAGTCTGGGTGGAACTCCAGGTCCAATCACTCAAACTGAATCTCTAGGCTGCAGTCCGTCTGTTTTTCAGCCATGTTAACACAACAGGCCCAGTGGAGTTTGGCACCTATATGAGTTTCCCCTCAGGCGCCTGTGACAGTATAAATGTGTAGTGAGACAAAGAGCTCTTCAAAACAGGGCATTATTTATTCCTTTACCCAAAGGTATGTAGCACACAAAGAGGTAAAACCAATAAAGGATCTGAACACCTATTCCTGTCACCTAACCCTTAAACTTTCCTTGTAAACTTTGGTATGTTCCATCGAGTGCAGTTACCTCCATCTCTGGGGTGGAATAAACAGTTTGTCCTGCTTGTCTCTGTTTCTCCTTCTTCTTAAGACCAGTATGTTAAGACCAGTTTTAGTATACCGTTTGTTCCTGGGGTTTTGGTGTGGGAAAAATACAACACACCAAACTACCTGGAGCTAGGCACAGGGTATTCCCCCCCACAATTATTGGTTTCCTCATTGTTTCCCAAAGGACTCTTGGTACACCTTATCATAGCCCCTTATCTTTGTTATTGTTTCATTTCCAGTTGGTTTCTCCCTTACAGGCTCCTTCATTTTAATACTGCATTCAGGCACGATAATAGCGCACAGGTACGCTGAGGGGCCTATGATATTTATTAAAAAAAATACGATGCGTAACTGCCTCATTCTCCTCGGGCTGATTTGTCATTATGGCCACCATAGATCCTTTGAACTCAGCCTACCTTTCCTCCCAGCATCTTGACATTTGGTGTGGTTGTATTTCACATTTGATGATACGTAATTGGTGAGATAGTAATTCATTTCGCTAAAAGTAACTTACAGTGCCCATCTTGAACCATAAAATTATTTCAACATATTTACAGTAAAAGTGCCTAGACTTTGATTAAATATGCCTAATTCTTCTTTGAGTGATTGCTTATGTCAATTCCATGTAGGTGTGCGCGCACTGCGTGCACGATCATCAGAAGGATTTTCCCCTAGCGGTACCTGGCGGGTCGGCTGTGGAGCCCCCTGGAGTGGTGCCTTCATGGCCATCTATATAGGTCCTTGCTGACCCGCCGCCTCTTCAGTTCCTTCTTACCACCTGTGATGGTCATTGGAGCAGTTCTCTCTTCCGTTAGCAAGTGATTCCCTAGTGGTCAGTGCCACACAAGAAAAAGAGGGCTGACAGGGTGCGCTCCCCTACTAGAGCAGCAGAGCATACGGGCACCAGTGGGGTGCGTCCTGCGTTGGGACACCTAGACAGGTGCCATCGACTCTGGCCTTTCGGGCAGGTCCGTTGAGTCCGGCTCCAGTGGACTCCCTGGTGCAGCAAGATTTGGAGGAGGACTTGGATGCTCCCTCAACAGTGGACATGTTCGAGGCAGCCAGGAACTGATTGCCATGACAGTCCCCCGCTCCACTGGCCTGTGCGCCGGCATCAGTTCGGCATAGGGGCAAGCCTACTATGATGCAGTGCCGATTACCTTCGCCACGGTACTGCTCCCTGGTTTAACTTTCTTTAGTAAACCCAGGAGGCAAGCCTAGCAGTCTCGTCAATCAAGATGCACCTGGCTGCTATTTCTCTTTCCACCCGGGTGCAGCGGGGCAGTCACTATTTACTAACCCCATGGTTGGACACTTCCTTAAAGGGCTAGACAGGCTGTACCCCTAGGTGCGGCTACCGGTCCCTCCATGGGACCTTAACCTGGTCCTCTCAAGGCTGATGGGGGGGCCCTCCTTTTGAACCCTCTAGCAACTTGGTCTCTGCTTTACCTCTCTTGGAAAGTGGCATTTCTCGTGGCTATAACTTCAGCCAGAAGTGTGTGAGCTCAAAGCTTTAATGTCTGAGTCCCCTTATACAGTGTTTTTATAAGGATACGGTGCAGTTGCAGCCACACCCAGCCTTTCTCCCTAAAAGTAGTCTCACAATTTCATGTAAATCAGCACATCTTCCTACCAGTGTTGTTCCCAAAGCCTCATACTAATGACAGGGAACACGTGCTCCATTCCCTAGATGTTAGACAGGCCCTGGCTTTTTACATTGAGCGGACAAAGCTGTTTAGGAAGTTGACACAACTCTTCATCACCATTGCTGAAAGAATGAAGGGCCTGCCAATCTCATATCCACAAATCTCATCTTAGATCACACCCTGTATCAGGACGTGCTGTGACCTAGCAAAGATACCAGCCCCAGCATTGACGGTGCACTCCACAAGAGCGCAAGGTTCATCTGTAGCAGTCCTAGTGCAGGTCCCTGTTCAGGATACCTAGTGCAGGGTGTCGACGTGATCATCTGTTCACACCTTTACATCGTGGTACGCCATCACACAGCAGGCTAGAGGTGATGCCTCATTTGGTAGAGCAGTGCTGCAATCTGGAACTTGGTGAACTTCGACCCCTCCTCTGGGGACTGCTTGGGAGTCACCTACTTGGAATTGACATGAGTCATCACTTGAAGAAGAAAAAATGGTTACCTACCTTCCATAACTGTTGTTCTTCGAGATGTGTTGCTCATTTCCGTTCCAAGACCCACCCGTCTCCCCTCTGTCAGAGTATCCAGCAAGAAGGAACTGAAGAGGCGGTAGGTCGGCAGGGACCTTTATACACAGCCATGAAGGCGTCACTCCAGGGGGCTCCACAGCCGACCTGATGGGTACCAGTAGGGGAAAAACCTTCTGACGATAGTGCACTTGGTGCGCACACACCTACTTCAAATGGACATGAGCAACACACCTTGAAGAACAACAGTTACGGTAGGTAGGTAACCAACCAGTTTTTGTCTATAAAATAGTAATAATTGAATATGCTTCCATGTTTTTCTAATCTTCCTTGCAATAAATTCAGTCTTGTGTGTGTGAGACATTAAAATCACCATGGTGACAGTTGTAATGCCAGAAGTGTGAAATCAAGATTTTATTACGTAATTTAAAGGTAAATTGACTTTGGTTTGTTTTTCCTTACTGTGATAGGTTTTCAGGAAGCAATTTACCAATGGGACAAAGTTAGACAATGATTTCAAAAACAGTTACCTGCCACAAGATCATTTCAGAAAATATACCTAAAGAACATATGTTGTTTGTTCTGTTTTTTCCCTATGCTGAAGATAGGAAAAAATATTGTGTGAAATTATTGCAAGACCTTTGCCTCCTGGGTTTACTAAAGAAAGTTAAACCAGGCATTGAGACATCACAGAATATAATTTCTTATGAAGTGAACAAAGTAACCTTTTCCCTTCCTTTGGTTTATACTTAATTATAAGACCCTCGGACTTCCCTTTTTTTTTTTATGCCCTTTCTCAGGTTGGGTGCAAATAAGCAGGGCATAAAATGAGGAAAATGGGCTTGACTTTTTCTCACAGTACTTCTCACAAGATGTGTCCCTCTCAACTCTGAATTAAGATTGTGGTCCTTTCCCTCTTTTTTCCTTTTCTAGATTAGATTTAAGATTTTAGTATTTACACCACTGTAATTAGTTTAAACTGTAGTCCTGGTAATCAGTTTGTCTGCCTATGTGACTTGTGGAAGGCATATTATATTAAAAACAAACCAAAAAACAAAGCTGATACTCGCTACAGCCTATTTTGTTTTTTCAATTATTTTTATGGAACATGGAAGTGCTTATGGGCATTCTTAGAACACTTTTTAAGGGATAGCAAATATGTTTCTAACTTTGTTCCACTCAGTACATCAGAATCCAACTTTTAGTGACTTCTGTGGTCTGGCAAGAAGTTGGATATGGTTTTATATGAACATTCATATATATCTCCCCCAGTTTAAGGTGAGGATGAAGAAGATGAGATAAGTGAAAAGCTGAATTTACCAGAAGTTTTAATTGGAGGAAGGTTTAAGTTTTGTCCTGTGGAATATCTGAAAGATTTTAAAGTAATCAGAAATTTAACTTTTTCTTCTATTATTCCCTTTCATATTTTCTGTTGTTAATATTTTATCCCATTTTGTTTGTTTATCTAATGTTCCAGTATCTCTTCATAGCTGAAAAAGGAGATGTCACTTAATAGGTTTCATTCTTTGTCCTGTCCTCAATGTTCCACACACACACGCACATCTTAGTCGTCTCTTTGCCTCCTCAGTTTTCTCATGTAGCAAATTTCTTCTCAGTCATTGTTTGTCTCCATGACTTCTCTTTAAGCAGTTCTGCCCTAGTTTTTCTTCTGTCTTTTTCTATTTTTCTCATCCCTCAAATCTCCTTCCATTTGTATATTTCTTTCCCTTTTTCTGACTTTTTCTCTTCCTCCGTGTCCCCGGAGTGAGGGTTGCACTTATCAAAATGGTTTATCCACAGCTGTAATAGCTGGACCATCAGAGAGACTCTAAGTGATCCTTACTTCTATGCCTTGTGCAGGATCCTAGGAATACAGTGCTTCTGCTGCATGGGATTCCCCTAATATTATGCCCAATTTAAAATCTCACTGAAGCTGAGGACTCAGGAGGATGCTGCCCGCATCCTTCTATATTGTGCGGCTGATAGTGTTTGTTAAATAGGGATCGTGGAGAGCAGTGGTCCCCAAACTGTGGGGTACGCCCCCTGAGGGAGGGGGGGAGAAATATTCTGGGGGAGGGGCGGCAGGGCGCAGGCCAGCCCCAGCCCCCACGGGGGGGCTGGAGGGAGCTCCACCCAACCCCACTCTGTCCCCAGTTCTGCTCTTGCCCTGGCCCCACCTTCACCACAGGCACAGCTCCAGCATCGACCAGCAGTTCCCGGCCCTGCTCCCAGCTACAGTTCTGCTCCTGGCCACAGCCAGCCGCGTAGCCAGGTGGAGGGAACAAGGGGAGCGGTCCAAAAAAAAGACGCCACCCACTGCAGCTCTTTTACTCACCCGGCGCTCCGGCGGTGGGCCCTCACTCACTCCGGGTGTCTTCGGCGGCACTGGAAGCTCCCGCCGCCAAGGTGCCGCTGAAGACCCGGAGCGAGTGAAGGTCCCGCCGCTGGCGTCTTTTTTTTTTTTTTTTCGTTGCTCCCCCTGTTCCCTCAATAGGGGAAAATTTAAAAGGTGCCAAGACATTGACAAGGCGCCACTTGTGCTCAGTGGGGGAGCAGCCACTGCCCCGCTCCCCCCTTAGCTATGCTACTGGCCACAGCCCCAACCACGACTGCACTCCTTGCAGTGGCCCCAGCCTCGTTCCTGGCTCCTGGACACAGCAATGGCCCCGCTCCCAGCCGCAGCCCTGGCTCCTGGCCACAGTGCTCAAGAGGGGCATGACTGAAAAAGTTTGGGGACCACTGATCTAGAGCAATTGCTGAGCCTGAGTAATAATGGAAAAAATATATATTACAACAAATTGTATCATTTACTTATAATGTAAATTGATGTAAAAATCTTATTTAATATTGTTTACTTTTAAATTGAAGCAATAATAGCACTATGGTAGATTTTGCTTTCTTATATTTTTACTATTAAGCTTTATTTTGAAGACTTGTCAGCACAGGATGCTTTACAAACAGAGACCTGAAAAAAAATACCGAAGTTAAAGATAAATGAGAACGCCACCTTAAATCATTTTTTCTTTTTTCCTCTGAAGTTAGTAATTTACAACAGAGAAAGACATCAGCACATGATAAGATGTGAACTAAAATAAAAACTCTTTATGCACCAGTACAACTGTACAGAATTTATAACAGAGATATAACATGAAGTATGTTGCTTTGCAGATACTCATAAATAGAATATTAGATCAGCAATCATGTATAAAAAGCTGTTGAGGACTTTGGTTCTCATGATTTATGGTAACACAAAAAGCTAGAGAGGGAACAATGCATTTTATTGTGCATTCCTATCAACACCCAGAACTCCTTTCAAAGCCTTATGGATCTTCCAGTTTTTATCACAACTGTCAGTGTTTTCTAGGTGAGGAATGTGGGACTGATGCCAAGTGTTGATTCTGAACCCCATCATAGTAATGCCTGTGTATCACTGCACAAGCTCTTCATTTCTTCCTCTGTGTCTCCTCAGATAGTGAAGATTATTGTTGTCAATTGAAATTGATTTAGTTCAGTCCATTGATATTATATAGATGGCACCCCTTGTATTGTTCTGTGACAAAAAGAAATTAAAATTAAAGATTAAAGTGGGTAAGTTAGAGGCTAATGTACAATCATTTAAATGTAGCGTTCTATCCATGCAAACTTATTACTCAAGGCTGTTAATAATATTGATCTCTCATAATCAGTCATCCAGACAATGTTGAAAGAGCTGTAGAAGGGAGACATTTCAACATCCATATATTATCCTATATTCTGTGCAACATTCATGTTGAAATGATTAGATGTAATAGTACTTCATGTCAATTCTACTTATAACATGGTCATAATAGTTGCTATAGTGAATTGATTGCAATGTCATAATAACCCAGTTGTTTCTGACCTAAAAATGTTCTTCTGTCAAGTAATTGTGTTGATTGGCTAACCAATCCTGTGAATTTGTCAGCAGTTAGTGGGAAATTTTAATTGTTTTTAATCTATAATTTGAAAGATATTAAACACTTCCTGCTCATAGAGGCAAATTAGGGAGTACAGTTTGTAATGTGAATTTTCTTTTATGTTTGCTTGCACAATTATTGAGGCATTTGATATTTTATTTAGATCTACGTGCCAGTAAAACTCAATGTGTTTCTTTTTTGCTTCATAGGTTTAGGCACAAATAAACTGTGCCTGTGTTTTAGAGTTGTCATTTGAAGCACATTGTAATAGCAGGTTTCAGAGGAACAGCCGTGTTAGTCTGTATTCGCAAAAAGAAAAGGAGTACTTGTGGCACCTTAGAGACTAACCAATTTATTTGAGCATGAGCTTTCGTGAGCTACAGCTCACTTCATCAGATGTTTACCGTGGAAACTGCAGCAGACTTTATATACACACAGAAATCATGAAACAATACCTCCTCCCACCCCACTGTCCTGCTGGTAATAGCTTATCTAAAGTGATCAACAGGTGGGCCATTTCCAGCACAAATCCAGGTTTTCTCACCCTCCACCCCCCCCACACAAATTCACTCTCCTGCTGGTGCTAGCCCATCCAAAGTGACAACTCTTTACATAATCAAGTCGGGCTATTTCCTGCATAGATCAAGGTTTTCTCACATCCCCCCCACCCCCATACACACACAAACTCACTCTTCTGCTGGTAATAGCTCATCTAAACTGACCATTCTCCAGGTTTAAATCCAAGTTAAACCAGAACATCGGGGGGAGGGGGGGTAGGAAAAAACAGGAGGAAACAGGCTACCTTGCATAATGACTTAGCCACTCCCAGTCTCTATTTAAGCCTAAATTAATAGTATCCAATTTGCAAATGAATTCCAATTCAGCAGTTTCTCGCTGGAGTCTGGATTTGAAGTTTTTTTGTTTTAAGATAGCGACCTTCATGTCTGTGATTGCGTGACCAGAGAGATTGAAGTGTTCTCCGACTGGTTTATGAATGTTATAATTCTTGACATCTGATTTGTGTCCATTTATTCTTTTACGTAGAGACTGTCCAGTTTGACCAATGTACATGGCAGAGGGGCATTGCTGGCACATGATGGCATATATCACATTGGTGGATGTGCAGGTGAACGAGCCTCTGATAGTGTGGCTGATGTTATTAGGCCCTGTGATGGTGTCCCCTGAATAGATATGTGGGCACAATTGGCAACGGGCTTTGTTGCAAGGATAAGTTCCTGGGTTAGTGGTTCTGTTGTGTGGTATGTGGTTGTTGGTGAGTATTTGCTTCAGGTTGCGGGGCTGTCTGTAGGCAAGGACTGGCCTGTCTCCCAAGACTTGTGAGAGTGTTGGGTCATCCTTTAGGATGGGTTGTAGATCCTTAATAATGCGTTGGAGGGGTTTTAGTTGGGGGCTGAAGGTGACAGCTAGTGGCGTTCTGTTATTTTCTTTGTTAGGCCTGTCCTGTAGTAGGTAACTTCTGGGAACTCTGGGAATTCCACCATGATTTCAACAATTTCCATCCCACCACCAACCTCAGCCTGGTCCAGTCCACACAAGAGATCCACTTCCTGGACACTACAGTGCTAATAAACAATGGCCACATAAACACCACCCTATACCGGAAACCTACTGACCGCTATTCCTACCTGCATGCCTCCAGCTTTCACCCTGACCACACCACACGATCCATCGTCTACAGCCAAGCTCTGCGATACAACCGCATTTGCTCCAACCCCTCAGACAGAGACAAACACCTACAAGATCTCTGTCAAGCTTTCTTACAACTACAATACCCACCTGCAGAAGTAAAGAAACAGATTGATAGAGCCAGAAGAGTTCCCAGAAGTTACCTACTACAGGACAGGCCTAACAAAGAAAATAACAGAACGCCACTAGCCGTCACCTTCAGCCCCCAACTAAAACCCCTCCAACGCATTATTAAGGATCTACAACCCATCCTAAAGGATGACCCAACACTCTCACAAGTCTTGGGAGACAGGCCAGTCCTTGCCTACAGACAGCCCCGCAACCTGAAGCAAATACTCACCAACAACCACATACCACACAACAGAACCACTAACCCAGGAACTTATCCTTGCAACAAAGCCCGTTGCCAATTGTGCCCACATATCTATTCAGGGGACACCATCACAGGGCCTAATAACATCAGCCACACTATCAGAGGCTCGTTCACCTGCACATCCACCAATGTGATATATGCCATCATGTGCCAGCAATGCCCCTCTGCCATGTACATTGGTCAAACTGGACAGTCTCTACGTAAAAGAATAAATGGACACAAATCAGATGTCAAGAATTATAACATTCATAAACCAGTCGGAGAACACTTCAATCTCTCTGGTCACGCAATCACAGACATGAAGGTCGCTATCTTAAAACAAAAAAACTTCAAATCCAGACTCCAGCGAGAAACTGCTGAATTGGAATTCATTTGCAAATTGGATACTATTAATTTAGGCTTAAATAGAGACTGGGAGTGGCTAAGTCATTATGCAAGGTAGCCTGTTTCCTCCTGTTTTTTCCTCCCCCCCCCCCCCCGATGTTCTGGTTTAACTTGGATTTAAACCTGGAGAATGGTCAGTTTAGATGAGCTATTACCAGCAGAAGAGTGAGTTTGTGTGTGTATGGGGGTGGGGGGGATGTGAGAAAACCTTGATCTATGCAGGAAATAGCCCGACTTGATTATGTAAAGAGTTGTCACTTTGGATGGGCTAGCACCAGCAGGAGAGTGAATTTGTGTGGGGGGGGTGGAGGGTGAGAAAACCTGGATTTGTGCTGGAAATGGCCCACCTGTTGATCACTTTAGATAAGCTATTACCAGCAGGACAGTGGGGTGGGAGGAGGTATTGTTTCATGATTTCTGTGTGTATATAAAGTCTGCTGCAGTTTCCACGGTAAACATCTGATGAAATGAGCTGTAGCTCACGAAAGCTCATGCTCAAATAAATTGGTTAGTCTCTAAGGTGCCACAAGTACTCCTTTTCTTATTGTAATAGCAGTTGCTTTCATAACTAATCTGTTTTTCATCCTGAGTACCACCAGTTTAACATACCTGATTAGTCCTTTACCAGGGTTTGGGAGAAGTTTCATTACCTTTAGCTGGCACATAGAATTTTGATTTTTTTTTTAAAGGAAATTAAAATATTCTAGCACTCCCTCCTCGTCTCTGCCACCTCAGTCTCCAGGCCCAAACTTTGGCTCACTTTAAAGATTTACTTCTTATCAATGCTCCTGTGCCAGTGAATGCCTCTGAAAGAAAATCTTTTGACCATGTGGACTTTCTCAACTACGAACTTGTTCTCTCCTGTAGTTCTGCTATATTCCTTGCTAAACAGCATTTATCCAGACTTAGAGTCCCCGTCCACAATCATAGACTCTTACTAGATACCTCATTCTTAAAACTCTTTCCTGACTTCTGCTTCTCAGGGCTCTATCTCTGGTTCCCCTGTCTCGGTGATCTCACATGGTTATGATTCATGAGAGGGAGGGGAGGGATAGCTCAGTGGTTTGAGCATTGGCCTGCTAAACCCAGGGTTGTGAGTTCAATCCTTGAGGGGGCCATTTAGGGATTTGGGAAAAAAATTGGGGATTGGTCCTGCTTTGAGCAGGGGATTGGACTAGATGATCTCCTGAGGTCCCTTCCAATCCTGATATTCTATGATTCTATGATTCACCTATCATTTCTACACTGATTACTGACATTTCTGTTTCTCTCCATCCTAATGCACCTCTATTTGCCATCAATGGTAACATGACGCTTAATCTTTCCTCCAGAACCCCACTCATCCCTCCATTTTCTGTTGCAGTTGAACACACACCAACTTTGTCCCTGTATCCTAAAACCATAAACTAGGGGTCACCTTCAATTTGTCCTGCACATCTAGGCTATGTCCAGAACTTGCCTTTTTTCCTCTGTAGTATTTCTAAGATCTTTCTTTCTGTGCTGCCAGCCAAAACTCTCATCGGAGCCCTTATCTCTTGTCATGATTACTGTACCTGCTTCCTCTCCAACCTCCTTGAGACTCATATTGGCCCCTCCAAATTATTCAGAACACAGCTACTGAGACCATCCTCTTCATCCATTGCTCTGACATCACCTGTTCCATTGAATTCCTCCACTGGCCTATCCTGATTCACCACATTAAGTTCTAGTTCCTTCAAGACCCTTCAGATTGTGCTCTACCACTTGTCTTGCATTGCTTTTTATATCATATTTCCCCACTTCCTTGTCTTTTCCACCAATGATTCCAGCCTTGTCTGCCCTTCTGTCAGCTACATGTGCATTTGCACACACACTCCTCTTCGTGCTGTCTTCTGCAGTTCTTTTTAGGAATGGGAAGACTTCCCTCTACTTATCTCTAAGATCACTAAATTATCTTCCCTTCCAGCTCTCATCTCAAGATCCACCTCTGATGTGACACTTATAAGAAATCAATAAATTAATGATACCTCAATTGAAGAGCAAATGGGCATATTTTCTCTGTTTATAATTTGTGTGTGTGTGTGTATATAGAACTGTATCCTTCGCTTTCCCATCTTTATGCCCCTTATCTTAGAATCATAAGCTCTTCATGGCAGTGAACAGCAACTTTGTTTGTCCAGCACTCAAACAAGGCCCCAATCCTTGAGGTGCTATTGCAATATAAATATTTAATAATAAAATAACAAATTATGACCTCATGCTAGGTGTGAGGAGGGGAGATATACACTGCTGCATTTGGCAAAATTAACATGAATTTTCCCCACAGTAGTTAATCCTGTATTTTCATTGGCTTTCTTAGCAATCCTCATGGAAATGCCTTTCACAAAACCAATCTTCAATAAAGTAGACAGTTGGATAATAGCACAGAAAAAAAGTGTTGCTTCAGACATGGCACCAAGATGGTGAGGTCCTTCCAAACCAAGAATCTAGCTACTGCAGTAAAATAGGAAGGAGGGGTCCTTGTTTCATATTGTATGCAGCTTCTGTACTAATACCACTATCCAGATGGAAATTATTCTTTGAATAGTGGCTTTCTGTTTTGTGTTTTTATTTGAAGTTTATACATTTTTAACAAACTACAGTATGAGACAAAATAAAGTGATAAAATAGCATGTCAAAATACCTTAAAGATTTTATCAGGCTACCTTTTTAAAAAAAAAAAAAGAACAAAGATCAAATATCATCTACTGTATTTCCGAATAACCTGTAGCCTTACAAGACATAGGTCCAAACCTATATATATCTATATCTATAGATATATATATCCAGAATATTCATAGGATCCTAAGATGGCCTTTTCAGAGATAGTCTTCAGAGTTACGGCTTGGGATACCAGAAGTAAGAGAAACAAGATTACTGAAGTACTGAACAAACAAACTAATTTTAAAATGTAATGGTACTGATAATATAGTAGGCATTATGCACTTAGCCACAGTCAGGGTCTTTGATTTTGAGATTATTTTCTTGGGGAGGATCTTGTATAGGGTACTAGGGATAACCCACAGTATTTGAAAAATGCCAAGAGATTTTCTTTTGCTTTGTTTTATTTTTAATTTCTTACTAGAGAGCTAATGTTGATGGTTTAATATTCCTTTTTCAGGCTTGTACCTCTAATAAATCAGCACCCCTTTAATGCTATGTATTTAATGTAGTTCTGGGAAAGAGGCTAAGTCATGCTGCATTTAAACAAACGAACCATCTTCAAAATAGTAGAGCAGTCTTTGCTGAGAAAAGTTAATACTTCTATTTCACTACCTAACCCTTTAACATTTTATGACCATCCTGTTATTTTGTGATGTATGCCATTACAGTAAACGTTTGAAATATCCTTCTCTCTTAAAGATTTGATGATGAATTGGAAGGGTAGGTTTAAAAATAGCAGATATTAGACTTTTATCTTCAAGATTCATATTGGAACTCTTTGAAGACATAAACAATTACATAAACAATCATTTCTTTTGAAATGAGTGAAAATCACACTGTCCCCACCTTTGTTCTGTTACATTGAATAGAAACCTACTGTATGTGAATCCACATTTCTGCAAAGTGTCAACATTATCATAGTGACTTTCATTGCCTTTATTTTCAATTTATCTGAAAAATTCTTGAAAGACAAACCAGTTTCGATTCCACAAGATCACATTCTGGAATCCTTTATCACATAATCATATGAAACATAATTTCCTTTGATATTTGTTGAGAGAGATGACTCTTTATGGTTCCTTTTATTAGAGCTGAAGAATTTTTAAGCAATGAGAACCTTTATTTTAAAATACCTTTCCTAAATCATAGAAATTGCCATGTCAAACCTGATCCTTTGTCAATTTAGTCAGATATCTGGTCTCTGACAGTATCTGTAATAGATACTTCAGAGGAAAATGTTTAAAAACCCCAATTCTCTCAATTACAGAATAACATGCCAATATGGGAAATTTTGTCTTAATCCCCACAGAGGCTGGTTCATGCCCTGAAGGATGAAGGTTTTTATCGCTCCATCACTGTGCTTTTTAAAATATCCAACATTTCTTTGACTGAATCCTGCTATGTTCCTGGCCTCAATGACAGCTTGTGACTGAGTTCCAAAGGTTAATTATTCATTACGTTTAAAACCAATAAAAGGTTTTTAAAAAAAATATGTTGCCATTCATTGAAATTGAAAGTACCCTTGTTCTTGTGTTATGAGACAGTGTAAATAGGAGAGCCCAATTTACTTTAATCGTTAAGTCTAATATTGTCACTTTAATCTACTTTTTAAACCAAGGGTTCTCAAACTTCATTGCACCGCGACCCCCTTCTGACAACAAGAATTATTACACAACCTGAGCCCAGGGCTTGGGCTTTGGTCCCAGACAGTAGGGTTCGGGCTTTGGCTTTAGCCCCAGGGCCCAGCAAGCCTAAGCCAGCCATGGCAACCCCATGAAAATGGGTTCGGGACTTTAGAACCCCTGTTCTAAACTGGTTTCAGAGTAGCAGCCATGTTAGTCTGTATTCACAAAAAGAAAAGGAGTACTTGTGGCACCTTAGAGACTAACAAATTTATTTGAGCATAAGCTTTCGCGAGCTACAGTTCACTTCATCGGATGCATTCACTGGAAAATACAGTGGGGAGATTTATATACACAGAGAACATGAAACAATGGGTGTTACCATACACACTGTAACGAAAGTGATCAGGTAAGGTGAGCTATTACCAGCAGGAGAGCGGGGTGGGGAGGAACCTTTTGTAGTGATAATCAAGGTGGGCCATTTCCAGCAGTTGACAAGAACATCTGAGGAACAGTGGGGAGTGGGGGGGGGGATAAACATGGGGAAATAGTTTTACTTTGTGTAATGACCCATCCACTCCCAGTCTCTATTCAAGCCTAAGTTAATTGTATCCAGTTTGAAAATTAATTCCAATTCAGCAGTCTCTCGTTGGAATCTGTTTTTGAAGTTTTTTTGTTGAAGTATTGCCACTTTTAGGTCTGTAATCGAGTGACTAGAGAGATTGAAGTGTTCTCTAACTGGCTTTTGAATGTTATAATTCTTGACGTCTGATTTGTGTCCATTTATTCTTTTATGTAGAGACTGTCCAGTTTGACCAATGTACATGTCAAGGTTCCTTCCCCACTCTGAACTCTAGGGTACAGATGTGGGGACCTGCTTGAAAACCTCCTAAGCTTACTTTTACCAGCTTAGGTTAAAACTTCCCCAAGGTGCAAACTATTTTACCCTTTGCCCTTGGACTTCTGCTGCCACCACCAAACGTTTAACCGGGTTACTGGGAAAGAGTTGTTTGGAAATGTCTTTCCCCCCCAAAATCCTCCCAACCCTTGCACCCCACTTCCTGGGAAAGGTTTGGTAAAAATCCTCACCAATTTGCATAGATGACCACAGACCCAAACCCTTGGATCTTAAGAACAATGAAAAAGCATTGCCATGTACATTGGTGTTCATGTAGCAAAGGCCTAGCAAAGGAATTTCTTAACTACAGTCACTTTACTCTTAAGCACTAGAGAGTTACAGATCTTTGCAAAGTAATAAAAGTCCTGAGCTCCACCCACCGCCTGGCCCTGGCTCCTAACACTGATCTCCCCCTTCTTTGAATCTGCATTCTTGTTAGCATTTAGTGGCTAGGCATAGTTCTGCCTGCCTGCCTTCTGTCTCTCCAGCCCAGTCATCTTGCATGTGGCAATGGATTTGTCCTCTGCCCCGAGAAACACTTTTCCTTAAATATGGTCTCCAGGTCGAGGAAACTCCAGCCCCTTCTCCCAGTCAGGCTTGTGTGTAGAGTGTAGATTGTTTCATGGTTATGGGCTGGTAATTGAGTCAATGCCCCAATTATTGTCTTGATGATGACTTCTGAGATCATCCTTCAAGGAGATGTCAAGCACCTTTCCTGGGCAGGGTGCCTTTTTGGAATACCTCATACAAACCTTGCCTTGTGCAAGGTTCAACATGGGTTTAGCCCATAATACCAAATGGAGGTTACAATACAACATGGAGATCACAGTGGTTTGACCTAGACATATCCCACTCTGTCACAGAAGTTGTCTGCATCTTGGTTGCCAGCCTCATGAATGGCTGGATGCCCAATGTTTCAGAAACCATATTCAAAGGTAAAAAATGTCCCTCTTATTTGACACCCCATTACACATTTAAACTTCATCGACATTTGTTTCTGGTCTTAAAAAACTTTTAGATAATGAAAGAAAAGCATCCAATATTTTGGGAGAAATCATGTTTATTGAATGTAAAATATTCATTGACATCTTGAAGCCATTCAGCAACCATCTTAAATTAAATTAATCTAAAGGGGTTGCTGGCATCTTGTAAAATCCATTTATTGGAAGCAAAATCACTTCTGAAGGAATGAAAACATACTACTTGAAACTTGTTATTCGAAATATATCTGCAGAGATTATTTTGTCTTTAAAATACAAAACAGTAAAACTGATCCCAGAAGAGGAACTAGTGATTGTCTCAGCATCTAATAGCTGCTCTATAAAACAGAATAAATTTGGGTTTTGGTGTAACTATAGACGTTTATTTATGTCGGAATGGATACCCCCTTGTAGATGTGAGCACCCTCTCCACTTTGCCTGTCACTTAATGGAGCCATGCTAATACCAAGTTTAGAGGAGGGTGCATTCTTTACTTTTTTGGCAGGCGAGAATATTGTTATAATGATAACTGATCACATGAGTGAAAAGTCGGGGCAAAAATAGTAGATCTACAGAACAAAAGTCTTATGCTGCTCAAAACTGGAAGTATAATCTTGTCATGCAAATAGAATTTAAAAAAAACAAGGTGATGTAATGAAGGAATCATTTGCAGGGATAGTGTAAGGATGAAATTACACACACCTTTTCTTTATGTATTAAAGTCAGTGTAATTCTTACATAACATAGATTTCCAAAACTAAAAGTTTTACTGCTCTATTTTCTTGTTAAAATACTAAAATCAATACTAGTAACACATCTTTTGTGAAGCATCATTCAATGACAAAACAGCTTGTGTGCTCAGAGGAAAATAGACACAATAAGGAAAGTTGTTCAAGGATTGTTTCAGATTTCTCATTGATTTCTGATAGGCAGTGTGGTTCTGATCTGAAATGTAACTAAAAATATAGTCATGGGTTTCCATGTTTGTGGTGTCTCAATGATTCTTATCAAATGTGAAAGTTTACATGTAAACATAGTTTTTTGAACTCTGTTCTGCAATCTCAAGTTGGGATCTGAAAGTAAAGCTGGATTTTTTCCTTTACATGTTATCATTCATACTAATAAAGGTTATTCAGGCCAAATTAGGTTCTTAGAGGCACTTGTGTAGGCTCATTGTACTCAACTGATTTTTATGTGCGTAAATGACTTCATAAACATTTATGTTGGTGATGGAAAAGTAGGAATAGAATTCAGCCAGCCTTTTAATTGTGCTGGTCTTGTAGTGATAAAGGACTTAACAAATCAGAACTTATTTTGCACTACAGTCTGCAGATTGAAATACACAGAGAATAAGGCTATGTCTACTCTAGAGACCTTACAGCTGTACTGCTGCAGCTGCTCTGCTGTAAGGCCTCCCATATAACTGGTCTTTGCCAACAGGAAAGAGCTCTCCTGTCAACATGATTAAATCACCCTCAACATAGAACAGTAGCTATGTCAGCGGGAGAGCATCTCCCAGCAACATGACGCTGTCCACGCCAGCACTTCTGTCGATGAAACTTATGCTGGTTGCGGAGGGTGTATTTTTTTCACACCCTAATTAACAAAAGTTTTACCAACAAAAGTGCCAGTGTAGATATCCATTAAGTTAGAAGGTGCCATTTTTGCAGTCACTTCCGAGTAGAATCACATATTAAATAATGCGCTTCATAGTTGTGAGATGTGAATCTGCATTCTGCATCAAAATAGGCAGGAGAAGTATAACAAAACTCAAAATTTTATACCACCTTCAGAAGTATAAGAAACTAGCTTGAAGAGCTTCTCACATATAAGGTTCAGATAAATTGTGTATGATTAGTTGGTACTGACATACCAATGGAACTGTGCTTCTCCTATTATATAGCATCTAAGTTCTTTGTAACAGGTGGTGTATAAGACAATAACAAAGTACTAGAAAAGTACTGGCAGTTCTATAAGCAACATTAGCTTTAACTAATTGAACTCTGCTTTCAGATGTGCCAACCTCAGATGTAAGCAAACCCAGAGTGTCCGACAGTGTCCATATCAATACTTATCAGGTTAGAACAGAGCCAGAACAAGGGAACCTCTACTCACCAGAACAGACATCTCTCCATGAAAGTGAGGGTCTGTTGTACTCATTTTAAATACTGGAAATTTATTTCTTTATTGATTGTGTCAGAATTGTGTAATAGCTTTTTTCTCATACTGGTTTCATATCTGCAGGGTCAGTAGGTAACTCAAGAAGTTCAACACAAATGAATTCTTATTCTGACAGTGGTTACCAGGAAGTAAGCAGTTTCCATAACAGCCAGAACTTGGGCAAGTCAGAAAATAGACAGCAGCATTCACTTACTGGAACCACTAGTAATCATTTGGTGAGAAACTCACGGGCTGAAGGACAAACGTTAGTTCAGGTATGCAATATAGCAAATGCTTTTTTCAGCTTAGTTGTTGCTCCGAAATACATTTTGAACAGAAATATATGGCTAGTTCTAGATTTTTTATTATAGGCAAGAATAAATAAAGTTCCTTTGAAACATTTCAAATTAATGAAATAGTAAAATTTTTCTGGGTAAATAGTAGTCTAGGTGGTAGACAGCCAGAAGAGTATTTATTTACTAAAATTATTATGCATCTAGTGTTGGTAATTCATTGTAACTGAAACCCAATAAACTCTTAAGCACAGCAGGTGAAAGAGTACATTATTTGTATCCTATCTCAATAAAACCGCAATTGAAGCAATTTAACTTTAGAGAGACAAAAATCTTAATCATAGTTTTATGCCTATGTGTAAGTCTTATGTTAAAGACAGGCAATGTTTGTTTCATCTCCTTCTGCTACCCTTTGTTTTTTCAGCTCTTTCCTGAATCACAGACTGGTACCAGTCCTACTTTCTTTCAGTTTTATCTCTTTTATAATAGAACCATGGATATAACTACAGATAGGATTCAACACTAATTAGTTATTATAACTGGGTGTGAAAAAGTGTTAGTATGTTAACATAAAAAAAGAGGCAGAGAAGCACTCAGAAGTACAGAATGGAGGAATATTAGTCTTCAGATTTTGATCTGATATTATGGAACATTTCTAGATGGAGAAGAGGTGGAGAATAAGTGAAGAACTCAACTAATGTGTTTTCCCAGGGAGAAAGACATAATATAAAAGAAATTTAAGAAGTAGAGAGACTGAAAATTTACTGTAAATTTAATCTTTACTTGTGTGGTCATTTTTATACTGTATTGAATGATGTGCTTTTTCCACTGGCTTTTCTGTTTCAATAAAAAATGAAAATAATCACAGGGCCAAAATATTTGAAATTAATAAAACTCATTTTCTTTTTCTTCTTAAATAGCCCTCCGTAAGTATTGCTGCCAACCGAGTGATGAGACGTGTTAGTTCAGTTCCATCCAGAACACAGTCTCCTTCTTACGTTATCAGCACAGGTGTTTCTCCCTCAAGGGGGTCACTGAGAACTTCTGTAGGAAGTGGTTATGGTTCTCCATCAGTTACTGAATCACGACCTCTTACTTCTAGCGCATATTCATCCACTACATTACCTGTACAGCGAGCAACATCTCCCTATACAACACAGAGACCTGCTTCACCAGCAGCTGTACGGAGGATCAGTTCAGTCACTTCTAGGCAGGCAGCTAACCCCAGTGGAGGAACTTCTCAATACCAAGCATCTGTCAGAGTGGGCTCACCTCTTGCCCTAACTGATGCACAGACAGGAATAGCTTCTCCATCCCAAGCCCAGATGGGATCTTCTTCCCCAAAACGCGCTGGCATGACTGCAGTTCCACAGCATTTGGGAACAACATTACAAAGAACAATTCATGACATTGACCAGTATGGACAGCAATATGATGTCTATGAGAGAATGGTACCACCACGTCCAGATAGCCTTACAGGTTAGTAAAAAGGTAAAGACACTGCTTAAAACTTGGTGCACACTTTCATGTGTAGAAAATCGGTAATGTAATTATAAATATACAAATTAAGCACTGTGTAAAAAACCAATTATTCTAGGTTCTTCTATCAAGTTATAATTGCTTTCTGTATCAAAAGCTGTATCAAATGGTGTATTGCATTCATATTTGTGACCATGGAATTTTGTAGCAAATACCATATTTTCTCTCAGTTTAACAGATTATGATAGTGACGTACAACATAGCATGCTTTCTGAACTTTTATTTTCAAAACTTGGATGAAGTTGTAAGATTCTTCCAAAAAATATGGACTGGATTAGAAGTTAAATTGTATCTAAATACATATACAGCTTATATACAAAGTTACAAGTGGTGCGGGTGAACTTACATTAAACCTAACTTTGTTTTAAATAAGTCATTAATATTTTATTTTTATGTAGTACTTTTCATACTCTAGCTCATGAATCTCAAAGCACTTCACAACAAATTAAATATTAGCATTATGGTGACTGTGCAGGCAAATGGAGCAGCTATTATATGTTTAGACATAGCTCATATACAACCTTGAAAAGTAGAATCTGTTTATTTGAGACGATTACTCTTGAGGGCATTCAGCGCCAAAAAATTAAAAATTCTGCACACGATATTTTAAAATTCTGCAAGTTTTATTTGTCAGTAAATAAATGCAGAGGCTCCAGCATAGCAATGGGGAACACAGGCCACTGGCTGTATGAAGATGAGAGATCACCCTGCAGCCTCCCCACCCATGGGGCATGGGCTGAATGGTGAGGCTGCAACCAACCCTGACACAGCACAAGTCCTGGGCCTGCCCCAGAGATACCCTGGGGTCCTGCCCAAGTGTGGGGCAGGCAGGCTCAACCAGGCAGGATCCAAGTGTGGAGGGGCTCAGTGGGGGGGCGGGGAGGATCCAGGTGTGAGGTGAGAGTACTCTGTGTGGGACAATCTGGATGCAGGTACCTCAGTGGGGAGTCTAGGTGTGGGACGATCTGGATGCCCAGAGGCTCGTTGGAGGGTTTCCTTGTGCAGGGGCAATGGGATTCTGCAGGGGCTTCCAGGTGAAAGTGGTTGGGGCTCAGCGGAGGAGTCTGGGTGTGGGGGTTTCAGCGGGGGGGCCTGAGAGCTGGGGGAGTGGGGCTTGGTGGGGTGGGGGTCTGGATGCAGCTAGTTGGGGTTCTGGCAAGGGGGTCTGGATGTGGGGGCTTGGGTATGGGAGCTCAGGCTCATCAGGGTGGGGATTTGAGTGCAGAGAGCTCAGTGGGGGGTGGTCTGGATGCAGGGGTGGGGGTCCAGAGGCAGGGGGTCTGGGTGCAGGGGGACTCCAGATGCAGGGGTTGAGGTTTAATGGGATAGGGTTTGAGTATGGAGGGCTAGGGGAGTTCTGGGTGAGGGTCAGGCTTGGCAGGGAGTCTGGGTATGGGAGATCTAGATGCATGGAGGTTGGGCAGATGGGGGAGCAGCTCCCCGTACAGTGACCCCTCCCTTGCAGCTGAGCAGCAATGGGGGCAGGAAGCAGGGGAGCATGCTGAGCTTCTTGCAGCTGGGGGAGGTTTCTGGGAGTGGGTCTGACACAGCCCCAGCCACTCCTTGCAGGGGAATAGGAAGTCTCGTCCTTTCCTGCCTCCAGCCCAGCTGGGACTAACAGCTGATCCCAGCTCAAGGTAGGAGCCACTGGCTGGGATGTCCTCAGCCCTGGGGTGAGTTACCTCTCTGCCAGCTGCTCCAAGTGCCTGAAATGATGTACCTGCACAGCAAGTGTGGTGTGTGACTGCTCTTGCAGCTTCCCTTTGCTTCCCTGTCAGAAAGTCGTTTTTCTGCGGGGAAGCAAAGAAATCTGCAGGAGACATGAATGCTGTGCATGCACAATGGTGTAGAATTCCCCCAAGGGAAGAAGGTAAATGTTTGTTAGGTTAGTTACTTTAGACCTTGAAGTTGTACTTGTGTATTACCCTTTCTTGTCTCTTAATTTTCATCTAAAAGAGCCACATGTGTGATCCCGCAGTGACACCTGAAACCTTAGACTCAAATTTATATGTGATCAGTTTTCTGACCACTGACACTATATGCACCTACTAGACCCACTCTAGGGGAAGAAATTTGGACAGGGGAGAAAAAGGTTAGTACTGCAGCAGCCTCTAGCACAATTCAGAAAATGCACACTGCTGTCAAAGCTGAGAGAGGAGCTAGTAGAATGGCTGATCAGCTCTTCTCTTTCCTCTGGGTTTGTGGTCTCAGGAGAGGGTCAGTGTGGTACATGCCATTGTCCTGAGGAAACTGATATGCAGAATGGTTTAATGACTTGCCTGGGAGGTGACATGGTGATCTAGTGGGCCTAACTGTAGGTTTAGAAGACCTGAATTTTAATCCTAGCTCTGAGACTAGCTTCCTGATTTACTTTGGATGAGTCACTTAAGCTTTCTGTCCCCACCATCTCGATAATTTTTTCTGAACAAGTTTTAATGTCCCTAGAAGCCCTGATGCTGACCAGAGAGTTTCCTCTCAGACATCACAGTAGGGCAGGTTTGAGATTTTTTGAGAAAGGTATTAAAATACAAGTTAAGGTATAATATCACTTCTTTCTCTAAGAATCATGATTTGGAGTTGTGTAATAATGTCCCTCCATTTTATCTTATCTGAGTCCAAATATTAACATTTTGTGTAACTATAATTAATAGTTATTAAAAATGCAATGCCTAGAATTATGACCTATATACAGGAAGCATGATTGCCATTCCATGTGAATTTTATAAAATGGATTGGAAAAAATGTGTGAATAAAGTCTTGAATTGAAGTGTGAATTGAAATGTGAATAAAACAATGTTTTCTCTGGGCTATGAACTTTCTGTGGACTGGAACCTTTCACTGTTCCTCCTGAACCCCACCTGATTTTGTGAACAAATCTGATCATATTTCTGTATGACTAGTTGCAGTACCTGTATTTTCACTTTTATTTACTATTATTGTATGTCTTGATTAATTCTGTAGTTTGTGTTTGTGTAATTATTTGTGTTTAGGGAGGGATTTTGGATCTATTGTGTTTATAATCCTGTGGGGGGGGGGGGGAAATCTAGCATTAGTGCAACTCTAAGGTTGTGGGGGAGAACCAAAATTAACAAATCAGGGAAAGAAGAGTAAAGGGTGCAAAACTCGTCTGAGAAACTGATGCATGTGATTGAACCACGGGAGATAGGTATGCAAAGAAAAAGTATATTTGAGGGTAATCCTCTTAAAGAATATAGTTAAGCCCATGGAACTAATGAAGTGACCCTAAGTCTGGGGACTAAAAGAAAAGAGGAGAGAGCCAAGAATGGAAGGAAACTTGAGAGAGCTCCAATAGAGAGAAAGAGAGAATGGAAACAAGATAATGTCATTGAAAGATGCTGAAAGAGTGGCCAGAATGAAAGGAAGAGAACCAAAGGAGGGAGGGCAAGTCACAGAAGCTAAAGGAGGGGTGTGTGTCTGGTATCAACGGCAGCAGAAACTTTGAGCATGGAATATAAGCCTCAAGAATTAGCCATAAAGAGGTCTTTTCAAATTTTGAGAGCACTTTCAAGAGATTGGAGTGAACAGAACCAAATTGGAATGGATAAAATACTGAGTCTGAGATGAGTGAGGTAATACATAAGTTGTAAACAGTCTACTCAATGCCTTTGAAGCTAAAGGAGAATAAGCGAAGACAGGATAGTTGTTGGAAGGACAGGCAGAGTCAAGGTTAGGATTTTTATATTTAAAAGATGGAGATACCAAGGTATATTTGAATACACTTTTACCAGAAGAAAAGGAAGGAAGGTTAGCAGTCCAGAAAGAAAATAGGGCCTAGGAGACAGAGAGAGGGGTTGGGTATTAGGTTAGGTAGAATTATAGATACCGCATTGCTGACCTTTAACAGAATCTCTGGTGTGGAGGACAGGAAACTGCCACACAGGATTTACAAGGGATAAGGGGGAAGCTTGCATAGTGGTACCTGGGCAAAATCTTGTTCTTAGAAAATGTGCAGATCTGGCCATATATATCTTACCAGCCAGTCAAACTACCGAATGACTGAATTTATTGTTAAAAACAAAGTAAATAATTTATCTCCCCAATAAAGTTACAGTAGACTTTTAAACATACCCTTATTAACTGGCCTTTTCTAGTTAGCTGAAGGATTGAATAAATCTGAGGAATGCATGTTTACAGTTATGGCAATATGAACTGCCATGGGATTAGTCATTTTCAAAAATAACTTATAATTAATTAGCTGGATGGATCTTCTATTTTATTTAATTCCATTGTATTTGTGGTGTAATCCTTTGGTATATTATAGCTAAGGACATGAGAAGATGTTTGTATTCTGAAAAAATACTTGGCTTTGAAATGCACTTGTCTTCTTTGCTGTAATGATCAGCTTCTGTTTCTAATTGTCTGCATTTACTGTAGCAGACTATTAATATATCACTACCATCTATTTTATTAACAGTAATTATTCCTTATTAACACATTGTGACAAAGTTCCTCCTCTACCTTGGTGGGTCTTGCGCTTATTGGCGGATTTGCTCGTCTTGGAGCTTCACAATAGCCCTCAGTTTGGCCGTTTTCATGAACCCACAGTCCAGGTTGACTCCTCCCGTGTCTGACCAGGAGTTGGGAGGTTTGTGGGGAACCCGGGCCCGCCCTCTACTCTGGGTTCTAGCCAAAGGCCCTGTGTAATGCAGCTGTCTAGAGTGCCTCCTGGAACAGCTGTGCGACAGCTGCAACTCCCTGGGCTACTTCCCCATGGCCTCCTCCCAAAACCTTCTTTATCCTCACCATAGGACCTTCCTCCTGGTGTCTGATGATGCTTGTACTCCTCAGTCCTCCAACAGTATGCGTTCTCACTCTCAGCTCCTAGCGCCTCTTGCTCCCAGCTCCTTACACGCGCACCACAAACTGAAGTGAGCTCCTTTTTTAAACCCAGGTGCCCTGATTAGCCTGCCTTAATTGATTCTAGGAGCTTCTTGATTGGCTGCAGGTGTTCTAATCAGCCTGTCTGTCTTAATTGTCTCCAGAAGGTTCCTGATTCTTCTGGAACCTTACCCAGGGAAAAGGGACCTACTTAACCTGGGGCTAATATATCTGCCTTCTATTACTCTCCTGTAGCCATCTGGCCCGACCCTGTCACAACATATTTAAATATACTGAGATAGGCAAACAATATACATTTTTAATACAAATAAATGTGAACATGTACATCTAGAAACAAAGAACGTAGGCCATACTTGCTGCTTTCCGGGATAGAATCACCTGTTCTGTGATTTTGAGAAAGATTGGGGTTCATGGTGGGTAATCAGATGAATGAACAAAGATAATGTTAAGGGAGGGTGACTTGATCAGTCTGTACCACATGGGGAACAAGTATTTGACAATGGGCTCTTCAGTTTAGCAGAAAGAAAGTTATACCACAATCCAATGGCTGAAATTTGAAGCAAGATAAATTCAGACTGGACATGGGCATAACATTTTAGCAATCAGGATAGTTAACCATTGAAACAATTTAAGAAGGGCCGTGGTGGATTTACCCTCACTGGCAATTTTTAAATCCAAGATTGGATTTTTTTTAAAGAGATATGCTCTTGGAATTATTTTGGGGAAGCTCGATGGTCTGTATTATATAGAAGGTCAGACTAGATGATCACAATGGTCCCTTCTGGTCTTGGAATCTGTGAATTAAGAACTTTTGAGAGGACCTCATTAACTGAATAGTCTATGAATTTGTCATGATTTAAATAAATACCAAGAAAATACTTTCTTATAATTGGTTATTTCTCCAGTTAGCCCTTCAAATATTGGAAGGAGAACACAAAATGAGGCTAGGACCTTTACATTTATAAAATGCATCTTCCTGTAAATGTTTCTTTTTTTTTTTTTTTGGGTAATGAAATAGCCATTAAACAGCTTGGCTGTAAAGTGTAATATTTTTGCAGGTGGCATGATCCTGCACTCATTGAAGCCAATGAGAATATTGCCACCCATTGACTTCAGCAGCAGCAGGAGGTGAACTTAATATTTCATTTGTGCATAGTTTTTGCAGAATCTTGTAATCCGCTTGGCAGCACAGTATAGATTGGGGAATGGAACTGCTACATTTGTCATCAAAGAGAGAGACGTTATGTAATGGTGTTTAACAGTCTGTTGCTTTCTGCTGAGCAGTCATCAAATCCAGAAATAATGATCTTGAACTGTTTTGAAGTTTTCGATACAAAACATTTAAGAACCTTAGTACATTACAACTAAACCATTTGTTAAGCAACAAGTGAAAATCAAATAGGAGTATGAAACAAATTTCTATTCTTTCTTGTTTTGAACTGTTTTCAAGATGTGAATAGGCAAAGTTACAAATAACATTTGAAACTTTCAGAATAAATGTTAAAGTTTCAGGAACAATTTGATTTATCTGCTTGCCTAAATTACATAAAAACCCAGGTTAAAAAAATGTTAAAAATAGAAGTTACTGCTAAAATGATGTCGTCGTCATCATGTTCCTAAAAAGTACTGTGCAAAATCTGGGCACTTCATATTTCCTGAGTTATTTTTTTTAAAAAAACCTTAAAAACAAGCAATAATTTTTCCATTTTACTTCCTTTTTTACTGTGGAGCACATATAATCAATTTGGCTAATTAAAAGACTAACAGTAAAATTGCTAAGGGACCATCACAATTCACTTGCTTAATGGGGGCTATTTTCTGATGAAGGTGGAGCAGAAACATGTCCATTATGTTTGGGGAGACCCAGGCTGTTGCTTATTAAAAGTAGTCCATACTGATTTCACTGCTGTGCTTTAATTCTAACAACTCTACGAAGTTTAGGCAGAACTGCCACAAAGCCTCTGAATTCCAGTTGACTTAAATTGACTTAAATTGCCACAAATTGCATATCATACATATTTACCTTTTTCTTGCTTCTAGGCTTGAGGAGTTCGTATGCTAGTCAGAACAGTCAGCTTGGGCAAGAATTACGTTCAGCTATATCTCCTGACCTACATATCACCCCCATATATGAAGGGAGAACCTATTACAGTCCCGTGTACCGCAGTCCAAATCATGGAGCAGTTGAGCTACACCAAGGGTCCCAGACAGCACTATATCGAACTGGGTCAGGTAGGTATAGAATTGAGTTTTTTCAGAGTTCCACACATTTAGATGATTTGCTCCAAAAATCTTCCTTGATTTTCATATTTGTTTTCAACTTGAGAGAATGTAAATTGTTGCCACGCTGTCAATATGCATGATAGATATGTGTTGCTAATTTAAAATAATAGAATAGAAGCCATAAATCAGTGAAGAAGAGGAAGAGACCTAAATCTGAAAGACTTGCACAATAATGGCAGATAGGAGTAAGAAACAGAATAGTTTAAAATGCTCTTTATTCTTTTGTGATGCCTATAGCAAGTGCTCAAGATTATATGCTGATAAGTCAGTTTTGAGCTAGACCAGGGGTTCCCAAACTTGGTTTGCGGCTTGTTCAGGGTAAGCCCCTGGCGGTCCCGGAGATGCTTTGTTTACCTGAGCATCTGCAGGTACCACTGCTTGTAGCTCTCAGTGGCCACCGTTTGCCGTTCTCGTCCAATGGGGGCTACGGGAAGCAGTGGCCCAGCCCGCGCTGCTTCTCACAGCTCCCATAGGCTGGGAACGGCTAACTGCGGCCCCTGTGAGCTGCAAGCGGCCATACCTGCAGACGCTCGGGTAAACAAAGTGTCTCGGGGCCCGCCAGGGGCTTACCATGAACAAGCCGCAAACCAAGTTTGGGAACCCCTGAGCTAGACTCAAAATCTTTTCAGTGTAATATAGGTCATAAACTCAAAATAAAGATCAGTCCTTTGCATACAGATAAGACTTGGTATGTATTATAAAATTTGTATGTGGTGGCAAACATTAGCAGTAGTATTAAAAAGTATCTACATATGTCGGACCTTGTGCATGCGCATACATGTGTCTCACTGTTTTCCGAGATAGAGCTAGACAAAAACTTTTGTTTTTCAAATTTTATAGACTAAAACTGCTGTTCATATCTCCTGCCAAATTTCTGAAAACAAATTGTTTGAAATATTTGTTCTAATCAAATGAAATGTCACCATTACAAGGTTCATTACTGAAGTCATTTTATGAGTCTTACTTTATTTTTGTTTCTCTTAAGGCTGGTGACACTTCAGGATACAATAGTATTCTTGTATATGTTCACAGGATTAAACTGAATGCTAAATTTGGGGTGGATTTTCTCCTGGACATAATGGTAGAGAACTTGGAGGTTTTTTAAAAAAATTATTATCTATTTACTTATCTATTAAGCACTGACTGTTGTTCTGGTAGGAATATGCCACATGATTGTGCGTTGGGTATTTTGTTTTGTTTTTTCCAGTGCTTAGAAGATCGTTGTCTTTTCCAGTCTCCTATTTATATGTTATAGCATACTGAAGCATTACAGTTTTTCTGCATTCTTCCCCCTTGAGTGGGTTTTGTAGTTCTTTGAAGACATATTGGCCAATAATTTACAACCTGTGTAGTTCTGCCAGTATTTCTTGGTTTAAACCCTCACTAGCTAATCATGGAAGTGTAGTTCTGGAAGGGGCCTCAATAGGTCATCTAGTCCTGTTCCCTGCACTACTTAATAACTAGACCATTCTGGCCAGGTGTTTGTCTGACCTGTTCTTTAAAACCTCCAATGACCGAGATTCCACAACCTCCTTGAGCAATTTTTTCCAGTGCTTAACTACCCTGACAGTTAAGAAGTTTTTCCTAATGTCCAACCTAAACCTCCCTTGCTGCAATTTAAAGCCATTGTTTCTTGTCCTATCCTCAGAGGTTAATTAGAACAATTATTCACCCTCTTCTTTGTCACAGTGTTTTATGTACTTGAAAGCTGTTAGCATATCCCCACTCAGTCTTCTCTTCTCCAGAGTAAACAAACCCAATTTTTTTCAATCTCTCCTCATAGGTCATGTTTTCTAGCCCTTAAATCGTTTTTGTTGCTCTCCTCTGAATTTCTCCAGTTTGTCCACATCTCTCCTGAAATGTGGTGCCCAGAACTGGACACAATACTCTGGCTGAGGCCTTATCAACATGGAGTAGAGAGGAAGAATTACTTCCCATGTCTTGCTTACAATACTCCTGCTACTATATCTCAGAATCACGGTCGCTTTTTTTGCAACAGTGTTATGCTGTTGACCCATATTTATCATATCCTTCCTCTCACTTTTTCCTGTTTTACCAATACAGTAGAATCCTGCTAAATTGCACTGCACTAATTCACATCTTGCACCATAAAACACGTGGTCTCACCCAACTTCGCAAAGATTTAATACTGGAATGCTATATTGTAAGATCCAATATTAAAATCGAATTACTTTTATATGCTATATGACAGAATATACAATGACATACTTTGAAGTACTGTCATAAATAATTGTAGCAAAACTGAAATTCTCAAATAAAAGGAAAAGGTATGGTACATTTGTGATGCATTATTTGGTTTTTAGATCTCTTGTTCACTTACTAATTTGCACAATTTAGTAGTTTGCAATAGGTCTCCCAATCATTAGACTGAATTAGGAAGGTTTTACTGTGTAAGTCTTCACAGTGACAGTTCACAATACCTATAATAATGTTTTTAAACCTTTTAAATTGCTAGTTAATAATTTTGCACCAGCTGAGGCATTCAGAGTACTATGAATCAGGCACAAGTTTTGCAGTTTCCCTGTCCCACCTGCCACAACTAAACTCATGTAAGCAAAATTGAACCAGGTAAAGTTTGTCAAAGTTTTAGCTCAATTGGGAAACTGAAAAATAAAGTTCTAGTTCAGTTAATATCCTTATGTTTTTTTAGAAGAGCAGAAAATACTATAAGAACACACTCTAATCAAAAAGGTTCATATTCATACCTCATTTCACACAAGTGACCCGTTTTTGTTTTTCTGAACTATTTGAGATTAGTGCCTTGAAAGAACCTTTAAATCTAATTCAATCCCCAATTAATATTTTGCCCAAGCAAGCAGGAAAGACTTGCATCTAATTTATGAAAAGGAGAGGCATTAATATCAGGAGAGCTTCTTGTTTTGTTTCCCATGTTTCTTTCTTCAGTACTATAGATGCATACAATCGAATGTTATTAAATACCTCTGAAGCTGTTCTATTTGTAACCAGGTTCCTCTTCAGTTCCTGGTTTACTGCTAATATATTTGACACATGTAGTACTTACTACATTAAATACTGAAACTCTTAATCTTATTTAGAAATAACTTGGGCCTGATCCCACAATAACTTTACTTGTGTAATCAGCCCATTATCGTCCTTGGAGCTTTTTCTGTAAGGATTCATCATATGAGAGGTGCTGGGGCCCTATCCAATGATAGCTTTTTAGAGCTCTGGGTATTTCAGTCTCACTTCAACTTTAATTTTGCTTGCTTTTTATTTAAACCAAGAATTGTCTCATAACAAATGTCTATAAAAGGTATCTAGCATATTTTAATATTGATTTTACACTAGGTGTTGGAAATCTGCAAAGGTCATCCAGTCAGCGTAGCACACTTGCATACCAAAGAAATAATTATCCCCTGAACACAACAGCTGCCTATGCGGAACCCTACAGGTCAATGCAGTACCGACTGTCAGAGTCCAGTTATAACAGGCTACAACATGCAACGCCAGCAGATGATGGTACAACAAGATCTCCATCCATAGACAGCATACAGAAAGATCCTAGGCAAGTCCAACTGAGCTTTCAAGAATCATGTACCATTGCAAGAATTATCTGATTCTAAAATTGTTCCTTGATCAAATAGAAACACTTAGTAGTGCATTTTTCACTTCTGTCTTATACAGATCATTGTGATTAATTTAGGTTTAATGAGTAACAGTTTATAAAATTATTCAGAAATTAAACCAGTAAGTGCTTTGCTTTTACTTTGCTACAGTAGTTGACTGTTGCATACATTTGTATTAACAATTATTGTAATTCTCTTCCAAGTATACTTTGAGGAACATTTGTGAACTTGGAAGGTTTCATTTGGTTTTATTGAGTATTTTTAATTAAATTGTCACACATGTTTGCCAGGTTTTGAAAATGAATAAGTACATATCTAAATATACTAGATCATTCTATTTATGAACAGCTTTCGTTACACGGGACACTGCGTGGAAATCTTCAGAAGAAGTGTCCCATTTTGCAAAGATAGAAAAAAGTTGCTTCCTATTAACAGAGCACAAATGCATTTACAGTGGAAATGGAGACCGCTTTTCTGGCGTTACTTATTCAAGTAGTCCTGTAGACAGTAATGGGCCTACTTGCATGATAGAACAAACAGAATTTTAAAATTCTATTAGTAAACTTTCAGACCACTTCTTTGGGTCAACTTAATAGTGCTACAGACTTTAACAAGCCATGTTTGTGATATCTAGCCACTGGTGCATTTTTAACATGTAGCCCATTAGCTTGATCCACATACTAAATATTGATTTACAACAGTTGTACTCAGACAAGTGACTCTTTGTAAGGGCAAGTGGCTCTTTGATGTGTCTGCTGCAGCTCTTTGCAGCACATGATATTAAAACTCTGTGTGATTTAATTATTAACCAATTGGGATGCTTTTACTATGTTATTAACCAATTGTAGAATACTTGGTCAGTCATTTTGCTGTGAGAATAATATATAGTTATAGCTATAAAATAGTAAATGAAGAGGTATAGCTATAAGATAGTAAATGAAACAATGAATTCACACTGCTGTGGCTCTTTTGGGTAATGGTGATTGCTAATTTGGCTTCTGAACCACTGAGGTCTGAGTATCACTGATTTAAAAGATCTATTTGAGGAGTAAGGTACTGTTTCTTCAGAGTAAAGGTGACTGAACCAGGTCTTCAGAAGTATCAGAAAGACAAAGGGCTTGTCTACACTTGGAAGTTTACTGAAATAGCTATTCCAGAATAATTATATTGGTAAATTTCAAAGAGTAGACAAGCCCATAGTCTCATTTTGGTGAAAATAAAGAAATGGTATGCATTATTCTCTAATCTGTATATTAGAACAAAAGAGGGAGACTGTGAGAAATCTTTTTCTTTGTCTCATTAGTATATTTGTTGTACAAGTTGTAGACACAGTATTCATAGGAAGCTAATTACCATCTTTCTCCATGGCCTTGTAACACTGTATTATTCAAAATATAAAATGGAGTCTGAGCTACAGTACACTGAGCAATAAATGCTTTGGGAAACATAAGAAGAATTCTTATGCTGTATAAAATTCCCATCTCTTATCCATTATCCAGATCTTGTCTTTCCCTGTGACAGCCAGACCCCTCTTAAGGTAAAAAGTATTGCACAAGTTAGGTTTTATGTCTTAAAATTTGCTATGCTGTAGTATCTTGACTGTTAGCAATTTAACAGCATTATAAATATTCCATAAAATATAAAGTAATGAGAGCATTCAATTGAAGATCTAGTTAGAAAGAACTAATATTAACCTCTTGATTCTCTAAATCAAGAATTTCATGTTTTTGTAATATGTTATGTATAATATGATAATTTCATAGTCTGATGGTTTTTAAACTATTATGACTAGTTTGATTATCTGAAATGTTCCCTGTAAAACATTTTATAGTAATGTATATATAATATATATTGTAGAAGCAACCACGCTTATTGAAAGTGCAGCCCACAGACTGAGTTTCAGAACCATATTAAAGAAACTCTTTAAAAATTATGCTAAACTCTCTTTATTTTTAAGAAATATACTATTTTCAGAATTACTCCTCTGGTTCTTCATGATTCTGTTCTTGCAGTTTAGTCAACAATAGTTGCTTATTATGACTCTGGACTGAAGAAAATTTATTCTGTTATGTCCAATATTTGACATTATTCACAGACTATCACCCACTGTTAACGATGCTTCTGAAAAAAATTGTAGCCTACCCTACTTTATATTTGTGAACAATTAGGTGTGTAGGTACAGATAAAGCTGCCTTGAGTGTAGTCAGTCCCATCTTCATTGTTTCATCATTAAAACAAGAAATGCACCTGATTTGTTTATCTCCAATGCCTGATCTCGATTTTTTTTAATAAAAATTGTAATATTCACTAACTGACTTTAAAATGTTTTAAAGAGACATTAACAGCACGTGCATGTTACTCCAACAGCTAGGGATGACATCTTTATCATCATACAGCCACTTGTTTCATTTTAAAGGTTATCAGACATGTGGCTAGATAAAGCCAAGAGAGCTTTACAGTACAGTTTGTGTCTATTTTATCTTTAATCTGGTGGAGTGACCTCTGGAAATTATTATCTGGCCCTTGGATTGTGAGGTAATTGAGGCAGCTACCAGATTCCCTCTCTGTCTTTAAAACACCTTTCACACTTTTGGTTCTTCTATAAAATCCATTTAAAATGGAGCATTTTAAATTGAATCCTGTAGAATCCATGGGCCTGTCTCCATTTAAACATGAGGACAACCAAAAATCTGCTCTGTTATAGTCAGTCTACAATGGCAAGGTTGACAAGTTTTAGACACCCCTGTTTTTAAAAGAGACTAACAAACATGGTTTATGTTACACTCCATTGTTTGGAAGGCTCCTGTGTGACCGCTGGTTCTTGGGGGACAAACTACAGGGCAAACTCAAGTATGATGCAAAAGTCCACAGAGTTGATTGACGTAGTTCCTGACACCCCGACTGGACAGGGTTTCCCTGCAACAGTCGCATTAGGCCCCTCAGGGCTATCCGAGGCAGCACAGACAGCCCAATAGTCTTTTTGTAGTAAAGAAAATGAATCGTCACAAAATCAAAAGCAATAGGCCTGTGTCAGGCTTATCTTCTTCCAGAGGGCTCTGACAGTCAGGAGTCTCTGTGGAGGTTCCGGTCTGGTCCTGTTCTCCCTGGTCAGTGCACCTACTGGGCTGTCCTCTTCCCTTTTTAACTGGCCCATCATTATCTGACAGTAAGTGCAGGTATAGCAGGGCAAGGCTGAGTGGACCCACTGTAGCTCATTAACCCTTGTTGACTCAGTGTGGGGTTAGTATACTCAATCACATCCCTAAATCTTGAAAATGAAATATCTTTTTCCATCAGTTTTGTCATTTTTTCCATTTGGGGAATCTTGATATAGTTCTTGTGTTTCTAATGGAGACAGTTCATTTAATTTAACTGGCTCACTTGTAGTCTTGTCTTAATGATGTCAGCAAGAATAAGTGTAGCTCTAGGAATAGTGTTTGTTTGCTAAGTACTACTGGTGAGCCAATAGAAGTGCAGTATTACTGTTTTGTGTAGAACCTACAAAAAAAAGCACTCCTAAAATTCCATACCATTGTTAATAATAAATCCTTTTATTATTAAAACAGACCTTTAAAAAATCTAATTTACTTTTCACCGCTAGAACTATTTCTTTGCTTTCTGCATTATAATTTGCTTTCACAATGAAACAGTTTTACCTTGTGTTTAGTCCGTTTTAACTGCTGGTTCATATGTACTACCATACTGCTGCAACCTCTACTGCCGGAAAATGTTTGAATCCAAACAACTGTTTCCATTGAAATTTGAAATATAAAATAGCAATTAAAATATAAATTATTATTAGCTTTTGTTCACATCTTTCTTAATATAGGCAATATTTAAAATTTGAGCCCAAACTTACATAATTTGTGTCTTTTAAAAGAGGATATTTAGAAGGTCAACAACCAAATTGATAGAATTATATGTCACATTCTGAGTCTTAACTGCTTGAAAGGATTACTTTGGAACAACATTATCATTCTGTTCTTGGAACTTTAGTTGCTTCACTTGTTTGGATTTTCAGCAAGAGTAAGCTCTCTGTACTATTTTGTTTAAAATTCTTTAGAAAGAGAAAATAGCCCAACAAATATCACTGAATCAGTTCCTAAAGCTATAAATGTCATGGTTGTGTCTAATGACTTGCCAGATTTTTGGCTACCTAAAATAACTGTGTCCTTGGTGAAACAGTTACAATAAAACAAGTTATAAGTCCACAGTCACTGGACATTTCAAGCTGCTACAGCCTTGTGGTACTTTATTTTGATATGGTTGACAATGCCACTTGTATCAGTCCTGTTTTTATCCAAGTATGATTGACTATAAAACAGTAAAAATGTGTTAAATGTTCAGAAAAAGAATGTTCTCAGTTACACCTGTCCTCTGCTGAATTAAATTAATAAGAACTAGGTATCTTCATATGGGTCATCCTCTCCTTTCCTCCCCCACTCTCTTTTTAAAGCTAAGGAGGTTTACATAGATTTCAGTGATTCAGTAAGTAGAGTTAAAGTACATATATTTCACTCTAACTGAAGAAGGCAATATGGACATTTATAATGGTTTTGCTGTGATGAATAAAGAATATAAAGGCTTCTCCACTGATAGGAAAACTGAAAGGTGGAATGGAATAATGAACCATTTCCACACATTTAGTTTGCTCTTTTACTTTTGATACTTCAGGGCAGCAAATATTTTAGAAAACTGCTAAGACTCTCCAGTAACTATAGGAAGTAAAACATATGTATAAACTAACACCTTCCCTTGAATTTGTTTATCTAATGAAGGGAGTTTGCATGGCGGGATCCAGAATTGCCTGAAGTCATTCACATGCTTCAGCACCAGTTCCCATCAGTTCAAGCAAATGCAGCAGCCTACCTTCAGCACCTGTGCTTTGGAGATAACAAAGTAAAAATTGAGGTACAGTGTTGATTTCTTTTTTCTGTTTCGTAAAGAACTGCAAACAAAGAGCAAGTACACTTTTCCCTTTTATTTTGATCACAAAAGGTGACTGTAACATTTGGATCTAGATCAGTGGTTCTCAAACTTCAGTACTGGTGACCCCTTTCACATAGCAAGCCTCTGAGTGCCACCCACCTCTTATAAACTAAAAACACTTCTTTATATATATATATATATATATATATATATATATATATATATATAATACCGTTATAAATGCTGGAGGCAAAGCAGGGTTTAGGGTGGAGGCTGACAGCTTGTGACCCCCCCGTGTAATAATCTTACAACCCCCTGAGGGGTCCCAACCGCCAGTGTGAGAACCCCTGGTCTAGATGCCTTTAAGCATGTGTTTGTACTAGAGGCATGTTAATTCTGAGAATTCTAGATATATTAACACTTCTCTCTTAATATCAAGTGCAAATCATTGAAAGAGGGTAATCCAGCAAAATCGTATTATTAGTATTTAACCTGATGTCAAATCTTATATTATTTCTTAAACGTAGGCTTAATGAAATCAGCATTTAAAGAACTACTACTGATGATTAAGGGGTTCCAAAAAAAATCTACATAGGCCTTCCACTCTTTTTGATGCAAGCATTTTAAGCAAAAGTTGTGGTGTACAGTGAAGCACTAATCAAAACAACCTTGAATATTTATGGAGCTATGGACAGAGTTTATCAAGTGTGATATGGTGGGAAGATATAGGTAAATGGAAGAACATAGTTAATGTCTAGAATTTATATAAACTTTGTACATATAAGGGCTATTGGCCATCGTTTTATTCCTTTCATACAGCAGTAATAAATATCAATTGTTGAAGGAATCTGTTATGTCATACGCATCTCACATGTGTATCTTATTCACCATTCCCTTTATGCAGTGTTATTTATTTTAAAATATTTAGGTGAAAAAATGGAGATGGAGCTAATAACCCAACCAGCAAATTATATGGGAGCACATCTGGTATTTCCTTGTTTTTTGTCCTATTCTCTCTTTTAGTAGAGATCCTTGATCTCCCTTCACTCAACAATTTTTAGTGTTTTATTATCAATAATAATACTTCATGTTATGGTGGAGCACTTGCACTCTCATAGTTAAATTTGCTCCTAGATTTTCATTTTAAGAGATGAAAACGTTCTATACAATCTCTTGTTTGGAGTTAGAAAACCAATTTTAAGTGCTCATTGTTGTTCATTAAATGCTTGACATTATTTAAAAAAAAACAGGTTAGATATTGCTATTTTGAAATGCACTGTGTGACAAAAAAGAATGTCCAGTGTCTAATGGTTTCTTCTGACCCCTTTTGAAAACATACTATGGTAGTCCAAGATATGAAATTAAGTGTGTGTGATTCTTCGCAATGACCAGTTGGGAAGAATGTTTGATAAAAGTTGCAATATTTTTTAATGGAGTTAATTAGTTAATATGGAAAAAGTTACTGTTTTAAATGTTAATATAAGTTATGTTGATACGGTGTTACTAAGGATATAAGGTATGGTAGCATAGGAGCTATGTCCACACAATGATAAAAAGTTTAAAATAGTGTGGTGTATCAGATATACTGCTTAACAAATCACCAAAGGACTTCAGAAGATGCAGTTGTAACTCATCCTAACACTGTATGGATTTGTCCTTCTGAGGGCTACACCATAAGTAGTAGCTTATGAGTTTGCTCCTCCCTTTATTCTCCTGGATCTAGTACTTCAGTTAAAGCATCAGTAGTTTGTTCGTTCAGATCCAGAGATTCCAGATTCACTCTTCAGGGAGCTACATATGTGGAATGAACAGCTATGGACACCTGAAGCATGGGACAAGCTTCCCCAGATAGGAGCAGAGTGTAACCCACGCTTACACAAAATGTCTGCACCATATATACAAGTTCGAGTCTGCTACTGCCTCCAAGTTAACAGACCTTACTTAGTCCCTCAGCCAAAGCACAAGAGGTTCAAAATTTTAGCTTCATGAATCCTAGGTTTAATTCTGGCAGACTCACATGAAGATTTGAATTTCTGCAAACTACCTGAAGCTCAGAACAAGCATCACGGGCATGAGGAGTTTATAACCCAGGCTGACACAGTGTGGCTTCTTGTCCCCCTCTCATGGCTAGATGATATGTAATGCATCCCTAATCAGATCATCTGCAGGGGACTGAACCATGGACCTGAGGATTTAAAAACATGATCCTCTACTTTCTGAGCTAAAGGATGATGGTCATTAACTCAGACAGTAGCAGATTCATAAGCTTGTTTGAAGTGGAGCCACACTGCGTTAGTGTGGGTTTATGCAATATTTTCAGTAGAGGTGGTGGTTCAAGGCATTTTGGAATAAGTTATAATTTACAATGGCAGAGTATAAGATGGGGCCAGTGTATTAAATATTGACACTACTTCAATCATGCGTTAGCAAAAATCATAATTTTTGTCATTTAATGCTGGCCCTGACTGTCAGGGAAGAGTCAACATAGTAGTCAGACCTGCTGGTGGATTGAGGTATTCATCCTGTTACTGCAGTTGCTCCTGCCTTTCTTAAATTTCCAGAAGTTCGGGAGATCTTGTAGCATCTTTCAGGAAGATACAAGATGACTCACAGAAGATTGCATGGGAGAACAAAAGACGAGGACTTACAGTTAGAAAGAACAGGAGGTAGGTCAAAGAATCACACAAACACCAGGAAGAGGCAGGTCTACATGATTGGTGACTCCCTACTAAAAAGAACAGAGAGGCCTGTCACCAGAGCTGATACAGAAGAATGTGTGGTCTGCCAGTAGGACTTGAAGCTGAAGAGAATCCTAATGGGAGCAGGAAAGAATCCACTGATGGTCCTTCATGTGGAAACAAGTGATACTGCTAGATTCTTGCTGGAATGCATCAAGGGAGACTATGCCAGGCTGGGGAAGATGCTTAAAGAAATGGAGGCTCAGGTGATCTTCAATGGGATTCTGTCTGTCCCTATAGGAGGAGAACTAAGGTGAGACAAGATTATGATGATCAACAGATGGCTCAGGCATCAATGCTATAAGGAGGGCTTTGGGGTGTTCTATCACTGGGAGGCATTCATGAACAGAGGACTGTTCTCATGTGATGGACTCCACCTGAATAGGGAGGGAAATAGGTTTCTGGGATGGAGGTTGGCTCAACTGATTAAAAGAACTTTAAACTAGGAACTCAAGGGAGATGGCTGGAAGATGCTCATGTAATCTCCACGCCTAATTCTAACGTGACCAGGAGGAAAATCCAGAAAGAGAGAATACAGCAATGGAGAAAGGAACAGCAATGGGTAGGAGAATGGACATCCAGAGGAAAGATAATGACAATACCAATGAAGCTAACAGTCTGGTATGTGACAGTGGCAGTGGAATGAATGTACCAGAATCTGGGTGAAACCAAGCAGAAACAACTATGATGTTTTTATACCAGTACAAGCAGCCTGGGTAACAAAATCAAGGAACTAAAACTATTGGTACAGGAAGTGAAACAAGCTGTTATAGGGATAACAAAACATAGTAGAATAGTAGTAGACTGGAGTACAGGTATTGAAGAATATATTCTGTTCAGAAAAGACAGAAATAAAGGTAAAGTGATCGAGTAGCATTGTATATTAATAATGATGTAGACTGTAAAGAAATTAGAAGTGAGGGAATAGATAAAATAGTCTGTTTGGGTCAAAATCACTTAGGGGAAGAAAGCTACTAGAGGTTCCCCTGGAATAATGCTTGGGGTATGGTGCAGACCCCCAGGATCTGATTTGGGTATAGATAGAGACTTCTTGAATGTTTTTAATTAAATAAATGGTACCGGAAATTGTGTGATTATGGGAGACTTTAGCTTCCCAGATATTGATTGGAGGACAAGTGCTGCTATTAATAGTAGAACCCAGATTTTCCTGGATGTGATAGCAAACAGATTTCTTCACCAAATAGTCACTGAACCAACAAGAAGCAATACCATTTTAGATTTGGTATTGGTGAGTAATGAAGACCTCATAGAAGAGCTGGTTGTAGGCGAGTAATCATGAGCTAATTCAGTTTAAACTAAATGAAAGGATAAACAAAAATAGATCTGCAATTAGGGACCTTGATTTCAAAAGGGCAAACTTTAAAAAAAATTAAGGAAATTAGTTAGGGAAGGGAGTGGACTGGACTGAAGAATTCAAGGATCTAAATGTGGAGGATGCATGGAATTACTTTCAATCAAAGTTGCAGAAGCTATCAGAAGCCTGCAACCCAAACAAAGGGGAAAAATTCATAGGGAAAGGTTGCACACCAAGCTGGATGAGCAAGCATCTTAAACATGTTATTAAGAGAAAGCAGAAAGCCTACAAGGAATGGAAGATGGGAGGGATCAGCAAAGAAAGCTACCTCTTGGAGGTCAGAAAGTGTAGGGATAAAGTGAGAACTGCCAAAAGCCAAGCAGAGTTGGACCTTGCAAAGGAGATTTAAAACCAATAGTAAAAGGTTCTTTAGTCATATACATAAAAAAGAAAACAAGGAAAGAAGAAGTGGGACTACTAAACACTGAGGATGGGGTGGAGATTAAAGATAATCTAGGAATGGCCCAACACCTAAACAATTTTTTTGCCTCAGTTTCTAATGAAGGTAATGAGGAATGTTGGGATAGTGATAGAGTGGCTAATGGAAATGGCGATATGGAAGTAAAAATTAGCACATCCAAGGTGGAAGTCATCTTAACGGGACTAACTCGGGGGCCCCAGATAATCTCCATCCAAGAATATTAAAGGAACTGGCAAATAAAATTGCAAGCCCAACAGCAAGGATATTTATTGAATCTGTAAAATTAGGGGTCATACCCTGTGACTGGAGAATTGCTACTCTAGTACCTTTTTTTGAGAGAGGGGAGAAAAGTGATCCAGGAAACTACAGGACTGTTAGTTTGACCTCAGTTGTATACTAGGTCTTGGAACAAATTTTGAAAGAGAAAGTAGTTAAGGACATAGAGGTAAATGGTATTTGGGATAAAATAAATATGGCTTTACAAAAGGTAGACAGTGACCAACCTGATCTTCTTTGAGAAGATAACTGATTTTTTTGACAAAGGAAATGCAGTAGAGCTAATCTGCCTGGATTTCAGTAAGGAATTTGATACAGTTCCACATGGGAAATTAGTTAAATTGAAGAAGATGGGGATTAATATGAGAATTGTATGGTGGATAAGGAACCAGTTAAAGGGGAGACTACAACAGGTCATACTGAAAGGTGAACTGTCAGGCTGGAGGGAGGTTACAAGTCAAGTTCCTCAGGGATTAGTCATGGGACCTATCTTATTTAACATTTAATGACCTTGGTATAAAAAGTGGGAGAGGGTTGATAAAATTTGCATATGACACAAAGTTGGGAGGTATTACCAATACGGAGAAGGACCGGAATATCATTCAAGAAGATCTGGATGACCTTGAAAACTGGAGTGATAGAAATAGGATGAAATTTAATAGTGAAAAGTGCAAGGTCATACACTTAGGGACTAACAAGAATTTTTGCTATAAGCCTGGGACGTATCAGTTGGAAGTGACAGAGGAGAAGAAAGACTTAGGTGTATTGGTTGATCACAGGATGACTCTGAGCCGCCAGTGTGATGCAGCTGTGAAAAAGACTAATGCAGTCCAAGGATGCATCAGGTGAGGTATTTCCAGTAGAGACAAGGAAGTATTAGTACCATTATATAAGGCACTGGTGAGACCTCATCTGGAATACCGTGTGCAGTTCTGGTCTCCGATGTTTAAGAAATATGAATTCAAACTGGAATGGGCACAGAGGAGGGCTACAAGGACGATCAGAGGAATGAAAAACTTATCTTATGAGAGGAGACTTAGAAAAGCTTGGTTTGTTTAGCCAAAAGAAGGTTGAGGGAAGATAGGACTGCTTTCTACCAATACATCAGAGGGATAAGTACCAGAGAGGGGTGGGAGTTAAATTATTTAAGTTAAGCACCAATGTTGACACAGAACAAATGGATATAAACTTCATCAATAAGTTTGGGCTTGAAATTAGACAAAGGTTTGTAATAGGGCTGTGTGATTAATTGTGCGATTAATCACACTGTTAAACAATAATAAAATACCATTTATTTAAATATTTGTGGGTGTTTTCTACATTTTCAAATATATTGATTTCAATTACAACACAGAATACAAAGTATAGAGTGCTCACTTTATATTTATTTTTATTAAAAATATTTGCACTGTAAAAATGATAAAAGAATACTATTTTTCAGTTCCCCTAGTGCAAGTACTGTAGTGCAATCTCTTTATCATGAAAGTTGAACTTACAAATGTATAATTATGTACAAAAAATAACTGCATTCAAAAATAAAACTATGGAAAACTTTAGAGCCTATAAATACACTCAGTCCTACTTGTTGTTTAGCCAGTCGCTCAGACAAACAAGTTTGTTTACATTTGCAGGAGATAATGCTACCCGCTTCTTGTTTACAGTGTCACCTGAATGTGAGAATGGACATTCACTGGCACCGTTGTAGCCAGCATCACAAGATATTTACATGCCCAATGTGCTAAAGATTCATATGTCCCTTCATGCTTCGGCCACCATTCCAGAAGACATGCATCCATGCTGATGATGGGTTTTGCTTGATAATAGTCCAAAGTAGTGGGGACTGACTCATGTTTATTTTCATCATCTGAGTCAGATGCCACCAGCAGAAAGTTGATTTTCTTTTTTGGTTGTTTGGGTTCTGTAGTTTCCATGTTGGAGTGTTGCTCTTTTAACTTCTAACCCTCTCAGACCCCGTGTGCTGTAGCTATCTTTAGAAATCTCACATTGGTACCTTTGAGTTTTGTCAAATCTGCGATATAGGTGTTTTTAAAATGAACAGCATGTGCTGGGTCAACATCTGAGACTGCTATAACATGAAATATATGGCAGAATGTGGGTAGAACAGAGCAGGAGACATACAATTCTCCTTCACAGAGTTCAGTCACAAATTTATTTAATGCATTTTTTTAACGAGCGTCATCAGCATGGAAGCATGTTCTCTGGAATGGTGGCCGAAGCATGAGGGGGCACACAAATGTTTAGCATATCTGGCACGTAAATACCTTGCAATGCCAGCTACAAAAGTGTCATGCAAAAGACTGTTCTAACTTTCAGGTGACATTGTAAATAGGAAGCGGGCAGCATTATCTCCTGTAAATGTAAACACACTTGTTTGTTTTAGTGATTGGCTGAATAAGAAGTAGGACTAAGTGGACTTGTAGGTTCTAAAGTTTTACATTATTCTGTTTTGGAGTGCAGTTATGTAACAAAACAAATCTATATTTGTAAATTGCACTTTCACAATAGAGATTGCACTTGAGTGCATTAGGTGAATTGAAGAATACTATTTCTTTTGTTTATTATTTTTACAGTACAAATATTTGTAATCAAAAATATATAAAGTGAGCACTTTGTATTCTGTGTTGTAACTAAAATAAATATATTCAAAAATGTACAAAATCATCCAAAATATTTAATAAATTTCAATTGGTATTCTGTTTAACAGTGCGATTAAAACTCTGATTAAACACGATTAATTTTTTTTTAGTTTTTAGTTTTTTTTTAGTTTTTAGTTTTAATCGTGTGAGTCAACTTTAATGAATCAACAGGCCCTAGTTTCTAACCATCCGAGGAGTGAAGTTCTGGAACAGCCTTCCAAGGGGAATAGTGGAGGCAAAAAACCTACCTGGCTTCAAGACTGAGTTTGATAAGTTTATGGAGGGCATGTCATGATTTCCTACAATGGCATGTAGCCAATATTCGACTGCTAATAGCAAGTATCTCCAAAAGCCAGTGAGGGACACTAGATGGAGAGGGCTCTGAGTTACTACAGAGAATTCTTTCCCGGGTGTCTGGCTAGTGGGTCTTGCCCACATGCTCAGAGTCGAACTGATTATCCTTTTTTGGGGTTGAGAAGGAATTTTTCCTGGGTCAGATTAGCAGAGACCATGGTGTTTTTTTGCCTTCTTTTGCAGAATGGGCCACAAGTCACATGCAGTTTTAAACTAGTGTAAATGGTAGATTCTCTGTAACTTGAAGTCTTTAAATCACGATTTGAGGACTCCAATAACTCAGCCAAAGGTTATGGGTTTATTACAAGGGTGGGTGAGTGAGGTTCTGTGGCCTGCAATGTGCAGGAGGTCAGACTAGATCATCATGATGGTCCCTTCTAGCCTTAAAGTCTGAGTCTGAGTCTATCTTTCAGGAAGTGAATGGTGACACAAATTTACTCATAGAAGTTCTCTGCAGCTGACAGGTTGTTATTGCTAAAAATAACGTTGTGATCTTGACAACAGTTGGTTAGGAATTTTACATGAGAATTATTTATTGACAGAAAATGTAGTTTCTGCAAAATGTCAATTTTCCACAGGATAATTTTGATTTTACACAAAAAAGGAGGGTGAGGGGTCAGTTCAACTAGAAAAAGTTTAGCTTTGAGTACTTTCAACATTAAACTGCATTTCCATGTCATGGTGCAGTGCCTCTTGGGGAGTTTTAGTTTACAGTGCTTGATGGAATATGGAAATTGACTAAACATGTTTTTCTGTTTGTTAAAGGCAGGATTGCACTAGGGACCCAGCCCACCTATCCAAATCCTTGAAAGTGCTGAAATAAACTAAATGTCTCCTGGGTTCCTTGTCATGTCCATGTTGCCTCCAACACAATTGCTAATACACTCCATAAAGCATTCACCTCCATCTCCAACACATACTGGAATGCAATAGATATCTCACTTCATCCAACTCACTCTGTCATGAAAAAGCTTACTGACAACCACAGCAATGTTAAAGCAGAATAACTTTCCAAATGAATGGGCTATGTAAACATAAGAACGGCTATACTGGGTCAGACCAAAGGTCCATCTAGCCCAGTACCCTGTCTTCCGACAATGGCCAGTGACAATAGAGATGTGACATCTGTGACAGTCAGATGTGTTGATCTGTTGATATGAGAGAACATGTGGTCATCATCAAGGTTTAATGCAGCAGAGCAAACTGGAGTCTGTTATCAACAGTGTCATAGGTGATGTGAAGGTGGTAAGGAGTATAGGAGATATTTGCCTTGACTTCTTATTTTCATGCTTTCAACCATTTAGGTGGGTGGATGAGTCCTGATGAAATCTTAGCTGTCACTAAATTTGGTTTGTGTTTGTTAATTTATATAGCACTTTTCTTTCAATAATCTCATTGTGTCTTTACATTCATTAAAAGTATTAGTGAAACAGATCAATTAAGTGACTTACCCCGGGCTCATCTAAGCAAGGCCGTGGCAAAGCCTGAAAACAGAACCCAGAAGAACCAAAAATGTACACTTAAATATCAGCAAGCAACTGACTTATGTGGATAAAATACTCCGTTTGATGACGGCACTTTATTTTTCTTGTATCTGTCAGTAGAGATAAAGATCCAAATCATGCAAGTTGCTAAGCACCTCCTGTCATGTGTTAACTTGTGTGATTTGAGAGCCCTGAACTTCTTGTAAATTTCAATACTCCTCAAAGAGTATTGAAAATAACAAGAAGCAGCAGTATTTATTGTACTGTATGAGGTCACAAAATGCTCTTCTTCGTGGACAGCAATTGATTTCGCTTAGAACCTTGTAAATTCCTCTCCTTGTAAATTGGAGTGAAAGATAGCCTCTGACATCCCCATCTGAGATTAATTTTCTGTGTTCTGTACCATTTCCTCCAGGTATTTTACTGTTCTGTGTTTGAGCTCAGGATGATCTTTTTCATTTAATTTTTCGTGTGTAAAATGGAATTGTGCCTATGGTGCTGAGAGAAGGGAGTGGGGGGTATAGGAACAAACACTTTTGATCTATTAAGCTACTGAGAGGTTGAGCTGACAGCTGTGTCCCCCAAACAGGGAAACCATACAATTTCTGAGATTTCTAGAGGTCCTGGGGGCCTTACAGGGAGAAACAAGTTCTGTCTCTTTCCTACTTGGGAGGGAACAGAGCTAGTGGCTTCCTAGTAAGGGAAGAGAACAGAGACACAGAAGAGCTGTGGAACTTGCCTCCCTGCTTACCCAGAGAAGCTGTTCTCATCCAGATGAATCTGAAGAGACTTTCTTACTGTGTTCCTATTTGGACTGCATTGAAGGAAGTGGAGACTGGTCTTTTGGTCCCTGATTTACAGGAGGATTGCCCCCAAACCTAGGTTGGAGACAACAGTCCTATTACAGTTCCTTTTTAATTTTCTTCATTTATTTAAACTTTTCCATAATTGTTGTTCCAGTGCAATTTTTCTAATATCAAAAGACTTCATTATATTAGGGAGAAAAATACTTCAAATCTTACTAAGAAACAGACACACTGACCTCTTTACAAGACATTTATAATGCTGGAAAAGAGGCATACATTTTTTAACAGTGAGGATAATTAACCATTGGAACAATTTACCAAGGGTTGTGATGGATTCTCCATCACTGACAATTTTTAAATCGAGATTGGCTGTTTTTCTAAAAGACATGCTCTACGAATTATTTGCGGGAAGTTCTATGGCCTATGTTATATAGGTGGTCGGACTAGATGATCACAGTGGTTCCTTCTGGCCTTGGAATCTATTAATCTATTTGCCCCACACATGTAAAGAAACTGGCACAGACCCCTGCACCTGTGTTTCATCATATTTGCATTGGACTCCTATTTCACTAGGATTAAGTATAAATACTGATTTACATGAGAGACAGCTCAAAATTCACTATAGCATATATGTCTGAAAACAGCAAATAAACTTTTAAAAAACTTACACCGCAGTTCAAAGGCTCAGTCCTGTTCTCCATGCAGTTAATGGAAGTTTTACCATTTACTGAAAAATGGGTGTGGGATCAAGCCAAATTAATCTTTTGTTACGGTTTTGGAGCCACTTCCTCTGACTGTGTCCAATTATTAGAAATTTGTGGGCATAAAGTAATAATATTCTTTGACTAGATTTATAATTATAAAGACTTAGATTGTGGATTTACCACTAGCTCCGAGGAAATGAGAGCGCATAGGTGCGCTGCCCCAGGAGCAGACCAGGGACTAAATTGTGACTGAGTTGCAATTCAATCCCTAATTTCATACACCTTGCTCTGGAGGTCGAGGTGAAGTAATCTGCAGCAATTTATTGTCTGTCACAGATTATACTGGATGGTGCATCGTGGGGAGTACAGAGTCAAGGTCTCAACCACCTGAGGGTCAGTAGCAGGCCCAGAGAAGTTGTGCTCCAGTCCTGTGATGTAGCCATGGCAGGGAAATGTGAAATATCTTGCTCCCCAGCACAATCCTATTGCACTAGTAATAGTAATAATGTTGACCTTAGGTAGTAGGCGAAGGTAATGCCTTCCTTAATAGGTTTCAGAAGTGTAGTTTGTAGTTGAATTCTGTATTTTGGCTTATGGCTCTTGGATACCCTCAGCTAAAATATATTTTTATTTTTACTTTTACTTTTTAAAATCTTGGGACTGTTTCTGTGCTAGGGTTTGTGCTGGCAGTGTGAAATAGAGAAGTTTATAGACGATCTGACTCCTTTTGGTGAGACTGCTTCATATGAGGTGCAGCACTACATATATAAGGATTTCTGGGATAGTGTTTATCTGCATTCACTGATCTGTATGAAGTCTTTGTTTTTGTTACACAGTGCTTCAATTTTGTCTTTATTGGGTTTATGTTTAAATGATAAAAAGTAGCCTTTTTAATGTTTGTTTTTTGTTTCTCCTATCTTAAATGCATACATAATTAAGATAATTTTTTAATGGAAAGGAAAAAAGTTATTGAATGTGACTATAGTATCAATTCACATATACATATTAAGATGAGTTCTTGCTTGTTTATTTAATTCCAGTTAGCATTGAATATTTGTGATATGTATATTTTTAACTTTATATAGTAACCAAGTCAATATTATTATATATGTATTAAAGCCATTCACATAAGGCCTGCTCCATGATTTTTTGTGCCAAAGACTGAATTTATTAGGTCAGCCTATCCAAGAGAAAAGGACAAATATTTGTCCCCTTTATGAAAAGGCAAAAATACCCCAGTCCTTCCAGCTCCATGCTGTGGGTTTGTAGAACTACTCTGAGAAAGGAAAAATCTCACAAATGAGATCCACATACTGGATCCATCATTCCTTTCCCTTCAGACTCCACTGGGACAAAGCAGCCCTTAGGAATTTCTGTAGCACTATAGCTGAAATAACTTGTTTGTGCCAGCCTCTAGTAGGAGAGAGAAGTGTGTTCAAATCTTTCAAAAGAGACTGCTTCAATGAGGCCTTTATCAGTTCTTCCCTGACTGAATCAGCCAAGGAGAAATTGTCCCTTAAATTAGGATGCTGGATGGAGATTTACTCAACTTGAGGAGGCTTAATGGAGTCTGTGACTCCTGGGAAGGAGCTATGAATGAGGAGAATGCCCCCTTCAAATCAGAGATAAGCAGCCAAGAGGCTATTTTGGATCGGAGAGGGCCCATAATTACTTTTACCACCCAAATCAGTAAAGCCTTATCTAAAGCTCCCTTAACTTTGTATTTTTCATTATTTAGACTCATTGTTTTATCACTATTATAAGGATCAGATTAATTTACTAGACTATCAAGGGTATTAAAAGCCTTGCAAAATGAACTAAAATGCTTGCATTGCTGCAACATATGAAGGTATGCAAATTACTTATCTACAATGAACCAATCTTTACTATTTAAATTGCCTATGAAACTAAACAGAACGATTAAGCAGTGAACATGTTTAAAGAACATCTATCAACAACTTGCATTTTTCTTTGAATACTTTAAATTACTGATACTTCATTTCATGAACTGTCATTTGGGGGTTTGGGGTTTTTTTCTTTTTTTCATTTAGAAAAGAAAGTGCCCGTTGGTATTAATGACAATTGTTATAGTTTTGTTTAGAATAGTTCTTTGAATAGATGGATGGTGTTCAGTGAAAAGGTCTTGTGAATGGATTTCTGATTCAGATTTCATTTTACATTAAATACCCAAAACAGCATTCAATCAAGTTATGACTAAGGCATGGAAATGGACGTAAAACCATCATCACTCTTTTCTTAACTCACCCTGATGTGTCTAGATGTCATTGAAATCTCATGTATTCACATTTTGTTACCACATGCACTGTATTGTTGGAATAGGGAGATTTAAGAATGGGGAAAAAAAAAATCTTTGCTCTGAATGTTCTTGCCTTACTTGGATGGAGCTAAAACTATAATGTTTTGTAATGTTGCTCTTTGCATCAAAAGGAGCAGAAGTAAAAAAGGCTTGTAATGGATACCAAATAAACAGATAATTTGGGTATTGACAGTGTGCTTGGTGCAGTACAGCATTTAGAAGAGACAAGGTTCTAGCAACAGGAATCTTACTATATAAATAACTGTAAGCACTGATTCAATCTCTTGTATACTGCAGGTTTCAGAGTAGCAGCCGTGATAGTCTGTATTCGCAAAAAGAAAAGGAGTACTAGTGGCACCTTAGAGACTAATAAATTGGTTAGTCTCTAAGGTGCCACTAGTACTCCTTTTCTTTTTGTATACTGCAGATACAGTATTACAGATTGCTGACATAGTAATGACTTCATATAATAGATTAATACCTCATCACTGTTATTTCAGTTTCATAATAGTGTCACTATATGTAAGTGTGATACATATATATAGTGCCAATTTGCAGGGTAGCTCTATACAGTGTTGTGGAAGTACAAACAAGTATATACCAGACTGTCAATTGCACAGTAACCCCAACAATAGTAAACTAGATTACAGTAAGGATTGATTGACTTTAGGGCTTTATTTTAAAAACAGACTTTTTTGTTAAACAGGTGAATAAAAAAAAAGTCCAAATTCACCAGCCGTTCATTTATTTCTTTTTTCTACATAAGAAGAGTTGAGCTGATCAGTTACAAAATTTGAATTATATTACTGATGGTTTTACATTTCAGAATTCATTCTGAACCTTTTCGGCTTATTTTAGGGGTGTATATATATATATATATATATATATATTATAAATATAAAGGCTCCTATCATCTTGCAATCTAAGCACCACCCTTAGATAATTTGACATATAAGGGTCCATCTTAAAAATTTCCATTTGATAGATTTGGCTAGACCCTAATACTGTGTATTTTTTGGAACTGTATTATTCTCTTGGAATAAATCGATATACTAAAACTTTTAATTAAATTTTCAATCTTTTTGAGTGTTTGTCCCTATGTGGAGTGCAATTTATATGTAGTGCATTTTAGGTAGCTCATGTTCTCCATGCACTCAGTTCCAGAGAATTCTTCCGAGCAGTATCTGTTTGGTCCACACATGCACCCCTGCTCTCCTTGTGCTATTCACTGAGGTTATAAAGGGGCTGCCGCACTGCCGCAATCTCAGTTCTCTGTCACCACTTGTGGTCTGGGATAGAGCCTCAGTGCTCACTGGAACTCTTTGGCCTTTTTCCTATAAATAGTTAGGAATGGTTAGTTTATAGTTTAGATTAGTGTATTTTGGGGTGTGGTGCTGTCACTGAGACTCCCCCTGATGTATGCTAGTGATCCCTGCTCACACCCCACACGCTCCCTGTGTTCCGCCTGGGGGAAGCCCATATTCCTTCCAGGTTCAGTATTTGTAAGTCATTTCTGTGGACGACAAAGCAGTTGAGGGAGGTCTGCCTGGGATGCCAACTGGTACGAGTCTCAGTGCAAAACCCATTGCCAAATCCCTTACTAAGATAGGATAGGGGTAGAGCCAGAGCCATGCTCTCTGCGTGAAGCTTCCCCACCATGCCCAGATGACTCAATGCCTTCCAGCATCTGGTTAAATCTGTGGTGGAGACCCTTTATATTCCTCTGGAAGATATCCAAGAGGCTCCATATAGACTGCTGGACATTCTGCACAGCACAGGCCCAAGCAGGGTGGCTCTACCAATTAACGAGGCCATCCTTGAATCAGCCAACACACTCTAGCAGATGCTGGCCACCATAGCTCTGGGGTTCAAGTGAACAGAGAAGAGTTAATTTGTGCTCATTAAGTGATCAGGATACATTTCCTTTGACCTGGCCCTTGACTCACTGGTGATGACAGTGACAGGCCAGGTCTACATCTAATGAGAAGGAGGCTAAAAGAATAGACCTCTTTGGGAGGAAAGAGCACTCACTGGCCTCCCTCTGGTTCTGGGTTTCAATGTGCCAGGCACTGATGGTCATGTACGACTTTACCATCTATAATAGGCTGACCAAATTCATAAAGGAAAGTTGGAGCAGTTTCAGGTCCTAATTGATGAGGGGAAACTTGAATAGAGACAAGAGGCTAGTCAATTTCATTTTTGCTCCTTGTAAATTTCGTTTTCTGGTTCTCACATGCTAATACAATGCTGCAATATTTGCCTTGCAAACAGTGCTGAGGGATTTTTAAAGATTGCTTTAATTAGAATTTATTATTTATTATGTAAACAATGCTATTAATCTTGTTTTGAGCCAGATTTAACCCTAAGTTTTCTCTTCTGTTTTTCTTTAAGTAACAGGTATGCAGGTTTTCCTACTATAGTTATTATATGTAGTTATTTATTTAATACATTTTTGTCAACTAAATCTTGCTTGTAAGAAGGAACCTTTTCTATGCCAAAACTCTTATTGAAATGAAGTTATATAGCTGGTATTAAAACTCTATAATTTTGCTTCTCTAGCATTACTGTGGTACTCTTGGAATTCCTTATAGAGGTATTCTTAGATGTGGGAAGTACTGTGGTACGGATTGTAACTTGCAAACAGTATGTAAAGATTTCAATAATAATTGCTTTATAAATGTCTAAAAATAGTTGTGTATAATGGAAGTGCCAGTAAACACTTAGCTGTGCAATAAAATGTGAGTGTTATACTGATAAGTCCCCATGTACAACAGCATTTCTTCTTGGAATAGAAAGATATTTTTTATTTTCTTTATATATATTTTTTCATTTTATGCACAGAATGAAACTTATTTAACCATTAATTTGAACTAATATTGAGTATTATTTTCTAGGTATGTAGGTTAGGAGGAATCAAGCATCTGGTTGACCTTTTGGATCACAGAGTCCTTGAAGTTCAGAAAAACGCTTGTGGCGCACTGAGAAACCTCGTTTATGGAAAGTTGACTGATGAAAATAAAATAGCAATGAAGAATGTTGGTGGGATACCTGCCCTTTTGAGATTGTTAAGAAAATCTATTGATGCAGAAATAAGAGAGCTCGTAACAGGTATGTTTTGGAAAGGAAATAGCATGTGGTGAAGTAAATTATATTTCTCTGTGGCAGTTGAAGCTAAGTTATTTGGCTGGAAAATGCATGCTAACATTGCAGGATATCTATTAGAATTTTCTTTGTGCATTACTAATTTGGCCAATATATCAATCTAGATTTCATTGTGATTATTGTCACTTAAATATGAGTTGTATATACCCACAGATGCATTGTGAAAAATGTAGAATAACTAAACGTCCAATTTGTGGATGCATTTGATCCACAGATGCAGTCCTCGATTCCTGCATGTGACTGTTGCTGTATTAAGCTCTATTGTTGATCTTGTTACATTTTTAGGATTCTACTGACAACTATTTTAAACGTGATCTTGTAGAATTCCAAAAATGGACCCAGAAGTGAGCATGTATTTTGATATTCCGGTTCCTTGTTTGACGTAGTGCTTAGGTATTCTGAATTATTTAGCTTTTTTAGTTATATAGCACTTCCTTGCTGATGTTTATTGTTGTCAGTACCACAGTAGTTATATTTTATACTTAAAGATAATCTTATAGAAATATTATAATTGTATTGGTAGATACTTGAATATATGTAGAGGCATACTATTATAGACATTTGTTTCTGTGATTAAATGCAATTTGAAATACACTAAACAGCTGTAAGTGTTAAAATGTGTTCAACACATATAACACTTACACAGCATTAGCGTTCAGTGTGTGAAACAAACATAAAGCATTCAGCAAAATGATGTGAAAGGTTGTTGAAATGTTACCTTAACCAACAGCTATGGTAAATTATTTAACTGTTAGACTATGGTGTATATACTGTAGCTCTAGAGTCTCAGCTACAGATGTTCCAACTTTTGCCAACTACATCTGGAAATGTATTATGCTTATCAATATGCCAGTGCACTTCTAAATATATCATGAGAGATAATAAGCATCAGTTGTTTTGGAGCAATTAAACAATGAAAATTTGAACTCTCTTGCATCTAGTTTTTAAAAAATCAACTTCCATTGTCTAAAATAGAATGCAGTTGTCTAAATCATCACTCTATTCATAAATCCAGAGGTATTTAATTGCCTTAAATCTAGTTGCTTAGATGTGTATTTCTATGACAGCTTAAAAATTTGGTTGTCCAGTGTGCATCAGAGTGCTCTTGGCCTTTTGAGTAACCAATCCAATTGTTCAAATCAGAATGTGAAGCTAAATTTTGGACTGCATATCTCTTTTGTAATATGTAGTACTGTCATGGAAAAAGGTGTTCTGAGAAATTGCTTGATATATGACAAAATGTTCCATTTGCAATCTAGTGAAATGATTTTAAAAATGGTATGTTCCTACAAATATTCACTTCATTATATGCACTAAATGGAAAGTAAGTACACCTGGTTGTACATTTAATAAATCACAGCATCTTGTGGTCACATCATACAAAGGAGCTCCATTTTTATCAGCACAAATTGCCAAGTAAAAAATAAACACACATGATTTATTATTTATGTAAAGATGATTTACATACTTATTTTATGGAGTTAAAGACATTAGAAGAGCATAAGAAAGCCACAGAGGTTTCACTTTCCTTTAACTGTTTTTATTTCTGCTATTTGACAGCCCTTCTGTTTCTATGTAATTTTTTTCTTCCATTTAAAATTTTAATGTTCAATTTAAAATACCTGCAAAATACAGTAATAACTTGATAGGGCTTCATGTTAACTGGTAATAATATCCTAAGCTATATAAACTCCTTATCCTTCAGACTTAGGAGCTTTTTCTACCAGTGATATGGTTATTTCCTTATAAAGAGGAGACAGGTTATTTAATTATTCTTAAACTAAAATGAGTTTAGCTTGTGTGTCATGTTGTATCAGATATGTGCTGGATACATCTGAACTGCAAAGTTTTCAGTCAGATTTTCAGTCATAGAAGGAATTCAATCTTATTTTGTATGAAGAATACACTGTAATCTTTCACAAAATTACAGCATGTAATTTGTGAATAAAAATAGAATTTTCAAATAAATCTATTCATTTCAGTTTTAATTAATTTCAAGTGGATGCTTTAAGAAAGGTGACCTTGAGTCTCATAGATTCTTCAGGCTCCTTTTTTTAAAAAACTACAATGGGATTTTCAAAAGTGCTGAGTGTTGGGCTAATTCTGCCCCTGTGGAAGTTAATGGCATTGACTTCAGTTAGAGCAGAGTTATATCAGTGCTAAGCACTTTTGAAAAACCCACCGTATAGACTGTAGAAGGTCAGAGATTTTTTATGACATTTTGAAAAGTATCAGTATATTAAAAAAATAATGTAAAGTACTCAAGCAAAAATATCCAATCATTTCAATTATTCAGTTAACAATTGCAAAACCTAGAAATACAGAGCTATAGATGGCAAACCACACCCTAGCAGTCCCTCATCAATATATTCTTGCCTGCACATAGCATGATACATGTTGAAAAATGTCTGTAGTACAGGTCTACTGGGTAATGCTATGGTCTCTCTTAAATTTCAGATAAATCCCAGCATTGTTAATTAGTGCTTCAAAGTGTTCATCACATTTCTTATTATACTGTGCCTCTCAGTTTAACACTTTCCTTCATTCTGTAATGAAGTACAAGTGTACATTTTTTCATATGCGTAAAAGGGTTTTCATGGGTTTTTTCCATCAAATAAATTCAGTCTCATTAGCAATGTCTCAGCACTAATTATGTTTGTTCCCTTTTTTTAAAAGGATTCCTATCGCCAGTGGTTTACTGTCTTTAACTACAGCACATATGTTCTAGCATAATTGGTTATGAAATCCTACCCTCCAGTGTCATTTCTTATGGGATGGGATGGATGCAAATTTTCTTATTATTCCAGATAAACTTAAGAATTATGTAGAGTGAATGTTTTTTATCTGTTTGGATTTCTTTTTTCTTCACTAGGAGGTATTGGCTTATGATTTTTGGCACACTGATAAAGGCAAGCCTTTGACTGTGCAAATAGTTTCTAGAACATATCCAAAATTTTTAAAATCTGAATTCTGGAAACTTGAAATTTCAGGAAAAGAAAATTTCTCTCAGGAAAACAACCTGATCTGGGGAGAAATTGCTGAATGTTGAATAACTGGAACCTTCCATTATTTAAAAACAATATTAAGTGATGTAATAAGGTGATTGAAAAGGCAGAAAAACTTGGAAATAGAAACCATATCCAGAACTAAATACAGAATCTGCATTTGTGTTGATGTGTAAGGATCCTTCCTATGAGTTCCAAAGTCGCCCATCATTCATATTAGTGCAAAGAGTTGTTTATGAAAATTGTGTGAGTTATGTTTGAAGCACACATTGCACAGTAATATTCCTAAAATAGTGGTAGCAAAGTTTATAAAGATATCAATTAATCAAAACAATTATTTTACTGAAACAAATATCCGAGGAGAGATTTTTCTGCAGAATGCTTAAAATTGAGGGACATTGCAGGAGATCATTCAGACATTATGATCTTTCAGATCATTCAGACATTATCATCTGTTCTTAAGATGCAAACATTCTTTCAAAATTAATTTTAAAAGTCTTTTTTGTTAAACTAGGTAAACGTACAGAAGGTTTGGCATCAAACTGGGTATAGAAACTTAACCTAATTGCATGTTCATACAAAGGAATTTTACTGTGTTAGAGATAGTTAAGACACTTAGGTTTTTGGCATCAACCTAAAAGCAAAGTGGTCTAAGGCCTGGGAAGGACAAAGCTCTGTTGGAAAACCCAAGTGAAAGGCAGGACTTCAAGGGGCCCAGAGATGGGGTGAAGGCCCTGGAGATGGCAGACAGTGTGTTGAACTCTTTGCTACCCCAGAAGGAGTTCATTCATTTTAGACTGCATGACTTGGCTGGAGGGCTGAGCCACTGAAGACCCATCTAGTAAGGTCAACAACCTACGGGGAGCACTTGGCACAGGAGAACCTGCAGCATCGCACCCAGCTAACAGGAGACACTCACGAGAGGCAAGTGTCCCTGTCACAGTCTCCCCATAAAGAATTAAATAATTCAAGGATATTAGACCTTTCTTGAGCCTTCAAAATAGGACAAAACCATAACCACTGCATGTGATTTAAATACCCTGTGGTGGAAAAATTAGTAACATCATTTACCTAAACTACAACACTAATTCAAAACTAGTTATGAGCACTATGATTTTCAAGGTGTATTTCTTTTATAATGCATACTTTTAATGCTGTTACAAAAGCTAGAGCAATAAGAATTAGTATGCGCTTAGGAGCGGTTATTGATTCTAAATCAATCTATAGTCTCTGGGTTTCATTTTTAAGCATCAACAGTTAATAAAAAACAAAATAAAGTGAAGTTTGCAAACAATGAAATGAATATCAGCAAACTTTCCAGGAGTAAGGAAGTGAAAGAAAAAGGTGATTTTGCAAGTGATATCTAAGGATCTTTTCACCATGATATTTCTGCTACTATTGTATTCCTCGCCATTTTTGCTAATGTAAACAAAAAAGGTGGTGTGGGTTTCTGATAAACTGCTTTGTGGAGGTTCTAGATTTCATCAGTACACAAGGAATTGGAAATTACTTTGATACATATTTACCGTGAAAGACTAATTAGATAACAAATAACAATTATAGAAATGGAAAGACGGGGTGGGGAGTGAAATAATGTCTGTCATAGGACCAACTTCTGTTGGTAAATGAAACAATCTTTTGAGCTTGCACAGAGGTCTTCTTCAGGCTCTGTCTGACCTCAAAAGGCCCTAGATACTTTATGTATAATGTTATAGGCTAAAGTTATACTGACTATTTAAGCTCAATACATCATGTTGTTTTAAGAGTAGTAAGCGTTTTAAACGGGGTCAGTGATGGGTTTGATGCTGAGGAGGAACGTTCTTCATGGGGAATTGGGAACTGGGATGCCCTGAATGTTACCTGCAAGGCATTTTTAAGACCGGCAGAGTCTCAAGGAGTGTGCTGAGGAGGTGGACAGACTGGTGTGTCAGGGAGCTGGCACACAGTTTAAACTCCAGCAAAACTCTTTCTGGCTGAGACAGAGGAGTAACACTGGCTCCTGGTTCTGGGCACCCTGAGAAAGCATCACACAGGGATGGATAGATAGGGCTGAATCAGCAGGTTCAGGACGGTGTTGCATGTATGAATTTAATAACAATTCAAGACTGTCAAATAACAGGCTCAAATGGAATTATTTAATCAAAGATTATCAATCAGAGATTAGTATAGTACTATACAGAATACTGAAAGAAGAGAGACATCACTCTTGGTGTCAGGTAAAGACTCGGCCTCTTTCTGTCTCCCCTCTATAACTGGTAAGTTTTCACAGATGGCAGTTTTCACTCCCCAACCTAGTTTTCAAGCCCTTTGTTCTTTTTATAGGGTATGAGACACAAACTCCTTTTTGGAGAGAAATTTTTTCCCATAATTAATTTCACTATGTATTCTTTGTTTTTGACATTACTGATTAAATTTCTTTTATGGTGCTCAGTTTACCTAATTGATGAGTAAAAAGGAATCTCTAATCTGGTCATTATTTCTAAGAGCTGTAAAAACGGACAGTTTTTAATGAGTTAAAAACATCTTTCAATGGGCCATTATTTCATCTATTACAGAAAACATCTGCCATAAAAATTATCCCTTATCAATCACCCAGTTTTGTTTATTACATACTTCTGTAGACATTTTTGTAGTTTGAGGGTGTCTTTTCTCTGGACACCTGGATTCCCACATCTGAAGATGCTGAGGATAATTAGATACAGCTCAACACTCAATCACACAAAGTTCCTGAATGCAGGTCACTCGTAGGTTATAAACCAACACTCTGGCCTTACTATTCAAACACACTAATACCATAAAGATTTTTTTGAGAATAATTAATGTGTGAATGAATTTAACATACAAAAAGGAAAAGAGGACTAAAAGGGTTAGTATTTACTAACGATGGTGTTTCAGAGGGCATGGTGGAAGGGACAGGGCTGTCCACTAAGATTCTTGGGTCTCAGCTTTATCTTCCTGTAATCACTCTGTTTACTGTTAGCCAAGTCATTAGGAGTTTAGTTGGAGGAGCGTTCAGAGAGTAGCAGGCATATACTGGTATCTGGTGGCCTGGGAAGACGGAGTCCCAATTTCTTGGACTCTGTTAATTGATAACCTGCTCCCTTCTCAGCCTGTGGCACAAAGAAATGGGAAGGAAATTGCTGTGAACACAAGGGGTGTGAGGTCTCTGTATTCAACCCTCACAAGAAGGAACAGATGTCTATAGTGAGTTACTCAGTAACAGGTTCTGCATGAGGCTGGAGCCAATGGTGAGTGGGCCACTAGGTCTGAGGGTCCTGGGGCAGGGCTCATTCTGAGCAGGCTCCAGCTCTGCTAGAAGGGCTGGAAGGAAAATGGGGGAGAGAGGGGAATGGGAAGACGAGGGTGAGGATTAAAGCAGATGGCCAGGCTGAAGAGGCAGTAGGGAAGGTCAGCATGAGGGCAGGGGACAGGCTGTGGAGGCTCTGGGTTGGTTTGAATTTAGTGGACTCTTATGAGTTAGGCTGACAGTACAGAATGTGGCATTCTCTGGGTTTATCTACATTTGAATGGAATTTTGAATTAACTTGAGGTTTTTCAGGATAAACAGCACTGATAAACTTTGGGAAGAACACAAGTTTTCTTAATTATCTGGTGTCTCTTTCCACATTAATGCTTCCACTTTGGAAGCTCATTCACTCAAATTCAGAATGAGTCATTGCTCAGTGGGGTATACGAGAATGCAGTCTCTTCATATCGTGGCATTGGGCCAGCCTGCAGGAGAATGCAAAGAGCTTGGCTCAGGAGATCAGGCTCTCTATTCCTGACTTTCCCATCTGTATGACCTGGGCCAGTCCCTTTCCCACACTGTTCTCTGCAAGGGGATAACGGCCTCAATCAGGGAGCAGACAAATCAGAGCTCTTTCTGAGCTGCACCTTGTCTGCTCTGCAAAACCCCCGGACATTTCCTGTTGTTATTTAAAATCTCCCCCAGACGCAGAACAGAGACTGAAGAAAGCCTTTGTCCAGGAAAACTCGGACGTATGGTAGGTAACCCTATCCATGTTCCCCCCCCACCTCCTGTGAGCCATGGGTCAGTCATAAGCAGTACAAATACAGAGGTGTGGGGGTTTGGGTTTTTTTTATTTTATTTTATTTATTTTTTACTTGTTTGGGATTGTACATGAGTACGAGGGCTTGCCTGCATGCAGGAATTTGCAGGATCAAGGCCTTAATTTGTATTTGACAATGGGTAAAAACTAGTTTTTTTTAAATATTAGTTAAATGGCTGTTGTTCGTAAAACAGTTTGATGTATTCATCTTAAATAGTTAAGTGGCACTTCAAAATAACTTTAGCCCTAAGCATTTTATCTTTAAAGCAGTACATATAATTTTATTCAAATGTATATAGCAGCCTTAGTTGTTTTTCTGTTTTTTCGAAAGTAAATTTAATATTGAGTGATGTGACCATCCTTCTATCAGTTGTATTCAGTACTGCATTTGCCTGCTGTTGATCACTTCCTTATCAATTTTAGGTTAATCAAATAGTAACATGTATTAAATAAAATAAGTAATGTACAAAATCATTTATAATAATCAAAATATGAAAATAAATTATTTTTAAAATAACCTCAAAATATTCAGAAACATTTAGTGCAGGAGTGACAAAGGTCTTGATCTAGCTGAATGCAGCCTCCATTGCTGCTGAACCATTGCTTTGGTGCCCTTTTAAGCTCTGCAGTCAAAGAGGCTAGTCAATTGGATGGGGAGGAGGGTTATGCTTCTTTAGTAAGTGCAGCACATTTTATTAGGCATTCTGCAACAACTATTCCTAAGTGTAGTCTTTGACTCATTCCAGCTTAACTTCCATAATAGGCATTAACTATATCAGGTGGGGCTCTGCTGATCATACTCAGAAATTCCTCTTTCTGTCCTCAAGTTCCCCACACATAGACAGTATGTGTGTAGATACTTTCTTAGACACCTGGAAATGGCAGGCTAATCTATTCTATTTTAATTTACTTACCTCTCACTAGGTTGGGTTATCCTGTGAATTTCAGGAGCTTTTGGGTCTTATATAGTAGAAAAATATCCATAAGAGTACAAAATCCAGATTATATATTTTAGAATCCAGATGCAGTTTTTAATTACTGACTCATCCACCAAGAGAGCTCTGCCATGAATTGACCATTCAAATCTGAGAACTAGTGTAAAATTTCTCAAGAGGGGAGCCAGCCAGTAGCAACATCAACAAATTGAGTCCCTTCTACTTCTCCCATATTATTACTGTGATAGGAAGCCCTGCTTCTGCCTGGGAGAGATGGCTGTCAGTGAATGAAGAGGGTGACAGAAATCATAAATTGAGACTTCTACTTTATGTAGTCTGATTCATTTGGGTGATGGATTGTTGGGGACAGGAGGTGTAGGATGTTTGCTTGTTTGTAAAGGGGCAGTAGTACTGGTATTTTATGAGACTGTGAATGGTTGGTGGATTTTGAAGGTGTGTTAATTGTAGTGTTTTGTCCCGGCCTCTGTGTGTGCTGGGGGAAAGACAGAGAGAGCAGTACCAGAGAGGGTGAGGAGCTGTGGCCAGAAGCCAGGAGGGGAAGTGCAGTGTGAGAGGCCAGAGGGGAGCTTCCTAAAGACACAGCTGTGTGAGAGCCAGCAAGCTCAGAACAGTACAATAGAGACGGTCAGTACAGAAAGCGGAAAACCCACTGTGAAGCAGTGACAGACCAAGCCAAGCAGGACCCCATAAAGGGGCATGAACAACAGTACTAGAAACAGGATGGGCCTATAGGGAGTGTCTGAGACATGCTGTAAAGGGAATGAGAGACAGTCACAGAGACCCTAGCTAGGGAGAGTAAATGGAGTAGCTGGGAGGAGGCCAAGCTGTGGGATTCCAGTAACCCTTCTCCCCATACTGCTCTGAGACCAGCCAGGCAGGGAGTTGTAAATAGAATCTGCCTGGGGAATTCCTAGCAGCCTCTGAGCCAGGGAGAGGCTGGAGAGTCCTGTGGGGTAACTGCAGCCAGATCTGTGGAGGCTTTCCCAGTCCAGTCCCAAGGCAAAGATATGCATGAGCTGTGCACCAGACAAAGGCAACCCCACCTTGCAGCAGGCCGGGCAGTCCTAAGCTCAGAAGAGGACATATTTTTTTCTTTTCTCTTTTTCTCCCCATTTTTGACACTGGACTGCCAGGTCGGTGAGCAGACCACTCCCCCAATGAGTATTCAGCAAGTGCATTCACCCACTTAGGAGGTGGGTCTTCACTCATTCACACCTACTGGGGAGAAAGAGACTTACTGTTTAAAGGGTGGAGGGGGTTGTATGTATACCTACAGAGTATAAGGATTGCTTTAGTATATTTAAAACCTTTGTCCTGCTTAGTATATTTTGAAGCTGGCTAACACATTTTCTCCTGTTTTTAGGCTGTTCCTGGGAAAGATAAAACTCTTTGATTTTGATCTGCTATTTTGTGTGTGCCCCATTTTAAATAGTTCAGTTCAAGATATAGCTACTACCCCAGTTAAGAGTATGTTAACTCTTATCTAGTAACTGGTTGGAAGCACCCCACCTCATAGACACATCTGACGTGGGTAAGAGGAGCAACTGGGGAGGAGGTACTGTGACGAAAGGGCGAGGCAATTTGGAAGCTCCTTCGCCATAGTCTCCAGTTTTGAAGCTCAGTCCCAGGATCTCACAAGCAGCTGTGATGTCCCTCAAAAGGGAGGGTAATTGGTAATTTGGTTGCAGCCTTAAACCCAATTCCAGAGTGTTCTAAGGACCCAGTAGGCAAGGCCCTGCTGGTGTAACCTCACTAGGTAGATCCCAGGGAAGAAAGTCCCCTAAAATTACTAGTGTCTTACCTTCTCACAGGTGGAAAACTACACCCAGACTCTTCCTCTTGATAACATTGGGGGTCATGAAATACCGGTTGTTTCCCATCCCACAGGAATAACTTAGGGTGGGGGTAGGGTCCCATTTTACAATACCCCTGAGCCTAACGCCGTTAAACAGATATGATGTGGCTTTTGATGATACTGTTCTATGGTCTGTACTGAATCTGCCTACTCAACACCGTCTTCCGTAATTGAGATACTGCTCAGGAATCTCTTAATGTGGAGCACCCATAGGGGCACTGCTCAAAGAAGGAGAGATTACTTACCTTGTACAGTAACTGGAGTTCTTTAAGCTGTGTCCTCCTTTGGGTGCTCTACTACCTACCCTCCTTCTTATCTGCCTCGGAATCGTTTTACCACATTTTTATGGTTGAAAAGAGATGGGAGTGGTGGCAGGTCTGCCCTCCCATTCCACTGCCCATATACCCTCATACCAGAGTATGAGGATATCTAGGGCGCAGGCATGGCCCTGAAGACACTGCTAATTAAAAGCTTCAGTCAAGAGCACACAGGTGTGCACACTTCCTGACATCAAGTACCCGTGGGGGACACATCTCTAAGAACTCCAGTTACTGTATAAGGTAAGTAACCTCCTTCTTCACCAGTTGTAGTTTTCAAATGGTCTTCAAGTGTAGCCCAGTGGAGCACATTTTAGTAGTGTTTTCTAGAAGTCACAAAAATCTGTATTATAGTAACAAAGTCCAAAACCAAAGAGAAAGTCTAAAGTACATAACTGGATACATGTTCAACAAGGTGGTGTTTGCGACTGACACCACCTAGGGCACTACAAAAGGTTGGGATCCCAGAACACTCCCAAACTGCAAACTGCTTGGGCAAAAAGTGGACACATCCTCAGCATCTTCTCCAGAATGAACTCCAGCCATCTCACCCTTATCCACAGCTTAAGTTTGAGTTTAAACAGGTAAAGGACAAACTTAGCACCATCTGGGCCCGATGATGCACATTTAATTTGCAAACTGGTGGCTCACAAGGGTATCATCTCACTATCTTACCACAGGAACATCAAATACACTTTGATTCAATCTGGTGGCAAAACAGAGCTTTGCAGAGCCCCCACACAAGAGATTCTTAGGTCAGAGGAGCGACTATTTAAAAACCCTTTGCCATCTCTCAGACAGGAATAAAACTACTTGCGTAATACCATCCATCCCAGACACCGAATCTGCTGGCAAGTTTTTTTAAAAAAAGCCCTCACAGTTAACAGTATAAGAAGTTACTGAAAGATTTAAAAGAATCATCATGAATGCCTATTCATGGTCCATTGCCAGAAGTTTGTCACCTCACAATATTAGTGCAGGTCTTAAACCAGAATGAATAGTATGAATGAAAATTTAAGGATTCTAGATGACAGAGTTGCCCTTTTTGCAATCTTCTCAATACTCTTGTCTCCAAAAGGATAGTTAAAGACAAGGCAATAGTTGGAAAGAATTTCCAATATCAAGAAATGTCTTGTTGAGTACAGGCCTGGTATTCACTCATTTGAGAAATGTTGGCATCCCATCTTCCACAGGGAGGTATTAACCTTAACTGTCAGAAAAAACAATATGTCCCCACTTGCTTTTTACGAGCAATGAGGAAAATGAGTCCAACTCTCAGCTTATAGATTAAAGCTCCCCTAGTACTTTCATAATCTGTCAGCAAAACTGTCTGAATCCCAGATAGAAGATTGCCTTTAACTTGTTCCCTCTAGAAGCAGAAATTCTCCCATGACAGCAACCAAGCCTGCCCAAATCAAGTCAAACCTGTTCTTGAAGTAAATGGAAAATTACTTACTATGCAGAAAAGTTGATTGTTTCCAAGTGGCTTCAACAACCAGGATTCAACAGACTGTCAACCACTCAAAATTATTGCATCTTGTTGTACTTCAAAAAAAGTTTACTATTTTTAATGCAATAGTGCACAGACAGTCCAAGCAGGATCAGGATCCCACTGCGGTAGGCATTGACAAATCACACAAAGAGATTGTCATAGTCTTGAAAAACTTAAAAGCTGTAACTAGGAAACAACTTTTAAAAAGTGACAAGCTATTTACTTCAATATGAATGAGTGGAAATATTCATCTACTGTGGAATGTAGTCACGTTATTTTCTGAATTTCTATGCCTGACAGACCAAAAAAAGTAGGAATGAATATTCTTGTACAGTTGTTTCATTCTACTGTGGTTCACTGAAATAACTTTTTTAAACTATGTCTCCTCATCTAATTTATTACTAGGTTTCACTGAATGCTTTATTTTCTAACTAATTTAGTAAACCATAGGTTAAAAAGCTCCCACACTCCTCCATACAATTCAGTTAAATTCCTGCATTTTATGTTGCATCTTTACCTTTGAAAGAAGCTGGGACTGATTATGTTTCCAAAGGTTTTGTAAAAACTCTCAAGTATGAATCACAACCATTTCTGATCATTTGAGAACATTCTTGTGTATTCTTTGTTATATTTGAAGAGTTAAGTCTAGGTAGAAATCTATGACCGTAATGAATTTTTCTGTTAACAATTCACAATTATCAATTGCTATGGTAATATTTTTTTAAATCAAAAGATAAGTTTGGTTTCAATTTTATTTTTACTTGATGTCTGAAGTCCCAGTAACATTGTAAAATGCATGTCTGAGATGTCTTAAATGCATGGATGAAAAGCAGGAGAGTATTGAACCCAGAAGAAATGTCATTGATTTGTTACCAGACAGCTGAGTAACCTTCATTTCCAGTACTGATGATTGCAAGTGAGAAAACATCAAACTGTCTGAAATCATTATGCATTTAAAACAGTGTTTGTTGGAGATGTTGCTCTTTGAAAAGGAGTGATCCAGAGAAATCCTGGAGAATGTTATGAGAAGTAAATATCTGGCCCTTTCTTTATAAACTATGATAGGATCTAGACACCTTTTAAACACTGATGTAGTATTGTCTAGCATTTGTCCACAGAGCTGTAATTTACCTTTATTTATGCAAATATGATGTATAGAACACTACAATATGTTATTATTTACATCTGAGATATAAATTAATAAATTACAAAGAAGTTTTGCAGGGAGCAGTTGATGGTGAATACATCCATTTCACACTCATACCATACCTGAGAAATATGGTGATATATTACCTGGATCTGTTCCCTTTCTCCTTTTATCATTAAAGATCCTAAGCCAAATTCTGACCCCTGAAAAAAGCCCAAATAGTTCTTCTCTCCCTCCCAAGGCACATTACAACATGAGTGGAGACACTCCACAACCAATATTTAATCCTCAAGAATTCAGCAGAATTAGAGTCATAGAAATGTAGCATTGGAAGGGACCTTGATAGATCATCTAGTCCAGTCTCCTGCACTGAGGCAGGACTAAGTATTATTTAAACCATCCCTGACAGGTATTTGTCTAACCTGTTCTTAAATATCTCCAATGACAGAGATTCCATAATCTCCCGAGGTAATTTGTTTTTCCTAAGGTCTAACCTAAACATCCCTTGCTGCAATTTAAACCCATTACATCTTGTCCTGTCATCCATGGTTAAGGATAAAAAATTTATCACCTTCCTCTTTATAACAACCTTTTATGTACTTGAAGACTGTTATCATATCCCCCTTCAGTTTTCTCCAGAATAAACAAACCCAATATTTTAATCTTTCCTCATAGGTCACGTTTTCTAGACCTTCAGTCATTTTTACTGCTTAACTCTGGATTTTCTGCAGTTTGTCCACATCTTTCCTGAAATGTGGTGCCCAGAACTGGACATAGTATTCCAGCTGAGGCCTTATCAGTGCTGAGTACAGTGGAAGAATTACTTCTCATGTCTTGCTTATAGCACTCCTGCTAATACATCCCAGAATGATGTTTGCTTTTTTTGCAGCAGTATTACATTCATAGATTCATAGATATTTAGGTCAGAAGGGACCGTTATGATCATCTAGTCTGACCTCCTCACCTTGTTGGCTCATATTTAGTATGAGAACCACTATAACCCCCAGATCCTTATCCCCCAGTAGTCCTTCCCAGTCAGTCATTTCCCATTTTGTATTTGTGCAATTGATTATTCCTTCGTAAGTATAGTACTTTGCCTTTGTCCTTATTGAATTTCAGACCAGTTATTTCAGACCATTTTCCCAGTTTGTCAAGATCATTCTAATCCTGTCCTCTAAAGTGCTTGCAACCACTCCCAGCTTGGTATCCTCTACAAATTTACAAGTGTACTCCCTATACCATTGTCCAAATCATTTATGAAGATACTGAATAGAACCAGACCCAGGACAGATCCTTGCGGGACCCCACTAGACATGACCTTCCAGCTTGATTATGAACCATTGATAACTACTCACTGAATATGCTTTTCCAAACACTTGTGCACACAGCTGATACTAGGTTCATCTAGGCCAGGGTGGGCAAACTTTTTGGCCCGGGGGTCACATCGGGGTTGTGAAACTGTATGGAGGGCCAGGTAGGGAAGGCTGTGCCTCCCCAAACAGCCTGGCCCCTGCTCCCTATCTGTCCCTTCCCACCCCCTGACTGCCCCCCTCAGAACCCCCATCCCAGCCAACCCCCTGGCTCCCCTGACTACCCCCTCCTGGGACCCCCCCACCCCTAACCACCCACCAGGGACCCCATCCCCTGACTGCCTCCCCCCGAACCTCTGCCCCATCCAACCGCCCCCTGCTCTCTGTCTCCTGACTGCCTTCAGGGACCCCCTGCCCCTTATCCAACCCCCCCGCTCCCTTACCATGCTGCTCAGAGCAGCAGGAGCTCACAGCCATGCTGCCCGCGCTGCCCAGCAGGAGTGGCGGGCCAGAGCGCTGGCAGTGTGGTGCGGTGGTGCTGCTGTGGGGGAGGGGCCGGGGGATAGCCTCCACGGGAGCTCAGGGGCCGGGCAGGATGGTCCCATGGGCTGGATGTGGCCCGCGGGCCGTAGTTTGCTCACCTCTGATCTAGGCTATATTTCTCTACTTTGTTTATGAGAAGGTCATGTCAGACAGCATCAAAAGCATTATTAAAGTCAAGAAAGATCACATCTACTGCTTTCCCCCCATCAGAAAAGGATATTAGTAGGGCCCTACCAAATTCACGGCCATGAAAAACACGTCACTGACACTCTTTTGTGTGATTTTTCCCTATATTATATAGATTTAACAGGGGAGACCAGCATTTCTCAAATTGGGGGTCCTGCCCAAAAGGGAGTTGCAAGGGGTGTCACAAAGTTATATTAGGGTTGGTTGCGGTATTGCCTCCCTTATTTCTGCACTGCCTTCAGAGCTCGGTAGCTGGAGAGTGGCGACTGTTGACTGGGCGCCCAGCTCTGAAGGCAGCACCCCGCTAGTGCGGCACAGAAGGGTGACAGTACCATACCTTGACGTCCTTACTTCTGCGCTGCTGCTGGCAGCGGCTCTGCCTTTAGAGCTGGGCCCTCAGCAGCCACCACTCTCCAGCTGCTCAGCTCTGAAGGCAGTGTCACCACCAGCAGCAGTGCAGAAGTAAGGGTAGCAGTACTGCACCCCCTCTACAATAACCTTCTGCCACCCCCAGCTCCTTTTTTGGCCAGAACCCCTACAATTACAACACTGTGAAATTTCAGATTTAAATAGCTGAAATAAGGAAATTTACTATTTTTTTAAATCCTATGACCATGAAATTGACCAAACTGGACCGTGAATTTGGTAGGGCTCTAGGTATTAGGTTGATTTGACTTGTGCTTGACAAATCCATGTTTACTGTTACTTGTCACCTTATTTTCTTCTAGGTGCTTACAAATAGATTGCTTGATTATTTACTCCATTATTTTACTGGGTACCGAAATTAAGCCGATTGGTCTATAATTCCTTGGGATGTTTTTATTCCCTTTTTTATAGATAGGGACCTCAACCCCTTTTCCAGTCCTCTGGGATCTGTCCCATCCTCCACAAGTCTCAAAAATAATTGTTAATGGCTTAGAGATCTTTTTAGCCTGTTCCTTAAGTATTCTGGGATGTATTTCATCAGGACCTGTCAACTTGAAGACACCTAACTTGTCTAAGTAATTCTTTTTCCTATTTGAGCTTCAGATCCAACCTTTTTACAGAGATGTTCACTAGGTTAGCCATCCAATCACTACTAACATTTTTGGTGAAAACTGAAACCAAAAAGTCATTTAATACTTTGGCCATTGCTGCGTATTCTGTTACTGTCTTTCCCTTCTCATCGAGTAATGGGCCTGTCCTGTCCTTGGTATTCCTCTTGCTTCTCATGTATTTGTAAAAGGCTTTCTTGTTGCCCTTTATGTCTCAACCTAGTTCAATTTCATGGTGTGCCTTGGCCTCTTTAATTTTGTCTGTACATGCTTGCGTTGTTTTTTATATTCAGCCTTCATAATTTGGTGTAGTTTCCACTTTTTTCCTGGTGTAGCAAGGGTGTTCTCTTACCAGACTTCCTCTCTTTCCTACACATTGGGATAATTTGCTCTTATGCTCCAATTAAAATCTCAAAAAACTGCCCACTCTCCTGAACTTTTTTCCCTTAGATTTACTTCACATGGGCTCTCACCTACCAATTCTTTGATTTTGTTAAAGTCTGCCGTCTTGAAGTCCATTGTCTATATTTTGCTGTTTTCCCTCCTACCCTTCCTTAGAATCATTAACTCTATCATTTCATGATCACTTTCGCCCAAACTGCCTTCCACTTTGAAATTCTCAACCAGTTCCTCCCTATTTGTCATAATCAAATCTAGAACAGTCTCTCCCCTAGTCGCTTTTTCCACCTTCTGTAATAAAAAGTTGTCTCCAGTGTATTCCAAGAATTTGTTGGATAATCTGCACCCTGCTATATTATTTTTCCAGTAGATGTCCAGCTAGTTTGAAGTCCCCCTTCATCACTAAGTCCTGTGTTTTGGATGATTTTTAGTTGTTTAATAAAAGCCTCATCCATCTCTTCTTCCTTGTTAGGTGGTCTGTAGTAACCCCTTGTTTTTACCCCTTTTATCTTTACCCAGAGACTTTCAACACATCTGCCTCCCACTTCTATCTCAACCTCAGTGCAAGTGTATACATCTTTGATATGCAAGACAATGCCATCTTCCTCTTTTCCCTGCCTGTCCTTCCTGAACAATCTGTGTTCTTCTGTACCAATATTCCAGTCAAGTGAGTTCTACCACCAATTTTCTGTGATGCCAACTATATTGTAATTGTGATTATTCACTAGTATTTCTAGTTCTTCCTGTTTATTCCCCATACGTCTTGCAATAGTATACAGATATCTAAGATGTTCATTAGATTTCCCCTCTGTGTTCCCTCTTGTCTCTTCTTTGTCCCTGTTATGATTGCTGCCCAGATTCGGATCCTTTACCCAGATTTCCATGTTTTGGACTTATCTGTGGGCTTTTGTCTCCTGCCCCCACCAAACTAGTTTAAAGTCCACCTCACTAAGTTACCCAGGCTGTATCTGAAGATACTCTTCCCCTTCCTTTATCAGCGGACCTCCATCTTTGCTCAGCAGTCCTTCTTCTTAGAACAGCATCCCATGGCTGAGGATGCTGATGTCTTGGTGACACCATCTGTGCAACCATGCATTCACCTCCAGAATGTGTCTGTCTCTGGCTGGGACCTTGCCCTTGACTGGAAGGATAGATGAGAACACCACCTGCGTCCCCAACTCCTTCACCCTCATTCACAGAGACCTGGAGTCACTTCTGATCTGCTCAGGGTCATACCTCGCAGTATCGTTAGTTCCCACATGGATGAGGAGCATAGGGTAGTAGTCACTGGGTCGGATGATCCTCACCAATCCTTCCATAATGTGTCAGATAAAGACTCTTGGCAGGCAGCAAACTTCCTAGGATACCAGGTCAGGCCAGCACTGGATCCCTATGTTATCCTTGCAAGGGAGTCATCGATCACCACCACCACCCATTGTTTCCTTTTGAGAGTGGTGGCCATAATGTTCCCAGCACTGATGGTACATGGCTTTTCCTCTTCCTCCTTTGGGAAAGATTCCTCATCTCACATTGCCAGGGCAGCATACCATTTTTTTCTCTCTATGGATGGTGGGTTGAGAGCAGAAGTGGAGCACGGCCTGCTGCAAGAAGTAACCAGCAGCCAGCCTCCTCCCTCTGAAGAAGCCATTTCCTCCCCGGTAATGCTACTACAGTCCCCTCCAGCTGGATTACTTCCTCACCCTTGGAGTTCTCTGTATGGATGTTTTCAGTGAATTTCTCATGTGCTCAGTCTAGCCAGCTCTTCCTGTAGTTCTCCCACCTGTTTTCGGAGAGATTCTACCAGTATACACCTCTCTCACTTGATGGTACTCCCACCAAGGCTTTCTATGATGAGGAAATGCAGGCCACAAGTCTCTGCAAATCCACACCAAGACCTGGGTAGTGGTATCCACGGTCAGTTTTTCTGTCTGAACACAGATGCAGGAGCAGTGTTGGCATTGGCAATACGACCTTTCCTGAGCCATGCTGATTTTATTCTTTCTCCCTCCTACAAACTCCCTGGAGTGGCTTCAGTGCTGCACTCTGTCATCCAGGATGTGGCTTCTGAGAAATGGGAACAAGTGTACATAGCCCATTAGCCACTGTTCCATGGCATGGAAATGCCCATTTTTCCATTCCTCGTGGTTGATGCCAAGGCCTTATCTTCCCGTATTATCATAGCTGTAGTGACATTTCCAACAGAAAGTGGGTCTCATTGCACAAGGCTTGAGGTCACAGTAATTGACATTGGGTTTTCATCCTTTTGCCACATTCTTTTGAGCTGAATCATCCTCAGAGTCTCTTCTTGTTGTATCACTACACATGGGAAGATCCATGTATGTTTCCACTGTCAGTTTGTGCCACAAGCGGCACCATAATTGGGATCTCAAAGTTTGTCTTTGTACTTAACTGACAGACCTTCCCTTACAAAGGTCTCTAAACCTCCAGAAAGGTAATGTGATATTAGAACACTGAATCCCTTAAGTATCCTTCTTCCCCAGTTTCCGTGCTCCTCTGTGTAGTCATCATCATCCTCTCACTTTAGTTTTACTTCCCAGAATGAGGAATTTCATTAGTTCTCATCTTCTTCTTGCAGGAAGTCCCTTTGATCTAGAGGATCCTTTTCATCCTGTTAGAGAGAGAGTCCCAATAAGCAGACCTCTTTCTGCTGGCCCAGGATTGATACTTTCTGCTTCGTTTCTGTGGGCGAAAATCTCATATCGTGTGTTGGAGTCGGGGGGCCTCCTCTTCACATACCAGGAAAGGAACATGATCAGCTCCAAGTGTACAAACAGATTCCTTCCAGACTCGGCTCCATTGTAGTTTTGCTTAACTGTTTGGCTAGTATCCTAGAAGAGCTATCTGCCTATTTCTTTCCGGTTGGAGAGAAAGGGAGTTTTTCTGCAGGTTCTCCCTGAGAAATTCTATGTGGGTTTTTTCTGTCCTGTTCTAAACTTTTGCCTACACAATCTCAAGATTTGTCAGTCTTCATTTCAGATAGAAATGCCCAAATCCAGTATCTAAGTCAGTGTTTTTCAACCTATTTACCATTCTGGGCTTCATCCAATATTACCTGTATGGCCCTGTGGATCTCATGTGGGCCACAGCCATGTGCTGATTGGACCACGGATTGAGAACCACTGCTCTAAGCCATCCTGACTTCACTGTTCAGTGGCCCTAATAATATACACCCTCTGAGGCTACAGTAGCAAAATTTTGGCAAAAAATTCCCCTTGTTGCTAACACCACTGCAGCTCTTCCAAAGACCATAACAATGGAAGTTCTAGTGTAGAAAAGGCTCCTGTAGCTCATATCATTAGCTTGCTGTTGAATTCTGCTCTGGGCAGGATTAGACCACATGGTGTTTGCAGAAACTTCATCTACACTAGAGTTTTCATCCATTAGCCATTCATGCCATTATCACTGTGAAAGCTTCAATGGTTGTAAGCTTCTGCCAAAAATATGGCAGACAAGACTCCATGCATTTTGTAGTCCTCAAGCAGAACAGAGGAAGACAGGAGTGGACGTTCTGTATATTTCCAAAAATAAAAAGGGGAAAAATTAAAACACCCTCTGATATTCTTATTACCCTATAAAGAAGGCAAAAGTGCAAAACGCCCATATTTAATCAATCCTTTGCCAGTTGCCTTTAAAACAAATCAACTCTCCAACATATCTTTAGTTTTAAAAATATATATTGTGACAAAGTTCCTCCTCTAGCTTGGTGGGTCTTGTGCTTATTGGCGGATTTGCTCACCTTGGAGCTTCGCGGTAGCCCTCAGTTTGGCCGTTTTTCTGAACCCACAGTCCAGGTCAACTCCTCCTGTGTCTGACCAGGAGTTGGGAGGTTTGGGGGCCCGCCCTCTACTCTGGGTTCCAGCCCAGGGCCCTGTGGAATGCAGCTGTCTAGAGTGCCTCCTGGAACAGCTATACGACAGCTACAACTCCCTGGGCTACTTCCCCATGGCCTCCTCCCAACACCTTCTTTATCCTCACCATAGGACCTTCCTCCTGGCGTCTGATAATGCTTTTACTCCTCAGTCCTCCAACAATACACGTTCTCACTCTCAGCTCCTAGCACCTCTTGCTCCCAGCTCCTCATACGCACCACAAACTGAAGTGAGCTCCTTTTTAAACCCAGGTGCCCTGATTAGCCTGCCTTAATTGATTCTAGCAGCTTCTTGATTGGCTGCAGGTGTTCTAATCAGCCTGTCTTAATTGTCTCCAGAAGGTTCCTGATTGTTCTGGAACCTTCCCTGTTGGGAAACGGAACGTCTTTTGCTTGCTCCTCAGCTATCTGCCTTCTATTCTTTCCTAAAGCCCCCTGGCCCGGATTTTTCTTACTTTTTGCACCTGCCTTAGTCCCGTCCCCTCCCCCCCCCCCCCCCCCCCGACCGGGCCAGACGCTTTTTTTGTTTTCTTTTCATTTTTTGTGTCTTTTTTCCCGTCTACGTGCTTCGGCCCTTAGCTTGCCAGCACCCGCCCCCCCCCACGCCTGCTTTCGGGCGCAGCTACTTGCCTCAGCTGAGCCCCCGGAGGAGGGGGGGAAGATTGCCGATTTGCTGTCCAGAGGGGGGAGTGGAAACCCCCAGACCCAGCCGTTTTGCCAGCAGCTCGGACTTTACAACATTCTTAACATGCCGGAAGCCTTGGAACACAGCCAACACCGCCGGAGAAGAAGATTTCAGCAGACAGAAGAAATAATTCAGGAGAGCTATAAATCATCGTGAAGGGGGCCGTAAGACTGAGTAATTTTCTGAATTATACTCTCGTGGGGGGGGAGTTTGACTGTGGTTACTTGCGTTTGTGGCGGCACAGGGGGTGTGGCGTGGAGACCCCCACCCCCGATCCATCGGTGCCCCTACCCCCCCATCGTTATTACAACTGTCACGGCCCCCCGCCGTCTGTCCCTGCTGGCAACCTGCCATCTCCCTTTGGATCCAGCTGTTCGCTTTGAACTTTGCCTTCCGGACCGGACATAACAGCCGACCAACCGAGACTCTTTGGACAAACGTGTGTGGGTCTGCACACCCCCCCCCGGATTGCTTATCCCACAACTTGCCCCTATTACTGGACCCCGATTTTGTTTCTTCCCTCCCTCCCCCAGTCTAATCCCCTCGGCATTCCTCCCCTCCCCGCCCGCAGCCTAGCGGAAGGAGGGGCTACTCCGCTTCTCCCCTCCCCCCTCCTCCTTCCAGTGTCTCCCTGTCTCTCCCTGCTCACAATGGTGGGGAACGAGAGGGGCGAGACTGCTTCAACAAAATTAGTTGTCCCTCCCCCACCACCACCCCTGCCCGACCCCCAAGGTCCCCCCCCACCACTATTGTTAAGATACTTGCCAACCCCCCTGCTGGGGCACCGGTAGCAGGAGGCACCAGGGTGATTGCTGCTGCACCCACCGCCCCCCCAGATTCTAGGAAACCCCCCCCGGTTCACCGGAAGGGCCAGGGCAGGTGGAAAGGAAAGGGCCCCGCTAAAACCACTGAGCCCTCCATGGCAGGGGCTGCCCCCACCGCTGTGGCCTCGTCATCAACCGTGGCACCCCTCCCTGCGTTTCCCTCCACCAGCTCTGCGATTGTCCCTCCCCCGGCCCCCAGGATGTATGCCCGGGCGGCAGCGGGCTCCCCCCTGCCTGCCGCCTCGTCATCTCGCCCCCCCCCACCTCCGCCACCATCACCAGCGGCCGAGGCCCTTTCCCCGCCTTGACCAGGAAGCACGGCGTCCGTTGCCTCCTGGTGCCCGCCTCGCCCCACATGGAGACATACGTGCAGGCGTTGGCGAAGGTGGTAGGACCCACGGCTATTGTGTTGGCCTCCAAGATGTATGGGAAGGTTGTTTTCTTCTTAGCCTCGGAGGATGCCGCCCAGGAGGCGGTAGAGAGGGGCCTGACGGTGGGGGGGGTGTTTGTCCCCCTAGAACCGTTAGAAGACCTGGGCGTTCGCCTCGTCCTTACCTCCGTTCCTCCCTTCTTACCCAATGCTGCCCTGTTACCCGCTCTTTCCACCCTGGGGAAACTTGTCTCTGTCATCAGCCCTCTCCTGTTGGGCTGCAAGGACCCCACCCTCCGTCACATTTTTTCGTTCCGCCGGCAAGTGCAGCTTCTACCACCGGCAGGGGCGCGTGACGAAGAGGCGCTCGAGGGGTCCTTTCTAGTCCCCTACCAGGGAGCCCGCTATCGGGTCTTTTATTCTACCGGAGAGGCCCGGTGCTACCTCTGCCGTTCAGCGGGGCATGTCCGCAGAGACTGCCCTTTGGCCCGGGGGAGAGGGGCACCCGAAACCCCCGAGACCCGGCAGGACATCGGCCCCGTCGCTGCCGACGCCCCTGGCTGCCCAGCACCTGAAACCAACCCTCCTCCTACTCGACCCATCGCTGCTCCCGTCCGGGCCCAAGAGATACCTTCCCTACAACGCCCGGGCGAGCAAGGGAGTTCCACCCTCGCTAGTACCAACCCAACAGAGCCCATGGAGGAGGGTGGGGCAAGGATATTATCGGGTATAGGAGAGGGCCCTCCCCAAGGAGAAGCCCCCGCCCCTCATGTTGCCCCACCGCTACCTCCCCGAACCCCTAAACCATCGCCTCCGCCCCCCGACACGACCCCTGCTAACCAGCCCCCAGATGACGCTATGGAGGGCTGGACCCTAGTCCAGGGGAAGCGAGGCAAGCGGAAGGCTCGAGCTCCGCTGCATCCACCCGACGCGGAAGCCCCCCGGAAGACCAAGAAAGGAGGCACTGCTATCGAGCCTCCCGCCACGGCCACGAGCGAGATCCATCCGCTGGTGTCGGGAGGGGAAGACGGACTGGCATTGGAGGGCAGAATCCCCCCTCCACGGGAGTCCCTCCCCTCCGAGACTTCTGAGGATGCCCCTTCTGCCTGGACACTACCCGAACCCCCTGCGGACCCCAAGGCGACCGTTGAGGCAGGCCCTAGAGGAGAGGCCCCCGGGGTGGCAGGAGTTGGCCTCTCCCCCGTGTATGCGGAGATTGAAGCCCTAGATTTGACCCCGGTCACCCAGGGAGTGGATGATCTGCTGCCGGCTGGCCTCGAGCTGGGCAGCCTTACCCCAGCCTCCCTTTCCCCATGCTCCCTCCCCCTAATTACCTTCCCGGGTGAGCACCCTGCAGAAGGTGGTCCACCACCTGATGCCATGGCCACTAAGACCACCATGGAGCCAGCACCTAGCATTATTGGGAGCCCCCTCCCTTACCCCTTAACCCTTGACTCTGCTCAGGAGGCACTTTCCTTTAGCTGCTTGCCTCCTGCAGCCCAGAGCCTTACCCCTGCCCCCACCCCTGCCCCTGCCCAAGTTCCCTCCTCCTGCAATGTTAATGCCGCCCCTGGGGTTATTTCCTTTCCGCCTTTCGCAGATTCCCCCCAGGGAGCAGTCTTTGCATTTTCTAGCCGCGACCCATTAGGAGTGGCAATTTTTCCCCTGCCATCCCCCTCCACCTCAAGGCGTGAAATTAATTTAATAACCCCAGCCTGTCAGACGCCCCGTCGGTGGTCCGCACCCTGTCTACCCACCTTAGCGGACCACGAGGCTGTATTAAGAGGCCCATCAGGAAACACCTCGGGAATTGTAACCCCACCCCCCCATGAGCTGCGGCATGCGCTACGGAAGTTCCTAGAGCACACCCGTGGCGCCCGCGATAGGGCACAGCTGGCTCTTCAGCTATGGGGGGACTTTGATCAAATCCTCCAGGCCACAAGGGCCCTTATAAAGGAGGGCAGGGGGCAAGGAAGGCGCGGTGCTGCGGCCTACGAGCGAGCCCGCAGCTTCCGACGCGATCTACTCACCCACGGGATGGGTCACGGGTTGCTGTGCAACCCGCCGGGGGCCCTGAACACCCCCGCCAATACGAGGCCCCCACCCCCCAGCCCTCCGCATGACGCCTCTTATTATTGTGACCCTGAATACCAGGGGCTGTAGGATGGCTCTCCGCAGGTCCCAGGTGCTCTCTTACCTTCGGGAAGGGAGGTACTCTGTAGTTTTCCTGCAGGAGACCCATACGGACCCGGCCGCCGAGGACAGGTGGCGACTGGAGTGGGGGGACGGGGTATACTTTAGCCACTTCGCGACCTGGCAAGCTGGAGTGGCGACCCTGTTCTCCCCCAACCTATGGCCTGAGGTGCTAGGGGTCAACGAGGCCATGCCGGGCCACCTGCTGCACCTTCGAGTCCGTATGGAAGGGCGCGTGGTTAATCTTGTTAATATCTATGCCCCGCAAATGAGCTCCAGGCGGCCACAATTTTATCAGCAGGTGTCCGACTTTCTCGGCACCCTGGATTCGCACGAGTGCCTGGTCCTGGGAGGGGACTTTAACACCACCCTCGAGGAACGGGACCGCTCAGGGGCCGAACCGAGTCCGGCCGCTGCGAATATTCTCCAAGGGATAGTTGACCTCCCTAGTGGACGTCTGGCGTGACCATCACCCAGATGACACCTCCACGTTCACCTTTGTCCGGGTGGAGGCCCATCGGTCACACCACTCTCGGTTGGACCGTATTTACTTATCCCGTTTCCATCTTTCACAGGCCCATTCCTCCGCCATTCGGCCGGCCCCATTCTCCGATCATCATTTAGTCACCGTAACGGTCTCCCTCCGTGCAGAGAGACCGGGGCTGGCCTATTGGCACTTTAATAACAGCCTGTTGGAGGACGAGAGCTTTGTGATGTCCTTCCGGGAGTTTTGGCTGGCCTGGCGAGAGCAGTGGCGTGCCTTTCCCTCGGTGCGGCGATGGTGGGATCTCGGGAAGGTGCGCGCCAAGCTCTTCTGCCGTGACTACACTCGGGGCACCAGCTGACGGCGAAATGCGGCGATAGAGCAGTTGGAACGGGAGGTCTTAGAGATGGAGAGGCGCCTGGCCGCCGATCCCGAGGACCCGTCCCTCTGCGGAGCGTGCCGGGAGAAGCGGGAGGAGCTCCGGGCCCTTGAGGACCACCGGGCCCGAGGTGCCTTTGTTCGGTCCCGCATCCGCCTCCTTCGGGAGATGGATCGCGGCTCCCGCTTCTTCTACGCCCTGGAGAAAACGAGGGGGGCCAAAAAACACGTCACCTGCCTTCTAGCGGAAGACGGCACCCCCCTCACGGATCCGGAGGAGATGTGTGGGAGGGCCCGTGACTTCTACGCAAACCTTTTCTCCCCGGATCCGACCGACCCTGGCGCTTGCGGGGTGCTCTGGGAGGAACTCCCCACGGTCAGCGTGGGCGACCGAGACCGGCTAGAGCTGCCTCTCACCCTGGCCGAGTTCTCGGAAGCCCTCCGTCGCATGCCCACCAATAAATCTCCGGGCATGGACGGGCTGACCGTGGAGTTTCACCGCGCGTTCTGGGACATCCTTGGCCCAGACCTAGTCGCTGTCTGGGCTGAGTCCTTGCAGGGCGGGGTCCTCCCTCTCTCGTGCAGACGAGCGGTGCTCGCCTTGCTGCCGAAGAAGGGGGACCTCCGCGACTTACGAAACTGGCGTCCCCTCTCACTCCTCAGCACGGATTACAAAATCGTAGCGAAAGCAATCTCGCTGCGGCTGGGGTCCGTGATGGCGGACGTGATTCACCCAGACCAGACCTATACTGTCCCGGGTCGCAGCATTTTTGACAACCTCTTTTTAGTCCGAGACCTTTTGGAACTCGGGCGGAGAGACGGTCTGTCGTTCGCCCTCCTGTCTCTCGATCAGGAGAAGGCGTTCGATAGGGTAGATCATGGGTACCTCCTGAGCACCCTGCGAGCGTTTGGATTCGGACCTCAGTTTGTGAGTTTTCTCCGGGTGCTGTACGCCTCCGCGGAGTGTCTGGTTAGGCTCAACTGGACCCTGACCGAACCGGTCAGCTTCGGGCGAGGGGTGCGGCAGGGGTGCCCCCTCTCAGGCCAGCTGTACGCTCTGGCGATCGAGCCTTTCCTCTGTCTCCTCCGCAGGAGGTTGACGGGGTTGGTGCTGCGGGAGCCGGAGCTGCGGCTGGTCCTGTCGGCGTACGCCGATGACGTCCTCCTCGTGGTCCAGGACCCGGGCGACTTGGCGCGAGTGGAGGCATGCCAAACCATCTTTTCGGCAGCCTCCTCCGCCCGAGTCAACTGGGTCAAGAGCTCTGGCTTGGCGGTGGGGGGCTGGCGGCAGGTAAGCTCCCTCCCACCCGCGCTTCAGACCATCCGGTGGAGTGCCGGCCCTCTGCTCTATCTCGGCGTTTACCTTTCTGCCACGCACCCTTCTCCGCCGGAGAACTGGCAAAATTTGGAAGGCGGCGTGATTGAGCGGATCAGGAAATGGACGAGGCTACTCCGATGTCTCTCCCTTCGGGGGAGAGCACTGGTGCTTAACCAACTAGTCCTGTCCACGCTCTGGTACCGGCTCAACACCCTAGCCCCGGCCCCGGGTTTCCTGTCCCACCTCCGGAGATTGATTCTGGAGTTCTTTTGGTCAGGATTGCACTGGGCCCCTGTTGGAGTTCTCCACTTGCCCCTGAAGGAAGGAGGGCAGGGCCTGAAGTGTCTGTACACTCAGGTCCGCGTTTTCCGCCTCCAGGCCCTGCAGAGGCTCCTTTATAGTGCAGGTAGTTCGACGTGGAGCATATTGGCGCATGCCTTTTTACGCCGCTTCCATGGGCTCCGATATGACCGACAGCTCTTTTATCTTTGTCCGAGAGGTTTTCCGCGAGACCTCTCCGGGCTGCCGGATTTCTACCAGGACCTCCTCCGGGCCTGGAAACTGTTTTCAACGACCAGGTCCGTGGCGGCCATCGTGGGGGCAGATCTCCTCACGGAGCCCCTGCTACACAACCCTCAACTTTGTGTGCAGGCGGCGGAGTCCCGCACGGTGCGCCAGAGGTTGGTCCTGGCGGGAGTTACGAGGGTCGGGGACCTCCTGGACTACGACCGGGGGGACTGGCTGAATCCCCTGACGCTCGCTCGACGCATGGGGCTCTCCAGCCTTCGCACCCCCCGGCGCGTGCTTCAGGAGGTGGAGGCCGCTCTGACCCCCGCCGCTCGGGCTTATGTTAGCCGAGCCTTGCGCGAGGGCGCACCCCGCCCATCCCTTACCCCAGGCCCGCCGGACCTTTTCATTGGGCCCCTACCCTGCCGATCCCAACACACCCCTCATCCTTTCACTGCAAGCCGGCTGCATGAACTGCAACCGGTCGGTTTTCAAGTTGCATCACGGCAATATTTATATACACTCACGCTTCATACCCTTCATGCCCGCACCCTGGTGTCCCGCCCCGATACAAAGTGGCGAGATCTCTTACCACCTTTGGAGGGTGAGCAACCTCGGTGGGCCAGCCTGTACTCCACCTTGGTCCCGAGGCCCGTCGGGGACATCAGTTGGCGGCTCCTTCACGGGGCTGTGAGCACGGGCGTGTTTTTGACACGTTTTACCTCCCTTCCGGAGACTTGCCCTTTTTGCAACGTGAGGGAAACCCTGGCGCACGTCTATTTAGAGTGTGCCAGATTGCAGCCTCTTTTTCGGCTCCTCACAAATATTCTTTTGCGCTTTTGGCTTCATTTCTCCCCCCACCTCTTTATCTATACACTCCCCATCCGTGGCCCCACCAAGTCGCGGGATCTCCTGGTTAACCTCCTCCTAGCCTTGGCTAAAACAGCCATTTATAAGACCAGAGAGCGGAGGTTGGCTCATGAGGCGTCCTGCGATTGTGAGGCCGTTTTCCGACTCTCAGTACATTCACGTATCCGGGCGGAGTTCCTCTGGGCAGCGTCCACCGACTCCCTTGACACCTTTGAGGAGCGGTGGGCGCTGTCCGGGGTTCTCTGCTCGGTGACCCCGTCCGGTTCCCTCCGTCTGACCCTCTGATTGAGGGAAAGAGCGAGAGCCGCCAGTCACAGCCGTTAGTTGCTGTGAATACCATCATTACTGTCTTTTAGGAGGGGTCCTATAATACATGGGTGTACCCCCTTCCCTCCCAACCACCCACCCCGCAGCCGTGCCCATCTTGTCGGGCACTCTCGGGAGAGGGAGGGTCGGTGACCCTGGGCGTGGCACTAGGTAACTCGAGAGGGTGGAAGACCACGAGTGTCGAGGAAGCCCCCCCGCTCTAGGCCACCAGGTAACTCAGGAGGGTGGAAGACCGCGAGTGTCGAGGAAGCCCCCCCGCTCTGGGCCTGGGCTACCTGAACACCTCTCCCTCCTGAAAAGCTGTTGTGTTATACCTTCTGATTGCGTTGTGTTGTTGCTAAGTTTTTCTTTATCCTTTTGTACTCTCTGTAATTGTTACAAATAAATTTCTTTTCTGTTTCAAAAAAAAAAAAAAAAAAAAAAAACCTTCCCTGTTGGGAAACGGAACGTCTTTTGCTTGCTCCTCAGCTATCTGCCTTCTATTCTTTCCTAAAGCCCCCTGGCCCGGATTTTTCTTACTTTTTGCACCTGCCTTAGTCCCGTCCCCTCCCCCCCCCCCCCCCCCCCCGACCGGGCCAGACGCTTTTTTTGTTTTCTTTTCATTTTTTGTGTCTTTTTTCCCGTCTACGTGCTTCGGCCCTTAGCTTGCCAGCACCCGCCCCCCCCCACGCCTGCTTTCGGGCGCAGCTACTTGCCTCAGCTGAGCCCCCGGAGGAGGGGGGGAAGATTGCCGATTTGCTGTCCAGAGGGGGGAGTGGAAACCCCCAGACCCAGCCGTTTTGCCAGCAGCTCGGACTTTACAACATTCTTAACATGCCGGAAGCCTTGGAACACAGCCAACACCGCCGGAGAAGAAGATTTCAGCAGACAGAAGAAATAATTCAGGAGAGCTATAAATCATCGTGAAGGGGGCCGTAAGACTGAGTAATTTTCTGAATTATACTCTCGTGGGGGGGGAGTTTGACTGTGGTTACTTGCGTTTGTGGCGGCACAGGGGGTGTGGCGTGGAGACCCCCACCCCCGATCCATCGGTGCCCCTACCCCCCCATCGTTATTACAACTGTCACGGCCCCCCGCCGTCTGTCCCTGCTGGCAACCTGCCATCTCCCTTTGGATCCAGCTGTTCGCTTTGAACTTTGCCTTCCGGACCGGACATAACAGCCGACCAACCGAGACTCTTTGGACAAACGTGTGTGGGTCTGCACACCCCCCCCCGGATTGCTTATCCCACAACTTGCCCCTATTACTGGACCCCGATTTTGTTTCTTCCCTCCCTCCCCCAGTCTAATCCCCTCGGCATTCCTCCCCTCCCCGCCCGCAGCCTAGCGGAAGGAGGGGCTACTCCGCTTCTCCCCTCCCCCCTCCTCCTTCCAGTGTCTCCCTGTCTCTCCCTGCTCACAATGGTGGGGAACGAGAGGGGCGAGACTGCTTCAACAAAATTAGTTGTCCCTCCCCCACCACCACCCCTGCCCGACCCCCAAGGTCCCCCCCCACCACTATTGTTAAGATACTTGCCAACCCCCCTGCTGGGGCACCGGTAGCAGGAGGCACCAGGGTGATTGCTGCTGCACCCACCGCCCCCCCAGATTCTAGGAAACCCCCCCCGGTTCACCGGAAGGGCCAGGGCAGGTGGAAAGGAAAGGGCCCCGCTAAAACCACTGAGCCCTCCATGGCAGGGGCTGCCCCCACCGCTGTGGCCTCGTCATCAACCGTGGCACCCCTCCCTGCGTTTCCCTCCACCAGCTCTGCGATTGTCCCTCCCCCGGCCCCCAGGATGTATGCCCGGGCGGCAGCGGGCTCCCCCCTGCCTGCCGCCTCGTCATCTCGCCCCCCCCCACCTCCGCCACCATCACCAGCGGCCGAGGCCCTTTCCCCGCCTTGACCAGGAAGCACGGCGTCCGTTGCCTCCTGGTGCCCGCCTCGCCCCACATGGAGACATACGTGCAGGCGTTGGCGAAGGTGGTAGGACCCACGGCTATTGTGTTGGCCTCCAAGATGTATGGGAAGGTTGTTTTCTTCTTAGCCTCGGAGGATGCCGCCCAGGAGGCGGTAGAGAGGGGCCTGACGGTGGGGGGGGTGTTTGTCCCCCTAGAACCGTTAGAAGACCTGGGCGTTCGCCTCGTCCTTACCTCCGTTCCTCCCTTCTTACCCAATGCTGCCCTGTTACCCGCTCTTTCCACCCTGGGGAAACTTGTCTCTGTCATCAGCCCTCTCCTGTTGGGCTGCAAGGACCCCACCCTCCGTCACATTTTTTCGTTCCGCCGGCAAGTGCAGCTTCTACCACCGGCAGGGGCGCGTGACGAAGAGGCGCTCGAGGGGTCCTTTCTAGTCCCCTACCAGGGAGCCCGCTATCGGGTCTTTTATTCTACCGGAGAGGCCCGGTGCTACCTCTGCCGTTCAGCGGGGCATGTCCGCAGAGACTGCCCTTTGGCCCGGGGGGGAGGGGCACCCGAAACCCCCGAGACCCGGCAGGACATCGGCCCCGTCGCTGCCGACGCCCCTGGCTGCCCAGCACCTGAAACCAACCCTCCTCCTACTCGACCCATCGCTGCTCCCGTCCGGGCCCAAGAGATACCTTCCCTACAACGCCCGGGCGAGCAAGGGAGTTCCACCCTCGCTAGTACCAACCCAACAGAGCCCATGGAGGAGGGTGGGGCAAGGATATTATCGGGTATAGGAGAGGGCCCTCCCCAAGGAGAAGCCCCCGCCCCTCATGTTGCCCCACCGCTACCTCCCCGAACCCCTAAACCATCGCCTCCGCCCCCCGACACGACCCCTGCTAACCAGCCCCCAGATGACGCTATGGAGGGCTGGACCCTAGTCCAGGGGAAGCGAGGCAAGCGGAAGGCTCGAGCTCCGCTGCATCCACCCGACGCGGAAGCCCCCCGGAAGACCAAGAAAGGAGGCACTGCTATCGAGCCTCCCGCCACGGCCACGAGCGAGATCCATCCGCTGGTGTCGGGAGGGGAAGACGGACTGGCATTGGAGGGCAGAATCCCCCCTCCACGGGAGTCCCTCCCCTCCGAGACTTCTGAGGATGCCCCTTCTGCCTGGACACTACCCGAACCCCCTGCGGACCCCAAGGCGACCGTTGAGGCAGGCCCTAGAGGAGAGGCCCCCGGGGTGGCAGGAGTTGGCCTCTCCCCCGTGTATGCGGAGATTGAAGCCCTAGATTTGACCCCGGTCACCCAGGGAGTGGATGATCTGCTGCCGGCTGGCCTCGAGCTGGGCAGCCTTACCCCAGCCTCCCTTTCCCCATGCTCCCTCCCCCTAATTACCTTCCCGGGTGAGCACCCTGCAGAAGGTGGTCCACCACCTGATGCCATGGCCACTAAGACCACCATGGAGCCAGCACCTAGCATTATTGGGAGCCCCCTCCCTTACCCCTTAACCCTTGACTCTGCTCAGGAGGCACTTTCCTTTAGCTGCTTGCCTCCTGCAGCCCAGAGCCTTACCCCTGCCCCCACCCCTGCCCCTGCCCAAGTTCCCTCCTCCTGCAATGTTAATGCCGCCCCTGGGGTTATTTCCTTTCCGCCTTTCGCAGATTCCCCCCAGGGAGCAGTCTTTGCATTTTCTAGCCGCGACCCATTAGGAGTGGCAATTTTTCCCCTGCCATCCCCCTCCACCTCAAGGCGTGAAATTAATTTAATAACCCCAGCCTGTCAGACGCCCCGTCGGTGGTCCGCACCCTGTCTACCCACCTTAGCGGACCACGAGGCTGTATTAAGAGGCCCATCAGGAAACACCTCGGGAATTGTAACCCCACCCCCCCATGAGCTGCGGCATGCGCTACGGAAGTTCCTAGAGCACACCCGTGGCGCCCGCGATAGGGCACAGCTGGCTCTTCAGCTATGGGGGGACTTTGATCAAATCCTCCAGGCCACAAGGGCCCTTATAAAGGAGGGCAGGGGGCAAGGAAGGCGCGGTGCTGCGGCCTACGAGCGAGCCCGCAGCTTCCGACGCGATCTACTCACCCACGGGATGGGTCACGGGTTGCTGTGCAACCCGCCGGGGGCCCTGAACACCCCCGCCAATACGAGGCCCCCACCCCCCAGCCCTCCGCATGACGCCTCTTATTATTGTGACCCTGAATACCAGGGGCTGTAGGATGGCTCTCCGCAGGTCCCAGGTGCTCTCTTACCTTCGGGAAGGGAGGTACTCTGTAGTTTTCCTGCAGGAGACCCATACGGACCCGGCCGCCGAGGACAGGTGGCGACTGGAGTGGGGGGACGGGGTATACTTTAGCCACTTCGCGACCTGGCAAGCTGGAGTGGCGACCCTGTTCTCCCCCAACCTATGGCCTGAGGTGCTAGGGGTCAACGAGGCCATGCCGGGCCACCTGCTGCACCTTCGAGTCCGTATGGAAGGGCGCGTGGTTAATCTTGTTAATATCTATGCCCCGCAAATGAGCTCCAGGCGGCCACAATTTTATCAGCAGGTGTCCGACTTTCTCGGCACCCTGGATTCGCACGAGTGCCTGGTCCTGGGAGGGGACTTTAACACCACCCTCGAGGAACGGGACCGCTCAGGGGCCGAACCGAGTCCGGCCGCTGCGAATATTCTCCAAGGGATAGTTGACCTCCCTAGTGGACGTCTGGCGTGACCATCACCCAGATGACACCTCCACGTTCACCTTTGTCCGGGTGGAGGCCCATCGGTCACACCACTCTCGGTTGGACCGTATTTACTTATCCCGTTTCCATCTTTCACAGGCCCATTCCTCCGCCATTCGGCCGGCCCCATTCTCCGATCATCATTTAGTCACCGTAACGGTCTCCCTCCGTGCAGAGAGACCGGGGCTGGCCTATTGGCACTTTAATAACAGCCTGTTGGAGGACGAGAGCTTTGTGATGTCCTTCCGGGAGTTTTGGCTGGCCTGGCGAGAGCAGTGGCGTGCCTTTCCCTCGGTGCGGCGATGGTGGGATCTCGGGAAGGTGCGCGCCAAGCTCTTCTGCCGTGACTACACTCGGGGCACCAGCTGACGGCGAAATGCGGCGATAGAGCAGTTGGAACGGGAGGTCTTAGAGATGGAGAGGCGCCTGGCCGCCGATCCCGAGGACCCGTCCCTCTGCGGAGCGTGCCGGGAGAAGCGGGAGGAGCTCCGGGCCCTTGAGGACCACCGGGCCCGAGGTGCCTTTGTTCGGTCCCGCATCCGCCTCCTTCGGGAGATGGACCGCGGCTCCCGCTTCTTCTATGCCCTGGAGAAAACGAGGGGGGCCAAGAAACACGTCACCTGCCTTCTTGCGGAAGACGGCACCCCCCTCACGGATCCGGAAGAGAAGTGTGGGAGGACCCGTGACTTCTACACAAGCCTTTTCTCCCCAGACCTGACCGATCCTGACGCTTGCGAGGTGCTCTGGGAGGAACTCCCCACGGTCAGCGTGGGTGACCGAGACCGACTAGAGCTGCCTCTGACCCTGGCCGAGTTCTCGGAAGCCCTCCGTCGCATGCCCACCAATAAATCTCCGGGCATGGACGGGCTGACCGTGGAGTTTTACCGCGCGTTCTGGGACATTCTCGGCCCAGACCTAGTCACCGTCTGGGCTGAGTCCTTGCAGAGCGGGGTCCTCCCTCTGTCATGCAGGCGAGCGGTGCTCGCTTTGCTGCCGAAGAAGGGGGACCTCCGCGATCTACGAAACTGGCGTCCCATCTCACTCCTTAGCATGGATTACAAAATCGTAGCGAAAGCAATCTCGCTGCGGCTAGGGTCAGTGATGGCGGACGTGGTCCACCCAGACCAGACCTATACTGTCCCAGGTCGCAGCATTTTCGACAACCTCTTTCTAGTCCGAGACCTTTTGGAACTCGGGCGGAGAGATGGTCTATCGTTCGCCCTCCTGTCTCTTGATCAGGAGAAGGCGTTCGATAGAGTAGACCATGGGTACCTCCTGAGCACTCTGCAGGCGTTTGGATTTGGACCTCAGTTTGTGAGTTTTCTCCGGGTGCTGTATGCCTCCGCGGAGTGTTTGGTTAGGCTCAACTGGACCCTGACTGAACCGGTCAGCTTCGGGCGAGGAGTGCGGCAGGGGTGCCCCCTCTCGGGCCAGTTGTACGCTCTGGCGATTGAGCCTTTCCTCTGTCTCCTCCGCAGGAGGATGACAGGGTTGGTGCTGCGGGAGCCGGAGCTGCGGCTGGTCCTATCGGCGTACGCCGATGACGTACTCCTCGTGGTCCAGGACCCGGGCGACTTGGCGCGAGTGGAGGCATGCCAAGCCATCTATTCGGCAGCCTCCTCCGCCCGAGTCAACTGGGTCAAGAGCTCTGGCTTGGCGGTGGGGGACTGGCGGCAGGTGAGCTCCCTCCCACCCGCACTTCAGACCATCCGGTGGAGTGCGGGTCCACTGCTCTATCTCGGCGTTTACCTTTCCGCCACGCACCCTTCCCCGCCGGAGAACTGGCAAAATTTAGAGGGCGGGGTGATAGAGTGGATCCGGAAATGGACGAGGCTCCTCCGATGTCTCTCCCTCTGAGGGAGAGCACTGGTGCTTAACCAACTAGTCCTGTCCACGCTCTGGTACCGGCTCAACACCCTGGTCCCGGCCCCGGGTTTCCTGACCCACCTCCGGAGATTGATTCTAGAGTTCTTCTGGTCAGGAATGCACTGGGCCCCTGTTGGAGTTCTTCATCTACCCCTGAAGGAAGGAGGGCAGGGCCTGAAGTGTCTGTACACTCAGGTCCGCGTTTTCCGCCTCCAGGCCCTGCAGAGGCTCTTTTATAGTGCACGTAGTTCGGCGTGGAGCATACTGGCGCACGCCTTCCTGCGCCGTTTCCAAGGGCTTCGATATGACCGGCAGCTCTTTTATCTTTCTCCGAGGGGTTTTCCACGAGACCTCTCCGGGCTGCCGGTCTTCTACCAGGACCTCCTCCGGACCTGGAAACTGTTTCTAACAACCAGGTCCGTGGCGGCCACCGTGGGAGTAGATCTCCTCACGGAGCCCCTGCTACACAACCCCCAGCTCCGTGTGCAGGTGGCGGAGTCCCGCCCGGTGCGCCAGAGGTTGGTCCTGGCGGACGTCACGAGGGTCGGAGACCTCCTGGACTACGACCGGAGAAACTGGCTGGATCCCCTGACGCTCGCTCGGCGCATGGGGCTCTCCAGCCTCCGTACCCCCCGGCGCATACTTCAGGAGGTGAAGGCCGCCTTGACCCCCGCTGCTCGGGCTTAGCCGAGCCTTGTGCGAGGGTGCACCCCGCCCATCCCTTACCCCAGGCCCGCCGGACCTTTCCATTGGGCCCCTACCCCGTAGATCCCAACAAACCCCCACCCTTTCACTGCAAGCCGGCTGCACAAACTGCAGCCGGTTAGCTTTCAAATTGCACCATGGAAATACTTATATACACTTACGCTTCACACCCTTCACGCCCACACCCTGGTGTCCCACCCCGATACAAAGTGGCGGGATCTCCTGCCACCTTTGGAGGGTGAGCAACCTCGGTGGGCCAGCCTGTATTCCACCTTGGTCCCAAGGCCCGTTGGGGACATCAGTTGGCGGCTCCTTCACGGAGCTGTGAGCACGGGCGCGTTTCTGACACGGTTTACCCCCATTCCGGACACTTGTCCTTTTTGTAATGTGAGGGAAACCCTGGCGCACGTGTATTTAGAGTGTGCCAGATTGCAGCCCCTTTTCCGGCTCCTCACAAATATTCTATTACGCTTCTGGCTTCATTTTTCCCCTCACCTTTTTATCTATACACTTCCCATCCATGGCCCCACAAAGTCGCGGGATCTTCTGGTCAACCTCCTCCTAGCTTTGGCTAAAACAGCCATTTATAAAACCAGAGAGAGGAGGTTGGCCCATGAAACGTCCTGCGATTGTGGGGCCGTTTTCCGATCCTCAGTACATTCACGTATCCGGGCGGAGTTCCTCTGGGCGGCGTCCACCGACTCCCTTGACGCCTTCGAGGAGCGGTGGGCGCTGTCTGGGGTTCTCTGCTCGGTGACCCCGTCCGGTTCCCTCCGTCTGACCCTTTGATTGAGGGGAAGAGCGAGAGACGCCAGCCCCAGCCGTTGCCGCTGTGGATACCATCATTTCTGTCATCTAGGAGGGGTCCTATAATACATGGGTGTCTACCCCCCCCCCCAAACCACCCACCCCGCAGCCGTGCCCATCTTACCAGGCACTCTCAGGAGAGGGAGGATCGGTGACACTGGGTGCGGCACTGGGTAACTCGAGGGGGTGGAAGACCACGAGTGTCGAGGAAGCCCCCCCGCTCTAGGCCACCAGGTAACTCAGGAGGGTGGAAGACCACGAGTGTCGAGGAAGCCCCCCCGCTCTGGGCCCAGGCTAGCCTGAACACTTCTCCCTCCTGAAAGCTGCTGTGTTATACCTTCTGATTGCGTTGTTTTGTTGCATAGTTGTTTTGTTTTCTTTGGTAATTCTGTAAGCGTTACCAATAAACTTTCTTTCTGTTTCAAAAAAAAAAAAAAAACACCTTCCCTGTTACCTTACCCTGGGAAAAGGGACCTACTTAACCTGGGGCTAATATATCTGCCTTCTATTACTCTCCTGTAGCCATCTGGTCTGACCCTGTCACAATATATATTTTAAAAGGAACAGAAAAACCTCGAAGATTTTTTCTACATTTGTCATAAACCTTGACTCCACTACGAAACTTCGGTTTTAGGTTTCAGTGATGGTTTCTGAAACTGTGCTGGTATCAGCTTCTTTTCGTCTGTGTTTGTATTTAAATCACTAAAAACCAACTCAGCTTGCAACTACTGCAGGCACCTTTTGTCAGCAATAGGTAATTTTCCTAGTATAAACAAAGCTAAAAACGTGTAAATTATAAATAATACAGTTAAATCTTACCTCCTGTACAAAAAGCATCTGTTGCTGACAACAGATTGCTAAACACATTTTGTCCTTGCAAGTATAGTGAGGGACAAAGTGTGTTCACACCATTTTAGAAACTATGGTTAAAACCTGTTGCCTAAGTTGACAGGGGATGAGAAGGACACACACCATTGATATCTGAATAGAAAAATGCTATTTTTTGTTGCTTTTCATGTTGCATTTTATATATTTTTGGTATTTCGCAGAGGGCTGCTGTTCATGTAACTAAGGGAAATATTCTGAGATTCTATTTTTCTGTTCCACTTTACTGGCCTCCCCATTCTCCTGAATTTTTTCTTCATTTCTTCACACTAATGAATTTCTTCCCCCATCACAGCTCCATTACTTGTCTTAAATCCCCCACTGCTGCCAATGGTGAGACATGACCCATCCTTTATTCTCTGTATTTCACTGTTTTGCTGAGTTCTCTAAATCTGATTTTTTTTTCTTTTCTGTCTCTATTCTTTGCCCCCTACTCCTCTTCTGACTTCAAGAACAGTTCAGACTCCACAAACTGAAGGCATACGTCCCACAGTACTTCAGTAGCTCAAATATGGACAAGGCAGGAGGAGGCTGACTCTTTACACCAACAGCCCAGGGCCAGATTGAGGTAATCCAAGACCTAGCCACACTGTGAGATGGGGAGTCCTCTGGCTTCATTTCTATGGCCTCATCCCCACACCATGAGCTGTCCCTGCCTCTCCACTTGGACTCTCCCACTCTCATGGCACCTTTTTCCTTCCTCCCAATAGTGCCCCTCTCTTCAGAATCCCAGAGAGACAGGGAAAGACTGGGAGTAGCAGGGCAGTATTTACACCCTAGTAGCTGGGGTTTATCTACTTAAATAGATAAGTGGGTTTATCTACTTAAATAGATAAGATAGGTAGATGGACAGGATCAGCTGCACTTTTCAACAGAATCAGCTGCACAGTGCAAAGTGCAGTGCACCATAGGTAGGTATCCCAGTGTGGCATGCACCACTGTCCATTGCAGTGCCTTTTGGGAAATTTTTGCAATGTGTTGTGGGATAGAATGACTTGCCCTGGGATCTCTTAAGGCTAGGGGTCAAGTTCCCAGCATGCAACCTTCTCCATCCCATAATGCCATCCATATCCCATAATTTTTGTGCCTCTTTAAAAAGTCCCACAAATCTGCCTGGCACTTTTTGATGTCCACCATCTAACAGAAGCATGGAGCCTGCAGACCTCTGCATTAGTCTCATGAAAGTTGCAAATACAGGATGCACAATTCTATATTTGCAGAGCTACAGGGAAAACCACACAATGGGGGATATGATTTCTTCCAACACAGGCTGCTAAGGGACACAGTGAAAAACAATTCAAGGTTATTGGTGGCATTCATGGAGCAGTTTGAGATGCCAGAGAGCCACTTCTGGGCCCATGACTGGTGGGATCACATTGTAATGCAGGTTTGGGACACTGAACGGTGGCTGCAGAACTTTTGGATGTGAAAGTCCACATTCCTGGATCTGTTTGCCAAGGTTGCTCTTGCCCTCCAGCATGGGGACACCAGAATGACAGCTGCAATGACAATTGAGAAGTGAGCTGAGAGACTCAAAGGCAGAGCAAGAAAGCCAAACAGCAACCTATAGGCCCAATGTGGTCCCGAGAGACACCTAGAGAAAGGGTCTGGGTGGGGATTGCTGGCTGAAAGAAGTTTGGGCTTGAAAGCTAAGAAACTACTGCTTTTGTTTTTAGTTCCTCCTGCATTTGGAGCAGCAGAACTTTGTACGTTCCTTGTAAATAAAAAAAACCACATAAAAGAAAATACCAGGCTCAATCATCAATTTCTTCTTCCAACTGGAACATCGTTTTACTGCAAGGTAATCTTTGTGAGGTCAACCCTGGGAGGGGGCATATGTATGTTTACCTTGCAGTAAAACTCAAGTGTCTGGTCAGTGTGTTTTTTACCTCAGCTGAGATCGTGCATGTTAGTTACCCAGAGATTAAAAAAACACATCGTATTTAGCAGTGAATACAAGGCCTTAGAAAATCATATCAAACATATAGTGTTCTTAGATTAATACAGAGCAGCCCCCATACCCTTCAGAATCTTGTAACTCTAAAGAGCTAGAGATGAAAGCTTTATAACTGGAAAAGGGATGACTAAGGCCTGATCTACACTAGGAATTTACTTTGGTATAGCGATGTCTTTCAGGGGTGTGAAAAATCCACACACAAGAGATGTAGCTATACCGACCTAACTCATGGTGTAAACCTATGTTAGTTCAACAGAAGAATTCTTCTGCCTCTTGGGGAAGTGGATTACCTACACCAATGGGGGAAAGCCTCCCATCAGTGTAGATAGTGTCTATACCAAAGAGCTACAGCAGTGCATCTACAGCCCTTTAAGTGTAGACAAGTCCTAAGCTTTCAAAAGGAGCACAGATCCAGCTAACCCAATAACCGTGATAGAGATATTGGACTTTAATCTTGTCACTACTGCAGAAGTGAATGTTGCCCAGCCAGCATTTCAGAGCAGTGAAATTTTGAAATTCCACGTTTAGAGGAACGCATGCTTTTTAATATTAAGCTATGTCTACACTTGTGGTAGCATGTAGAGTACAAGCATTACACAGGAAGCTACATGCTGCAGTAAAAGGCTCTAGTGGGGGAGGCAGCGGAAAAAGGCACCAGCAGCTCCCCACTCCCAGAGCGTTTTCCTGCTGCCTACCCCCTCTCAAAGCCTTTCACTGTGGTGAAGAAAGGCTCCAGCAGCAGGGAGGCAGTGGGATTCTGCACTTCTAAAAATTAGCAGTGTAGACATAGAAGGCACTGCTTGGTCGTGTAGAGAGCCGTGTATAGTACATGCACTAGGATTCAGGCATATAGGATACTCTACTCACTTAAAAAGAAAAGGAGTACTTGTGACACCTTAGAGACTAACAAATTTATTTGAGCATAAGCTTTCGTGAGCTACAGCTCACTTCATCGGATGCATTCAGTGGAAAATACAGTGGGGAGATTTATATACACAGAGAACATGAAACAATGGGTGTTACCATACACACTGTAACAAGAGTGATCAGGTAAGGTGAGCTATTACCAGCAGGAGAGGGCAGGGGGTGGGAGGGACCTTTTGTACTGATAATCAAGGTGGGCCATTTCCAGCAGTTGACAAGAACGTTTGAGGAACAGTGGGGGGTGGAGGGGGTGAATAAACATGGGGAAATAGTTTACTTTGTGTAATGACCCATCCACTCCCAGTCTAGAAAAATAGTTTACTTTGTATAATGACCCATCCACTCCCAGTCTAGAGACTGGGAGTGGATGGGTCATTACACAAACTATTTTTCTAGACTGAGAGTGGATGGGTCATTACACAAAGTAAACTATTTCCTCATGTTTATTCCCCCCCTCCATCCCCCACTGTTCCTCAGACGTTCTTGTCAACTGCTGGAAATGGCCCATCTTGATTATCAGTACAAAAGGTCCCTCCCACCCCCTGCCCTCTCCTGCTGGTAATAGCTCACCTTACCTGATCACTCTTGTTACAGTGTGTATGGTAACACCCATTGTTTCATGTTCTCTGTGTATATAAATCTCCCCACTGTATTTTCCACTGAATGCATCCGATGAAGTGAGCTGTAGCTCACGAAAGCTTATGCTCAATAAATTTGTTAGTCTCCAAGGTGCCACAAGTCCTCCTTTTCTTTTTGCGAATACAGACTAACAGGCTGCTACCCTGGAATCTACTCACTTAAGACATGCCTCACCATCTACAGTGGTATTTATACCCGTGCAGTCTCTGTACTCTACATGCCACCCTAAATGTAGATGTAACTTTAGACTAAGAGTGATAGAGAGGGATTCATGCAGAGTTCAGGTCAGGCAGTCCAAGGTACATGATAAGTGCAACTTGTTGTGTTACTCTGCAGTTTCACATGGATATTAACTTCAAGTGTGTATCATAGATGAGACTGGTAGAAACGTCTATTATTGAGATTACCCAGTACATCCAATTATAAGACCCTATTTTCAGTTGCTTATAACTTAGTCAAACTTTAACCATTTTGGCTGAAATTTCCCATGCTGGAGTGTCTGCCTCAGGCTTAATTTCAGCCAAAACTGTTTGGCCATTTCCAAGAACAAGGGTAGAGAAACATAAGTTGTTTTTCCAGTGTTAAAAAATGCTGGCAACCATTTTATGGGTTTGGGGTTTGTTTTTTTGTTGTTTTGTTGTTGTTTTTTTGAGACATTTGAGACGTGCTTTGGAACAGGAACCTTAAATTTGGCAGAGGGTGTGGCCTTTGATTCAGGGATCTGCCTTTTGCCATTCCTGTGAAAATCCACTCAAATTTGCTGAATTAGAAGCTTTTGAAAAATCTCAATTGTTCAATGGGAAGCCAGTGTAGGAATGCATCCAGTGCCCCAACTGAGTATCTCATAATTGAAAATCACAACATAAAACAGAGGACTGCCCATAAATATATCTGCCTTAACCAACCCCTACTCAACAGCCTTGAAAAAGATGGGCTTTGCTGCATGCCCAGAGGTTTTGTTCTGTCTCGTTTCTCTGTGGCCAGAAATGTTTGTATAATGAAGGGAGAATTAACAATGTTTTAAGGGTTTGGTCAAATTGAAAAATTAATCATGTCATTTATAATAGTTGTAATGGACTATTGAGGAAATGCTGTTTAATAACTTTCTCTGGAGGTTTGTACGCTTCTATTCTGCTCTATAAGTAGTGAAATATGATACATGAAGAGTAAATTACAAAAACATCAGGTGAAGGATGAATACTAACAGAGAAGTTGGATGAATACTATCTGAGAAGTTAGATGAATTTTCAATCTTGTGTTCCCTGGTGGGGGAAAAATATGGTAAAAATGCAGTGGACTAGATACTGCTTAAATTATCTACTAAACTATATCAATCCAACTGATCTCAAATATGTGTGTATACATCTGTCTTTCCTTAGATTTGGTTTCAGATTTGGTTTCGTTTTTTATAAACTATATGTCTGTAGCAGGGTGGCAAGCTATCGGTCCCTGGATAAGTATAAAAACTAAAATAATTTCTGTTGACGCACATAATAGGTGGATCTTGTTAGCTCCAACAAAAGCTGTGACAGCAAAGGTCCTCAAGGGCAAACCCTGGGAACTGCCAAGTTTGGGGAGAAAGTTTAGGCTGAAGTTGTTTGTTTCGAAGCTTTTTTGTTCTCTACTTTGGCATGCCTGTCACCCTAATTTACTTTACTCATGAGGAGAAGGAATATTATCTTATGCAGGGAGGGGCAAATTTTTTGGCCTGAGGGCCACATCTGGGTATGGAAATTGTATGGTGGGCCATTAATGCTCATGAAATTGGGGTTAGAGGGTGAGGGCTCTGGGGTGGGGCCAGAAATGAGGTTCCTGGCCAATGGGAGCTGCAGAGGTGGAGCTTGGGGCGGGGGCAGCGTGTAGAGCCCTCTGGCTGCCCCTATGCATAGGAGCTGGAGGAGGGACATGCCACTGCTTCCGGGAGCTGCTCGGAGGCACAACACGCATGGAGCAGGGCAAGCCCCGGACCCCACTTCCTGGCGGGAGCTTGAGGGCCAGATTAAAACATCTGAAGGGCCGGTTGTGGTCCCAGGGCCACAGTTTGCCCACCCCGATCTAATTATTTCAAAACAGGGCTACCTCTCTCTGCTCCTGCCGCACTGAATTGCTCTGCAGCCTTGGGAAAGAGACTTAATTTAAAAGCTTCAAAATTTTTCTAAAACAACAAGAAGTCCGGTGGTACCTTAAAGACTAACTCCTTGTTTTTGTGGATACAGACTCACACAGCTACTCCCTGATACTTGACAAAAATTTTCTGGCTCTCAATTTTTGGATGGCCAGCAGCATTCAGCTGGAGTTATGGATCTCAGCATTCCTGAAAATCAGTTGCTTGGGGTCTCAAATTGGTCACCCAAAATCAGAAACCACTTTTGAAAAATTTAACATGAACTGCCCTGTATGAGTCCCTCACCACCTTAACTCCTTGAAAACTGGAGTTGGTAATTCTTGCCTTTTTCAAGAGGGTACTGTAAGGATTATAATAGCTGTAGAACTTTGACAGCGAACGGAATTAGAAAAGTGCAAAATAGTATTGGTAACAAGAATAAACTTTACTCTGCTTCTTTCTTAAAACTTTTGTCTTGAAATGATTGAAAGTAATTGCTGTTGCTATTAAAAGGGTTTGTTCCATATTAGAATCTAGGAGCATGTACTTTATCTTGTTTTTTGTATAGCTGTTATGAAAGGATATAACTCTTGTATTCTCTGCCTTCTCATCTGTCTTGTTGTCCCCTAGGGTGGATGTCTTTTCTGTTTACTACTTTCTTAATAGCATTTTTATGACCCATCAAGTGTCATCCCTTCAGTGAAGATGAAGGGGATGTGCTTTATTACTTTTTAAATGAGGTAGTGAGTGCACAGATATTAATTTCATTAGCTGGTCCCAGAAATCTTTTCACTGCAAAGGGATAAGTAGAATTGACCAGCCTCTTCCTAATGCTTTTTCTTATGATTATTTTTCATACAGTGATGGTCAAGTGTAACCACTACAGCAGCACCAACAAAGTGCTTAGAACAGCAGAATATTATTTCATATTATTATAATTATTATTCATAATATTATTTCATTATTATAACCTTGCTAAAGAGGGGAAGGAATAAATTACTGGTTTCTTTCCAATTCCCTTTGATGCCAAGAAATTGTTTGTTAAATTATATCTAGTATGTTTTGATTCTTTGTTTTCTATGGTGAAGTTTGGTACTAGATATGCAACTTTTGGAACACCCTTCCTGACAATAAAGTTGCTGTCTGCATGTTTTTTGTATAGAGTCTAATACAAAAAAAAGTCTTTCATTTGTTTGAGTACAGAATGACCATTTCTTTTCAAATAGCAGAAATGAAAGCAACCTAAGACTTCTGTTCCAATCCATAAATCATCTTAGATGAAGTGGAGTTGACCAGAACATTGCATCTTAAATAATGTTGGGTGTAAATTGTGTTCTAAAACAAATACCCATGACCTAAGCTTAAATACAGTTTTAAAACTTTTACTGTAAATTATTTGTACACTGAATGGAATTTGGCAAATCTGATTCCAAGTGTTTGTCTTTTTGAACAGGAATAAGTGGATTTACTTCTGTGTCTAGGATTATTTCAATTTAAGCCTGAGGAGCGAAGGTCAGCTTTTGTAATAGTAAAGGTTGTATTGGCATGTTGCTAAAAGCAGAGGAGCACCTAACTTGCATACATATTTACCTACTATCCAAATGCAAGTATTAACCAGAAGTCAAATATGGGACATCAGAGCATGTGGAGAAGTGATATTCTTCAAAGGTCCACACACTTGAGACATAAAATGAGACACCACTCACAATGTATTGTGGAGATGATCAAAATATCATCATGTATGCTCTGCTGGACTCCAAGGGCTTGGCTTCTCCTGTTGGATTCATATACACCCTTGGAGTCTGCTGGGCTCTTTGGGCTTAGTTCTTTCATGACTGTAGCAAAAAAGAAAAGTGGTAGAATTCTCCTAAGCAATATTCATTCTTGACTCCAAAATGAGATGTCATTCACAGTAAATTGTACAGACCTTTGTAGTCTCTTTTCTTACATGTTCTGGTCAATAGTGAAATAGTTAATGTTGACATTTAAGTTATCATCACTGAGTTTCAGAGTTAACATCTTAAGGTGAGCTCAGATCAGTTTACTTCACAGATTCCATTTTTTAAAATTGAAAACTTAGATTCTGCACTCAAGATGGCATCTCCAGGGTGGCAAATATATGCAGCATGCCACTTTGCTTAGAACCCTAGTACTAAGTTAATTTTCCACACAGTTGGCCACCACTTTTCTTTCTCATCCTCTGCCAACTTTACAGCATTTTCTCTGCCCCCCCCCCCCCCAAAGAACTATAAGTTGGTGCTTGTAATTTTGTGGGGAGTGCGGGGAAGATTTTTGTCTGAGAGGAGTTGCTAGTTTGGTTGGTTGTTGAGATGTGTAAGGGTTTAGCAGTTGGAGGTACAAGTGTCAGGATTGTGGTGTATATATCTCTGGGGAACATGTAGGAATATTTGGCAACTACATTGGGACTCTGGGTGTCTCTGTATTGTTACTAAAGAAGCACAGGAGTATCTTCCTCCTGGCTTCTAGAATGTGATGGGGACTTTTCCCTCACCTGTCAGGTAACAGAAACAGGGCTCTGTCCTGCTCAGTGAATCTTTCTTTTGTACCACATCAAATCAATAGAGGGAGTTTCTCTAAGGTTCTTTTTTCCTTGATGTGAAAAGTATATTGCATTCACTTGTGCACCTGCTCTCTCACGCTCATCCCCCGCACCCACCCCAGGGACCCACCAGCTTACCCAACATTAGGTCCATTGTGATAATAATTGCATGTTCTATCTGTTCCATCAGAAAGTTTAATTGGTACTCTGCTGATCTGAAATTACAGGCATGCTCCCTGATGGATCAGCCAGACTGAAGAATGTTGGGGAAAACATATCCCACAGTTTGGGGTTTGTCTCCCCAGCCTGTAAAATAAATCTTTTAAGGGCAACTTTGCAGGCCACCTGTTGGTCATATGTGGAGTATATAGGTTGCATTGCAAAATTAATCCACTATATTTCTTTTTGTTGTATATAGGTAAATTAGTTTTCCCCTATGTTTAAGAAGATAGATATTTTGTGGTTACTATTGGTTTATATTTGTTCACTGTAATCAAAGTTACAAGTTATCTTCTGACATTAAATAGTACAATGGAATTCCCTTTTTAGGAGTTCTCTGGAACTTGTCCTCATGTGATGCAGTAAAGATGACAATCATTCGAGATGCTCTATCAACACTAACTAACACTGTGATAGTTCCACATTCTGGATGGAATAATTCTTCCTTTGATGATGATCATAAAATTAAATTCCAGACTTCTCTAGTTCTGCGCAATACTACAGGATGCCTGAGGTAAATCACCGTGTTCAAGATCTCTGTTAAAATAGTAATCAAGTTATACAACAATGTATTCAAATTCCTTTTAAATTGCAATTTCTTAAATAATATAGTTGTTACATCCTTTTTAACCCTCTTAGTTCTTCCTCGCATGCCAATTAGTAGGAAAAGAGCATAAATACAAACTTAGGAGCTCAGAGGTACTATTTTATGAATGTATGAATGCTGCTACTTGGTAAGGATTAAGCTTCTATTGTTTTTGTGCTCATAGCTAATCTTTTCATTATTAATCAGTCACCACTGTCTTGATACTGAGGGTACTGTCCATTAAACTTATTCTTTCGAACCTTGAATTAACTTGAGTAAAGTCATCTCTACAGAAATCACGTGATAATATTCACATCACTAATAAGATTATATAAAATATAAAACTTAATTTTGATGAAAAATACATTTGAATTCTGAAGCAAATGCAACTATTTAGAGACATTTATTTTTAATGAAAAACCTAAGTAAGAAAACTAGGAGTACTTTGTTAGATCGAATATTTTAAACATTACTGACAGCAAACAATGTACAAAAATTAAATAGACACTATCAAGTTAAAAATTGTTCTATTGAGTGAACTTTTTTTACCTGCTATTGTTACAAATAATATATGAGATTACTATAAACGAAAGCAATTAGAGACAATTTTTTTTTCTTTTTTCTATTTTTTTTATCCATTTACCTTCTGCATTTCACACTTTATGTATAGTCAATTCACTGTTTCATCTCTTGTTTAAGCAGGTGTTTCAAACAGCAGTAAGAAAAAAAAAGAGCCTTTTTAAAAATAGGAAAACATAAAACCACAAAAAATGGCAGGGAATTTAGGGGCCACATGCAGTACATAGACTACTTTTTTTTTTTAATTATTTTTAATTGGTGAGATTTCAAGTTGACTTTGTTCCTTTAACCCAGTGGTTTTCAAACTTTTTTTCAGCCACCCAGTTGAAGAAAATTGTTGATGCCCATGACCCAATGGAGCTGGGGATGTGGGGTTTGGGTGTGGGGGCGGCTCAGGGCTGGGGCAGAGGTGAGGGGTGTGGGGTGGGGTCTGGAATGAGGAGTTCAGGGTGTGGGAGGGGGTCAGAGCTCTGGGCTGGGGGTGCAGGCTCTGGGGTGGGGCTGGGGATGAGGGGTTTGGGGTTTGGGGTGCAGGAAAGGGGTTGGGGTGTGGGAGGGGGTCTGATCTTGGGGATGCAGGCTCTGGGGTAGGGCTGGGGATGAGGGTTTTGGGGTGCAGGAAGGAGCTCGGGGTTTGTGGGGGGCTCAGGGCTGGGAATTGGGGTGTGGGGTTGGGGCACAGGCTTAGCTTGGGTGGCTCCCTGTCAGCAGTGCAGCAAGGGTGCTAAGGCAGGCTTCCTGCCTGTCCTGGCACCATGGAAGTGGCCAGCAACAGGTCCAGCTCCTAGGCAGAGGTGCGCAAGTGGCTCCGCACGGCTCTCGCCTGCAAGCACTGCCCCCCCCGGCCACGCCTCAGCTTCCACTGGCGCCAGGAACTAGCCAATGGGAGTGCAGAGCCCGTGCTCAGGGCGGGGGCAGCACATGGAGCCCTGTCTTCCCACCCCCAGGAGCCAGACTTGCTGCTGGCCGCCATGACCTAATGCCTTACATTGCACGACCCAATACTGGGTTGCGACTCAGTTTGAAAACCACTGCTTTAACCTACAGAGTTGGTATACAGTGCTGCGATAGAAGCAGGGGGATTTCCCTGGATTTGGTGGTGTCCATTTCACATATTGGAATACTGCTAACCTATCCCTGCCAACTACTGCTTTACTCTTGAGTCATAAAGAGACTTTCTGAAGAACAATTTCTTGTGTGTGTTTGAAACACACCGGATTGAGCCAAATGGCATATTTGCTTGTAATTTCCCAAAGTAGATTATCAACCAACTATATAAAAAGACTTTCCTTCTGCAAATGATTTGATTAGACCATTACTTGTATATATGTATGACAGTGAATACCATACATAAATACAGAGTATTTTGATTGACGTTCTTACTGCATTTTAACACTTTAGGAATCTAAGCTCTGCAGGAGAAGAGGCAAGGAAGCAGATGAGGTCTTGTGAAGGGCTGGTTGATTCTTTGCTATATGTGATCCATACATGTGTGAACACATCAGATTATGACAGCAAGGTGTGTGCTTATTTTAACTAAGTAATTTCTAGGTATCAGACTAGTTGTCTGATGTGCCGTTTTTGTTTTGGATAGTGCAAGTCAGCCACAAAACTCTTGAGCTCTACTTATTTTTACAAAACCTTTTCCACCCCTACATTTATTTATTCACAAAATCAAATTCTGTTGTGGAACACAAATTTATTTATTCTATGTGTTTAATTCTCACAATGATGAAGCACCCATTGGGGGGAAATAATAATTAGCAGTTACCATGCTTTTTCTCTTGAAAACACTTTTTAATAAATGCCTAATTAATCCTTTTTAATAAATGCCTAATTAATCCTCATACCACCTCTGTGAGGTAGGCCCCTATTATCACTAATTTTATAGTTGAGAAAACAAGCAGAGACACTATAATTTACCCAGAGCCATAGAGAGAGCCATTGTGAGACTGACGATTAGAATTTGGGAGTTCTTGTTCCCCGGTCCTGTGCTCCAAAAATATTTTCACCTGTACTTGATTTGTTTTATACGCTGTTTCACCATTTGTGAAAGTATATTAATTACAGGATATCTCCATACTTTGGTTTCCAGACAGTGGAGAACTGTGTGTGCACACTGAGAAACTTGTCCTATCGCCTAGAATTGGAGGTACCTCAGGCACGTCTGCTGGGTATAAATGAATTGGGTGACTTGTTAGGGAAAGAATCACCCAGCAAAGATTCAGAGCCAAGCTGCTGGGGGAAAAAAAAGAAGAAGAAAAAACGAACTTCACAAGAAGATCAGGTTTGTATTTTTCTTCTATTATAAAAACATCAAGTATTGTTTTTCCAGTAGTAAAACACTGTGTCCGGGAGAAAACTGACCATATCCAATAATATGGTGACTATATCCAATATTTTAAATTATGATATAAAGAGTTGATTTCAATTTTGCTTAAACCAATATACTTACAGTTAATGTGTGTTTCTTTCTCAGTGGGATGGAGTTGGCCCTATACCAGGATTTTCAAAGTCTCCTAAGGGTGTGGAAATGCTGTGGCATCCATCTGTAGTGAAACCATATCTAACACTTCTAGCAGAAAGCTCCAACCCAGCTACTTTAGAGGGCTCTGCAGGATCTCTCCAGAATCTTTCTGCAGGCAACTGGAAGGTATTCTATTAAACCCATCCCATAATCCTGTGGCAAATGAATTTCCACCTCTCCTGCTACACTTGTATTTCAACTAACTGTTCTCCTTTAACAACATCATGACACCTGAGCAGGGGTTGCCATTTCCTAAAGTGCATATGGTGTTTCTCCATTAATCCATGGTTTCTCCATGGTGTTGTTAGTGGTCCTACAGTGCACCCCTCCTGTGTTTCTCCATGAAACCCAAAGTCCTGAGAGATGCTCAGTGGCTCCTCTGATGTGGGCATTTTCCTAAACTCACATTGAAGTCAATGGAAATGGAGGATCCTCCGCATCCTGCTCCAAATGCATCACTTCCTTAATACTTGCCTGACCTCAGTTTAGAAAAGCAAAGGAAATGTCAAAGCATAAACTAGAGTCAAGCACAGTGCATTCAGGCACCCTGGCAGTGCCTCTGGCAGTTCCATAATTCCTGTCCCATGCCTGTCTGAACACAGAGCCAAATGTACCAAATTTCAAGATGTCTTTGTGATGTGGACACACATACTTGGAATTGTGATTAATTTAGGGAGATTCCATTTTGTTCAGTTTTTTTAATCTAATTATTTTCATATTCTGTTTGTCCTTGATATTCTCTTTTCTAGAGAAACAACAACATGTAGTTCGATATTTTGTATTTTTGTAGCCCTTTGTTAAACTCTTACAAAAGTTGTCTAATAATCACAACTGTCTTATGAAATAGATAAGCAAATCTGTTGTCATTTTACAGAAGTATAATCTGAGGGAAAGAAGTTAAACTATTTGTCCACAACCACTTATGATGTTAATGACAGTCCTGGGTTTGGCATTCAGGAGCTCAAGATTGCTGGGCATTGGCTTAAATCTCCAACTGTACCACATCCATTATTTCATTAATAGTATTCGTAGTTGTCATACAAAATATAAAAATATAAAGTTCTTCTGGTTTTCATTTTTAAATAAATTTACCAATAAAATATGTGAGGGGGAAAACATTGGTAAAGATGAGAAAGAGAAAACTTTATACACTTCTCTTGGTCTCAATTCCCTTACACTCCTCTGCATTCTGCTCCTTTTCACTTTCACAGTGAAAGGCCATGAAGAGCAAGCAGCAGAAAATGGGTGGCTTATTGGGAATGGCATTAAATTCAGTTACCACTATTTAGAAAAAAAATGAAAATGTGTAGGTTTTTCCCATTGAATACATGTGCCAAAAAAAACTTTGAACACTGAATTGTGCTGGAAAATGACTGCCAAAAATTGAAGATCAAAGTCAACTAAAAATGTACAAAATAATAGATGCAAGTCCCACCTCTTCCCAAGTATCAGAACATGGGTATTACAGTAAATGATGGTAGTTCATGCCTAATTGGTTATTAACAAGAGCAAGGCAGTATTTTTATTATTTGCTGCTATATGCCAACTGTGCACTCCTGCTTGTGGCCCTCATATATGCTGCATTACAAAGGCAGCACATGACATCTCTTTTTAATCACTTTTATGTATTTGTCATAAAGATAAAAATATTAGTTGCTTTCTTTGCTATACAAAAATAGCTGACCAATATCATTTGGGATTTTCACTCTTTTGCAACTGACTTTTTTAATCAATCTTTTTCCTGAAACACTGTTCCCTCTCTAATAGATTTAATCTCCTTTGTCAGTACATTTCTTTTATTAATTCATATATTTAAACATTGTTCTACAATGAGAACATTTGCAGTGGCCCAGAGGGCAGGCCTAACTCCCAGAACCAAGTAATGGGAACTGGGCACCCACGTCTTGTGTCTGCCTTTGGAACTGTCCCACTAAAATATGTATGAATTGTAATACAGTAAAAGATAATATTGGTGCTGTTTTAAAATGGTAGGTGTGTAAGTAATTGAGTTTTATGTAATAGTTTGCAGCATATATTCGAGCTGCTGTCAGAAAAGAAAAAGGGCTTCCAATCCTCGTGGAACTTCTGAGAATGGATAATGATAGAGTTGTTTCTTCTGTGGCAACTGCCTTAAGGAATATGGCTTTAGATGTTCGCAATAAAGAGCTAATTGGTAAGTATATGTAACTATACTTAAGTATGCAGGGATAGCAGCACAAGGCAATCTTTTCTTGAGTGCTTGTAGAGAGAAAACTTATTTTAGGATGAGAATACACCATGTGATCTAGTTGTGTAGTCCCTTTTATCATATTACATCATTAGAGTCACATACATTTTAATCTTCTTGGGAGAAATAGCTTTCTGGAGCAACATTGTCTTATTTGTTTGTCTTTAGTCAACCTGTGCAGCCAGTCCCCTTACAGCAGAAAGAAGTTGCTTAAATTCAAACTAAATCAGACAGGAAGTTTCATTGTCGAACATGATGAGAAATATCACTCCCCTTTCTTGAAGCTAACTAGTAACTTTATCAAAGGGCTACAAGGTGCTGTATCATAAAGGGATTTAACAGTTCATATCTCAACACACAAATAAGTGCTTTATTCTGACAATATCAGATTTGTTTTGTTTTGTTTCTCCTGCCATAAAAATCCCAACTCCAGCAAAACCAGCTCCAGGTATAAGTATACATATATATGTAATTGACAGGGCTGCTCTTCTAGAGATAAAATCCGCCCAAGCCCTACACCCCCTTTCCTGGGGAAGGCTTGTTAAAAATCCTCACCTATGCAAGGAGGTGTAGAGCTTGGGGGAATTTTGGGAGGAAAGACTTTTCCAAGTGGGCTCTTTCCCTATTATATTTGTTAGACGCTTGGTGGTGGCAGCAATAAGGTCCAGGGACAAAAGGTAAAATAGTTTGTACCTTGGGGAAGTTTTAACCTAAACTGGTAAAAATAAGCTTAGGGGGTTTTTCATGCAGGTCCCCACATCTGTACCCTAGAGTTCAGAGTGAGGAAGGAACCTTGACAGTGAACAAATAGAGTTTGTGTTGATTTTATTAGACCTATACGTTGTCTTCAGTCACATATAGTTGATCATACTGTACAGCTGATCATAAGGCATCAAAAGGCTCTAAGTTTTGGCAGGAGTAGGTGGGAGCCCCTTTTTAAGTGTTTTTACTCCTTTTTACTTGGAGCACCCAGCAGGTGATTGTGGGCTATCATTTATGCACCCTGAGACTTTATTGTGTGGAGGTACTGCAGGGTTCTATTCTTTCCCCTCTCTTGCTCAATGTCTATGAGGCGAACAAGAAGGCAATAAGAAGATGTGTGCTCCAATGTCTGTAGCATCCAGATGATACTCAGCTGGATCTTTCTAAGTGTAGGAAAGAGAGATACTGGCATAGTATTCTTCCTGAGGCTGTTCAACTCTGGAATGGGCCCCCTCTTCTGTCCACCAGAGCCTGGATTTGTTAAGCCTCTGGACATGCTGCAAAACTGATCTAGTTTTCTACAGAATTTTGAGAAGGGGATGGGGTTATTGATTGGTATGGGATAATGTTTTTGTGTGGTTTGACTATGATAGTGGGTACATCTATACTGCAAAATGGCAATGGAGGGTACATCTATACTGCAAAAAAAGACCTGTGGCCCCAAGTCTCAGAGCTCAGGTCAGCTGACTGAGGCTTATGGGGCTCACACAATGGCCTAAAAACAGCAATGTAGATGCACAGACTTGGACTGGAACCGGGGCTCTGAGACCCGCCTTTCTTGCCAGGTCTTAGAGTTCAGACTCAAGCCTGAACATCTACTCTGCTATTTTTGACTCCATAGCACAAGTCTGAATCAGCTGACCTGAGCTCTGAGACTCGATGTCACAGGTCTTTTTTTGCAGAATAGACATACCTAGATTTAACTGGACTAATATAATTATTCTACTGGGAATTTTAAGTCTTGTACGTGGACCCCAGAGTTAGATTTTTTTTCCAATCTAAATAAATAAAATCAAAATAACAGTAGAAGTACTGAGAGGGTTACAATTTTCATTTCTTGGAATTTTGTAATATACTTCTGCCACCTAGTTTTACATAACTCTGCGTTTCCTAAATTTGTATGTGAAGAAATATTTGTTTAACAACAATGAAGTTTGGCATGTTTTTGCTCTGAAAACCATATTTTCAAAAATTAAGTTTCACTTTAAAATAGACCTGTTATAGTTGGAAAATGTGTGTACATAATGTTTTGCACATAGCTACAAACAATATAATAATCACAATCTTCCAAAAAGTAGATAGAAAGATCCAACCAAGGAAAGAGGAGAAAGTGTCTAATTATGGAAATAATAGGATTATATATAGGAGTCTTTTTTTAAATAAAAACCTTGAGGAAAAATCTGTTTGTTTTTAAATGTGGGGATATAAACACTCTCTAGCAAATGTCAAGGTAGATTGAGTTCCACACCCTAGCAGGTACTACACCAAAGGTGCCACCACTTTCACCTTTGGGTTAGCTCCCTCAAAGGCTGGTGGGGTCCCAGTACCAATATATCCCAAGTTGTCTGGTTTTAAAAAATATTGCAGTTTTCTAGTATGCTTAAAAAGAAGTTACTTTCAGAAGCATTTCTTCTGTAGTTAAGGATCAGAATTTCTCCGCTGACACATTATATAAATACAAAGTTAATACCTTTATGTAAAATTTATCCCATCTATCCATTATTCACCATTATATATAAATATATGTCTTCAATAAAAATCCATTAATAGCCATTCAGTTATCAAAGCAGGCTAAACAAAAAAAATATTTACTTTAGCTTTAGTTAATTTCCTTTGTTTGCAAAGTGATTATTCCTGTTTGTCAGTTGGTAATTGAAATCTGAAAGAGCTGAGATCTAATCTTTTACGGGTGATAAATGAGGTGAACAGAATGTCTGGTAATTCCTCCAAAACTACTGAAAGACTTTTGCACACCTCTCTAAAAGGAAGCCTTAGTATGAGCACCGCTCCCCCAGTGATGAGAAATAATGTCATTTTTCCTGTAGCAATTCTACTTCCCATCAATAATTCCTATTTCTAAGCTATCCAGTGTTAAGGCCAAGTTGTGCCTTGTATCCCACTTTGTTTAACCAAATTCATTATTGCGTCTCTTCCTATATGGATGTGTCAGCAGATATCCTACAGTGTACATTAACATCGTTAAAGTTTTATTTGTGCCATTTTCTGGTAAAGTGGTGGTTTGTGTCCACCTAAAGGCATAAAGAGTTTCAAATAATCATAATATATGTCAGCAACTAAGGCATGGCTTGAATTAGGGGAAAGAGTAAGTGATAGCAAGTTCCAACATTTTCTCAACCTTTTCTTTCCTTTATTCAATTGTTTTTAAACTATCAAAATCAGAAGCAATGAACTGTGATCATGCAATAACCACCTATAAATTCAAGTCCTGCCTAAAGAAGATTGGAATATGCACAAGTGTAACGTCTTACACATTTCTATAAAATTTAAGTTGTTTGAAAGATGCTTAAGTAATCTTTTTGTAACATTGCTTATCTCTTGCTATAAAACAGCTCTGCTAAACATCCTTAACTAAAATAAATAAGCTCACAGATCAGTGTATGTCTGTGTACATTGGCATATGGCCATAATATTTTTTATCAGGCTTTTGCTAATCCAGAAGACAAATGCAATGTATTTTTCATTTAGGAAATTACACTACAGTGTCTCTTGCCTCTGAAATAATTCAGATTGCACACAGTTTTCCACTTAGTGTTGATTTTTTATTCTACTTTCCTCATTGTTGCTTTTAGACTTATATATTTCTTGTCAGAGTGCTTATGTTTCAAATGTAAATTGCAAAGTACATTTCCTAACTTGGTTTATGTTTTTTTGTAGGTAAATACGCTATGCGAGATCTGGTGAATCGCCTTCCAGGAGGCAATGGCCCAAGCATATTGTCTGATGAGACTGTAGCAGCAATCTGCTGTGCTTTGCATGAGGTCACCAGTAAAAACATGGAAAATGCCAAAGCTTTGGCTGACACAGGAGGAATAGAAAAACTGGTGAACATAACAAAAGGAAGGGGTGACAGGCAAGTAGGCAGCTAGATTTGCTAGCAAAATGTTTCTTTAATCCATTTCAGATAAAAACAAGAAAACAAAACTTTTAAAGTGAATTTCCTGCAGAAAAGGGATTTGTTCCTTCGGTTCAGGTTTGCTCATAAGACAACTAGTCTCCCACAGCTGCAGACTGTATTATTTCCATATAGTACTTGCCAGTCATTTAGTTTGTACAGTATTCTCCATATAAAGCTTCTAGGGGATGTACAGTAATATACTATAGTCAGATTAATTGGACCTATAAGATAAAAGTATCTGAAAGTGCTGTTATGAATATTAAACACACACACACAAGATAATAAAACATTATTAAGATTGAAAAGTCAGGCACTTAGAAGTTAGGAAATGCCAGAATTAAGATTGCCTTTGGAACCCTAATCTGGCCCCCTTGTGCATAACAATATGATAAAGTATTTAATTATATATGATCACATATTATTTTTTCCACAGGACCTCTGTCTCAATCCATGCACAGCATGGAGGTTGCTCACTTAATGAAGAGCTCTTCAATATTTTGTTTTCTCCTTATCGTTCAGTGTTTGGTTCTAGGTCTTACTGCACACTACCCAAATCCTGCTCTGAAATAAGAATTCTTAATTTCTTCATGGGCTTTTCTATGGTGCTCATCACTGTAATATCTGAGTGCTTCCCAATAATTAATTAATTTTATTTTCATAATAATCCTGTGAGATGAAGGGGTATTATCCTCTTTTTACAGCTGAGGACCTAAAGCGTAGAGAGATTAAGGTCAACAGTATCCACTAATTTTGGGTGCCCAATATGAGATGCTTACAGCCTAATTATTCAGAATATTTACGATTACATAGCACTTTGTATGCTCAAAGCCCAGCTCCCATTACCTTTAGTTGCAATTGTGAGCACACAGTACATCTGGAAATCAGACTCCAAGGGTATCAAGTTGGGCAGCCAGAAAATGAGGGGTGCCTAAGTAATGACCAACTGTGAAAAATTTGAATTAAACAACCTTACTAGTATCACATGGAAACTCTGTGGCAGAGGGAGTGATAACATCCAATTCTTCAGGGCAGCATTCAGCTGCTATTACCATGAGGCCCTCCTATCTGTTGTAGCAGTCTCCTGCCTCATTCATGACACACCTTCCAATTTGTGGAACAAATGATGCAGGGATCCTAAAGACAAGAGCCTCTTTTACCACACCAACCTGATTTATTTCCAGAGATGTTCCATCCTGCACGCCGAATTACAAGCACTAGAGGGGTATGGGACATTTTGCCTATGGGTTTCATATATATTTGCTGAAAGTAGAGGAATTGAGACTCACAGATCTTGGTTTCCAGTCCAGGTTGTGGAGGAGACAATGATCTAGTGGGCATAGACACTACCATTTCCTCTATGCTTGACCCCTTCTGTCCCATCCTCTCCAACCTTTCCCAATCTTGACTCTACCTAACCATTATCTCCTTGCCCTGTCCCAGTCCCCTTGCCTACCCATTCTCATGGCTTCTTATCCCAGTCCCAGTCTCCTTGACCAGTCAGTCCCTGTTCCCTACTCCGGGCTTCTTGTCCACTCTACAGCTCACATTCCTCCTCCCTCCCCACTGACACCCAGTCCCAATCTATCTGCCCAGGTTTCTCATCCAATCTCAGTCTCCTGGCTCCTTATCCCAGTCTTTTTGACCAGTTAGTCACAGTTCTCCCCCCTAAACCTCAGCTCCTTCTTCTTCAAGTAGGTGCAGCTCTGTATTCCACTTAGGTGTGTGCGCACCAGAGCTGGAAATTTTACCTTTCAGAACCCATAGAGGGGAGGCCTTTATGCCATAGCACCTCCTTTAGCTATATGAGGTGTGACAGGGTCAGGCCAGATGGCTTCAGGAGAGTAATAGAAGGCAGATATATTAGCCCCAGGTTAAGTAGGTCCCTTTTCCCTGGGTAAGATAACAGGGAAGGTTCCAGAACAGTCAGGAACCTTCTGGAGACAATTAAGACAGACAGGCTGATTAGAACACCTGCAGCCAATCAAGAAGCTGCTAGAATCAATTAAGGCAGGCTAATCAGGGCACCTGGGTTTTAAAAAGGAGCTCACTTCAGTTTGTGGTGTGCGTGTGAGGAGCTGGGAGCAAGAGGCATTAGGAGCTGAGAGTGAGAATGTGGACTGTTGGAGGACTGAGGTGTATAAGCATTATCAGACACCAGGAGGAAGGTCCTATGGTCAGGATAAAGAAGGTGTTGGAAGGAGGCCATAGGGAAGTAGCCCACGGAGTTGTCGCTGTCGCACAGCTGTTCCAGGAGGCACTCTAGACAGCTGCATTCCACAGGGCCCTGGGCTGGAACCCAGAGTAGAGGGCAGGCCCGGGTTCCCCCCAAAACCTCCCAACTCCTGGTCAGACACAGGAGGAGTCGACCTGGACTGTGGGTTCAGAAAAACGGCCAAGCTGAGAGCTGCCATGAAGCTCCAAGGCAAGTAAATCCGCCAGTGAGCCCAGATCCACCAAGATAGAGGAGGAACTTTGTCACAGAGGCAATGCCACCCTGACCTCCCTCTGTTCCTTCTTCTGCCCCTGCTGGAGTCACAGCTCTGTGTGATTTTCACCTTGCAAGCCCTCTATTTTTAGTGACTTTTCTAGTTGTATATAGTTAATTAGTACCCTTAGTATAGCTTGCATCCAGATGGTCTAGTTTGCAAAGTTGAACCTTCACCCCTCTCCAAATGTGGATCAGGATGGTTTACCATCCGACTCTTCACCCCCTAGACAGATTGGTTCATCTTTCTCAACTGGTCCTGGACTCCTTGCTGTGGTGGATGTGTCCAGAGAACATTTGCCAGGGCATTCCCTCTTGCACTTGTGAACCAGGTCTGCTGTCACTGATGCCTCCCTGATAGGTTGGGCAGCACACCTGGGCTTATGAAAGTTCAAGCTCTGTGGTTGGAGCAGGAGTCCTTATCAATTTGCTGGAGCTTCAGGCCTTCTACAATGCATGTCATGCTTTCCTGGACCATATTGGGCTCAATGGTTACAATGATACCACCACAGTGCATTATGTGAACAAGCAAGGGGGAATGTGTTCCAGGATTCTGTCCCAAGAGGCAATCAGGTTGTGGCAGTTCTACATCAAGGAGAATGGTGATGGGGCAGCTGCCCCTCACTGGCAGGGGTTAAAAGCAGCCCTAGGGAGGCTGCACTGGAGGCAGCCAATTAGAGAAGGACTGAAGAGAGCAGCCAATCAGGGCCAAGCAAGCCCATATAAAAAGGGAGCTGCAGGGCAGAGGCTGGCAGTTCTCTGCTGGGAGCCCAGGGAGAAAGGATTGTGTCTCTGGAGGGCTGAGAGGACTGCCAGCACCCTGGACAGAGCAGTGCTGCTAGCAGGGACTGAGGGAGTGAGAGAGCTCCTTGGCTGGCTGCTGAGGTTTGCAGGCAAAGAGGCATGCTGAGGGCCATGAGGAAGTGACCAGACAATTCGCTGCAGTAGCCACTAAGGGAAATGGCTGAACAGCAGACTACAGGTCCCCGGAAGGGGGGAGCACAGTGTGTGTCGCTGAAGAGGACGCTGCAGTCCTTGGAGAGATATGGGTCCTAGAGCAGGAGTGATAGCAGCAAGGCACCACCCAAAGAGGGCGCATTAACATGCAGAGCTAATTCCCAAGACAGCCATCAGGAGGTGCCGCAGTGGTAAGTGAAGCCCATTACAGAGATCACTAACCAATAGCTGACCAGTTGCCCAGAGTCCTAAATCATCTCATGGACCATCTAAGCAGAAATTTTTCCCTGAATCACTAATAAAAACAGGCATTCTCTCGGTCATCTTTGCAGCTTGGGGCATTCTGACAATCGACCTGTTTGCTACAAGGGACAACAGGAAACCTGTTCTTCTCTCAAGGGAGCCTCAGTCTGCGCTCCCTGTCCGATGCTTTTCATCTCAGCTGGCATTTGGCTTGCCTGTATGCTTTTCCCCCAAACCCAATCATCCCACATATCATCCTCAAGCTGAAAGCAGATCAGGCCAAGCTCATTCTCATTGTCCTGGCGTGGATGAGGTAGCGCTGGTTCTCTGACTTTTCCACATTGTCAGTTCAGTCTCCCATACCCCATCCTCTCCATCCTGACCTGCTCACAAAGAATCATAGTCACACATTGCATTCAGTTCCCTACATCTCTTGGGGTAGTTGCTATGTGACTAAATGAGGAGGAAGAGCAGTGTTTGACGATAGTTGAATAGGCCCTACTCAACAATAGAAAATCTTCTATCAGAATGGCCTGTTCAGCTAAATGGAAGCGGTTTTCGGTGTGGTCATTGGCTCATAGAATTCAACCAACACTAGCTTTTATCCATGACATCTTGGGGTGCCTGCTGCACCTTCAGTCATTGGGACTTGCACTTAGCTCACTGAAAGTGCATCTGAGAGGGGTTGGGGCAGCACTGACTTATATAGCCAGGGGAGGCTACAGCCACAAGGTGCGTACGATCCCCTTCTACAGATACTGCTAGGCAAAATTGTTACTCTGTTGCACTGGGCCGTGCACACACCTAAGTGGAATTCATGTCTGCATCACACCTCAAAGAACCGCAGTTAAGTAACTGGTTTCACAGTGGTAGCCGTGTTTGTCTGTATCAGCAAAAAGAACAAGGAGTACTTGTGGCACCTTAGAGATTAACAAATTTATTTGAGCATAAGCTTTTGTGGGCTAAAACCCACTTCATTGGATGCATGCAGTGGAAAATACAGTAGGAAGATATATATATACACACAGAGAACATGGAAAAAATGGGTGTTGCTATACACACTATAAGGAAAGTGATCAATGAAGGTGAGCTATTATCAACAGGAGAAAAAAACCTTTTGTAGTCATAATCAGGATGGCCAATTTCCACTGCTATGGGTACCTGCATGGTCCCACAGTATGCCAACATTTTTATGGCTGACTTAGAACAACGCTTCCTCAGCTTTCATCCCCTAATGTCCCGACTCTGCTTGCGCTACGTTGATGACATCTTTATCATCTGGACCCATGGAAAAGAAGCCCTTGAGGAATTCCACCATGAGTTCAACAATTTCCATCCCACCATCAACCTCAGCCTGGACCAGTCCACACAAGAGATCCACTTCCTAGCCACTACAGTGCTAATAAGCGATGGTCACATAAACACCACCCTATACCGGAAACCTACTGACCACTATGCCTATCTACATGCCTCCAGCTTTCATCCAGACCACACCACATGCTCCATTGTCTACAGCCAAGCTCTAAGATACAACCGCATTTGCTCCAACCCCTCAGACAGAGACAAACACCTACAAGATCTCTATCAAGCATTCTTACAACTACAGTACCCACCTGCTGAAGTGAAGAAAGATTGACAGAACCAGAAGAGTATCCAGAAGTCACCTACTACAGGACAGGCCCAACAAAGAAAGTAACAGAACGCCACTAGCCATCACCTTCAGCCCCCAACTAAAACCTCTCCAGCACATCATCCAGGGTCTACAACCTATCCTGAAGGACCCAACACTCTCACAAATCTTGGGAGACAGGTCAGTCCTTGCTTACAGACAGCCCCCCAACCTGAAGCAAATACTCACCAGCAACCACACACCACACAACAAAAACACTAACCCAGGAACCTATCCTTGCAACAAAGCCCGTTGCCAACTATGTCCACATATCTATTCAGGGGACACCATCATAGGGCCTAATCACATCAGCCACACTATCAGAGGCTCGTTCACCTGCACATCTACCAATGTGATATATGCCGTCATGTGCCAGCAGTGCCCCTCTGCCATGTACATTGGCCAAACCGGACAGTCTCTACATAAAAGAATAAATGGACACAAATCAGATGTCAAGAATTATAACATTCAAAAACCAGTCGGAGAACGCTTCAATCTCCCTGGTTACTCGATTACCGACCTAAGAGTTGCAATATTAGAACAAAAAAACTTCAAAAACAGACTCCAACGAGAGACTGCTGAATTGGAATTAATTTGCAAACTGGACACCATTAAACTAGGCTTGAATAAAGACTGGGGGTGGATGGGTCAGTACACAAAGTAAAACTATTTCCCCAGGCTTATTTCTCCCCCCTACTGTTACCCTCACCTTCTTGTCAACTGTTAGAAATGGCCATCCTGATTATCACTACAAAAGGGTTTTTTCTCCTGCTGATAATAGCTCACCTTGATTGATCACTCTCATTATAGTGTGTATAGCAACACCCATTTTTTCATCTTCTCTGTGTGTGTATCTATATCTTCCTACTGTATTTTCCACTGCATGCATCTGATGAAGTGGGTTTTAGCCCACGAAAGCTTATGCTCAAATAAATTTGTTAGTCTCTAAGGTGCCACAAGTACTCCTCGTTCTTTTAGTTAAGTAGCTGTTTCTTGTCAGATCTGTCTTCTCTGTTTCCTGCCCCTGTTCCTCACCCCTACTGGTCCCTAGTCTCAGCCTCCTTGTCCAGCTAATCTGTGTTTTTTCCCTCCACCATCCCAGCAACTAGTCATGTTTTCTCTCTCGCATCCCCCTCTAGTCACTCTGTGCGGATGATGCATGCACAATCCTGTCAGCACTAGAAGCTATGAGGGGATGGAGCATGCTCAGTGAAGATGAAATCTTTGGAGAATTTAGCTGCTAAAATCTAAGTCTCTACTGAGCATGTGGGAACTGTGATTTGTTTTTTTTCAAGGTTTATAACTTGGTTAAACTGGGGTAGATTTTTACAGGGACAGCAAAAGGCATATCCCTGATACAAAGGCTACCCCTTGCCATATTTCAAGTGCCTGCATGGGGGAGCTATTGTTTGTCAAAGAAAAAGTCCCCAGAATTTTTTAACATGGCAAAAGTGTATTTTTTCCTTGACTTGTTCCTGGAAACTGCTGAAAATTATAAATAAATAAATAAATAAATAGCCTGAGGCAGACACAGAACATTTCAGTCCAAGTGGTAGAGTGTGGCAAAGTTATAAGAAACCGAAAACAGGATCTTATAATGGGAAGCGACAGGCTACCAGCCATTCCTACAATAATCTTTATATTTGTATTGGATGATTGCTTTAAAGGCAGGAGTGTAAATGATTTATTATGATATATTTTAATTCTATTTTCTATAGCATATGCTTTCATGAAGCGTGCTGGATTGACAGCCCTGGAGAAAGAGGTTGTTCACAAACATGTACACCACAGATACTAGCAGTCCTGACTATCCCATAAGGTATATCTACACAGCAAAGAAAAACCCACGGCCAACTGATTCGGGCTCGGGCTGTGGGCTGTTTCATTGCTGTGTAGACTTCTGGGCTCGGGCTGGAACCTGAGCTCTGGGACTTTGAGGCCTGGCTCCAGGGGAAGGCCAGAAGTCTACAAAGGAATGAAACGGCCCCACTGTCCAAGCCTCACGAGCCCAAGCCAGCCACTGCTTTTTCTTTGTGGTGTAGACATACACATGCTGCCTTTTCATGTGTTTCAAGGCTCACCTGAAGGGAAGGGATCACTTCTAGTGTAAAGCTGTGTCTTACCATCCTATACAGTCTCTTTGCTGAGACTGCCAATATGACTGTTAATTGCAATAGTGGAATTTTTGTGACATGGGAATCTGTTCACTGGGCCTTAGGCTGAGACTACCCAGCCCATTTCCCATAGTGTTTCAAGCTGTAATATGTAAGTGCACTTTCTTTACAAGAGTCAATCCTGTATAATAATCGAATATTCTTTATCTTCTTAGATCATCATTGAAAGTGGTCAAGGCAGCAGCTCAGGTATTGAATACATTATGGCAATACCGAGACCTCCGTAGCATTTATAAAAAGGTAAATTACAAGTATGGTTCTGACAAAATTAGCATTCATCTGGAAACAACTTCACAATGATTCTGAGCCATTTATTTTAATGAAATGTAATTCATTTTGACATACTCGGTTTCCCACTCCACAGGATGGATGGAATCAGAATCATTTTATTACACCAGTATCAACATTAGAACGAGACAGATTCAAATCACATCCCTCCTTGTCTACAACAAATCAGCAAATGTCACCTATCATTCAGTCAGGTCAGTTAATAAACCTTTCCCTTTTTGTGGACAGGTTGGCTGAAGGGCTTTTCCACTTGAGGTGGATCTAGTATGTCTCTTTTAGAACTTCAGGGTACTTTTGAATGTGCCTACCTTACCTTACTTTCAGTGATATTACAGTTTTTAGCCCTTGGGTTACTTATCAGTCTTGCTTTTCAGACCAGTGCATTGGAATTAAGGTTTTTCTTTTATATTTTGTTACAAAACAAAACACAGTATGATTTATGCATATAATACTTATATACTATAATAATACTTCCTTCAAAGTGCTTTACACATACCAATGAATTAAAACAGACTCTCCAAAACTTTTGTTGTTAGGAGACATGAATCCCAGTTATTAGGAAGAGACTGGTAATAGTAATGGGAGATTTGATCATTAGAAATATAGTTAGCTGGATGTCTGATGACCAGGAGAACTGCTTAGTGAATTACCTGCCAAATGTGAAGGTTGTGACTCTCTCAAGACATCTAGACAGGCATATGTGCAGTGCTGGCGAGGAGAGTTCCTGGAGGCCAAATTTAGGCTGCTAGGTAAGACATTGAAGTCCAGGACCCACACGGTAGCATTCTCTGAAATGCTTCCAGTTCCACACACAGGGCCAGTTAGACAGGCAGAACAACAAGGTCGCAATGCATGGATGAGACAATGGTATAGGGAGAAGGGGGTTAGGTTTATTAGTATCTGGGAAACCTTTTAGTGAAGGAGGAGCCTATACTGGAAAGTTGGGCTCTACCTAAACCAAAGCAGAACCAGATTGCTGGCATGTAAAATTAAAAAGGGTCATAGAGGAGTTTTTAAACTAAGGGGCTGGTGGAAAGCCGACAGATGAGAGGAGCACACAATTTGGACAGAAACATCTCATATGGGAGGTTCTATTAATGGGGATACTCTATATCCTAGTAAAGAAGAGAAGATAGAAGTAGATAAAGTACATATAGGAACTAAAGAGAAACAGTCAAATGAAAGAGTCCCTATTCAATTGCGTCACATAATGGTAGACAACTAAAAAGTGACAAATTTTATAAGTGCTTGTATACAAATGCAAGAAGTCTAAATATTAAGATGCGTAAATTTGAATGCCTGGTATTAAATGAGGATATTGATATAATAGACATCACAGAGACTTGGTAGAACAACAATAATCAATGGGACACAGTAATACCAGTGTGCAAAATATATAGGAATGACAGAGTAGATCATGCTGATTGGGGAGTGGCACTATATGTAAAAGAAAGTATAGAGTCAAATATAGTAAAAAATCTTAAATGAATCAAATTGTACAATAGAATCCCTATGGATAGAAATTTCATACTTGAATAATAGAGTATAGCAGTAGGAATATAGTATTGACCACCTGACTAGGATGGTGATGATGATTATGAATTCTCCAGGAGATCAGAGAGGCTACAAAAATAGAAAACTCAATAATAATGGGGGATTTCAACTATCCCTGTATTGACTGGGTACATGTCACCTCAGGACAGGATACTGAGATAAAGTTTCAAGACAGCATTAATGATTGCTTCTTGGAGCAGTTAGTCCTGGAACCCGCAAGGGGAGAGGCAATCCTTGATTTAGTCCTGAATGGAGCACAGGATCTGGTCCAAGAGGTGCATATAGCTGTACCACTCAGTAGTAGCAACCGTAAAGTAATTAAATTTGACATCCTTGTGGGAGGGAAAATCCCAAAGAACCCCTGCACAGTAGCATTTAACTTCAGACAGGGGAACTACACAAAAATGAGGAAGCTAGTTAAATGGAAATTAAACGGTACAGTCACAAGAGTGAAATGCCTGCAAGCTGCATGGAAACTTTTTTAGAACAGCCTAACAGAGGCTTATATTAAATGTATACCCCAAATTAAAAAATATAGTAAGAGGACCAAAAAAGTGCCACCTTGGCTAAACAACCCAGTAAAAGAAGCAGTTAAAGGCAAACAGGGAGCATTTAAAAATCGGAAGATAAATCCTGCTAAGGAAAATAGAAAGGAGCATAAATTCTTGCAAGTCAAGCATAAAAGTATAATTAGGTAAGTCAAAAAAGAATTTGAAGAGCAACTAGCAAAAGACACAAAAACTTAACAGCAAAAACATTTTTAAGTACCTCGGAAGCAGGAAACCTGCTAAACAATCATTGAGGCCATTGGACAATCAAGATGCTAAAGGAGCACTCAAAGAAGACAAGGCCATTGCAGAGAAGCTAAATGCAGAGGATGTGAGGGAGATTCCTACACCTGAGCTATTCTTTTTGTGTAACAAATCTATGGAACTGGCCCAGATAGATGCATCTTTAGAAGAGGTTTTTGACCAAATTGATAAACAGTAATAAGTCACCCAGACCAGGTGGTTTTCACCCAAGAGTTCTGAAAGCACTCAGATATGAAGTTGCAGAACTACTAACTGTGATATGTAACCTATTACTTAAATCAGCTTCTGTACCAGATGACTGGAAGATAATTAATTTGATGCAAATTTTTAAAAAGGTTCCAGAAGCAATCCTAGCAATTACAGGCCAGTAAGCCTAACTTCAGTAGCAGGCAAATTGACCAGGTTGACACTATAGTAGAGAACAAAATTACCAGATACATAAATGAACACAATTTGTTGGGGAAGACTCCACACAGCTTTTGTAAAGGGAAATTAAGCCTCATCAATCTGTTAGAATTTTGTGAAGGAGTGAACAAACAGGGGTGATCCAGTGGATATAATGTACTTTGACTTTCAGAAAGCCTTTGACAAGGTCCCTCACCAAAGGCTCTTAAGCAAAGAAAGCAGTTGTGAGATAAGAAGGAAATCCTCTCATGACAGGAAAAGACAGGAAACGGTAGGAATAATTGGTCAGTTTTTAGAATGTAGAGAGGTAAATAGCGGTGTTCCCCAACGATCTGTATGGAACCAGTGCTGTTCAACATATTCATCAGTGATCTGGAAAAAGGGGTAAATAGTGAGATGGCAAAATTTGCAGACGACATAAAATTACTCTGGATAGTTAAGTCGAAAGCAGACTGCAAGGAGTAAAAGGATCTCTCAGAACTAGATGACTGGGCAACAAAATGGCAGATGAAATTCACTGTTGATAAATGCAAAGTGAAGCACCTTTGAAAACGTACTCCAACTATACATATAAAATGATGGGGTCTAAATTAGCTGTTACCACTCAAGAAAGATCTTGGCGTCATTGTGGATAGTTCTCTGAAAACATCCACTCAATGTGCAGCAGCAGTCAAAAAATCTAAAAATGTTAGGAACCATTAGGCAAGGGAGAGATAAGAGAAAATATTATAGGGTCACTATATAAATTCTTGGTACACCTACGCCTTGAATACTCATGCAGATGTGGTCACCCCATCTCAAAAAAGATATATTGAAATTGGAAAAGGTTCAGAAAAGGACAACAAAAATTATTAGGGGTATGGAATAGCTTCCATGTGAGGATCGATTAATAAGACTGGGACTTTTCAGCTTGAAAAAAAGGGGGCATATGATAGAGGTCTACAAAATCATGAATGGTGTGGAGAAAGTTAATAAGTATTTTCTACCCCTTCACATAACACAAGAGCCAGAGTTCACCCAGTGATATTAATAGGTAGCAGGTTTAAAACAAACAAAAGGAAGTACTTCTTCACACAATGCACAATCTACCTGTGGAACTCATTGCCAGGGGATATTGTGAAGGCCAAAAGTATAACTGGTTTTAAAAAAGAATTAGATAAGTTCCTGGAGGATTGGTCCATCAATGGCTATCAGCCAAGATGATATGGTTTGCAACCCCATGCTCTGGGTGTCCTAAGCATCTAACTGCCGGAAGCTGATGATTGCCCTGTTCTGTTGATTCCCTCTGAAGCATCTGGCATTGGCCACAGACAGAAGATAGGGTACTGGGCTAGATGCACCATTGGTCTGATGCAGTATGGTCGTTCATATGTTCTTATGATTCTTGGGATGTTGAAGAAATTTGGCCTCACTCGTACAGACAATATTTTTGAGAGTGGTGATAATTCTATAACCAAACTCACTGTCATATTTCCAACTATCGCTCTCATTTCCCTAAGGTTTTTTCAAACACTGATGCTCTTTCTTTCTCTTACCTCCTTTTCAACAGTTGGCAGCACATCTTCATCGCCAGCACTGTTAGGAATCAGAGAACCTCGTTCTGAATACAATAGGACACAACCTTCTATGCAGTATTACAATAGCCAAGGTGATGTCATTACGCATAAAGACATATATACTGGTAAGAGACCAGTTAGATTTATTCTAAACAAAATGCTTCTAAAATACTCTTTTATATAGTCCACATTCGGCCTGGGACAATGTAGTGTGTGCAGTTAAAAACTAGTGATTGGACTATTTTTTGTTGCATTCCTCAGCAGCAACAAAATTGTCTTGAACAATAATGCTATGTCAGTTGTTCACCACTGATTCCTTGAGCAAATCACTTTCCTCCCAGATATGACATTTTATACTGTTTTGTTTTGCATTTGTTGTTTTAAAAACAATGCATCAATGTAATAAAATTTGAAGCCAACTTAAATATTGTGCTGCAAAGGAATTTTTGACAGGTTTCAGAGGAACAGCCGTGTTAGTCTGTATTCGCAAAAAGAAAAGGAGTACTTGTGGCACCTTAGAGACTAACCAATTTATTTGAGCATGAGCTTTCGTGAGCTACAGCTCACTTCATCAGATGTATACCGTGGAAACTGCAGCAGACTTTATATACACACAGAGAATATGAAACAATACCTCCTCCCACCCCACTGTCCTGCTGGTAATAGCTTATCTAAAGTGATCAACAGGTGGGCCATTTCCAGCACAAATCCAGGTTTTCTCACCCTCCACCCCCCCACACAAATTCACTCTCCTGCTGGTGCTAGCCCATCCAAAGTGACAACTCTTTACATAATCAAGTCGGGCTATTTCCTGCATAGATCCAGGTTTTCTCACATCCCCCCCACCCCCATACACACACAAACTCACTCTCCTGCTGGTAATAGCTCATCTAAACTGACCACTCTCCAAGTTTAAATCCAAGTTAAACCAGAACATCTGGGGGGGGGGGGGTAGGAAAAAACAAGAGGAAACAGGCTACCTTGCATAATGACTTAGCCACTCCCAGTCTCTATTTAAGCCTAAATTAATAGTATCCAATTTGCAAATGAATTCCAATTCAGCAGTTTCTCGCTGGAGTCTGGATTTGAAGTTTTTTTGTTTTAAGATAGCGACCTTCATGTCTGTGATTGCGTGACCAGAGAGATTGAAGTGTTCTCCGACTGGTTTATGAATGTTATAATTCTTGACATCTGATTTGTGTCCATTTATTCTTTTACGTAGAGACTGTCCAGTTTGACCAATGTACATGGCAGAGGGGCATTGCTGGCACATGATGGCATATATCACATTGGTGGATGTGCAGGTGAACGAGCCTCTGATAGTGTGGCTGATGTTATTAGGCCCTGTGATGGTGTCCCCTGAATAGATATGTGGGCACAATTGGCAACGGGCTTTGTTGCAAGGATAAGTTCCTGGGTTAGTGGTTCTGTTGTGTGGTATGTGGTTGTTGGTGAGTATTTGCTTCAGGTTGCGGGGCTGTCTGTAGGCAAGGACTGGCCTGTCTCCCAAGACTTGTGAGAGTGTTGGGTCATCCTTTAGGATAGGTTGTAGATCCTTAATAATGCGTTGGAGGGGTTTTAGTTGGGGGCTGAAGGTGACCGCTAGTGGCGTTCTGTTATTTTCTTTGTTAGGCCTGTCCTGTAGTAGGTAACTTCTGGGAACTCTTCTGGCTCTATCAATCTGTTTCTTTACTTCTGCAGGTGGGTATTGTAGTTGTAAGAAAGCTTGACAGAGATCTTGTAGGTGTTTGTCTCTGTCTGAGGGGTTGGAGCAAATGTGGTTGTGTCGCAGAGCTTGGCTGTAGACGATGGATCGTGTGGTGTGGTCAGGGTGAAAGCTGGAGGCATGCAGGTAGGAATAGCGGTCAGTAGGTTTCCGGTATAGGGTGGTGTTTATGTGGCCATTGTTTATTAGCACTGTAGTGTCCAGGAAGTGGATCTCTTGTGTGGACTGGACCAGGCTGAGGTTGGTGGTGGGATGGAAATTGTTGAACTCATGGTGGAATTCCTCAAGGGCTTCTTTTCCATGGGTCCAGATGATGAAGATGTCATCAATATAGCGCAAGTAGAGTAGGGGCTTTAGGGGAAAAGGAATTTTTATAAGTAAAAGCTGGCATGTATCTTGACATCTCAGCTGCCCCGAGCTTCAGTTACTTAAGCTTCTTCACTTTTTACATTGTTTTTGTGTTCATTTTTAATTATTAATTTTACTGTGTGTGTCAGAAATGGGGTTTTTGTTTTGGTTATTTTTTGCTGTTTCTCTGAGAAATGCCCAATTTACTCGAAAAAGAAGAGATCAGGTTACATGTTTGTCTTTAAAAATGTGGAAAGGTTGTGGTTCAGTGAGTAATAAAATGTGTGGTGCTTCCCATTTAAAAGTGATCTTTGATTACACCAAAGTGAACATTTATTATCAAACCATGTTGTTGAATATTAATTTTTATTTTATGGCTTTATTCATAAATATTAGGGGGGGAAATATGCAAGACTTCATATTCTTCCTGATCTCAGCTGTCTTACACGTTATTATGTTCCCCAAGTAAGGCAGAGTGAACAGGGAAAAACACAAATTCCCTGTTTAAAAAGCTGGTTTATTAAACAAAACAAAAATCCTGGGGCAATTTAACTGCTGCTGTGGGACAGATCTCATTTGTGCTGTTTTCTTTTAAGCTGTGATTTCACACTACTGTTTACAAATGATGTACAGTTACTATGGCAGTAAATGGGTGTTTTACATCAGGAATGCTACATTGCAAATGCAATTTTCTTTTCTAAAGAAATGCCTGTTAAAACATATATTGTGAGATTTATTTGTCCTGCTCGCATTGTTGTAAAGTAACATTTTTTCAATAGACACATCACATAACTATTTTTGTTTTTTGTTTTGGTTTGGTTTGTTTGTTTTTTTCCAGCATCAATAAACTAATTTGTTATAGGTATGGGGTTTGTTCCTTTTGAAATACTATATTAGTTTTTTAAAAGAAGGTTAGCAGAGTGAAGGAAAAGGTGACTGCAAAAATAATCTGTATAGGCCCCCTTCTGAAAATTACCTTATTTATTTCACATTCTTATTTTTGTAGCTTCTTAAACTTCATAGATAAAATATCACACACTGTAGATGGTGACCACGGTTTGTATCTTTATGTGGGTAAAACACCCTTTTGTGAGTGCTCAAAAATGTACATTAACCATAATAATTAACACTTAAATGGCACTTAGATGATAGTAAATTGATTTGTAAACTTTAACTAATTTATCTCCACAACACCCCTGTGAGGTAGATGATAGATGGTATATCACCATTTTACATAAGGGGAATCTAAGGTGTAAGCTAATCATCAGGTAATTTGATCAAAGCAACAGGTGGAGTTGATGGCAGAGCAAAGATTAGAATTGAGGAATTCGTGGCTTCCAGTCTATCTTGAGCTCAAAACATTCTGCTCTCACTTAACTTGTTGTAGCCCACACTAACACCATGATGTTTTGTTCCCTCTAGTGGCTAAAACACATAAAGGATTATGTGAGTCTGTTCCTGCGTTTAGATAATAACCTGATCTTTTAGTTCAGGCAGTAAAGGCTCATGTTTTACAATCAGAAGTCCTGAGTACAAGCCCTGAGAGTACATGTCCAGGGGAGTCATTTTACTGCCACTGTTCAATTATTGCTCCTCTTTATGATGATTCATTTTTCATTTTCACACAGGGTAATGATTTTGCCCTCTAGTGGCAACACCCTAGGAAGAAGATTAAGGTTCTGCTACTGCTGACAGATTCTCCTTTACCCCAACTAGTAAACCTTCTCCTTTTGGACCCATAAATCTTGGTTCAGTTCCTAGCTGGGATAGATTCCTCACTCTAAGTTGTTTATAGATATAAATGGAGGGCAGAAAATACTCATGCTTCTCCTATCTCTCTGGTCAGGCGCCTAATCTCTCTCCACCTCAGACTTACGGAGGGAAATCTATTAAAATAGCCGCAGAAAACAAAAAAATTTCCCAACTATAACCTTAAATATGTTCCAACGGACTCTGCCTTCATGTTCAGCATAAGGAAAGCTTTAATCCCAGTGCCATGGAAATAAATTAGAAGGAAATCTTGTAGATTTTATTTAAAAAATAATAATAATTTGCAAGGTGCACCGTTTAGCCAATGTCATTAATACTTCAGATGTCATGAGAGTAATGACAATATCTTGATATAGTAGACCATGTCAGGCCCTTGTAAAACAATTCCACTGATTTCAACACAGTGAGGAACTAGCAGGATGTGAAAGTTTCTAAATGTACAAGTGCCACTTTCATTTGTTATAGGTACTGTAAAAACTAAAGACATTGACGGACATTAAATGATAAAATACTATATTTTTTTACAGGGTCCAGCAAACCTTCACCAATTTACATCAGTTCCTATTCCTCACCAGCAAGAGAACAAAATAGACGGCTACAGGTAACTTTTGAAATCTCATTTTAAAAGAATACTGATAGCAACGCTCAACGTGTAATGATAGTATTGTTTATTTTAATAGAACTAAAAGGAGAGTATACCGTTGCATGTTATACATATGCTTTGCAGAAAACACTTCTAATAAATGGTTTTTTAGAGAGTGTTATTGTATCTGGAAATAACTTAACAGTTTATTGCTTCTGCATTTCCTTTTTTAATTCCTTGACTTTAATTATTCATCTATTCTTGTTGTGGCTGGCTGTGAGACCCATCTCCTGATTTGCATTTTTTCTGAAGGGAGAGTTATAATCCATGCAGTCTAAAGATACTTTTGTTATCTGGATGTTTGATAGTAAATACGGCTGTGTCTACTTCTTTTCCCCCCACAGACCTGTGATTCCCAGTGGGTGTAGTTGCACTTGTGGAGGGTGTAGAGCAGATGCAGGGGTAAAGAATTTTTTCCAATTTCTTATCTAACCTTTGGTTAGACTTCACGCTCGTTTTAAAAAAAAAAAAAAAAAAGTGTCTTCTGTGGGATACTGACCCAATTGGTGGAGCTGCATCCACTGAGAATTATGGGTCTGAAAAATCATAGTGGCTTAAAAGAGTAACGTTTTAGAGATCAGTATGCAAAGACGTAGCCACACCACTCCATTGTGTGAATGGATAATACAGGGGTCGGCAACCTTTCAGAAGTGGTGTGACGAGTCTTCATGTATTCACTCTAATTTAAGGTTTCGCGTGCCAGTAATACATTCTAACGTTTTTAGAAGGTCTCTCTCTATAAGTCTATATTATATAACTAAACTATTGTTGTATGTAAAGTAAACAAGGTTTTTAAAATGTTTAAGAAGCTTCATTTAAAATTAAATTAAAATGCAGATCTTATCAGTTTAGTGCAGTGGTTCTTAACCTGGGGTGCATGCACCCCCTGGGGGGTGCGAGACATGCAAGATTTTTTTAGAAGGTAAATCATCGAAAGCACAAATTAAGCACAGGCACATAAGTACAACTACTTTGTTTAATCAAACCTATGTATTTATTAACATTCTACATTTTTTAATGATTACTGTAATATACAAACAAAGTTTTTAAGTTTTCAAGTTTTTAAGCTAATTGTAGTGTAATTTTTGACAAGGGCTGCAGAGCGCTGGGTCCAGGCCAGGAGCAGAGCCCTGGGCTGGCTGCCGGTACCCCAGGCCGGCAGGAGGGGTGAGCAGGACCGGAGGCCTGGACCCCGGCTGGCAGGGGGCCAGCGGCTGGAACCCCAGACCATCAGTGGGGTGGCGGACAGAACCCCAGACTGGCAGCAGCTCACCCGCTACCAGTCTGGAGTTCCACCGGCTCCTGCCAGCCGGGGTCCCAGCCGCCAGCCCCGCTCAGCCGCTCAGCCGAGGGTTCTGTTCACCCAGGCTGGCAGTGGGCTGAGCGGGGCCGGTGGACAGAACCCCAGACCGGCAGTGGGCTGAGCAGCTCAGCCCGCTGCCAGTCTGGGATTCTGTCCGCCGGCTCCTGCCAGCCGGGGTCCTGGCTGCTGGCCCTGCTCAGCCCGCTGCTGACCTGTAAAAATCAGCTCGCTGCCAACCCCTGGGATAATATATAGCTACATCTATGCAATAAAGCCGATTATACAAACAACTCTGAAAACTTACCCAAAGGTAGAAAAAGAAACTCAAATATTTTTCCCTTAAAATCTCATTTTTAAAAAATAATTTTTTATTTGTCTATTTTGTCAACAGCATCAGCAGTTGTACTACAGTCAAGATGACGCCAACAGAAAGAACTATGATGCATACAGATTATATTTGCAGTCCCCACATAGCTATGAAGACCCCTATTTTGATGATCGAGTTCATTTTCCAGCTACTACAGATTACATGACACAATATGGACTGAAATCAACCACAAATTACGTAGACTTCTATTCCACTAGGCGGCCCTCTTACAGAGCAGAACAATACCCAGGGTCACCTGATTCTTGGGTGTAACATCAGAAAGTCACACAGAGGGATGCTATAGCTTCTAATCTTGTTTGGGAAGAAATGGAATGGCCTGTTTGCTGTTTGGATGGTGAAATGTAAAAGTGAAGTGAACGGAGGAACAAGGAGGAGCATTTTTCAAGGACTTATCAGGAAGGTGAGAGAGAAATTGGAAGGGAGAACTTCTTGCTCTGTTTAGACATTAGATCTAATTACTTGTAGTTCCTGTAGTCTGGTGAAGGTGTGGGCGATGTGATGAAAGGTTTGAGAATTGAGTAAAATGAATTTGGAAAAAGTGTAGGTCAGATAAAATTAAAGCCGATTTTTAAAATGTGAATAAAAGTCTTGTTATGATAGTTTGTACAGAAAAATAAAATGGATGCCCTTCTTGTTTTATTGCTATTACTAAATGTTGAGATTGTATGCTATTACGTCTTGTAAATTTCTTTCATTGGTGTAAATATGGAAACGCCACATTGGTTAAAAATGTCATCATTTGTTATGCAGTGTGTCATTTGAAAACAGATTTGGAAAGCTGACATCTTTAAACAGAAAAAGAAAATAACAAGGAACTCTTATAAATTTAAAAATATATCATTTTTGGTTTTGAAATGAATAGTGTAATTTTGAAGCACAAAGTACAGTCCGTATATCTACACTTTTCTCATTCCCTGCCTCTTTCATAGGATACTTCACTGCCATTTTCTATGCACATGGAAGAAAAATAAATGTGGAAGTCTCATCCATGGAAAGTTGTTCCCTGCTCATTTTTTATTTTCTGTGTGTAATATACAAAAATAAGTACAACAAATATGAATTCTAACTGCATGTTGTAAGAAGTTTAAATATCTCACACCATTTTGGCCATTTTCCCAGTTTTCTATCGTTCATACATTTATTATTTGTCAAGCTGGTATACCAAAGCATGAAATTATGCACTTGGCTCCCTTGTTTTTTCCTCTAGCCTAGTGTTTTTACTTTCTCTGTTCAGTGAATCCAGGATATTTCACAGTTTTATTGTGTTTCTGCCAGAAAAAAAGTTGGAATAGATTTAAGCCCCTTCTTTTACTTCACAGAAATTTCATCCAGCAAGCTGACGATCTGGCCCATATTCCACTTGCTCCGTTTACAATTCTTGTGTAAAAAACAGTAATAAATTTTACACATTTGTCCCATGCCATTGATGCTATTAACCTTCTTCTATGCGTTTATTATAATATTCATTTGCCATTGTTTCACTTTATAGAGCTCAAAGTGCTTTACAAGTATCCCCATTTCACTGTTGGGGTAATTGCGGCACAGAAAGGCGAACTGAATCACACAGCAAGCGAACAGATAGAATCCAGTTTTCCTGACTCTGTCTCCTAGAACACCGCTGCCTCTGTGTTAGTGAATGAAAAATTCCCAACAAAATTAATAACAAGTTATAGGCCAAACTCTGACAGCTCTGGAGCCCATCCCCCTCACAGATTACCGTATGGTTGCATACGTATAATCATGGGCACAATTTGTCTCCCATGTCTGCAGACGGTGCCTTCTGTTTCCAAAAAGATCTATTTTTAATGCAGAATGTCTTAATTTATTCCATTTTTAGTCTATTGTTATTAGGAGCCACCTCCAAACAGATCATTTAGCAGGCTGTTAATTAACTGTCATCATAGCAATTTACAACTCTTGGGTGCAGAGAATATAGCCCAAAAGGTGGTAATTCCACTAAACCACGCCTACGGGTTACTCATATGTTTGTATGTATTGTCTGTTTAAAAAATTGACTGTAAACATCTAAATGTGTGGTGATGGGCTCTGTACAAATATCTAATAAAATAATATCTCAGTGCTATACTGTGTTGAGAGCCTAAACCTACATAATAAAAGAACTTAAAAGGTGGCACTTACTTTTATTAGGAAGTATTTCACAAGATATTTCAAGATCTCCCACCCCCTACAGTCTGTATCTTTTTAGCTTGGATTTTATCATTTGCTTGTTGAGGGGAGGATTTATGATTTAGTTTACAATTTTGCTTTCTGAAGCTAGATGTTTCCTCTGCAGATGGCTACAGTCCATGGTGTTCTTTTCTCAGAATCCAGTTGTGGTGGTGCTCCAAGAAAGACTATGGAGGAAGCCACTTGAGTACTGAGCGGTAGTGTGCTGAAGTGACTCTGCCCCTCTGCTGAGACTGAGTTCAGTTGAGTTCAGAAGCAAGAGACGGAGGAAATCCCTCCAGGCCTGGTTCTTCTGTGCCATAGCACAGATATCATTATGTTCATTTACTTTTGTTTTTTATTGATCTTGTGTACTTTACACATTGTTGTCTTGTCTTGGTGTAATACCAATTAAAATGAACTCTTAGTTGGCTAATTCCCTTCATACACTGTTTGAGACTTGGTGGGGAGAGTTGAAAAGAAATTATGATTGGGCTAGATTGTTCTGTTTTGGCACACTGATTTTTGTGATCCAGTTAGACTTTCAGTCTGGTTTCAGAATGTCAGGTGCACAATTATGAGCTGCATTCCTTTAAAGAGAATCAAGCTCACAATTGTGCATTCAGGTTGACATCTCCAGGGAGGACAATAAAAATGGAAAAAGCATACTTAACTAGAACAAAGAGCAGATGGCCTTGGGAAGTGGAATGCAAATTTGGAAATTAAATGCCACCAAGAAGCTGGGAAATTATCATTTTTGTATACACCTTCCACAGCATTACATTGTAAACGTGGTACAAGAGAAACAGGAGCCAAAACTTTATTCAAAGCAGCAAATATAATCCTGAATGGATTTAGAAGATATGCAGTGGAGACTGAGTAAGAGACATACACATCTCTCTCAAAGGATTCATATGTGGAAATAACTTTTGTGGAATAAGTAAGAAGCGGGCAATTCAAAGGATAGTTCGAGGTATTATTGATGGCCCTTAGGGGGACAAAGTGGGGGAGAATGAAGAGACAACTGATACCAGTAGGTTGGGTCTGATGCTGTCCTGCCAAAGGGTCTAGAGAGGTAATCAAGGAAGGGTTCCCATTTTGAGATTCTTACTAAAAAGGCTACAAAAGATACCACTTTCAGGTCTGTGGTCCTGTCTGCATGGGAAATGCTTATTATGGACAAGAGCCAAATTTAAGGGACAGTTGTGCGTACGGTTTCATGTCCATGCCTGCCCTAAGGAGTTAGTGTGATTGGAATAGTTACGTATAAACAAGTGTCCGTGGAAGGCTAGACAAAACATGAGTTTTAAGGATAGATTTTGGAAGGGAGAGGAAGAATGCTTTTCTTCCACTTAGATGGGAGCTGTTCCAAACCTAGGATTTGTCTTCACCACAGAGTTACCTTGGGCCTTTCTTGGGTGTTGCCCCAACCATGTCAGAGATTATGCAGTGAACTGTGTAAAATCTAGTCAGGTTTGAAAATTTAGGACCATGATTTTAGCAATTGTAAAAGAGCCTAATGGGTTCTAGAACTCTTATGGGGATGGAACAAAAACAGCTGGGAACGAGTTTGGATGTGAGCAATGAATGAAAGAGAAATAAAAAATTAAATTAAGTTGTGGTCCTGGATAAATTAGTGCAGTTATCAACAAGTGGTGAGGAAAAGACATGTTTTTGGTGTGGGGAATTTGAAATAACTATGGGACATCTGGAAATGTCTGAAATGTGAGTCTGGATAGAAAAGAAGAGTTCAAAGTAGAGTGGAATCTTTGTGCAGTGTGGGCATAAAGGTGGTGTCTGATGTTGAGAGCAAATGAGGCTGCCCACGGTAAAAGTAGAAATATTCCCTCCTCCCAAATGTTCTTTCTAAAACAAAGTGGGAGTAGGAATGTTCTCACTTGTAAATATTACATATCAATGAATGTCAGGCTTATAATGTTTTCATCCAGAATCAATAATTTATAGTGCTATGTATTAGACTTTCTTCTTTCAGATGAGGGGTTCAATGTCTTCTACTTCTCCACTGACCTACTTCTCGTTCCTCTCTTAGTCTTTGGAACTGGATAGAAATTACTGCATTTAAGAATTCAAAATTATGAACATTGTCAAATACTTTCCACTCACAGTGTCACCTTCCTTACAACTATGAGAATCTGGTGAGGAACTTAAGTTCTACCTACTTAAAATAATCCACCACCATTGGTAAGAAAATAATCACCGCTTATATAGAACAGGACTGTAGTAAATGTGGCCCATCTGTAGGTTACCTAAGAAGGTTGTAGAATTCCTGTCTTGGAAGGATTTTAAGGAAAGGTTAGACAACCATCTGTCAGGGATGGTCTAGGTATATTTAATCATGCCTCAGCAAGGGAGGGTGGACTAGATGACATCCGATCCATTCCATCCCTATATTTCTATGTGTAACACTGCTGCAAAAAAAGCGAACATCATTCTGGGATGTATTAGCAGGAGTGTTGTAAGCAAGACATGAGAAGTAATTCTTCCACTTGGTACTGACAAGGCCTCAGCAGGAGAACTGTGTCCAGTTCTGGGAGCCATATATCAGGAAAGATGTGTACAAGCTGGAGAAAGTCCGGAGAAGAGCAACAAAAATGATTAAAAGTCTAGAAAATATGATCTATAAGGAAAGATTTTTAAAAAATGGGTTTGTTTAGTCTGGAGAAGAGACAACTGAGGGGGGACCTGATAACAGTTTTCAAGTACATAAAAGGTTGTTTCAAGGATGAGAGTGAAAAATTGTTCTCATTAAACTCTGAGGATAGAACAAGAAGCAGTGGGCTTAAATTGAAGCAAGGGAGATTTAGGTTGGACATTAGGAAAAACTTCGTAACTGTCAGAGTAGTTAAACAGTGGAACAAATTGTCTAGGGAGGTTGTGGATCTCCGTCATTGGAGAGTTTTAAAGAACAGGTCAGACAAACACCTGTCAAGAATGGTATAGTTATTAAGTAGTCCTGCCTTGAGTGCAGGGGACTGGACTAGATGACCAATTTAGGTCCCTTCCAGTCCAACACTTCTATGATTCAATGGTCAACACACCGGCATTAGGAGCCATCAACAGAACCGATAACTGCGGGGACCGAGCAGCATGAAGTTCATATTTCTTTATGGTACTATTATTCTACAGAGAGAGAAAACAGGATTTGAGTCATTAGTCTGAAGCATGTTAATCTGAAAGAGTGGGATCTGGAAGAATTTAACGAGTGTGCTTGATATTCAATCTGCTAACTGAATTCGAGGGAAACCACAACAAAATCTTTTTATTTATTTACAAGCCTCATGTTATAAGTCATTTTGTCACACACTATTTAAAAAATAAGAACTAAACAGATTAGGACTCAAAACATGTTTAACTACATTACAGCTACATGGGAGAAGCACCTGTGAACAGCCATTCAGAAGAACAATAGAAAGATATTACAGGAGAACTGACTGCTTGGTGCAAAGGCAAAAACTTGAGTGAATTTTAAGATGCTATCAGATGTTACAGGACACTACAACTTTTTTGCAGAGTCTTGTAAGCTGCTGTTAGAGCTGGAAAAGTACTCCAATACTTAATTAGCTTCCAACTGTTGGACAGTGCTGCAATTTTAGAAATAACTCCTCTCCCCCCAGTGATATATAAAATTTCATGATGTCTATTTCCACCTACACCACAAAGTTGTTGCTGTTTGCAGAACATTGAAAAGATTTTTTTTCTTTTGTGGAGTTCGTGTGCACCAATCAAGCAGCTGCCTGGAGAGAATTAAGTCTTATACAAAAGTTAAATTATTGGGAGTTCTCAGTTCTTTTGATGAGTGTACAATACCTCTGCTTCACTGAGGTTTCTGCTGTATGGATAATTATACATTTTCATATCTAAAAGTCTGATTTTTTGTTTGCTTGCTGTGCTTCCTGGTGAAATGTTCATAATCCTGTTAAAAAGCTGCTGACATCTCTTTCTAAACAGTACAAGAATCATCTATTTAGAAACTTCTGCTTCTGTACTTATATTTCTCTTGTCCCCTATTTGTTACCAAGGCCATTTAAAATAGGATTAAAAATGTATTTGTACCTTTGCAAAATCACTGGTAAACCTCAGTTTGTGACGACATAATTGTTTCCCAGACATGTGGTCTGGGAGTGTGGTCACACACACACACACACAGGCTGGAAGACCTTCCCTCCTTGGGGTTATGTGAAACCACCAGACAACTTAGTTGACCTTCAGTGGAGTTCTAGGTGCATATTCTTCCCAGCTCCTATATGAACATGCTTGGGAAGAATCTTTCTGCAAGTTCCCTAGCACTGCCAGTGCAAAACAGTGCAGGATTTTCCACTTTATATTAAATCATTTCTAATTCATTAGTGGTGGCTCAAATGTTTGTGGTACTGAGCATCTCATCTGTATTTGCTCTGTGTCAACACCCACCATGTTATGAACACCACATTATGGCACTCGGAATGTAATATGATGTAATCATCATCATAGCAATGTTTGGATTCATTCATTCAGGATGAATTTAACCAGTCAGCTAAGCGCTATGTTTTCTAAACCAGATTGCCCAGTGTGTGTTTAAAACAAACAATGAAGCGTCCATTTGAGGGATTTTGTTTGAGACAAATGAGGTTGTATTATTATTATTATTAAGCATAATTGCACAAAGCTAAGCTTTGGGGTTAGAGTTCACAAAAAAGAATTGCATTTCTGTGATATTAACTGTTCTTAATTTGAACTTTGCCATTCTCAGCTAGTGATCATGGAAATGTTTTATTCTAAATTATTTCCATCTCCCACCAGTCCCTGAAATGATCTGTTAATGGAGTTTACATGAATTGTATATCTAAAACAATGGTCTGCTTTTCACTAAAACCTTTATTTTAGAAGTTTATTACGGAACAAATTCACTTCCAGTCTAAGTACAGTTCTTGGTTACTTTTTTTTTCTTACATTAAGGTTGTTATTTTACTCCACACTGGGTAATCATTTATGCTTCAAGAAAACAGTGGGACTTAAAGGTGGTGCAGGGAAAACGGTAGCTGTGTGTCATTCTGTTGTGTCGGGCAGTCAGGTTTAAAAGCAACCACAAGATTCCTACTCCCCAAGCTCCTGAACGACATTCCAAAAGTGAAATGCGTATCTAGACTGCTGATTCTGACTGCATCGCTGCAGGAGCACCTGAGTTGCTGGATATACATTAGTGATATCTTCATTAATTCATCCCAAAGGATCTCTAAGCACTTTGCAAAGAATGGGACAAGTTCTGAATAACATTAATTTCCAGCAACCGTCATTGATTCCAGTAGTAGTTGCTGGTAGGCAGAAGCTCTATGGATTTGGTCATATGTCTATCGATACACAGAACTATATCTCCATGAATCACTTAATGACTTTATGCTCTGGGATGACGGGAAGCAGCCATTTCACAACATTCTGCACACATGTGTGTTGAGGAATTCTACTTAAAAAAGGGCACTGAGTGCCCTTTTTAAGAACAGTGTCGTGAAACTGTTCATGTGTAGGCTGAGCAGAGAGGCCCTCCATTTTTAAGATTTTGTGCTGGCACCACCCTCCAAAAGACAGACTCCAAACCTAATCGGGACTGATAAACCATCCCATGCGGCACACAGCAGCCTTAGAGAAGCTGCTGCCTCCACCTAACAGGTTGGAGGGCAGTGCCCTAAGCCTATCAGCGCTCAGGTGACCAGAACAAGGAGGAATACGAGTAGTTTCCAGAATGAGAAGAGGAGACCTGCTGCTGAAAAAGGGAGAATTAAAGGAAAGCAGCAGAAAGTCTGGCCAATCTGGGAGACTTAGCCTATTTTCTACGAGGACATTCATGTCTTAGGTTACTTGTTGCAAACTAGACCAGAATTAAACTCCAACCATTAAAAAGCTGCATTCTCAAAAGTATAATAATAAAGTGGAAATATGTGAACCAGGGAATAAATCAAGTTGACTCGTCCCAGCAACCAAAAAAGGCAGATGAGAGGAGATTTATTGAGGACATTCAGGCTCTTGACTATGCGCTATAATTATGGATTCTATAGCTATTAATCAGGTATTTGCGGAGTACTTTGGATATACCTACACTTCTAACAATCTTCATTCACTAATGGATATAAACAACTATTTAACTCAAACATATCTGAGCAGGTTGTTAGAAGCAAGGTCTAGATAAAGGTGTCTCCACCAAATACGTTAAAAAAGGATTTTGATTAATTTTTCTATGTAATTTCTTTTGATGGTGTCATTTTTCAGTAATTTCAAGGCCTTCATTAAGTCCCAGGCAGAGTTTCTAGGCCACGGACGACTTGTCAGCTCTCACAATGACCACAATGTTCATAAAAGGACTTTTTTTAATGTTCCATTTCCCACATGCAGGAATGGTTTGACTTGACCAGTGAGCAATTCTGTAAGCATTTGCAATTCTCAGGCATTCAAGTAGTTAATTATATGCTACCAAGCAGGTACTGTAGTATATCTTGTTATAAAGTCACAGTCCAGTAAAAAAAAAAAAAAAAAAATGTTGATGCAGGTCGGTGCAGTGACAGCTACATACCACAGGGCTATTGAACAGGTGCATTCTGATTGGGTTTAATGAGACTTGTTTGCTGCTTCAGCCAGCGAGAGGCAGAATGGCCTACTGGACTAAATAGGAGGTGATGGGGAAGCTATCGAGCGTCGATCCTGATTCTGCTATTGATTTTCTCTTTCTTTCTCCATCAGTAAAATGGTCATTGTAATACTGACTTTTTTACCTCATTGGAGTGCTCTGAGGACTAATCAGTTTATGCCTGTGCAGGGCCTTTAAGATGTAAAGTGTTTTGTTATCAGACACTGGTTTATACTTATGAGTGTATGTTTTGATTGCACATATGAACAATTTGATTTCTTTTTTGTTTAAACTTTTATCAACCAGTAGTGCTGAAGCATTAGGCAATTTTAATTAGCTCTCACCAAATAAACATCCCCTGTTAGCCCTTTAAAACTTTCAGGGAAAGATTCTGCCACTCTTGACACAGTGAGTTTTATCATTGATTTCAATGGCAGTATTCAACATAAGTAAAGGCAGCAGAACTCAGCCCTAACTGATTAATCCTCACATTTTCACTGATGTAGATAAGTGTGTAGCAATTACTATTAACCTCATTTTGCAGGTAGGTAAACTGAGAGCAGAAAGGCTACATGACTTGCCAGGGTCAGGGAAGAAGTTGTTGTCAGAGCCAAGACCAGAAATGAGTTGTTTCTGGTTCTTAGTCTTGTTTTCAGAACATTAGACCTCACTACTCTCTGGCAAAAGCATTATCTTTGAACTGGAATGTAGGTGTCCCAGTCTAAAAGCAGAAAATATGGTCCCTTATTAATTTTCTTTCATCTACTGGTATTTCACTGGATTTATATGAATATGAGCTATCTCTGAGATAGTAACATATAGAACCATCACTGTGACAGGATCACTGATGGGAACTGTAAAGCCTATGAAACCAGAAGACAAAAAGAACCCAAAAGTGACATTACTTTTAAACTTTGATTTTTAAGCCAAACTCACAATTTTCGAAAGCCTGAGGTTGGCAATACTGTGACTCCCTAGCATCCTCTGTTCTAGTCAATGATATACTCTATGAGGAAGGTATAATCTCCTCTCAATGGATGAGAGTATATTATACCAGTGTGCTTCAGCTTGCTCTGGCCATTTCTAAGATCCATTTCTAAAGACCTGTTTCTGATTTACAGAGCTCTGAATGGGATAGGCCTATGTTATCATAGAGGTACCCTCTGGAACCCACTAGAGCAGCTGTGCTTGTCTGCAAGAAAAGAACTAAAAAAGCCAAGATATAAATTTGAGTGTCCAGGAAGTAAGGTATTTTCTACAGCCATACTCAGCATATGGACCATCCTCCCAAGAGAAATCATGAATAATCTCACCATTGTACCTTCAGTACTTATTATACAACCTATCTTTTCACCACAGCATTTCACAGAGAACTAAATTAGAAGAAAATATGGTGGGGTACTCAGGCAGGATGACTAAATCCAAAGCAGATATAATAGCCGTTTTCTCTTCTTTATATGCAAGAGTCCAAGACACAATGTCAAATTCTGCCCTTTAATAATACTTAGCATTTATATAGCACTTTGCAGCCATAGATCTTTATATTTTACAGATGGGAAAAGTGGGACACAGAAGTTAAGTGACTTTGAAGTGGCTCCCCAATTGATTTTTCTATTCAGTGACTGTCAGACCAATAAACCACCTTAAAAAAAGGTATCATGTCCTTATGTGATTGATGCAGAAATTCTATCACTAACTCTACCATTGGCTTATTGTATGTGACCTTGGGATTTAGAAGACAGTCTGCTGCTTTTTCCAATAGACTCTGCTGCCTCCAGCATGCATCTACTGAAATCAGTGGGATCCCAGCCATGCCTGCAAGGACAGAATTGCGCGCAAAGTTTCTAAAGTGACTGACAGCAGGTCATGTTGAACCAGATACTGTACAGCAAATAGAAAAGCAGACTGAGGTTCCTGGTGATCTGTTTTAATGGTTAGCATGAAACAACTACCAATAATGGGATGGGTTGTTTTTTTCTGAATGATTTATTAGTCTGTATGAAATAATCCATTGTTTATCTAGAATCACTAGATGTATTCTTTCTTGGACTACTCCTAGTCAGTCACACTAAGAACAACAAAGGGAAACCAGAATCAAAATCCTTGTTGGACCAGACTATAACACCAAAGCATGGGACCAGCTTATCTATCTTTATAAAACAAAACGCTAGAGATACCCATTTAATTAAAAAAAAAATACAAAAAGTGGCTTCCCACTGGATTTCCAACATAAGCTTGTAAAAATTGAAAAAATGAACAACCCTGTTTCTGAGGTCAGCCAATAGGAAACCACAAACATTTTAATTTCCTGATATTTGATGGGGTTTGGAGGTTGTTTTTCAGCTCAGGGCTAGCTTATCAAGGTCACCCTAAGCAGCAGAGTTTGACGTGAGATCTGACTGTTTGAAAAGGGTTGTGCTGGGTCTGGTCTGGTTAAGGCTCAGATCGAGATTTTCTGTGCCTGACTCACCAGCACCGCATGGTTTGTGTAGCCATTTACACATAGGCTAAGTGACCATAAAATGCCACAGTTCTAATCTTGGGAGTGTTTTACACCCACTGAGCAGGGATGTAAATGAGTGCACAAGACAATGGTGAATGAGGCATTCTTTGGTTGGCTATAAAGGGTAACATGGAACACACAGGACTGTTTACTTTTGAAGGACAAAGCTATTAGACGATCTCATAGTATTGGTCTAAGGGTGGCATAGTTGAAAATAGTGTGAGAGCAGGGTAATACACTGTCTTAGTGCATGCGAGCAAGTTTAGGTTTTAGTGACTAAGACAGCCTGCTACTTACATATCAAAGACTTTCTTTTTAGCTCAAGTGCTGGAGGCCTGAGAGCTAGGCGATGAAGAGCCCAGGTTCTGTGTCCTCTGAGACTATGGCAAGGTGCCTATTAATGTGCGTAGCCATGGCTCATTTTTAAAAAATAAAAGGCACCCCAGATGGGATTTGGACTCCTTTGGACCACAGATGCTTGGGATGGGCTTGTCTAACACTGGCTTAGTATATATGATCACATGTCCCTCTAACACGTATTTTGCCTGGGTTGTTACCCTAAGATTTCAGCTACACTGCTTTGATCATGTAATTTGTCTGTCCATATCACTGCATGTGCTAATGTGCTGTATAGGAAAGTAAATCATTAAACTAGGTCTACGTTGTTTTAAAGCTAGTAACTGAAATCCTCTTCTTGTCGTTCTCTCACTCAATAGCTTTGCACATCTTTTCACTAACCTTCAGAAGTGAAGAAGATAATAAAGACAAACACTCTGTTTGTCGGTGTTTGTATTAATGATATAAAGTGGAAATGCTGGGGGACTAGAGAGCAGGGAAATTTGAAAATCAAGAAAAGGATAAAACAAATCTTTGAGATTCTTACTGAGATTTAATATTTTTAGATAAAACACTTTGAGTTTAGAGAATTATTAAGCAGAGTGAAGATAATTATTGAAATTCCCACTGTGGGAAGGACATTATGATTAAGTGTGTGGAACTTTAATGTAAATCTCTTTCTCATATTCTTATATTATTTTGATCATTATTGTTCACAAGACCATTTGCTTGAGAAAGCATCCAGCACAACAGTCAGCTTTATTATCATTACGAAAGACCTGGCACATAAATACTTCCAATGTATCTCTTTGGAGAGAGATTTGCTTATCCTTTGAGCTGGGTATGTGTTCCAGGTTTTGGGGGGTGTGGGTATGGTGTGTTCTGAGGAGTTTTTCATTTGCTTTAGCCATAGGGACAAATAATAGGTTTGTGAATGGTTTCAGAGTAACAGCCGTGTTAGTCTGTATTCGCAAAAAGAAAAGGAGTACTTGTGGCACCTTAGAGACTAACCAATTTATTTGAGCATGAGCTTTCGTGAGCTACAGCTCACTTCATCGGATGCATACCGTGGAAACTGCAGCAGACTTTATATACACACAGAGAATATGAAACAATACCTCCTCCCACCCCACTGTCCTGCTGGTAATAGCTTATCTAAAGTGATCATCAAGTTGGGCCATTTCCAGCACAAATCCAGGTTTTCTCACCCTCCACCCCCCCACACAAATTCACTCTCCTGCTGATGATAGCCCATCCAAAGTGACAACTCTCTACACAATGTGCATGATAATCAAGTTGGGCCATTTCCTGCACAAATCCAGGTTCTCTCACCCCCTCACCCCCCTCCCAAAAACCACACACACAAACTCACTATCCTGCTGGTAATAGCTCATCCAAAGTGACCACTCTCCCTACAATGTGCATGATAATCAAGGTGGGCCATTTCCAGCACAAATCCAGGTTTTCTCACCCCCCCCCCCCCAAACTCACTCTCCTGCTGGTAATAGCTCATCCAAACTGACCACTCTCCAAGTTTAAATCCAAGTTAAACCAGAACATCTGGCGGGAGGGGGGGTAGGAAAAAACAAGGGGAAATAGGCTACCTTGCATAATGACTTAGCCACTCCCAGTCTCTATTTAAGCCTAAATTAATAGTATCCAATTTGCAAATGAATTCCAATTCAGCAGTTTCTCGCTGGAGTCTGGATTTGAAGTTTTTTTGTTTTAAGATAGCGACCTTCATGTCTGTGATTGCGTGACCAGAGAGATTGAAGTGTTCTCCGACTGGTTTATGAATGTTATAATTCTTGACATCTGATTTGTGTCCATTTATTCTTTTACGTAGAGACTGTCCAGTTTGACCAATGTAAATGGCAGAGGGGCATTGCTGGCACATGATGGCATATATCACATTGGTGGATGTGCAGGTGAACGAGCCTCTGATAGTGTGGCTGATGTTATTAGGCCCTGTGATGGTGTCCCCTGAATAGATATGTGGGCACAGTTTCCCCCCTACTTTCTAAAAGCCTGAGGATTAGTATTTCTGCAGTGTTCAGATGCCTTTTAACTCAAAGGAACAGTTTACAATACAGGTATATTAAATGTGCTATGAATTTCCTGATATAAATATGCAGAAATAGTCTCCTGTAGGACAAAATAATAATAATGGGGAACTAACTGAGTTGGAAGTATCTATTGTTTTTGTCGTGATGAATTCTCTATTGTGGATAGAGAGAAGACCACTAAACTTGTATTTCATTAAAGATTTCAGAGCTGGTTTTTAAACCAAAGTAGACTGCTTATTTTGAATGTCTATACAAACAAACGCTCTTATTTAACAAATACCTGTTCTTAAGCAGACACAAGAATATCCAACAGTGATTATTTGTTTTAAGGTAAGCTAAAACTTGGCCATGTCTTTCCTTGTGGGAATTGAAATATTATGTAAAGGGATATGGTTAGCACAGCATGATTAGATAAATACATATGTTCACTGGCTCAATGTGCCAGTTTAAATCTGAGGAGGAGGGAGGGGAGATGTCTACTCCACAGCTTGAGCTGTGGGAGCAGAATAGAATGTGTATTCTGTAGAGCTGTGTGAAGAACATGCCTGTTTTCATCTTTCTGCAGATGGAAAAAGCATTAAGTACTTGCTGGTCTTAATAGCATCCGTGAGCAGAGTTGCATGGGGAGATGCCTGCTTTGTATGGAGTGACTATTTCTTGAAAGGGGTGAGTTCTTAACAGTACATGGGATATGACAAATGTCTTATTTTGAACCCTTAGAGTGTTGACAATAGTCCAGACTGCCAGCAAATTAGCGTTTGAGGTTATCCTATGTGTTTGAGAGATACTTGCTTCTAGAAAGCCCTTTTTCCAATGAAAATATTCTGTTCAGATGATCAACTTAGATTTATTGTCTGAGACTGACTACTGTAGCCTTCAAATAACAGAGCTGATCATCTGAAGCAAGTATGTCCATTAAAAAGGCCTTTCCCTAGAGCCAGATAAAGAACAGAAGGATATGCAAATACACTACAGATCATTTCTGTCCGCATTTTTTGTTCTTCACAAGAGATAGATTCACCTCCTGCCAGTGCAGAACTCACCTTTTTTTTGGCATCAGTGCCTTGGCCTGAGAGAATGGGAGCTGGGGCCATATGTTCCTTAAAGTCTCTTTTATGTTCTCTCTCTTTCCTTATGAATCCAGGATATGTCCCAACTTCTATATTTTTCTTTTAAATATTTTATTAAATATTCACTGCATAAAATGCTACCAATCCTGTATGTTCAGTCATATGCTATATCCAGGATTTCAATTTGTTAACATACACAGGAACTGGGAGGGGGGAGTGAAGGGTTTGGGAGGAAACAAGCACCTAACCATTGTCATTTTCCTATTGCATATACCTGCTGTTAATGATGTCTAGCTGATACTCTGACTATTACTAGTTTACTACTTTCAGTGCACACACATTTTCTTGCTAACACTCATCCCTTTTATCTGTTACACCATTCCAAAAACCAGGCACAGTATACAGTACCTTTAATGTCCACAAATACACCGTGACCCAGGAGAGTGAGGGCAATAGAGTATCATTTTAGCATGCTCCTCAAAATTTCTCTGCACGTCCCAAACCAGTGAGCCAGGTTATCTGGCCTGAAATACTTCTCAGCTTATGGGGAAGTAAAGATTGGCAGATATTCAATGTGTCTTATTTAGAATATAAAATAATAATCCATGAACTAAACAGGTTCTGCATAGTATGTTTCAGCAGATCCCCTGAACTGGCATCCAAAAACTTACATCCCAGGTCTAGCTTCATTTCACTTTAGCTGAGCTAGCCAATGTATTTATTTCTAGGGTACAAATTTCAGCTATGGTTTATCTTTCTTCTTCCCATCTTTCCTAGGAAGGAAGCCCTTTCCATTCACTAGAGTAGAGAACTAAGAGTGCGAAGACCTGGGTTCTCTTCCTGCTCTGCTAGTTGACTTATTGTGGAAAACCTGGGCAAATGGCTTAAACTCTGTACCCCAACTTCCTCATTTTAAAAAAAGGTAATAACAATAGTCACCTGCCTTTGTAAAAGGACATGAGATCCTCCAGTGAAAAAATATAAGCTCATTATTATAACTTAGGGGTAATTGTGTCATAGTGTTGGGAGGGTGTGAAATAAAGTAGCAAAATTTCAGACCCATTCCATTCAGTATCCAACCACTTACCACAGCACAACAACATTCTAAGAGGAGGCCCCTAAAACCATGGTCCCTGCACATGTCCTAATACAACAGGCAAGTTAGGATGGCTCCCATGAGAGGAGTGAACAATATTTTGGAGACATCTGCCTTATGTGATTCAAACTGCATCTCACAGGGGAGCTTCCTTAATTAGTATCATTATTATTCATTCTGTATGGTAAGTCTTCCTGGCTCTGTACTGACATATCAGTATGTGTTTCTTCCCTACCCAGAAAAGCTTATAATCATCTTAAACCTTGCACCACATGATATTTTTATACGAGAAATCTTCAAACTAACCTGATAGGGAGCAAATTCCAGTTCTTCATCATGTGACCTAACCCAAAAAGGCTACCCTCAGCAAAGTCATGAGTTTTGCCATCCTGTGGCAAAGACAAATTAAGAACATCCATAATTCACAGTCTTTGCTGGCTGTTCCTGTTCATCCTATTGCAAAGTTTATTCACCTACGCTTGTCATTGGCGTAGTGGTAATTTTTAGAATTGACTGCAAATTGAGGTATCAAACAACTTGCAACCAAAGCCCAATACCTGCAAAAATAAGAATTCATTTCTCTTTGACAACTGGCTCCTGCACGCCCACTTTGCACACTATGGCTCTTAGTACGGCACTACAAACTTCCTGCTCTCTGATTGGTTGTCAGTAGGTGAGCCTGCCAAGAGACAATCAGTATGTGATAATTACTATAGCTGGAGACCGATGCACTCTCCCATGTGCAAGGGAATGTGTGAGCATGGCAGCTGCCTGCCTGTTGTTTGCAGAAAGAAGGACTCACTAGAAATGGCAGCTTTTCATCAATCTAGAGCAAGAATGAAAGGTTTGATGCTTTTTAAAATACTTTTTCACAGGGATCTGAGGCAGGGTCTTACTGAGGCAGATGCCTCAGAGGCTGTTGTGGAAAATGGGGGCTTGGCATCTGTCATATGAACATCTTGTCTAACAAGTGGCACCGCAGCATTTGCCAAAGCCAAAACACAGGCATACTCTTGCCTTCGAAACAAACTGAGTACAGGGTATATACAGAATGCTGACGCTCGTACTGTTGAACTTACATTAAAATTATCCCAGATTCGTTGGCGTTCCATGTCTGCACAAAAACATGTCAGTTTTTTATTAGATGGTCAGCGACAGACATGGGCTGGAAGCAAGGCACCTACAAATTTCAGGGAAATTCTAATCTGAATTCCATGGATGGCCACACTGTGGACCAAACCATAAACTGGGATCTGAACACTGGGGGAGTCTGAATCCAGATCTAAAGTTTGCAGCCCAGTCCCATTTCTAATCAGTAAGATTTATTTGAAATAGTGGCCAGTCACTGAGAATAGCAAATACAAATGTGACGAAAACACCACAAATAATATGAAGCTGCATCTTTCCCCCTTCCCCCACCCCCCCATCTTCCAGTATCCAGGAGTCCAGTTTCTGTCCTACGCACTAAGTCCTGGAGTGAGCAGGCTGAAAAAAATCTTCATCAGTTCCTCTGTTCATGAAAGGCACTGGATTGGCAGCTTTATTATTATTAATTATTGGCAGCTTTCTCCCACTCACATAGAGCAGCTACACGGGAAACCTTACAGCAGTGCAGCTGCAGCAGTACATCTATGCCACTGTAAGGTCCGTAGTGTAGACATAGCCTAAGTAAACATTGTTGTAACTTCTGTTTAATGTATTTCTTCAGTGTGTTCTTAACTGTGCCAAGGAGCTTCTGCTTCAATTTAAGGCAACCAGAACTGGAAGGGGATGCTGCTAAATTGGGTCGCTTGTTCTTGGGAAGAAGGAGCTTGAACTGTGACCTCAGAGTAGCCTAAATCAGGAGTGAGGTAATTTTCTAAGCACAGAGTTGAAGATGAAGAAGTTGCATTTCCCCTTGCACTTGACAATACAAGAAAAGGATGGCAGAAGAATCCAGTGTAGGCTCAGGGGGAGGCAAATGAGCAGCAGGGTGGTTGGCATGGTCATAATACCACAATGACACTTTATCAGTCATCTTATCCTGCAGGTGATACAATATTATGTGAGATTCTGTAACCCCATATTTAAAAGTTAGGCATACTAAAGGACTTTGGGATAAACCTTGGTAAAACAGATCTGACTGGGTTTGGTGAGTGAAGTGTAGGAGAGCCAAAAACAATACTATTTGATGTGCTGTTATAACCAACTCCAAAGCAGTGCAAAAAGTAAATAAACAGCATTTAGAAAGAGTAAAAAGTAAATTTGACTTTTGACATTCCTTGGAGTTTTGATTGTGTAAGGTGTTACTGATTAACATAGATAAGGATGGTTGTTTTTTTAAAGTATGTGAATTTTATATGGATGAGTGTCCCTGCTAGCATTTTGTGGAAAGCATCTGACTCTTAACACTACTTTTAATTTTTGTGTTTAATATTGCACACTCCGTTTTATACTAGCACAGTGACTAATGGACTTGCTCAGTTAGGAAACATGACGTTCCCTTCCCCCCAACTCCACCATAGCATCTAAAACTATGTTGACATACAGTGTGTAAGTAAAACTGAATTAACCTATGGGGTTATAGATGGTACTTCTTGCTCAATTAGCTGCCATGGCAATTTGCTTTGTTACAGTTCATTCTTTGCCTCACTGTAGGGTTTCATTTGTATCAATATTAACTGTTTGCCTTGGTAAAGGTTCCACAACAACATCTGCAACTTATTATTCCCCTGGCCCTACCACAGTAATAAAATCCTAAATACCGTCTTCTTCTCACTTCAGGGACATGGTGAGAAGGACAACAGAGATGCTTATCGGAGATTAATTCACTGGAATTTCAATTACTGCAGTGTTTTACAAAAAATACACAAAACTCACAAAAAATACAAAACAACACCCCCCCCCCATCTTAGTTCTGCCTCTTAGATTATTACCATTTGTAAATAAATACTCAAAGACTTTTGCTATCAGCCAGTTTTGCAGCTGAAGTGTACATGTTACAGTGAAGCAAAGGCCAATGTAATTTGCAGTTGAAAGCGGCTCAATGCATGCGTCTTCCATCTGTCTTTATTATGGCCTGTATGCCACCTAGAGGCAAATGACTGAAAAACAAAAATCAGGTTGCGGTTATACTTCTTAAAAGGAGAACTTGCTCATTTCTAAGAAGTCAGACAAATGGCTGCAAAAAAATGAGCATCAATTCTGATGTCCTGGTGTTTAGAGCAGGAAGTATACTGGCAATCATAGCAAGTCATTTTACTTAAGCATCAGCATGTGAACTACTCAGGCACGGATATTACGTCTGTATAAATTACAGTTAGGCACAAAAGGTGTTGGCTGTTAGGAGTGGCAGATGGACACACAGTGCAGTGGAAGAGCAAGTTAAGTGACAGCACTATGGCAGGGCTTAAACAGTAGACCTTTCCATCACACTAAGAGAAAATAGTGACATAGTTCTTGCTAGTCTAGGGAGGATTCGCATGTCTCTGTTGTCACTGGGATTTATTTTGAGACAAAACCTGAGATGGTTGGAGTAAAAACCCTGAGTAATATATTATGGGATGCTGTGGTTATGCAGAATATTCTACAGGCGTGGATGCTAGGATAGACCTGATCTTACTTGGGCCATGTCTACACTACCAATTTGTGTTGACAAAAGTGATGTCGACACCCAAAAGTCGAATTAATAAAAATTGCAATTTCGTGTTCACACTTGCTCCCTCGGTTGGCAGATCGTGTCCACAGTGGGGGCACCATCATCAACAGTATGAGCAAGGCACTGTGGGTACCTATCCCACAGTCCTTCTGTAGCTAAGTGTTGTGGGATGATGGAGCAGACCATGGCACATCTTGGGACAGTGCTAAATGTTCCATAATGCATTGCTTTCTGTCCCAGCATTCCATGGGCTTCCAACTTTCTTTCGTGGGATTTTTTCAATGGCCCTTCTTTGCTGTGCACCCTGGCATCTTTGTGAGAAGGGATGGATCCCACACTGCTCTCCTATGCTCTGTTAACTGTCATCGCGGATGGCAGTAGATAGATCTTTTGGGCTCGTGAAACAAGCACCGAATGGTTGGATCATCATGCAGGTGTGGGATGACAAGCAGTGGCTACAGAACTTTCAGATGCAGAAAGCCACCTTCCTGGAACTGCGCGCAGAGCTCACCCCAGACCTGCGGTGTAAGGACACCAGAATGAGAGCTGCCCTCTCAGTAGAGAAGTGTGTGGCAATTGCTTTGTAGAAGCTGGCAACTCCAGACTGCTACCAGTCAGTCAAAAATCAATTTGGAGTGGGGAAGTCGACCTTTGGGGCTGTGTTAATGCAAGTGTGCAGGGCAATAAATTGCATCCTGCTATGAAGGACTGTGACTCTGGGAAATGTGCGTGAAATAGTGGACAGGTTTGCAGAAATGGGTTTCCCTAACTGTGGAGGGGTGATAGATGGCACACATATTCCAATTTTGGCACCAGACCACTTCACTACGGAATACATCAATAGGAATGGGTACCTCTTCATGGTGTTGCAGGTGCTTGTGGATCACCGTCGGCATTTCACTGACATCAATGCAGGGTGGTCTGGGAAGGTGTATTGTGCATGCATCTTCAGGAACACCGGCCTGTACAGAAAGCTGCAAGCTGGGACTTTCTTTCCTAACCAGAAGATTACAGTGTGGGGTGTTGAAATGCCCATAGTGATCCTGGGGGACCCTGCATATCCCTTATAGCAACAGCTCATGAACCCTTACACGGGACACCTGGGTAGCAGTAAGGAGCAGTTCAGCAACAGGCTCAGTAGGTGCTGGATGACCGTTGAATGTGCCTTTGGCAGATTAAAGGCACACTGGTGATGCATTTACAGCAGGTTGGACCTCACTGAGGATAATATTCCTATGGTCATAGCCGCGTGCTGTACGTTGCATAATCGCTGTAAAACTAAGGGTGAAAGGTTTGCTCAGGGGTGGAGTGCTGAGGCAGACCGCTTGGCTGCTGATTTTGAGCAGTCAGGTACCAGGGCTGTCAGAGGAGCCCGGAGGGGAGCTATTCGAATCAGGGAGACTTTGAGGCAGCACTTTGACAATGACCACCAGTAACGTATATCTCTGTCTGAGTTGCTTCAACGTTACATGACATGTAGTTTTCCTAGGGGGCAATGCTGACACTGCGGCTTTATATTCCTGTAATAAAGTGATTAAAATGCCTGTGCACGTATTGGCGGTGCCTGCAATCTCACCTTGTAGGGAAAAGAAAAAGATGATTTACCATTAGAAAAGTTTGCTTTTATTGCACAAGAAACAGCGCGCACACAAACACAGAGATGATTGGCAGGAAAGGAGGAACCAGGGAAGGGCAGACTTTCACAGCTGTGTGAGGTCCAGCTGTCCCTGTGAAAGTTGTCTGCGGGAGTGGAGTGAAGGGGAAACCGAGAAGTCCCGGAAGGTGGAAAGGCCTGAGTGGGTGGACTTTGGGGGGGGCAGGGAAAAGAGTTCAGAATGTGCTGCAGTGGAGGTCAAGCACTGATCTGCTCAGTCTGCAGCTTTATTAAGGACTTCAGCGTCTGCATTTGCTCCTCCATTACTTTAATCATCCGCTCAATAGCATCCTTAACAAATGCATGTCCTGCCGTTCGGCTTCCCAGCACTCCTTTCGTTCCCTTTTTTCTGCATTGGAGCACTGCAGAACCTCCCAGAACGTGTCTTCTTTGCTGCATCTTGGGCACTTCCTTATCTGGCAGAGATGCCCGGCTGGGGTACGTGGGGTGTTCCTGAAGGCCACATCTAGTGAAGCACAGGGGACAATGCACAGAAGTGAGATTGTTCAATTCACGCACAGCATTGAAACATTTCCATTTCCAGCACAAATCCAGGGTTTAACAAGAACGTCTGAGGAACAGGGGGGGTGAGGGGGTAGAAAAAACAAGGGGAAATAGGTTACCTTGCATAATGACTTAATCATTCCCAGTCTCTATTCAAGCCTAAGTTAATTGTGTCCAATTTGCAAATGAATTCCAATTCAGCAGTCTCTCGCTGGAGTCTGGTTTTGAAGTTTTTCTGTTGTAATATCGCAACTTTCATGTCTGTAATCGCATGACCAGAGAGATTGAAGTGTTCTCCGACTGGTTTATGAATGTTATAATTCTTGACATCTGATTTGTGTCCATTTATTCTTTTACGTAGAGACTGTCCAGTTTGACCAATGTACTTGGCAGAGGGGCATTGCTTGCACATGATGGCGTATATCACATTGGTGGATGTGCAGGTGAACGAGCCTCTGATAGTGTGGTTGATGTTATTAGGCCCTGTGATGGTGTTTCCTGAATAGATATGTGGACACAGTTGGCAACGGGCTTTGTTGCAAGGAAAGGTTCCTGGGTTAGTGGTTCTGTTGTGTGGTATGTAGTTGCTGGTGAGTATTTGCTTCAGGTTGGGGGGCTGTCTGTAGGCAAGGACTGGCCTGTCTCCCAAGATTTGTGAGAGTGATGGGTTTTCCTTCAGGATAGGTTGTAGATCCTTGATGATGCGTTGCAGAGGTTTTAGTTGGGGGCTGAAGGTGACGGCTAGTGGCGTACTGTTATTTTCTTTGTTAGGCCTGTCCTGTAGTAGATGACTTCTGGGTACTCTTCTGGCTCTGTCAATCTGTCTCTTCACTTCAGCAGGTGGGTATTGTAGTTGTAAGAAGGCTTGATAGAGATCTTGTAGGCGTTTGTCTCTGTCTGAGGGGTTGGAGCAAATGTGGTTGTATTGTAGAGCTTGGCTGTAGACAATGGACCGTGTGGTGTGGTCTGGGTGAAAGCTGGAGGCATGTAGGTAGGAATAGCGGTCAGTAGGTTTCCGGTATAGGGTGGTGTTTATGTGACCATCGCTTATTAGCACCGTAGTGTCCAGGAAGTGGAACTCTTGTGTGGACTGGTCCAGGCGGAGGTTGATTGTGGGATGGAAATTGTTGAAATCATGGTGGAATTCCTCAAGGGCTTCTTTTCCATGGGTCCAGATGATGAAGATGTCATCAATATAGCGCAAGTAGAGTAGGGGCATTAGAGGACGAGAGCTGAGGAAGTGTTTTTCTAAATCAGCCATAAAAATGTTGGCATACTGTGGGGCCATGCGGGTACCCATAGCAGTGCCGCTGATTTGAAGGTATACATTGTCCCCAAAAGTGAAATAGTTCTGGGTGAGGACAAAGTCACAAAGTTCAGCCACCAGGTTTGCCGTGACATTATCAGGGATAATTTTTTCATGGTCTGTGTGTATAAAACATCCTTACTGCATTTTTCACTTTATGCATCCGATGAAGTGAGCTGTAGCTCACGAAAGCTTATGCTCAAATAAATTGGTTAGTCTCTAAGGTGCCACGAGTACTCCTTTTCTTTTTGCAAATACAGACTAACACGGCTGCTACTCTGAAACCTATAAGAATTATTGCCCAGTGTTTTTCAGTTGATGTACTTTTTGTTCCATGGACAAGAAAACAAATTCCGAGGAAAGGGTTTTGTAAGACTAATAGCTCAAACTTTATTTCCCTTTCCTGGCTGGTGAAACACCCACCAGCTTACACTGCCCAAACAGTAGTTCCTGCAACTCTCAGTCCAGGTTAGTCCAGCCAGTTCTCTCCAGTCCTGAGTAATGTCACAGTGTGGGAGAGGCTTCAAGAGGCTTTAACAAAATCTTTGCAGATGCCTAGTAAGCAGTATATGTTAATGTGCTATGGGGATTGTCATGTACTTCTGTACTAGATATGGACTGGCTACAGAGCTTGTTTATATATGCTAGATGTGTTCAGTATAAGATCCTTTAATGCCTGCTAGATATGGCTCAGTTTAGCTTAAATAAAGTATTTTACACATAGTGCTACTTAATGGCTGAACAGTAGAATACAGCTTAACATTCCATTACACCACCCTTCTTTAACTTCTACATTCCTACTATTTACAATCTTTACACTATCACACTGTCTTTGAATTTCAGTAGGAATCCGTCTAAGTGTCTCTGAATTGTACTGGTTTTCTAATTACATGACCCGAATGCATAAGAACTTAGTTGACTGACCGTGGTCGGTTTGGAATCCTTGAGTCATCTTCTTGTTCTGCATTTGCCATCTGTAGCATTTGCTCTGTTGATTGTCGTTTCTGAGGTCAGGAACAAACTGTAGATGTCAATGGTTTCTGTTGAACTCTCAACTGTTGGTCTCAATCATATATGATCTGGGCACTGAATTATTTTTCTTTATGACAGCTGGAGTTGTCCATCCCTTTTCTCCATCCAATTTGATGCAAACACAGTCACTGAGTGCTAGACCTGGCAGTTTTTTAACTGAGTGACATCCGTTGTAAGTGTTCATAAGCTCTTCTAGTCTGTTTATCCGATTTGGCTACTGTATTCATGTCTGACCACTTTTGCGATAGATTCTTTTCCAAAGTTGGAACACTAGTTCTGAGTTTTCTTCCCATCAGGGGTTGTGCTGGACTATATCCAGTAGCTGTTATTCATGTTGATATGTAACTCAGAAGAGCAAGGAATGGATGTTCCTGCTATAGGATTTCCTTGGCTGTCTGTACAGCATGCTCTCAGCCTCTCCATTCACTTGTGGGTAATGTGGGCTGGTAGTAATATGATCAAAAATCATATTTTCTTCAGAATGACTTAAATCCTGCTGCAGTGAATTGTGGTCCGTTGTCTGTCATTAGTTGTTCTGGAATACAGAAGTGAGCAAAAGTGAACTTTAGTTTCTCGATAACACTGTGACATGTTATGTCTTTCATTATTTCTATATACCTGGAAAAATAGTCACTACAACCAGGTAATAACGCCCTCTGAATTTCCATAAAACTGCAGCTAGTCTCTTCCAAGGTTTGTGTGGTCAGGGTATTTGTACACTGTAGGGTTCAGCATTGTCTCAAGTTGATTTGTACTGGATCTCCTTTCAAAAGTCCAATATCAAATCTTCCATTGAGTTCTTCAACCTTTCTCACAAGGCCTATCATGGCGGCCACTCTGTGGCTGAGAAGATTGCTAGTCTTTGATCCTTTGAATACATGCACTCTGAATGCATAGCTTTTATCTTAGTAAATTGTTTCTGTGGTGAATTGACCTATTTCGGTCTGACTGGTTTCTTTCATGGGGGCAGAGTGGGTGGCATGTTTAGGTATTTGTTGTTGTTTTGTGTATGTTAAAGTGCATGAGGAAGGCAAATCTGCAGAAGTGTGCCTTGCTTTTGAGCTGGAGCATAGTGAGGTTTGAGGGAGGTTTCAGACCTTAGGAGAGAGAGCTTTAGCCACTAAGAAAGCCCTTTCTCTTGCCAGACAACCTTCACCTTTGTGGTTGGTGACCAGTTCCATTTTCCCTGAGCAGTGCAGGTGTTAAGGATAGTTGAGATCCCTGAGGATGAGCCAGTGTCTTAGGCCTCTGGCCATTAGCACTTTGAAAATAAGAACCAAGACCTTAAAATGACTGAGCCCTGGTCTACACTAGGACTTTAGGTCGAATTTAGCAGCGTTAAATCAATTTAAACCTGCACCCGTCCACACAATGAAGCCCTTTATTTCGACTTAAAGGGCTCTTAAAATCGATTTCCTTACTCCACCCCTGACAAGTGGATTAGCGCTTAAATCGACGTTGCCGGCTCGAATTTGGGGTACTGTGGACACAATTCGATGGTATTGGCCTCCGGGAGCTATCCCAGAGTGCTCCATTCTGACCGCTCTGGACAGCGCTCTCAACTCAGATGCACTGGCCAGGTAGACAGGAAAAGAACCGCGAACTTTTGAATCTCATTTCCTGTTTGGCCAGCGTGGCAAGCTGCAGGTGACCATGCAGAGCTCATCAGCACAGGTGACCATGATGGAGTCCCAGAATCGCAAAAGAGCTCCAGCATGGACCGAACGGGAGGTACGGGATCTGATCGCTGTTTGGGGAGAGGAATCCGTGCTATCAGAACTCCGTTCCAGTTTTCGAAATGCCAAAACCTTTCTGAAAATCTCCCAGGGCATGAAGGACAGAGGCCATAACAGGGACACGAAGCAGTGCCGCGTGAAACTGAAGGAGCTGAGGCAAGCCTACCAGAAAACCAGAGAGGCGAACAGCCGCTCTGGGTCAGAGCCCCAAACATGCCGCTTCTATGATGAGCTGCATGCCATTTTAGGGGGTTCAGCCACCACTACCCCAGCCGTGTTGTTTGACTCCTTCAATGGAGATGGAGGCAATACGGAAGTAGGTTTTGGGGACGAAGAAGATGATGATGATGAGGAGGCTGTAGATAGCTCACAGCAAGCAAGTGGAGAAACCGGTTTTCCCGACAGCCAGGAACTGTTTCTCACCCTAGACCTGGAGCCAGTACCCCCCGAACCCACCCAAGGCTGCCTCCTAGACCCAGCAGGCGGAGAAGGGACCTCTGGTGAGTGTACCTTTTAAAATGCGATACATGGTTTAAAAGCAAGCATGTGAAAGGATTACTTTGCCCTGGCATTTGCGGTTCTCCTAGATGTAGTCCTAAAGCCTTTGCAAAAGGTTTCTGGGGAGGGCAGCCTTATTTCGTCCTTCATGGTAGGACACTTTACCACTCCAGGCCAGTAACACGTACTCGGGAATCACTGTAGAACAAAGCATTGCAGTGTATGTTTGCTGGCATTCAACCAAAATCCGTTCTTTATCTCTCTGTGTTATCCTCAGGAGAGTGAGATATAATTCATGGTCACCTGGTTGAAATAGAGTGCTTTTCTTCAGGGGACACTCAGAGGAGCCCATTCCTGCTGGGCTGTTTGCCTGTGGCTAAACAGAAATGTTCCCCGCTGTTAGCCACAGGGAGGGGAGAAGGTTGAGGGGGTAGTCACGCGGTGGGAGGAGGCAAAATGCGACCTTGTAACGAAAGCACATGTGCTATGTATGTAATGTTAACAGCAAGGTTTACCCTGAAAGAGTGTAGCCACTGTTTTATAAAATGTGTCTTTTTAAATACCGCTGTCCCTTTTTTTTTCTCCACCAGCTGCATGTGTTTCAATGATCACAGGATCTTCTCCTTCCCAGAGGCTAGTGAAGCTTAGAAAGAAAAAAAAACGCACTCGCGATGAAATGTTCTCCGAGCTCATGCTGTCCTCCCACACTGACAGAGCACAGACGAATGCGTGGAGGCAAATAATGTCAGAGTGCAGGAAAGCACAAAATGACCGGGAGGAGAGGTGGAGGGCTGAAGAGAGTAAGTGGCGGGCTGAAGACAGGGCTGAAGCTCAAAGGTGGCGGCAGCGTGATGAGAGGAGGCAGGATTCAATGCTGAGGCTGCTGCAGGACCAAACCAGTATGCTCCAGTGTATGGTTGAGCTGCAGCAAAGGCAGCTGGAGCACAGACTGCCACTGCTGCCCCTCTGTAACCAACCGCCCTCCTCCCCAAGTTCCATAGTCTCCACACCCAGACGCCCAAGAACGCGGTGGGGGGGCCTCCGGCCAACCAGCCACTCCACCACAGAGGATTGCCCAAAAAAAAGAAGGCTGTCATTCAATAAATTTTAAAGTTGTAAACTTTTAAAGTGCTGTGCTTAAAGTGCTGTGTGGCATTTTCCTTCCCTCCTCCACCACCCCTCCTGGGATACCTTGGTAGTCATCCCCCTATTTGTGTGATGAATGAATAACGAATGCATGACTGTGAAGTAGAAATGACTTTATTGCCTCTGCAAGCAATGATTAAAGGGAGGAGGGGAGGGTGGTTAGCTTACAGGGAAGTAGAGTGAACCAAGGGGCGGGGGGTTTCATCAAGGAGAAACAAACAGAACTTTCACACCGTAGCCTGGCCAGTCATGAAACTGGTTTTCAAAGCTTCTCTGATGCGTACCGCGCCCTCCTGTGCTCTTCTAACAGCCCTGGTGTCTGGCTGCGCGTAACCAGCAGCTAGGCGATTTGCCTCAACCTCCCACCCCGCCATAAACGTCTCCCCCTTACTCTCACAGATATTGTGGAGCACACAGCAAGCAGTAATAACAGTGGGAATATTGGTTTCGCTGAGGTCTAAGCGAGTCAGTAAACTGCGCCAGCGCGCCTTTAAACGTCCAAATGCACATTCTACCACCATTCTGCACTTGCTCAGCCTGTAGTTGAACAGCTCCTGACTACTGTCCAGGCTGCCTGTGTACGGCTTCATGAGCCATGGCATTAAGGGGTAGGCTGGGTCCCCAAGGATACATATAGGCATTTCAACATCCCCAACAGTTATTTTCTGGTCTGGGAATAAAGTCCCTTCCTGCAGCTTTTGAAACAAACCAGAGTTCCTGAAGATGCGAGCATCATGCACCTTTCCCGGCCATCCCACGTTGATGTTGGTGAAACGTCCCTTGTGATCCACCAGAGCTTGCAGCACTATCGAAAAGTACCCCTTGCGGTTTATGTACTCGGCGGCTTGGTGCTCCGGTGCCAAGATAGGGATATGGGTTCCGTCTATAGCCCCACCACAGTTAGGGAATCCCATTGCAGCAAAGCCATCCACTATGACCTGCACATTTCCCAGGGTCACTACCCTTGATATCAGCAGATCTTTGATTGCGTGGGCTACTTGCATCACAGCAGCCCCCACAGTAGATTTGCCCACTCCAAATTGATTCCCAACTGACCGGTAGCTGTCTGGCGTTGCAAGCTTCCACAGGGCTATCGCCACTCGCTTCTCAACTGTGAGGGCTGCTCTCATCTTGGTATTCATGCGCTTCAGGGCAGGGGAAAGCAAGTCACAAAGTTCCATGAAAGTGCCCTTATGCATGCGAAAGTTTCGTAGCCACTGGGAATCGTCCCAGACCTGCAACACTATGCGGTCCCACCAGTCTGTGCTTGTTTCCCGAGCCCAGAATCGGCGTTCCACAGCATGAACCTGCCCCATTAGCACCATGATGCATGCATTGTCAGGGCCCATGCTTTCAGAGAAATCTGTGTCCATGTCCTGATCACTCACGGGACCGCGCTGACGTCGCCTCCTCGCCCGGTATCGCGTTGCCATGTTCTGGTGCTGCATATACTGCTGGATAATGCGTGTGGTGGTTAATGTGCTCCTAATTGCCAAAGTGAGCTGAGCGGCCTCCATGCTTGCCTTGGTATGGCGTCCGCACAGAAAAAAGGCGCGGAACGATTGTCTGCCGTTGCTCTGACGGAGGGAGGGGCGACTGATGACACGGCTTACAGGGTTGGCTTCAGGGAGCTAAAATCAACAAAGGGGGTGCCTGTACATCAAGGAGTATTTCAGGCAGGACTGCACGGAGGGTTCCAATAAGAAATGGTGCACCTAAGTTATCGTTGTTATTGGAACAAGGAGGTTAGCCTGGCCTCTGATTGATACATGGCTAGATTTACCTCGCTGCACCTTCTCTGTGAGTGACTGCAGTGTGACCTAGAGGAATGAGTCCCCTAGACAGGGGAGGAGGCAAATGAGTACAAAACAAATCTGGTCTATTTCTTGTTTTGACCCACTCCATCTATCTTTTACATCTTTGGCTGGCAGCAGACGGTGCAGAAGGACTGAATGCCATCCACATCTCATGGCTGCTCGGCAGAAGATGGTACAGTACGACTGCTAGCAGTCCGTATCTCCTGCCCGCTCACCATAAGACGGTTCAATAGGACTGACTGCAGGACTAAAGAGAATGACCTGGTCAAGTCACTCCAAATTTAGTCCCTGTGCCCATGTCTGCCCAGGCGCTCCTGATCGACCTCACAGAGGCGACCAGGAGCACCTCAGACATGACGATGACGGCTACCAGTCGTACTGTACCGTCTGCTGCCACAAGGCAAGGGGTTGCTGCTACTGTGTAGCAATGCCGTACTGCGTCTGCCAGCACCCAGGAGACATAGGGTGATGGTTACCTGAGCGGGCTCCATGCTTGCCATGGTATGGCGTCTGCACAGGTAACTCAGGAAAAAAGGCGCGAAATGATTGTCTGCCCTTGCTTTCACGGGGGGAGGGAGGGAACGGGGGGCTGACGATATGTACCCAGAACCACCCGCGACAATGTTTTAGCCCCATCAGGCATTGGGATCTCAACCCAGAATTCCAATGGGCAGCGGAGACTGCGGGAACTGTGGGATAGCTACCCACAGTGCAACGCTCCGGAAGTCGACGCTTGCCTCGGGACTGTGGAAGCGCTCCGCCGAGTTAATGCACTTAATGCACTTAGAGCATTTTCTGTGGGGACACACACACTCGAATATATAAAACCGATTTCTAAAAAACCGACTTCTATAAATTCGACCTAATTTCGTAGCGTAGACATACCCTGAGGTGCTGTACAGGGAACCAGAGCAGAGAGAAGAGCACTGGAAGGACATACCGGTACTCTTGGTAACTTGAACAGCTGGCTGCAGCATTCATCTCCAGTTGTAGTTTTCTCAGTTTATACTCACAAACCCAAATAAATTGCTTTGCCATAATCCAAGTAATAGGAAGCAAACGCAAGTATTATCGTGGCCAGGTCTATGGCAGAAAGGATGGGGCAGTTGTGCCCTCTGTCTCCTTACACACATGACCCCATTCTTTTTTTTATGCTACCCCCTACTCCTTACACACATGACCCCATTCTTTTTTTTATGCTACTCTCTCTTTCTCCCTTCACAGCCCTTTTCGGATATTGTTTCTTTTGGCTTGGTTCCCTCCGATTACTGATCTCAGCTCCACTCTGTCTCCTCTCTCATGCCTGATGAGATTGAACAGCACAAAATAGAAATAAAAACAATAACCTGAATTCTCTGTAAATACTATCCAGGAAAGAAAGCAAGAATCAGAGGGCCTCAATGTGTGGGAGTTGGGGACTGAAGGTAGAAATAAAACACTGTTCCTGTGAGTGTGACTCGAGCAATTGTTTCTGTGATGTAGATGTCAGAAGCCTGTATGGCATTTGCATTCTCCTTTGTTTCACTGTCACCCACCCTGCCCACTGCATTAGTGTGTGTGTGGAGAAGCAAACTGGCTTGTTTCTAGAAGATAAACACCTATGTCAATGGAGAACTGCAAAAATGAGGAATTATGGAATCATATTGAAATGAATGTATCACAAAGCCAAGAATATGTACAACCAGCGAGAGTACAGAGAGAATATTAGACAAGGTTCAGAGTGGTTCTGTTCCAATCTGTTCTTATCCCTTTTTATTTCATTTACATAGTATTATTTAGTGTGTGGTACTTTCCACTCACGTAAGAAAATAACTCCTCTGTCCAGAAAAGCATATAGTCTAAAATAGACAGGTATCATAACAAATTATGACAACAGACTACAGTGGACATACCTCTTATAGTGAAGGAATGAGGACAAATAATAGAAACAGTGGAAAGGGAGACCAGCTCCTTAGGGTGCATGTTGGCGAGGATCCTGTCTGAGGATATTCTCAACTTTTCCATTAACAATACAGTCACAGGGTAAGATTTTCAAAAATGCCTACAGCTGTTAGGAGCACAAATCCTGTTAAAAGACAATGGAACTTGTGCTCCTAACTGCTTAGGCACTTTTGAAAATCCCCCCTGCAGCTCTTTCAGGAAGGACTTTAATTCTTTCAGTCTAACCTGCGTCTCAAATGTACTGTGTCGTCATGCAAAACCATGTAAGGATGTTATAAATCAGAGTGTTCCTGGTGTGGACTATAAAATGCAAAAGTTTATCCCGATTTACACTAAAATGAAACCTGCACTTGTTTGTGAAGCACTTTGAGACAGAGTGATCATTTTGCAATTGTTTCTGAAGATAAGCAGGGATCTAGCTAGTAAGCACTGATCCACAGGGTATCATAAATTCCTGCAGTAAACCTTTACTATTACACCCAATCTGATTGCTAACATTGTGGGTGTGGTCAGACATAGAGATCTAACAGTGTGTTAATAAAAGGCCTTATGAAGAACAATGAAAACCTGCCAGTAGAATTGTTGCCTCAGGAAATTAAACGGCAGACACTCATAGTTCTATCAATGAACAGAGGAGAAAACAAAACATTTGTTCTTCCACTGGGAAGTTCTGTAACTGTAAATATGTTTAAATTGGTTCTTTACCCAACGCAAAGAGATTTAATCATTGTAAGAATGATGATCATCATAATCCATCCTCAAAAACATTCCCAAAGAGAATACTAAGAATATGGGCAACACTTTACCTTGAAAGACTTGTTGGCTTATGCAACCCAAACCAATATGAAAACAACTCTTGCTGTGCTGTCTGTGGGATCCAACGAGCTTAACAAAAAGGTGTAGAATTGAGCTAAGGGAGTGGGCAGAGGAATTGTTCACTTCTATAGGGAAGCTCCAGCAATAACCAGTAGGGGATGTGATGATGTGAAAAATTATCAAAAGGGGGTAGCACTTCATAGAGGTGCCACAAGAGAAGAAATAAATAGTTCATTTAAAGATATTGCTGTGCTGAAATACCAATAGTCTTCTATACGTTATTTATAGCTGTGGGGAGTGACACCACAGAATAGAAGGGGAGCCCAATTAGTGTGGATGGATTCAAAATTTCAGTTGCTGACTGCACCCTTTCTGAACACAGGCCAGTCAAAGGACATAATAATACAGTGCTCGCTAGCAAGGTATGTTGTTATATATAAAAATAGAAAGGAGTCCTTGCTTAAGTGGTTAGACTAGGCAGATAAATCAGTTATAAAAAATGTTATGGGTATGGCAGAAACACATAAGTGAGAACATTAGAGCTGTCTGGTCCAAACAGCCTAGAGGCAGCTGGGCAATGCAGCACTATCCTGTCACATGTGGGAGCCAGTCTCAGTCCTTTGCTCTTAGGTCAGTAGGAAGTGTTAGTACTGTTAAGGTGCAGCATGCTTGGCTCTTTAGAAAGGGAAGGATGTACTTGACACCACTCCAGTGGCACTTAAGTAGCTTGCCATGAGACAGCATTGATTTATCACAGATTAACCATAGATTCAACAGGCCCACTGATCCAGGCCAGGCCTCTGAGGCACAGGGGAATTGGACCAATCTGGGATCCGCTTTACAGGAACATAACAGGCCGAGTTCCCCCTGCCCAGCAATCTCCAGCATAATCTCTATTTATGTCTCTCTGTCTTATATGGTACTGTGATGCTGTATGATTGTAGATGACAATTTATATCACTGTTGTTATCGCTGTTATATAATTGCAGCAAATCTCATACAAAGTATGTCATGTAAGGTATCAGTAGAAAAGTTATGAATGTCTAACTATGATTATCCTGTTTACATGCATGTATCATCTTTGTATCTGAAGTTATTAATACGCATTTGTATTTCAAACATGTGTTGTGTTCCTGGGTGACATCCCCCAGATAGATTTAGATCAGGGCTAGACAGCTATGTGTTCATGGCCCACTAAGGACACTCCACTCTCACAATGGGCCATTGAAGAAACCCAGTAGGACTTTCCTATGGATGTCTCAGACAGCCAGGAGCCAATGGCTGCCCCGTGATTCAGCAAATCATGCAAGGACATGTGATGAGAACATGTAACCTGGACTCCATCTTTGTCAGTAACTTTCCATACACAGGGGCTGTGGGCTTTGTTTGGGACAGTAACTTTCCATGCACGTGGCAGAGGATATAAAAGATACCTGACACATCTCCATTTTGCCTCTTTCCTTCTTCAATTCTCTGGACTATGGATTTACAACTAAAAGTAGTATTTTGAACTATAGACTGAGGACTTTCTAATCTTTTGGAAGTTACCAGAGAGACTTTTGCAAGTCAGCAGTCTATTCCATCACTGCTACAAACCTGATCTAAGAACTTTGCAATCATTTGTATGTATATGATCTTTTAACCCTTTAGAATTCTATTTTTTTCTTCTATTAATTATTCTTTAGTTAGTTTACTAAGGATTGGCTGATAGCATGATATTTGGGTAAGATCTAAGATACCTATTGACCTGGGGGTAAGTGTATGATCCTTTGGGATTAACAGAACCTCACATATGGTTAATTGGGTTTTCAGTAACCTCTCACTATAGTAAACCTGTTTATCTGGAGGACAGCCAAGGGCTGGAATGCCTAAAGCAGACTGTGTTTGGCTTCTGGTTAACCACATGGTACTGCAAATGCTCTTTTGTACTGACTTGGTGAATCTAATTATAGAATAAACCACCAGTTTTGGGGGATTGTCTGCTCTGTTTTTTGCAGTCTGCCCTGAGTGTGGCATTCTCAGTGTGGTCCATTCCAGGCACTCAGGCACTGTGCCCATCACTCAAGTAAGTGAATGCATCCCAGCTTTACACCTTGGGCCCAACTTTTTGTTCCAGACCAATGCAAAGGGGCTAGAAACCCAATGGATCCAGCCTGCTGGGAATACCCCTATGTAATAGAAATGCTCAGTTAGCTTTGACTAGTACAGCAGCTCTATGCCATCCCCTTTCAAACTCCTCCACTCAGGGGGCTGCCAGTGAGAAGGGGATATGGCTGGAACACCTTTGTGCTTTGGATATTGCTGGCTGCCAGAACTGCTTCTTTGGGCTACTGGCAGCAGGGCATAAAATAGATCAGCTCTTGGACTGTTCTACCTTATACTGGGGGGCATACTGTTTCCCAGTCAGCCCCAGAGTTGAGAAGCCACAGAAGGGGTATAAAGTCACACTTATCCCACTCTCTGTCACCCCTCTGCAGTGATTATAGCTCATCTGGACCTGAGAATCAGGCCACATTTCTGCAAAGAGCCTCCCATAACGGTCACATGACAAACCCTCAACTCTACTCCCCAGTACCCAGAACAATACCATACCCTCCCCATGAGCACCACAACTCTGACTCCAGGATGCCAAAATCTGAAGCCTGATCAAGCTAAGATTAAAGAATGGTCAGCCAACAGGCAGTCATTTATGATATGACCCTCTCTTGCATTTGTTTGAGATCTGAGCCCATTTAAGACTTACCTTGAGCCTGAACTGCATACTGCAGGCAGCTGCATCTAGCCCTTCCCTGCTCAAGACGTGGTAGAAAAGCTGCAGGATTTCTGAGGGTGTCAGAGTGCAGATTAGAGTTCCCGGTGAGAGCAGTCCCCAGTGTAGGCCAATCCTTAGGCATCACAGCATCCTGTCTGCTATAACTATTCCTTTGTACATCCCTAGTATTGGGAATCATCCTTAAGTGTAAGCTTCCCTGTTGGTAATAAGCTGATTTTTTTTTTTTTATTTTATTTTGATGCTTATTCTTCACTGTATTGCTTTACAGAGTGAATTATAACACAGGTTTTTTTATATTTTAATTGGTTAATTTCTTTTTCCAAGTTATTTGCTCAAGGTAGGCATAGGCTCATTTTTCTCAAGTTTGAAGAGTGTGAAATGAACTGTTCCCTTACATATCCCCATACAGCAATCCCACACCACCATAGGGCTTTGATCTCCATTAGAGTTAAGTGAAAAAGACATCTGGCTCATTATAAAAAGCTTATAATCAGGTTGCTGGAGTGGAGCACAATTCATTGACCATCTACTAAAATGATTCAGACTGTCAAGTAATACTAGAATCAGCCAGCTCATCCCCTGTGTGGTCAGAGAGATGGATAGGACTGAGATCACTATCTAGCATGAAAGGATAAATTACTCTTGATACCAGGAAGAAAAAAAAAGAACCATGAGTGGTTGACATGGGAACAAAATGTATAATCCTTTTTATTTGGCTGTAAATCCCCCCCACATTCCTATTGATCCAGATCCTATTTAAAGTTGTCAGTCACTCTCAGAGATGTTCCTGTGTTGACTTAGCAGAAGAGGATTTATCTAATTCAAAATTTTGCACACACTTACAATTCACTATAATGAAATAAGGATCAGGCCATTCAGCAACTGTCAAAAATGCATTTAGAGTGATTTGAGGGCTTCAGTAACTCAGCCAGAGGTTAGGGGTCTATGTCAGGAGTGAGTGGATGAGTTTCTGTGGCCTGCAATGTACAGGAGGTCAGACTAAATGATCACGATGGTCCCTTCTAACCTTACAGCCTTGTCTATTTTGTCGATATCATTAGGCCCATAGACACTGGAAGTACTGAATAAGCATTTATTAACAGTTACAGACATGTTAATTGTAGTGGGCTCTGGTCATGTCTGCAATACTAAAGGTTGCAAAACAAGTTCCATTATAACCCCCACACCCATTTTTCATACCCCCATAACACTCTGCAACACTCCCCCTTTGGGATGAAGTATTCTATTCTGATTCTTTGTCTGAAGGTGAATTTTCTATAAAAGACTGAGCAAAACCATTTGAGCTATTTTTGAGTTATGGGACAGTGAAGGGAAAGTTTTCCCACTGTGAAAAAAAAAGGGGTAAATAAATTCTAACCACACTTGGTTGAACTGAGCTAAAAATGGCTGAAGTTTGTAACTTAAAATTGAATACATGGATAATAGCCCTCACTGAGCCCTAATGACTTGACTAGATTTGATAGAGAAAAAGTTATTCACAATTGAAACATCACATTTGAGCATGCCCATGGGCATCTGCTAATATTTTAGTGGGGCTCATTGGTGCCTTGGAATTCACTGCACCTTTTCCTAACTCCTGGAACAACCTGCATGAGGGAGATTTTAACTGTCCCCCGATACACACATGGGGCTAGATTATGCAGTTTGCATTCATCCCTGTGTGTAAGAGCTGATGTAAAAAGTTGCACAAAGAAAGCCATTTAGAGTGCACTACAAATTTTATGATTCTAGAAAACCATGAGCAATGCTATGTATTCTTGAGCACCATCCGACTGGCCCCTTATCTATTAACTATTTATGTATAGAGAGAGAGAGAGACAGAGCACTCTCAGAACACTATGTGGAGGCAGTTTTGGGGCACCATCTGGAAAAACCAGTCCTCAGGAGCCATAATATCTCCCAAGGCTGCTGGCTGTACACTCTGTATCACATATTAGGATAGTGAAGATTGCTTCCCCCAGTGTTCTGACCCTGCTCTGTGCACAGTGTGGAAGGTGGTAGTGGGGTTCCTATGTCCCTGTCTCCTTTCCACCTTTTTCCAGGTGATAAGTTCCTCAGAAGATGAAAGGACTGAGCAATCTCCGTTCATGAGGACTGCTTTCATGCTTTGCCTTTGTACAAGCTGCATAAAGGGGAGGCTTCTTGCTTACTTCCCCCCATCCCGACCAACACACCTGAAAAAGGATAGATTATGAACTAGCCCACAGAAAAAAATCCTCCCAAAATCTGCCATAATGTCAGGAATAGGAGTATGGGCATGACGACATTCCTGATTAATCAATTTTAGGATCTTTCACAGTTTTGATAGAATTCTGAACACTGCCAATTCTAACCTTTACTTTTATAAAGATTATTTTTCTCTCTTCTTTCATTATGTAGTTACATCAGTCACAATGTAACTCCATGCCACTGCACTGCTAGCCAAGCCTCGTTCGAAACTGTGTCCAGCCAAACATGAGCAACATCAATTCAACGTTTTCCCTCTCAATTCACATCAATGAGGTAGAATTTCAAAGTCTAGCTTAGACAATGTAAGTAGTAACATTATTAAACACATGAGAAATTTTTGTTTCGTTAAACCTGGGAAATGAAATGCAAACATCTGTGTTAACACAACATTAAGTTTGCACAATTACAATAAAAATGTCTAGAAACACACAATATGTTCTGGAAGCTGTACTAATTCCTCTGTGTTGTGTGTGTGGGTGTGTGTGTGTATATATATATATATATATATATATATATAAATTTCTGTTCTTTTTGTTACATGTGTTGTTAAAATATAATAGTTTATGTCATAAAATTCACAAAATGTCCAGTGTGGCCAAGTTAATGTTGTAAGAACCTTAATATATATTTTTTTTATTTATAACTGTGTAGCTCTAATGCTGCATTAACTGTTTGTAGCATTTTGGAGAGGGGAATGGAAGTGGGACTATCTGTGCCGGGGGAGAAGACATCCGATGAGTCACAGGCCTGGGCTACACTAGGACTTTAGGTCGAATTTAGCAGCGTTAAATCGATGTAAACCTGCACCTGTCCACACGATGAAGCCCTTTATTTTGACTCAAAGGGCTCTTAAAATCGATTTCCTTACTCCACCCCTGACAAATGGATTAGCGCTTAAATCGGCCTTGCCGGCTCGAATTTGGGGTACTGTGGACACAATTCGATGGTATTGGCCTCCGGGAGCTATCCCAGAGTGCTCCATTGTGACTGCTCTGGACAGCACTCTCAACTCAGATGCACTGGCCAGGTTGACAGGAAAAGAACTGCGAACTTTTGAATCTCATTTCCTGTTTGGCCAGCGTGGTAAGCTGCAGGTGACCATGCAGAGCTCGTCAGCAGAGGTGACCATGATGGAGTCCCAGAATCGCAAAAGAGCTCCAGCATGGACTGAGCGGGAGGTACGGGATCTGATCGCTGTGTGGGGAGAGGAATCCATGCTATCAGAACTCCGTTCGAGTTTTCGAAATGCCAAAACCTTTGTCAAAATCTCCCAGGGCATGAAGGACAGAGGCCATAACAGGGATCCGAAGCAGTGCTGCGTGAAACTTAAGGAGCTGAGGCAAGTCTACCAGAAAACCAGAGGGGCAAACGGCCACTCCGGGTCAGAGCCCCAAACATGCCGCTTCTATGATGAGCTGCATGCCATTTTAGGGGGTTCAGCCACCACCACACCAACCGTGTTGTTTGACTCCTTCAATGGAGATGGAGACAACATGGAAGCAGGTTTTGTGGACGAAGAAAATGATGATGATGATGATGATGAGGTTGTAGATAGCTCACAGCAAGCAAGCGGAGAAACCGGTTTTCCCGACAGCCAGGAACTGTTTCTCACCCTGGACCTGGAGCCAGTACCCCCCGAACCCACCCAAGGCTGCCTCCTGGACTGACAGGCAGAGAAGGGACCTCCGGTGAGTGTACCTTTTAAAATACTATACATGGTTTAAAAGCAAGCATGTGAAAGGATTAATTTGCCCTGGCATTCGCGGCTCTCCTGGATGTACTCCCAAAGCCTTTGCAAAAGGTTTCTGGGGAGGGCAGCCTTATTGCGTCCTTCATGGTAGGACACTTTACCACTCCAGGACAGTAACACATACTCGGGAATCATTGTACAACAAAGCATTGCAGTGTATGTTTGCTGGCGTTCAAACAACATCCGTTCTTTATCTCTCTGTGTTATCCTCAGGAGAGTGAGATATCATTCATGGTCTCCTGGTTGAAATAGGGTGCTTTTCTTCAGGGGACATTCAGAGGAGCCCATTCCTGCTGAGCTGTTTGCCTGCGGCTGAACAGAAATGTTTCCCGCTGTTAGCTACGGCCAGAGGGAAGGGTTGAGGGGGTAGCCACGTGGTGGGGGGAGGCAAAATGCGACCTTGTAAGGAAAGCACATGTGCTATGTATGTAATGTTAACAGCAAGGTTTACCCTGAAAGAGTGTAGCCACTGTTTTATAAAATGTGTCTTTTTAAATACCGCTGTCCCTTTTTTTTCTCCTCCAGCTGCATGTGTTTCAATGATCACAGGATCTTCTCCTTCCCAGAGGCTAGTGAAGATTAGAAAGAAAAAAAAACGCACTCGCGATGAAATGTTCTCTGAGCTCATGCAGTCCTCCCACACTGACAGAGCACAGACGAATGCGTGGAAGCAAATAATGTCAGAGTGCAGGAAAGCACAAAATGACCAGGAGGAGAAGTGGCGGGCTGAAGAGAGTAAGTGGCGGGCTGAAGACAGGGCTGAAGCTCAAATGTGGCGGCAGCGTGATGAGAGGAGGCAGGATTCAATGGTGAGGCTGCTGGAGGACCAAACCAGTATGCTCCAGTGTATGGCTGAGCTGCAGCAAAGGCAGCTGGAGCACAGACTGCCACTACAGCCCCTGTGTAACCAACCGCCCTCCTCCCCAAGTTCCATAGCCTCCACACCCAGACGCCCAAGAACGCGGTGGGGGGCCACCGGCCAACCAGCCACTCCGCCACAGAGAATTGCCCCAAAAAAAGAAGGCTGACATTCAATAAATTTTAAAGTTGTAAACTTTTAAAGTGCTGTGTGGCATTTTCCTTCCCTCCTCCACCACCCCTCCTGGGCTACCTTGGTAGTCGTCCCCCTATTTGTGTGATGAATGAATAAAGAATGCATGAATGTGAAGCAACAATGACTTTATTGCCTCTGCAAGCAATGATTAATGGGAGGAGGGGAGGGTGGTTAGCTTGCAGGGAAGTAGAGTGAACCAAGGGGCGGGGGTTTCATCAAGGAGAAACAAAGAGAACTTTCACACCATAGCCTGGCCAGACATGAAATTGGTTTTCAAAGCTTCTCTGATGCGTACCGCGCTCTCCTGTGCTCTTCTAACCGCCCTGGTGTCCGGCTGCGCGTAACCAGCAGCCAGGCGATTTGCCTCAACCTCCCACCCCGCCATAAACGTCTCCCCCTTACTCTCACAGATATTGTGGCGCACACAGCAAGCAGTAATAACAGTGGGAATATTGGTTTCGCTGAGGTCTAAGCAAGTCAGTAAACTGCGTCAGCGCACCTTTAAACATCCAAATGCACATTCTACCACCATTCTGCACTTGCTCAGCCTGTAGTTGAACAGCTCCTGACTACTGCCTGGGCTGCCTGTGTACGGCTTCATGAGCCATGGCATTAAGGGGTAGGCTGGGTCCCCAAGGATACATATAGGCATTTCAACGTCCCCAACAGTTATTTTCTGGTCTGGGAATAAAGTCCCTTCCTGCAGCTTTTGAAACAGACCAGAGTTCCTGAAGATGCGAGTGTCATGTACCTTTCCCGGCCATCCCACGTTGATGTTGGTGAAACGTCCCTTGTGACCCACCAGGGCTTGCAGCACTATTGAAAAGTACCCCTTGCGGTTTATGTACTCATCGGCTTGGTGCTCTGGTGCCAAGATAGGGATATGGGTTCCGTCTATGGCCCCACCACAGTTAGGGAATCCCATTGCAGCAAAGCCATCCACTATGACCTGTACATTTCCCAGGGTCACTACCCTTGATATCAGCAGATCTTTGATTGCATGGGCTACTTGCATCACAGCAGTCCCAACAGTAGACTTGCCCACTCCAAATTGATTCCCAACTGACCGGTAGCTGTCTGGAGTTGCAAGCTTCCACAGGGCTATTGCCACTCGCTTGTGAACTGCGAGGGCTGCTCTCATCTTGGTATTCATGCGCTTCAGGGCAGGAGATAGCAAGTCACAAAGTTCCATGAAAGTGCCCTTATGCATGCGAAAGTTTTGCAGCCACTGGGAATCATCCCAGACCTGCAACACTATGCGGTCCCACCAGTCTGTGCTTGTTTCCCGAGCCCAGAATTGGCATTCCACAGCATGAACCTGCCCCATTAGCACCATGATGCATGCATTGGCAGGGCCCATGCTTTCAGAGAAATCTGTGTCCATGTCCTGATCACTCACATGACCGCGCTGACGTCACCTCCTCGCCCGGTATCACTCTGCCAGGTTCTGGTGCTGCATATACTGCTGGATAATGCGTGTGGTGTTTAATGTGCTCCTAATTGCCAAAGTGAGCTGAGCAGCCTCCATGCTTGCCTTGGTATGGTGTCCACACAGAAAAAAGGCACGGAACGATTGTCTGCCGTTGCTCTGACGGAGGGAGGGGCGTCTGATGACATGGCTTACAGGGTTGGCTTCAGGGAGCTAAAATCAACAAAGGGGGTGGCTTTACATCAAGGAGTATTTCAGGCAGGACTTCACGGAGGGTTCCAATAAGAAATGGTGCACCTAAGTTATTGTTCTTATTGGAACAAGGAGGTTAGTCTGGCCTCTGATTGATACATGGCTAGATTTACCTTGCTGCACCTTCTCTGTGAGTGACTGCAGTGTGAGCTAGAGGAATGAGTCCCCTAGACGGGTGCGGGGGGAAGCAAATGAGTACAAAACAAATCTGGTCTATTTCTTGTTTTGATCCACTCCATCTATCTTTTACATCTTTGGCTGGCAGCAGACGGTGCAGAAGGACTGCATGCCATCCACATCTCATGGCTGCTCGGCAGAAGATGGTGCAATACGACTGCTAGCCATCCTCCTCTCTTGCCTGCCCGGCAGAAGATGGTGCAATATGACTGCTATCCATTCTCATCTCTTGCCTGCCCAGCAGAAGATGGTACAGTATGACTGCTAGCAATCCGTATCGCCTGCCTGCTCACCATAAGACGGTTCAATAGGACTGACTGCAGGACTAAAGAGAATGACCTGGTCAAGTCACTCCAAATTTAGTCCCTGCGCCCATGTCTGCCCAGGTGCTCCTGGCCAATGCGGCCAGGAGCACCTTGGACATGACGATGACGGCTACCAGTCATATTGTACCGTCTGCTGCCAGAAGGCAATGGGTTGCTGCTACTGTGTAGCAATGCAGTACCGCATCTGCCAGCACCCAGGAGACATAGGGTGACGGTTATCTGAGTGGGCTCCATGCTTGCCGTGGTATGGCATCTGCACAGGTAACTCAGGAAAAAAGGCGTGAAACAATTGTCTGCCCTTGCTTTCACGGAGGGAGGGAGGGAACGGGGGCCTGACGATATGTACCCAGAACCACCCGCGACAATGTTTTAGCCCCATCAGGCATTGGGATCTCAACCCAGAATTCCAATGGGCAGTGGAGACTGCGGGAACTGTGGGATAGCTACCCACAGTGCAACACTCCGGAAGTCGACGCTTGCCTCGGTACTGTGGAAGCACTCCGCCGAGTTAATGCACTTAATGCACTTAGAGCATTTTCTGTGGGGACACACACACTCGAATATATAAAACCGATTTCTAAAAAAACGACTTCTATAAATTCGACCTAGTTCCGTAGTGTAGACATACCCGCAGAGAATGGAAGCAAAGTGGAAGTAATGTCTTATCTTCCTCCATTGCATACAATTCAATAGTTATCGTGAAAAGAGCCAATAACTTTTTAGTATTTGGTTTATTTACAAATTCTACCATTAGCCCTTCCATGTCATTGTTATGTGTAGGGAGAACACTGGGTTGAATATAAAGTTTTTCAAGTTTTAATGTTATATTACGTAGTCACAAAAAAGTTATACATCTCCTACAAATATCATCAAAAAAATGATTTTCAGTCTTTTAGATTCCTGCAAAGGATGTTCCACAGGCAGTTACAAGTTAATAGAAAATTCAGGTTCATCATCCAAGTTGAAATAGTTTGTATTTGACAGTCATTCTGTGAATTTTCTTCTTTTATTAAGGACTCCACATATCACTATAAGTGTAAAACAAAATACAACTTTAACTATGAAACCCCTACATCAACTCCATAATGTCTTATGTAATGGTACATACCGAACACCAACTTACAGATGTATAACTTACACCACCTCTTAATTGGATCTTGTGCATGCATATATGGAAAACAAAGTGCTACTGGCTCATAAAATTCATAGTTTTTAATAGTCTATTCACTGCTTACAGTATCTATGACCTAATAATATTGACACCCCAGATAGACCAAGTTCAAATGTATTTCTGACCATCACTGAATGGTGTAATCCTTATAATATACATAAACATGTACTTGCTATTAAAGCATTAATTTATCTGAGAGTTTGGGCAATGCCAGTAATATAAGGGTCCAATCCTGCTAACAGACACTTGACTAATTCTAGGAATAAAGACAGGTTTCAGAGGAACAGCCGTGTTAGTCTGTATTCGCAAAAAGAAAAGGAGGACTTGTGGCACCTTAGAGACTAACCAATTTATTTGAGCATCTGATGAAGTGAGCTGTAGCTCACGAAAGCTCATGCTCAAATAAATTGGTTAGTCTCTAAGGTGCCACAAGTCCTCCTTTTCTTTTCTAGGAATAAAGTTACTGAAGTGTGTAAATGTTTGCAGGATCAGCTCTTTAGCATTAATGGTCCAGGAAATACCTGTATCATGTGCAGTTGCCGGAGAATTTGAGTGTACTTATATATTCCCCACTATGAAGGACATTAATCACGTGTGAGTTCTTTTTATACAAGACTCATTAGAAAATCATGGTAAGCAATGCTAGAACATTATCATTGAACTATTGAATGTCGCATGCCCTCTAGTGGCAAACAATACTTATGAAAATTTACTCTTCTGTGATATTTCTTCAGAGAAAATAGAAGATAGATGAAGGGGAAAGATATCCAGCATTGCCAACCCCAAACATTCAAAAATCATAAGATGGGCATAAAAATCACAAGATTTAAAAAACACATGGTGGGTGCTTTTTATTTGCCTTTTGGTTAGTACAGGCGTTAGGGTTTCTCAAGGTTTTTTTTCCACATTCATTTGAAGGCTGGAAACTCTGAGATTCTCACATAATCAAAAAGAAAAGGAGTACTTGTGGCATCTTAGAGAAGGTGTCGCTAGTACTCCTTTTCTTTTTGCGGATACAGACTAACACGGCTGCTACTCTGAAACCTCACATAATCAAATGAATCCAAAAGTTGGGACTTTCAGAAATACACCAAATATTGGGAGAACTGACAGTTGTAGTTATGATGATCCACCAGCAACTACGGAACCTATGCAACAGTTTGCATAGAGCTAAGAGGGTCTGTCACAGATGGGCCATTTAGAATTGGTTCTCTTACTCCCCCCAATATATTGATGTTACATGCTTTTCACAGGCCACTCAGGTTAGATTAAACAAGTCTAGCCCAGCATGACATAAAGAGGTATCTGTCTGATTCTGTCTCTATTCTGTGAGAGCAGCCAGAATCCATGGTCAAAACCAACTAATAAAAGTAGATCCTCTATTTAAACAAAGAACAGAGTTTGCTCTGGCCAAGGCAACAGCATAGTGCCTAGGCTTGTCACAAAATTTTGATGCAGATCTGAATCTGGATCTGAACTTCCTCAAAGTTCAGGAGGGCTATTTGAGCCCCTTGTAGAGATATGGGTTACCTAAAAAAGTATAGATATGCAGCCAACACACACAGATATTTGTGGAATGTGAAATGTTATATATACATGAGTTGTTTGCAGTGTTGTTGTCAGGGCCGTCCCTAGCCATTTTGGTGCCCTACACAGACCCCCCGCAGGGCGACTGTGTGAGGCCCCAGGCCTCTGCGGGGGGGCAGGAGCACGCTTGGGGGACAAGGGGGAAACCACCACCTCCACCCCCCACCCCCCCCAGCACTCACCGCCAGAGCAGAGTGGAGCAGGTTGGGGCCGGGTCGCTCCACTTCCTGCTGCCTGGTGAGTGCCCTAAATTTCCTAGTGCCATACGCAGCTGCGTACTTTGCGTATGGGTAGGGAGGGCCCTGGTTGTTGTAGCTGTATTGGTCCCAGAGTATTACAGAGACAAGGGGGGTGAGGTAATGACTTTTATTGGACCAATTTCTGTTGGTAACAAAAACAAGCTTTTGAACTACACAGAGTTCTTCTTCAAGTCTGGGAAAGGTATTTGGAGTGTCATGGCTAAATACAAGGTGGAACAGATATTGTAAGAGACCATTGAAGGTGAAGTGGCCAGATAAAACCTCTACAATCATAGGACAAAAAGTAGAGGTTAGTGGATTACAGATTGTTGTAATGAGCCATAAATTCAGTGTCTTTATTAAGACCATGATTTTTAGTCTCTAGCAAAGTTATGAATTTAAGCTCCCAAACTAATCTTTAGAAGGCGTTGTGCAGGTTTCCTGTGAGGACAAGGACGGAGACGTCAGATATGGGGTGACTGTTTTCTGAAAAGTGTTCACCTATAGGTGATATGGTGTTTTTGTCTTTTATCATTTTTCTGTGTGAATTCATTGGAGAGCACAGTGATTGTCTGGTTTTACCCCCAGAGTTGTTATTAGAGCATTTAGTGCACTGGATGAGGTACACCACATGTTGTGATAGGCATGCGTAGGACCCATGGATCTTGAAAGGTATGTCATAATAGTGGAGATATGCCTGCAGGTTTTGCATCTGTTGTTCTGGCAGGGGCTGGTGCTGCTTTGAGTTGGTTGGTCCTGGTCTGTGGAGAGCTTGCTTCTGACGATGAACTTGGCAAGGTTGGGGATTGTTTGAAGGCCAGAAGAAGGGGACTTAGGGAAGATTTTTTTCAGGATGTGGTCCCCATTGAATATTTTTTAATGATACCCTGTAGGTGTGGGTGTGGTAGGTGAAAACTAAGGGTGTGTAGTCAGAGGTTTTTTTTCCATATTGAAGTATTTTATCTGGGTATTTGGGTGGCTCATTCCATGATAAGATCTACTTTTCTGGTTGAATATCCTTGTTTGGTGAGAGCAGTTTAAAGTGTAGTAAGTTATATATCCCGAGCTTTCTTCTCAGAGCATGTTCTGTGGTATCTGAGTACCTGGCTGTAGATAACTGATTTCTTGGTGTGTTTGGGGTAGTTACTGGATCTGTGAAATAAGTGTGGTGATCCATGAGTTTCTTGTATATAGTTGTCTGTAGGGTTCCATTGCTGAAGCTGATCATGGTGTCCAGGAGTTGATGCTGGTGTAGGAGTGCTCTAGAGAGAGTTTGATGGATGGGTGGTGGTTGTTGAAGTTGTGTTGGAAATCTATGAGGAAGTTTAGATCATCTGTTCAGAGGATGGAAATATCATCAACGTATCTCAGATATATCATTGATTTCACAGTGCATTTGTCCAGAAATTATTCTTCAAGGCAATCAGTGAAGAGGTTACCATATTGGGGAGCCATCCTAGTACTCCTGGCTGTTCCCGTGGTTTGGACAAAATGTTTGTTGTTAAATGTAAAATAGTTATGGGTGAGAATGAAATGGATGAGTTTGGCAATGTGTCAGTGATGCCATCATTATAAGGGATGTTGGCATACAGGAAAGTGACATAAACTGTGGCAAGGATTTTCTTCTGTGGGAGATTGCTAATGTTGTGGAGTTTCTGGAGGAAGTTAGATGTGTCCTGGAGGAAGCTGGCCCTTTGTGGTGAGTGGTTTGAGGATGGTTTCTATGAGTCCTGATATTCCTTTATTACCAGTGCCATGGCCAGATATGATGGGTCAGCATCATAGAAGATCACTGGGGTGGGTTTGTGGGATATGAGATTGTAGAGTTTCTCTTGGAATAGTTTGGGGAAATATCTGATGAGGTCCTTAAATTCCTGGTTGAATTGTGGTGGAGGTCCTCTTTGAGTTCTTTATAGTAGGTAGTGTCAGAAAGTTGTTGGTTGGCCTAATTAACTTAGTCCTCATGGTTGAGAATTACTATGGCACCCCCTATGTTTGTTGGTTTGATCACTATCTGGTAATTAGATTTCAGGGACTGTGCAACTGTCCTCTTGGCAGTGGAGAGATTGTGGTGGATGTGATGTTTGTTAAGGATTTCATAGTCAATTTTTTTTCTGAAGCAAACAATGTTATGATCAAGTGGGATGTCCACTGTGGGGTGTCCAGTCAAATGATTCTTTTTTCTTATGACTGTCTGTAGGGACATGATAGTTGTGGGTGGTGTCATCATTGTTGTGAAACAATTCTTCCAGGCAGAGTCGGTGAAAAAATTCTTCTAGTTCTCCACATTAGTATGGTATCAGGTTCTGTGATGGGGCAGAAGTTAGGTCCCTTGGAGAGTACAGGTACTTCAGCTCTGGTTAGGGATAGTCTTGATAAATTGATGATGTTGGGGTGTCAAGTAATGTCCATACGGTGGGTCCTGGTGCCGTGATTTCTGCCAGAGATGGTGTTCTGTGGGTTGTGGAGTTGTTGTAGTGGTTCCACCATTTGATTTTCTGTTGGATGACTGTCATGAGGGTTTTTTTAAAGTTGGTTTGGGTTTTTTGCATGATCTCCAGGTAGGTTTACTGATTTTTCCTTCCAGTGTGTGGCAGTAGCTGATGATGAGTTCTCAAATGAACTCACATGGAAAAATTATAAAAGACGATATCACCCATGGGCGAACATTTTTCACAGAATGATCACTCCATATGTAACCTCCCAGTTCTTGTACTCAAAGGAAACCTGCACAACACCTTCTAAAAATTACCCTGGGAGCTTAAATTCATAGCTTTGTTAGACACTAAAAATCATGGTCTTAATAAAAACACTGGATTTATGGTTTATTAGACCATCTGTAACCCACTTTTTTGTCCTATGACTGCAGAGATGTTAACTGGCCACTTCATCTTGAATGATCTCTTACAGTGTTAACTATTTATGCTAAACAATCTGTTCCACCTTGTATCTTTCCCAAACCTGAAGAAGAGCTCTGTGTAGCTCAGAAATTTGCCCAATAAAAGATATTAGCTCTCTAGCTTGTCTCTCTAATATATATATGTGAACAGTTATCTAAGTACTTATATGAGCTATGAGTCTCTCTGAAAATATATCCACCCTCCTTTACTTGTTTTTTTCCATGCTTTTAGGTTTCTTATCTGTAATGTTGCTTAGAATGCATATGGTTCACATTTATTATGAGCTACCATGATGACAGGCGCCTAAAAACCTAAGACGTAGAGCAACTTTAACTTAAAGGTAACAAACTTTGTTTATCTATTAATCAAAAATGAGTCACGTTACTGCACCATAATGCTTTTTAGTCTCCATTGTGCTCCTGCCACATAGATAAATGGCTGCATTGACTCCATTAAGAGATAGATTGCCTGTCACTGGCGGAGCTTAAGAAAAAACTAATAAGATTTCACATTTCCGATGTCACACACAGGCGTGAGCAGGCTCAATTTACCAGAGAGAGGCCAAAGATCAGTAATTCTGGAGTCTGAAAAGCCATGATTCCAAAGAAAATGAGAAAAACTGCTGTAATGTCATGAGGGAAGGATGTGAGCAAATGGTGTTTTTTAAATGAGAGCACTGAATTCTGAAATTAATCACAGTGGTAGGAAGATCTGACATAGGTTTAAAAAGACAACCAGGTCTGTAGCTAAAGTACATGTTTGAAACCCAGGAATCTACTTGGTATGATTCTTCTGGATAGCTTTTAGCCAAGTTAGATTACATTTCCAACAGACTGAATGACAGGCTGACTCTTGATTTTGCCAAGTGATTTTTTTTAATCTTTTGCAGTCAGGAAAGAATGTCCTTGTAACATTCTGTGCTATATTATGCTTTGCTATACTATACTAACTAAACATGGTTCTTATACCATGCTTATCACTGTAGTGTCTAAGAACCTTCCAGTAATATATTAAGCAACATGTCTATACAGCTGTCATGTGTTGTTTCTTCTCTCAACCTTTCCCCAAGGCGAGAATTGTGTGCAATGGAGTATTTTGGTTTGGGTATGGTGTGTTTTGGGTTTTTTAAAAAAAATATATATTGCTGTGTATGTATATTAAAGAAGGCAAGGACCTTGCACTAGGAGTGGAAGGCGGTGTATTTTGTGATGGTCTGTAGTTCTGGTGGGAGTTCATTTCACAGTCTCAAACCAGGTCCCAACAAAGTTCTGTCTTGCACACATGAGCTTTACTCTTATTGTAGGATGTATCATTGTGTCAGAGGAACTTAGTTATCAACCACAGTATTCATCCCAGAACTTTAGGCAATCTTTTAAATATCCCAGACCCAGGTTATGAAGCACCTTGAAGATAAGGATGGAGACAGTGAATTTGATTTGAAATTCTATGGGAAGACAAAAAGAAAAGGAGGACTCATGGCACCTTAGAAACTAACCAATTTATTTGAGCATAAGCTTTCGTGAGCTACAGCTCACTTCATCAGATGCAATAATCCGATGAAGTGAGCTGTAGCTCACGAAAGCTCATGCTCAAATAAATTGGTTCGTCTCTAAGGTGCCACGAGTCCTCCTGTTCTTTCAGCGGATACAGACGAACATGGCTGCCACTCTGAAAGCTGCCATTATGGGAGGACTGTGTGGATTTGCGTGCGGTAGCCTCAGTTGTTGAGGAGATAGGTTGCAGTGTTCTGAAGTAGTTGGAGTTTCCTAAGCACTGAAAGCTTCATGCCTGGTTACATCACATTGCGTTAGTGAGTCAAGAAGTGACAAAGGCATGAATAACTGAGACCAGATCATCACCTGCCAGGACAGCATAGAGTCTTCTAGCCAACTGGAGATGATGGAAAACATTATGGAAGCTGCTATGTGAAGCTTAGTGTCAGCAAGGAATCCAAGAGTATTCCTTGACTACAGACTAAACTGACCAATTATATGCGTGTATTTTCAACCACAGGAGACTATACTGTGGCTGCAAACTGTTCAAAATGCTTTCTTCTGTCCACCAGCATCACCTCTGTCTTGCTTGTGTTTGGTTTCAACCAGCTGTTTTTCCTCTATGAGCTGATCTCATCCAAGCACTGAGACACCTTTGTGTGGTGAAGGATAGGTAAAGTTGTGTATCACCTCCATACTGCTGGCACTTGGTCCATGTTGTCTGACCAGTTCACCTAGAGGTTGCATGTAGAAGCTATAAAGGATTGGAGAGAGAATTGATCCTTCTGGGAATCCAGAATTGAGGGGTCTACTAGTGAGGTGAATTTACCCATCATTATTTGTTGGGAGTGTCCCTCCAGGAAGGACTCAGACTATTTTAGCACATTACCCTGGACTCCTACCACCTTTCTCAGACAAGACTGTAGTATCTCCTGGTCAACAGCATCGAATGCTGTAGAGAGGTGAATGAGGATGAGAATGGAGGTACATCCTCTGTCCATTGAAAGAAGAAGATCATCCACCAGTGCCATTAAAGTGATTTCAATTCCACATTCTGGCCCGAATCCAGATTTACTGGGTCTTCTACTCCTCATCCTGTGGGTGGAGTGTAGTCATTCAAAAGGCTTTGGAATTTGTTGGAGTCCATTAGTCTTCAATTATCCTGATTTTGCCATGGTCTTTCTTGCTGCCTGAGAGCTGGAGGGTCTCTTATCACAGCCTTAATGACATGATGGTCTGTCCAAGACAGCAGTTGGGTTGTGATGTCCTTGATCTTGACAGCTAGGCTGAAGATCAGGTCCACAGTGTGACCAGCTGTGCATGGATTGCACCAGAGATGACCTGTAGAAGTCCTAGGGAGGCAAGTGGGAAGATGAATTTTGGGGCTTTTGCATCTGTGGCCTTGTCAGTATGTTGGATCATATTAAAGAATTCTGTTTTAAAATCACAAATGAGTTTGATTCCTGTCAAGGTTCCTTCCCCACTCTGAACACTAGGGTACAGATGTGGGGACCTGCATGAAAAACCTCCTAAGCTTATCTTTACCAGCTTAGGTCAAAACTTCCCCAAGGTACAAAATATTACACCCTTTGTCCTTGGATTGGCCGCTACCACCACCAAACAAATACTGGTTACTGGGGAAGAGCTGTTTGGAAACATCTTTCCCCCCAAAATACTTCCCAAAACCTTGCACCCCACTTCCTGGACAAGGTTTGGTAAAAAGCCTCACCAATTTGCCTAGGTGACTACAGACCCAGACCCTTGGATCTTAAGAACAATGAACAATCCTCCCAACACTTGCACCCCCCCTTTCCTGGGAAATGTTGGATAAAAAGCCTCACCAATTTGCATAGGTGACCACAGACCCAAACCCTTGGATCTGAGAACAATGAAAAAGCATTCAGTTTTCTTACAAGAAGACTTTTAATAGAAATAGAAGTAAATAGAAGTAAAGAAATCTCCCCTGTAAAATCAGGATGGTAGATATCTTACAGGGTAATTAGATTCAAAACATAGAGAACCCCTCTAGGCAAAACCTTAAGTTACAAAAAAGATACACAGACAGAAATAGTTGTTCTATTCAGCACAATTCTTTTCTCAGCCATTTAAAGAAATCATAATCTAACACATACCTAGCTAGATTACTTACTAAAAGTTCTAAGACTCCATTCCTGGTCTATCCCCAGCAGAAACAGCATATAGACAGACAGAGACCCTTTGTTTCTCTCCCTCCTCCCAGCTTTTGAAAGTATCTTGTCTCCTCATTGGTCATTTTGGTCAGGTGCCAGCGAGATGACCTTTAGCTTCTTAACCCTTTACAGGTGAGAGGAGCTTTCCCCTGGCCAGGAGGGATTTCAAAGGGGTTTACCCTTCCCTTTATATTTATGACAATTCCCCATAGTTTAAATTCCAGGGTATTACTAATTAAGAGGTCTCTTGGTTTTTGGTACTGTTTCTCTCCCTCTATGTGTGAAACTTGCAAGCTGCTAATTGTGTTAGTACATTCTAAGACAGAGTCTGTTCTCAAAGCAATTCTTTGTAACAACAACTACTCACACAGAGAGAGACTCAAAGCAATACTCTGTAACAATAGAAACAGCACCCAGAGACTCCCCGCCCTTTTGTTGTATTCATCTCGCTTTGTTAACAATTGTGATTAAAATAGAGATAGAGGATGTATGTGGATGGATGCTTGGTGTGCATAATAACTGAATGATCAGGGAGGTGTCAGCCTAAGAATCCAGTGTCCATCGGCTGAAGAAGGCGTCAAGTGGAAATAACCAGAGGACCCCCGGAGGGCAGACTAGAATCCACCCAACAGCCTCAAGAATGGGAGAACCAAAGAACAAGATAACATCTAGCAGCACAGAGCCATCAGGAATGTGCTATCTTCTGATTGATTCAACAACAGCATGATGAAGCAATTCCCATAGACTGGCATAGGAAGAAATTCCTATAAAAATGAACTCTAGAAAGTGAGAACTTTGGGGTCTGATTCTGCAAACCAACTTCCAGGAGCATCAGATGAACATCTGACAAGGCCCTGCTCCCTCCTCATGTCCAGGCCACCTGGCCAGTGGCTTGGCATGAGCAACTCTAAGGCTGGTAACTATGATAACAACCTTGCAGAATCTGTGTGTGTGTGTGTGTATGAATGAATGTGTGAATAAATATGAGATTGAATGGAATGTTATAGCTATAACTAACTGCTTACTATGATAACAACCTTGCAGAACCTGTGTGTGTGTGTGTGTGTTTTTATGAATGAATGTGTGAATAAATATGAGATTGAATGGAATGTTATAGCTATAACTAACTGCTTACTATGATTCTTTCTATATTCACAATAAATGTGGTATTTTGCCTTTTTCCCTTTAATAAGATCCTGCTGGTTTTTATTTTATTGGTATAACAAGTATGTGTGCTGAAATCTCCCAGAACAAGAGGTTTGGGGTATTTTGCCCCCATTGTCAACAAGGTATCAGTGAGGTCCTTTATGAATCTTTTAGTCTGTGGTGATCTATAAATGAGCACAAAATCTATATTAATCTTGAAAAGACAGTTGTCACCAACACTAAAATAATCCCAGAGTAGCCAGCTTCAGAGAACACTTACAAGTGAATTCTTTACCAGTTTCATGTGGTATTTTGCATCTTTTCTCTAAACTAACTGTCATGGAGTGTATAGATCCCATGCTGTCCTGGCAACCACTGTTCCCTCTAAGCTGTGCACGTGCGCGTGTGCACACAGATCCTAAACCCCGCGCACACGGCGAAACACCGCACACACAAAAATTTGCACAGAAGCACAAAAATTTGCACAGAAGACATTTTTTGTGCACACGGCCTGTCAAAAATTAGAAGGAACATTGCTGGCAACCAAGGAGTTAATGCAACAACCATCCGCCATTACTTATTGGCAGCCTCACAGGAGCTAGGAGAATAAACCAGCTGAGAAGCAGAGGGGTGGGGTGGTGCTAGAGGAACAAGCAGGCTGGAGAAGGACAATCCTGTCAGCAAGCTTATGAGAAGCCTCCCAGAAACAACACCCCAGAGCAAGGATGACTGGATCAACAGGCTGGAAAAACCTACAGAACCAAGGGAGGTAGGAAGGAGCTCAGGGCACAGCAGGACGAGTTGTTGAGGCTTGATTCTGACTGCCTGGTTAAAGGGCCCTGAGCTGGAACCCAGTGGAATGGCAGGCTTGGGTTCCCCTACTGATCCCTCCACGAAGACTTAAGAATCAAAGAGATTTCCAGATCCCCTGAGGACCAGGATCAGCTAATCTTGCCAAGTATAAGGGGAAACCCATATACACCAGCAGGATTGAATGGGACCACCATAGAGATTCACACAAGAGGGGCAGACCAAGTGTACTCTGTGCCATGCTCCATCTGACCAAAGCACACCAGCTCACACTAACCATCCCATGGTCCTGCTTCTGTTCTAAGCAATCCCCAATTTTTTAGAAAAAAATTTATTACAAAACAAATCCCATTTCAAATTTGGTCAATCACAAAATTACTAACAACCAGAATCTAACACTGGCACATGCATTTCTTTGAATGCAAATGCCAAGTTAACTACGCTCTGAAATCTGATACTTATGGGCTTGATCCTGCTCCTGCTGAAGTCAACCACTGACTATAGTGGGAGTAAGAGCAGACCCCAAGTCCACAATCCCAAGGTTGTGGCAGTGCCCCTTCCAACTCAATGAGATCAATATGTATGACTTTCAATTAAATTTACAAAGTCTAATAAGAGAGCATCAAAAGATATGAGGAAATTCCTAATAGCCAACCTAATGAACACTGTCAGGAAATATCTAAACCAAAAAGTCTAGAGGAGCTAGAAGAGATCAAATAAAATCAGAAATAACTTACTCAATAATACTTCTCTCGGGACAGCAAAGCTGGGATCAAGGAGTTCCTCTTTAATGGCCACTTATTTGAACTCTGGTATCACTTTGGGCATCAAACTGATGTTATCTATCTGTGCTCTGAGATGTATTTCTCTCTGAACATTCCGAAGACACTCTCCAGGAATATGATAAAGTCTGATTCAGACTTCATAGGCAGTAGAATCACAATAGAAAAGGGTAGATTCTATTCATGCTATTGTTTTCATTCATTTGTTGAACTATGGAAAATTGAGATCCTACAATTTAGTTTTTCATGTGAGGAAAAAGGGGACTCATTACTCCAAATAGCCTCCCACCCATAGCACTGACTTTTGTATTTCCCAGTGAGTGCTTTTGAAGCGTTAGGTGTGTTTGGTGGGGGCGGCACTGCCAGTTTTGGGGGTGGCTATTTTCAGCATATTTATACACTTCTTTCATATTCTAGTTATTGAATGTGTGTCTATCATTGGTATCTTTACTATTTTAATAATGATTAAATTGTTATGAACTACATAAGTACATTATCCTGAATTATAATATATTACATTCATTGCAATCACCTGTAAGCTGTCTTCACTAACATCCCAGTTTAAAGACATTATGTCTTACTGTAGCTTTCTGGATGAAACTGTCAGCAATCTTATTTACATCTAGTTCCCTGGTACAGTATTGATGCACGTTAAGGACAGCTAAATTGTTCAGTTGTGTCTGTCCCACTGATGACTGGAGATAATTTTTAAGTCTTCTGAAGCTGGAGAATGAGCATTTTGCAGTTCAGGATGATACACGCACAGTAAGAAGGATCCTTATAAATTTGCATAGTGCTTCCAGAGTACTGCAAATGACTCCAAGATCTCTTTCTTGATGGGTAACAGCTAATTTAGATTATTAGATTGTATAGTTAGGATTATATTTTGCCATGTGCATTACTTTGCATTTAACATTGAATTTTATCTGCCATTTTGTTGCCCAGTTTTGCGGGATCCCTTTGTAACTCTTTGAAGTCAGCTTTGGATTTAGCTATCTTGAGTAATTTTGTATCATCTGCAAATTTTGCCACCTCACTGTTTACCCCTTTTTCCAGATCATTTATGAATATGTTGAACAGCACTGGTCAAAGTACAGGCCCCTGGGGAACACCACTGTTTACCTCTCTCCATTCTGAAAATGCATCATTTATTCCTATCTATCTTTTAACTGGAGTCCCTGGCAATGCTTTTGAGATCATCCAACAATCCTTAATTTAATTTAATGACAAGCGTTTTGTTATCTTAATCACCCTGCCTCTGTTTATAAACGAACTCCCTGCCCCAAGGGCAGTAGCTGGGAGCAGCCCAGAACTTATCACATTCCACACTCAAGCTCTGTCTGGGCTAAGGCATGTGCTGTTAACAGACCTCAAGTATGAAACTCAGGGAGGCCAGGAACCACTATAGCTCATAGGTGCTGAGCTACCCCTATTTATTTTCCGTGGGTGTGTGAGCTCCGGAGCACCAACAAAGTTAGCGCCTATGCTCCCACCTGTTAGTGAAGCCTTCTAAACTAACGTACAATTTGACAATGAGGGATCAGAGCCCCATTATGCCAGGCACTGTCCACACACAATCCCCATTCCAACAAGCTTACAATCTAAATGTATGATAAATGACAATAGGTGGAGATAAACAAAAGGGGAATGGGAAAACAGCAAGGTAATGGTGAAACTATTGTATTTGGTAGAATAAGCAGAAGTTATGGAATCTTGTTAAATTTCATGTACAATTATGAGGATATCTTTAAGTTCCCCAAGAAGTTACACAGCGATTGATGCACAATGGTGCTTCACCTACTGAGAAGACTTTTATGGCAGCCAGAAGGTTTGTGGATTTTGGTGCTGGGAAAACAGGATGCATTTAGGAAGGGGTGGAAGTTCATTTAGGGGAAGGTTTTTGAAGATTTCATTCCCCACCCGATAGAGCAGCAGACTCAGGCAGGCATCACTGTTGGATCATATTAAAGAAGTTCTGTATTAAAATGACAAATGAGTTTGATTCCCCATAGTTTAAATTCCAGGGTATTACTAATTAAGAGGTCTCTTGGTTTTTGGTCTCTTGTTTTTACTGTTTCTCTCCCTTTCTGTGTGAAACTTGCAAGCTGCTAATTGTGTTAGTACATCCTAAGACAGAATCTGTTCTCAAAGCAATACTTTGTAACAACTACTCACAAAGAGACTCCCCGCCCTTTTGTTGTATTTATCTCGCTTTGTTAACAATTGTGATTAAAATAGAGATAGAGGATGTATGTGGATGGATGCTTGGTGTGGATAATAAATGAATGATCAGGGAGGTGTCAGCCTAAGAATCCAGTGTCCATCGGCCAAAGAAGGTATCAAGTGGAAACACCCGGAGGCCCCCTGGAGGGCAGACTGGAATCCACCCAACAGCCTCAAGGATGGGAGAACCGAAGAACAACACGGAGCCATCAGGAATGTGCCATCTGCTGATTGATTCAGCAACAGCATGATGAAGCAATTCCCACAGACTGGCATAGAAATAAATTCCTATAAAAATGGACTCTATAAACTGAGAACTTTGGGGTCTGATTCTGCAAACCAACTTCCAGGAGCATCAGATGTGCATCTGACAAGGCCCTGCTCCCTCCTCGTGTCCAGGCTTGGCACAAGCAACTCTAAGGCTGGTAACTATGATAACAACCTTGCAGAACCTGTGTGTGTGTGTGTGTGTGTGTGTGTGTATGAATGAATGTGTGAATAAATATGAAACTGAATGGAATGTTATAGCTATAACTAACTGCTTACTATGATTCTTTCTGTATTCACAATAAATGTGGCATTTTGCCTTATTCCCTTTAATAAGATCCTACTGATTTTTATTTTATTGGCATAACATCACAGCATTGATTTATTTTCAGTTCATATTTTGAAAGTTATCTTCGAAAACATAAGATCTAACAACTTTTTTATGAGACTTGAGATTCTCGAGGACATTTATGCACCAGTTTCAAAAAGGACAGTTATGTTGCAATTTTCCCAATAGCACAGTTGCATTATGCACAGGGCTCTAGCTATAATATCATTCCCTAACTTGATTCTAGATGCATGTTGTCCTGACGATATTAACAAAAACAGTGTGTTAGCAAACTGATGCCCCTATCCATATCAGATAATCATGAGCCATCACAATAAGAACATATTTGTTCCTTAACACTTCCCCTCTCACAATGTAATACATATACCTTTGAGATCTGGTTTTATCACTGTTGTTCATTCTCTGTCCTCCACACTGTTATTTCCTGTTTCTCCAGCACCTCCCACCCCAACTTGAGCCTGGCTATGAGAGCACAGGACCTTCTCCCATTGTAGCCCCATATCCCTGGTGACAGAGTCCAGGGGTTGTCATAAATATAAAGGAAAGGGTAAACACCTTTAAATCCCTCCTGGCCAGAGGAAAAACCCTTTCACATGTAAAGGGTTAAGAAGCTAAGACAACCTTGCTTCACTGACCAAAATGACCAAAGACAACCTGCTGGCACTGACCAAAATGACCAATGAGGAGACAAGATACTTTCAAAGCTGGGGGGGGGGGGGGAACAAAGGGCTCTCTCTGTCTGTGTGTTGCTTTTCCCGGGACCAGAGCAGGAATGCAGGTCAGAACTCCTGTAAAAAGTCAGTAAGCAATCTAGTTTGATATGCGTTAGATTCTGTTTTGTTTAAATGGCTGATAAAATAAGTTGTGCTGAATGGAATGTATATTCCTGTTTGTGTGTCTTTTTGTAACTTAAGGTTTTGCCTAGAGCGATTCTCTATGTTTTGAATCGGATTACCCTGTAAGGTATTTACCATCCTGATTTTACAGAGGTGATTCTTTTACTTTTTCTTTCATTAAAATTCTTCTTTTAAGAACCTGATTGCTTTTTCATTGTTCTTAAGATCCAAGGGTTTGGGTCTGTGTTCACCTATGCAAATTGGTGAGGTTTTTTATCAAGCCTTCCCCAGGAAAGGGGGTGTAGGGCTTGGAGGGATTTGGGGGGGAAAGACGTTTCCAAGCGGGCTCTTTCCCTGTTACATTTGTTAGACGCTTGGCGGTGGCAGCAATAAAGTCCAGGGACAAAAGGTAAAATAGTTTGTACCTTAGGGAAGTTTTAACCTAAGCTGGTAAAAATAAGCTTAGGGGGTTTTTCATGCAGGTCCCCACATCTGTACCCTAGAGTTCAGAGTGGGGAAGGAACCTTGATATGGTGGCAAAGTGGTGCGATTAACTTGAAATCATTTTGAGATTTTTTGAACCAAAAGCACAGATTTTAAAAGGAAATCTTTTTTTCCTTTGGGCTGCCGGAAAGCAGGTTTTAAGCTGAAAGCAGTTAGAGTTTTTTTTGTCTCTGCTTGGGGCCCAGAGCAGAGACAAAAGGGAATTGTCTTTTGTGAGCTGGAGTTTTCTCAACCTAAAGGCAGGGTAGTTAACCTCCTGCAGGGAAATTCACAAGTCTTCACAGACCTGAAGAGGTGGGTTGTTTTTTTTAGCTAAGAGCAACAAGAGGCTTTTTCTGTCTATTTGCCTGGAGACAAAGGTGTTAGTATGTTTGTTTTTTAAGGATTTTTCTGTAGGCTGACTATCCCTATCAGAGAACATGGGTATCCGGTTACAGCACAACCTTTTTTTTTTTTTTACAAGCCAAGGTTTTTTTTTTTTTGTTTGCTTGTTTGTTTTATTTCTAACTCTCGGGTGTGAAGTTAGTTAAAAACAGAGACGCAAACATGACAGAGCCCAAGGCAGATACAGCCAAAGAGGCTTCCCACAGGAGAGAACTGGAGGCAGCGAGAGAGACAAAAAAAAACCAAGAGGCTGCCCACAGGAGAGCTATAGCGGCAGAAAAACACCAAGAGGCTGTTCACAGGAGAGCTATGGAGGCAAAGGAAAAATAAATGGAGGAGAGGGAAAAAGAGAGGAAGCATGAACTGGAGTTGGAGAAGGTGAGGGCTGAGCGGAATCTACTGGATAACCCTAACCATCCTTCCCCAACAATCCACAAATGGGAGCGACTGTGTCCACAGTATGATGAATCCAGTGATATTGCTGAATATTTTCTCACCTTTGAGAGACTGTGCACTCTCCATAAAATTCCTGAAGCTCACAAGATGACCACATTGGTCGCAAAATTAACTGGAAGAGCTCTGGACATATTCAATAAAATGCCTATTGATGAGGCTTCTGACTATAATAAGTTCAAGGATTTGGTTTTAAAGCAATTTCAACTTACATCTGAAATGTACAGAGTAAAAATTTGAACCCTTAAGAGAGAGCTTGGACTCAGTAATGTGGCTTATTTAAACCAGATGAAGAATCTGTTAGATAAATGGGTCCAAGGAAGGGTGTCAGTAGCTTTGACGGAATGTGTGATTTGATAGCTTAGGAGCAATTCCTGAATATGTCCAAGGAGGAAATAAAACAGTGTTTAGGGGATAAGGAAATGGACTCAGCAGAAAGTCTTGCTTCTTATGCTGATCGATGCGAGCAGTCCCGTACCACCAGAGAGGTGGGGCAAGCCGGAACAAAACGGGTGGAGGGAGAAGAGAGGAATGACCCTGGTCGCAGTTGGAGCGGATACCAGAAGGGAAACCCTCAGACCACACCCTACTACCGGGGGCAGCCCAAATACACACCAAGGAATACTCCAGACACCTTAGCGTCCTGCCACACCGTTCTCCAGCAACCCACCTCGCCCCAGTGACCCGTCAACTGGATGATGTTTTAAATGTAACGAGCCGGGGCATGTGAAGGCCAACTGCCCCATGAACCCCAATCAATTACAGTTCATTGCACCAGAATCACACCAGAGGTCCTCAGGCCCAGATACCTCCCAGATACCCTCGGAGCGGAGAGAAACTGTGAGTGTGGGCGGGAAGAGGGTCACAGCGTGGAGGGACACCGGAGCACAAGTGTCGGCTATCCATGCTTCCTTAGTGGACCCCAATTTAATCGACCCAGAGATCCAAGTGACAATTCAACCCTTCAAGTCCAACTCTTTCAATTTGCCTACAGCCAAGTTGCCTGTCCAGTACCAGGGCTGGTCAGGAACATGGACTTTTGCAGTCTATGATGATTATCCTATCCCCATGCTGTTGGGGGAAGACTTGGCCAATCATGTGAAGCTAGCCAGGAGGGTGGGGATGATCACCCGCAGCCAGGCTAAGCAAGCCATCATGCCTAGCTCTGTTCCGGAAACTTCTACCAGGACCCAGTCAGAGGTGATGGACCCGGACCCCGTGCCAATGTCTGCAACAGCAGTAGTGGATCCAGTCCCAGAGACCCAGACAGAGCCAGCCCCAGAACTAGAACCAGCGGAACAACCAGCACTAGACCCATTGCCAGGACTGAATCCAGTACCTGCAACCCCAATACCAGAGGGCCCCACCGAACCTGAACCAGCAGCAGTCGATAACCCTACACAAGAGACTCAGCTGGAGCCTGAAACCCAACATAATGCACCAGCAGAGAGCGGTTCACAGTCAGTGGAAACAGCCCCATCTTCTACATCGCTTCCAGAGGGACCAAGCATAGGTCCACAATCCAATGAAGAACTGATGTCTCCAGCATCAAGGGAACAGTTCCAGATGGAACAGAAAGCAGATGAAAGCCTCCAGAGAGCTTGGACAGCGGCACAGAGCAATCCACCATCTCTCAGCTCTTCTAATCGATCCAGGTTTGTTGTAGAAAGAGGACTTTTATACAAGGAAACTCTTTCTGGTGGACACCAGGAAGACTGGCATCCTCAGAGACCATTGGTAGTTCCAACTAAGTACCGGGTAAAGCTCTTGAGCTTAGCCCATGATCATCCTAGTGGCCATGCTGAGGTGAACAGGACCAAAGACCGTTTGGGGAGGTCATTCCACTGGGAGGGAATGGGCAAGGATGTTTCTACCTATGTCCGGTCTTGTGAGGTATGCCAAAGAATGGGAAAACCCCAAGACCAGGTCAAAGCCCCTCTCCAGCCACTCCCCATCATTGAAGTTCCATTTCAGCGAGTAGTGTGTATATTCTGGGTCCTTTTCCAAAAAAGACACCTAGAGGAAAGCAGTACATACTGACTTTCATGGATTTTGCCACCTGATGGCTGGAAGCAGTAGCTTTAAGCAACACGAGGGCTAAAAGTGCGTGCCAGGCACTAGCAGACATTTTTGCCAGGGTAGGTTGGCCCTCCGACATCCTCACAGATGCAGGAACTAATTTCCTGGAACTATGGAAAGCCTTTGGGAAGCTTATGGGGTGAATCACTTGGTTGCCGTCATCAAACAAATGGCCTGGTGGAGAAATTTAATGGGACTTTGGGGGCCATGATATGTAAATTCGTAAAGGAGCACTCCAATGATTGGGACCTAGTGTTGCAGCTGTTGCTGTTTGCCTACAGAGCTGTACCACATTCCAGTTTAGGGTTTTCACCATTTGAACTTGTATATGGCTACGAGGTTAAGGGGCCATTACAGTGGGTGAAGCAGCAATGGGAGGGGTTTACACCTTCTCCAGGAACTGACATTCTGGACTTAGTAACCAACCTACAAAACACCCTCCAAACCTCTTTAGCCCTTGCTAAAGAAAACCTAAAGGATGCTCAAAAACAGCAAGAAGCCTAGTATGATAAACATGCCAGAGAGCGTTCTTTCAAAGTAGGGGACCGGGTCATAGTTTTAAAGGCACTCCAGGCCCATAAAATGGAAGCGTCGTGGGAAGGACCATTCACGGTCCAGGAGCTCCTGGAAGCTGTTAATTATCTCATAGCATTCCCCACCTCCAACCAAAAGCCTAAGGTGTACCATATTAATTCTCTAAAGCCCTTTTATTCCAGAGAATTAAAGGTTTGTCAGTTTACAGCCCAGGGAGGAGATGACGCTGAGTAGCCTGAAGGTGTCTACTACAAAGGGAAAAGTGCTGGTGGCGTGGAAGAGGTGAACCTCTCCATGTCCCTTGGGTGTATGCACCGACAGCAGATCAAGGAGCTGTGCACTAGCTACGCACCGACGTTCTCAGCCACCCCAGGACTGACTGAACGGGCATACCACTCCATTGACACAGGTAATGCTCACCCAATTAAAGTCCAACCTTACCGGGTGTCTCCTCATGCTAAAACTGCTATAGAATGGGAGATCCAGGATATGCTACAGATAGGTGTAATCCGCCCCTCTGACAGTGCATGGGCATCTCCAGTGGTTCTAGTTCCCAAATCAGATGGGGAGATATGTTTTTGTGTGGACTACCCTAAGCTAAATGCTGTAACTCGCCCAGACAACTATCCAGTGCCATGCACAGATGAACTATTAGAGAAACTGGGACGGGCCCAGTTCATCTCTACCTTGGACTTAACGAAGGCATACTGGCAGGTACCGCTAGATGAATCCGCCAAGGAAAGGTCAGCCTTCACCACACATGCCGGGCTGTATGAATTTAATGCACCTGCCACCTTCCAAAGACTTGTAGATGGTCTCCTAGTGGGATTGGGAGAATATGCAGTCACCTACCTTGACGATATAGCCATATTTTCGGATTCCTGGGCAGAACACCTGGAACATCTACAAGAAGTCTTCCAGCACATAAGGGAGGCAGGACTAACTGTTAAGGCTAAGTGGTGTCAAATAGGCCTAAACAGAGTGACTTACCTTGGACACCAGGTGGGTCAAGGAGCTATCAACCCCCTGCAGGACAAAGTGGATGCTATCCAAAAGTGGCCTGTCCCAAAGTCAATTTTGCACACTACCTAATTGACCTCATGTACCATTATTTCAGTGTCTTTTAGCCTTTAATTCTGCAGCATGGCCCTGGGTAGGGAGGGGCATTCTTCAACTCTGTTAATATTCACATAAACATCAATCTGTTGGCAGAGAAATGAAGCAAAATCAACAACTGCACGGCATGCGCAGACTGCTTGCTAAGTGCATACATTATATTTATCTGCAGATGATAAGCTAGTCTGTTTTCCAGGACTGGCACATCTATTCCCACTGTGCAACTGAAACTATTTGTTTGTAAGGCTAACATATTAAGAGGCCAGAACAAAAATTTCAGTGTTTAATAAATTTAATGGACAGTAATTATATCTGAGGTACAATTCAAATGTGCATAGCTTTCACTCGCACACTTGGAAGTGGAGACTCCTATTGTGATGACTAGGACTCACTGTTTAATTTATGACAGGTTTCAGAGTAGCAGCCGTGTTAGTCTGTATCCGCAAAAAGAAAAGGCATGCTTGTGGCACCGTAGAGACTAACAAATTTATTTGAGCATAAGTTTTCATGAGCTACAGCTCACTTCATGAAAGCTTATGCTCAAATAAATTTGTTAGTCTCTACGGTGCCACAAGTACTCCTTTTCTTTTTGTTTAATTTACGAGCCACCAGTCAAACATATTTGAAAGGATCCAAATAAAAGAGCAGAGATTACAGTGTCCATGTCAGCTGCATTTGGATAATAATAAAAAAAAGTGGATTTTTCAAACTCTCTCTCCTTGGTCAAATGTATCATGAAGGAAAACAAGAATAAGTGGAATTATTTAATGAGCAGGGCAGCAGACCTTACTCTGCAGAAAAACCTTTGTCTGATATTCAAAATGATGAAAGACCTTTCTTGGTTGTTCAGTATTATGCACTAAGCTGATTAAAGCAGAATGGAAGGAGAAGACTATATGATTCATATAATAATAGTGAAGCTAACGTTAGGGCGATTGAGGTGAAATGTTAGCATCTTGTTTCCTGCAAGTGTGGGAAAACCAGCAGGATTTCTTTGACTTAGAATGGACAGTCTCAGTTTTAGTCTAAGGGGGCATCACATTTTCAAATCATACCAGCACTACTTACTTGTTCTTATTTACAAGTAAAATATCCAGTCATTAGTAGGCTGCACGACATGCCAGAAATATTAATGTAATGTTCAGTTTGTACGAAAATATAAAGCCTAAGAAATTAATAGGGAAGCTAACATAGTATATTTGGTTAAATTAGCAAAACTACTAGATCTAAACAGCCTGACACTGAAATAGAAATAAAATCTTCAGAGCAGTAGTGGAGCAGCAAATAATGCCTGGGTGGGACATTTCTATGATAGCTGAGTGTATATTGTTATTCTAAGTTAGTGGCATGTCTAATCTGTGTATAATGTACTTTCTAAAAAATAAACTGTCCCAGATATTGCAAGAAAAATGGATACTTTTTAATATACAATTCCAATTAATCCCTAACTCTACACATTTAAAGTGGAAAAAGCCTTTCATCTTACTGGGTTGATAAGGCACATTGAAGTTGCTACAGTGGATTTAACTTAAAGGAAACTGTTTGTTTTGATTATTAACAGTGTAAAAATGATTCTTTAGTAAACTCCCCCGTAATCTCTTCTGTTCTATTTATACTCTTATACCACACTCATCCATCAGTAGTATCTGAGTGCCTTTCAGGTTTGCATGAAGCAACAGTAGATGGTGCTGTTGCTTCTGAGACTGAAATATTTGCATAAGCCAATATGCAAATCAGTTCCAGAAAAGGGAAGGGTCCAATAATGAAAACTTTTTACCTGATTTTCAGAGGTGCTGATATCTGGAGCTGCAAATACTCAGCTCCTCAGAAAATCAAGGCAACTGGGGCAAAAGTCAGACCTACCTGGGATTCAGCCAGATGGGAAGAAGGGTGGGGTGCACTGTGGGGGGGGAGGGAAGAAAAAGGAAAAGGCAAGTCTAACCCTATCAGTGTTTCACGATAGAAACTGGGGGTTAGGGGTTTGTAAATCTTGTAACATCAACCTTATAGGCTAGGAACACTTTGGCACTGTAGATTCAAGTGCTGAATAAATCAAATTTTCCATAAAATAATTAGCGACAAGGTGGATGAGGTATAACTTTTATTGATCCAACTTCTGTTGGTGGAAGAGACAACCTTTTGAGCTTCACAGAGTTCTTCTTCAGCTCTGGAAAATGTAACCCAAGAGTGTCAGCTAAATACAAGGTGGGATAGATTGTTAAGCATATGGGGTTAACACATGTTGCAAGAAGCCACTTAAAATGAAGTGGCTAATTAGCACCTCTGCAGTCATAGGTGAAAGGAGGGTTAGTAGGTTACAAATTATTGTAATGAGCTATAAAACCAATGTCTCTGTTGAGACCATGATTTTTAGCACCTAACAGAGTTATGAATTTAAGTTTCCATGCTCACCTTTTGAAGGTGTAGTGCAGGTTTCTTTTGAGGACGAGGACTGATGGGACAGATACGGAGTAATCAGTTTGTGAAAAGTGTTCACACCTGGGTAATAGGAAGTTTGTCTTTTATCATTTTCATTTGAGACTGCAAGGATTGGTATCACCGACATAGTTGTTATTGGGGCATTTGATGCACTGGATGACGTACACCACATGTGATAGGTGTGTGTAGGATCCATGGATCTTGAAAGTTGTGTTGTGGAGAGCATTGATCATCGTGCCAGTGGAGGTACGTCTGCACATTTTGCATTAGTTGTTCTGGCAGGGTCTGGTGCAATCTTGAATTGGTGGGTCCTGATCTGTGGGGAACCTGCTTCTGATGATGAAGAGCCTAATGAGGGTGCGGGCAGGGGCTGTTTGAAGACCAGAAGAGTGGTTGGGGGAAGATATCTTTATATACTAATCCCAATACCTGTACCACTTTGGATACAGGCTTCAGATTTCTGTTTCAACAAAAACTGAGAGGACCAGTGAGCTGTTAACCCAAGGATTAGAATGCAGCTAGCTGGGGAGATCCCCAGACAGTTTGTGTACTGACAGATATGAAGTGTTTAAAAGGACTGAGATACTGCCATTTCTCAAGCTCTGAAGAGTCCAATTACCACCCACTACATACTATGATCAAAATATAAAGACTGCAAAATTCCCTTTGAGAGAAGATCAGAGGGTAATGTGTCTTGATGTGTGCTAAAATACAGAAAACATTAAGTTGACACTTTATATTTGAATGTTTGTAACAAACACAAGGGGGAAAGTATGTCAAAGGAACACCAGTAGATTTATGGTATGATAGCTTTTGTTTAAAAGTTACTCATAGTATTCCAAATAGTATTTATAATATTTTATAGTATACTAGTTACATTGTGTTCTGTGTGCATTAATGTTTGTTTTATTAAGAAAGTGTATGTTATTCTTTGAAACTGATTGGAAACTATTTTCATCTATTTATCAGGGTTTTACACACAATAGCCCTGACATTTAACTCTGTAATCCTTTCTGAAAAATCCTGAAAAGAGAGAACTCTGGCCTGTGCTTCAGCAAAAGGTTAAGCTGAGGTGCAGGAAGAAGGGACGTGTATAGTTACGTAGAATACTGCTTGAACATCTCCTGCCCCCAATACATGTGACATTACCTAGGGTACAATCTGGACAATTGAACAGTTGTGTCCTGTTAAATCTCTAGCCTGGGGGTGCCTTTAACACTGATTTGTTGTCAGAACAGCCACTCTTAGCCTGCTCACACAACTACATGAGCACTCTCACTAATCACTCATTAATTACATAAAATGATAATACTCACAAATTCTTAGTCCCAGCCTTGTTCCCCCAGAAATTTGCATCTTGTACTGTCCAGCACACTATTGAACAATGCAAGCTCACAAAAAGTCTGTCACTTCATGAAAGGAAAAGGATAATGAACCAACCTGGTTATCCCAAATGGAGTTTCCCCATACACCTTAATCCAAACACACTGGTTAAGATAAACAATAAGTTTATTAACTACAGAAAGATAGATTTTAAGTGATTAAAAGTATTGATGCATAAGAGTCAGGATTGTTTACAAAAGAAAAGAGTAATATACAAGCTAATACCTAACTTAACAAGGTAAGTGAATTTAAAAGCAAAGGTTTTCCTCACCATACATGGTAGTAAATTTCACAGGCTGCATCTCCTTTCAGCTTAGGACCACTCCCACCTTTGTTCAGTTCTTTAAGAGTTGTTGAGGTCATGAGCAGAAAGATGGAAGGAGGAGAGAAGTTGTGTTTTCCTCACCCTTTATAATTCAATTTCTTGTACTAGAAACATACTTTCTGAGTTATGGTGACTTGCAGTCCATTGTGAATGTGATGAAATATAAGTTTCTTGTTTACACCTCCCCCCAACTCCGCTGGAGGATGGCCACTTAAGTGACCCTTTAACACCTATCAGGGATGCTAATGTGTCTTGGTCTCTGAAAAACTGGTTTGAGGGTGTTAACCAGAATTACAACATACTTCAGTAACAATCATAGTAGAATCTTATAACTCCCCATATAGTGTTGATACACATATTTTAACAGGATAATGCTATTCAGCAATTATGACTTTTCAAATGATACCTCACAAGGTATACTTTGTATAAAATTTATCATAGGCTTGTAAAAGTGATGACCATAATCGTATGATTGTCACACACACTTCAGGTAAAGTCTATTGAAATCACTAGGAGTTTTGCCTTTGTCTTTAATGGAGCCAGGATGTTACCCCTGGTGTTCTCTTCCCCACAATTTCCCTCTCACTGATCCTGTCACCCCACATGCATTACTGTCTTTTACTTTGAGTCCTCCAATGTCTCTCACATCCATTCCCTTTCCTTATAGATAAGATATCCTTCCTTGCCCATTGCTAGTGTTGAAGTTTTGTTTGTTAAATGCTATTTTCAAATATTAGAAAGCTAGATAGTAGTCTGAGTTACATTTTGGGAAAGTGATTTGTGCTGCACAACGATGTGATATGATCCCCATCAGCGCTCACAAGTTAAGCAATGCTCTCCCCAAAGCATTCCTTGGCAGCATAGCTCTACCATAGATGCCTCCTGGCTACTGATTCCCCTGAGACACCCTGGGGAGTGGGGCAGAACTCAGCAAAAAAATACAGACAATAATATTTTAGTGAATTTTCGTGGGGCCAGAGAGGGGATAACACTGTCCCCCTGAATCCTGCCCACTCCTCCCTCGCCTAGCATCTGTCTCCCCGCCCAAGTGAAACCTTGGCCCTCAGAGAGCCTTCCATGGAGTTTGAAGGGGATGGTGCCACAGAGGCACCTGACTCAAGGCTGGCCTTACCATGAGGTGGCCACCTCAGACTGGGGGGGTTTGCCACTGGGACCCAGAGTGTAGAAAATTGTGTCTCCTGCTGGTGCATATGTATTCTCTCTGCTCCAGATGCACAGAGATGGTGGAGTGCTGTGCTGGAGGAAGGAAGGCACAAGAGACATAACAGGCAGGCAGGAGAAAAATTGAAAGGGAATAACAGAAAGCAGCAGGAGCTGCAGGGACAGAGAGGAGGAGGAGCCTCTTATGTACCTCTCTAGCACCCCCAGCAGCCAGGACTGATTAACACCAGCTTCTCAGGGAGCTTCCTGTTGCCTGCTGCTTCCCTGAACCCACTTGAGGAGAACAGGCAGTCAACTGAAGTAGTAGGAGCCAGTTAGGCCCTTAAGATGCTGATATCTTCCCTCACTCAGGCCCTGCTACCAGCCTGCTTATTTGTCCCCTTCAACTGAGTGTTGAGAGCCACTATAGCTGGCACAGAACAGTAGTCATGAGTGAAAGAAAACCCCCCTCTGGGGCAGAATTCAGAAAAAGAAAAAAAGGCAAAGGAAGCTTTTCTGTCGAAGCAGGAAGGAGCTCTCCTGAGAGACAAATGTTCACGGTGAGCCTTCTGGCCCCAGTGAGGCTGTGAGTGGTGAGTAGATGCCTGATCTTCCAGTTAGAGTGCAGGTGACCTGGCAGCTACTGCAGCATCCATACCTCCATCTCAAATGGATGTAACCATGCACATTCCTGAAGAAAAGTGTAGATCAGAAAAGAGTGTGCTAGAGATGCAAGAAACAGCTGCTGCTGAGTTTAGTTCCTTAAGTCTAGATGATCCAGGACTGTGGACCCACTTGAGCAGTAGCCTGAGGGACTTCCTTGTACTGCCTGGGGAACAGCAAGTGAAAAACTTCACGTTCCCCAAAGACAATGAAAATAGAAGTTTCCATCCAACACATTACTGGCGTGAAATCCCCAACGGTGACAAAATGGAGAGGCCATGGCTTATGTACTCAAAAACCAGAATGCTGTACACTGTTTTTGTTGCAAACTCTTCCAGTCTAATATTCCAGCTACATTGGGTTCTACAGGAACAAAGGACTGGAAAAATCTGGCTAAAAATCTGGCATCCCATGAGAAGGCAGCAAACCACCAGAGAGCATTCCACAGGTGGAAAGAGCTTGAGATGAGACTAAGGTTAAAGGCCCCCATAGATGATCAGCATCAAGAGAAGATTGCATCAGTCTCTCCTTACTGGCAAAATGTTCTGAAAAGGCTCATTGCCATTGTGAGAATGCTTGCTACCCAAAACCTAGCACTGCGTGGCACTTCAGATCAGCCCTGTGCGTCAAACAATGGAAACTTCCTTAAAATTGTAGAGCTGATGGTGGAGTTTGATGCTGTACTCCAGGAGCATCCAAGAAGAGTTACCATCCAAGAAATGTACATACACCACTACCTTGGAAAAACAATTCAAAATGAGATCATGCAGTTACTGGCAACAAAAGTCAAACAGAAGATTGTGGCAGATCTGAAGTCAGCAAGATATTACTCTGTTATTCTGGACTGCACACCTGACATCAGCCATACGGAACAAATGACTTTAATGGTGCATTTTGTAACAACAACAGAACCGAGTGAAAATGTCCCTGCAATGGTGACTGTCAGAGAGCATTTTCTAGAATTTATTGACATTGATGATATTACAGGAACTGGTATGACAAATGTGCTTCTTAAAAAGCTGAAAGATACGGGAACTGTGATCGCTGACATGAAAGGTCAGGGCTACGATAATGGTGCCAACATGAGAGGAAAGAACAGAGGAGTGCAGACACAGATCCAAGAGTTTAAACCCTTGAGCTTTTTTTGTCCCATGCAGTTCATTCATTGAAGTTGGTGGTCAGTGATGCAGCATCAGCTTCTAGTGAGGCTGCTGAATTTTTTTTAATGTAATTCAAAGCATCTATGTATTTCTCTCTCCATCAACTCATCAATGACAAATTTTGAAGCAACATCTGAGAACATCCTCTCTGACACTGAAATTACTGAGTGCCACATGATGGGAAAGTTGAATGGAGGCGATAAAGCTTATCAAACACCATATTGGGAAGATGGATGATGCCATAGTTGCCATTATGTAGGATAATGCTATGACAGGAGCTGTTCGTGGGAGAACAGTGGCAGAGGGAAATGGAATCACCAGAAACATATAACTTCACATTTCTGTGTGGTTTAGTGTTGTGGCATTACTGTTTGAAATAAATGTTGTAAGCAAGAGACTCCAGGGTGTTAAACTTGATATATCTGGAGCAATAGAACAACTGGACAAAGCAAAGTCATACCTACAGTCTTACCGGTCAGATGAGGGATTTCAAAACATTCTGAAGAGTGCACAGAAGTTGGCAGAGGAACTTCACACTGAAGCTATTTTCCCACCCATTGAAGAATACAAGAGTCACCAAAGAAGAAGACGACATTTTGATTACGAGGCACGGGATAATCCCATAAGAGACCCCAAACAGCAATTCAAAGTTGAATTCTTTAACCAGGTGCTAGATTGTGCAATACAGTCAGTTGAAGAACGTTTCATGCAGCTCAAGGAACACAGCACTATATTTTGAATGTTGTATGATATTCCGAAACTCCTCACTATACCTGAAGAAGACCTACACCAGCAATGCAGGGCACTAGAGACAGTGTTGACACATGATGACATGCGCGATATTGATGCGGGTGATTTAGGTGATGAACTGAAAGCACTTTCAAAATACTTTTCAGCAGAATCAACTCCAAAGGCTGTTCTGGAATATATGTGCACAAATAAAATGACCACCCTCTTTCCAAATGCTTTTGTTGCTCTGCGCATACTTGTAACAGTTGCCAGTGGAGAACGCAGCTTCTCCAAGCTGAAGTTAATAAAACACATCTACACTCCACAATGACACAGGAGAGGCTGGTCAGCCTTGCAACCATCTCAGTAGAACATGAGCTGGCCCAGACTGGACCTTCAGGAAGCAGTTCAAATCTTTGCAACCAAGAAGGCATGGAAATCACCACTTTGATTATTCAAACAGATAAAAATGCCAGTGTTTACTATGCAGACAAGAAAAGTTACATTTGCTGTTCAGGCGTTTGAAAGTTAAGTGTTATTTAAAATTTTTGAACAAGGCATTTTAAGTTGTTAGTTCTCCTTTATTGAGGAAGGTAGCAGAGCAGTACCATGAGAGGAGTAGAACAGGAAGAAGGCAGAATTGAGACCTTTCAAAGTTTTGGCCCAAGCGAGGAGGCATGGGGGCATTATTTGAGCTCCCCGCCTCAGGTGCCAAAATTTTGTGGGCCGGCCCTGACCTGACTTCCCACTCCCCGCCACAGACAGTGGGATATCTGGAGCAGAGGATCCCCTCTATGTGATGATCTTGGGGCATGGAGGGCACAGGAACTAGGTAGGAATAATCAAGGCCCAAGTTTGAGAAGCCACCATCCACTTTTTCATTCAAATCCTATCTAAAACCCACTCTTCTTCTGTAATACCCACATGCAGAACAAGGTATGCTGATGACACTTAAAAATAATAATATCCCCAAATAGTATCTCTCATGTTTTAACAGGGCTCAGGTGGGTCCCTCGATCCTCTGCTGCTTCTGCACCCACAAACCAGCCAGAGACCTCTGCTTTGGTGCAATCACCCATGCTCTTTATTTACAGTAAAAGTTCCCACCACCGTGTATCTACAGACAGTGTCAGGCTTGCAGCCAGCAGGGGAGAGTGGCCTCTAACCTCCTGGCTCCCCCCTTTCCTCTCCCTCAGCTTCCTTCCTGCCAGCCTTTATGTAGCCCCTGGCTAGCAAGGCCGGCAGCTGTTCCCAGTTTGCCGCGTAGGGCTGGGCTTACTCAGCCAGCTCCAATTCCTTTTTCCTGATTGGAGCTGGTGTGACACAGGGCTGGCTCAGGGTTTCCTATTGAGCCAGCACCCTGTCACACACCTCCCCACTTATGAACCGCCAGGTTCATCCTGCTTGAGCCTCTCCACCCCCCTCTGCTGGGGTTTGTCCAGGGAAGCCTCTCCCCCTCTTTCGGGCAATCACTGGGGCTATCTTCTGGAGGTTCCTTCATCCCCCACCTACAAAAAGTACACTGGTTAGGGGGTGGATGTCCCCATAGCTCTGCTGCCACCCACAGGTCCTCACACCAATTGCACCCCTGTAGGTGTCCCTTCTCCTCTATCGCCTTTTCTTCTGGTAGTGGGTCGAAGCCAATCCCAACCTTCTGCTGGACATCCCAGACCGTGGGTTCTCCCAAGCCACCTGCAGGGTCCCCATTTCTTCTCCTGGGATTTGCATTGTGGTGAGCTCCAGTTACCCCTTTTCTCCCTCTAAGGGGCTTGGGCTGGCCATCTCTCCTGCACTTCCTTCCTCTCTGTCTACCCTCTCCTAGCTCTGTTGTCTAGGGTTCTCATGTTCCTTACCCCGGAGGTCTTTGCTCCTCTTCCTCCCCGGGGCTTCTCAGTGTAGGGGTCCCCACCCTCTTCTTCAAGGAACCTTTCCTTTTCCCTCTGGGGGAGGGCTCTAGTCCATACCTAGCACAATTGGGTACAGTAACCCCTTTACTACCCTGACTCACTTCCATTTAAAGCTGCCCCGCATTTCTGGAGGCACCTGTGCCACAGTGCAGTATCTCCTGCCCCGTTGGATACACCCCAGGGCTATCCATGCACCTGGAATTATCCAGTGCAGTTTTATCAGCCCCCTCTGGACGAGTGAGCAAGCTGAACCCATATTCACCAGATCCCTATAGTGTTTCATGCTCATATTTGTTTACTTTTTGCATGTCTCTTCACATGCACAATGAATATAGTCAGGCCAGTTTCACTTTGTAGCCAGTTTCTAAGGTTTTGGGTGTTCTTTTAAATTCTATTGAATTTATATTTAATTCCTGAAGTATGTAATTTTTGTAAGGGTTTATTTTACAAAATCTAAATTTTGGGGCAACTTTGACTTTATAGTCTCTTTCAAAGTACCCATAGTGTCCCTTTAATGTAGTTCAGACCAGTCCAGTAATTAGCCCAGAAAGTGTGCACCATAGGGTGATAGCTTTTAGAAGACAATATTTTACTAGCATTTTTATTTGAAACTTAGTGTAACTTAAACTGTAAAAAAAAATTATATCCAATAAATAAAGCTTTAAGATTAGATTTATCTGCTTGGCGTCTTTACATTTCATTGTAAAGACATATCATTATTATGATAATCAGACATCTACTTTCTGCATAGGATGAAATAGGATTAACTACTGGGACTATAGGATTATAAGAATTAAAAATGGGGTTCAGAGAGCGTTACTGCATATACTTATTTTCAGTTAATTGAAGTTATTTTAGTGTTAGGTTAGGACCCAATCCTGCAAAAAGGTTCCGTATGAGTTATGCTCGTGACCATCACTTTTACAAAACTAGACTTTGTTATTTCCAGCAACCTACTTCATTTGAACTGTTGATGAGATATTTCAATAGCCATGGTACATTGACGTTGAACTAAGACCATAAGTAAAACAGCCTTATTTTTCAAAAATAGGGTAGAATTTAGACATCTTCATTGACACCGACTGTGTTTCAGTTGTATGTAATGTTCAATTGTGTGATATTCTCATTAATATGCTGTACCTAGCTTGCTGGATTTATATTTAAACAGGAAAAAAACCCTGATGAAATAAAACCAGGAGAATATTGTTTCTAAATGTTACAAATGTAGAAATTGCTTGTGCCACTCATTGCTGGAAAATGTTGACTGAAATCTATTAACTATTCATATGTTAAATTATAGTGAGGAAAGCTAGTTGTTCTTGGCCAACTGTTGCCTTGATTTACATTTTGAGAGAAGAGATTGGAACAGAAAACTGTGTTCAAGTTGATAGTAGATATGTGGCATGGTTTCCTATTTCTACAGTAGTTCAGCTAGGCTGCATTCTGTCGTCATCATTGTTCAATATCGGTATTGATTGGTTAGGGGATAAGCTTAAAAAGGCAGCTGTTGGTAGCATGGAGCTGAACACCATTTTGCTTCGAGACCTCTAATACGCAGAGAATGTTGCCCTGCTAGTTCAGTTTGGTGAGTCACTGCTGCTGGTGGCCAGTCTGGGCAGGCAAGAAGCAGCATGCATTGTTTTGATAATTAATCCGGATAAAGTTCCTTGCCATTACCATCCGGCAGCCTCCAATACTAGATTACAGCTAGCTCAGTATTAACCTGTCTCAATGGGATATTGAGCAGGTGGCACTGTCAAATGCTTGGGAAGTGTCATACAGTGATACAGTCAGCAAGGTCAGAGGGAAGGCACAGAACAGGGCAATTTAATGAGAATTTATCCCCAGTCATCCTGTCCCATCTTCTGGCCGTCAGAGGTTTAGGGACATCCAAAGCATGGGATTGTGTGCCCGACCACCTTGGCTGATCACTATTGATGGACCTATCCTCCATGAACTTATCTAATTCTCTTTTGAACCAGTTATAGTTTTGGCCTTCACAACATCCCCTGGCAATGAATTCCACATTTTGACTGTGTGTTGTGTGAAGAAGTACTTCCTTATATTTGTTTTAAACCTGCTGCCTATTAATTTCATTGGGTGACCCCTAGTTCTTGAGGTTTTTAAAGGGGTAAATAACACATTCCTATTCACTTTCTCCATACCATTCATGATTTTATAGACCTGTCATATTGCCTCATAGTCGTCTCTTTTTAAAACTGAACAGTTTTGGTCTTTTTAATCTCTCCTTATATGGAAGCTATTCCTTACCCCAGGCCAACAATGAAGCAGGTCAAAGGTATAGGTTTGAAGTTCACATCTGATAAGTCGCTTTTAAGATTCATTTTTATCACAAAAGCAATTGTGTGTGCTTGTGTAGATTGGTCCTTGCCAGCCTACTGAAAGTGATATTCCAAATGGACAGTTTCATCTTTTTCCTATAAACCATTTTTCGTCTTCAGTTTACAAAATGAAAAATGCACTCTTTGAAGATTTGCATGTCATGTGCCTAGATACCATATTGTTCAGATTGTGTATACTGTCACATTTCCTTGTTGTTCGGGGATACAGAAACTCAAAAATCAATGTGTTCAACAGATTTCAATGATTGGAAGAATATGCTAAAGTCAGTGTCTGTTCATGGGAGGAGGAAACAACATCTACAGTCACATGAGGCAGCTCTACAGTTTGTGACGGGTCATAGTATCAATGCATGTTTTGATAAACAAGCAACTGAAAATATTAGGAAATGGCAAGAAGTACTAAAAATATTGCTTTACACACTTTAGCTAGTTTAGCTCTCCCCTTCCATGGCCACCGCAAAGTGTTGGAAGGCACCAGTTGTAGTATTTATTTAAGCCTCATTAAGCTACTTACCATAATACAACTTTTGCCCAGCATAAGAGTGACACCAAGAGAATCAGATACTTGACCAAAACAATTACTGATGAACTTATAAGTCTTTTAGCATCAGTTACCAGGAGGCTCATACTTAATAGCTGAAAAGAAGCTAAGTTTGTTCCTGTCATTGCAGATGCAATCATGGATATTAGTCATGGTGATCAAATGACCATTTTGCTTTGCTAATATTGATCATACTGAAGGAAAAGTACATATAAAAGAGAATGTTGTAAGCATTGTGGAAGTAAGGGAGGCAGATGCTGCATCATTGTGTGAGCAGTTAACTAATGTTTTATTCTGCAAGTATGGATTAGATTCCAAACACATTTTCTGGACAGGCACATGGGGCCAGTGTTATGGCAGAGGTCATGCAAGATTTCAAGCAAAAGTGAAGAAATACCTTTCAGGCAAGGGAGACAAAATATATGCACTATACATCCTTTGCCCAGCACATCAAATTAACCTAGTTTTGGTGCATGGTTCTGAAGATAAAGCCAGTCCAGACCTGAAGGTTTTCTTCGCAATTTTGCAGGAAATATATAAATATTTCACAGACTCTTATTATCAATGGGAAAAACTAATGATTGAGTATAAAAATATTCTTTATCTTCAAACTCTTGCTGAAGAGAGTACAATTTTGCAGTGAGAAGGGGAACCTGATGATGCACTTCAGCCCCTGAAGAAATTGACAGGATTGATGCAGCAGGTGACACTGAATAGGCTTTGGAAGAATAAAGGAGACCTTTACATCTAAAGGCACTCTGCAAGACTAGATAGGCAGCTTGAATGAAATCCACTGAGACAATGACAGTAAATTTTCAGATTATAATTGAATGTCTAGGAGATGAAACTAGCTGAACAAAAGGGTAGTGAGGACATACTCTGAGCAAAAAGCAACGTGTCTTTGATGGATTGGATGTTCTACCTTAATCTGTCATGGTGGCATAGGAGCTTAGTTGTCATGACTCCAGCTTTTGGAATCCTTCAGCCAAAGAAATTGATCTGTTCCAAGTCCTCCGGACATTTGAGAGCATAGTGAATGAGCTTAGCAAACTCAGATCTGAAGAAAAGTATGAGGAAATTGTAAAAGAGTCACAGAACAGGTGATTTGAATGGGCTTTGAAAATGTAAACTATCCAAGCCATAGGAAGACACGCTACTCTACCTGGTTTCTTCCATCCCAGGTGACTTCAGAAAATAATTTCAGAAGAATCAAAGGAAAACATTCTGAAATTCATGGCAAAATACTTATATTTTTCTTTAGACTTGATTCATGAGATTGTCTTTCAAGATGTATTATTTTACAAAAGACACAATGTTAAGTTTGTCACTTAGAGTGCAGAGTGATCTGAATTTCATAGTGTCAAGTTCTGTTGATGATGTTTTACCAGAAATGAAAATGTTGTGTCCACTCTTTCTCACCATACCAGTTGAAGTGGCTAATGCTGAATGTGCAATGAGCATCGGAAGATGTGCCCAAAACTACATGCGTTCAACACTATCACAGACACAGCTGAGTGACCTTGAGCTCCTTCCTATTGAGACAGACCATAACAAATTTGGAGCTGGATAGCATTCCAGAACAATTTGCCAAGGAAAAGTGTCACCATGGTACTAGTTTCCAATAATTGGAAATATGCAAGTCAACACAATTTGGGTGAGATTCCCTTTTGTTTAGGCTTGTGATTTGTTTTATTTATTTATTTTTTACCTTTTATGTTTAAAAAAAGCTTGAAGTGACATGACCATTGGGCCCAATGCTGCTTGTTTGGTGACCATGTTCTGACCCTTAAATGTACCCCTGGTTATAGATTGTGTTGGAAGATGTTTTAAAGATATGGCTGCTTGTATAGCAGCAGCTGCCATTCTGTTCCAGGCCCTTCAGTAGCCTTGGTGGAAATGTTGTGATATCAAGCATACCACAAATCTGCAGCTCAATAGATCTATGGTTATACCAACTTAATTGTATGGTAGTGAAGTCTGGTTGCAGAGGAAGGCTGAAGAGTGGTGGATTGATTTTGATTCTCATTGTCTTCATCAGCTGCTTTATATTAAGGGTCAGGACAAGATCACCAGTGAGGATATTCATAGCTGAACCCACTAACTTCCTCCATCAGCATTGGTTCGCTTTCAGAGCTTTTCTTGGTATGGAAATAATTTGGCTGAAATTACAAAGCATGTTTATCAAGGAATGCCACTACATGATCAGCGATCACATGGTTGCCATAAGCTTCAGTGACACAATAAGATCACCAGTGATGGACACAGACTGAACATCCAGACAACGCATCATAAGGACCTAGCCAGAGACTAATTCCAGGTGACACTCAATCTGTAAGGTGGCTATATACCTTAATGATAATAATGAAATATATAATTTTGTATTTGGATTTTTATTAATTTTATCTCTCTTTTTTAAAATACTCTTTTGTTTACTTTTTTGTAAGTACAATACTCACAATAATTTCCAAGATACTGGAAAATAGATATTGATGAAATTCTGGCCCCATTTAGCATAAGCAGAAGAGTGAATGAATTTCAACCTGCATGACAGAATAAAATTACATGGCTACATAGTCAACTTTCAGCTGAAAATTTCTTGAATAATTGAAACTTTGACTGATACCACAAAGAATCAGTTGGGTTTTTAGAAATGTACAGTATTTATTAAAATGCTAATACCATTGGAATACCTAGTGTCTGGTATTTTTCACCATACTGTCACACTGTCTGGAGTGGCTCACGACCGTGAGTACCTACCTCAGGGCAGACTGACAAAAAACAGAGCAGACACCCCAAACTCGTAGTATGTTCTATAATTAGATTTCACCAAGTCAGTAACAAATGTGAACTCCTGATCACTGTACCAGTCTTACTATGGAGTCACAGACAGACTGGAGAGTCTAAGGGGACTATCTTGCCACGTGGACAAACTAGACTTTATGATAAAGGGTCACTTAAACCAAAAATCACATCACATCAGGTTGCTCCCAATCCCAAGAGCCCAGTCACTTACCCCAGATCATTTGGTACTCTAGATGTCACACCAAAGACAATGCAGTAGCCAATTCTATAGTAAACTAACAAATGATTTATTAGCTAAGAAAAGAAAGTGAGAGTTATTGAGAGGTTAAAGCAGGTAAAATATAGGTACAGGTGAGTCACAGTCTATAATTCCAAACGCTGGCAGTGATGTAATAAACTGCCAGTTTCCCAAAAGTCTCTCAGGGCTACCCAGAATAACTCTGTGGATCTCGGTCTTCTTGTTCATTATTCCACCCTGTTAGAATCGAAATAATCCAGAGATGAAGGGTGTTTCCTTTAATCTATTCTTATAGCTTCTTCTCACAGAAAACAAGCTGACAGCGTCACTACCCACGTAGGCTTTTCCTTTGGTGATGGAGAGTGAGAAATGCATTTTGAGTCTTTGACCTCCAAACATCATACACAATGACCACTTGCTTTGAAATTAGCACTTTTCTGTTAAAAGTTCTTCATCTGCTTTTCACAAGACTTCTTTCTCCTTTGATGGGTTTATATAGTTACAGGGGTAAACACAATGTAAATGTTTGCTACTCTATTATACCAGGATACAAATAAGTAAAAACAACGCATGTAAAATTCCATTAGTTTTCATGGAGTTTAACCACCAAATACACTCTTATACATTTAACAATTACTTTGATTTATACTAATACACAAGTGAATTGACCTGGGGCTTTAGCATGCGCTAGCATCTGGTCTGCCAGCATCATACATACATTACTGTTTCCCAAATGGGAGCTACAAATTTTAGAGTATTATTATCATTCAGAAAATAAAAGAAATAAATACATTTTGGTCTCTTTTATGCCCCCCCAACCCCTCAAAGCACAAGGTTTTTTTGCTACAGATATGGTATAGAGCCCAGTTCATCCTTCTCTATGGAAGTCACTGCCTCCCCTTACACCCATGTTGAATTTGGCTCAATGTCTGAAATTTACATTAGGTCATGGAATGAAAATTTTGAAGCTTTACACTGTAACTCATGACAAGTAGCATGTACGGCCAGGAATGTAACATCTGCCCAGATGGATTCAAAAGTATAAGAAGCAACCCTCTGGTGTGCTACAGATGTCTAATAAGTTACAATATTTTGAAAATATTTGAGTTTCTAGTGGACTCCATCTTGCACTTTAAGAATTTTATGTGAGTACCACCATTCCCTTTTGTACTGTTGCTTTCATACCTGAACACAGGTTTACGAATTTTTTTCTTTAAGCACATAAACTAATTGTAAATACTTAAGGATGTTTAGCACCTTGAAATGCAAGTGCTTCTTGCTGAGTTAGCTAATAATCTTTAAAAAGAAAAGGAGTACCTGTGGCACCTTAGAGACTAACAAATTTATTTGAGCATATGCTTTCTTGAGCTACAGCTCACTTCATCGGATACATTCAGTGGAAAATACAGTGGGGAGATTTATGTTCAGAGAAGGTGAAACAACGGGTGTTACCATACACACTGTAATGAGAGTGATCAGGTAAGGTGAGCTATTACCAGCAGGAGAGCGGGGGTGGAGGGGGCAAAGAAACCTTTTGTAGTGATAATCATGGTAGGCCATTTCCAGCAGTTGACAACGTCTGAGGAACAGCAGGGGTGATAAATATGGGGAAATAGTTTTACTGTGTGTAATGACCCATCCACTCCCAGTCTTTATTCAAGCCTAAGTTAATTGTATCCAGTTTGCAAATTAATTCCAATTCAGCAGTCTCTCGTTGGAGTCAGTTTTTGAAGTTTTTTTGTTGAAGAATTGCCACTTTTAGGTCTGTAATTGAGTGACCAAAGAGATTGAAGTGTTCTCCGACTGGTTTTTGAATGTTATAATTCTTGATGTCTGATTTGTGTCCGTTTATTCTTTTACGTAGTAACTGTCCAATTTTGCCAATGTACATGGCAGAGGGGCATTGCTGGTACATGGTCACATAAACACCACCCTTTACTGGAAACCTACTGACCGCTATGCCTACCTACATGCCTCCAGCTTTCATCCAGACCACACCACACGATCTATTGTCTACAGCCAAGCTCTACGATACAACCGCATTTGGTCCAACCCCTCAGACAAAGACAAACACCTACATGATCTCTATCAAGCGTTCTTACAACTACAATACCCACCTGCTGAAGTGAAGAAACAGACTGACAGAGCCAGAAGAGTACCCAGAAGTTACCTACTACAGGACAGGCCCAACAAAGAAAATAACAGAACACCACTAGCCATCACCTTCAGCCCCCAACTAAAACCTCTCCAAAGCATCCTCAAGGATCTACAACTTATCCTGAAGGACGACCCATCACTCTCACAGATCGTGGGAGACAGATCAGTCCTTGCTTCCAGACAGCCCCACAACCTGAAGCAAATACTCACCAGCAACCACAAACCACACAAGAGAACCACTAACCCAGGAACCTATCCTTGCAACAAAGCCCGTTGCCAACTGTGTCCACATATCTATTCAGGAGACACCATCATAGGGCCTAATCACATCAGCCACACTATCAGAGACTTGTTCACCAGCACATCTACCAATGTGATATATGCCATCATGTGCCAGCAATGCCCCTCTACCATGTATATGTACCCACCCCTCACTCCTATACCACACCCCCTTCCTCTTCTACCCCCACTGTACCCACCCCTCACTCCTATACCGCACCCCTATCCTCTCCTACCCCCACTGTACCCACCCCTCACACGTACACCGCACACCCTTCCTCTCCTACCCCCACTGTACCCACCCCTCACTCCTATACCACACCCCCTTCCTCTTCTACCCCCACTGTACCCACCCCACTCCTATACCACACCCCCTTCCTCTCCTATCCCCACTGTACCCACCTCTCAGCCCTATACCGCACCCCCTTTCCTCTCCTACCCCCACTGTACCCACCCCTCAGCCCTATACAGCACCCCCTTCCTCTCCTACCTCCGCTGTACCCACCCCTGAGCCCTATACTGCACCCCCTTTCCTCTCCTACCCCCACTGTACCCACCCCTCATTCCTATACCGCACCCCCTTCCTCTCCTACCCCCACTGTACCCACCCCTCACTCCTATACCGCACCCCCTTCTTCAGCTACCCGCACTGTACCCACCCCACTCCTATACCGCACCCCCTTCCTTTCCTACCCCCGCTGTACCCACCCCTCACTCCTATACCGCACCCCCTTCTTCAGTTACCCGCACTGTACCCACCCCACTCCTATACCGCACCCCCTTCCTCTTCTACCCCCACTGTACCCACCCCTCACTCCTATACTGCACCCCCTTCCTCTCCTATCCCCACTGTACCCACCCCTCACTCCTATACCGCACCCCCTTCCTCTCCTACCCCCGCTGTACCCACCCCTGAGCCGTATACCGCACCCCCTTCCTCTACTACCCCCGCTGTACCCACCCCTGAGCCGTATACCGCACCCCCTTCCTCTACTACCCCCGCTGTACCCACCCCTGAGCCGTATACCGCACCCCCTTTCCTCTACTACCCCCGCTGTACCCACCCCTGAGCCGTATACCACACCCCCTTTCCTCTCCTACCCCCGCTGTACCCACCCCTCAGCCCTATACCGCACCCCCTTCCTCTACTACCCCCGCTGTACCCACCCCTGAGCCGTATACCGCACCCCCTTTCCTCTACTACCCCCGCTGTACCCACCCCTCAGCCCTATACCGCACCCCCTTCCTCTCCTATCCCCACTGTACCCACCCCTCACTCCTATACCGCACCCCCTTCTTCAGTTACCCCCACTGTCCCCACCCCACTCCTATACCGCACCCCCTTCCTCTCCTACCCCCACTGTACCCACCCCTCAGCCCTATACCGCACCCGCTTCCTCTCCTACCCCCGCTGTACCCACCTGTCAGCCCTATACCGCACCCCCTTTCCTCTCCTACCCCACTGTACCCACCTCTCAGCCCTATACTGCACCCCCTTCCTCTACTACCCCCGCTGTACCCACCCCTCAGCCCTATACCGCACCCCCTTTCCTCTCCTACCCCCGCTGTACCCACCCCTCAGCCCTATACCGCACCCGCTTCCTCTCCTACCCCCACTGTACCCATTCTTACACCGCCGAGCCCGTTCCTCTGCTGCCCCACAGCACAAGCACCCACACCCGCTTCTCTCCGCCAGCGCCGCCCACACGCGTTCTCCCCACTGTCCCGACCACGCCGCTGCTCTGCGCTGCCCTGGCAGGCCCCCTGCCCTGCCTCCATAAAAGGGAGCGCCGTGCGCCTGCTCGCGGCTAGGGCTCGCCTCTGCAGCGTCGTGACTGGCTGCCGCCCGTCCACACATACCCACCCCTGCCATGGCGAAGGAAGCGTCAGCTCCGCCGTCCCCCCTGAAAGGCGGGCGCCCTCCAGCAGGTAGGCGCCCCCGCTTTGCAAGGAAGCTGCTTGGTTTCCTCTGGCGGCTGCTCCCCGCGGTTGTGGTTGGGAAGAGGGGACGGGGACACACGCACACGCACACGCACACACACACGCTTGCGCGCGCCTCATCGTGTAATGTGCTCCGGGGGGGGTGGGGTCTCTCTCTCTCTCTCTCTCTCACACACACACACACCTCCCTACCTACCTCATTGTGTTCCCATGAGTGGGACCCCCGTCCCGTCGTGCAGGGTCCGGGATGCGGCGAGCGAGGGGTGAGACTCTCGCACCCCCTCCCCCCTCTTGGCCTTTGCGCACACCTGACGTTCAAACTCTGCCTGGCCGCGCAATTCTCCCTGCCTTTAGCAGCCCTTCGGCAGAATCTGGCCCCATGACCAGCTCTGCACGGCTGGTTCCTTTGGGGCTGTTGCTGCAGCTCCCCAGAGGGAGAGGGGTGTAACACAGCCAATGTGAGCGCCTGACAGGGTATCAGTGAAACTCTGTCGTGATCACCACTCACTTCTGGAAAGACCCACGCTCACACTTTCCTCCACCTCCTGTGTTCACCCGGGTTTGCTGCTATCCTGGGGTTTCTCCTGATGATGTTAATAACCAGATTCGACTTCTACAGATCTTTCTATTTGAGAATCCCAAAGTGCATTACAAGTCATATTTCAGAGTGGTAGCCGTGTTAGTCTGTATCAGCAAAAACAACAAGGAGTCCATTGTTTTTACAAGTCAGAGTGGACTTGCTCCTGTGAGGATGGAAGGAAATATTATGCCAGGGAGTTCAGCAGGTACTTTTTGAAGTGATTGGATTATTTTGGGTCCCTGTTTTGAAAAGCAGGCTGTGGTGCAGGCATCCAAAACTAGCAGCTGTCAAGATTGTATACCAGCTCTTAAGCAGAGCTGGGAATAGACTCAGTCCTGAGTCCCTGACTCTGGTGTGTTAAGAGCTTTCATCCCTTTTGAGTCCCTGTCTGCTGGTTTACATTTTCCTTTATTTAGAGACTAACTAATCTTTTAAAAATAAAAAAGGTGAATAACAATTCACACTGATGAAGAGAGTGTGTGGAGAGGCTGAAAGGTATACCATGACTTAGAATCTCCAAATTTGACAATGTCCATTTAAGGAATTACAGCCACTTTCTGGATTATTTTACCAAATTATAACCTAGATTTTACAAAGCCAAAGTTTGCACTAAAGTCCATGGGCATGTGCCTGAGCTACATCTACAGAATTGGGCCCTTAACATTTTATCAACACCCCTCTGTAGCTGTAGTATCCTTTAAAATGCAATAATGGTAGTAGAAGGCCTGGATCCTGCAATCTACTCTGCACAAGTGGATACTTGTATCTATGTAGCACCTCAGTGATTTCAGTGGAACCCATTGTGGGGATAAGAATACATCTGTGAACTTCTGATTTCAGGATTGAGGTCTTGGATTGCAAACTCTGTGACAGGCAGTTTGAAGGGTATAATACTTTTATAGCTGCTGTATAAATTCTGAGTAACACTTGTGTGTAAATTAAAGTTGTTTCTTTCCTCATGGATCTCCTCCTGTTTATCAGGTGAAATCACATGTGAGTGTTTGGGACTTCATAATCCGTTCCATAGTCCTGAATTGAAACTCAAACACTGGATTGTGGCAACTCTGAGAGGAGGAGCAGAGTGATGATAAACTTACTCAGGAATGTGATATAAAGGAATAACCAAAAAATGTGATTGATGCATTTAAATAACTATTAATTTGTCGTCTTTTTCAGCATATAACAGGAAACATATAAGTACTCTGAGATGTCATGTTAGATGGTGCCTTTGTTCACATAACCTGAAGATCATTAATGTGGTACTATATATAACTTCTCCTTTCAAGCAGTTATGATTTGTCATAATAATTGGCATTTATTTGGTGCTTTAAATATTCAAAGTTGTACAAACATTAACTAATCCCTATGTACATTAGCTAATTGTGTGAAGACCTACTGGACTTTGGAAAAATTTGTTCTGATTAGTACTCTATAGCTGCCCCACATGTTATTTCACACTAATTCCACATAATAAAAGTTCTGCAGTTTTTGGTTAAATATAAATTTATGATCAAAAGCTTCTTTTCTAAATCTACTAAGATTTCCCCCTCCTAATTAGTCAGTTAATGCACATTAGACACCAATAATTTACTAAACTTCATTTTTAAAATGCAAAATAATTTGTCTTTAAAAGCATATTCATTCTGAATGGTATATCTGTTTTTAGACTTGCAATTTACAAAATAATTGTACACAAGCAGATTTCTTCTTCTTCTTTTTTTTTTTTAAATGCCCTGGTATCTTGGGGTCCCTCCCTGTATTCCTTTAGCCTCTTCTTTCATGCAGTGGGCAGCTTTGTACAATATGTACATGCTTCTGCATATATATATTTGGAGCCTCACATCTCACTATTAAAACTTCAATGAAAATTATAAAAAAAAAAAAAAACCAAGGAGTCCTTATGACACCTTAGAGACTAACAAATTTATTTGGGCCTAGGCTTTCGTGGGCTAAAACCCACTTCAGCAGATGCATGTAGTGGAAAATACAGTAGGAAGATATATATACACAGAGAACATGAAAAAATGGGTATTGCCATACCAACTGTAACAAGACCAATCACTACAAAAGGTTTTTTTTTTTTTCTCCTGCTGATAATAGCCCACCTTAATTGATTGGTCTCATTACAGTTGGTATGGCAACACCCATTTTTTCATGTTCTCTGTGTATATATATCTTCCTACTGTATTTTCCACTGTATGCATCTGATGAAGTGGGTTTTAGCTCATGAAAGCTTATGCCCAAATAAATTTGTTAGTCTCTAAGGTGCCACAAGGACTCCTTGGTTTTTGGTTTTTTTGGAGGGGGGGCGGGGGGGGTGTTGTTTTTTTGTTTTGTTTTTTTGCTGATACAGAAGAACACTGCTACCACTCTGAAATGAAAATTATGTATCCTACTGTCAAAATATGTGATTTACAAATGCTTATTGTATATTTCTAGAGATGCAAACCACATAATTTGGATCTAGATTCAGATCTGATTTTTGGGCACCTCCAGTATTTTCCTTTCCTGCTTGTGCCATCCCCCAAAAACTATAGATCTGAAAGAAACTCTTGTCTTGGTTGTTTTGTTTTGTTTTTTTTTTAAATGCAGAATAGGAACCTTGCCATAAGATGAAACAACTAGATTAAATGAACCAAAAATCTATATTCAGCTTGTTCTTATTTACTTTGACAGTTATAAAATTTACAAATATTCTTGTGCACAGGAAGAAGGTATTTGCTTTGACAAGTTATCTGAAATATCTTTACATGCTCCTTCAAAAAGCTGAATTTGTCTGACATTGCTCAACACTTACATTGTCATTGTTAGGTCATCTGTAGCTTAATTAGTACTAATTGGTTTTGTGATTGGCAGGCATTTTAATAAATTATAATTAAGCTTGAAGGAACACTAGTGCATGATAAATATGCAGTTGATTCCTAGCTGCATTATAACTTGTACTATACACACAATTTTATTCTGGTGTATCTTGAGTAAATCATGTAAACAATCTTCCTGTTGTTAGTCATATGCTGTGTTGAAAACTGATGTAGAAGGACTCGACTTTTTAAAAAATAATAATAATCTATAAACAATTGCATCTAAGATTTCTCAGAAGGAATGCATGAGGGCAGCCAAATTTTAGAACCAGTATAGTTTCTATTCTGAAGAATAAGATTTCTTTTTTTTAATTATTATTATTTTTTTTTTTTTTAAGATTGCAATAGCTTGAACTTACTCTGGTCATGCTGTAGTCTATAGATAATCTTGGGTGGTTCTCTGGGTCTCATTTTTGTTTTCAACTTCCACCCACACTGCAGAAGAACCATAACAGAGAGTTCAAACTCTCTCTCTTGAGAGTTAATCTTTTATCTTATTACTATGTTTTCCTGAGTATATGTTGTGCAGTTTTTGGGTGTGTTTTTTTTTGGGGGGGGGTAAAACAAAACAAAATAAATCAACCTTGTGATGAACAATTCTGTAGCTGTTTAAGCTATTCACACAGTGTAAATTGTTTTCTAACAGTCAAATATGGAAGTAGGAGAGCTTCCAAAAAGCAAAAAAATGGAGCTGTTGAGAAAAATCCCAAGAACCCTGGAAAAGAGAAGACAAGGTATTTCATCTGCAGTTATGCCTTAATTTTACCCTGAAACATCAACAGCAAGTTGGATCAGGTTTCCAAAAAGAATAAAGCTTTACAGTTTTGAACAGTGCAATTAGCAAGCACTAAACTCTGCAGTATACAAATGAAAGGCAGATTTGAAGGTAATCTGAAAAGAAAAATAATTGGATTGTACCCATTTTTGCTTCTTTATAGTCTCCTTTTAAAAAGCTTTGTTTTATTTTAAATGATTAGGGGGCTTGAGAAAATGCCTGCCTTCAAATGAGAGACATAAAGACCTCAATCTGGTTAGTTTAACAAAAAGAAGAAAGAGGTGAGTTGATTATGATGCATAAGAACCTTCACAGGGAGAAAATTTCAGGTACTAAATACCTTTTTAATCTAGAGAAGAAAAACCTAACAAGAACCAGTTTCTGGAAGCTGAACCCTGACAAATTCAAATTAGAATAGGGCACAATTGTTTTTAACAGGGAGGGTGGTCACTGGAATCAACCATTAAGAGAAATGGTGGATTCTCCATCTCTTGATGTCTTCAGATTAACTAGACGCCTTTCTGGAAATTATGGTTTACCCAAAACACAAATTAAGCTTTAGCCAAACACAAGTTATTGGACTCCAATACAAGCATAACTTTAATAAATTTAGTGGCTTGTGACATAGAAGATGTCAGACTAGACAATCTAATGGTCCCTTCTGGCTGTAGCATATATAACTCTGTAAATCTATTTCTTTTTTCAGTGTTTTTAATATTAGAAAATCTGATCTTGTCTTTCTTTCCCTGAAACAATGGGTGCATCTGGAGGGAAATGGGGCTAAGGTAGCTTTAAGCACCCTCCTGACCCTGGGCTGTTCCAGGGGCTGGAGCGGCCCCCACTGTACCTTAGACAGCTCTGGGGGCCTATCTGTGTTACAACAGCTTCCTGAAGCTGCCATATGGGCCACAGAGCTGTATGTTGTAGCCCTGTCCCCAGAATGTCTCTTCCATCCCAGTCCTGTTCCTAGCATACCTTGTAAGTCCTAACTTAGTGCGGAGTTCTTGGAAGGCAGCCTTACAAATGTACTCCACTGTGACAGCACAGGAAGAATCTACCACAGCTGGAACTGGTGGTGGTAGCCACCCAGGTCCAAGCCCGCACAACCCCCTGGCTCTGGCCACTAGCCTAGACTGCTGCCCATGCGGCAACATCCACACTACTATATTTAGCTTGCTAGCTCAAACTGAGTTGTGTGTCTGCCTACCCACACTGGGAATCACACCTTCCAGCTGCAGCGTAGACATACCCTAAGAGACATCATACTCTAAGCCCAGAGAGACTTGTCCAAGGTGACATAGGAAGTCTATGTGACTGACCTGCCAAAACTTGGGTTTAATTGACACTAAATCTGATCTCTTTTAAAATCCTCTAATCTATAGTTTTTGTTTTATCATAACCCCTCCCCTCCCCCCCGCTGCTCTCAAAGCTGAGGAACAAATTGCTCCTAATTGTTTTGGCAGACCCACAGAAATCAGCATTGCACTTCCCTTGCTGGCTCTGAAGACCTTGAACTAAAACACTATTCCTGGAACTGGGCTGAGGTGACAGCATTGATTCTGGCACGCAGAACTAGTAAACAAAGAGCTAATTATAAAATCCATTAGAAACTGGAAAGAAATAAGTGATTACTGGAGTATATTTTACGCAGGGGATACTGAACTTTATTTTCAAGATGTAATTATGTAAAAGCTACAAATAAGAGGTCTCATTTTTTATCAATAAAAATTATAAAACATTTTAAAGTAGCTGTTTCATAATGCATACATGTTAACTTGTTCAGGAAACTTAAGCGTCATAATAAATGGAGCAAAGACTGCCCCTCATTCACAGAGAATAATCCAGTGATTTAGGGAAAGAGGAGGACAGTGTGGCTTGGAGGGCTGATAATGTCTTAGGCAGTCTTTACCCTCTAGATCACTGGTTCAAATGTGGCTCAGGTTGGTGGTGGTATAATCACTACCATCTGACACCTGTAAAGTGGCCTACATGAATTGAGTTTGTCCTGAGTCTAGCTCCTACTGGACTCATAACAGGGGTCTCATCACAGTGGGCACTCAGGTTGGCAGTCTTAGCCAAGAGACTGAGGAGGCTTGGAGATGGGACTATTCATTCTAAAGGTGGCCTCTCCGGGTCAGGGTTTGGCCCAGTTGTAGGGCAACAGCATCTGTGATATATATGTCCTGTTAAAAGAGGACTTCAACTGTCAGACATCTTTCATGAGAAATAAATTCATGCAATTTCCCTAAATCTCGCCATTTAAAATCTATCTAGAGAATGACTACTTTAAATATCTTTAGTAGGTGAAAGTTAAAAAAATTTAATGGCAGATAACTTAGGGGCCTAATTGTGTAACTTTGTACTGTGATTAGTCTCCTTGGAATTTGCAGTCTCAGAGGGTAGTAGGATCTGGTTCTTGGTTGGTATGTCTATTTGTTGAAGTATTTTAAATTCACCATTGGTAAGTTCACTTGTTACTGCTGCATCTACAGAATAAACAAACCTAGCTGTAGTTACATCTTCGCGTTCAGGTGAGAATTGTCTTTTAATGTGGCTAGTTCAATGTAGGTAGCAACAGACAAATAATCAGTCCTAGTCTTCCCCTGATGGATGTCTCTGCAAATGGGAACACTGTAGACTCAACTGAAAATGCTTCAGATACGTGCACTTTCTGATAGATAAACTTTAGTATCATCAAATCTGTGTGAAATCCACAATTTTTTTTTTGAGAATTTCACACAAATATTGTTGCCATTTAAATTCATAGGACTTCACAGCCTCTAAATCTTGGTTTAATCTGAATTTTGATAAAATGTCTATGCATTGGAAAAATGCAAACAATAAGGTTTTTGATGTAAAAGTCATCTGAGCTTGACAATAGACCTATTTTCAAATTAAAGTGGACCTTTTTATTTTTTAGTTCTAAAAATATTAGTAATGTTTTCCATAATAATGGACCCAGTTTTGAGATGGGGCGGGGGGGGGAAGAGTAAAATTTTAAACTGAGGGTACATCTACATTGTAATAAAAATACCCATGACATCAAGTCTCAGGGGCCAGGTCAATGGACTCGGGCTGTGGGGCTAAAATTGCAGTTTATACACGGGGGCTCTATGTGGAGCCCAGGCTCTGAGACATCATGAGGGTGAGTGGTTACAGAGCCTGGTCTCCATGCTAAGCCCCAACATGTACACTCCAGTTTTTAGCCCTGCAGCTCAAGCCCTGCAAGCTTGAGTCAGCTGACCTGGGCCAGCCCTGGCCGTGCCATATGTCTTTTATTGCAGTGTAGACTTGTGACTTCCTGAAACATTTCTAGGTATCAGTGAAACTGCCCAGCAACATACAAAGAAATGTATTCCTCATCAAAGAGGCCTTCTGGGGGATCAGGCACCATGGAAAAGTATTATCTTGTTTCTAGTTTCCTGTTACCAAGTACAAATTGAGAGGGAAAACTATGTACCTGGCAATTATAGGGAGATGATCGTAAACTCTTATTTTTTCCCCCCTATATCATAGAGCAAAGTTACAGCTGAATCACAAAGGCTATGTTGTTTATATCCTTACTTTTATTCTCAAAGTTTCTTTTAAGTCATTTGGGGAGACAAAAATCCTGAAAAAAATCTGTCTTTTGCTTTGCAGCTCAATTGTTAGTGTTACAAAAATGCAAAATATGGGTGTCTTACTAGCCGATGCACTGGAGAAAGTAAGTATATGTAGTGGAATAGGGCACACATGCCTGTTTAGTCTTATAAAGAAATGCTGACAAGGTGTTATAACATAAAATTGATTTACCATAACTGCTGTAATTTAATGGATGTGGGACTATGTCCTGGATTCAACTAGGTATTTAAAAAAATTATTCTACAAATTAATTGCTGAGAGGTTTTGTTTTTCTATGGGGGCTATGGTATTTCTAAAATGATAATTTACCAAGATGCAACTTTGAACTCTCTTCTCTACTCCACTGTGACTGTTAATAGAACACAAATATTTTGGGTATAACAAGACACGGTATAGTTTGAAGTTTTTAAAAGGGCCACATTAATTTCAGATTTATTAAAAACTTGGGGAAAATAACTGAGGGTGGTTCTGAAAGTCAATGGCAGAGCTGGGAATAAATCCAGATCTTCTGGATTCTAGTCCTGTGCGTTAACCACAAGATTAATTTAACTGAGCTAAGTGTTTAATTTAATTCAACTCAGATGAGCACAAGCAAGGAGATCACCTATATGAAACAGCTGAGGGAAGTTCACAATGTTATAAGGACAGGTGCCCATCAGCCCTGATAAGTTTCAAACAAAGCTACAGCAAAATAGACACAAGGAAGTCAAGACAGTGTCAGCAAAACAGCCACAGGTGATCCTCTTGGGCATCACACACAACATACATTAGAAGAAGCCCCAGCACTGTCCAATAGCCCATGCCACCATCGTGGCTGAGGACTAATGTGAGACTTTGGAGATTCCAGTGCTGTTTCCTGACCTCTGCCTTTGCAGATACTCCCATGGTACTGCAGTTCTCTGCCAGACTGTTATGAATGGGACATCTTTCCTGTCAGTTTTGGTTGCAATCCACAGCAACATCCAGTGCATTTCATAGTGATCCACTGTAGGACTCCACTTGCAGTTTACACATTTTGAGTGAACCCGTTTTACAAGCTGCTTCTTAACTTGCACTCCCATTACATACGATTTTAAAGATTCTGCCTATATTCCACAAACACATGATGTCATTAAAGTCCTAAGCCTGAGACAATTCCATTCTTAGTTTTGCCTAGCGCTTACTGAAGCCTCAGTTAAATACATTTTCAGCATATAAATATTGTATGTAACATTAATTCATTGGATCAGATTCCTGGTGTGGGACATGCTCAGCAAAGTCACATCAGAGATTAAATTAGCTCAGAATTTATTTTTTCCTTTTTTTAAAACTAGCAGTACACATGGCTCTCCATTCTCCTCCCCTCTCTTTTTCCTCCCAATCTCCTAACTCCTCTATTCTAACTTAGCATTTCTTCCACTCTCTCTGACCTCCCAGATTCTTCAGACATGCAGTTTTCTCCAGGATCGGGAAGAGGTTCTCAGATATCACAATGGGCTAGTGTTGTAACAACTGGAACTTGGAAAGATTCAGAGTGACTTTAACAGCAGCTGGAATGCTGATTGGTTCTGCTTGGCACCCCTTATAGTTGTGTGTGTGTGTCTCTCTCTCTCTCTCTTCTTCCCCCCCTTCCCCCCCCCAGTCATTTATTTACATGTTAACCAGGCTGAAGTAACTTTGACACTGGTATGTATGCAGTGTAGTTGGTGACAACTAGGTGGGAGTCTTTCACTGCTAGTCAAATACATGGAGCTGCTATGTCTCCAGTTTATACTGTTCATTTCAATGGCAGACACTTAAGATTGGTCTGCTAAAATATAAAAGCTTTTAAAAAAAATCTTTGTGTCAAGATGAAATTCAGCAGAAAAATAGCAAGAAAAAGTGTTTTTCTGTTGTGACTTTTTTCTTTTAATCTTTCAGATCAGCCATAAATTTCCTGCAGCAGCAGCACAAGTGGCTCATCAAAAGCCACGACCAGCCCTGGAGAAGAGTATATGGCCCAAAAGAATTTACATCATCCAACAACCCCGGAAATGTTAAGATATAAAGCAAAATAGTCATGTCTGCTTGACAGTGAGCTCGTCTAACCACAATCTGCTATTAAATGCTATTTGCAAAAGGACCAAAACATAGGGAAATAGTTGCTGGCTGAACTGTATTGTATTTTTCTTCCATTTCTGGCAATAAAACACTTCATAAGTATACTGATTTCTTGTTACATGGCTTCATTCACCTGACTTTGTAGAATCTTCTATCTTTTCATGAAATTTTCAGAGAATCATATCACACAAATCTGAGTTGGAAAAGAAAACCATTTCTTTTCTATCTAGTCCATCCCCCGCACTGGCAAAGGATTGTTCCCTGCACTGTAGGGCGACTCATGTCTTGATAACAAGTCCTGTGTAAAGGATAATGGGTGGTGCTGCTCCAGAAGCACAGTTCTCAGCCCCTATCTGGTGCCAGGGTGGGTAGTGAAGCAGTAATTTGCCCAAGATGTAGGGTTGGTACAAATTATTTCCCCAGCACAGCTCTTCCCACTCCCAACCCAACTGGAAGGGAGGAGAAGTAGTAGTCCTATAGAGGCTGTTTTTCTTTATTGTACCAGCAGCATTGCACCCCATAATATGGGTAGCCAGCTCAGGAGAGTGAGCACGTTGTACCTCCTTACTTGCATGCATGGGAGTGTTGGGCCACAGCATGTCCCAGTGTTCCTAGATGTCTGCTTCATGTTTCTAAAAAAGTCTCCTCATAGTAGTTGTATGAGGAGAGGAACGGCAGGAACATGGCTCTAACTATTTTGTTGGTAATTGATGTATTAAGAAATTGTCTTTGAAAATAGTTTGTCAGTGTAGTTGTGCCACCAGTCTCCTAGTTTACTACTTCTGTGGGTGAGGGAGACAAGCTTTCAGGCTCAGACAGGTGACTTGGGAAAGATCTCTGTGTAAGCTCAAAAGCTTCTCTCTCTCTCACCAACTGAAGTTGGTCCAATAAAAGACATTACCTCACCCACCTTATCTATTTAATATCCTGGGACCAAAACAGCTACAATAACACTAGTTAGCAACAAGATGTTTTCCTTAAGATTCCCCATCATTGCAACCCTGCGGTATTTTTCTGCTTCCAGTAGCAATGATGGTAGTGTAGATTGGCCAGTGGTGTCTTTACTACAATGTCATCTTGACTTGCTCTGAGCAGATAACCAGGTGGCTTAAAAAAATGGAAGGCTGCCAACTCTTTTTCTATACTACAGTTCTCATGGTTGCTAACATCAGTAGAACCAATGGTGGGAAGTTTTAGAGGAAAATGGTTCCGTGTAAACACTGACAGGACATAACTTTGTATTAAATAATCTGAGACATTTAAAAATGTGACTACCTGACCTCCAGAATATATATTATAGGTGGCACAGGCAGTTAGTGACTCTACTTAGGATTGTCCTATACTTTCCATTATAAGATCCTGTTTTCAGTTGCTTAAACTTTACTGGACTTCAACCATTTAGGCAGAAATCTTCCATCCTGGGTGTCTGCCTTTGCCTAAATTATATATATTTTAATTTCAGCAAAAATTATTCAATCATTTTTTCAGAACAAGGTTAGGAGGAAATTTTTTGTTTTGCTCATGTGATAAAGTTTTTACAACTGTTTCATTGAGAAAGCTCTAGCACCTCTGTGCTTTGGAGCAAGGACTTTGAAATTTGGCTAGGGATAGAGAAGTTGTCCTGGTGTCCCTGTAGAAAATCTGCCCACATTTCACGAAGTTTGGAGCACCTGAAAATCTCTGTTCCTTCAGTTCCTTACCTACCTTTTCATTCTTGTATTAATCCCCAAGCTGCCAACCAGCAACAGCAGGAACCAGCTTGCACTCCACTTCCCATGACCATCTGTGGAAACAGACCATAGGAAGTTCAAGCTCAAGGGTTTGACAGCAGCCTCCTGGCTCCTGATTGGCACCCTGCCCTCTGTAAAGTGTCCAGACAACTGGGGTGGGCAATGTGGGCCACCACCCAGGGTGCTATGATCATGGGGAGTCTCAGTGTCCATAGGACCTGTATGTGTTTGTATCTGCATTGAAGGCTCCTGTAGCAAACTATGTACAGAGAGCGGGGCAGGGGGTGGGGCAATGCTCAATTTGTTCCGGGGCTTGCCAAGGCTGAGTCCCAGCACCTCTAGGCTTGGTGGTTCATAGCCCCAATACCTCTGGGCTTCTGATGAGCAGCTGCCGCTCAGCTCTGAAGGCAGCACTGCCGCCAGGAACAGCGCAGAAGTAAGGATGGCAATACCATAGCATGCCACTCTTGCATCTGTGCTGCTGCCGGTGGCAGTGTTGCCTTAACAGCTGGGTGCCGCCCGGCCAGCAGCTGCCACTCTCCAGCCACCCAACAAGTGCTTAATTTGTGACAGGGCTTCTTTCATTACAAAGGAAGTGTGGGGGGGGGGGTCTATGGGCAATGAAGCTATCTCAGGGCAGAGTCTGGGTCTCCCATGTGTGGGACACTTACAGGGAGCAGAGTCGGGGTTGCTGTGGCTTGTGCAGGCGGCTCAAGTATGCTCATTTCAGCCAATCCCCGGCTGAAGTGGGAATAGGGCCTGCTGAGCCCCTTCCCTGCCCTCCTCAGCCCAGAGCTCACAGACTGCAGAGGGAGCTACAGTAGAAGCCAACCTGACCAAGATGCCACCTGCTCTCCCAGGGCCGCTGTTGCCCTAGCCCACAGCTTGTCAGGTAGCAGAGGCCCCGTGCCCTGAGGGGGGCTGGAGCCCAGAGCCCCCAGCCCAGACTCTATATTTGAAAATATAGAAAACCCTCAAAATATTTAAATAAATGGTATTCTAATCTTGTTCAACTGCAATTAAAACTGCAATTTTTAAAAAAATTTCTTGACAGCCCTAATATATATATTCACATTGAAAGAATTTTTAGGCTGCAAAGTTAAGCACTCAGATGTCAGGAAATGCCAGAATTAAGGTTGCTTATGCAACCTTAAATTGGTTCCTTTGTGCGTATGTATTATGATTAGGTTTGGCAGAAATCAATTTTTATTTTTTAAACCTTACTGTGATAGATATTCTTGAGTATTTTTTTCAATTGTATTGCTTTAAATTTTCACAGTTGTAGGACACTGCGGGTGTGGGGCCAGACAATTATTTGGTGACAGTAGACGTTGAGATTTATAACCATTAAAACAGAAACTGTGAACATCACATATCAAGAAATACAAAGTGAATATCCTTAAATCAAACTCTAAGAAGTTCTAAAGCAATATTTTTCTTAAGAACATAAGCACAGCCATACTGGGTCAGGCCAATGGTCCATCTAGCCCAGTATCCTGTCTTCTGACAGTGGCCGATGCCAGATCCTTCAGAGGGAATGAACAGGAAATTGCCTATCTGCAAATTTCAGTTTTTATTGATGGAAATATTTTTTCCTCAATTTGTGGCTGTACAGTGAAATTGACACTTACCCATAAAAAATCTAATCCCTACAAGCCTAATTATGATACAGTCTTTAATTACATTATCACAACTTTTTTTCCCCCCACAGGAGTCCTGTCTCATTCAGTACTCAGGATGGATGTATTCAGAAAATTTAAACTGCAGAACCCTGATAATGGAGCTATTTTCTGCAAGATCCTGGCCTCACAAATACAATAGATGTCAAGGAGCGCTCAGCTGTGACTATATAAAATGCTAATTCTCTGAAAAATTGGATCCTAGATTTTTCAAATGGGGCACTTAAAATTAGTGTACTCTATAGACATAAATATCTGAGCCTCATTTCCTCAGCTGTAAAATGGGGATAACAAACTACCTTATTATACAGGGATGTTGTGAAGATAAATTAATTTAACAGTTGTTAAGCACTCAGATACGATTACTGGAGGAAATCCTTAATTCTGAATTCAATGCAAGGTTTGAATAGCATGCAGTAAATGAGGCATAGGGCCACACCTTAAATAATGAGGGTAAAATAAAATATTGAATAGCTGCTCAGTGAGCAGCAACCATCCTGTGCACTGAATGAGGCTGGATCGGAGGGAGGAGGGAGAAATAGTGTGAGATCATATGTACAGGCAACCTTAATTCTGATACTTCCTAAGTTTTGAGTGCTAGACCTTGAAACCTTAATATTATTTTAATGTAGTCTTTATACATACTATATAGAATTTATAAGCATTTTAACAAAGTTACATTCTGTTCACACTAGTTCAGCTCACATTCTGAAGGGCCATTTTTTCCAACCTCCATGTAAGTTTTAAAGGTAACGTAGATCTGTCATTTTGGGAAGAGTTCTTGGCTTCTGTCTTGTCCCTCTTTTGTTTCCTTAATATGCGTCAGGTATTACTGATTATAAATAACTGAAATGTGTTGTGTGACCTCACTGTCTCTTTTTTGGTGGATGAGCATAAGCAGGCAGAGTTCATGGAATGATGATGACAGAGGCAGGAGCTCAGTAATGGCAGAGCATTTATTACTGGAAGAGGGTGCAGACAGGCAGCTCTCCAACTGCTGCTGCTGACTCCAAAAAATACATTCATTTCACTTTACACAGGCAGGAACCACCCCCTTACCTGACCTTTCACTCAGGTTACTTCCTCAGTCAAAGTCCTCCTTCCCCTCCCCTGCCCCTGAGAAGCCACACCCTTTAGAGGCTGTCTGTGGATGTGCCCCACACACAGACCCAGCCAGCACAGTATCTTGGTTAGTTACACACACACACACACACACACACACACCTCTGTAAGGTGAATCAGAAGCTTTTAATTTACTTTATATGTACTGTGACAAAGTTCCTTCTCTACATTGGTGGGTCTTGCACTTATAGGCTGATTTGCTCACCTTGGAGCTTCACGGCAGCCCTCAATTTGGCTGTTTTCGTGAACCCGCAGTCTAGGTCAACTCCTCCTGTGTCTGACCAGGAGTTGGGAGGTTTGGGGGGAATCCAGGCCCGCCCTCTACTCCGGGTTCCAGCCCAGGGACCCGTGGAATGCAGCTGTGTAGAGTGCCTCCTGGAACAGTTGTGCGACAGCTACAACTCCCTGGGCTACTTCCCCCATGGCCTCCTCCCAACACCTTCTTTATCCTGACCACAGGACCTTCCTCCTGGTGTCTGATAATGCTTGTACTTCTCAGGCCTCCAACAGTATGCATTCTCACTCTCAGCTCCTAGCGCCTCTTGCTCCTAGCTCGTTACATGCACACCACAAACTGAAGTGAGCTCCTTTTTAAACCCAGGTGCCCTGATTAGCCTGCCTTAATTGACTCTAGCAGCTTCTTGATGGCTGCAGGTGTTCTAATCAGCCTGTCTGTCTTAATTGTCTCCAGAAGGTTCCTGATTGTTCTGGAACCTTCCCTGTTACCTTACCCAGGGAAAGGGACCTACTTAACCTGGGGCTAATATATCTGCTTTCTATTACTCTTTGGCCCGATCCTGTCACAGTACGTTAATTATTGAGCTTATGAAGTAGCTACTTTGATTATACAGGGTACAGTTCTTGTGCTCTGTAGTCTGTGACTGATGAGTGGAAGTCTGTTTTACTAACTAGACCAGGGGTGGGCCGCCCACCAGCCATTTTAATCCGGCCCTTGAGTTCCCACTGGGGATCAGGGTCTGGGGTTTGCCCCGTTCCGGTGCTCCAGCCAGAAAGCAGGGTCGGAGGCCACTCCACGCAGCTCCCGGAAGCAGTGGCATGGCCCCGCTCCAGCTTCTATGCCTAGGGACAGGCCAGGAACGCAGCCAATGGGAGTTGCAGGGGCGGTGGCTGCGGACAGGGCAGCGTGCAGAGCTGCCTTGCCACGCCTCTGCATAGGAGCTGGGGAAGGGACATGCTGCTGCTTCCGGGAGTCGCTTGAGGTAAGTGCCACCTGGAGCCCACACCTTTGAGCCTCTCCCCATGCCCCAACCCTCTGCCCCAGCCCTGATCCCCCTCCTGCCCGCCGAACCCCTTGGTCCGAGCCCGGAGCATGCTCTTACACCCCAAACTCCTCATCCCCAGCTCCACTCCAGAGCCTGCACCCCCAACCAGAGCCCTCACTCCCCTCCTGAACCCCAACTCCAATTTTGTGAGCATTCTTGGCCCATCATACAATTTATATTTCCAGATGTGGTCCTTGGGCCAAAAAGTTTGCCCACCCCTAGACTAGACCCAAGTCTAAAATATAGCATACAAATTAATTAAAACTTTCTCAGATGGGTGAAATGATTCCATTAACACTGCAACAAAGCTAAAAGTAGCAACAGTGGACTTGGTGTAAAGTCAATGGAAAATACGGGATATCTACTGAAATAAAATGGCAATAAGATTTTGAGATTATTTAAAATGCTGTTTTCACCCTTCCTGATTCTGGGGGCAAATAATGGCTGAAGGGCTATTAAAGGGCCTCATCCCGAGAGGTGCTGAGCACTTGTAATTCCTACTGAAGTCAATGGGAGAAGCAGGTGCTCAGCACCTGTAGGCTCAGGCCCATAATGGGCTACTTGCATTCTGGCTCAAGGATGTCCTACCAAAATATATAATTGTCTGGGGGAAAGGAATATTTTCTCTTGGTTTGAGTGCCCCTTTCTCTTCCACCATAGGGAACAATTTTCCTTTGGAAAGAAGAACAAATAATGAAGCCTCTAGTTCAGGCCTTTTTTCAGCAGGCCCAATGGGGAGGCAGTCTAAGATGGCTTTTACTCCTGGGAGAATTCTGTACCACTGTGTCTGTGCAGAATTCATGTAAAGATTTTTTTTTCCCTCAGAGGAAAATACATTCTGCCCAGAAGTGATGCAGTTATGCCTTTCCCTCACCGGGGCTGCTGTGGCACCAGAACAGAGAGCAGCTGCTCCTGGTCAGGAGCAGCCCCAGCTGTGGATAGGGAAGAGAAGAGGCCCTGTTCCACACAGCACCCTGCCCATGGGGCCAGGTCAGGAGGCACAGGTTATGCGGGGACATTCGGCATATGGGGCTGTTGGGAAGGGGGGCACAAATTGGGTTTCAGAAGAGCTAGTGGTGGGGGACTGGGGTGGGAGCTGAGTGGAAGTTCAGGAACATGTGGACAGGGAGAGGGGAGCTGCTGAGTTGGGGTGCAGGGACACAGGAGGGGGGACAGGGATGCAGGGAGACAAGGGCAGATGTGCCTGACTGAATGAGAGGCTAGGGGTCAGCCAGGATCTGTATGGGGAAGGATCCCTAACAATCCCTTCCCCGCCCCCCAAAAAAACCCTGTTCCATACTTCTCCCACCCACACCCAACAACCCTCCAAGTTCACATTCAGGCTGCTTCCCAGAAATTACTTCCGTCTCCCCCACTCCTCTGTTACCCCTAACTCCTCCAAGCCTTTTACTGCTTCTGAGGGGTGTGAAAATATATATCTGTATTGTAATTTAAATGAATTATTACTCATTTAAGTTCTGTGTTAATATGCCTAGTAAGGAATCTATTTGTCAAAAATATTTCCTGAATCTTTTTTGTTGTCTGTATTGTTACAGACCTACTTGTCAACAGCTATTTTGAAATAAATTACCAAAATAATTGAAACTTGCATGATTATATTGTGTTGTTTTGACAAATAAAATATGCAGAATTTTGCAGAATTTTAAAATATTGTGTGCAGAATTTTTAAATTTTGGGCACTGAATTTTAAGTTTTTGGCACAGAATTCCCCCAAGGACGGATTTTACAGATTTCCTCTTTCTGGTGCCGCTTCCTGGTCCCTGCACTCCCCTGTTCAGTTCTGGCACAATTTAGAGCCTTAGGACTGTGCTAAATTACACCCAGTTATCAGAGGTCCCAAGGATCCTTTCCAGAATGTAAGGATCACCTAGAGGTACCTTGGTCTTCTTACTTTCCCCTGGGAATGCCTCCTGTACCAGGAGCCGGGAACTGGGGGGCATAAAGTTACTATGCTGGCTCTGAGCTACCCCGGAAATCCCTCTGTCTGGAGGGACTTTCCCAGTAACCAATTAATCCATCACTGCAGCTCTCCTTCATTGCTGAAGTGGCATAAATTCCTATGTTTTTAATCTCTCTTCCCCTCCCAGAAGCTAATGTCACGTCCAAAAGGTGCTGATGATGGACTTCCACATGCAAAAATAAAGGAGCCAGTGCTTCTTCTGTTTTTTTCTATTTTTATAAGTATAATCAACAGGCTTTGGTAGAGTTAATCCTGATTTAAATGGTTTTAAATTCAAGAGGAGAATAAGACCCAAAACTATATTTTGGGATTAGAGTAGTGGTGAAGAGAATGTATGAAATGACTGAGGCGAGGGCTACACTACAGCTTAGGTCGATATAATTTATGTCGCTTAGGAATCTGAGTAAGCCACCCAACCCACAAGCAACGTAAGTTACACTGACCTAAGAGCCAGTGTGGCTAACGCTATGTCGGTGGGAGAGCTTCTCCTGCAAACACAGCTCCCAGAGAACTCTCTCCCATCCCCTTAGCGTGTCTGCTCTAACACTGCTGCAAAGTGGCGGGTGAAGCTGCACTGCTGTAAACTCTCTAGTGTAGCCATGGAAGCAGTCACAGTCATACCTCCACTACTGTGATGTAAAATTTGTAATTCTGCTCAGTCAAAAAATTGTCTCTTCAAGATTTATCTTGACTCCCGTTACCTATTGTCTAGCGTAGACATAGTCTCTGCTGTTTACTTTTTATCTGCTTTTTATGTTCTCCCTCTTTCTAATTTCCATAAATAAACTTTGATTTGTTTATAAGTGGAGTTAACGGCTGTTTTGGGGAACAATCAGTGGGAGCCAAAGCAATGGTCTGTGCAGGAGAGAGGGAGTGGAGGGTACCAAAGAGTTGGTAAGTCTCCCTGATTCTGAGCGCTGGCTAGCCCCAATGCAACTGAGTTGCTGCTAGGTTGTTCTAAGTTGCACCACTGATTTAGGGTCTTTAATGGATCCTATGCCGGTAGAGGAGTGATATAGTGGAGTTCTGCACTGCTACAGTCTCTCCCTGCTCCCAACATACCCCTTCCTCCCCTTGCTCTCTATATTGGAGGAGGAGGGGACCACAAGCAAAGAAGCTAGCTGCATGCAATTATACATTGCAAGGAATTCCCCTTCAGAAGGGGAATTACCTGATGGGCATTTGTGGCCAGATTATGGTCACTGTGTGCACCCTGAGAAGTACGAAGGGGCTGTAATGCAGTAGAGATTCAGTCCCAGTAATGACCCCTCCCACCGCCCACAACCTAGCCTCCACTGTCCAAAGAGGGGGTAAGATGGGATAGACGTTTCAGTCAAAGGATGGGCACAAGTGTCCCAGTCTCGACTCACTTCTGCTAAATCACTAATTGCAGTAGAGCTGGTTGAACTTTTTTCACAATTAATATAAATCAGAAGCTAGGAACTGTAGAAAATTGATAAGGGAAGCAAAGGGACACAAGGAGAACCATATGCCAACAGAATTAAGGGCATAAGGACTTTATTATTTATTTATATTACTTAAAATAATAACTAAACAACTTATTGACAATGAATGAAAATGACAGAGAAATTTGCATATTTTTTTGAACTTCCAGCATTGTTCAGCTCTTCTCCCTGTTCCTGGCCAATGGGAGCTTCAGGGGTGGTGCTTGCAGGCAGGAGCAGTGCGCGGAGGGAGACCCCTGCCTCCCCCCCCACAGGACCGCGTTTGCCACTTCCAGGAGCGGTGTGGGGCTGGGGCAGTCAGGGAGCCCAGCTGCACCACCGGAGATCACAATCGACTGGGAGATTCTTTAGGATTGACCAGTTGATTGCGATCAGCTGGTTGGTGACCATTGCTATAAACAATGCAGAGTGAACAAAAATGAAATATTCTTGTCAATGTCCTTTTCATTTTTAACTTTTCATGACAAATATATTTCCCCCTGCCTGATTTTCTTTCATCATCTTGACAGATGGAATAACAGCAATATATTATAGTTTAATTCTTATAGTGGTTTGTCATCTATAAACCTCAAAACACTTTACACAAATGGGTAAGACCTCAAGCCAAGTACCAATGAATTCCATGGAAAAAACCGCCAAGGGAATTCAGTAAATACTGAGTTGGTTATTGAAGGTGAAATTTACCTCTGTTCAGAGGGTCTGCTTAATTCCCTCATTAGTCCTGTTTGAAGATTTTAAGTGATGCATAGGCCTTGTGCTGGCCTTATGCACAAGTATGAATTTTACCCTTTACAAGGCAATGGCTCTGTCTCTAAGCTCAGGGAATTCATAGTTTAGTCAGTTCATGATGGAGATATGATGGAGTATGGCAGCAACCATAAAACTATGCTTTTAGTAATATTGGAATAAGTCTTTGATTCATATGTAATATTGTAATTTAAGTGTATGGATTCATTGAAGACTTATAGAAGAATAGACAACAATTTGACATTCTCCCACAGATGGAATGAGAAAAAAAATCTAAGTCATGAAACTATTAATAAAAAAATACAAACAGCTTTACATAAGAACGTATCCCCTTGAGTCTGTCAAGCTCATGCTTCCAACCTTGAAAAAATGAACACCAAAGTACAAAGCCATTCCCAGCATATGAACCTTCCCCCAATATTAAAAATATATACAGATCAAGATACACTGTAAAGTGTGTGTTACATCATCTTCTAGTGACTGGTCCACATACGTATAAGATAAGGCACCTGTTATAACTCCCAACTAAGCTCTCCTTTAGTTGAAGTGGCAGAGGTCTGGTTTTGGACCTCAATCAGGGTTCTAATTCCAGTTTTTTCTGTGTAATTTATATTGTAATTGTGTCTCTTGTTACATAACCCCCATAAAAAGTTCACAGTCAAGCAGGTAAATATGCTTTGAGAGCCCAATAATGCATTCTTGCAAAAATGTCTGTCCTCCCTGGTTGTCACTCCTTGGGGTGCTGCTGTTCCTTATTTTCCCTTTCTGCAGCTCATAGACTACCCTCTCCTGTCTTCTTTGGTATTTACAGGATGAGTGCTGGTCTAGTAGACTTCCCAGTGGTCATTTTTGTATTGCCATGATACATAGTTTTTCTGGTGTAGGGTGTGTACGGTGGGATCTTTCACATACTTCCAATGATCTATCAGTCTTGCCTCTGGTTTTCTAGCTTTCCAGGGTGTCAAGCTTTCTGGATAGAGAGGGAGCTGCCAAGTCAGTTTTCTACAGAAGACTTTATTATACTAGGCAGGTACTTGGTATCCATTTTCACAGTCATCTGCAACTACTGAGACAAAAAAATTATAGTCTTCCTTTTACTCAGTGGCTGGTTTCCTCTTATGCAGTGGACACATGCTGAGATTGATGGATTCAGCTCTCTGACAGCCCTGTTTATTATTGATGGTACTGGATACACACTGTTAACTGACTCCATATCTCACTGTCATATCTTACATGATCTTGAGAGGTCTAGGTCTTCATATTCAGTATTTAACAAATACTCTGGTGTTCATTATTAGTTTGGGGATATGGAAAATATATATTCTGATTATACAACAATACAATTTACTCTTCACTGGAGCATAAATGATTAATTAAACAATTTATTTCACCTTCAAATATTAGGGCACTTTCTATATCTTATTGTGTTTGTCATGGAAAATTACTTTTGGAAGGTTCAGTCTAGTGCTCCAGAAGCCTTTGTTAACAAGAGATTGGAAAACGGAAGGACAGTCTTTTTATTCTGCGTTTGTACAGTGCCTACTACAACAAGGTCCTGGTCTGTGACTAGGGCCCTAAGGTGCTACATTAATAAAGTGGATTGAGGGGAATGGAGGGAAGAGGAAAGGAGACTAAGAAAAGAGGAGAGGCTAAGATTCTGAAGTTTTTGGGAGCACTTCAGACTCTAGCAGAGGCTAATTTTAAACTTGTTTTTCTTATTTACTGAGAGTTAAGTGGACATTATTCAAAGGACATGTTATTGATTCAGTCATGTCTAAAGAATCTTTTGATAAAAGATTAGAGAGACAAGGTGGGTGAGGTAATATCTTTCACTGGATCAACGAAATATATTATCTCACCCACATTGTCCCTTTAAAGTGCTGGAACCCACACGGCTATAACTGCACTTCAGAGAAGATTAACATTAGCTGTTAATTATACCTGCCTTTTTTATGCCACAAGATGTTGCTGTTCGCCTACAATTTATACAGCTTCCACCAGTTGAGCTGTCCAGTGATGACATTATAGTATCCTCCTATCACTGAGCCATTCTTTTTAATCCACACACAAATTTTATTGCAACAATTTTAAAGAGCAAGCATTAAAAGGAAAGATGTAGTTCTTTCAGTATCATGCTAGGGTTTACACAAACCACAGAGGACTTGACCCAAAAAATGAATTATAAACCTATATACCACATCATTTATGGGGGGGGGGAGGGGAAGGGGGAAATCACATTTCTTCTTACCATTCCTAGTATCTACCCACACATACAATCTTCATATTTGAACAAGTTAATTACAAATGAAATATGATCCAAATAAATTAGTGGCAAACATACTACACTGGCACTGAATTCAGAGGAGTAGATTTCAGAATCATGCTATTTTGCAGATCCTATTGTATTATACATTTCTAACAGAACAATCTCAACACCAAACTATTTGAATATAATACAGGTATTTTGGAGGGAGATGTAGGCAGTGAGATTTTAGGAGATTTATGAAAACGCAAAATAAAATGTTTGTGTGCAGTGTTGTGGTAGCAGTGTTGGTTCCAGGATATTAGAAACAAGGATGAGGTAATGTCTTTTATTGGACCAACTTCTGTTAGTGAGAGAGACAAGCTATTGAGCTTGCACAGAGCTCTTCTATGGGTCTCTCTCCCCAACATAAGTTGGTCCAATAAAAGATATTACTTCACACACTTCGTGCCTATAATAAATATGTACATTTTAAAAGGCAAAATGATTTCTCAGCAGCACTTCTTCATAATCTGCTCTAGTCACTATCAGAGTTAACATAGACTGGTGCATGTAGATCTATTGAAGGTTGGATATAGCAGTTCAAAGTCAACACTGATGTAAACAGACACAACTTCATTGACTGCACCCATTTACACCAAGTCTGAATTTGGTCCAGTTTCTCCTCTGCCATTAATTTATTTCTAACTGTTGTTTCAGAAGTTCTTTTTTGTAACATCAAGTTACAAAAGTGCAAGTGCTTTGGAGGATAGCATTAAAATTCAAAATGATCTGGACAAACTGGAGAAATGGTCTGAAATAAATAGGATTAAATTCAATAAGGACAAATGCAAATGTTCCACCTAGAAGGGAACGATCAGTTGTACACTTACAAAATGGGAAATGACTGCCTAGGAAGGAATACTGTGGAAAGGGATCTCAGGGTCATAGTGGATCACAAGGATCACACAATATGAGTCAACAGTGTAACACTGTTGCAAAAAAAGCAAACATCATTCTGGGATGTATTAGCAGGAGTTTTGTAAGCAAGACACAAGTAGTAATTCTTTCGCTCTACTCCACGCTGATTAGGCCTCAGCTGGAGTATTGTGTCCAGTTCTGGGAGCCACATTTTAGGAAAGATGTGGACAAATTGGAGAAAGTCTGGAGAAGAGAAATAAAAATGATTAAAGGTCTAGAAAACATGACCTATGAGGGAAGATTGAAAAAACTGGGTTTGTTTAGTCTGGAGAAGAGAAGACTGAAAGGCCCAGTTGGGGTCAGGAATCTGTCCCTTAGAGCGGTCATCCTCCTCCAGCTGCACAATTAACTCTGCCTTGGTGAACTTTCCAACGCTCAACCCTCTCTTTCTGCACAGGGTTACAATGTCCTTCTTAAGGAGACAGTGACAGGCCGTCACTCCGCTCCTCCCAAGTTGTTGTGGACTCACAGGCCTGTGTGCTCTCAGCTCCCCACGGTTTCCAGGGAGAACCCCTAGTGTGCCAGCCCTTCTCGAGGTCACCACCTCTTTGCCAGGGTCGAGCTGCAGACTCCTCCGCCCCTGGAACCGCTCGCTGCAATCCCCCGGGGGACCCTGTTACTGCAAAAGTCCTTCTCTCTCCCAGGGCCAAGCCGCAGGCTCCTCCGCCCCTGAAACTGCTCCCCGCAGTCCCCAGGGGGACCCCACTACTGCACAGTCCTTCTCGCTGGTCACACACTCCCAGGGGTTAACCGCCCCCCGAAATCGCTCCTTTCTGAGCCTTCAGCAGGCCTGGTCCTCGGCAATCCCCCTTCGTGTTACTGCTCCCCAGTCACTTACTGCAGGAAGCACCATCCACGGGGTACAGTACATCCCACCGCTGCCACCAGTTGTCACGGAGTCCCTGGGCGATGCTCTGGAACTGCTCCCCATGAAGTCAGTCAGGACTCTGGGGTAGTCGCCTTTCTGTGAGCAGCCTGTCTTCAGGACACACAGCTCACACAGCTTCCACCTTCCTGGGTCTGACCTCGGAGCATTCAGCATCCTCTGCCCCTCCGTGCGCTTTCCCCCAGCGAGTCCGCTCAGGCGGGGCTCCTGGGGAAGCCAGAGGGTCCTGCACCCCAACTTCGCAGTCAGACGTGACTCTCAGCCAGTCAGTAAAACAGAAGGTTTATTAGACGACAGGAACATGGTCTAAAACAGAGCTTGCAGGTGCAGAGAACGGGACCCCTCAGCTGGGTCCATTCTGGGGGGCAGTGAGCCAGACAACCACGTCTGCACTTCACTCCATGTCCCAGCCAGCCCCAAACTGAAAACCCCAAGACCAGGTCAAAGCCCCTCTACAACCCCTCCCCATCATTGAAGTTCCATTTCAGCGAGTAGCTGTGGATATTCTGGGTCCTTTTCCGAAAAGGACACCCAGAGGAAAGCAGTACATACTGACTTTCATGGATTTTGCCACCCGATGGCCAGAAGCAGTAGCTCTAAGCAACACCAGGGCTAAAAGTGTGTGCCAGGCACTAGCAGACATTTTTGCCAGGGTAGGTTGGCCCTCCGACATCCTCACAGATGCAGGGACTAATTTCCTGGCAGGAACTATGAAAAACCTTTGGGAAGCTCATGGGGTAAATCACTTGGTTGCCACTCCTTACCACCATCAAACAAATGGCATGGTGGAGAAGTTTAATGGAACTTTGGGGGCCATGATACGTAAATTTGTAAATGAGCACTCCAATGATTGGGACCTAGTGTTGCAGCAGTTGCTCTTTGCCTACAGAGCTGTACCACATCCCAGTTTAGGGTTTTCCCCATTTGAACTTGTATATGGCCGTGAGGTTAAGGGGCCATTGCAGTTGGTGAAGCAGCAATGGGAGGGATTTACACCTTCTCCAGGAACTAACATTCTGGACTTTGTAACCAACCTACAAAACACCCTCCGAACCTCTTTAGCCCTTGCTAGAGAAAACTTACAGGATGCTCAAAAAGAGCAAAAAGCCTGGTATGATAAACATGCCAGAGAGCGTTCCTTCAAAGTAGGAGACCAGGTCATGGTCTTAAAGGCGCTCCAGGCCCATAAAATGGAAGCATCGTGGGAAGGGCCATTCACGGTCCAGGAGCGCCTGGGAGCTGTTAATTATCTCATAGCATTCCCCACCTCCAACCAAAAGCCTAAGGTGTACCATATTAATTCTCTAAAGCCCTTTTATTCCAGAGAATTAAAGGTTTGTCAGTTTACAGCCCAGGGAGGAGACGACGCTGAGTGGCCCAAAGGTGTCTACTACGAAGGGAAATGTGGTGGTGGTGTGGAAGAGGTGAACCTCTCCATGACCCTTGGGCGTATGCAGCAACAGCAGATCCAGGAGCTGTGCACTAGCTACGCGCCAACGTTCTCAGCCACCCCAGGACTGACTGAACAGGCATACCACTCCATTGACACAGGTAATGCTCACCCAATTAGGGTTCAACCTTACCGGGTGTCTCCTCAAGCTAAAACTGCTATAGAACGGGAGATCCAGGATATGTTACAGATGGGTGTAATCCACCCCTCTGAAAGTGCATGGGCATCTCCAGTGGTTCTAGTTCCCAAACCAGATGGGGAAATACGTTTTTGCGTGGACTACCGTAAGCTAAATGCTGTAACTCGCCCAGACAACTATCCAATGCCACGCACAGATGAACTATTAGAGAAACTGGGACGGGCCCAGTTCATCTCTACCTTGGACTTAACCAAGGGGTACTGGCAGGTACCGCTAGATGAATCTGCCAAGGAAAGGTCAGCCTTCATCACACATCTCGGGCTGTATGAATTTAATGTACTCCCTTTCGGGCTGCGAAATGCACCCGCCACTTTCCAAAGACTTGTAGATGGTCTCCTAGCGGGATTAGGAGAATATGCAGTCGCCTACCTTGACGATGTGGCCATATTTTCGGATTCCTGGGCAGACCACCTAGAACATCTACAAAAAGTCCTTGAGCGCATAAGGGAGGCAGGACTAACTGTTAAGGCTAAGAAGTGTCAAATAGGCCTAAACAGAGTGACTTACCTTGGACACCAGGTGGGTCAAGGAACTATCAGCCCCCTACAGGCCAAAGTGGATGCTATCCAAAAGTGGCCTGTCCCAAAGTCAAAGAAACAGGTTCAATCCTTCTTAGGCTTGGCTGGTTATTACAGACGATTTGTACCGCACTACAGCCAAATCGCTGCCCCACTGACAGACCTAACCAAAAAGAAACAGCCAAATGCTGTTCAGTGGACCGGAAAGTGTCAGAAGGCCTTTAACAAGCTTAAAGCGACCCTCATGTCTGACCCTGTACTAAGGGCCCCAGACTTTGACAAACCGTTCCTAGTAACCACAGATGCGTCCGAGCGTGGTGTGGGAGCAGTTTTAATGCAGAAAGGACCTGATCAAGAATTCCACCCTGTAGTGTTTCTCAGCAAAAAACTGTCTGAGAGGGAAAGCAACTGATCAGTCACTGAAAAAGAATGTTACGCCATTGTCTACGCTCTGGAAAAGCTACGCCCATATGTTTGGGGACGGCGTTTCCACCTGCAAACCGACCATGCTGCACTGAAGTGGCTTCACACCGTCAAGGAAACTAACAAAAAACTTCTTCGGTGGAGTTTAGCTCTCCAAGATTTTGATTTCGACGTCCAACACATCTCAGGAGCTTCTAACAAAGTGGCTGATGCACTCTCCCGTGAAAGTTTCCCAGAATCAACTGGTTAAAATCGTCCTTGAGATGTGGAAAATATTGTTAGTCTTTATGTACTTGGTAGTATATTTAGAGATGCATGTGTCTTATTAACTCTGTTTTTCCTAGAGCTCCAGGAAGAAATCCCAGCCAGTGTTTCACCCTAGCTGAGATTTGGGGGGCGTGTCATAAATATAAAGGGAAGGGTAAACCCCTTTGAAATCCCTCCTGGCCAGGGGAAAGCTCCTCTCACCTGTAAAGGGTTAAGAAGCTAAAGGTAACCTCGCTGGCACCTGACCAAAATGACCAATGAGGAGACAAGATACTTTCAAAAGCTGGGAGGAGGGAGAGAAACAAAGGGTCTGTGTCTGTCTGTATGCTGGTCTTTGCCAGGGACAGAACAGGAATGGAGTCTTAGAACTTTTAGTAAGTAATCTAGCTAGGTATGTGTTAGATTATGATTTCTTTAAATGGCTGAGAAAAGAATTGTGCTGAACAGAATAACTATTTCTGTCTGTGCATCTTTTTTGTAACTTAAGGTTTTGCCTAGAGGGGTTCTCTATGTTTTTGAATCTAATTACCCTGTAAGATATCTACCATCCTGATTTTACAGGGGAGATTTCTTTATTTCTATTTACTTCTATTTTTTATTAAAAGTCTTCTTGTAAAAACTGAATGCTTTTTCATTGTTCTCAGATCCAAGGGTTTGGGTCTGTGGTCACCTATGCAAATTGGTGAGGCTTTTTATCCAACATTTCCCAGGAAAGGGGGGGTGCAAGTGTTGGGAGGATTGTTCATTGTTCTTAAGATCCAAGGGTCTGGGTCTGTAGTCACCTAGGCAAATTGGTGAGGCTTTTTACCAAACCTTGTCCAGGAAGTGGGGTGCAAGGTTTTGGGAAGAATTTTGGGGGGAAAGACGCGTCCAAACAGCTCTTCCCCAGTAACCAGTATTAGTTTGGTGGTGGTAGCGGCCATTCCAAGGATAACGGGTGTAATATTTTGTACCTTGGGGAAGTTTTGACCTAAGCTGGTAAAGATAAGCTTAGGAGGTTTTTCATGCAGGTCCCCACATCTGTACCCTAGAGTTCAGAGTGGGGGAGGAACCTTGACAGGACATGATGACAGTTTTCAAGTACATAAAAGGTTGTTACAAGGGGGAGGGAGAAAAATTGTTCTCCTTAACCTCTGAGGATAGGACAAGAAGCAATCAGCTTAAATTGCAGCAAGGGTGGTTTAGGTTGAACAGTTAGGAAAAACTTCCTGTCAGGGTAATTAAGCACTGCAATAAAGTGCCTTAGAATCTCCATCATTGAAGATTTTTAAAAGCAGGTTAGACAAACACCTGTCAGGAATAGTCTAGATAATACTTAGTCCTCTTGAGGTCCCTTCCAGTCCTATGATTCTATGTATTTGTATGACGCATTTTCAGTCTGGCTGCATTCAGGAGGTCGGGCTTCAAGATGGTTGTGTTGAAGGGAGGCCTTTGTTAACTTCAGAAACTACATGGATCTGACATCAGCAGCTCTACAGGACCGAAGATGCCCTCTGGTTAAGGGATTTAGAAGACTTGTTGGAAAACTGGAATTTATATTTTCTAAAGTTAGTAGGTCAAAATTGGCTTGTCTACACTACACAGCTTTTAGCAACACGGCTGTGTCGTTACAGCCATGCCGCTAAAAATTGGGCAGTGTAGCACTGTTTGTCGGCTCTCCTGCCAACAAAAAACTTCCTCCCCCCAATGAGTGGTGTTTGCGTTGTTGGCAGGAGAGTGCTCCTGCCAACAATGCACTGTTCATACCAGTCGCGGCAAAACTTTTGTCTTCTGGGGGGTGGAGAGAAGGTTTAACTCCTCTGAAAGACAAAAGTTTTGTCATTCAATTGCTATTGTAGACATAGCCTAAGAGCTTCACTGAGGAAGCTAGTAGAATTAGTAAGATGATGATGATCTCTCTCTATATATCAGAAACAATGGCGTCCAAGGTCTGTATTAGCAGCTAAGAAGATCAGTCTTTCCTTCAAGACTAATAAATTTCTAGATACATCTCAGTGGAGCAACGGACTAAACATTGCAAGTAGCTATTTATAATTGTATATGGGACCCTATTGCAGATACGCATGTGGACTGATGACTAAAGAAATTAATGGTACTCTTGATAAACTTCTTAATCAAACAGAAACACTAACATAGGATTAAAAATTGTGTGGGAGTTTGATGTAATTAATGGAATCTTTGCAATGATGGAAGGTCATCTTAAATACCATTAAGAAGATTCTGAAGCTAACTTAGATTAGATGATTTTTGGATAGAATAGATGTGGTGTCACTTCTTACATTCAGCAACATATTTTCTCCAGATTTGATGGCACATTTATTTAAAAAAGCCACAGAAGGAAAGAAAGACTGAGCAAGACTATATGGCACTTTTCCTTTCACATTTCCTGGCTGCATTTATCTTGTCTTTCTATTTATGTATTTAAATTTGGTACTAAAAAAAGCACTGAAACAGAAGGTGCAAGCAACCTGGCAATAACTAGACTTACAGTAACCACCCTACACCATTAATACTGGTACACAAATCAAACTAATTCTCCAAGAGAGTAGCATAGAATAATCAAATAGAAGTATCTGTCAAGAATGATGGCTTGCAGCTGCACCTACCCAGTCTAGGCACAGTGCCACCCAGAGGATTCAGGGGACCTGGGGCAAAGCAATTTCGCGGGCCCCTTCCACAAAAAAAAGTTGCAATACTTTTGTATAGTATAGTATATTGCCCTGGGGCCTGGGGCAAATTGCCCCACTTGCCCCCGAGCGGCTCTGTCTAGGCAGCCTATGAGCACAGCTGAGCCACAGCAGGGCTGTCTTATTGGCTGCTGAAGTCAGCAAGTCCACTTTTAAGCCCAACAGCAACAACCAATCTCTGGCTGCTTAATGCCCATGCCTGCAGCTGTGATCTCTTCTGTGTCTGTCTTCCCCAGCCCTGATCCTGCCTTGTTGCCAGCCTTGTTCCCGCCTAGCCCAGCCTAGTCCAGTCCATTCCACTCCACTCCAGCCCTGATTCCCGGTTCCTGACTCTGACATTTGGTGCTGTTCCTGGCCGCTGACTCCAGCTCTGACTAGTAGGCAAGACTGCCTATGTCTTGGTTTGTGACAGTAACAACTAATCTCAGCCAGCAGACAACAGAAAAGGAAAACTCAAGAAAAAATTCCACCCCCAAACCTTACCCAGGAACTTCCCCCATCCATCTTTAAGAACATGGTTTTTGGTCCTGTCGACTGAGTTTTGTGTGTCACAGACTGTGTTTAAGGGCTTAGATCCTGGTGGTGTCTATTGCTGTTAAACATAGTATAGAGGACTGTGTGTGAGTGCGCTGGGGGCATGCCTATGACTTTCCTTTCACTGTGACCAGTTGTGTCAAACTGTACTGGGAGGAGAGAATGCTACACCTTTTCAGAAGGAGCAGCAGGGATCATTGCTGTGTGCGCTTTCCCCAGCTCACTTGAAGGATTTCTTCTGCCCTACATAGACATCATGCCTCCAGCCACCACCAAAAGGGCACTGAACTTTCTCTTTCCCGTGCGGCTTACGATCTGGGATCCTTCATTTGTCCCTAAAATCAAAAACAAATATAAAAAAAACACAAAGTATTTGTAACAAATCTTTGAAAGAATACTCCCCAACCCTCATTTATTTCCAGTATGGCTTTCTGATGGACACAATCACTGGCAGGGAGGAAGAATCATGGTAGCAATGAACTTCTCAACTCCACCCTGATAGGACTAAATTAACATAACCATAAGAATGGATTATCATTTGTTACATCTGAGAAAGTCCAAAGGGCCCTTTTTGAGACCTTCTTTCTCTAGAGACTCTTAGAAATCTAAATGAACACATCTACCCTGCCCATCTGTATGTTGGACCCATGCCACAGATGTGGCTAATTCCTGAAAGGCAAAAATGAAATTGTAGGAATTATAAAACATCATTGTTCATAAGCATGGTTGTCCTTGTTAACAGTTTTACCGATTATTTTTTCAGTTAAATGTTTCCAGTGCTTCTAATTTTTCAAGGAGACTCAAAGATTTTTTTACATCTGGGGAATTTCCTCAGGATAAGGCTTAATTTTCTACTAATCAAAATCATTTGGCACTACTGAAAATAAATTGGAAGCAGAGTTTTCCACTTATTAATTGATTTCCAGACATACAACTGGTGCTTCTTCAAATTGAAAACATTTGCCTTTCCATTACTCTGATGTTTATCCATCAGTCTTCACTATTCTTTGAGTACTTATAAAAATGTCACATACAGTAAGTTTGTGATAAACTTTGGGTTCAAGAAATTCCTCCTGTTTGGAGCATGACTTTCTTCTAAACTCTGTACCATGGATGTTCTTCTGTAATCTGCTCATCTCTTAGATATGTGTGTTTGGTATGTCCCAAAGCAGAAACTTTGAGCTAGTACTACTGACACTCTTCACTAAGGCCTCACTTTTACAAAGCACTTAAGCACCTTCTTAAGATTAAGCACATTTTAAGTCTATCTCTATTCAGCAAAGCATTTAAGCACATGCTTCAGAATATTGCTGAACTGGGGCCAATGCTAAGTAAATGCACTGCTTTTGCCGTGTATGTACCATCCATAAGCAATGAAATTCTGCAAGTCACTAGATCTTATACATCTCTTATTTCCTCCTTAGATATCAATCATTCCTTGTGAAATCAGATTCATAAGTGAGAGACTGCCAAGATAAAATATAGGGCAAAGTTCATCTAATAATTTCTGTCTCCTGATCAAGATTCTAGATATAATCAGTTTTTTGATACTGAGAAGAGGATACGGAACGGAAAGGAGAGGAAGGGAGCCTAGCAAAGCATAATGACAGGTTTCAGAGTAGCAGCCGTGTCAGCTCTCGTCCCCTAATGCCCCTACTCTACTTGCGCTACGTTGATGACATCTTCATCATCTGGACCCATGGAAAAGAAGCCCTTGAGGAATTCCACCATGATTTCAACAATTTCCATCCCACCACCAACCTCAGCCTGGTCCAGTCCACACAAGAGATCCACTTCCTGGACACTACAGTGCTAATAAACAATGGCCACATAAACACCACCCTATACCGGAAACCTACTGACCGCTATTCCTACCTACATGCCTCCAGCTTTCATCCAGACCACACCACACAATCCATTGTCTACAGCCAAGCTCTACGATACAACCGCATTTGGTCCAACCCCTCAGACAGAGACAAACACCTATAAGATCTCTATCAAGCGTTCTTACAACTGCAATACCCACCTGCTGAAGTGAAGAAACAGACTGACAGAGCCAGAAGAGTACCCAGAAGTCACCTACTACAGGACAGGCCCAACAAAGAAAGTAACAGAACGCCACTAGCCATCACCTTCAGCCCCCAACTAAAACCTCTGCAGCGCATCATCAAAGATCTACAACTTATCCTGAAGGATGACCCATCACTCTCACAGATCTTGGGAGACAGGCCAGTCCTTGCTTAAAGACAGCCCCCCAACCTGAAGCAAATACTCACCAGCAACCACATACCACACAACAGAACCACTAACCCAGGAACCTTGCAACAAAGCCCATTGCCAACTGTGTCCACATAACTATTCAGGGGACACCATCATAGGGCCTAATCACATCAGCCACACTATCAGAGGCTCGTTCACCTGCACATCTACCAATGTGATATATGCCATCATGTGCCAGCAATGCCCCCCTGCCATGTACATTGGTCAAACTGGACAGTCCCTACGTAAAAGAATAAATGGACACAAATCAGACGTCAAGAATTATAACATTCAAAAACCAGTCGGAGAACACTTCAATCTCTCTGGTCACTCGATTTCTGACCTAAAAGTGACTATTCTTCAACAAAAAAACTTCAAAAACAGACTCCAGCGAGAGACTGCTGAATTGGAATTAATTTGCAAACTGGATACAATTAACTTAGGCTTGAATAAAGACTGGGAGTGGATGGGTCATTACGCAAAGTAAAACTATTTCCTCATGTTTATTCCCCTCCACCCAACTGTTCCTCAGACGTTCTTGTCAACTGCTGGAAATGGCCCAGCTTGATTATCACTACAAAAGGTCCCCCCCCGCCCGCCTGTGTCCTGCTGGAAATAGCCCACCTTAAGTGATCACTCTGGTTACAGTGTGTATGGTAACACCCATTGTTTCATGTTCTCTATGTATATAAATCTCCCCACTGTATTTTCCACTGAATGCATCCGATGAAGTGAGCTGTAGCTCACGAAAGCTTATGCTCAAATAAATTTGTTAGTCTCTAAGGTGCCACAAGTACTCCTTTTCTTTTAGCAAAGCATAGAATCTGGATGACTCCAGTCGATTGGCTTGATCATGTTCTTGATATCTTGTTGTTATAGCCTTATTTTGTAATAACTTTGCTGCCACTAATTGTGTTGTTATATTGCTTTTTCTTCTAGTAGCACTTCCAAAGCGATGGAAACTCTAGAGTGGCAAAAGGCAATAGATTTACTACTCTAGCAGGAATAGGGAAAGCCATGCAATCACTGGAGATAAAAGGACTTTAAAATCAGTGAGCCAAATCCTGTCCTCAGATAATCACCTACAGCAAAATTTAGCCCACTTAGTCCTTTAGGAATCTGAGCACCCAGATCAGCCCTTACTGACTGAATACAGAAAGGATGTAGCTTTGTCCTTAGGACTCATGGATTCAATGATTTTCACATTTTAAAATATTTATTAATGATTTTTACCGCTTAAAGACTCTTGCATCTAGGCAAGCAGATATAACAGTATCAGGTGATCCATTTGATGAGGCAGATGAGGGCTGCCAAGTTAAAACCTGAGCTGCGTGGAAAAACTAAGAGTAAGTAGGAAATCTCACAGACCCCATGATTTGTCAGAGGGGCTCATGTATTCCAAGCAGGAGGCTACTGGTGGTGCGTTCGTTAACAGGCAGCTGCCATGAGTTACATGCAATCAAGTATATCTTAACAATTTAATTTTCCAATAAAAAGAGATTTTAATTAAAATAATGGTATCTATGAATTAGTATTTTTTACAATAAATTCATTATTTTTGTCTTTTTCCATAACAGACTAACTTATGTAAATTGCCACTACAAACCAGTCCCCCTACTCGGGTGTTATTTAGTCCCACTGCAGAAAGTGAGCAAGAACTTCTGTAATCAACTAGCTTTTTTGCACTCCCTCTACTGGATGGAAGGTGAGAAATTTGTTAAAGTGTTTACAGTGTAATATATTGATGGTCACCTAGGAATTTAGGGTTGTGGTCACTATGCTGCAAACCATGGCCTCTTGGAGCTTCACCCTGGAATAGAACCCACATCCCACTTGCTCTGGAAGTACAGGTCCTGCTACTTTAACTAAAGTGTCAGCAGTATGTAGGACATGTGACACACTGTCCAGCAACTCTTACTCCATCCAATAGTGGGTAGTGGAGTACATATATACTCTAGCCAGTTCATTATATGTTCCCTGTGTGACCAGGTAAATTAGAGGATTTACTCTAGCCTGCTGCGGTAGATCCCTATAATATCTGGAACCTAAGATCGTGGGTTCTGTTTCTCACGCTTTATGTGTGTATTTGGCTGTTTCTGACCAGAATATCTCTGGCTGTATGTGTTCATGGATTGTAACACTTGCATGAACTGAATAGTGACACTTAATTTCTTTTTTTTTTTTTTCAGAGAAGTTTAGTACCCATTGCTTCTTTTCTGGTTCATAAGAGTAACAACAACAAAAAACACCACTGCCTACCCCACCCCCAACCCAGCCTAAAAAAAATGTACAAAAGTTAAATAAAGAATTAACATTAATGTGCAATTAACTCATAAAAAGGAAAAAGAGAATATGATGGGCCACTTAAGTCTCATCTTGCAGTACAGTATTTCTGACTTGACTTTGCTTTAAGCGCCATATTCATTGTCAGCTTTTGTTCTGGAGCATTTTATGAGGTTTTCAGTTTTCTTAGTTTATTTCCAAGCACTGACTGTTCCAGTGTGTGATCATTGATGTTGACCCTAGCTCAAGATGAGTTTTTAAATAGAAAAATGTAAGAACTTGGGTGTAGGCAGGCATACACACCCACAAAATACAGTTTTATCCCCTAAGGGCAACAATTCCTGTGGTGTAATGACAGGGTTTTATTTGTTATCTTTCCTCTGTATGCCTTGCAGAAATGAAGTGCTGGCAGACTGGCAGTAAAGCAAAATTTACTAGCACCCTGTTCTCTGAAGTGCTGTCTGCCAGGCCAGGCCTTGCACAGAGGTCAAGTTTCTGGTAAATTTCACTTTGCTGCCAACCTGTACACAGAGCAAACAGAACAGAGAACTGGAGGGGGTTGGGAAAGAGTAGACATAACAGGAGCAAGGGTTGGGAGAGGAGAAGCAACAGAGGTATCAGAACTGGAAAAGAGAGGATGAAAGAAACTGTAGGGAGCACATTATTAATTGGAAAAAATTATCAAACAGAGTGACATTTAGAGTTTTTTAGTTAATGTTTATTATTTTTATTATTTATACAGTGCCATAGGTTTGCATGGTATGCTAAAGCCAAAAAAGATAAATTCTGCCTCCAGGAGCTTAAAATTTGCTGCCTGTTCCTGCAAACACTTACTCATATACATAATTATTTGCGTGTATTCCGTATAGAGAAAGTGTTGCAGGAGATGAATTGCAATTCTGCAAATACTCATGCATATGACTCACTTGATATGTGTGACTGGTGGGACTACTGAAGTCACTGAGACTCTGCACAGGTCATGCAGAAGAGCTTTCAGGATTGGAGTCATAGTATTTACCGATCACAAAGTAGTTTAACAAAGATATTATTTGTAACTTTATTTTATGTTTTATTTTTATTTTTGTGTTTTTCTCTTGTAAAGTCAATAAAAATATATTTTATTAAGAAATTTTCAGTAAGTCAACAATCTTCTAACAAAAAGTACATAGATGGGGTGGAACTAGGCAGAATAAAGCAGCTGCATCTAAAAAATAGCCCAACAAAACCAAAAGAAATAGAACTGAAACAGCAGCTAAAGATGTGAGCCCAAAATCAGTAGCAAAAATTTAGTGAAAATGGACAAAGACAGAGCAAAGAAATCCGATTTCTTAGCTCCCTGGGCCCCCATGTTGCTAGTCAGTCTGCTGCAGTATTTATCATCTCAGGATGAGGCTCTTGGTGATCAGAACAGCTCTTTAAAAACCTTGAGAGCTTGCATAATAAATTTGAGGATATAAGGGGAGCCATAACCTCTGTGGAACAAAGCTGGAAAATCCATTGGCTCAGACAAATTATCTGAACAACTGAGTTGAAGGGGCAGACGGGGAAATAGTGCAAGTGGAAAAACAGCTTTGGACGCAACTCCTCCCATGAGGAAGCTACTAATGAGAGGAAAGATTTTTTTTTTTGTGATCAAACGTATTACTGTACTGAAAGACAAGTAGAGAACCTTCACAATCAAGCTACAGCTAAAAATACCTGGTCTTGAGCTTCCCTGTGGAACAGCAGGACCTAAATCCAATTGACTTTATTCTTAATAGTATCCCAAAGCTCCTTGACTTAGATAGAGAGGACTATCACATTATTCAGCAATACTTCAGGATCCTGACCAGGAACACATCACAGAACACTGGACTTGTAAGTCTCGTGGTTTCTTGTTTCAGATTTCAGACACAAAGAATTGTAAAGGCTGCCAGATCCAAGAAAGACATCTCCTTTGAGGGACAGAAAATCTCCTTTTTTCCAGAGATAGGCCCAATCACACAAGCAAAATGGAGGGAATGGAATGTGATCAACAATGATTCTCTACAGGAAGGAAGAGAAGCTGATGTACTGTATCCAGCCATATGGTGAGTTGTGCACAACAACCTGTCCTTATTTTGGGATAATTTTTCAGCTACTAAGCTGTTACAGAAAGTCAAAATGAAAACACAAGCAGCAGATAAAATTTAACTGCATCATGGTTAGGACACTAACACTCCTTGTTTCTATTTTGTTTTGTTTTTCTATTACCACATATGGCATTCATGTTTAAATATTCTGGTGGGGTGTAACTTTTGTAAATAATCCTATGACATGTTTATCAACACATCCATGGGCTCTATCCTAAACCTTTTACTGGCATAGTGGAAAGGCTATGTGTACACTGTGGCAAACTGGATGTTTTGGCACTCTAATGGTTATTCAGCAGCTTCATTAAGATTAAAAAAGTATGTTTTTAATTAATTAAAGATGAAAATAAATAACTCAGTCTGCACAGGAATCCCCTATTTTTTATATTAAATTCAGTTTATTTTCCTCTGTTTCCACATTTTCAAGGTCCTGCAAATTTTTTTATTGATAATGAATAATAGCATAATAGTAGAAATTGCATGGGGTGAAATTGGTATCTAGGCAGGGAATAGTTGGGGTTTGTGGTACCTGCAGAGGTGTGGGAGGCAGTTTGGGATTGTGGGATTAGAACATTAGATGGATGTTTCTGCTAAAATTATCAACTATGAAATAGCTAATGATGACATTTAAATTGCCATCACTAACATTATGTTTTCACTGTACAAGAAAGATGTTTTACATCAAGATCTAGCTCGAAATAGCTATCCTGATGTAAATCCTAGTGCAGATAAATCATAGAATATCAGGGTTAGAAGGGACCTCAGGAGGTCATCTAGTCCAACCCCCTGCTCAAAGCAAGACCAATCCCCAATTTTTGCTCTAGATCCCTAAATGGCCCCCTCAAGGATTGAACTCAGAACCCTGGGTTTAGCAGGCCAACACTCAACCCACTGAACTATCCCTCCCCATCACCTGCTGATAAGGCACTATAGTGTTTATCTTGTTTAAAGTAACCCGCAGATGGGGGTACAGAGTTGTCCTCTACTTGTTACATTGAGGTAAAAGCTACCTATACCTTGTTTACACAAGGATTTTACATCAAAATAGCTATCTCGAGTTAGATATCTCAATGTAAAAACACACCTATTTTTGCAGTAAAGATGTAGCTTGTGTTTCAGAGTTAAAACCTTACTAGAATGATTGTAGCAATTCACGCCCTGGGCTCAGACTGTTTTAGGCTGTCCTTAGATACATCCGTGCATCAGTACGTTCAGAATAGTGCTCCCCTTGACCTCAGTTGCAGTTGTGAAGGCTCAGTACTTCTGCAGATCAGACCAGGAGTCTCAAGTTGGGCATTCAGAAAATGAGGAGAACACAGATAGTGGCCATTTGTGGAATGTCTAGTTCGAGCAACTTGCTCAGCAGCACACAGGAACTTTGCAGCGGAGGCAATGATAGAATCCAGTTCTCCAGCATGGCATTCAACTCTCACACACACATTCCCAGCCCCGCTAACTCTCTACAAATCCACTCTCTGGCTTATCCTTTCTCTTCCTTCAGCTCTCTTATTCGCTACACACCTTCCAACTTCTGCAACAAATGAAGGAAGGGGTGTACAGATAATAGCCTCAATAACTACATGACCTCATTTCATTCCGTGACCACTGTCCATTCTGTGCGGTGAAAATAAAGTGTTGGGCAATCTTAGCTATAGGTCATCACTGCCTCTGCCAACTATAATAGCTACATGGTAGGTCAAACCCACCTTCTTCAATGTTCAGTGTAACAGAGTAATTCCAACCTGTGGGTTGTGACCCCAAATGGTGTTGAAGTATCAGGAGATGAGGTTTTGATGATCCTCAGTGTGCAGAGGATGCCACTTTGCTCCACTCAGCATGACTTCTCTTGTGTGGTGCCTGTGAGGTCAAACTCTGTGGAAGACAACATTTTCCTCTACCAAATGGCATCCTCCACACAGCTTGACATCACGTGCACCTTACATATGAGGTCATGCTATGTGGAAGATGCCATTTTGAAGGGGAAAATGGTGTCCTACATGAGGTGTCACCTCACACATACAGTGCATGTGAGGTCATACTGTACAGCGGATGCCATGTAGTTCGTCTAAATGGTGTCCTCCCTAGTGTCTAGGGTCCCAGGAGGAAATAATTAATTAAAATGGGGTCAGGCCAGCAAAAGCTTTGGGAACCCCTGCAAAGCTTCCTACTTGCTTTCAAACAAACAAAAATAAAAATGGGAGAAAACAGGATTATAGAATAAAAAGTATTAAGACGTTATGAAAGGTGATACAAATATATTTGAATTGAAACAGAAACAAACAGCATAGGCCTGTGAAGACTCAGTGATTGGAGGGAGATACCATCACATTTGGGTTGATTTTAAAGCAGTTTTTGAAGTTTCATCCTCTAATAATGAAGAATTTTTGCACTGTATTTCACTGAGACTTTAAAAATCTTCCCTTTTTTGTAATCTGCACTATCCAAATTATCTGGCTATTGTGTAGTACTTTATAGCACTGATAATGTGTGACATATGACAGCAGTGAACACCAGGGCACACACACCAGTTAGAACACAGATATAACATACAACACACACCTGAACAAGAACATGCAGTGCAGGAAAGTTAAGAAGGTATAATTACAACAAGCATCATACACAAGTTCATAACATGGAACACTGAGAGAAGGTAACAACAACATGATAACTCACAGATTAACAGCAGCGGGCAACCCACAAGTCCGGATGCAAATGATTTTTTCCCCGGGTGACCCCATCGGCTAGCCTTATTCTTTTAAATTTTCATTTGGCTTCTGTTTTGCATTGCTGATGTTAAGGATAGGAGGACGGGCAAGGCAAACCCTAGCTGGGACCCTCGCTACAGCAAAACCAGCCTGGCTGAGTCCCACTAGCGCTGCTAATCGCTCCCAATCGCTCCCTTATGGGTTGCCTCTTTCCAAGCAGTAGTAACTTTGGACCCTGAGGGCAGGGCTCTGTTTGCAGACGCAGCCCCGCAGAGGGGCTGCTCAGGGATCTCACGGGCCCAACCCCGGACCGGAGGTGGGAGGCTGCAAGGCAGAGCATCGGGCGTATTTGGCGTAAGCTGGGTGCTATTCAGGAGCTCTCTCCCCTCCCCCAGCAGGAGTCTGTCCGTTCGGGGGAGGGAGGCGGCCGTAGGGAGACTGCGTAAGGCGGCGGTTGTTGTTGCCGCCTGCTTCCAATGAGCTCATCCCGCTGGCTGCCTGCGGAGGAGCCCAGCTCGGGACGCACCGAGGGCCAGGCAGAGGCGCCCGAGGTGGCAGAGGGGTTGAGGAGGCGGCCCCCGCGGGGAAGGGAGGTAAGTGCCCTCGCCGCCGCTCGAGCGGTGCCCCTCGCCGCGGAGGGTTTGCCGGGGCTGGGTGGGGCTGGAAAGTGTGTGTGAAAGTTTCAGGCTGGGAATGTGCATGGGCAAGTCTGTGCCCCTGGGAGCCCGGCTCCGCCGCTTCCTGCCCCGCCGCGGCTCCGCGCGTGGGGCCCCGGCGTGGGCGGGGGAGGAGGAAACCTGAGGGGGCTCCTGGCGCTTAACAGCAGGGCGCTCTGCTAACAGGTAACTTGCGGGTGGAGGCGCTAAGCTCTGACTCTGCCGAGCGGCAACGCTGGGCACGGGCCTGGGGGGGGGGTCTGGGGCTGGCGCCTGGGCACGGGCCTGGGGGGGGGCCTGGGGCTGGCGCCTGGGCACGGGCCTGGGGGGGGGGTCTGGGGCTGGCGCCTGGGCACGGGCCTGGGGGGGGGTCTGGGGCTGGCGCCTGGGCACGGGCCTGGGGGGGGGTCTGGGGCTGGCGCCTGGGCACGGGCCTGGGGGGGGGTCTGGGGCTGGCGCCTGGGCACGGGCCTGGGGGGGGGTCTGGGGCTGGCGCCTGGGCACGGGCCTGGGGGGGGGGTCTGGGGCTGGCGCCTGGGCACGGGGCTGGGGGGGGTCTGGGGCTGGCGCCTGGGCACGGGGCTGGGGCTGAGGCTGGGGCTGGTGCCTGGGCATGGTTCGGGGGCGCAGGGCTGGGGCTGGCTCCTGAACACTGGCACTGGGGGACTGGGGCTGGCGTCTGGGTACGATATGGGTGAGTGGTCTGGGGAGCCTGGGCACGGTGGGGGGTGGGGTCTGGGGCTGTCACCTGGGCACGGTATTGGAAGGAAGAGGGTGAGTGAGGGCAGTGGCTGGCCCCTGCACTTGGGATGGGCCAGGCTGGGCTGGAGTTGGCATGTGGACACTGTATGGGCCTGGCCTCAGACTGGCGGGTGGACATAGTATATGGGGGGCAGACACATGGACAAAGTTTTGCGGCAGAGGATAGGTTGGGGCAGACCTCTGGACGTAGTACTGGTGGGAAGCCGGGCTGGGGCTGGTACCTTTACCCTGTTTGTTTGTTTTTTGGTGGGGGGGGGGAGGAGGGGAGAGTTGGGGCTGACACCTGGGCAGAATTTGGGGGTTGGGGAGCTGAGCTCTGCCTGGCGTTTTGGCATAGGTGGGATATGGGAAAGGGAAAAGGAGGGCCATTGATGGAAATAGCCTTGCCTTTGCTCAGGCATTGTTGGGATGGGGGGCAAAAAAGCAGGTGTTGGTTGTAGCTTGGACTGGCATCTGGTGCAGTGAGGGAACAGTGATGTTAAGAAGCCTTGTCCCTTTCCAAACTGAAAGCTGAAGGCTCCTATTTGTGCAGTTTTTATAGAATCATCGTGTCCATGGATTTTACTCACAAGGACATGGCTTACCCCTATCTTTTAGTTCAGGATTTTTCTGATGTTTCCAGGAGAACAAATAAAATCTACTTTCTGCTTAGCCTGGGAACGACTCTGAAATCAAGAAATCTTGGTCTGATAATGTTTGCTCTGTTTTTAATTGATATTTGAGGGAGGGGTAGTTAAGAAGCTTACAAAATTGCTTTGCATTTGTTTCATCAAGTATATACAGCAACTGCAGCCACATAGAAAGAATGGGCATATGCCACCATGCCATGTGACATGCTGCTGTCTTTCCCTATTGTTAAAAGATAAACTGAGCTACCCCAAAGGAGGATATGAAGTGTTTTGTGGCAGCATGGGGGAGAAGGCAGGACTTTCAGTTAGTACCATCTCTTAATAAAGAAAAAGGTGAATATCAAAGGTGGCTTTGTTGCCTGAATTTGTGAATCCAGGTCTCATAATCTCATCCTAACTAAAAAGAATAAAAAGATATGTTAGCTGATGAGTTACTGTGCATTTGCGGCTCTCAACATAATCTTCCATGAACTGAAAGGCATGGCATGAAACCAAATAGGAATAGAAATCATATTGGATTTGTTTCTTTAACATGTATTTCACATAATTTTCTGTAACCTCATTGTAATGACTTAACACTTCTGATGTCAGTAACTGGCATAGAAAGAGTGAAATAACTCTCTTTGTGTGGTGGATGGAGGGAAATCTGGGTTTTATGTGAATAAGTGTACTTGGAAATAGAACACAGCTGAAAGGTGTACTTCTGTGGGAAGGGGGCTAGGAAGAAGGGAGTCCAGCTCATCTAGTTTTTGATACTGATTTTGTTCCTGTCATGTGACATCTGCCAAAGTGGCACTTTTGTAATCTACTTTGGAAGCGAATTATCCTGGTTGGCAAAGCAAGTGTGCTACTGCTTTACAACTGGGAAACCTGAGATTTCTTTTTACAGAAGACTTGTATGATTGGTAGGAGTGAAAGAATTTGCAAGCGACAGGAAGGTGCTCATTTATAGTATTTGAGTCCTTTACTCATCCAGACTATTTAAAGAGTCTTAAACTGGGTAATCACGTTGCATGTCAATTGTTTTTAAAGTTCCTACATCAGCCAAAAATTTTGGTGGCTATTGTCTTTAAATATATCCTGATGGCTTTAATTTTAAAAGTATCTGGAAGTAAGGGAAATAAATGTGGTATCTTACATCCTTCAGAATTTCCTCCCAGTGTAGTTTCTGATACATAACTGCCAAAAATGAACCTATTCAGAGATTTCCTAATTGTTGTGATTTGACAATAGGTGATGGGGAAATAGTGTCATTATTAAATTATGTTAGGAAAGCAAGTGAATACATGTGAATAAGCTTTAGGTTATCAGTGTAAACATACAGGTATGGGAATGTATATGCGGTTTCAGAGTAGCAGCTGTGTTAGTCCGTATCTGCAAAAAGAAAAAGAGTACTTGTGGCACCTTAGAGACTAACAAATTTATTTGAGCATAAGCTTTCGTGAGCTGCAGCTCGGATGAATCCGATGAAGTGAGCTGTAGCTCACGAAAGCTTATGCTCAAATAAATGTTAGTCTCTAAGGTGCCACAAGTACTCCTTTTCTTTTTATATGAGGTTTGTTTATCTGAATGCTATAATGTGCGAGCTGTCCAGCTTTCTTGGTTTAGTTAACCAGTGGAATGTCCAAATGATGATAAATTATGTCCACTCTAGAGCCCAAACATATTTGGTTCATAGCCAAGCTTGCTCAGCTTCCCATAACAGCTTGTATAAAGAGACATTTTGTCTCTCCAACCACAGTCTTGTAGTTGGTGCCATGGCAACTTTGTGATCTGATGGTATTATTTTAAAGACATCTGAGCAATCTCCACTGAATGCATCCGATGAAGTGAGCTGTAGCTCACGAAAGCTTATGCTCAAATAAATTTGTTAGTCTCTGAGGTGCCACAAGTACTCCTTTTCTTTTTGCGAATACAGACTAACACGGCTGCTACTCTGAATCGTTTTCTTAACTGAACTGTTCACTTTTTCTTTTATAGAATTTCATATTATCAGGATTAATACTTTCCTTGGCAACAAAATGTTAATCAACAACTCTTCAAACTCGCATCTTTATAAGAATATGATCATGGCCTGTTGTGACTCCTATTAACACTGCTAGAAGTTAAAGTTTATGTCAGTGGTAGTATTCTAAACACCTAATTTTGCTCTAAAGGTTTTCTTTCGGCTAAAAGATGGTATTCAAAGCCTCTAACACTGTTTTTTCTTTTATCTTCTAGAAAATGGGAGGAAAAGTCAGTTCAGATGTTAATTAAGAGAGTGTGCCTCATCCCTCCCCAAAAAAACAAAATAGATAATGGATGGATTGGTTGTTTGGGGTGGTGGTGGTTTTTTTTTTTTTTTTGGTATTGCTCTGAGTTCTTTTGCCTTAACATGAAGGTTGGCAAGCTATTTATCCTGCACACTATAGTAATTGGGTATAAAAATACACATATATATCCTTTTACCTAACAAATATCTAATTTTTTTATATTTAAAGTAGTGTGCAGATACAAGAGGCATTGTCATGCTTCAGATTGTAGGCACTCCAAAGTAGTCATTGGGGCTTACTGTATCTCTAGTTTGTGGATGAAGAAAAGGAATGATGTGAAACAAGGACTGAATCACACCAACAAGTGGATAATTCTCAGAGACCATTTCATTTTTTATTTAACTACTCTTTTTGAAATGGGGAAATTTTAAAAACTATCTGGGTACAAAGGGATTGTAAACTCTGATCTTGCCTCATGCCCTCCTAAAGAAGGGAGGTAGATAGAGGCATCAGTTTCCTAATATGCACAATAATCAACACTTTCTATCGCACTGGCAACTTTAGGGTGCCTACTCTTTATTGTATTGTTTTTATTGCTCTTTCACGATTGTTTTTTAACGTGTTTGGTGGAGCCTTTTGTCACTGTAAATCAGAGAAATTTTGTAAGGAGACACTCCAACACTTGTACCTGGTTATAATATAATTCATGGTTGTATGGTGCTGAAACATACATCCAAGGATCTCAAAATGCTCTGTCAACATCAATAACTTAAGTCTCGCAGCACCCCTTTTAGATATCCCTAATTTATATTGGATGAAACCAAGGGACATTGGCTAAGTGACTTGCCCAAGGTTTCACAGTCTGTGGCAGAATCTAAAGTAGAACCCAGATTACCTTGAGTCCAATAATTCAGCAAAATACCATCTTTTCCCCTTGATCTCTTCATTTTTGAATTTTATTGCAACACCTAAACTAACATCCTGCCTTTTGCTTTTCTGTCCAATGGCTTCATAAAGAGACCGGTCCAGTAAAAAAATCGGAAATACATTACAAGCAGATTTTTCAGATCAGATGATACACATATTGTGGGCTTTTTAACTTGTTTTTAAAAATTCCTTTTCATTGGACTAATACAGTTGCTTGCCACTTTTACATCTTAAACTGGAAAACTTATCCATCTTATCTTAGTGTACATTTATACAACTTGATTTGGTGGTATGCCATCAGCACTTTCTATTTTTTTTTTTTTTTTTACTATCAGTATAAAATAAAATTATGATATGGTTTATCTAGCTAAATGCTCTACATTTCTACAAGGTAACTTTTTGATTGTTAAACTTTTAAAAGACATGCTTGATGCTTAAAGTATTTTGGAAGTATGACACCAGTGGAGGTAACACTAGCATTGGAAAACTAGGCGATTCCATTAAAGGGACACCTTAAACTAACCTTTAGCAATCAGCTAACTGCTTTATCAGAAACTGGATTTTTGTATTCTCTAAGTAATGTCCTGAACTACTTTATTAAAAATTCCTTTTTTAAAAAAAGTTGTTCTCTGCTTCCCTGCTGGTGTTCATAAGAGGTTTTTATAATTAATTTTTTCCCTCCAGCAAGGGAGAGAGTGACTGTATCCAAAGTGGTGTCAAATATGTAAAATTGGGATTTTATCAAAGGAGTGGAAGAAAGTTAGGCTCCCTGCTCTCATTGAACACCCTTTTAGGCTCCTTAGAAAATCCCTGCCAAAACTGTAAGCTCTTGAGGCCAGGGACTCTCATCATTTTGTGTTTGTACAGTGACTAACATAATGTGACTAACAGTCTGTGACTGGAGTTTCTAAGCCCCACTGCAATACAAACAATAGGTGAAAATAAGAAAGTAAATGGAAAATAGGGACCTTTTTAAATCTAATTTTCAGTTCTAGTAATCTTTGGTGTTATATAGAACCACAGTGGATACAAAATTACAATAAAGTGTGGATTTGTGGTCTCCCCCCTTTCCCTTCCACTGTTCTGTGTTTCTTTAAAAGCTGGAACTGGTAAATTATGTAACTCTGCTGATTCTGTGTTGTGCGTTTCCTAGATTCACTCTGAAGTCAGTGAAGTTACACCCACTTGCAACAGTGGAATTATGTTAGTTCTGAATTGGGCCTTTGGTATATATGTTGCTTTCTGACTGGAGTCCCAAGCATTGTTTCATTTACATCTTTTTTTTGTTTGTTTTCAAGCAGTTCTTCCACAAAGACTGTCAGTGTTAATCTACCAAAGAAAAGTGTACAACATAAAAATGAATAAGTGATATCTACTCGACTATGAGATTTGATTATCATGTCAGCAGTACTGCTGTTGAGTCAGTAGAAATTACTTGTATGAGTAGGGGCTACTCATGTGTGATAAGGGCCTACTCCTGCAGCCCCTTAAATCATAAGCACCTTGGGACAGTGATAGTGTGTCTTTGTGTGTGTCTTTGTGTTTACTCCACACTGAGCACACTAGTATTGCAATAATCAGACCACAAAAGGGTAAAATGAGTTGTTCTGACATCCACTGTGAATTTCTTTAACTTCAAGTTGGGCTGTGTGCGTGCATGTGTGCAGGTTGTTATGGTTTACTTTATTGTGTGTATGGCATTATGATAGATCTCTAAAAGTTACAATTTTGAAATGCGGGAGAGAATGATTGATTTATAAGGAATGTAGCCATTTACTTTAATTCTGCTGCTTTCCATAAAAAGCCATTTTAAACTAATAGTGTGGGGAAAATACATCAGCATTTAAAAATTCTAAGTGAAAGTATAACAAAATCTGAAGACCTTGTAAGGAGGGTCGTCGTCACCCCCCCGGCTTAAGTAAATGGATCTACTCTTGGAACTCACTGGTGACTCAGGTTTTGCTTGCACCTCTGACTTCCTTCTGCAAAGTTCATTCATTCACCTTTACATGTCTAATTAAACAAAGTGAATGCCAGTACTAGCTGCACATACTGGTATATAAAACACAGCATTGGGTGGTGATGGAGTAACTTTGCTATTTACTGAATCTCTTACAGGGACATACATGTAATAAATTGCAAAGAAGAAAACAGGGTAGCCAGTAAGATGGGATGTTTGTGTTGCTGTTGTAGGGCTTTTTTTTAAATTGACTAAATGTTAGTTTTGGTTAAATTTAGATCTTAAAAGAGAGAAGCTGAAACTTGTTAGTAACATAGGAAACGCCCTGAAAGAAAGTTTGTTTGTTTAGTGTGTGAATGTAAACTTCGCAGTTTTATGGCTGAAGGCAAACTATAGGGAGCTCTGATTACTTTAGCAAAGTTTTGAAACTTCTTGTGTTGTATTGGCTTCTAGTAGTTTTGGTGAAGCATATTTAATGCACTTAATTTAGTTTTAACAAACCATAGGTATTACATACATTAAAAAACTGACAGCTAATAGTTCTGAAATTGACTTAGTACTTAAACTGCAAAAGTCTTTAATTGCTGGAAAATCTGGAGACTGAGAGTTTGGCTCAGAATTACTACAATTTTGCTTCATTTGAAGAATTCTTTACAATGCGAACTAATCTGAAGACTTTGAATTGTGCCCTTAACTATTTCATTCACTTACAATAAGATAAATTTGTTTCTTTCATTGCAAGTTTGTTTTCTTTTTTTGCTTTTAAGAGATGGGCCTGAACCAAAACTGTGAACACCCCTAAACTTCTGAGAAGTTAAGATCTGAATGATGGTGCTTGAGCCCATCACTAGTTTCTACATATTCAGACTTTTTAAAAAAAAGTTGCTTGGAGAAGTTATTGATAGGTAGAGCTGGCTGAAACTTGGAATTCCCAGTTTGCAGTAAATTTTGAAATTTGGTTTTATTCTGATTTGATCTCAAGCTGGGTTCCCTCAGGTTTTTAGGTTCCTTGCTGCGCAGCTGGAACCCAGAACACCTGGGGACCCTGTCCCTGGGCAATCTGCATTTCAGGGTTACCCCAGTCCCTAGCAGTCTGTCAGGTGAGATGGCAGGATACCAGGCTGGGTTCTGTCGGAGACCTGCCTGTGGTTCATTGGAAGTTCGTTGAATCCACTCTCGCTATATCTGTGACCGTTTCTGGTTTGAGAAATCAGTGTTTTCCAATGAAACCCTGGTTTATCAGAAAATTCCCAGCCAGTGCTAGTGATAAGACCAATGTGTTCTGACTATTTTAAATTAAAGTGGAAAAAGGATTATTGGAAGCAGTTTGACATTTTTTGTGAAGTCACTCCATATGCACAGAACATTCTAAATGTGAAATTTGAAGAGGTGCTTCTTTTTTTGTGGTTTGCACCAGAAATATCTTTGTGATGAATCTCTATTCTTATTAATATACTTGGAGCACCATTTCACACTTGGACTAAACTCACTTTGAAGTCAGAGTGAGAGTTTTTTCTTAGTAAGAACAGGGTTCCTGGACTCTTCTAAAATGTTGGCCAGCAATTAACATAAAATAAATATGAAAAAGTAAGGGTCGGGTGAGGGGAGAAACCCCACAACAGTTCAGACTTTTGATAATTTCTAATCAGCTTTTATCGCTATAAAATAACAAATTAAATTCTCAGTAATTTTCTACTTCCTGTTCTATAAAATCCTTGCAAACATGAAAGAATTAGCTTTAAAAGTTGTGTGTAAGGGGCTGTCATAAATATAAAGGGAAGGGTAACCATCTTTCTATACACAGTGCTATAAAATCCCTCCTGGCCAGAGGCAAAGTCCTTTTACCTGTAAAGGGTTAAGAAGCTCAGGTAACCTGGCTGGCACCTGACCCGAAATGACCGATTTGGGGACAAGATACTTTCAAATCTGAGAGGGGGGAAAAGGCTTTTGTTTGTCTGTGTGATACCTTTGCTGGGAACAGATCAAGGATGCAAGCCCTCCAACTCCTGTAAAGTTAGTAAGTAATCTAGCTAGAAAATGCATTAGGTTTTCTTTGTTTTGGCTTGTGAAATTCGCTGTGCTGGAGGAAATGCGTATTCCTGTTTTTGTGTCTTTTTGTAACTTAAGGTTTTGACTAGAGGTATTCTCTATGTTTTGAATCTGACTGCCTGTAAGATTATCTTCCATTCTGATCTTACAGAGTTGTTCTGTTATGTTTTTTTTTGTTCTTCTAATAAAGTTCTGTTTTTAAGAATCTGATTGGGTTTTTTGGGTCTTAAAAATCCAAGACTGGTCTGTGCTCATCTTGTTTATTCTCACACCTCCCCAGGAAAGGGGGTGTAAAGGCTTGGGGGGATATTTTGGGGAAATAAGAATCCAAGTGGTCCTTTCCCTGATTGTTTATTAAATCACTTGGTGGTGGCAGTGTTTTACCTAATCCAAGGGCAAAGACTTTGTGCCTTGGAGAAGTTTTAACCTAAGCTGGTAGAAATAAGCTATTTGTGCACAAAGCTATGGCCATTAACTATATTGTGAACCACTTGCTGAGACAGAAAGACTTCAGGGCACAGATTCCGTGTTGCGCCTCCAAGAGGCACAGCACAACAGGAAGGGGTGCAAAGGTGGCTTTAAAGTAAATCACCTTTTTGTGCCAATTTCTTTCTGGGCTGTTGCAGGAGCTCAGAATCTTCACAGCAGCTTGCACCATGGAAATGCGCCAATACACTCCTTCTGCTAGGCTTTGCAAAGGTTGGGGGGTAATGTAGAGCTTATGATGGTCCTGAGCTGTGCCTACACTGGGGAAATTCTTCTCTGATCCCTTGCAGTGCCTTTTCAGCTCCGTCTACTGCTGGAGTGGCACATAGGGATTGAAACAGGGGCAAGAGGCTTCTTGGGGGAGACTTTGTTTTATTAATTAGGTGCTCTGCTCTGGTCCTTCTCAGCAGTTTCATTTTCCATAACAGCTTCTGGCAGGTAGGTATATGATAAATCTAAAGGCTGCATTCTTCTGTCTGGCAGAAATTAGAAGAAACTCTTTCTTCATCCTCCTGTTGGTGGAAGTGGGAAGAGGGGATGCTTGCTCATACTTTGCCCACTATTGCAGCTTTTTTTTGGGGGAGGAGGGAGGAATCCATCCTGCCCCTGCCCCTACTTCATTTAATAGCTTTACCCAGGAGCAGAATTAAATTGATGTGATTTGTGCCAGTTTCTCTGTTGCCCGTGTACAGTTCCATCTGAGTCCATAGGTGAGTACTTGAGGATGGTTAGTTCCTCCTGCTGCTTGTGCCATCGTCCCCACATTTCTATTTTTAGCACACTAGATCAATCAGAGCAGTCTTGAGCTGGTCATCCAGGTCTAATGTAGACATACCCTCAGACTCCTAAGGGCTGAAATGCTTTAGGTCATGTCTATACTACGCTGTTTATATTGGCGTAGCTATGCCGGCATGGCCCCCTAGTGTAGATGTTGTGTATACTGACAGAAGGAGTTCTTCTGCTGACATGGTTATACCACCTCCCTAAATGTCATTAGCTAAGCTGACAAGCACTCTTCAGAGGGTTCTACCTGCAAAACTATGTCACCTAAGGGGTCTGAATTTTTTACACTCCTTCTTGACATAGTTATGCCAGCACAACTTTGTAATGTAGACCATTCCTTAGTCTAATCCAAGTTATTCTACTCAATGTACTCAAATGTAATGGCCTGTGATATACAGGAGGTCAGACTACCATCAGGGGTGCCCAGCCTATGCTCGCGGGCTGTACACAGCCCACCAGAATATTTCATAAAGCCCTGCAGCCTGCTTCGTTACAGTATACTAAAGGCCAGTTCATCAGCATTTTGACGCCATGTTTATACCATTTTAGTTTACGCAAGTGTATAAATAGGTTGTTTCTATGTACAGTATCATCTGTCTAAATACATACAAAACAAATTGAACTTAAAATGTAAGTCAGTACAGGTGACTTTAAATCTTTTTAAAATATGTGGAATCAGTTTGGCCCACACAAGATTGTGCTTAGGCTATATGTCCTTTCTGTGTAATAAAGTTGGGTAATACTGATTTTTATCCAGTGATCCCTTCTGGCTTAAGCTCTATAAAATCTGCCTTGCAGACATTGATTTCAAGGGGTTAATTATCCATCATACACTGAAAGTTGCTGGACAAATCTAAAACTTAGATAAAAAGTGGGCATGCCAGATATTCCATTTTCTGGTATGTGCATGTTAGTTTTTTTCCTCAAGCCGTTTCTGGACATTACACTTATATTTGAAATTGGGGACATGAATATGTTGTTCATGTCCTGCAGGAGAGGAAAAATAATTGAAGCACATGTATAGCTTTACTAATGTGAATAATTTCACTGACTTCACTTGCTCACTTATGTGAGTAGTGTTCTGTAGTTAAAAGTTGTAGGATCAGAGGTTGGATTTTAAGATCTTTGGGGCTTATACTGTCTCTAAGTATTTGTACAGTGCTTAGCATAGTATAATATGGCTGCTGTATGCTACCTCAATATAAATTAGTTTACACAAATAATTGCAGTGAAGAGAGCTAGAAGGCAAATGGACTAGGAAGAACAGTGTATTGGAACTTTCCTTCTTAGGTTACACTATTGAGGTGGATATTTAAGTCTCTCACAAAATATAGTTGGATGGTAAATGCTTACTCTTGACAAGGACAGGAAAACAGACAATTGTCTTTAGTGTGCTACATTTAAATTTTACTGGCTGAATATTAAAAAAAAATCAGACTATTTTGCCCCTTCCCACCTCTTCCCTATTGTAAAAGGTACTTAATAAAATATAATTAGAACAATAAACCTTTCTCAGATTGAAGAGCCCATTATATTTAATCAAATATTTAATTGTTGTCCATGTAGATACTTCTTCTCTGAACCCTCTCCAGTTTATCAATATCCTTCTTTAATTGTGGGCACCAGAGCTGGACACAGTATTCCAGCAGCAGTCGTACCAGTGTTAAATACAGAGGTAAAATAACCTCTCTACTCCTATTTAAGATTCCTCTGTTTATGCATCCAAGGATTGCATACGGTCTTCTGGCCACAGCATTACACTACGAGCTCATGTAAAGCTGATTATCCACTGTGACCCCCAAATCTTTTTCAGTCATAGCTTTCCATGCTAGAGTCCTGATTGTTTTGGTCAAATTGTCATCTCAGAATGGGCAGAAGCCTGCCTTTTATATAATGATGGTATTAGTTTTGCCAGTGTAAGCTTCCATTAAGAGGAATAAAAGACTTTGCAGTTTAAAAGAGAAATTGTCAACAGCCTAATTTTCAAATGTGTACCTTAATCAGGTGTCCAGACTCCATATTTTGACACCTAGATGCGTAAATTCTATTTTATATCTCATAGATCTTGAAAACATTTTAGAAAATAAATTAAGTAATTTTATCCAGAGAGATGAGACTGCAGGCAAATAAGTGTTTTGTGGTGATAACTCTTCATTTAGGGTAAATAACTTTGTCTGGGCTGTTTAACACAGGGGTTCTCAACCTTTTTCCTTTCTGAGCCCCCCTCCCCCCCCAACGTGCTATAAAAACTCCAGGGCCCAGCCAGGGGGGCGTGGAGGGGGACTCAGGGCTTCTGCCCCATGGGTCACCAGGGCTCGGGGCTTCTGCTCTGCGTACAGTTACTGTGTTTCCGGTTCCCCAAAAGAGGACACTGCTAGAGGGGGAAGGGGAGCCAGGAGAGGAGGAATTGGAGGGGGGGTTCCTGTAACCCATCCAGCACCCCCTCCTCCCCTAACCCCTGCACTCCCTCATGGCTCTAGCCCCCTGCACTCCCTCCACCCACCCTCCAGGCACTCGGTGCAGCCTGTCTCTTACCTCCAGCAGCTGCACGTAGCTCCTCCCTGGGAAACAGCTGCACAGCCTGTCCTCCTTTTGTCCTTCCCACTGGGCCTGCAGCATGGGGATCAGCTCTCCCACCGCGAAGCACCGCCCCAGTCAGAGCCACTTCTAGCATGATAAAAAAAGAGCAAATGAACACGTGTTCCTGCAATATCAAAGCAAACTGTATCCTTACCAGAGGTTCCTTCCCCTGCATCAGGCTCGCCTGTGCTGGTCTGGAGGGACTGGCTCCACTGTTCTGGAGTCAAAATAGATCCTGGCTTGCTGTTCCTCATACTCCTCTCCACCTCTTCCTTGTCCAACAGCACCTCCTTACAGTTCACTCCGGGGGCCTGTGACTCCAGCTCCCCGAAAGTATCCACAGGGTCTTGGTGGTGGTAGCGTCTTTGCCAAGGATGGCATGCAGCTCTTAGTAAAAGAGCAACTGTTAGCCTCCCTTGCCTTCTGGTATGCCTGCCAGAGGTTCTTGGCTTTCACACAGCACTGCTGTGGGTCCCTCTTGTAGCCCCTCTCCCCCATGCCCCGAACAATCTGCTCATAGATATTTATGTTCCTGTTGCTCTCTCAAAGCTGTGCCTGCACAGCCTCTTCTCTTCACAGACTCGGGAGATCCACAACCTCCTGTGTACTCAGGCAGGAGTGTGTCTGCAGTATGGTCAGCTGGGCAGTTTCAAGGTGAGCTCTCCAAGGCCAGCAAACAGGAAATAGAATTTCAAAAATGCATGGGGCTTTAAAAGGGGAGGGTCATGTACCTGTGTACCTGGCTGCCAGGCAGCGGAGTACAGAGCTTTCATGGTGGGGCATTATGGGACACCTCCTGGAGGCCACTAAAGTCGACATAAGTAATGCTGACACTGCATCAACATAAGTGCTACACCTCTTGTGGAGGTGGAGTTATTAATTCGGTGCAGTGGGCGAGTTACAACATTTTAATAAAAAGAAAAGGAGTACTTGTGGCACCTTAGAGACTAACCAATTTATTTGAGCATGAGCTTTCGTGAGCTACAGCTCAATGTGGATGCTGAGAGCAGGGATTCTCAAACTGAGTGTCGGGACCTGTTAGGGGGTCACAAGGTTTTTACATGGGGGGTCGTGAGCTGTCAGCCTCTACCCCAAACCCTGCTTTGCCTCCAGCATTTATAATGGTGTTAAATATATAAAAAGTGTTTTTAATTTATAAGGGGGGGTCACACTCAGAGGCTTGCTATGTGAAAGGAGTCACCAGTACAAAAGTTTGAGAACCACTGGCTTAGAGAGTTAGGTCGACGGAAGCTGCCTTGCGCCGACTTAACTCCGTAGTGTAGACCAGGCCTAATCTCAAATGAGATTTCTCTCCTCCTCTGTATGTGAGTAATAGTGTTCCCTCAGAAGAAAGGTTCTCAGGTTCTACTCCCATCTTTATCGTTCAGAAGCATATAGGGGGAATCTGAGCAATTCTAGATCTCAAAAGGCTCATCCAATGGATAAAGGAAATGAAGTCCCAATGGAGACCCTAACCTCTACAGTGTCAACTCTGTCCCAGGTGGATTTTCCGACTTCAGTGGATCTACTGGATGCATATCTCCACATCCCTATCAGACCTGGTCAACACAGGTATTTAAGGTTTGCCTATGACAGGAAGCATTATCAGTATTGGAAGCTCCCATTTGGCTTGTCCGTGGTTTGCCTGGGTCTTCACAAAGATGTTGATGATAATTATAATTGGGCTCAGATCACAGGGGATCCACCTATATTCCTTCCTGGATGACATCTTAGTCAGAGCTCCATCCTCTGTAATGGTTAACAGAGCTACAGTCCTTTTCCTTGAATCTCCTGCAGGTGCATGGTTTATCATCATAGTCAATAAAAGCTCCTCAATTCTGTTCACTCAAACAGCTCATTGGGAGTGGCCATAGACACCTCGGTAGCAGGGACATACCCATCTCTAGAGAGATTCCAGAAGATTCAAGACCTTCATGGGATTCTTCCATCTTAAGTGCAGGACTCTGCACTTGTCCTTGTTGAACCTCATCAGATTTCTTTTGTCCCAATCCTCTAATTTGTCTAGGTCCCTCTGTATCCTATCCCTACCCTCCAGCTTATCTACCTCTCCTCCCAGTTTAGTGTCATCTGCGGACTTGCTGAGGGTGCAATCCACACCATCCTCCAGATCATTTATGAAGATATTGAACAAAACAGGCCCGAGGACCGACCCTTGGGGCACTCCACTTGATACCGGCTGCCAACTAGACATGGAGCCATTGATCACTACCCGTTGAGCCCAACAATCTAGCCAACTTTCTATCCACCTTATAGTCCATTCATCCAGCCCATACTTCTTTAACTTGCTGGCAAGAATACTGTGGGAGACCATGTCAAAAGCTTTGCTAAAGTCAAGGAACAACACGTCCACTGCTTTCCCCTCATCCACAGAGCCAGTTATCTCGTCATAGAAGGCAATTAGATTAGTCAGGCATGACTTGCCCTTGGTGAATCCATGCTGACTGTTCCTGATCACTTTCCTCTCCTCTAAGTGCTTCAGAATGGATTCCTTGAGGACCTGCTCCATGATTTTTCCAGGGCCTGAGGTGAGGCTGACTGGCCTGTAGTTCCCAGGATCCTCCTTCTTCCCTTTTTTAAAGATGGGCACTACATTAGCCTTTTTCCAGTCATCCAGGACTTCCCCAGATCGCCATGAGTTTTCAAAGATAATGGCCAATGGCTCTGCAATCACAGCCGCCAACTTCTTTAGCACTCTCAGATGCAGCGCATCCAGACCCATGGACTTGTGCTCGTCCAGCTTTTCTAAATAGTCCCGAACCACGTCTTTCTCCACAGAGGGCTGGTCCCCTCCTCCCCATGTTGTGCTGCCCAGTGCAGTAGTCTGGGAGCTGACCTTGTTCGTGAAGACAGAGGCAAAAAAAGCATTTGAGTACATTAGCTTTTTCCACATCCTCTGTCACTAGGTTGCCTCCCTCATTCAGTAAGGGGCCCACACTTTCTTTGACTTTCTTCTTGTTGCTAACATACTTGAAGAAGCCCTTCTTGTTACTCTTAACATCTCTTGCTAGCTGCAACTCCAAGTGTGATTTGGCCTTCCTGATTTCACTCCTGCATCCCCGAGCAAAATTTTTATACTCTTCCCTGGTCATTTGTCCAATCTTCCACTTCTTGTAAGCTTCTTTTTTGTGTTCAAGATCAGCAAGGATTTCACTGTTAAGCCATGGTCGCCTGCCATATTTACTATTCTTTCTACACATTGGGATGGTTTTTCCCTGTAACCTCAATAAGGATTCTTTAAAATACAGCCAGCTCTCCTGGATTCCTTTCCCCCTCATGTTATTCTCCCAGGGGATCCTGCCCATCAGTTCCCTGAGGGAGTCAAAGTCTGCTGAATCTGGAAGAAAGGACTCACAGCATAAACCCCATAGAATTAAGAGTGGTCAAGCTGGTGCTATGAAGGTTCTAGTTCAGCCTAGAAGCGAACCATGTCCTGATTCAGTAAGACAACACGACCGTGGTCGCATATGGGAAAACAAGAAGCCCAGTGCTATATGCTGAAGCTTTAAAAATCATGCAGTGGATGGAGCATTCTCTCCTTTCTCTTAGGGCAGTTCACGTAAAGGGAGACCTGAACTAGAAAGCAGACTGGCTTAGTAAGTGAAAAGGAGAACTGCTCCTAATGGTGCCTGAATCAGGAAATCTGCAAGTTAATATTTCAGTTTTTCAGCTTGCCTTCAAAAGACCTATTCACAAATCACATGAATACGAAGAGACCAAAGTACTTTACTAGGGAAGTGGACCCCAGAGCCGGGGTACAGATACCCTATTACACAGATGGCCGCAGAGACTCCTCTGTTCGTCTTCACCATTCCCATTATTAGGGAAAGTGGTCCAGAAAATAAAACATGAAGAGGTGATGGTAATGGTAAAACCACATTGATAAGAAGATCCTGGTTTTCAGTCCTGATAGAGATGAATTTGGGGCCACCACTGTATCCCAAAGACACAGGCTATCCTCCACAAGGGCCTCTACTTCATTTGGTCCCAAACTGGTTGCATCTAACAGGCTGGATATTGAAAGGGAAGCAGTAGTAACACTGGGTCTGTCCTCCAAAGTCATCAGAATAAGTCTGTCATCGAGAAGAGTATCAACCTTGAGAGCATACTCCTCTCTCTAGACCAAGTTTCGCAGCTGGTGGCAGGAACATAAAGCAAATATTAGAAGTCCAGCAATTCCAGCTATCCTGGATTTTCTCCAATAAGGTTTTGACAGAGGTCTCCAACCCAACACCATTGCACGTCATGTGTCAGCCCTTAGTAATGTGGTGTTTGTAAGATCCACGGGTTCTCTGGCAGAGAACCCTGAAGTAGCCAGATTCCTCAGAGCAATCCAGTTGGCCAAGTTGGTGATTAGACCTGTGTTTCCTAAATGGACTATACTGAGAGGCCTAACATCCCTTCGAACCATTTACATCAATGTTTTATTTAGCCAGCAAAAATTGTTTTCTGATTGCATCTGCCAGGCGAGAGTCAGAGTGGGTGGTGCTCTCTAAGGAGGAACCTTACTGCGTGTTTCACGAGGATAGGGTGGTGCTAAGAACTTGGGAATTGTTTATGCTGACGATGAACTCTCCTTGGAGAGAGGGAACACCTTTAGAAGTCAGAAGGGCTCTGAAAAATTACTTCAAGTGTATCCTTCCATATGAAATGCTAAGGACTCAGAGCTTGCACATTTTCTATTGCTAGGTGAATTAGACTATGTATTGTGGAAGTATACAAACCATTGGAAATTGTAGTTCCAGAAGGGGTCAGGGAATGCTCCAAATGATCCCTGGAGACCTTGTGGGCAGAAAGAACTAATGCATCCACAGCAGAAATTAGAGAGGTAGCCACCTGGTCAAATGCTATCATCTTTATCAAATATTACAAGATGGACTTCCTGTCCTCTGCAGAGGCATCCTTTGGTGGCAGGAAGGCACTGTAGATGATGGCCTGGAAATGATTTTGCCATGTGAGCAGATATTTTAGAAGGGGAGGGATACCTTTTTCCTTTTGAACATTTCCATAAACCTTCCCATGTCTGTTCACTGCTTGCTATTCCCAGATGACAACAATTGTGGGAGATGCTGGGCCGCAGAATGGAAAATTTTTTTACTGATCATTTCCTTTCTGCTAGTAGCATTTCCCACAATTCTACCCACTCTGCATGGCTTATGAGTCAAAGATCAGATATTAAGTGGAATCATTACCATGTGACAGTTTCCTTTAGTCTAATGTACATAGGTATTTCATTATCTCTGGGATATTTATTAATGATATGCAAGTTTTACATCTCGGGAACAATTTATTTGGAAGCAAGCCGAGGCTGAGGGGATGTGGCCAGACCATGCAGCTCCAAAACTGTGATAGCCTCCATGAGCTGGAGAACAGCCCAGATGTCAAGACTTGTGGGAGATGCTTCTAGTGGAAAGGAAATTATCAATAAGAAATTTTCTGTTCCTTCTCTTGTCCCCTCATTTCCCAGTCTGACCAGCTGTTAAACTCCTTTGTGTGTCCTACAGCAGGTCGTTCTCACTCCTGTTCTACTTCCTGTGAAGATCCAGAAGCCTCTGGCTCACCATTAGTGATCCCCTCAGAGGATGCCTTCCCTCCCTTTGTATTTTAGGATGTTGGAAAGCAATAAGACTGTTTTTGAGTTCCTCAGAGAAAGTTTCTCCCTTTACTTTCTGCATCATTGCACAACAGAAATACAACTTGTATCTCACTTTTTTTCCTTTCCATTCCATTTCATTCGTACATTTCACCATTTGCGGCCTGCTCCTTCTTCTCAACAAGAAAATGGCAAGTGCATGTACCCACGCGCACGCACATGCACACACACCGTTGTAACTTCTATATGGCAGACTGACACAGTTTCCAGATCTGGAAAGAGGAGAAGCAGAACAGTACTGGTGATGGTTTTAACATGATTTTAGGTTAGAGTAGGCTGATGTGAACTTGCTGAAGATCCCAGACTGGAAAAGAGAACAGCTCCATCCATCTATGCCATGGAATTTTTTTTGTCAACTGATGAGCAGATTAATGACTGGAGTGGACTAATGAGCTACAGGGATGAGAGGGGGAGTTAGCCTTTCCAGAAACCTGTCTGACTGGAGTAACTGTTGAATGAAAATTCCCCTGCATCATTCCATAAGAGAGGTCCAAAATTTCAACATATAGAAATGAGCTAGTGGCTTCATGCAAAAGCAGAGAATCACCATAAGTGGCTTGCAACCCCTCATTCCCACTCTGCAGTGTGAAATCAGGGTCCATAGTTGAGGCACTGCTAAGAGATCTGTCTAATAATAGTATAGGCATGTTCTCGGAATATTATTAGACTGGTGGTTATATTACTTGACCTTCCAGTTAGCGCATCTTAATTCCTCTGATTTTTCTCCTGGCACTGAAGTTCCATTCAATGGATTTCATGATCAGCCACCTTATTTGAAATGTCCTCATGCAGCTTGGTATTTCAATTCTTGCTCCCTAAACTGTGGATCCTGGAAGCATCACACCAAAGATCCACCAGTACCTTGATGCTGCCTCTGGTCAGCTTTCGGCACATTGAGATTATATCTTGTTGAAGGCTATCCTAAAAAAAACAGAGGTGTGTACTTGCTGTTGTTTAATGCTGCGTGCAAAAGGAGGGGGAAAATTCTGAGCAGGCCTATCTGTAGTGGTAGGGGACTTCCAGTTAGGAAACAAAATAGCTTGTTTTTGTTGGCAATGGCAACAAAAGAGCATGGGGTCCTTGTGTTTTGTATGACTAGCAGCCTTTTTTTCTGGATGCAGGCTAGCACTACAAGTCTGCCCTATATCCCAGTCACGTGAACCAACTTGTAGTACTATATACTGCTACCACCGCTACACACAAGTGATGGGTTTTTGTGTGTTGATAGGGGTTGAGCAGAGGATGGGACTGAAAGTTCCTGAGAACTTGTGGACATTGATGACCGGGAGATATTTATCATGCTCATGGTGGCAATCCTTGTGGACACACGCCAAAGTGGGTAGTCAACAATAGGATAAAATAACAGCAGAGTAGAAAACTGGGTTACTGGTAGATAAAAGAAATATATAAAATCTGGGAAACCAAATCTAAAACCAGGCTGGTGTGAAAAGTGCTGTTGCAGTGCTTTCTTCTAGTTAACATGAGAGTGAGAGGCAGGTTTTTCTCAGGATTCCTCATCTTTTCCCTCTTTCATTGTAGTTTAATACTGCATCAGGGTCTAATTCTCCTTTCAGTAGCTGTAGTGGTATATTGGAAGCCTCTGTCTTTCTAATTCTGAAGTCAGCAATCTGCTATTGAATTGAGGAATAGCTTTCGTGTGTCAGTGAAGTGCTGGGAAGGTGGCATAGCTCATAGGCAAGGTTAATGGTTAGGTTGTTGAGTGAACAAAAACACAGAATTCCAGCATGGGATGTAATTTTAGTGTCTGTGTAAGTATCAGTCTTAGTATCTGATTTTGAGAAACATCTGCAAAATGTAAATATTTGACTGTATGAATGTGTTTAAGAAAAAATGACCACCTATGGAACTACAAATAGTTATTAATACCCATTTTACAACAGTGGGTTTGTTTTGGTTTTGGCAGAATGCAGCCTGTCATGCAGTTATAGAAGTGCATTAGATGTTTCTGACTTTTAGTGCATGGAGCTTTTTTTCTGCATGTCTATAGCAGTTTTTGTTCATTGAATGAGGAATAAAGGGTGCAGCTCATCAGATGATGTGGTGCCTTTTTTAAAATGAATAACTTTTTGTGAGTTACCCATTTGTTCCTGAAAGATGTGGGATTGACAGCTCTAGAAACAGGTCCTCTGTTTATCTATCATATATCAAAAGATTATGGCAACTTGATGTCTAATCAATTTCAAAAAGTGAATTTCAGGTACTACAGTTACCCCTGACTGCCTTGGCCAGTTATGGATTTTTTTTATTTTAAAATGTTTTTCTCTTCCCTCTTGATTTAACTATACAGGGGAAGCTATGAAACTGACTACACATAAGGAATGAAATGCTGGTCCCGTTGAAGTCAGTGGGAGTTGTCACTGACTTCAGCGAGGCTAGGATTTTGCCCAAATGCTTTGGAGTTCTATGGCTGTGCCTTAACCAGAATATCAGTAGCTCTGCCTCGTGATCTTATGTGACATTTTAAAGCTTTACTGAAATGTGTTACAAATATTTCTCATGACCCTGTAGTACTTAAAGTAGTTCTGTTACTTGCTGGCTTCTGCTGGTATTTTTAGACTTGGGAAATCTCTCAAACTGTTGAAATGAAGGGAGTTAGAGCAGGAGAGTCTTCTGATGTCAAACTTTCCATTGTTTCTGTATGAGTTCTGGCTATAGTTTTTCTATTTAAACAAAAACAGTATAAAAATGTAGTGGGCCAGCCACACTAGTCTAGGAGACTTCCAAAAGTTGTATGATAGTTTGACTGATCATTGCTTGAAAACATATTTTTATCTAATCCAATGCTGCTTATTTGGATACTGGGCATGGGGGGAAAAAGGGGATGTCCCTTTTTAAATATAGGACAGATGGGGTGCCCCTGAACCTTCAATTCTAAAGATATTTGATTGTGTTAAGTGCTCTGTTGCCACCAATAGCAAGACCAAGAGGGATATTCAGCATATGCCTTTTTTCCAAAGTAAAATCAGTTATTTACAAATTGCTTGTAATGATTTAGGAATGGAGAGGAGTTTAAAGTAGTAGAGATTGAGAAGCTAGCGAAATCCAGGAGGAAGCACAGCACTTTTGTGAGGGAGGATTTGCTAGTCGGTGAAATGGAATATTTGTGAGAGAGTGGTCATGTAGTAAAGCCGTTAATTATGAAGCCATGATAGTGACTCCGTAGGTGAGATTGTAGCTAGCTTTCTGTTATAAATCAATGTGATTTTATTTATTTATTTTTGGATCCCCATCAAGTTGTATGATAACCTCAAAAAAATAAAAATAATAAAGCTGCTGCTTTTCTCTTGAAATTTCTCATACATGTTCGTTAGGGTAAATCTACACTGCACCTGGGAGTGTGTTAGATGATCGGATGTTTGAGAATGAGCTAGTAACAGGAGTAGGATTTGGACTCCTTGTCCAAATACTTATAGAATATTAAATGAAAATTCAGATACAAAGTATATATAAAAATATTGCTTATATCAGAATCTTATACTTTCCTACTCGTAGAAAGACAATGAATAAGTGGTATAAGGTAATGGAAAAGACAGAGCTAAATTACAGTGGCATCTGGAGTGGGGAAGGAGAGTGATCACAAAAAATATATAAGCTAACATCTAAAGGCCTCTAACTTTGTAAACTTTGGTAGGGTATCTGATTTTTAAGAATACTTAATGAGTGTCTAAATCGTAAGGGAAAATTAATATTGTGTGTGAAGGTAGTATGTGTCATTACTCCCATTAGATAAAAATACTATAGGGCTGAATTACTTGGATGAATAAAAATGTAATCAAAACTTTATCATATGTGAAGATGTTTAATAATTACGCAGATTTAAAAAGTGTTAACATGTTCAATGTGGTAGAGTATTTGGTGCAGTAATAAATCACAAGAAGTCTATTAATATAAAAAGGAAGTTAGGAGACAGTGGGTTACTAAAGGAGATCAGTGGGCTGTAGTGATTGAATAACATTCTTAAGAGCTTGAATGATTGCTTTGCCTCAGTATTCACCAGGGAAGCGGCATAGTGCTACATCAAAAATAGAGCAGAGGGCCAACAAATAAAATTATACAAAGGAAACTAAAACTCCGAATTTGGTTATTGCAATTCAGGCTAGCTACTTTAAACTCAGATTGGAGAGAATATGATTTTAAAGCTACAGTCATAAGGGTAGCAAAATACAGACCAATTCAGGGAGGAGAGAGAGAAATTTTCTGTTCTATATCAGTTTTTAGTGTATTTATATAGTGTTAAAGTAACTTATATTTAGCTGGCTTGAGGCAAGGGGAAAATACACAGATTTGGCTCATACCTTTTTTGGTAAAGGATGATATGGTTAAAGTATAGCATGGAAGGCATATTAAAATAGGACAAAGTTTTGGCTGTTTAAACTTTTTTTACAATCGCCAATTCTGAAAGTCTTGGATTGAAAGTGATGGGGGAGGGGAAAAGGGGCATAGTGTACAAGTATTGTAGACTGAATTTTTTTAACTCAGGGTTTTCTGAAAAAATCCATTTGCTAAAGGTATCAGTGGAAGCAAGTAGTTTGATGAAGAAATGTTCAGTATTGACTTTAACTGAGGAACAGTTATTTTGTTGGATTAAAGTGCTAACAGCTGCTGGTCTCCTGGGCTAAATGTGGTCTCTGATAAATTGTATTGTCTTGGGCTGTCTCTTAAATGTTCTTGTATTTGTATTTTAACACTATTGTAAACCCTATGGAAATAAAGAAATGTAGGGTGTGGAGCGGGAAGCGTTGCCTCAGGCCTGGTGTACACTGGAAACTCTCTGTAGTATAGCAGTGTCAGGTGGGGGTGTGGCATTTTTGTGTTTTGCTACATTCTGTACTGATAAAAATCGTAATGTAGATGCAATTATAATGGCATAAAAGTGCTTTTGCAGTTATAGCTTATTTCTCTAGGGGAACTAGGATAAGTTATACCACCAAACCATTTTTAGTGTAAGAGCTACTTTAAGATGAGAGCAGGACATGGAGTCAGGAGACTGAGAGTATGTCTACGCTGCATTTAAACACCTATGACTGATCCATATCTACTGGCTTGGGCTCAAGTTACTGGTCTGTAAAACTGTGGTGTAGACATTCAGGCTTGGACTCCACCTGGACCCTTGTGGGGTTCCAGCGCTCAGATTCCAGCCAGAGCCCAGACAACTACACTACAGTTTTACAGCCCCGTAGCTCGAGCCTGAGTCAGCTGACATGGGCCAGCCACTGTATTAATTGCAGTGTAGACAGTGGTGTTGGAACAATTTTTATAGTGGGGGTGCTGAAAGTTATTGAACAAAACTGTAAACCCTGTATATGATGGAAACCACTTCAAGCCAAGAGTTGCTGCTGCACGCCTAGTTCCAGCATCTTTGAGTATATACATATCTCAAGGATCTTCCCACCTCTGTTGTTGGCTTTGTGTGAACTGGGCAAGTGGGGGGCTGTCACTAAACATGTCTGTTTCTATTCCCATTCTATAAAGTGGAAATAACACCTTCCCTGCTCAGAGCTTTAGATGTAAATCACAAACCAATTAATGCTATGTTTCATATATCTAGTGCTCTTCATCCTCTTTAAAATGTTGTTGCCTACCTTTATGCTAATATTTTTGTGAGAAGAACCTGCCATGATTGAATGGGTAAGAGAACTAATCAGGAGTGGATATTAGTCTGGCATTTCAGCCATCAGCCGCAGCATGTAATAAAATTTTAACTATTTAACAAGGCTCAGGAGGCTGTGATCAGCCACAGGGTTTTCAGAGGAAAACACGTGGCTGCTGGGTTCCCAGAAAGCAACTAGGAAAGAGAGAGTAGTATCTGTGTGAGGTAAGTTCTGAAGCAAGCTCAGGAAGTGTGCTGCCCGCTGGCTGGCTGGCTAAAATCCACCTTAGCATTTTTACAGGTCTATTAAAAACTTTGGGGCAGACCAAGACAGTTGAGGGAAAGACTGTCCGATGAAGTGAGCTGTAGCTCACGAAAGCTCATGCTCAAATAAATTGGTTAGTCTCTAAGGTGCCACAAGTACTCCTTTTCTTTTTGTGAATACAGACTAACACGGCTGTTACTCTGAAACCTGTCCGAGAGAGTGTGATATGAGTTCCTGGACTGTGGGCATGATTTATGTTGCCAGACTACTGTTAAAGAGAAGTGGAACCTCATTGCTAAAGGTGACATTTACCAGGAAGCTGGCCAAAAGAAGTCTTGGCTCTTAAGACCCACATTTATATCTAGAAATAGTTATTTTCTGTTTGTGACCTTTGTGCAACAATATACTACTTCTGCAAATAAAATGGCTTACCTGAAGGACTCTTTCAAACCAAGACTCTCAAACTTCTTTGGGGAGGAGGAGGAGGAGAGAGAGACATTCTGAAGATTATTTTATGTGGACACTGCAAAACTTGTGGTGCAAAGAGGGATTCATAGAGAGATGCTGAGTATCTCAATTGGGAAAACAATAGGAGTCATTCTTAGTCATTGTTTCTGTAAGTGGATGCAAAATTTTAGAATTGATGTTTTCCATTAAAGGAGGCGATGGGGTGGGGGTGTATGAGGTGAATAGAGAATATGCAAAATATAAATCTGTACATTCAGCTGATGGTCTGTAAACTAACTCTAGTGTTCTGTGACAACAGCAAAAGAAATTCCACCAAGTGGATTAAAGATGCCATTTCAAACTTTGTTAGAACTAGAGCATAATTTCTAGTACTTAAAACATTGTTTTTAAGCACTTTATGTAAAAGAATTATATGCAATTTAAAACTTTCATTCACCAAAGACAGACAAACCATTTTCAATTAATGTTTGTTATGATTCATGTTTTTTGTTTTTTTTTAATATAGTCATTGGGAGGTAAACTATCTCCAATTCAACGGGTTAATCATTAATATTTGGGGGATTTTCTTGCCATGCAGTATTAGGAGGAGAACATCACCAGACACACACTTAAATTGTTTTATTTAACTAAAACAACAACGTTATGTATTCTGGATTTTTTTCTTCAACAACAAACACCTAATATTTTAACAAAACAAGCATATGAATCTTTGAATTTAGTTAAACATTTGTTTTTTAAAATCAGGTTTGTTTTTGTTAAAATTGTTTTTAACTGCAATAGTTAAATGAAATATTAAAAAAAAAATTTAGTTGACTGTGTCGGCCTGGTCAACATGAGAAACTTAAAATATTGGCTTCTGCAGCTAATTCAGTAGTCTTCACCTTCATTTTCCTGTTGGTTCATAATCTGGGAAAAAAGAACAAGCTTTTCTGCTTTTTCAGGTCCCAAACGATTTCTCAATTTGGAATGAATTAGTCTAAAGAAAGAAAATATCCTTTCTACACCAGCAGAAGAAGTTACTGCTGTTAAAAGTGAAATAATCACTTCAACAGTCTCTGAATCCAAGTGCTTAAGTGACTTCCATCAGTTCACTGGTGTGACTTTCTTTAAACATCATCAGCAAATATACATTTCTTGAATGGTTCTTATTCCCAAACTGGGTTTCTTTTATGGCCTGCTGCCATTATAGGTTTTCCTTTCTCGTGAGAGAAAGGTATGGTAGATCTCAAATCAATGAAGGTTACGCTCAGAAAGACCTCAAGACTTCTGGAATGTGCTGCTCAAACAGTTTCACTTTTGTTTCTACTGCCTGTCCCTCCCTTCTCACGTTTATCTCCAGACTTTTCTCCTTGTCCAGATCTATTCCGCTCCCAACAATCTTCTGCTCCGGGGCCAGCTCTAGGCACCAGCTAAGGAAGCAGGTGCCTGGGGTGGCAAATCAGAAGGGGCAGGACTTCGACCGTTCTTGGGAGGCACTCCTTCCTCGGCGGCACTTCGGCAGCAGCCTTTTCATTTTCCCTTCCTCGGCGGCACTTCGGCAGCAGCCTTTTCATTTTCCCTTCCTTGGCGCACTTCGGCAGCAGCTTTTTTATTTTTTCTTGTTCGGCAGCTGCTTTTTATTTATTTATTTTATTTTATTTTTGCTTCGCTGCTTGGGGTGGCAAAAATGGTAGAGTGGGCCCTGTTCTATTCATTGAACTTTTTGAAGTTTTGCACTTTTAGAGAGAGGTAAGGGATTGCCTCTGTGTACACAAATTTGCATAGGGACCCATAGGGTTGAGGTCTGTTGTTTCTCACCTCTATAGATTTATTTATTTATTTTAAATCATTTTTGCTGTTAAGAAGCATGTTATCTCTGGTGACACAAATCTACAGTTTGAGAACTGCAAAACTAAGCATCTCTGATGGTTTCTTCTAGACTGAGCACCGAGTCCCATTGGGTAGATAGAAAGATTAACCTAAATAATCTATACAGAAGCCCCAGGAACCCCATAAAATTGGGTCCCTAATCCATGAGCTATTGGAACTTACTTACAAAATTTTTCTTAAACGTTACATGACTATATTGTCTCATACTATAGAATTAGAATTTATAATCCCTATTCCATGATGAGATATCTCTGAGCTATAATGTATCTTAATTAAAACTATCTTTAGATTGCTTTTTTCCTCAAAAAGCATTTTATCATAAAATTCCGATTTAAATAAAAAAAAATCTTTGTTTTTTTTAAATCATTGATTTTTATCCACCCTAGATAAATCAAACAATAAAAATGTGAGTCTTACTCTAGGAAGTTAATAATAAATTCTGATATTTTAAAAAAGAAATGAAAGTAGGGCAAAAGGGAAAAATTACCATCACAAAAGTGAAAGCGAATTGTGGGGGTGGGGGTAAATAGGGGAAAAAGTGGATTTTTGAGGAATGAGTTGAAGTAGGGGCCTTATTTCAGGGGAAAAAAAAAAACGGGAGTGGGGGGAGTTGCCAGCATATAGAACTTACTCTGTTCCAAAAAGCATGATGAATGAAAAGAACTAGGCAATTATTGGTTTCCTAATGACTGCATTTTAAGTCTGGGTGGGTGGCGATGCAACTGTCCCCATTGCTTCATACAAATGATGCCCCTGGATTTGAAAGACGATGACTGATGCACAGGAAGAGTGATGTCCTTCCAGGTTTAGGGAGCAACATGGAAAAAGGTATGAAGGCAATTTTTTAAACAAAATCTATTCCTACAAGTATTTGGACATTATTCAAACATACATTCCTCATTCGAAGCAACAACTGTTGTAGCTGAAATATTTTTCTCTTCAGATGTAGTGAGTCATTGAATATAGTTTAATTGTGGGCAGAAGAGAAATAACATGGGCTTAAACAAAGACAAACTTCCATTGCCAGCGGGAAAACATTTCCTACCAACATAACTATTAAAACATTTTTAAAAATATAGTATTCTGTCCTGCATTGGTTTCAAGGCATAAATCAGTGTGGACACACAGCATTGCTGTCAGTGTTGTTAAACCTCTTTCCCAAAGCTCAAATAGGGGCAGGAGGCGTTGGAAGAAAAATCTTTTCCTGATGCTAAAATTGCTGCTTATGAAAATATTTGCAAAAAAAGTTTCCCTAACCATACACATAAGTAGGATTTTTAATAGTTTGCAGTTCCTTTGTAATAAAAGTCTAAGATATTGCTTTGAAGCTATCTCCTAAAATGTACGCAATTCAGCTACTAATAAAATATAAATGTTGTAAAATAACTAATATCTTGGCCTTAATAGAACAGTTCTTGTAACTATAGTGACTTCTGTTTCCATCTATTAGCATGTCAATTCATGGTAAATTTTCACTGCTTCTGTTTTGCTGATGAGAACCCTGATCAGTAAAGTCTGCTTCAGAATGTTGTTAGCATATTAGAACTCTGACAGAATAATTTTGGAAATAGTTAAATTTGGGCTGTCAGTCGATTAAAAAAAATTAATCACAATTAATCGTGAGATTAATTGCACTGTTAATAATACAATACCATTTATGTAAATATTTTTGGATGTTATCTACATTTTAAAATACTTTTATTTCAATTACAACATAGAATACAAAGTGTACTGTGCTCAATTTATAATTATTTTTGACCTCAAGTATTTGCACTGTAAAAAACCAAAAGAAATAGTATTTTTCAGTTCACCTAATCCAAGTGCTGTAGTGCAATCTCTTTATCATGAAACTTGAATTTACAAACATAGAAATATGTAAAAACAAAACCAAAAAACTGCATTCAAAAACAAAGCAGTGTAAAACATTAGCCTACAAGTCCACTCAGTCCTAATGTATTATTTTTTTAGTGAGCATCATCAGCATGGAAGCATGTCTTCTGGAATGGTGGCTGAAGCATGAAGGGGCATATGAATGTTTAGCATATCTGGCACATAAATATCTTGCAATGCCGGTGAGAAAAGTGCCATGTGAATGCCTGTTCTCGCTTTCAGGTGGCATTGTAAATAATAAAGTGGACAGCATTATTTCCCATAAATGTAAACAAAGTAGTTTTTCTGAGCAACTGGCTGAACAAGAAGTAGAACTGAGTGGGCTTGTAGGCTCTAAAGTTTTACATTGTTTTGTTTTTGAGTTCAGTTACGTAACAAAAGTCTACAATTGTAAGTTGCACTTTCATGATAAAGAGATCACATTATAGTACTTGTGTGAGGTGAATTGAAAAATACTATCTTTTGTTGTTTTTACAAGCAAGTATTTGTAATAAAAAATAATATAAAATGAGCACTGTACATTTTGTATTGTTTCATAATTGAAATCAATATATTTACAAATGTAGAAAAACACCCAAAAATATTTAATAAATTTCAGTTGGTATTCTACTGTTTAACAGTGTGATTAAAACTGCGATTAATCGTGATAAATTTTTTTTAATCACGAGTAATTTTTTTGAGTTAATTGCATGAGGTAACTGTGATTAATCGGCAACCTTAGTTAAAATAGATCTCTTAAAATAGATCTTTTAACCCTAGTTAAAATAGATCTCCACGCTGTTGTCCTGGGCAACACAGTATGAGAAGGAGGTGAGCAGCCTTCAGTGGTGAAAGAACAGGTTAAAGACTATTTAGAAAAGCTGGACATGCACAAGTCCATGGGTCCAGATCTAATGCATCCGAGGGTGCTGAGGGAATTGGCTGATGTGATTGCAGAGCCATTGGCCACTATCTTTTAAAACTTGTGGCGATCAGGGGAGGTCCTGGATGATTGGAAACAGGCAAATTATAATTCCCATCTTTAAAAAAGGGAAGAAGGAGAACCCGGGTAACTAGACCTGTCAGCCACACCTCAGTCCCTGGAAAAATCAAGTAGCAGGTCCTCAAGGAAACCATTTTGAAGCACTTGGAGGAGGAGAAGGTGATCAGGAACAGTCAGCATGGATTCACCAAGGGCAAGTCATGCCTGACCAAACTGATTGCCTTCTCTGATGAGATAACTGGTTCTGTGGCTATGGGGAAAGTGGTGGACGAGATATATCTTGACTTTAGCAAAGCTTTTTATACGGTCTCCCACAGTATTCTTTTCCAGCAAGTTAAAGTATGGATTGGATGAATGGACTATAAGGTGGACAGAAACCTGGCTAGATTGTCGGGCTCAAAGGGTAGTGATCAACGGCTTGATGTCTAGTTGGCAGCCGGTATCAAGCGGAGTGCCCCAGGGGTTGGTCCTGGGGCTGGTTTTGTTCAACATCTTTATTTATGATCTGGATGATGGGATAGATTGTACCCTCAGCAAGTTCGCAGCTGACACTAAGCTTGGGGGAGAGGTAGATACGCTGGAGGTTAGGGATAGGGTCCAGAGTGACCTAGACAAATTGGAGAATTGGGCCAAAAGAAATCTGATGAGGTTCAACAAGGACAAGTGCAGAGTCCTGCACTTAAGATGGAAGAATCCCATGAACTGCTACAGTCTGGGGACTGACTGGCTAAGCAGCAGTTATGCAGAAAAGGACCTGGGGATTACAGTGGATGTGAAGCTAGATATGAGTTAACAGTGTGCCCTTGTTACCAAGAAGGCTAGCAGCATGTTGGGCTGCATTAGTAGGAACATTGCTAGCAGATCGAGGGAAGTGATTATTCCCTGCTATTTGGCACTGGTGAGACCACATCTGGAATATTGCATCAAGTTTTGGGCCCCCCACTGCAGAAAGGATGTGGACAAATTGGAGAGAGTCCAGCGGAGGGCAATGGGAACTGGAATTGTTTAGTCTGTAGAAGAGAATAGTGAGGGGAGATTTGATAGCAGCCTTCAACTACCTGAAGTGGGGTTCCAAAGAGGACGGAGCTCAGCTGTTCTCAGTGCTGGCAGATGACAGAACAAGGAGCAATGGTCTCAAGTTGCAGTTGGGGAGGTTTAGGTTGGATGTTAGGAGACATTGTTTCGCTAGGAGGGTGGTGAAGCACTGGAATGGGTTACCTAGGGAGGTGGTGGAATCTCCATTCTTAGAGGTTTTTAAGGCCTGGCTTGACAAAGCCCTAGCTAGGATGTTGGTCCTGCTTTGAGCAGGGGGTTGGACTAGATGACCTCCTGAGGTCTCTTCCAACCCTAATCTTCTGTGGGACTATGACTATCACTTGTCATTTTAGTGGGGAGAGGAAGGGAAATGGACAGTATTGCCAAGTCTCTGTATAGTCTTGAAGTTATGGATTACTGGGTACCTTATGTGTATTATCTGAATAGCATTGCCCTCGTCTTCCAAATAGGAGCAAGAAGCTAGCATTTGTCCTTTTGGATCTTTTATTGTAAGGGTGGAATGGGCCTTGATTTTTTTAAATAAAGATTGGGTAAACACAGAAGTGGGAAACTCAAAACAGAATTATGCAAAGTTTTGCTGATTTAATGCCACATTGCCCCACACCTCCATCTTCTTATCTCTGTCAGACATGCCGGATGTAAAGAATTTGTTTTGTAATGATAGCTCAGGATTGTATAATAACTTCAGATTCCAGCTAAGTATCGAGCTTCTGCATTCATGGCAATAGAAATTGTACACCTGGCACACTCCTGAAGTAAAAAGTGAATTAAACAGAGTATGCAACTCTTTCTGTTCTTTCACTGTGTCACCAGCTTGGTTTTGTCATTCACAATATTGCTGTCAGATTCAATGAGACTGTTTTGTGATTAGGTAATGCAGGTTTTCTACAATACTTTTTTCTTTCAGCCAAGTTATTTAAAACAATCCTGTGAAAACCAAAAAGGTTCACTTTTTTTTTTGTTTTTATTTTAAAAGATTGTGAAATAGGCATTTTATTCTTGTTGCTATAGCTTATGAGGCTATCCCATAGTTTGTAGGCAAAAATGTTCTAGTTCTTTATTTCTACCTTTTTTTCATTGGAATATGATACTGACACTTGGCATAGTATTTGGAGTCTTAAAAAAATTAAAAATGGGGATGGATGGGGCATGTACATTTCACTAGAGTACAAATAGTTTCTGTAGTGTTTCTTATTCTAGTCTGTCCCTTAAGGTTTTTCCCCTATTTCTGCCAATGGGACACAGACATTCTCTTCTCTCCTCAAGCCCTTAAGTTATTTTCTATCTCCGTTTAGAATCAGACCCAAAGAGAGACTGCTTGGACACAAGAAACAATTTACTTCACATTTGAACCAAAGTAAGAGCCAGGCTCAGCATCAGCTATGAGGATTGGTCAGTTTTTCTATGTAAAATACATTCAGAGGCCCTTTTCTTTTCAGTATGTGTGCAGCACATTGTCCCTTCTACCAGTAAAGACTGATTAAAACAAGGAAGACAATGTCTTCTGACATTTGCAAGGTTAGAAAAGAAGCAGGAAATGCCATCCCACTCTATTTTTTTGAGAGTTGAGAAAAGCATTCAGGGCTGCTACCTATGCATTAAGAAGCAAAAAAGAAGACATGCACACTTCCTGTTTCATCCGTGTCATTGTTTAATTAAACATTGAGTGCAGCATATCTTTGAAATGATAGTAAAGATGAATCTAACTTACTATTTATCACCTCTTACTGTAGTGGCTATAGGCCCTGTGACTGGGGACCCCAGTATAACTATCTGTTAGTAAGAGGCAGTCCCTGCCCCCAGTAGCTTACTGTATACATAGAGAAGACCTACAAAAGGCAGTTTTGTTAACACCATTCTATTGAGGCACAGAGAGAGTAATTGATTTGCCAAAGATCACACAAGAAGTCTGTGGCAGAGCTGGAAATTTTACCTGGATATCCTGAGTCCCAAATCGAATGCCTTATGCACAAGGTGATCTTTCCTGTCTTTTTGTTTTGTTTTAAAAGTTAGTGTGAGAGGACTTATTTAAAATTGAAATTGTTCCTTTCTTTGCTGCTTTATGGTGTGTGAAGCAAGCCTGGCAGTTTGTCTGTCTGTGTGGTGGTTTATTCATTTGGTTGTTTTTTCTCGGCTTGTTGTTTATCATGGCAATATTAGGTCTGGTTTTACTTGAAAACATCTTGTTTGTTGTGAGTTCTAACATTTTAATTGAGGGATTGGGAGTGCTGAATCTTGAACAAAGATATCCTATATCCAAGCTGTTTAGTATGAAGGTAAAACAGTTGCTAACAAAAGCAAACAAGAGTTGGAAACTAAAAATCCCTTCCCCTTCAAATTGTTCAACTTTCATTCTTGAGTTGCGATATGATGAAATCACTGGTTCTCTAATCTTTATTAGGGGATGCCTATTGTAGTGAACACTTTTTGTTATATTACTTATTCAGCCTTACCATCCTTAGTAATGTTGTGAACCTTATGCAGCTAGGATGCTGGCTGTTACAAGCATTCTAACTGACGTAGTTAAAATATCTGCAGCAGCTGGTGACCTGTCAATACAAGGGCTCCCAAAATTGCTGACACAGCTGGAGCAGAAAGCATTGGCAATGATGGGGAAACTTTTTTGAAAAATTTGTCAGTGGAAACATTTGTGAAGCATCTTCTAAAACTGACTGTACCTGAATTTGTAAGGTTTCGAAATAAGTAGAAAAAAAATCTTTTGAAAGTAGTCATTCAGGTCCACTATGTAAAGAAGCAAAAAAGGACAAAAATCCACATTTTCTATTTGTAGATCACCACTGAACAGACTGCTATCAAGTCACTACTGAGTCAGGATTCAGAATAGGCTCCTTCAGTCTGAACTGTCTGAACAAAGACAGGAAAAGTCTAAAAGTCCACCCTACAATTCAGAAACTAATAATTTTAAGCAGTGGGCATGACCAGATTAATGCTTTCCCCAACCTTAATCCTTTATCAGAACTACTAGCTAACAAATGGATACTTTGTTGTTGAGTCTCTGTCCCCAGTGTAAATGCTGTCATTTCTGAACTGCTTTGGGGCTACTGATTTGGAGAAGGGTTTGGACTGAAATTTGTGTGCTTAAATACATGTTACTTCTATGCTCTCCATAAAAGCTGAGTTAAGCAAAGGATGTCAGCACAATTTTCAGTGCCCTTTTGAGTTCCATTTTTATTGCTTTCTTCAGTGCTCAATTTTCTCCTCATTTGTAAGCCTATTCTTAGTGGCCACTGTTTGGTCAAGTGTGTCTCACTAAGCTGCTGGCTCTCTGCTTTTTTGCAGGTCTTGCCAGACCATGTATCAGGGTGGAATCAAGCTTTGAGCTTTAAATTCCTACTGTTTTTCTACAAATAGGAAATTATATTTCACTCCATTGTATCCTAGATATTATGCCCTTCTGCCTTGAGCCAAGATGCATTTCTTGGATGTTAATAGAACAATAAAGACTTGGCTACCTGTATAAAATGCTGGGGCCACATTTTCATAAGTGACTAATGATTTTGGATGCCCAAATTGATATGTTTTAAAGGCCCTGATTTTTAAGAAACTGGTGAATCCCTACCTTTGAATATCCGGCCTCTTGAACATGTCTCCATTTAGGCACACAAAATCACTAGTCACTTCTGAAAACTTGGACTTAGGACTTCAGGAACTTGGAGAGATACTGTGATATAAAAAAAAAAAAGGAGTACTTGTGGCACCTTAGAGACTAACCAATTTATTTGAGCATGAGCTTTCGTGAGCTACAGCTCACTTCATCAGATGCATCTGATGAAGTGAGCTGTAGCTCACGAAAGCTCATGCTCAAATAAATTGGTTAGTCTCTAAGGTGCCACAAGTACTCCTTTTCTTTTTGCGTATACAGACTAACACGGCTGTTACTCTGAAACCTGTGATATAAAAAGATTCCTCAGGGCGTATGAGAAGGTTTACTGCCTCCGCCCCTCTTCCTGAATAAGGGTGCGATTTTCAAAAACACTCAGCATTGGTTTACTCTGCATTGACTTCAGAAGGAGCAGAGTTAGGTATGGCAATATTTATAAATCATATGAGCAAGTGGCGTTCAGCAGACACAGAATTTATCAGAGTCCCACATTTAATGACTGGTGTATTTTTCTCTTACTAAAATGTTAGTCTAGGTTTTTTGGGACCCCCCCAAAATGTGTAAGGTACAATCCAACTATTTTTTGTATTAGCTAATGTACCATTTTAGACCAGTCCTCCCTCAAAAACAAATAAATGTCTTTTGTGTATATTGGCATACCTTTATTTTAGAAGGGTGTTTCTCATGTTTAGAAAAATAATTATCTATAATATCTATAATAACTTTATGGGTTTTATTTCTAATAATCTTCTGTGGAATGGATATCAGCTAGTGATCTGGAATTGAGGTGCAATGGGACCATCTTTTTCTACATGCTTGAAAGTAGTTTCTACATGCTGAATATTCAAAATGTGTATAAGCTAGCATGCTTGAAAATGTTCCTATAAACATTGTCATTGACAAGAAGCTATAGTCCTTTATTGGCATTTTATATAACTTTAAGTATTAATGGTGACCTGCAGAGGATTTTTTTTTTAAATGTAGTTGGTACATTTTTGTGAGGGTACACTTTTTAAAAATTGTTGCTGCTTCACAATGAAAAAAGAAGACATGAAAAGGTAAGGGGTTGAGTTAATTTTTTCTTTTTTAAAGATTAAAACCCATTAAGTGACCATGACCAGAATCGTCACATAAGTGTTTAAAAATTTAAAACAGTCTCATTAAACAATACCTTACCGTCACAGTATATGAATCTTCACTCTCTTGGCTTTTGTGGTGTTGTCATTTCACTAGTTCTTTTCCCCCCTTTTCTTTCAGTCATCATACAGTCTTCCAGGCTAGACAGGATCTGAATTTGCAATCTTAACCTTCGCAACCCCCCCGCCCCCCCCCCCCCCAAAAGGGCAGTTTGTAATAGGCTCTGATAATGCAGAACTTTTTTGCAATTGACTTTTCATCTAAGGAACCTTGTTATCAGACTCCCTAACATTAGGTTGTCACTCTGTCCACCTCAATACCTCCATTGTGCCATAATGGACTTGGAGCAGTTTTGTGCTATGTCTTGCAATAATTAAGCTAATATGTGGACAAAGTTGAAACTTCAACTCAGAATATTCTGGTTTAAACTAGAAGCTGTCCAGAACCAAAGCTCTGGATCCAAACAGTCCTGACCTTTGTGGTTCAGGCCAGTTTACAATGACTGAGCTAATCCGGGGGAGGAGAGCATTTTGCAAAATATCACTTAAGTGTGTACTCTTATGAGGTACTGGAAGAGAAAATGGATGCTCCACTCAGGATGCTACTAAGAAAGCCAGAAAGTTCTATTAAAAATGTGTTTGTGAACTGGCAGGCTCTCATTAAGCAGCTCTCCAGTACTTCTTGATGTAAAGGGAATGGTTTCTTTCCTGAAAAATGCTATTGATTCATATCCTCGTTCACAAGATGGCGTGATCCTGTTGGGAATCCCCAAATGCTAAGCTGACTTTGGCTAAATGTTGGAAAGACTTAAAAGATAACCACAGAAGATAATTCCTTGTGGTTGAAACTCCCAAGGCTTGACTTTACAGTTTCAGCCTGTGCTAAATTCTCCTCTCATCCCCTGGACTCCAGTGTCTTGCCTAAAGATTTATTAGACCATAAAACTGAGTAAAATCTGAGGCACAAAAATAAGTTAGTGACCATTTAGCTTGCCACGAACACTAGCTACTTTTATATTTTTCTAGAGTGGCTTAAGCCTGGAAGGGGAATATTCAGGCAGATGAAATAGCATGTGCTCCATTACCCAAATAAGTCATAATTTTCCCCCACCTCTTATTAACCTTTGTCCTAATGGTAGCAGCAATCACAGCGAAGATCTCTAGTGTCCTACTTACGATAACTGGCTTGTCCAGTCTCTATGAGCAGTTATCACCAAAGAAGAACTCCAGAAGTCTTTGACTTCAAAGTCCCATGCCTGAAACAAATTCAGTCCACAGAAATTCTTTCGGAAACAGGTTTCAGAGTAGCAGCCGTGTTAGTCTGTATTCGCAAAAGGAAAAGGAGGACTTGTGGCACCTTAGAGACGAACAAATTTATTTGAGCATAAGCTTTCGTGAGCTACAGCTCACTTCATCGGATGCATTCAGTGAAAAATACAGTGGGGAGATTTATATACATAGAGAACATGAAACAATGGGCGTTACCATACACACTGTAACGAGAGTGATGAGGAAAGGTGAGCTATTACCAGCAGGAGAGCGGGGTGGAGGGACCTTTTTTAGTGATAAACAAGGTGGGCCATTTCCAGCAGTTGACAAGAATGTCTGAGGAACAGTGGGGGGGGGGGGGGGGGAAATAAACATCTGGAAATAGTTTTACTTTGTGTAATGACCCATCCATTCCCAGTCTCTATTCAAGCCTAAATTAATTGTATCCAGTTTGCAAATTAATTCCAATTCAGCAGTCTCTATTTGGAGTCTGTTTTTGAAGTTTTTTTGTTGAAGAATTGCCACTTTTAGGTCTGTAATCAAGTGACCAAAGAGATTGAAGTGTTCTCCAACTGGTTTTTGAATGTTGTAATTCTTGACGTCTGATTTGTGTCCATTTATTCTTTTACGTAGAGACTGTCCAGTTTGACCAATGTATGAATAAATGGACACAAATCAGATGTCAAGAAGTCTTAATCTTGGAACAGGCAAGCAGGTGAAATCCCCTGAATGTACTATGGGATTTGGGAAGAATGCATCAAACTCCAAATGCTAGCTGGAAAGTTCACAGGGGCACCTGGATGGTGCAGATGATATGGTGTTGCTGGAAGAAATGACACACAAACATATTGTAGAGCAGGGGTGGGCAAACTTTTTGTCCTGAGGGCCACGTCGGGGTTGTGAAACGGTATGGAGGGCTGGGTAGGGAAGGCTGTGCCTCCCCAAACAGCCTGGCCACCGCCTCCTGACTGTCCCCCTCAGAACCCACGACCCATCCAACTCCCCCTACCCCTAACCAGGACCCCACCTCCTATCCATCCACCCCCTGCTCCCTGTCTCCTGACTGCCCCGACTCCTATCCACACCCCCGCCCCCTGACAGGCCCCCCAGGACTCCCATACCTATCCAACCCCCCCAGCTCCTTGTACCTTGACTGCCCCAACTCCTATCCACATCCCCGCCCCGTGACAGGTCCCCCGGGACTCCCACGCCTATCCAACACCCCTGTTCTGCATCCCCTGACTACCCGAACCCCTATCCACACCCCGGCCCCTGACAGGCCCCCTGGTATTCTCACACCTATGCAACATCCCCCCATTCCCTGACTGCCCCCCCCAGAACCTCCGCCCCATCCAACCCCCCCCCTCATCCCTTGACCATCCCCGCACCAGAACCTCCACCCCATCCAACTGCTCCCTGTCCCCTGACTAACCCCTGGGATCCTCTGCCCCTTATCCAACCCCTGCCCCCTTACCATACTGCTCAGAGCATCATGTCTGGCAGTTGCGCCGACCGGCCGGAGCCAGCCACGCTGCCCACACAGCGGCATGGCTGTGGGGGAAGGGGTAAAGCGGGGGAGGGGTCAGGGGCTAGCCTCCCTGGCCAGGAGCTCAAGGGCCAGGCAGGACAGTCCCGTGGGCCTAAGTTTGCCCACCTCTTTTCTACAGGGTGATGTTGCTAATGATGCTAGCTGTCTTTAGCATGGCATGTGACTGCCAGAAACCAACACCTTTGGGTTGGACAGTTGCAGCTTCTGTAAATAGTGGCACACACAGAGCAGAATGGTCCTGTCCTTTTAGGTGGGCAGAAAGAAGTCTAAACTCTGCATCAGTGATACTCAATTAGATCTACCCGTAGGTTGATTTGAGAATTTTATGACACGAAGCAGGCCGTTTGCATAGAAAGCTGACAGCAACAAAAAATTAGCTGCCAATAAAGACCTTTATTGCAACATAAGTATTAGTGTTTCTGTCTGTCTTTTAACCAAGTTTATAAATCAACATTATTACCTGTGTTTGTGACAATATCTGATGGGAGAGGTGACATCGTTGATCTCTGGCAAGTTTTTGAAGAATGATTTATAAAAGGTCAGGGAAAGGCACAGGTGAAGATGGTCATTTGTCAGGTGATTGCAGTATTGTTTTTTCTATGTTCATGGTAGAAAACCCAGATTCTCAGAGACACATTGATCCAAACATTGTTAAAAGATAGATGGCTAGATTCTGGCTATTCTGAAACTGGTCAGCATATTGAGTCCAGAAATCACAAAGTCCCACTTCTCTGAATTTTGCCTTCAAGGCATCTGAGCTCTGGAGCCTTATAATTTCTAATTGAAAGGCACCTTCATCAGTTGACTCAAGAATGGCCTTTGCTTCAGAAGGGCAAAGTCCATTGGCAGAGACAACAAATGGATCATGAACAAACAAAACCGAATCCTTTGGAATTTTAAAATTTCTCAAATCTCATTTTAAAATTTTTGATCAGATTGTTTAGGAATTCTTGCTTCGTTTTCATATAAGTTTCATGTGTAGCGACAACAGACGGTGTGGGAAAGTGCAACATCTTTCCTGTTAAGTCTGGCTGAAAGATTTCAAGATTCCTCTGAAAGGCGTGCACTTTTTCAAACAGATCCCCAATGTTGCTTGCATGGCCTTGGAGCTGCAAGTTGAGGGAATTCAAGTGACCAGTAATATCACACAGAAAAGCTACCTGTGACACAGAGGGGATATCCTTCATAAATTCCAGGAACTCACAAGCCATATTGGTCTTGTGGTTTAAAAGAAATTATATTATTTCAAAGCTTCACAGCCTCTCTAACACACTTAAGCAGCAAATGTCACTGTGCTGCAAGAGGTCACTGTTTTTGGCTGAAATGTCTTGTAAAGGAGCTTTAAAAAGATGATGTAGAAAGCTAGAAGTTGAGCGTATGTAGTTCCTTAATCTCATCACAATACTCATGGTTAGTCCCAGACAATTTAGGGTATGTCTACACTACGGAATAAGGTCGAATTTATAGAAGTTGTTTTTTTAGAAATCGGTTTTATATATTCGAGTGTGTGTCCCCACAGAAAATGCTCTTAGTGCATTAAGTGCATTAACTTGGCGGAGTGCTTCCACAGTACTGAGGCAAGCGTCGACTTCCGGAGTGTTGCACTGTGGGTAGCTATCCCACAGTTCCCGCAGTCTCCGCTGCCCATTGGAATTCTGGGTTCAGATCCCAATGCCTGATGGGGCTAAAACATTGTCGCGGGTGGTTCTGGGTACATATCGTCAGGCCCCCGTTCCCTCCTTCCCTCCGTGAAAGCAAGGGCAGACAATTGTTTCGCGCCTTTTTTCCTGAGTTACCTGTGCAGACGCCATACCACGGCAAGCATGGAGCCCACTCAGGTAACCGTCACCCTATGTCTCCTGGGTGCTGGCAGACGCAGTACTGCATTGCTACACAGTAGCAGCAACCCATTGCCTTCTGGCAGCAGACGGTGCAATATGGCTGGTAGCCGTCATCGTCATGTCCAAGATGCTCCTGGCCACGTCGGCCAGGAGCACCTGGGCAGACATGGGCGCAGGGACAAAATTTGGAGTGACTTGACCAGGTCATTCTCTTTTTAGTCCTGCAGTCAGTCCTATTGAACCGTCTTATGGTGAGCAGGCAGGCGATACGGATTGCTAGCAGTCGTGCTGTACCATCTTCTGCCAGGCAGGCAAGAGATGAGGATGGATAGCAGTCGTATTGCACCATCTTCTGCCGAGCAGCCATGAGATGTGGATGGCATGCAGTCCTTGTGCACCGTCTGCTGCCAGCCAAAGATGTAAAAGATAGATGGAGTGGATCAAAACAAGAAATAGACCAGATTTGTTTTGTACCCATTTGCTTCCCCCCGCACCCGTCTAGGGGACTCATTCCTCTAGGTCACACTGCAGTCACTCACAGAGAAGGTGCAGCAAGGTAAATCTAGCCATGTATCAATCAGAGGCCAGACTAACCTCCTTGTTCCAATAAGAACAATAACTTAAGTGCACCATTTCTTATTAGAACCCTCCGTGAAGTCCTGCCTGAAATACTCCTTGATGTAAAGCCACCCCCTTTGTTGATTTTAGCTCCCTGAAGCCAACCCTGTAAGCCATGTCATCAGACGCCTCTCCCTCCGTCAGAGCAGCAGCAGACAATCGTTCCGCGCCTTTTTTCTGTGTGGACGCCATACCAAGGCAAGCATGGAGGCCGCTCAGCTCACTTTGGCAATTAGGAGCACATTAAACACCACACGCATTATCCAGCAGTATATGCAGCACCAGAACCTGGCAAAGCGATACCGGGCGAGGAGGCGACGTCAGCGCGGTCACGTGAGTGATCAGGACATGGACACAGATTTCTCTGAAAGCATGGGCCCTGCCAATGCATGCATCATGGTGCTAATGGGGCAGGTTCATGCTGTGGAATGCCGATTCTGGGCTCGGGAAACAAGCACAGACTGGTGGGACCGCATAGTGTTGCAGGTCTGGGATGATTCCCAGTGGCTGCAAAACTTTCGCATGCGTAAGGGCACTTTCATGGAACTTTGTGACTTGCTGTCTCCTGCCCTGAAGTGCATGAATACCAAGATGAGAGCAGCCCTCACAGTTGAGAAGCGAGTGGCGATAGCCCTGTGGAAGCTTGCAATGCCAGACAGCTACCGGTCAGTTGGGAATCAATTTGGAGTGGGCAAGTCTACTGTTGGGGCTGCTGTGATGCAAGTAGCCCACGCAATCAAAGATCTGCTGATATCAAGGGTAATGACCCTGGGAAATGTGCAGGTCATAGTGGATGGCTTTGCTGCAATGGGATTCCCTAACTGTGGTGGGGCCATAGACAGAACCCATATCCCTATCTTGGCACCAGAGCACCAAGCCGGTGAGTACATAAACCGCAAGGGGTACTTTTCAATAGTGCTGCAAGCCCTGGTGGATCACAAGGGACGTTTCACCAACATCAACGTGGGATGGCCGGGAAAGGTACATGACACTCGCATCTTCAGGAACTCTGGTCTGTTTCAAAAGCTGCAGGAAGGGACTTTATTCCCAGACCAGAAAATAACTGTTGGGGACGTTGAAATGCCTATATGTATCCTTGGGGACCCAGCCTACCCCTTAATGCCATGGCTCATGAAGCTGTACACAGGCAGCCCGGACAGTAGTCAGGAGCTGTTCAACTATAGGCTGAGCAAGTGCAGAATGGTGGTAGAATGTGCATTTGGACGTTTAAAGGTGCGCTGGCGCAGTTTACTGACTCGCTTAGACCTCAGCGAAACCAACATTCCCACTGTTATTACTGCTTGCTGTGTGCTCCACAATATCTGTGAGAGTAAGGGGGAGACGTTTATGGCGGGGTGGGAGGTTGAGGCAAATCGCCTAGCTGCTGGTTACGCGCAGCCGGACACCAGGGCGGTTAGAAGAGCACGGGAGGGCGTGGTATGCATCAGAGAAGCTTTGAAAACCAGTTTCATGTGTGGCCAGGCTATGGTGTGAAAGTTCTCTTTGTTTCTCCTTGATGAAACCCCCGCCCCTTGGTTCACTCTACTTCCCTGCAAGCTAACCACCCTCCCCTCCTCCCTTTAATCATTGCTTGCAGAGGCAATAAAGTCATTGTTGCTTCACATTCATGCATTCTTTATTCATTCATCACACAAATAGGGGAACGACTACCAAGGTAGCCCAGGAGGGGTGGTGGAGGAGGGAAGGAAAATGCCACACAGCACTTTAAAAGTTTACAACTTTAAAATTTATTGAATGCCAGCCTTCTTTTTTGGGGAGCAATCTTCTGTGGCGGAGTGGCTGGTTGGCCGGTGGCCCCCCCACCGCGTTCTTGGGCGTCTGGGTGTGGAGGCTATGGAACTTGGGGAGGAGGGCGGTTGGTTACACAGGGGCTGTAGTGGCAGTCTGTGCTCCAGCTGCCTTTGCTGCAGCTCAACCATACACTGGAGCATACTGGTTTGGTCCTCCAGCAGCCTCACCATTGAATCCTGCCTCCTCTCATCACGCTGCCGCCACATTTGAGCTTCAGCCCTGTCTTCAGCCTGCCACTTGCTCTCTTCAGCCCGCCACCTCTCCTCCCGGTCATTTTGTGCTTTCCTGCACTCTGACATTATTTGCCTCCACGCATTCGTCCGTGCTCTGTCAGTGTGGGAGGACTGCATGAGCTCAGAGAACATTTCATCACGAGTGCGTTTTTTTTTTTCTTTCTGATCTTCACTAGCCTCTGGGAAGGAGAAGATCCTGTGATCATTGAAACACATGCAGCTGGTGGAGAAAAAAAAAAGGGACAGTGGTATTTAAAAAGACACATTTTATAAAACAGTGGCTACACTCTTTCAGGGTAAACCTTGCTGTTAACATTACATACATAGCACATGTGCTTTCATTACAAGGTCGCATTTTGCCTCCCCCCACCGCGTGGCTACCCCCTCAACCCTCCCCCCTGGCTGTAGCTAACAACGGGGAACATTTCTGTTCAGCCGCAGGCAAACAGCTCAGCAGGAACGGGCTCCTCTGAATGTCCCCTGAAGAAAAGCACCCTATTTCAACCAGGAGACCATGAATGATATCTCACTCTCCTGAGGATAACACAGAGAGATAAAGAACGGATGTTGTTTGAACGCCAGCAAACATACACTGCAATGCTTTGTTGTACAATGATTCCCGAGTACGTGTAACTGGCCTGGAGTGGTAAAGTGTCCTACCATGAAGGACGCAATAAGGCTGCCCTCCCCAGAAACCTTTTGCAAAGGCTTTGGGAGTACATCCAGGAGAGCCGCAAATGCCAGGGCAAATTAATCCTTTCACATGCTTGCTTTTAAACCATGTATAGTATTTTAAAAGGTACACTCACTGGAGGTCCCTTTTCCGCCTGTCGGGTCCAGGAGGCAGCCTTGGGTGGGTTCGGGGGGTACTGGCTCCAGGTCCAGGGTGAGAAACAGTTCCTGGCTGTCTGGAAAACCGGTTTCTCCGCTTGCTTGCTGTGAGCTATCTACAATCTCATCATCATCATAATCTTCTTCATCCCCAAAACCTGCTTCCGTGTTGCCTCCATCTCCATTGAAGGAGTCAAACAACACGGCTGGGGTAGTGGTGGCTGAACCCCCTAAAATGGCATGCAGCTCATCATAGAAGCGGCGTGTTTGGGGCTCTGATCCGGAGCGGCCGTTCACCCCTCTGGTTTTCTGGTAGGCTTGCCTCAGCTCCTTAAGTTTCACGCGGCACTGCTTCGGATCCCTGTTATGGCCTCTGTCCTTCATGCCCTGGGAGATATTGACAAAGATTTTGGCATTTCGAAAACTGGAAAGGAGTTCGGATAGCACGGATTCCTCTCCCCACAGCGATCAGATCCCGTTCAGTCCATAATGGAACTCTTTTGCGATTCTGGGACTCCATCATGGTCACCTCTGCTGATGAGCTCTGCATGGTCACCTGCAGCTTGCCATGCTGCCCAAACAGGAAATGAGATTCAAAAGTTCGCAGTTCTTTTCCTGTCTACCTGGCCAGTGCATTTGAGTTGAGAGTGCTATCCAGAGCAGTCACAATGGAGCACTCTGGGATAGCTCCCGGAGGCCAATACCGTCGAATTGTGTCCACAGTACCCCAAATTTGACCCGGCAAGGCCGATTTAAGCGCTAATCCACTTGTCGGGGTGGAGTACGGAAATCGATTTTAAGATCCCTTTAAGTCGAACTAAAGAGCTTCATCTTGTGGACGGGTACAGGTTTACTTCGATTTAAAGCTGCTAAATTCGACCTAAAGTCCTAGTGTAGACCAGGGCTTAGTGTACAAGGCAGTCTGGTGAATGATGCAGTGATATATATTGAATGAAGGGTGTATTGCTGCCAAATGGGAAGCAAAGCCCACAATCAAGGAGGGACCTCTGTCTGTAACAAGCAAGTTTACTTTCTGCAGATCTAAACCATTTTTTTTCTCCCAAAAAGCCTTTTACCTTTTCAAAAATGATCTCTCCTGTGGTGTATGTTTCTAATGGTATTTAGCACAAAAATTCTTCCTTGAAAAATTTCACCATCATAAAATCTAACAAACGGTGATTGCTGGGCAGTGTCACTTAAATCGCATTGTTTGTTCACTGAGACACATATTTGGCGTTTTTCAAATTGAAAAGCAGTGCTGATAAACAATCCTTGTAAATTACTTCCAAACTTTGCACTGCTATCAAATCAGATGGGAACTTGCTTTGCATGGTTCACAATGGCATCTTTGTTTTTATCTCCAGCAAAAACCTTCCCCAGCATTTCCAACTTGCACTCCTTCACAAGCTCAGCATCCCAGGAAAGGCTATTTCTTTTTAGCTAGTACCAACATTATCCGAAGAGAAGCAGCTGTTGCTTTTTCCTCTAGTCACTGATGTTAGAATGACATTTTGAATTTTGATATGAAGACTTCAGATTTTCAGTTTTGTCACATCTTGCAGTACTGTCAGGATGATAGGCTGCGTTGAAGTTACTCTGCTTTGATTCAAAGTGTTGCCTCATGTTGACGACCTTACAGACGGATACAGTTTGCATATTAAACATGAAGGTTTTGCATTTAAATGAGGTGGCATAATAAAAAGAAAAACTGCTGTCCAGTTTGGGTTTAAAGCTTCATTTTTGCTGTTGACTTTACAATGTTTAGTCACATTAATTTTTGGCTCAATTTCCATCACGAATGAAAAAACGGGTGGTGTCCTAGTTCAATCGTAGCCAATGCTATCGCAAGAACTTAAGATCCTTTAAGCAGTGCTTAATTTGTGTCGGAGCTTGCTGGGGCTGAGCTCTGGCACCTCTAGGATAGAAAGTTCACAGCCCTGGCACCTCTGGCTCCCAGCCAGCAGCAGCACCAAAGTAAAGGTGGTGATACACCATACCATGCCACCATTACTTCTTTACTGCTGCTGGTGGCAGCTCTGTCTTCAGAGCTGGGCATCCGGCCAGGAGCTGCTGCTCTCTGGCTGCCCAGCCAGTGCTTAATTTGAGCCAGGGCTTGCTGGGGCTGAGCGCCGGCACCTCTTTCATTACAATTAAGCACTGCCATTAAGGTACTTACTAAGGAAGTCATTACAAATGATCCGCAGTGCATCACTGTTCATGAATTTAATTATAAACTTTTTTTAAGGTGAGCTGGTGGGCCACACAGGAAGACTTGGCAGGCCACGTTTGACTTGAGAGAGAGAATGCTTTTCGTCTGCTACAGGGCAGGATACTTACTCCAGTCCCAGATATGATATACTTAAAGCTGGGTGGGCAAACTTTTTGGCCCAAGGGCCACATCAGGGTTGCGAAACGGTATGGAGGGCCGGGTAGGGAAGGCTGTGCCTCCCCAAACAGCCTGGCCCCTGCTCCCTATCCGCCCCCTCCCGGGACTCCCTCCCCCCCGGGACCCCACCCTATCCAACCCCCCCCCGCTCCCTGTCCCCTGACTGCCCCGCCCCCTATCCACACCCCTGCCTCCCCACAGGCCCCCTGGGACTCCCACGCCTATCCCACCCCCCCGCTCCCTGTCCCCGACTGCCCCCCAGGACCCCACCCCCTATCCAACCTCCCCCCCGTCTCCTGACTGCTTCCACCCCATCCAACTGCCCCCTGTCCCTGGACTGCCCCCTGGGACCTCCTGCCCCTTATCCAACCCCCCGCCCCCTTACCCTTACCAGGCTGCTCAGAGTGGCAGGACAAGCTTACTTGAACGCCTGGGAGGTGGGTGGGCGCAAGCCGCACTACCTGCTGGGGAGGGGCCAGGGGCTAGCCTCCCCTGGCCAGGAGCTCAGGGGCCGGGCAGGATGGTCCCGCAGGCCGTACTTTGCCCACCACTGAGTTAAAGGGATGCAAGTGTCAAGCAAGTCCTTTTGAATTCGGCCTTGCTCTTCTTGAGGCATCAGTACACTTGAGGCCTGCCTGCACTAAGATTTTGTTGCTCTCTGAAATAGTGGCAACAAAGGTTTTGTCCTGCCTATGTGAGCACTCTCACCATTTTAAATACTGGTTTAAAGGAACTAGTTATTAACAGTGCAAGCAGGTCCCTGTTGTAGTCTAGTTAATTTCATATTAATTGTTCAAATGTGGAAGTCATCATCTGCAGAGGAGCTGCTGGGAAATGCTTGAAGGACACACAGGTGTGAAATTACTGATCCTTCACTGACTGAGTGGCATGATGTCCTATGGCCTGCATTGGCACAACTGGATCACAGAAAACAATTAACAGGTGAGAGTTGTCCCCAGAGGCACTACAGGTGAGAGTATATATGGGAGAAACTCTCTATATACCTTTGTATTATCTGTGTGTGTATGAATAATAATGGTAGAAGAAAGGAGCTGCCAACCTATGGAAATTGACTAGATGAATTTTTAGTAATTTTTTAGTGTTTTAAAAGTTAAAACGAGGTTAACACCTGAGTTGCCTTTGAGGAATCTGCAACATAATGAAATTTTGAAATGACAGAGAGAACCCTAATAACCTATATTTATACAGTATTGCTTCTGAGAAGTGCTATAAATATCCTTCTTTAAAGAAACAAAAGAAAGCATCTCTCAGCATATTTGTATTCTAATCTAAAATACCACACAGTGAATTATTCTTCATTAGTGTAGATTGCAACATTGTCTCCGACAATAGAGAGGAGAGAAATAGTTACAAAACTCTATATAACATTCAGTCCAAAAGATGGAATATGATGCATTTTGATGAAATTTTCTAAACTTCAATTATTCATGAGTATGAATTCAACAATTTTCAATTTATCCAACATACAAGGGATTATTAGTCTATTAGCACTAGATAACTAGATTGTCTATAGTATAAAACTCTATATTCTATATGGATGAGCTACATGATATCTTGTCTTTTAGAAAAGACTTGCCTTATAGCAGATGTTCGTTAGTTAGGAATTTGTGGAAGTATGTATAACCAGTTTAACCAGTTTGTGCTGCCAAGTTAAACACTCTTTCCAAATGCCATAATCTATATTGTTACACCATTATATAAACTTTTAAAATTTATAATTATCCAAAATATTTTTCTTATTTTTTTTAGCATACTGCCTTTTATAGAAATCTTAGGATGACATACAAGGCAACACATGAAAACTTTTATGAACGTTTTGGGTCTGGAGTCTTGGATTTGTGTGAAATCTAGGTAGGGATATATGCCAGGAGTACAAGGAAAGAATTAGAACTGTGTTTATGTAGTACTAAAACACTCATTCTGTAGAATTTGCATATGTTAGTAGCAGCATATGAGCAAAGTGTTTTTGTAACTCAAAAATGTGAATTTTATTCTGTTTCAGGAAGAGGAAAAGAGTTTAGAAGCAGAAATCCAAGTTTTGAAGCTGCTTCTGCCTAGTGTGAGCTGTCCGTGTAGCAGCCTGATATTTGTTGTTTTTATTGTTTACTTCTTCATCTGCCCCTCCGCCCATTTATCCTAAGTCTGAGCCTACATCAGGTTTCCAGTAGATTTTTGTCTAACTTAACAAAAAAGTCCCCCTCTTCTAAATCTATCTACTATTAGGAATTTCTGCCTCCTGTTGTTTCCTAGCTTTAAAAACATTGCCCGGGAAACAAAATGACTTCTATAACAATAAATTAGTTTAATAGATTGTATTTGTGCAGCGTTCTGTGGGTATTTGGTGTACAATTTCTTTTCCTAAACATATATAGTCATATAAAGTTTGAAATGCTAGACATCATGCATGTATCCATGTAGCAGAACTCGGCAAATTATTCAGCCTTTTAAAAGAAACTTCCATTTCCAAGTATTGTTGAATGTTTTTTTTTTTCCCCCCTGCAAAGGAGTTGGTGTTCACATCTACGATAAGTGCTGGTGGTACTTGTGCTGTAGTATTTCAAAATTACTGCCGTAGGCATACACCCACTGGGAATTTAACCTACATCTTTGGTTTTACAAATAAATGGAGCTGTCTCAAGAGTTAAGTGTACAAGTAAAACTAGTCTCTAATGCAGGGCTGAAAAAATGTGCCAGATGTTTACTAATCAAAGGTCCATAGGCAATTCGTTGGAGGGGCATGAAGGGTCGAGTGGCCCCCCAGCAGCTGGCCCAGGCGGGGAGTGGATAGGGCAGGGTCAGAGCCTGAAGAGAAGGGGCGGGGCCAGGCCCTCTTCTAGGCACACTGCCTGGGACGCTGTCCGGTGCAGCGCAGTGGCTGACTGGAAGAGTGCCTGGCTGCGGCAGCAGCAGGCTGCCCCCTGTCCAGGCTCAGCTTCTGGGGACAGCGGCTGAGTGAGCTGGAGACCCCCCCTTTTCCCCAGGCATGCTTGGAGTTGGCTCCTATGCCCAGAAGCTGAGCCTGGGTAAGGAGCGGGCTGCCACTGCCACCCCTCCCCAGCCAGGCTCTCTCGCAGCCAGCTGGTGGTGCGCGCAGAGCATGTGGGAGTGGGGGCTACGACTCACTCAGTTGCTGTCTTAGAAGCCAAGCCTGCGTTACTTCCTACGGTCCCTGCCTCTCCAGAGACACAGTGAAGTCCTGGCTAGTGGCTTCCACTGCACTGTTTCTCTGGAGAGGCAGGGATGAAGTCCTGGTTATTGGGCAGAATTGCATCCCTGCTGGAAGGGAGTCATATGTTTCCTTCCTCTCTCATGAGCTCTCTCTCCTGCAGTGGCTGTTGACTCTGAATTGAGGTCTGCTTCAGGGTGGTGTGGGGCTCCTGCTCGATTCCTGCAGGAACTACCATGGCAGGTCTGCTCCCTGGTGGGGGGTTTGTACAGAAAGCCCATCAATCATCTCCATGGTCATTTCCCACACTTACCAACATTTTCTCTCCCTGGATTCTGCTATGTCTTCATCCCTTCTTTTGGCCTTTGGATAGTGGGTGTAGGATAAACGTGAAGGTCCCTTTGCCCCCAAATGGTTGCTGGAAGGGAAAAGGGAACCTTATCACTGCTCACTGTGGTCTTTTCTTGGGTGGAGGCACACATGAGTCCCATACCTGTTGTTGCTCAGACCAAACTTTTGCTCATTTCCCTCTTGTGCTTCTCAGGAAAATTGTAAACAGAAACGGAGGCACTGGAGCAGGTTGTAGACTCAGAAGGACAACTTTAGACAGTTTATCTTCACAATCATTAGGGCTAGGTTCTAATCCTGACTCTTCCATGCTTTGTGACCTTCAGCAAATCATTCAGCCTCACTGAGCTTCAGTTACCTATGCCCGTTGTTGAAAGAGGGTATTGCTTGCCTGAATTCATAAAAATGCTCAAGGTTCTCCGATAACTTATACTTCCAAGTGCTTTTTATCATTGTATTAAAGTATACTGTGTATGCTTATTATATATTACACACGAGAAACTATGTTAAAAGAACCCTGTTTGCAAAGTCAAGCACTCAAAAGTTAGGAAATGCCAGAACTGAGGCCTCACAGGCAACCTTAATTTGACCCGTTTGTGTATATGCATGAATAATAATAATATATTCTACATTTGTAAGTTCAACTTTCACAATAAAGAGATTGCACTATAATACTTGTATTAGGTGAATTGAAAAATACTATTTCTTTTGTTTTTTACAGTGCAAATATTTGTAATAAAAAATAAAGTGAACGCTGTACACTTTGTATTCTGTGTTTGTAATGGAAATCAATATATTTGAAAATGTGGCAAACATCCAAAAATATTTATATAAATGGTATTCTATTGTTGTTTAACAGCGTGATTAATTGCAATTAATTTGTTAAATCGCTTGACAGCCCTAATTAAAACATATTGGCTAACACACATCCTTTTTAAAGTTCCCTTTTCTCTTCACAAGGCCTAAAATACACCCCCAGTTTACTGGTTTGTTGGCACTGGTCTCACAATCTGTTGAGTAACTCCTATGTTTAATGTCTGCACTTATAATGAATATCTTACTATGTGCATCTTGTGGTGGTGGTAATGTATCCTCTTCTGAGGAGAGAAAATACAAATGATCAAGTATATTAAATCTAATGTAGGTGTATTGTTATATATACCGTGAAGTAGGCTTTTTATGGCAGTGGGTTTATAGTCCCAAATGTAAGTAGTTCTTTGACATATTCAGTGCAAAGGCATGGTTCTTCCTTTTTCCTCTGCAGCTACATACTTGATTGATGAGTGCTGTCTTTTCTTGAAGTTGCACCCATACCACATTTCCTGGGCACAAATCTGACATCAGGAATTATAACATTCAAAAACCAGTAGGAGAACACTTCAGTCTCCCTGGTCACTCAATAACAGACCTAAAAAGGCAATTGTTCAACAAAAAGCTTCAAAAACAGACTCCAACATGAAACTGCAGAACTGGAATTAATTTGCAAACTGGATACCATCAAATTAGGCCTGAATAAAGACTGGGAGTGGTTGGGTCATTACAAAACCTAAACCTAATTTCCCCCATACTAATTTCCCCCTACTGTCACTCAAACCTTCTTGTCAACTGTTGGAAATGGGCCACTCTCATTACCATTACAAAAGTGATTTTTCCTCCCTTGGTATCCTACTGTTAATTGAATTATCTCGTTAGACTGACCTGCCACTTGGTAAGGCAACTCCCTTTCATGTGCTGTGTATTTATACCTGCTACTGTATTTTCGACTTCATGCATCTGATGAAGTGGGTTCTAGCACACGAAAGCTTATGCCAAAATAAATTTGTTAGTCTCTAAGGTGCCACAAGGACTCCTCGTTGTTTTTGCTGATACAGACTAACATGGTTACCACTGAAACCTGTTAATAATTACTTTATTTTGTTGCTGCATGCTGTGTTCTTGTTTGATGCCTAAAAGAAGAGAAAAAACAAAACCTGTAGAATTGTGTTTTTCTAATTAGATCAGTTAGCTAAAATGAGGTTGAGGACTCTCAGATATTTCAGGAAGTTCAATGGAAAAGTTAAGTTTAGGGACCATTCTTCTTAGAGTAATACCCTTGTGCTCTCTTTCATTCATTGTTTCATATTCATTTCCATGAAAAGTAGAACAGTTGTTTAGAAGTTTCTGCTCCAGATGTTTTTTCTCTTCCTGTAGTCTGTAACTTTCTGAAATTGCAGAAGTTGATGATACAGAAAATTAGTTTTTTTACATTGTGGAATGGGAAATAAGGAACAGAAACTGTAATTTTATTTTTAATGCAAAATTTCTTGATAGTAATGGCGGGATTGTGGGGCAAAACAGTGCAAAGATGGTTTTAAATAAATTGGCTTCTTAGTGGCATGAGTTGTGGTGGATTAAGTTAGTAAAAATATTTCTTCCATATAGAAGTTATATTGTACTTTCTCTTTATATCAGCATTTGAAGGTGCCGATAAGTTTTACTGTCAACAGTGTTTTTTTGCCACCTTCACTCAACCTCAAGAAGGTATTGTTTTGTCTAAGTTTATTTTCCTCCTTCTTTGATGAACTCTGGTCAGGAGCAGACATTCTTTTGCCAGAGTGTCTTATGGTAACTTATCCAGGTTTAGCCTCATAACCTTAATTATATGTGGAATGTGGAGAATGCTATATGTTGTTTTTGCTTTATAACAAGATAGTGAACCCCTATCACTTGCTTCAAGTATTAAAACATTCCTTGAAGCTTCAGTATTTGGTTTGACCAATGTAACTTGGTTATAGAAAACTAATGTAAACCATCAACATGTTTCAAATGAATACTCTTTTGTTTAGTTTTATCTTCCTCCTGTCTACTGCAGTTTTCTTTTTCTGTGAACTTTCATTATTAATGATGTATTTAAAGTTTTGTTTTTCTTTCTTCCTTCAGGAACAGTATTAAAATGTTAAAAGCGGTATTAAAAAAGAGCCGAGAAGGTGCAAAGGGGAGCAAAAAAGAATCAGGTATGAATATTTAAATATTGTTATACTGTAGATCTCATCATAACTCGTGAATTCAGCATTTAACATTTTTGTAAATTGATATTTTAATAATATTTTCTTAAGGAAATTACAATTTTTTAAGTATATTTAAACAGAGTTTAATTATTTTAAGAATCAAGACATATTAATGATGAAAAAATTACTGAGATTCTTTGAGGTAAAAATTATTGATAAATACCTGTGCTTTAGACATTTGCTCTAAGTAACTAAATATTGTTTGAGATGATATGTCCCAATGTGTACTTGATATAGTACTGTCTGAAATCCATAAAAAAGTCTTTCTTTTATTTTTTGTAAATTGTAGCTGATGCCATAAACCCACTAATTTGCTAGTTGTCCATAGTTAAGGCTAGGATTTAGTCATGGGTATTTTTAGTAAAAGTCATGGACAGGTCATGGGCAATAAACAAAAATTCACGGCCCGTGACCTGTCCATGACTTGTACTATAAATACCCTGACTAAATCTTAGCTGCGGGACAGGGTGTGTGTGGAGGGCTGGGGTGTGTGTGAGCTGCTCTGGGGGGACGACCCAGGGGCCAGCGGCACCAGCTGCTCAGGGCCACTGAGGCCAGCGGCTGCTCCTGGCATCCCCGGGGCCAGCTGCCCAGGTGGTCCCCGGGGCCAGCTGCCTGAGCAGTGGACAGTGCAGCTCGCCCCAGGGACACTTCAGGGCACTAGTGCAGCTGGCCCCAAGCGGCTGGCTGTGAAGCCGCTCCAACAGTAGCCAGTGTGGCTGTCCCCAGGGCAAGCTGCTTGGGCGGCCCTGGGGTCAGTCATACTGGCTACTGCCAAAGTCATGGAGGTTGAGGAAAGTCATGGAATCAATAGGGTTGCCAATTTTCTGATTGCAGAAAACCGAACACTCCTTCCCTAAGGCCCCGCCCCTTTCTCACTCCATCCCCCCTCCCTCCGTTGCTCATTAGCCCCCACCCTCCTCACTCACTCATTTCCACTGGGCTTGGGCAGGGGATTGGGGTGCAGGAGGGGGTGAGGGCTCTGACGTTCGGCCAGGGTTGAGGGGTTTGGGGTGCGCTAGGGGGCTCAGGGCAGGGGGTTGGGCTGTGAGGGGGAGGGCTCTGGCTGGGGGTGTGGGCTCTGGGGTGGGGCCGGGGATGAGGGGTTTGGGGTGTAGGAGGGGGCTCCGGGCTGGAGCCGAGGGGTTCAGAGCATGGGAGGGGGCTCTAGGCTGGGGCAGGAGCATGGGAGCAGGTGAGGGCTCTGGCTGGGGGTGCGTGCTCTGGGGTGGGGCCGAGGGGTTTGAGGTGTGGGGGTGGGGTGCAGGATGGGGCTCAGAGTGTGGGGTAGGCTATGGGTGGTGCTTACTTGAGGCAGCTCCTGGAAGGGGCAACATGTTCTCTGGCCCCTAGGTACAGGAGCAGCCAGGGGGGCTCCGTATGCTGCCCTCGCCAGCAGACACTGGCCCCGCAGCTCCCGCTGGCCGTGGTTCCCAGCGAGTGGGAGCTGCAGAGTCAGCGCTCAGGGTGGGGACAGCATGTGGAGCCTCTCTGGCTGCCTCTGCGCTAGGGGCTGCAGGGATGTGTTGGTGCTTCCCATGAGCTGCGTGGAGCGAGAGCAGGCAGGGAGCCTGCCTTAGGCCCACTGCGCCGCTGACTGGACTTTTAATGGCCCGGTCAGTGGTGCTGACTGGAGCCACCAGAGTCCCTTTTTCACCAGGTGTCTAGCTGCTTGACTTCTGATTTGCAGAAGTGCTGGGCACTCATGAGTGCAACTGAAGTTTATAGGTTCAAATTGCTATATAATGCTAAGTATTCTGGAAAAATCACATCCTAGGTGTGTCAAATTGGGCACTCAAAATTACTGTATACTTTTGGACCTTAATTTTTCTGTGACTCACTGCACTATCAGTAAAATAAGAATATTATCCCTTCATCTCACAGGGGTGTTTTGAAAATAATTTAATTAGTATTTGTGAAGCATTCAGATACTTCAGTGGTGAGTGCCATAGAGAGCTCATAAGGAAATTAATAATTCTGTCAACAGAGTAGAGTTCGAAGTAGCAGGTGTCCAATAAATAAGGCATGCGGCCACACATCGAACAAGAATAAAACAAAATACTGAATAGTTACACCGCAAGCGAGCACCATCCATCCTGCACTGTCAGTAAGGCAAGGGTCCTGTGGAAAAAAAGTAGTATGTGATCATGTAATTGGACTGTATCATAATGCATATGTACAAGGGAACAAAATTAAAGTGGCATGGACAACCTTAATTCTAGTTTTTCCTAACTTTTGAGTGCTTGACTTTGCAACCTTTAATGTTCTATTCATATAGCTTTTTGTATGTATTTTCCTAGCTGCTTTATTTTTTTTAAAGAAGACTGGAAAAAACAAGAAATACCATCCTGTGGTATAATATGATATAGGTCATCAGAAGGGCTGGAACTTTTATCACTTGAGCTAATGGAGTAACTGATAGCAGTAGTAGATTGTTATCCTCTTTGGACCAATACCAGAGGGAGATGGAACGTTATGCCAGTGGGTTTCAAAGACATTTGTTAGTCGCAGAGGAACTGTGAAACTTGGGGATCTTGGGTTCCATTCTAGACTCCGGAGGTGAATATGATCTGCTGGTACAGCTTTTCTGCCCATTTCCCCCTGAGCTTGACCCTTTCTGCTATGTCCCCTCCAACTTGTCCCAGTCTTGTCTCTCCCTTCGCCCACTTGCTTCTTGTCCCAGTCTTTTTTCTCTATTCCCCAAGCTTCTGATCCCAGTCTCCTTGCTTAGTAAGTCCTAATTTCACCTCTCCAGACTCCATGTCCCAAGCCTAGTCATCCCCAATCTCCCCTCCACCCCACTCCCAATCTCCTTGCCCATCTAGTTCCAGTTCTCTCCTTCTCTCCCTAATTTGTTTCTTTCTCCCTCCATGGTCTCCAATCATGTGCTCCCACACCCAAGTTTCTCATCTCCATTGGTTCCCAGTCCCTGTGTCCCTTCCTGGACTTCTCATTCAGTCTGTGCCCTTGCTCCTTCAGTCTGTGCCCCTGGCTCCTTGTCCCACTCTGTTTTACCAGCCAGTCCCAGTTATCCCCCATACAGCCTGTCTCCTTGTCAGATCTGTCTCCCCTTCCTGGCTCACTGATTACTTGTCCCAGTCTTCTTTCCTGGCAACTCCCAGTGCACTCTCTCCCCTCCCTCCCCCCCGCACCTGTTCTCATCTGTCCTGCTTTCTGTCCCCAGTTTAACTCACTGGCTCCTAGATGTAGTTTTCTTGCCATCCTCTAGTCCCAGTTTTGCTCTTCTCCCTTCTTGTCCTAATCTGCCCTAACCCTCCTGCTCAATGCTCTAGGTCCCATTTTTGTCCCCTTTGCATTTGAATTAGATGGTTTCATCCTCCGTGCTGCCTGTGTGCCAACATGGAGTTCATAGAGCATAGGAGAGACAAGCTCTCTGCTCTCAGTTCAGTGCCCAAACTCATCCCCACAACCCAAAACAGCCATTACAGGGAAAAAGAAAAGGAGTACTTGTGGCACCTTAGAGACTAACCAATTTATTTGAGCATAAGCTTTCGTGAGCTACAGCTCACTTCATCGGATGCATACTGTGGAAAGTTTAGATCTGTAGCTCACGAAAGCTTATGCTCAAATAAATTGGTTAGTCTCTAAGGTGCCACAAGTACTCCTTTTCTTTTTGTGAATACAGACTAACACGGCTGTTGCTCTGAAACCTGTCATTACAGGGAAAATATGACTTAGCTACTGATCTGGAGGAAGCATGTTGAGTCTCTCTGTGGGGATGGCACATGCACAGTCTGGTCACATGTAGGAGCTCTGAGGGGAGCATGCTTAGTGAGGATGGAAGCTTCAGAGGTTATAGCTGTTAAACTCTATTGAGTCTCTACTTTGGCTTAAAACTTGCCCAAATTTGGGCACATTTTCCTTGGGATAGTAACAGGCACATTCCTGACAAAAAGGCCACCCCTGCCAAATTTCAGTGCCTGTGCTCCAAAACACAGGGGATCTAGAGTTTTGCCATGGAAATGGTCACCAGAATTTTTTGAATGTTTGAAAAACAGTGTATTTTGTTCTTGCCTCTTTCTCAAGAGGTTCTCTTTTTGAACCATTTTGGCTGAAATTTTCCAAACAGCAAAAAAAACCAACAAAATCCCCCACTCCCCCCTCAACAAAAAAACCCCAGCCTGAGTCAGGCACTTGGCATGGATGATAATTTCACCCCAAGTGGTTAAAATTAAGCAAAATTAAAAGCAAACGAAACAGGGTCTTATAATGGGAAGAGTCAGGCCACCTGTATAAGCAGTGCTGCCAGCCCCCGTATAGGCCAGTGCAACATTTACAGTCTTTAGTCTAATTAGTGAGCTTTTTTTAGACACATACTTTGCCTATTATGACATACATTTCATTCTCATGGGTGGATGTCATGATGCATTTTAAATTATGCAACTCAGTTTTGTAGTAAAATGTTGAGGTTCTTAGTACTTTCACCATCTGCTTAGCGTTTTTATGATAAACAGGAGATATCAGTGAGGTTTTTATCAGCTCATCCTACTTGCTCCATCTTTCCTCTTAGGTTTAATTTTTAACCTGATACAAGCAGTAAGTCTTCCATCTGTAGCCATTCTGTACATTCTGGATCTGTAGCCATTCATTCTTGTGGGCAACACTTCTAAAGTGGGTATTTGTTTGTGCAGCCATAGTGATTGCACCAACTGCACCCAGCAACAGTTCAACACAGTAGGTGAGTAATGTGAAACTGCAGGATAAGTTAGTTAGGCAGAATATAATGACATATATTGTGATTTGTTCAGAACACTCCAATTAATGCCATTGGTCTTGAGAATGGTTTTACATCATCTCTTCAAAGAAGTAGTCATTAAATCACAAACTCCGCTCCTTCAACTCCCCAGTGTCATACTGGCGCATTGCTTAAATAGGTAACAATCTTCCTTTTGATTACTATTATTCTATTTCTTATTAGGGGGGCTGTGGCAATTGATACGCTTAAAGTTTAGAACTTCTGCATTGGCATAATATGGTGGTTCAGACTCAACCTGGTGAATTTTTTTTAATCCTTGTGATTTATACAGTTTTCTGTTAGATACCTACCATAAGTGATACAATAAGTATAGGCTTATTGTATTCCTTATATCCACTCATCCAGTTGAGTTGGCTTCTCTTTTACAAGGTCAAGCAGACTGAAGCAACTCGTAGAATATTCAAAATTTCATGTAACAGCAAATACGGTCTCATTCTATTTAATTGTGAGACCTCTGTTTTGTACTGCTTATATTCTTGTATGTATTCCTCATTTAAAGTAATATCTAATTAGTAGTAGAGGAGCATATTTTTCCTCTACCTATCTAAGCCATTTCATGCATTTTTTGACTTGAGTGTGAAAGGAAACAGGCCAACTATATCATTTTAAGTAGGGCTGGATTAATCCCGCCATTAAAAAAATTAATCGTGATTGTTCATGTTTAATCGCACTGTTAAACAATAATAGAATACCATTTATTTAAATATTTTTTGGATATTTTCTACATTTTCAAATATATTGATTTCAATTACAACACAGAATTCAGAGTGTACAGTGCTCACTTTATATTATTTTTTATTTCAAATATTTGCACTGTAAAAAACAAAAGAAATAGTATTTTTCAATTCACCTAATATCAATACTGTAGTGCAATATCTTTATCATGAAAGGTGAATTTACAAATGTGGAATTATGTACAAAAAAATAACTGCACTCTAAAACAAAACAATGTAAACCTTTAGCGCCTACAAGTCCACTCATTCCTACTTCTTGTTCAGCCATTCACTCAAAAAAGTTTGTTTATATTTGCAGGAGATAATACTGCCCATTTCTTGTTTACAGTGTCACCTGAAAGTAAGAACAAGTGTTCTCATGGCACTGTTGTAGCCAGCTTCACAAGACATTTATGTGCCAGATGCACTAAAGATTCATATGTCCCTTCATGCTTCAGCCACCATTCCAGAGGACATGTGTCCATGCCGATAACAGGTTCTGCTTGATAACGATCCAAAGTGATGCAGACTGACGCACCTTCATTTTCATTATCTGAGTCAGATGCCACCAGCAGAAAGTTGATTTTCTTTTTTTGATGGTTCGGTTCTGAAGTTTCTGCATTGGAATGTTGCTCTTTTAGCTCCTCTGAAAGCATGTTCCACACCTCCTCCCTCTCAGATTTTGGAAGGCACTTCAGATTCTTAAACCTTGGGTCGAGTGCTGTAGCTATTTTTAGAAATCTCACATTGGTACCTTTTTTGTGTTTCGTGAAATCTGCAGTGAAAGTGTTCTTAAAACGAACAACATGTGCTGGGTCATCACTCAAGACTGCTATAACCTGAAATATATGGCAGAATGCGGGTAAAACAGAGCAGGAGACATACAATTCTCCCCAGAAATTTAATTAAATAATTTTTTTTTTAATGAGCATCATGAGCATGGAAGTATGTCCTCTGGAATGGTGGTCGAAGCATGAAGGAGCATACAAATGTTTAGCATATCTGGCACATAAATATGTTGCAATGCTGGCTACAAAAGTGCCATGTGAATGCCTGTTCTTACTTTCAGGTGACATTGTAAATAATAAAAACAGCGAGGAGTCCTTGTGGCACCTTAGAGACTAACATATTTATTTGGGCATAAGCTTTCGTGGGCTAGAACCCACTTCATCGAATGCATGGAGTGAAAATACAGGAGCAGGTATAAATACATGAAACGAGTTGCAAACGGGGGGTTGCAAATTTAAATAAGTGGGCAGCATTATTTCCTGTAAATGTAAACAAAGTTGTTTTTCTGAGTGACTGCCTGAACAAGAAGTAGGACTGAGTAGACTTGTAGGCCCGAAAGGTTTACATTGTTTTGTTTTTGAGTGCAGTTATGTAACACACAAAAATCTACATTTGTAAGTTACACTTTCACGATAAAGAGATTGCTCTCCAGTACTTGTATGAGGTGAATTGAAAAATACTATCTTTTATCATTTTTACAGTGCAAATATTTCTAATAAAAATAATAAAATAAAGTGAGCACTATACACTTTGTATTCTGTGGTGTAATAGAAATCAATATATTTGAAAACATGGAAAAACATCCAAAATATTTAATAAATTTCAGTTGGTATTCTATTGTTTAACAGTATGATTAAAAGTTCGATTAATTTTTTAAATCTCGATTAATTTTTTGAGTTAATCGCTGGAGTTAACTGTGATTAATCGACAGCCCTTCATTTAAGTATTCTCAACTTCTGAATTTGTCAACCTTATGAATCACTCCCCCATCCCCACCCCACACACACACACACACCTATGTATGCATACACACTACCCTCTTTTTTATTTAGTAAATTATGTAAACCTCCACCTCTTCAATTTGGAGTTTTTAGAATAATGAAGTTGTGTTGCCAGTCACCTTCATAGGTGATTTCAAAAACTGATTTAAGAACCAAGCTGTGTCTCTTGGCATCAAAAGAGACTACTTAAAAAAAAAAATCACATTGTGCAAAAATCCATCCATCTGGTGGGCAATATATTCTCTGGGAACTAAAGAAAATTCTTGTGATCATTGTTAAAATCATATGAAATCCACATTTCCCAATGTGGTCTCTTTCTAAGTGACATAATGGTGAGAGCCATTCTGGAATAGAAGAAAAAATTGACAGCTGGATCAAAGATATCAAGAAATGATCCCAATGCAAGACCAAAGACATCTGGTTAACTTTGTGTGTGGTGGTGTTGCTGCTAACTTGAAGTCAACAGCTGGCTTTGTTTAAATATAGTGGCTTATAGATTCCTGTGGTAAGGCCCTGATTGGTGGATTTTCCATCTGCCCTTAAGCCAATTTCCATCTCAATATTTTAAAGAAAAATTAAGCTGTTTGAAATGGAGACTAGACCAGGCTCTGATAAAGGCTGAAGCTTGAGACACATTTCTCCTTTAAGTGGGTTAGAAAAAAATATTTTGCTACCTTACCCCACCTGTCTGGACTGGTGTATGCAGAATGCAGATTTCATCTCTTTACAAACACAGTGCTACTTCTCTCATGAAAATTGGTCTTACGAGAAATCAAAGAGCTCTATTTTTATCAGTCCAGTGTTATAGGAGTCATCAGTTGGGCAGAGTCTGCTGATTAAAGTCTAGACCAGGGGTCGGCAACCTTTCAGAAGTGGCGTGCCGAGTCTTCATTTATTCACTCTAATTTAAGGTTTCGTGTGCCAGTAATACCTTCTAAAAACGGTAAAATGTATCTTTCTGTAAGTCCATAATATTTAACTAAACTATTGTTGTATGTAAAGTAAATAAGGTTTTTAAAATGTTTAAGAAGCTTCATTTAAAATTAAATTAAAATGCAGATCTTATCAGTTTAGTGTGATCCTTGCCCTTGCTTTTCCTTGCTGAGTTTTCCAATGTCTGGCACGTATTTGGATACTTTAAGCTGCACACAGGCTTCTGAGTGATCAGTTGTTAACCGGCTCTGAGAGGGACAGAGAACAGATTTCATGTGTGAAAATACTCGTTCACACAAGTATGTGGATCCAAATGCTGAAAGCATTGCAAACGCAATTTTCTTCAAACAGTTAAATTTCACTGGCAGGGATGTCCAGCAGGTCAGAATAGAGGCCCCATGATCTCTCTCGGTAGCTTCAAGTGCACTCTGTAGATCTCCAAACTTTGATGCCCACAATAATCCGGGGGCCGGGACCGGCGAATGGAACCTCAGCTGGCAGGGGGCTGGCAGCCGGTACCCCAGGCCAGCTGCGGAGCCCCTGGTGGCCAGGAACCGGGCAGTGTGAGTGCCACTGAAAATCAGCGTGCGTGCCACAGGTTGCCTACCCCTGGTCTAGACCTTTTTCCTCTGATCCTATTTTTTTTAGAGAAGGGAGGATTCTTCTTCGAGTGATTGTTCACTTCTGTTCCAATTAGGTGTGCTCGCACTATGTGCATGGACGTCAGAAACTTTTTCCCTTAGCAGCTTCCGTCGGGATGGCAGGGGAGCCCCCTACAGTAGCGCCCTTATGGCAGTGTATATAGTACCCTGCTGGCTCAACCCCTCTTCAGTTCCTTCTTACTGTCCGTGGAGGTGTTGGAACGTTCTCTCTCTCTGGCTTGCGAGTGATCCCATAGCCTTTCAGTCTTCTAGTTAGAGTTGTTCTTAGATAGTTATCAGTTAGTTAAATACCATTGTATTCAGGTGTCTGGAAGCTAGTTCCAGCACCAGCCTTGGACTGCGGGGCATGCTGCAAGTACAGGCTTTCAAAGCTTGCACCAAGTGTCGCGAGTCTATGCCTAACAGCGACCCCCATGACTCCTGTCTCCGGTGTCTGGGAGAGGCTCATCAGGCAGAGCGCTGCAAGGCCTTCAAGCCGTGCACTAAGAAAGAAAGACTTTCACCTTCAGCAGGGCACTATCTCCAGAGCCTCTAGGTCCAGGCACTCCATGCAACGCCATTCCAGGTTGCCAGACAGACACGGATCAATGACAAGGGAGGCATCTCTCTCCAGGCCGCCCCTGGACCCCCAAGAGCAACTGGTGATGCCAGGCCCAATGCCCAACACGGTGCCAAGCACTGTGACACCTCAAAGAATTCAAATAGATGGGTGAGACATGATTTCCCTTTACAAAAATCATGTTGACTCTTCCCCAACAAATCATGTGTGTCTGACAATTCGTTCTTTACTATTGTTTCAACCAATTTCCCCGGTACTGAAACCAGGCTCACTGGCCTGTAATTGCCAGGATCACCTCTGGAGCCCTTTTTTAAAATTGGCGTCACATTAGCTGTCTTACAAGTCATTTGATACGGAAGCAGGATATACTGTACTTAGAAGTGGATATAGTGTACTTAGATTTTCAGAATGCCTTTGACAAGGTCCTTCACCAAAGGCTCTTAAGCAAAGTAAACTGTCATGGGATAAGAGGGAAGGTCCTCTCCTGGATCTGTAATTGCTTAAAAGATAGGAATCAAAGGATAGGAATAAATGGTCAGTTTTCAGATTGGAGAGCAGTAAATAGTGGTGTCCCCCAAAGGTCTACTGGGACCAGTGCTATTCAACATATTTATAAATTGATCTGGAAAAAGAGGTAAACAGTGAGGTGGCAAAATTTGCAGATGATACAAAACTACTCAAGATGGTTAAGTCCAAAGTAGACTGTGAAGAGCTAAAAAAGGATCTCATAAAACTGGGTGACTGGGCAACAAAATGGCAGATGAAATTCAGTGTTGATAAATGCAAAGTAATGCACATTGGAAAACATAATCCCAACTATAGATATAAAATGGTGGGGGTCTAAATTAGCTGTTACCACTCAAGAAAGAGATCTGGAGTCATTGTGGATAGTTCTTTGAAAACATCCACTCGGTGTGCAGCGTCAGTCAAAAAAGCTAACAGAATGTTGGGAATAATTAAGAAAGGGACAGATAATAAGACACGAAATGACATATTGCCTCTTTATAAATCCAAGGCATGCCCACATCTTGAATACTGCATGCAGATGTGGTTGCCCCATCTCAAAAAAGATATATTGGAATAGGAAAAGGTTCAGAAAAGGGCAACAAAAATGATTCGGGGTATGGAACAGCTTCCGTATGAAGAGAGAGTAATAAGATTGGGACTTTTCAGATTGGAAAAGAGATGATTAAGGGGGGGATATTATTGAGGTCTATAAAATCATGATTGGTGTGGAGAAAGTAAATAAGTATTTACTCCTCCTTCTCATAACACAAGAACTAGGGGTCACCACATGAAATCAGTAGGCAGCAGTTTTAAAACAAACAAAGGGAAGTATTTCTTCACACAATGCACAGTCAACCTGTGGAACTCTGTTCCAGAGGATGTTGTGAAGCCAAGACTATAACAGGATTCAAAAAGGAATTAGATAAATTCTTAGAGAATAGGTCCATCAATGGCTATTCGCCAGGGTGGGCAAGGATGGTGTCCCTAGCCTCTGTTTGCTGGAAGCTGAGAATGGGCGACAGGGGATGGATCACTTGATGATTTACCTGTTCTGCTCATTCCCTCTGGGGCACGTGGCATTGGCCACTGTCAGAAGAGGAGGATACTGGGCTAGATGGACCTTTGGTCTGACCCACTATGGCAGTTCTTATGTTCTTAAAATGAATAGGTTTTTTTTTTTTTTTTAAGTTACAAACAAACAGAAAAGACTGTAGGAACTCTGAGAATAGACATTGATTTGAGACAGTCTGATGTAGGAATTTCCATCTTTCTGTATCCTGTTCATTCTCAAATGTTGGTGGTTAGATAGCTAAATTTACCTTTGTGTTACTCCATGCCAGAGTTTTTCAAATGTTCATGGGCATGTAGATTTGATTCACTTGTTATGAAACTCAACTAAATTTTCAAGTATTTGGAGCTTCAAAAACCAAGTGGGGGCAGAGGAGATGAGGGAAAGAAACATGGTTTTAAAGGATTTAAAATGCAGCTCTGCTCTGGTGTTTGGGCCTGGTCTAACTGAAAAGTTATATTGGCATAGCTACACTGATCAGGGGTATGAAACTCTTTCTTGCCCCCGACCAGTGTAGCTATGCTCACATAATACCCTCTGTAGCGGCAGTTACTTTGACAGAAGAGGGCTTCTTCTTTGAGTGATTCCTCATTTTGATTCCAAGTAGGAGCTCCCTGGCTGCCCCTACATTTAGAAGCTGGAGGGGGAACATGCTGCCGCTTCCGGGAGCTGTGCAGAGCAGGGCAAGCCCCCAACCCTGCTTCCTGGCGGGAGCTTAAAGGTTGGATTAAAAGGTCTGATAGGCTGAACGCGGCCCGGGAGCTGTAGTTTGCCCACCCCGACCTACACCTTCACTCTACGCCAGACACCTTTTGAGGTGGCTAGTGACCTCGTAGTGATGACAGTGCAGTCCCTGGCACGGGTGCCACAAAGAGGCACTGTGCCCTCTAGGGGCAAGCTGACGCTGTTGAGGCAGTATTCACCCTCACCTCGGCACTGCTCCCCAGCGCCATCTCGCTCCATACCTCCTTGGTCACTGAGGTCAGCGTCCTCGTTGGACTCAGAGGCGGAGTTGTATGCCTTTAGGCAATGCCGGCACCGCTCTAGACAAGAGGAAGGGCAGCCGCTACCCGTGATGCCCTGGCCTCTGCAGTGGCAGGTGCCAGCTCAGTGGCCCTTCTGGACTCTGTGGGCCTACCACCAAGCCCAAGGGCTGGGGTCCAGGTTCTTGTTGGTGGCTTTGGAGGCACGGGCCCCTCCATCGTCGACATCGGTTGCCTGGGAACCTTTGCGAGGGCAGGAGATGGGCACGTAGGCTGGCACCGAGACCGCTGCGGGGCTTGGGGCTGATATCAAAATGGGCACAGGCCCAGAAATCAGTACCCTCCCAGCACTGCACAAGGCATTTTGATGCAAGGGGATCCCCACAAACCAGAGAGTCAGGAAGACCCAGTGCTTCCGCGGGCATCTTCATTCTCTCCGAATGATGCGGTGGTGGACATTTCGACCACACTACCTGCCATGGACAACTGGGCACCCCAAGACTTGCTCAGGAGGGTGGCTCAAAATTTGAGCATGCAGGCAGAGGAGGTGTCAGAGGAGACTGACCCTATGGTTGACATTCTGATCCCTGAAGGTCCCTCGAGGGTGGCTTTGCCTCTCATTAAGACTATCCATAACACCACTAAGGCGTTGTGGAAAACACCCACCTCTCTTCCCCCCATGGCAGAAGAGGTGGAGAGGAAATATTTTGTGCCCTCCAATGCGTATGAGTACCTGTTCACTCATCCTCAGCCAGGGACTCTGGTGGTGGAGGCTGCAAACCAGAAGGAAAGGCAGGGACAACAGGGGTCAACTCCTAAGTCCAAGGAGGCTATCTCTTTGGTAGGAAGGTTTATTTTACGAGGGAACTCATGCTTCGCATTGCCAACTAGCAGGCAGTCCTTAGCCGCTATAGCTTTAATTCCTGGAACATGCTGTCCAAGTTTCAGGAGCTGGTTCTGGGGGACTCCCATTCAGAGTTTGCTGCTGACCTGGAGGAAGGCAAGGTCATTGTGAGGACCTCCTTACAGGCCTCCCTAGATTCGATGGACTCAGCAGCCTGTATGATGACAAGTGCGGTAGCCATGAGACGTAGCTCAGGGCTTCAGGTGTTGGGACTCGCACACAAAGTCCAACAGACAATCCAGGAGTTGCCTCTTGACTGTTTGGGGTTCTTCTCAGAGCAAACAGACACTAGGCTCCACAGCCTGAAAGACTCGTGGGCAATTCTTAAGTCCCTGGGGCTTAATACGCCAGGCCTCCAACGAAAGCAATATAAGCTGCAACCCACCCCTCGCCTCAGCTTCTCCTATGCAGGACTACAACAGGAAGTGAGGCAGGAGTAATAGATGGAGGCCCTCTCAGTCCTCCTGTAACCAGGGCCAAAGCTCAGGGAAGCAGCCCTCAGCCTCCAAGCCAAACTTTTGAAAGTGCACCGGGGGGTGATGCACTAATTCAGATCCTGGATCCTTTCTCTCTCTTTGTGGGTGGTCTATCCATTTCTACCATGTCTGGGCACAAATCACCTGAGACCAATGGGTCTTGAGCACGGTGGAATTGGGATAGTCTCTCCAATTCTGTTCCCTCCCGTCTTCTCACTCACCTTCCCCGTCCCTCTGCAGGGATGCTTCTCACAAACAACTCCTAATGTAGGAGGTGCAAACACTCCTACAACTCGGGGCTGTAGAGGAGGTCCCTCTGGAGTTCAAGGGCAGTGGTTCTACTCCTGGTATTTCCTAATCCCAAAGGGCTCATGCCTATTTTAGACCTTGGAAACCTAAACAGATTCATGAAGAAGTTAAACTTCTGCATGGTCTCCCTGGCTTCCATAATTCCCTCCCTGTATCTGGGGGACTGTACACCACCTTTGACTTGAAAAACTTTCACGTGTCCCTAATCCCGTCCCACAGATGGTTCCTCTGCTTCATAGTCAACAACACGCACTATCAGTTCATGGTCCTCCCCTTCGCCCCCTAGGGTGTTCACCAAGTGCATGGCAGTCATTGCCGCCTTCCTGAGGAGACAAGGGGTTCAGGTTTATTCATCCTCGATGATTGGCTGGCCAGAGGTTGGTCCAGACTTCAGGTAGAAGCAGATGTGAAACTAATACAGTCGACCTTCCAGAACTTAGGTCTGCTCATAAATGCGCAGAAATCCACCTTCTTCCCAGTTGAGAGGATAGAATTCATGTGGGCAATTCTAGACTCGGTACAGGCCAGAGCTCCCCAGCAGCATGTGTCCAAGCAATAAAGAGGTTTATAGAAAGCCTCAAGAATCACCCTGTCACCACGGTGAGAAATTGCTTACAGCTCCTGAGCCACATGGCATTTTGCACCTATGTGATTCAGCATACTAGACTTCAGCTCAGACCTCTCCAAGCATGGCTGGCATCTGTATATTCGCCAAACCAACATCATCTAGTCTCAGTCATTACAGTTTCTCCATTGGTGATTACTTCCCTCGAATAGTGGCTAGTCCCGCTAGTGGGGTGTGCTGGAGTCGCTTTCTCAAGATCCCAACCCTCAGTGTTCCTCATCACAGGCGGATCAGCAATGGTATGGGGAACTTACTTGGACTCATTCAGGACTCGGGGCCTCTGGTCTCTGGAAGAGCTCTTGTTGCACATCAATGTCAGAGAGCTCAGGGCAATTCACAGGCGTTCCAACCCCACGTAGCAGGCAGGGCTGTGTCAGTCTTTATAGACGACACAACAGCCATGTTCTTTATCAACAGGCAGGGTGGAGCGTGTTCTTTTCACCTGTGCCAGGAGGCACTTCGCTTATGGGAATTTTACATACCCACTTGATTCACCTCAAGGCCTCCTATCGGCTGGGTTCTCAGAATGAACTAGCAGATCATCTCAGTAGTGTATTCACCAGCCACCATGAGTAATCCATACGCCCAGAGATCCTACAAATCATCTTCCAGAAGTGGGGAATTCCCCAAATGGATCTATTTGCAGCGAGGCACAACAGGAAGTGTCTCCAATTCTGCTCTTTCCTGGGCCACGGTCCAGGATCTCTGAGAGACGCCTTTCTCTTTCCCTGGACAGTTATCTGTTCTACATGTTTCCACCCATTCCTCTCATACATGAGGTCTTGTTGAGGATCAGACTGGACAGAGTGAGAGTCATCTTGATAGCCCTGGCCTGGCCACGCCAGCATTGGTTCACGACCCTCATGAACGTATCAGTGGAAATACCAATCCGACTACCTCAGGTGCCAGACCTGATATCCCAGGACCACGGTTGCCTGTGTCACCTGAACCCCTAGTCCCTTCATCTCATGGCCTGGAAACTCCATTGCTGAACCCCTTGGAGCAGGCATGCACCAGACCAGTTTGAAAAGTTCTTTTAGGAAGCAGAAAGCCATCCACTAGAGCTACATACCTGGCAAAGTGGAAAAGGTTCTCAATTTGGTCAGCACAGAAAGGTGTCTTGCCCACGTGGTCATAAGCTCCATTCATTCTGGACTACTTGCTATGCCTCAAGCAGCAGGAGTTATCGGTGTCCACCTGGCTGCAGTTTTGGCATTTCACCGTTGCTGAAACAGCTGATCTGTCTTTGCAAACTCAATCTGTAGTTGGTTTCTCAAGGGGCTTGACAGGCTGTACCCCCAGGTACATCAACCAATCCCGCCCTTGGATCTCAACCTGGTATTGTTAAGGCTCATGGGTTCCCCATTCGAGCCATTGGCAATGTGTTCTTTGCTCTACTTGTCCTGGAAGGTAGCCTTCCTGGTGGCCATTATTTCGACCAGAAAGGTTTCAGAAATTAGAACCTTACTTCAGAACTTCTATACATGTATCCTTCAAGGACAAGGTCCAGCTACATCATCATCCAGCCTTCATTCCAAAGGTGGTTTCACAATTCCATAGTAACTAGGACATATTCCTTCCGGTCTTCTATCCGAAACCACATGCCAACAAACAGGAGCAGAGGCTTCACTCACTACATGTCAGACGTGTGCTGGCCTTCTACAGAAAAAGGACTAAATAGTTTCAGAAAACTACTCCACTTTTTTCAGAGTAGCAGCTGTGTTAGTCTGTATCTGCAAAAAGAAAAGGAGTACTTGTGGCACCTTAGAGACTAATACATTTATTTGAGCATAAGCTTTCTTGAGCTATTAGCCATCACCTTCAGCCCCCAACTAAAACCTCTCCAGCGCATCATCAAGGATCTACAACCTATCCTGAAGGACGACCCATCACTCTCACAGATCTTCGGAGACAGGCCAGTCCTTGCTTACAGACAGCCCCCAAACCTGAGCAAATACTCACCAGCAACCACACAACAAAAATACTAACCCAGGAACCTATCCTTGCAATAAAGCCCGTTGCCAACTGTGTTCACATATCTATTTAGGGGACACCATCATAGGGCCTAATCACATCAGCCACACTATCAGAGGCTCGTTCACCTGCACATCTACCAATGTGATATATGCCATCATGTGCCAGCAATGCCCCTCTGCCATGTACATTGGTCAAACTGGACAGTCTCTATGTAAAAGAATAAATGGACACAAATCAGACGTCAAGAATTATAATATTCAAAAACCAGTCGGAGAACACTTCAGTATCTCTGGTCACTCGATTACAGACTTAAAAGTTACAATTCTTCACCAAAAAAAAACTTCAAAAACAGACTCCAACGAGAGACAGCTGAATTGGAATTAATTTGCAAACTGGACATCATTAACTTAAGCTTGAATAAAGACTGGGAGTGGGTGGGTCGTTACACAAAGTAAAACTATTTCCCCATGTTTATTTCCCCCCCCTACTGTTCCTCAGACGTTCTTGTCAGCTGCTGGAAATGGCCCACCCTGATTATCACTACAAAAGGTTTTATTTCTCTCCTGCTGGTAATAGCCCACCTTACCTGATCACTCTCGTTATAGTGTGTGTGGTAACACGCATTGTTTCATGTTCTCTGTGTATATAAAATCTCCCCCCTGTATTTTCCACTGCATGCACCCGATGAAGTGAGCTGTAGCTCACAAAAAGCTTATGCTCAAATAAATTTGTTAGTCTCTAAGGTGCCACAAGTACTCCTTTTCTTTTTACTCAACTTTTTGTGTCTGTTTCAGACAGGAAGAAGGATCTCCCAGTCTCAACTAAGAGAATTTCATCGTGGATCATGTCCTGTATCCGTATGTGCTATGACGTGGCAAAGGTCCCTGCTCGGGCCCGGACAGAATAGTCCGCAAGGGCACAAGCATCTTCAGCTGCGTTCATGGCACAGGTCCCTATCCAGGACATCAGTCAAGCGACAGTGTATTCTTTGGTCCGCACTTTTGCTTCTCACTATGCCATCACTCAGCAGGCTAGAGACAATGCTGGATTTGGGAGAGCGGTGTTGCAATCTGCTTGTCAATAAACTGCGAACCCTCTCCCTACATCTGCTTGGGAGTCAGCTACACTGGAATGGACAAAACAAGTGCTCATAGAAGAAAAAATGGTTACTAGCCTTCCATAACTGTTCTTCGAGATGTGTTGCTCATGTCCATTCCAAAATCCGTCGTCCTGCTCTGTTTTCAGAGTCAGCAAGCAAGAAGGGTCTGAAGGTTTGGCAGGATCATTTATACCAGCGCTATGAGAGTGCCACTCTAGGGGGCACCGGAGCCATCCCAACAGATACCACTGAAGGAAAAACTTCAGTGGGGGGCAGGGAGGGAGCACCACCAAGCTCTGCTTCTAGCTCTGTCCATCGGTTGTAGCTGCTGGCTCTGGCCACCAGCCCCACCCTCGGTGCTCTGCTCCTGGTGTGGCCCCGTGCCCCTGGCGCTCCGGTTCCGGCCCCAGCTGGGGCCCCAGCCTTGGCCCTCTAACCCCTGTCCGTGTCCCGTACCACCCCCCCTCACCCCACCTCCCCCGCACGGAGCTGTGGCTGGAGGGGCACGGACAGGGGTAAGGGAGGTGCGGGGTAAAATGTTTGGGGACCATTAGTATAGGGGAACCCGGTGCCTATCCCTAACCTGTCCTTCAGTCCAGGACTATACACAGTGGAGTGCCGTCCACTCTGACAGAAAGGTTCCAATCCTCCCATCTTGGGGACTACTTCCTTCTTTGTCTCCAAGGCCCTTTCCACCATCCCTCCTGGGCTGAGTGCTTCCCCACTTCTCTCCTCAAGCCTCTTTAGGCCAAATTCCACTCCCCTGTCTCCATTTCCCTGCTTCCTCCTTAATCACTGTAGAGAGCCTCTAACATAGCTGGCGTGAATCAAGAGCCGTTTTTATATAGCTCCTGTAGGCGATCACGTGATCCTTCTGTCACATGTTTTAGTAGGTGACTGTAACTGTCTAAACTCAAGGTTTAAGTGCGAATGCCTTCCTAGAAGAGACATGTTGGCTACACCCATGCTTACACGACTAGCACACTGTTACACACTTAATGTTCAGAGGTTTAAGCAAAAATAAACATTTAATTATGGAAATTGATATTTTTATAGAGTTTTAGATAGTAAGTTTATTTAAAGTTCTTTAAAAATATTACAGATATCCATTGGTATTTCCTTTTGGTCTCCTATACTGCCTATTCTTCACTAGTATGTGGTTTGTTTGTTTGTTTTTCCCTTAAACATGCCACACTATTGTTTCATGGAAAGAATAGGCTATATTTAGGAAAACTCAGTTTTTGAATATAATTATCCAAATAAATAGCAGCGCTGGATGCAAAATATAGTTATATTGGACTGAAGCTTGACCAGTAGGTCAGAAGAAGGGTGACTTCTTTTAAAAATTTCACACAGAGATCAGTCAGTTATTTCAGTTAGTTTTTAGTAACCTGAGCAGTGTTGTTCTGTTGACTCCCCTATCAGGCCTGAAGGAACAAGAATAATGGAAGTATTGTGCTTAGCGTGCACTGTTCTTCCTGCAGAAAATGTCATCAAAGTTTAACATCAAATGTAGCACAAGGCATGCATGAAAAATGCATTAATTTTAATAAAAATTGGTGTCATTTGTGGGTTTTTTGTTTTTTGCATTTAATTTGTTTCTTTGACAACTTATATTGTGTCCAAAGCAACCAAGATATGCCACAGAAAAATTATTATGGTGTATTTTCTAAATAAGTTCCACAAAGGTATAGAATCTGAGGAAATCAAGAATCAGATTGAAGTTTTTGGCTGTTTATGAATGGACATCATAGTGTTTATTGGGATATGCAGTAAATCTAGTGATTGAATCTTTTATTTTTTTATGAATGTTCTGTATTTACAATCTGTCAAAGGTTCTTCTTAGTATAAGTTTTGACCTTCTTAGTTTTCAGTTTCTCTTACCTTGTTTTACCATCTCCTCATATCCTAGTCTCTTTATATAAATATCTTTGACCTAAATGTATAATATAATACAGAATAAGTATTTGAGTGTACAAAATCTGAGTAACATTTTTACTTTTAGTAGTAAATTTTATTATGCTTGAAATATTCAAACACCTTTTAATTTTTATATTCTGAATGATAATATAGGTAAAAAGTGTATTTTGACAAAATACACTAATTCTTGTGTTGAGCAAATGTTATGTGAGGTTGGAAAGTAGATTTTAATTAAGAAACTTGGACATTGCTCTCATTTTAATACCTTTTTTTGAAAAAAAAATTTCAGTGACTTGTGCTTTTTGGGCATTTGCTTTGGAGTCCTTAGTTTTGATTGCTAAAATAATGTCCAGTCATATTGTTTTGCTTTTCCTCCTCCATTTAGGATTATTTTATTCTAGGCCACAATTAAAAAAGCTTGACTTACACTTCAGGCGCAGCACTTGAATACCAAATACAAATGCACTTAAATTCGCTGACATGAGAATTTTGTTAAATCATTGTAGCTAAATTGCCACTTTCATTTATAATAAAAGCAAAATGGAGTTGTTTGGCAAGCAAAAAATTATTTATTAGGCCACCTATTTAGTCCTTTATAAAGAAAAGCTACACCTTTTTGAGAAGACTTCTCTGTAACAGTAAGGATTTGTCTCAGCTAAAGCTGTTTATTTAGAACGTGTATTTGACCCTCACCTTCCCTATGTGATCTCTCATTAAACATCAGTGTTTGATTAACACTTGTAACTAAGCCAACAGTAAGCAGAGCTTCAGATACCCTGTCATCAAATTCAGGGCTTGCAAAATCATTAAATAAAATATGTTTGCATTTTAAAACTAAATATGCAAATCCAGTTTGCTTTTGGTACCTCAGCCCTGTATGGTAGGCTTTGAATTTTAAGTGAAAAGGGTCTTTCTTGTGCATGAGGTTCTGATACCATTAGTGGAATGTTGAACTTGTGCTGGAATCCTTTCAAATTTTAGAGTGACTTTTGGTCAGTCTTCTAAAAATGTCTCACAACAGAAGATGCTTTGTTTCATGCTAAAAATATGGAACTGTTTTTGATTATTCTGCAACGCTTTGCCCATTTTCTGTGGCGGTTGGCTTTTATTTAAGAGTTTAGTACAGTGCCTTTTTTTTGCTGAGCAAGTAGGTATTTTGTGTGGTGAAGCAATTCTTTTTTCCATAAGCTAACTCCAAAGAGAACTTCCAAGTGTCAAAGCTAGCTTTGATATTTAGATATTCACAAGCAATCGTTATTTCAAATGCTCTAATTTCTATTTCTCACTTTAATTTCTTTTAAAAATAGTTGTCTTTAACAATAACACTTTAAAGGAAACAATTTTTGCTAATGCAAAAACCTCAGTTACTGTTAGTGGTTCAGATTTGGGGCTGTTGGAGAAGTAATCAGTGGGTGGGAAGTAGATATTGAGGATGAACAAATGGGTTCAGATAAAAACAGACTGGTTCAGATTTTCATCCAGGCATTGAACTTCTTGTTTTAAGTTTTCCCTGGGTTGGTTCTGATTTAATACATTTTGACTGCAGTCCAGGTGCCTAACTCCTGATGAGCCTTCTCCTCACAGGCTAGGTCCTTCCTTTGTCTTGTCCCTCCATACTTGGTGTGACAGGAAAACACATAGTTGAATGATTTCCCCACCTCACCCCACCCCTCAGAGGTGTCTCTTAAGTGACAGAAGTTAGTTTCCTTTTCCCAGGGCCTCATGCTCTGGCCTCTACTGTCTTGGGCAATGTGTTGGGGTAACTTCTCCTCCAGTTCCCCAATGTTGATACTGTTGTTGGTGGGAGTGGGTCTCAGGTTCCCAGGGATTGGGACCTGATGCTCTGGTGCCTCAAAATCTTCAGGTAATGCTCTGGAAGCAAATTATCCTCCCCATTCCCTAACCATGAGTCCGGAATGAGTCTTTGTCCTGGGGACAATGGCATGATAGCTTGTCCTCTCCTGTCCCAGGCAACATTCTTACCTGCTTTGAGTTGACTGGTTTTAATTTAAAAAAGATGAAATCTCTGTAAGAGACAACTGAAGCTTTGTTATCTGCACATAATGATTAAAATAACAGGTGGGTAGAGAACAGATGGACCATGCCGCCCTACCCCATATACTGTCACCTGTTCATTCCCAAGAAGAAAAAAATCAGGATGGGGGTGAAATGTGAAGCAAATTAGGTTTAAAAAATCATTTTTGAATCTTCAGTAATCTTTGTGGCACCTGGAATTTAGAGATTGTGATGGCACACTTTGGGGTTTGAAATAGCATCTGACAATGGCATGTTATGAGGGAAACCAAATCTTTTTTCTTCAGCACTCAGAGTTCCCCACTAATCTGTGGAATCTCTTTTCTCCTCTACGCACACTCATTAGCGGGAGTTATATATATATTCTTGTGTATGTCACGAAGAATCTCATTCAGCTGCATGAGACAGTTTTTAGCAAAGTAGAAAGTACTTCAGGATGTTGGATAATCAATGGTATTGTATGGGCACACATGTTAATTTGTTGGTTTCTGGGACTTGTCTTCACTGATCACTTAGAACTTTAACAGAGAGATCACTGAACTGTTGGTGGCAAGAGAATAGGAACATATGCAAAGAAGGCTAAATGAACTGTTACTGGTTTTTATGATTTTCACAGTCACGCTCTCTCTCCCATTCTCCCAAATATAATTTTTGTCCTGTCTTAACCAAAACCATATATTAGTGCTTCTTTCCAACCAGCAAAATAATTACTGTGATGATAATCTGAGAGAGAGATGTGGAGTTTGACTATAGTATTTCCTCTGTGGGTTATTCTGTAAAATAACTTCAGAAAATATATCTAAAAAATAGACTACGGTGATTATCTGTGGATACCAAAACTTCAGCAAAAATTGCAGCAAGAGTTCCCTTATTTCCTAAAGGCCGGGGGAAAGATATAGGTCTTGCATGTGCTGTGAAGGCTAATAAAACTTATGCTCAGTCAGTAAGGGCACAGTTGTGAGGTCTAAAGGTCTGGAATCGTGAAAAAGAGTTCCAAGTTACGGGTTGTTTAGGACATTATAAGTCAACATCGTAAAATCAGTCCAGAAGCCAATAAATAACCATTGTGGATAATGGAACACAGGTTTAATGTGCTTGTGAAAAAAAATGACACTTATGAAAAAAGAAAAGGAGTACTTGTGGCACCTTAGAGACTAACAAATATATTTGCGCATAAGCTTTCGTGAGCTACAGCTCACTTCATCGGATGTATTCAGTGGAAAATACAGTGGGGAGATTTATATACATGGAGAACATGAAAAAATAGGTGTTACCGTACACACTGTAGGGAGAGTGATCAGGAAAGGTGAGCTATTACTAGCAGGAGAGCTGTGGGGGGGGAGGGACCTTTTGTACTGATAATCAAGGTGGGCCATTTCCAGCAGTTGACAAGAACGTCTGAGGAACCGGGCGGGCGGAAATAGTTTTACTTTGTGTAATGACTCATCCACTCCCAGTCTCTATTCAAGCCTAAGTTAATTGTATCCAGTTTGCAAATTAATTCCAATTCAGCAGTCTCTCGTTGGAGTCTGTTTTTGAATTTTTTTTGGTGAAGAATTGCAACTTTTAGGTCTGTAATCGAATGACCAAAGAGATTGAAGTGTACTCCATCTGGTTTTTGAATGTTATAATTCTTGACGTCTGATTTGTGTCCATTTATTCTTTTACGTAGAGACTGTCCAGTTTGACCAATGTACATGGCAGGGGGGCATTGCTGGCACATGATGGCATATATCACATTGGTAGATGTGCAGGTGAACGAGCCTCTGATAGTGTGGCTGATGTGATTAGGCCCTATGATGGTGTCCTCTGAGTAGATATGTGGACACAGTTGGCAACGGGCTTTATTGCAAGGATAGGTTCCTGTGTTAGTGGTTCTGTTGTGTGGTGTGTGGTTGCTGGTGAGTATTTGCTCAGGTTTGGGGGCTGTCTGTAAGCAAGGACTGGCCTGTCTCCGAAGATCTGTGAGAGTGATGGGTCATCCATCATCCTTGATGATGCGTTGGAGAGGTTACAGCTGGGGGCTGAAGAACATGGCTAGTGGCGTTCTGTTATTTTCTTTGTTGGGCCTGTCCTGTAGTAGGTGACTTCTGGGTACTCTTCTGGCTCTGTCAATCTGTTTCTTCACTTCAGCGGATGGATATTGTAGTTGTAAGAAGGCTTGATAGAGATCTTGTAGGTGTTTGCCTCTGTCTGAGGGTTGGAGCAAATGCGGTTGTATTGTAGAGCTTGGCTGTAGACAATGGATCGTGTGGTGTGGTCTGGATGAAAGCTGGAGGCATGTAGATAGGAATAGCGGTCAGCAGGTTTCCGGTATAGGGTGGTGTTTATGTGACCATCGCTTATTAGCACCACAGTGTCCAGGAAGTGGATCTCTTGTGTGGACTGGTCCAGGCTGAGGTTGATGGTGGGATGGAAATTGTTGAAGTCATGGTGGAATTCCTCAAGGGCTTCTTTTCCATGGGTCCAGATGATGATGATGTCATCAATGTAGTGCAAGTAGAGTAGGGGCGCTAGAGGACGAGAGCTGAGGAAGCGTTGTTCTAAGTCAGCCATAAAAATGTTGGCATACTGTGGGGCCATGCGGGTACCCGTAGCAGTGCCGCTGATTTGAAGGTATACATTGTCCCCAAATGTGAAATAGTTATGGGTGAGGACAAAGTCACAAAGTTCAGCCACCAGGATTGCCGTGACATTATCGGGGATAGTGTTCCTGATGGCTTGTAGTCCCTCTTTGTGTGGAATGTTGGTGTAGAGGGCTTCTGCATCCATAGTGGCCAGGATGGTGTTTTCAGGAAGATCACCGATGGATTGTAGTTTCCTCAGGAAGTCAGTGGTGTCTCCAAGATAGCTGGGAGTGCTGGTAGTGTAGGGCCTGAGGAGGGAGTCTATATAGCCAGAAAATCCTGCTGTCAGGGTGCCAATACCTGAGATGATGGGGCGGCCAGGATTTCCAGGTTTATGGATCTTGGGTCGCAGATAGAATACCCCAGGTTGGGGTTCCAGGGGTGTGTCTGTGTGGATTTGTTCTTGTGCTTTTTCAGGGAGTTTTCTTGAGAAAATTGTATAGTTTCTTTTGGTAACCCTCAGTGGGATCAGAGGGTAATGGCTTGTAGAAAGTGGTGTTGGAGAGCTGCCTAGAAGCCTCTTGTTCATATTCCGACCTATTCATGACGACGACAGCACCTCCTTTGTCTGCCTTTTAGATTATGATGTCAGAGTTGTTTCTGAGTCTGTGGATGGCATTGTGTTCTGCACAGCTGAGGTTATGGGGCAAGTGATGCTGCTTTTCCACTATTTCAGCCCGTGCATGTCGGCGGAAGCACTCTATGTGGAAGTCCAGTCCAGGTGTGGGCAGGCAGGCTTAGCAAGGCAGGATTCAAGTATGGGGGAATCCAGGTGTGGGCTGAGAGAGTTCTGTGTGGGGGCAATCTGGGTGTAGGTGGCTCAGTGGGGGATGCAGGGGTGTGTGTGTGTGTGTGTGTAAATCTGGTTTGTTGGGGGGCGGGTTCTGGGTGAAATGGTAATGGGACTCTGCAGGAGGGTCTGGGTGTGGGTGGTTCAGTGTGGGGGCCAGATGCTGGGGAAGTGGGGCTCAGTGGGGTACGGATTCAGGTGCAGCTGGTTGAGGCTTGGTAAGATGGGGATCCGGGTGTGGGTGGCTCGTTGGGGCGGTGCAGGGCGAGTGTGGCTTGGTGGAGGGTCTGCGTTTGAGGGGATCTGGATGCATGAGGGTTGGGCAGATGGGGGAGTAGCTCCCTGTGCAGGGATCCCTCCCCCTGCAGCTGAGGAGCAATGGGTACAGGAAGGGTGGCAGTGGGGAGTTTTTTTGCAGAGCTTCCTGCAGCCTGGGGAGAAATCTGGGGGTGGGTCTGACCTGGCCCCAGATACCATGCAGGGGAAGAGGAAGTCCAATCCTGCCCAGCCCAGCGGGGGCTAGCAGATGAACCTGGCACAGGGTAGGAGCCACCAGCTGCGTCTTTCCCTGCCCCACCCCCTGCCCCACGGTGATTTACCTCTCTGCTGGCTGCCTTGGGCACCCAAAACATACTGCTGGGGAGGGTCGCATGACCAGTGTTGTGGCTTCTTTTTGCTTCCTTATAGAAAAGTCATTTTTCTGTGGGGAAGCAAAGAAATCTGCGGGGGACTTAAATTCTGCGCATGCACAGTGGTTCAGAATTCCCCCCAGGAGTAAATATAGATGATGTCAAGTCCATTAGTTTGTATGCATGAGCTTGCAAATAAAGAAAATGATAGGTTTCTGCTGGAAAGATCTTATAACATAAGGCAGTGGTCCTGCAAACGCTGTGGGAAAAACAATTTTCTACCATGAGTTGTCCCATTGGAATGTGCCTGGTATTTAGTGTTTGCAGGATTAGGTCCTAAACTACCTTTAACATGTTAAGGGATGGGAAATAAAGGAAGGGAATATGGGAAGTTGAGGGTTTCAACTGTGAATAACAGAAGAGATCAAAGAGTGATTTTTTCCTAGCTTACTTGGGGCATTTAGCATGTTAATGCAGGTATGTTCATAATATGGTTTGTTAAATGTACTGGTCATATTTAAGATAAAAAGATTATCCTTCTTTATTGACTGTCATCCGAGATCAAAAGAGGTTTACAGGAAAGATCTATAATTGGCTTGGTAGAATGCATGCTGAAAATTTGTCATCCTCAATCTAAACACTGTTATTGATTGTTCTCCATAAAAGGAGGACTGTTAGCTGCAATTTTGAAGGTTTTCATAGTTTCTCCCCCCAATCCCAGTTGGGATACTTTTTTGTGTGTGTGTACTGGTTTCCCCTCCCCCCACCCCCAAACGTTTGCTTTGTCTCCTAACAAGAGACTATGGCACTGTACATTATAAAGGTGACCAACTAAAGGAGTAAGTCTGTTAAACTGGTATAGTTTTTGTGTATCATGCAAAAATATTTTAAAACAATGGAGGCTTGTTAAAAGAGCAGACCTATTAGCAATACATCTTAAAAAAGGGGGTTGGGACAGAATTTCTGCTGTTATGGTCCATTTTTACATCCTTTCTATACGGCAAGAAGATTGTTTTTGTTTTTTTCTTATGTGGCCTATCTCAGTTCAGCAGATGTGGCTGATTTTGCTTTTCCCTTGACATCTCAAAAATATCTGTAAAAAAGAGTCCATGGGATATTTGTTGTCCTTGGTATTCAGACCTAATCAAAGTATTGACAGAGCTTGTATTTTCATTAACTTAACCATTGGTGTTTGAAACTAGATTTTCTTCTTGAATGTTATAATAATTAGAATTCCAAAGTCTCTTCCACACTATACAGCTTATATACTGAATGAGGAAATAAAATAGTTTTTATTATGCTTAATCTTGAAATATATACGAAAAAAGCCAGTAAAGGTTTTTATTCCTGTTATCCTCTGTTTTCAATAGGATTAGATAAAGCATTTAGTTTTAGGTCTGTTAAAATTCAAGTTCTGCATTAAGTATAATCAGTCTTATATAATCATTACGTTGTGTAGTCAGCTATCCCCATCCCTTCCCCCCCACTTAAAATTGTTAATCTTATTAAACTTTTCAGTTGCGTCCCAATATGTCAATAGGATTTGAGTTTCATTTTCAAGGCACCCCCCCCACCCTTTTTTAAATTGTGGCAGTTTCCATGGTTACTTTGACCATTGAATAGGACCTCCTAATTCCTTGTGATTCATGGCCATGAAACTATGTTGGCCAGAGACACATTGGCAGTGGAAATGTGTACAAATAAAAGGTTTATAAGATAGAGAATGTGGTTTCACAGGACTACTTGTCTTTGTTTAGTTTGACATTATTAGAAAACTTGTAAGCTGTCACCTTCCTGTTATTCCAGGGCTGATGTGTAGACACTGGGCTGGAGATATAATATATAAAAATATCTAACACTGTGAAAACATGAAGCTATAATTATTTGAATTATTTTTAAAATGGTGGGTGAGTAATTGTAGCTTTTAATATGTTTATGGCAACTGATTACATCCTGGGATACAGGTGCAAACTGGTGTTTTGGCAGTGATTATGTATGTATTTCTAAAGTGCTCATCTCTCTAACATGTAGGTGCTTTCTAGAAAGCAGAAAAGTATTATTTCTCTCACCCTATGTGGTCATTAATTTTTGATCTGTACTATCACCAGTCTATACCTCCCACTCTGAAGACTGCTAGTGGAGTTGTGAGAAACTAAACAATTTACTGCTTCAAAATATTGTATTTATTTTTCTGTGGCATTAACACTGTGCATCACTTTAGATCTGACAGTAGTCCCAATTTATATTATAACAAATATATAAATATCCGTGAAACATGTGACGTTCACTGAGACTATTGCCTTTATTTGAAACACTGAAAATGCTAATTACTTTGTATTCTGTGGGCAAATTCCATTCTGAATTACTTCGGTATTTGTTATACTGAAATTTGGAATACCTAACTAGGTTTGCTTGTCTGTATTCCAAATACTACTTGTGTTGGTGTTTAAAGACCACTAAACTGAATAGTGCTGTCTCTTTCCTGCCTCGTCCCGGGCAGGGCATATTTTTGTTGTTTTTTCTTTTGCAAGTGCCCAGCTGTCATAGTTGTTGCATACAAACTGGCAAATTGAAGTGGCATTGGTGCCAGGGCACTGTGACGCTGTTTTGTTCCACAGGGAAACCGCTTTAAGATGGTATGTAGATTGGCATGGGGCAATTGTTTAAGAACAATCAAACAGCTAGAATGCATTGTATATAACATTTGGTAGAAATTAATAAGATGCCTAAGAACTGATTCTTATAGCTATTTTAACTTTTCAGTGTCGTCAGAATTAATGGGTTGCTAGCAGATAGCAGCCAATCTGGAAGCAGGATTTTCATACCCAGTTCTTTGTCTTTCTCCCCTTTGGGATCAACTATGCCAATTATTTGAAAATACTATATGAAAGTTGTACCGTTCCTGAAACTAACCATTCCACAGGTCCAGTCCCTGCTTGTACTGTTTGAAAGGCCTTACAGAGGGTACAAGGCATTCAGAAATGTCATTTCCTCAGTGGATTAGAGGCCCTAACAAGCCTCCCTCACCTCAGAGGAACTTTGGGTTTGCTCTATCCAAGCCATGTCTATGTCCTGGGACAGAGTTCAGGATGCCTCAATTGATGAGATCTCTTGGGCTGCCTTCTCTGCTAGGCTCATACTTTCTTGAGAAACTACTAGCTGAATTGCTTGCATTAGGTAATGCAGCCGTTCGTCAGTGGGTTTTTGGAGGGGTCCTTCAGGAGCAGCCAGAGGGCTGATTCTTTCCTGGGGTGTTTTGCTCCCTTCTGACTGTGCTCCTTCCCCATTGTTCCTAATGGTCTCCCCTTTTAGATTAGCCTATCTTAGGTTCTCAAGAGCTGTTTTCCCTTCTGGGTACAAACACTTGCTAGTCAGATCCATTCATCCATAATGGTGGGAGTTGCATAAAGTGAGGTAAGAGAAATTAGTTTTGTTTTCATGTCCCCTCCCCCTCCCCCTCCCCTCCCCCCCCAAAATATAACTGTTTAATTAGGCAACAATGCACTCAGTGTCTTAGTGAGCAAGGATCTGTGAATGAACATAAATGAGAGCTTGCTGTCAAGCTGAAAGAACTTGAGTGCAGGTAGAAGGGTTTCTGTGTTTTAATTTTGTGTTGCTCTTGAAATTCAAGTAATGGAAATTTGGTGTGTGCTGCTGTCGCAACAGACATGATCATGGGTGTAATCAAAGTAAATATCGGCAGCATGCTGCTATAATAAAAATTGCTGAGACAGGATGGTCTATGTACAAATGTTAAAAATTCTTGTAAAGTTACTGTTGTAGCCAAATTTATTTATCATGTAATTTCATTGAAGATAGTAGTAGTTTCACTCCTCTGAATTTGGCCCTATTGCACTAGTTTTCATTTAACAGCCTAATCTTTCAAAGAGTTAGTAGGCAGCAAAGGCAGACTAAAATAATTGCTGTTTTTTTATTAAAAAATATGTGAATATAAAACACTGCTAATTTATTTCACAGCAATAAAATAGAAAAAATGTGTGATCCAATGTTCTCTTGTTTTTTGTTTTGCTTTTATTTCCTGCAAGAGGAAAAACTCTTTTTGTTCCTCTTTCTGTATGTGTTGTCTGTTTTTGCACTGTCGCACTGCCATCACAGCTGGAATGCTTGCACAATTTCCAAATTGCAGTCTCTGTAACATGTCTAGTGAAAACCTTAGCAACAATGTCAATATTTTCAAATTGCAGTTAGCTGCATTTACATTTTGCTTGCTTGCTCGCTCACTTTTTTTCTTTGTCCAAAGACATGAATGGAATGTGAGCTCCTGCTTCTATGTGTATCCTACATACACCTAGTCCAAAAAACCCCTCATTTTATATTCACTGGTTTTGTCTTTACGGTTATAAATGAGCCTGTCACTTCTAATCTAAATCTGTATTTATAGTGTACCAGTTGCCAAGGTTGACGTGCAATAGGTGCAGAGTTGATACTAAAAGTGTGGGTTGGATTTTCAAAAGTGCTTAAGGGAGTTAGCTGCCTAGCTTCCATTGAAAGTCAATAGAAATTAATTGCCTAGTTCCTTTAGGTGCTTTTGAAAATCTCATCCTGTGAGGTTATAAATCTGTAAATTAAAATTACTGGTGTTTTGTTTCATTATTTCTTTGGAAATATCTTTTTACACACAGTACGTTGCAACTTGCTACACACGGAAGTGTCTCTTCTAGTTCTCAGGGGGTTTTGAGCCAGTAGCGAAGCTTCAACAATAGTCATGAAAGGGACTTTAGATAAATGTAATTGTACATTTTCCTTAGTTTTTACAATTTCTATTCTTCATTGTGATTGAACCTAAAACTCAATCCCTAAAAAATGTACCCCACCACCAACCAGTTCTAGCTTTGTTGGGGCTGAAAATTAAGAGAGGAGCTGAAGATAAACTTAACATTAGGAAGGTGGTATGTTATCCTGCTATCGTGTTTTAATTGTGTTTTAGGACTTACAACTCAGTGAGAGAACTTCGAAAGCCAGAGTGAAGTTTTTGCAGTTCATTCATCCTTCAAAGAGAAAGCATATTTCTCACTGTATAATTCCTAGCGGTAAAGTTTGACAACAGGGTAAGTCTGGCTATATGAACCAGACTTCTTGAGATGTGCTCATTTTTGGAAATAGGAAACCACTGTGTATTTAGACTTTTTGCTTGTTAAATGATTGTGCATTTATCTCAAACTTCCATGTGTGCTGTTTCAAAGCTTGCTAGTTAAATTGACAAATACATCCCATTTTTTTCTCCCAATCTAGGAATTTTGTTATTAAAAATGATAAGAGGTTTCCTTATGGTACAGTATGAAAATACAAGAAGATGCTTTAAAGATTGTATTAATAGACTGCATCTGATGGAAAGTGCTGAAGAACAGCTGTTAAAAAGGTTGTAGGTTTTGATGGCTACAAAATAAACAGGAAACTTGACCATACAAGATTTGAATCTAATTGAAATATCGAGTTTATTTACTTTCAATAAGATAATATGAGGAATTGGTAAGAAGCGTCTGTTTTCTCTATAACTCTAATTTATCTAGGTTCTTTTACGGCAACCATCCTTGTAGTAACAATGTGCCTTGACTGTGGTAGCTGAGCATATAGGCTAAACTTTACTCTAGACTTTTCTTTCTCTCTCATTTGTCAGGATATGTATAATATTTTTGCTTTACTTTTTATTTTTGCGAGACTGGTTCACTTTTAACTATAGTTTTGAGTTTACAATTATCAATTTTTTATTATTTATAATTTCAATAATTCATAATGTCTTCATTAGGAAATAAAATATCGGATGCATTTTGGTATAAAGCTTTGTTTGTGAGTTTTGTTGATTTCTATTTTAGACACTGAGGCCTGAAGAACTAATATGACCATACACATCTGGCTTGTCTGCTTTGCCTTCTTGTTTTCCTTGCTTCATTGCTGTGAGCAGTCAGGCTTTTGAAATGTATAGCAATTCGGTCTGCTATTGAACTAAAATGTTTTTTCTTGATAAGTTTCCCCTCTATTAGATATACACACTAGTTTGTCATTGTATTGTGAACCAACAATTTTTTATTTTTTCTTAAATAAAAAAAACATTTATTTATCAAACCCCATGTCTTGGATTTCACAGATACAAGCAGAAAAAAAGGCAGGTCAAATTTGGACTTGCCAAATTTGAGGGTCCCTTACTGTTGCCCTTATTTCATAAGGTTATTCCTGGCATAGGTTGAAAACTCTTCCAGATTTCCGCTGTAGTTGTGATTTTGCAGACAAGCATGGCTTTCAGGGCATTACAGCAATTGTAAAATACCTTTTCATCTATAGAAATATTTGTGTCTAATTGTGGTAATATGGTTTTGCCTCAAAGGGTAAAATCTAAACGATAGTAATCTTATCTATAAGCTTGTTTTCTGAATGATGTTAGAAACAAAATTCTGCTTACTTGCTCTACGTCCCGTGTGTTCACGGGGCTTTTTGTTGATTCCTAGATACTATAGTGATAGGAATATTACAGAGAGGTGGTCTTTTCCCCACCATGGTAGGAGTGGTCTAGTAGACTTTTGTTAGTGGATGGTGCATGTTCATACCAATATTGTAGGCTATATTTCAGTGTAATTGTCACACCTTTATTTCAGTGCATTTGGTAAATCACAAACCACATTTTATTTTCAGCAGGTGACTCCTGCCCAGAGAATGCACTGCACATTATTGCGACACCTGGCTACAGTGCAGATTCTCCCACTGGTAATCAGCATGTACCTGAGGATATGTATAGACTAAACTTGACTAAAGGCGTCTCAATGTCTTTGCCATCATCACCTTTGCTGCCACGCCAGTCTTTCTTGATGCAAACAAGAGCAAACAAAAAATCCCCAGGTAAAACTTAATTGATAAACTAAAATATATTTGCAATATTTCATATCAAGAGCATTATAAATTCCCCCCCCCTATTTCAAATAGTGTTAATAAAGCTACTGTAATGAAACCAGGAAAAATTGATGTGCGTTTGTATGGGCCTGCGGAAAGACATAAACAACTTGTGTTCAAATGGAATATTTAGCACAGAATTGTTCTAGCTGGTTAAAGTTTAATACAAAATCTGTTTGCCTTGAAATGTCGTCTGAATATGTTTAAAAATTTAATTGTTAGAGTATGAGTTTGTACTTCAGATATGCAGAGATAGCTATAAATCTGTATCCTGTTTTTGCTTGATTTTTAAGTGTGGTAGTGTCTATATAGTGTCATTGTGACATGCATTTAGTGATGGCTGTAGCTGTGTTTAATTTGAGAATAATCTTCACAGTTTGTAGCTACTATTTATTTTCCAAAATAAATAAATGGATGTAAAATTTTAAGCTGTTGAAATCATGGCAACTAATTTGTTACTACTAAGAATACAAGTTTTGAGAAGTAATGCGCATGTCTCTTACTAAATTAGGTATACCCTCTAATTTCCTTTTTATCTGCATTCTGTGGATTTCAATCATTCCAACACACTAGCATCACTTGAGTTCAGGTGGCTTGAGCATCAGATGAAGCTTTCCAGACTGCCAGTATCTAGGGAGATAGGTAATGGTTTTGAAGTTCTGTTGTCTTAGTATCTGCATCTGTGAACTTGAGTATCATGACAAAAAATTGTTAGGTTTGTCAGTACAAGATGCTTCTTGGCAACAAGCCATGATATTTAAAAATGAAAGAGAAACATTTGTTAAAAAGGTTATCAGACAAGTATTCCAAAATACTATTAGGGTTTTTAAACAAATATTCTTAGAGGATTTACTTACTTAATCTAAAATTCTTTTATCATCCAAATCCTTCTTGTAACCTCTTTCTTTTTGGCTCTTGATGTTTAAAGGACCGTGTTAACTTTAAGAGTTCAGGTAAAATTACTGAACCAGCGAATAGCATGTTTCAGTTCTGTTTGATTTTTACAAAGGATTGTATATTGACTTTAAGACCTAAGGTAAAATCTTGGCCCCACTGAAGTCAATGGCAGTTTTGCCATCTGCTTCAGTGGGGCGAGAATTTTACCCCTAGTTTTGAACTGTTGGGAAAAGTTAACGATATTTCAGAAAGATACAGTGTTTTTAAGGTATCTCAAAATTGTGTGATCTAATGCAAAGTGACTGAAATTTTTATGGTTAGCGTAACAGACTACTTATCAAGGTGGATAAAAATCAATGATTTTTTAAAAAAAATCAAAACAGATTTTTTTTATTTAAATTGGAATTTTTTGATAAAATGCTTTTTGAGGGAAAAACTATCTAAAGATCATTTAAATTAAGATACATTATAGCTCAAAGATATCTCATCATGGAATGGGGTTATAAATTCTAATTCTATAGTATGAGACAATATATTCATGTAATCTTTAAGAAAAGTTTTGTAATTGAGTTTCAATAGTTCATGGATTAGGGACCCAATTTTATGGGGTTCCAGGGGCTTCTGTATAGATTATTTAGATTAATCTTTCTATCTACCCAGTGGGACTCAGTGCTCAGTCTAGAAGATACCATCAGAGATGCTTAGGTCCCGTCTACACTGACAAGTTTCTGCACAGTAAAGCGGCTTTCTACGCTGTAACTCCTGAGGTGTACACGCTGCCAAGCCACTTAATGCGCAGAAACTGCGCAGTTGTAGCGCTCTTAAAAAAAACACCCCGACGAGAGGCGTAGACCTTTCTGTGCCGGAGCTACAGCGCTGCAGTGCCAGTGTAGACACCGTGGCGATTACAGCGCTGCGATTGGCCTCCGGGAGGTTTCCCACAATGCCTGTTCTCACCTCTCTGGTCATTGGTTTGAACTCTGCCCTCAGGTGACCAACCGTCAGTCCCACCCCTTAAATTCCTTTGGAAATTTGAAAGTCCCCTTCCTGTTTGCTCGGTGATGCGTGCAGTAGTCTCAGCGCATCTTTCCAGGTGGTCATGCCTGCTCCCCACACCAGGTGATCCCCTTCTTGGAGCAATGCCAAGCTGCTGGATCTCATTGGTATTTGGGGAGAGGAGGCTATGCAGTCCCAGCTGTGCTCCAGCCATAGGAATTATGACACCTACGGACAGATTTCTCAATACATGATAGAAAGGGGCCATGGCTGGGACGCATTGCAGTGTAGGGTAAAAGTAAAGGAACTGCGTAACGCTTACCACAAGGCGCAGGAGGCAAACTGCTGCTCCAGTGCTGTGCCCACGAGCTGCCGGTTCTACAAAGAGCTGGATGCAATACTCGGTGGTGACCACCTCTCCACTACGAAGGCCCCTGTGGATACTTCTTTGGCTCATATGCCAGTCAAGAGTGGACCGAGCTAGGAGGAGCAAATCTTGGATGAAGAGGGGGAAGGGGTCCCAGATGCATAGGATGGCTCGGGGGCCAGAAATGCATGCAGTCAGGAGCTCTCTTCTACCCTGGAGGAGCCTAGCCAGTCAAAGCAGTCGGATCTTGGCGAAGCGCAAATAGGAGAGGAGGCCCCTGGTAAGTGGATCTGATTTTGGGAATTGCCAAAGCGATTTGTTGGGGGCAGGAGTGTTGCAGAAAGCAGGCTTGTCTCCCACCACGTGCCTATTCTGAGCAGCGGAACAGGCTGTTGATACACTCCCTCACTTCACGAGAATCTCCCTCAGAGATCTCCTGGAAACTCTTGTGGAGATAGTGGGAATTCACTGCTGCAGGTTCCTCAGCAGAGCTGCTTTGTTTCTTGCCTCATTAATGGTAACTTTCCTGCACCACTGTGCTGTCCGGGGACGGGACGGGGCGGGCAGGGAGGATCATTGCTGCGCATAGGGGCCAGGGTAGGAGCCGCAGGCTTGGAGAAGACCCTCCCTTGATTCCCTGCTCACGCTCAGCAGCAAGATGTCTTCCATAAGGAACACAGCTTGTGGAAAATGTGGGGACAGGAATGATTATCAAGCCCCCCCCACAGTGCTGGATCTCCCCAAGAGCCACGTGCCCAGTGTACAGTAGGGTCTGGGAAGAGTGATTCACCGTGCCTTGCGGCTACTCACCATTTTGGGGGTCTTGTGGCTTATGTGTGCTTGCCTGGGGTCAGCCAGTTAATGACAGATGTGTGACTACTGGCTGTGTTTTAAAGCACTGAATTAGTGTTGTCTGTGCTGCAAACAATACTGCTTGTAAAATGTTGCATTTAAACTTCACAGAGATGACATTGGGAGGCCAGCCTCCCTTATCGGCAGTAGAACGGCTGCGCAAAATTAGAAAGCAGCCACGAAGAACTGAGGAGGACTTTCTGCGTGAGGTTATGATGCATTCCGTTGCTGAGATACAGGAATTGAAGGAGTGGCAGGACAGCGAGAAGAGAGACCGAAAGGAGAATGCAGCACACACCAGAAAGAAACCACGGAGCGGCTCTTAAATGTTATGGAGCGCCAAGTGGACGTGCTCCAGGCGATACTAGCTCTTTAAACCGAGCAGCTCTGTGCCCGCCCTCTCCTGCAGCTGCTGTTGCAAAACTCTTACCCATGTGCCCCCCACCGCCAACACACTGTTATCAACCTCCTGGCTCCATTCTCTACCCCCAGCATTCCACTCCTCCCTCCTCACAGTCCAGCAGTGTGGACTCCCACTGCACTCAACACCCATCCCTCTGCAGTTTGGCCCTGCTGAAGTACGGCACCCGCTGTATTGTACTCCAAAGGAGAAGGTTGGGTACGATTCCTGGACGTACACAAATCTGTAGCTGTCCTGGGACCCCTCCTCCTCTGGAGACCATCTCTTCCCCCATCTCCCTCCCTGCTGATGTATTTTTGTTGTTTGACTCTCTCCTTCGGTTGTTTTCTTTTAATAAAAGCATTGTGTTGGTTTGAAAGCAATCTTTATTCTATTACGTGAAAGCAAAAAGAGCCCTGCAAAGCAACATACAATTACGTTAAACCCCCATATTGCATCATGTGCACCAGTCACCTCATAGCATTACAAGCACTGCAATCCCGAGTATAGCAGCAAATTGTAGCTCACAAAAGCTTATGCTCAAATAAATTGGTTAGTCTCTAAGGTGCCACTAGTACTCCTTTTCTTTTTGTGAATACAGACTAACACAGCTGCTACTCTGAAACCAGCAAATATTATATTTAAATATTAAATATTCAGCTTCAAATTGCTGCCTCAAGACATCCCTGATCCTTCTGGCCCCACGCAGTGCCCCTCTAATAGCCCTGGTCTCTGGCTGTTCAAACTTAGCCTCCAGGCACTGAGCCTCTGCGTGAAGCTTTCACCCTTCTCTTCACAAATATTATGGAGAATACAGCATGTGGCTACAAGCATAGGAATACTGTCATTGGCCATGTCCAGCTTCCCATACAGGCATCGCCAGCGGGCTTTTAAATGGCCAAATACACACTCAGCAGTCATTCTACACTTGCTCAGCCTGTTGTTGACCCGCTCTTTGCTGCAAGTTGCCCCATGTGTGGCTTCATAAGCCACAGCATTTAGGGGTAGGCTGGGTCTCCCAGGATCACAGTGGGCATTTCGACTTCCCCTACGATGATCTTCTGGTCTGGGAAGAAAGTCCCTGCTTGCAGCTTCTTGAACAGGCCAGTGTTCCGAAAGATGCGTGCATCATCACCAGCCTGCATTAGTGTCCATGAAACGCCCATGGTGATCCACAAGGGCCTGGAGAACCATTGAGAAATATCCCTTGCGATTAATGTACTCGGTGGCTAGATGGTCTGGTGCCAGAAGTGAAATGTGCATTCCAACTATCACCCCTCCGCAGTTAGGGAAGCCCATTTGTGCAAAACCATCCACAATATTACGCATGTTGTCCAGAGTCACGGTCTTTTGAAGCAGGATGCGATTAATGGCCTTGCACTCTTCCATCAACGCGACTCCAACGGTTGACTTTCCCACTCCGAACTGGTTAGCAACCAATTGGTAGCGGTGTGGAGTAGCCAGCTTCCACAGTGCAATCGCCACATGCTTCTCCAATGACAGGGCAGCTTTCATTCTTGTGTCCTTGTGCCACAGGGCTGGGGGGAGCTCATCACACAGTCCCATGAATGTGGCTTTCCTCATGCGAAAGTTCTGCAGCCACTGCTAGTCATCCAAGACGTGCATCACAATGTGATCCCACCACTCAGTGCTTCTTTCTCAAGCCCAAAAGCATCATTCCACTGTGGTCAGCACCTCCGTGAATGCCACAAGCAATCTCGTGTCGTAGCTACTATGTGTGGTGAGATCGTTGCAGTCCTCTTGCCTTTGTAGTTTAAGGAATAACTCCATTGCCAGTCGTGACGTGTTGGTTAGAGCGAGCAGCATACTGGTCAGCAGTTCAGGATCCATTCCTGCAGCCTGAAAGAGGCAGGGTGCACAGTACACAAACCATTGAAAGATGGCGCCAAATGTGGATGGAAGCACAGAGATTGCTTGGATGTGAAGGAATGCATCACTGGGCATTGGGACTGGACCCAAAATGCCCTGTGGTCCCCTCTGCCTTCCCACAAGTCTTAGCGGCAAAAGAGAAAGAGCTGCTCTGTGGGATAGCTGCCCAGAGTGCACCGCTCCAAATAGTGCTGCAAGTGTGAACGCGCTATTGCTCAGGCAGCTGTCAATGTGAACACACAACAGCGGTTTGCCTTCTGCGCTTTCTAAGCGGCACTGTAACTTTGCCAGTGTAGACGTGCGCTTAGTTTTGCAGTTCTCAAACTGTGGATTTGTTTCTCCAGAGATAACATGCTTGTTAACGCAAAAATAGTTTTAAATAAATAAATAATATATAGAGGTGAAAAATAAGACCAACCCTTTTGCCCTTCTGCAAATTTGTGCACACATAGTCAATCCCTAACCTCTCTCTAAAAGTGCAAAGTTTCAAAAAGTTTAATGAATAGAAGATTGTTGGGGGCGGAATAGCTCTGGAGAAGGAGAAGAAGTCTGGAGATAAATTTGAAAAGGGAGGGACAGGCAGTAGAAACTGTTTGAGCAGCATATTCCAGAAGTGTTGAGGTCTTTCTGAGTGTAGCCTTCATTAATTTGAGATCTACCATACCATTCTCTTACTAGAAAGGAAAACCTATAATGGCAGCAGGCCATAAAAGAAACCGAGTTTGGGAATAAGAACCATTCAAGAAATATATGTTTGCTGATGATGATTAAAGAAAGTCATACCATGAACTGATGGAAGTCACTTAAGCACTTGGATTCTGAGACTGTTGAAGTAATAATCTCACTTTTAACAACAGTAGCTTCTTCTGCCGCTGTAGAAAGAATATTTTCTTCCTTTGGACCAATTAATTTCAAATTGAGAAATAGTTTGGGACCTGAAAAAGCAGGAGAACTTGTCCTTCTTTTCCAGATTATGAACAAACAGGAAAACGAAGGTGAGGATGACTGAGTTAGCTGCAGAAGCCATATTTTAAGTTTCTCATGTTGACCTGCCTGCATAGTCGATTTACATTTTGTTTTCTGTTTTTAAATATTTTATTTAACTATTTTAGTTAGAAACAATTTTAACAAAAACAAACCTGATTTTAAAAAACTTGAATGTTTAACTAAATTCAAAAATTCATTTGCTTGTTTTGTTAAAATATTATATGTTTGTTGAAGAAAAAAATCCAGAATACATAACGTTGTTTTAGTTAAATAAAACAATTTAAATGTCTGGTGATGTTCTCCTCCTAATACAGTATGGCAAGAAAATCCTCCAAATATTAATGATTAACCTGTTGAATTGGAGATAGTTCACCTCCCAATGACTTCATAAATATCTGCTTCAATTACCTTTGGTAAATGAAATAACCAATCATTCATTCATTTTCTGATATAGCTGTAAAACTAACCTGAAAAGTTTTCAAAATAAATCACTTAAAAATGTATAGTGTGTACCTTCTAAAAATGAAACCTACATTTATCTCTGAGTTGTGAAGAATGTGTATTAAGGTTATAACAACCAACAAGAATGCACTTTTGTGTATAAATCCATGATTCAATCGAGTCTTCCTGACTAGTGATTTTAATCAATTTGATTTAAATCAAATCCACCCTGCTACTTATTGTTTTGTTTACCCTGTGACTTTCACACACAAATGTTGACTCATTCAAAACATTGAGAAATCTCAAGAAATCTTCTTGTCTTGTTATTTTGTTTGACTGTTTCACAGTGGAATAATTTTGAAGTTTTTGGGACTACTGCCTGTCATTTAAAAGCTAGCAGCTGTTAAAACATTTTTCATTAGTGGATATGGCTGCTTTGTTCCATAGGAATATGCCAGACGTATACATTATCTTGGTATGCTATTCCTTTTGAATGTTGGAGAATTTGAACTGGCAAAGGAGGAAGATTTTACATAAATGAACCGTCATCTGGGATGGGGCAATAAGAGATGAAGAGGATTCCAGCAGTATGGCTTTCACAGCCATTTTCGGTGTTATTGTATCAGCAGTTTATGTAGCATGGTGATATTCCCATCTCAGAATGTGGTTGACTGAAAAGAGAGGAAGAAGTGAGGAGAGCACAGAAGAAGGTGGGGGTTTTTTGTTTTGTTGTTTTTCTTTAAAAAAACAACAAAAAATACCCATAGTTGAAAATAATCAAATGTTAGGAGAGATGGTGGAAGCAAATGTTAATGAAATAAAGTGATACCTATCCCACTTTACTGGGAGACAGGTATGTCAGAGCTTCCAGATGGTTTGTTTATTTTGTGTCTGTGATTTTATCAATTTTAAGACGTGGCCCTGTACTGCTATAATTGGTCACGTGTCTTAGAACTGCTCTTCTGAACTAGAGTTTGTATGTGGATTTCTTAAATTGAAACTCCATTAAGTATCTGGCTAAATAACATATTATCTGAGTCTTGAAACTCTTAATTTACGTTAGTTTGTTTAAGGAATAGAATAGCTGTATTGTAGCCAGCATTTTATGGACTGACTTTCTTACCTTGTACCATGTCTGTATATATTAATAATATGAAACCCACAGGGTAAATGATGTAAATTTGAGTTGTCCAGGATGTAAAACAGACTTGTCTTATTTTTTGTGTGCTCCTGCCATCACACTGTTATAAATCACAGTTTAAAGCTTTCAACAATATTGGTAACTTTCCCTTCCTGTGTAGGAAAATTTGGTTGGCACTTACGTTCAAGAAAATGACAGTATTTTTGGCCCCTTTTATTTAAAGTAAATTTTCACACTTTATTTTAGGATACATTATTGTGTACTTGATTACAGTCTTTTTCCAGTCCCATTGCTATATTTACTGATAAAATAACATTTAGTTTGCTGGTTAAGTACACTAAAGACAATTTTATGCATAAAAGTACTTGCATAGATAAATAGTTTTAAAATAATTTGAGGAGAACCAATCTGACATAGAATCTTTTCTATAAAGTAATGATACATCCTTGTGTCATTTTAATGGTTTAAATTAAAATTCAGTCACAGAACAGGACTCTAGTTTGAGAAGTCTGAAACAAAGAAAAGTTCAGTATAAAATAGCTTGGCAGCAGCTGTCTCCTTCCTTTCCAATCTCTCATCTCTTTCCCTTTCCCTGCCCTCTTCTCTGTGTCTTGGCTTTTTTTGATGTTTCCCAACACCTCTTAATATAATGGTGACTGCAGGTTTTTTTGATGGTGCACGCAATATTGGAGTCAGATATCTGTCTGAACAGGCACTGCATCAAGCAGCACTTTGAGTGGAGATGGAGAGACCATTTCTTTCCTACTCTCTTCTTTCTCCCCCATAATAGTCCTAAATTGTGTGGGAAAACTGTGGTCTCAGTTGTTACAGTTTGACTGAGTGTTATCCAATTAAACAGGAATAAATTAAGTTTAAATTTGGAGGGGAAAGAAAAAAAGGCAGGACAGTATTGTGGGTCTCATAGACTCATAAGTCAGAGGGGACCATTGTGATCATCTAGTCTGACCTGCACATTGCAGGCCACAGAACCTCACTCAACCACTCCTGAAATAGATGCCTAACCACTTGTCTGAGTTAATGAGGTCCTCAAATCATGGTTTAATCACTTCAAGTTACAAAGAATTAACCATTTACACTAGTTTAAACCCGCAAGTGACCCATGCCCCATCCTGCAGAGGCAGGTGAAAAACTCCCAGGGTATCAGCCAATCTGACCCAGGAGAAAATTCCTTCCTGACCCCAGATATGGCAATCAGTTAGACCCTGAGCATGTGGCAAGACCACTAGGTCTTTTGCTGCTGGCGGTCACCGATAGGCCACATGCCACCCCCTCCATAAACTTATCAAGCTCAGTCTTCAAGCCAGTTAGGTTTTTGCCCCCACTGCTCCCCTTGGAAAGCTGTTCCAGAACTTTACTTCTCTTCTTGTTAGAGACCTTCACCTAATTTCAAGCCTAAACTTGTTGATGGCCAGTTTATATCCATTTGTTCTTGTGTCCACATTGGTGCTTAACTTAAATAACTCCTTTCCCTCCCTAGTATTTTTCTCTCTGATGTATTTATAGAGAGCAATTATATCGCTCCTCAGCTCTACATGAGCGCAAGGCCTGCCTGGCCATCTACCATAGCTGGCCCTTCACCGAGGGCTGTGCCTGCACCCCAAAGCAGATGGCTGCAGCCAGATTCATCCACTGCCCCAGTGAGAATGGGCCTGATGTGGTTCAATGCTGCTGCTTCTTCAAGGAGCTGGAAGGCTGGGAGCTTGATGATGACCCCGTTGATGAGCAGAGGAAACACACCTCTTGCTGGGCTTTCCTCTCCCTCCATAAGAACCCTGTTGACCTGACACTGCAGGAGTTCCTGAAACTGGACAAGGAATGAATGAGAAATGTGATTTAAAAAGCAAATCTTTCAGAAAGTGACGGAATTTAAAGAAGAATCAAAGTGTTCACGTTGTGATATTGAGGTCTCCTAGGCCCCTGCGATTTGCCTGTGTGCGGCATCTAACTTGTGTATATGGAGCTTTCTGGAGCTGCCTCTTTGTGCCTGGGTAGTGCTAGTAGTTCAGGTCCCTTTCATGCAAAACTCAAAGGGATGTATACTTATAAACAAAGGGGGAAATTTTCGGAATCACGTTAAGGGATTTAGGACCACAATTACCATTGACTTGGACTGCTTCACCTTGGCTTTCAATGAGGTTTGTGTTCCTAAATCTCTTACATGACTCTGAAAACCTCCCTTTTGAAATGATTTTCTGTCTCATGTTGACACATATTTCCTCTCAGCCTTCTTTTGGTTAGGCTAAATAAGCCAAGTTCTTTGAGTCTCCTCTCATAAAGTAGGTTTTCCATTCCTTGGATCATCCTAATGGCCCTTCTCTAAGGGTCTAACTTAAACCTACAGAAGGAAAGCACTTTAGCGAAAGCTAGCACTTGACTATCCTATTGTGTAAAAGATACTGCAAAAGTGTTAAATCTGACTGAGTTCAGGTAATCTGCTGTCATATACAGCTATAGCACAACACTTGAAAGTGACACAGTTACGACCAAAATTTAGGTTTTATTTACAAAATTATATATAGGAAAATATATAAATCAGAACAAAATGTTTTAGTTGAAATTAACACATTCATGGAAAGAAATGTACCTATATTTTCCATGTGGCGTGTATTATCCCTACTACAATGAACACTTTCCTAATTCATATGGGATATTTAGCTTCAAGGTTGTTCTGTTTTCTTGTAATTTATCTAGACTTTATTGAATTGCTCCCGATTACTAACCTAAACGACATTTTGGTGATGTCAGTCTCTTTCAGTTCATGTATTCCTCTCTGCCGCACTGTACTACATATGACATTGTAAAGAGACAAGGTTAATCTCTCCATTGTGGAAAGATTAATTAAAGATGTAGTTAGTGTGTGAAGTATATGTTACTTCAAAGAATTAAAGAATTCCATTCCATCATATGTATCTTTTTGATGCCTATAATGTTGTAATTTAACAATTCTGTTTTTTGACCAATCTGTGCTGGGGAGGGGATGAGAGAAACATGACAGACGTTAGCATGTTGCTTAATGTACTACTGGAAGGTACTTGAATACCATTGTGACGAAGGCGGAATAAAAACCTATACCGAATGTGTTGGCCTTTAAAGCTAAATTTGCCAGCAAGTATTTAGACTGCAGTTCCAACTAAATGAGATATAGGCCTACTAACCAGGCTAAGCCATGTTGAAAGAGTGTTCAAGTATATGCAGGAACTGTTTAAAAAAAAAACACAAACACACACACACATTCAAAAATACCCTGGTTCCTTAGGACTGTTGGAGCCCCAGTACCCACAGGCTTCTGGGGGTGAGGCAAAGGAATTAGTTTTTTTTAACAAGTTTACTTCTAAGGCTTGTATATACAGAAAAAATCCACACACACACACTGTCACTGTCTCTCTCTCTCTCTCTCTCTCTCTGTTTATTTAATAAATATCAGGCACTGTTATAAAACATATAGTATATCAGGCAGCTAAGTACATGATGTTCCATTTTTTATTTTTTTTTGCTTCACAGTGGAAGACTATATTATTATTTTTGATGGGCATGTGGAAATCCTATTAGTGTTAAGCATACATCAAGAAGAGACTGTATGCTGACATCTATTAGGGAAACATTATACCTGTCTTTGGTGTGCTTTTCTAATCTTGGTATTAGATTTGATTTGTGTGTACTTTGGGCTTACGCTAACGTTACTAGTACAGTAGCTACAACAGGGTTTTTAGTTGTTTTTGTTTTAATATTTCTGGGTATGAACTTAAAGCTTGTGAAAGGTTCTGCATTGAGAACCATGGGGGTTAAGACCTCTTCTCCTCCCCACCCCCTAAAAGGCAGAGCACAGGAAGTGTCAGGGCAAGTTTCTTACCACTGTGCCTCATCCCTAATTTGGAGGTTTGAAACTGCATTAGTACCAATTATGTCCTCTTGTAATGAGATGACATGCTGGGAACTGGATTGAGATCAAAGTCATTTCACGTAAGGCACGAAATAGTCAGCAGGTGGTAATAATGTTCATTTACTAGACTTGGGCAGGAACTTGGATATGAAAAACTAATTTCAGTAGTTTAGAAAGTGCAGTGTTAGGAGACCAGAATGTTTCCTCCCCAGTGGGGAAGTCTTCCACTGTATGGAGAACACTAAGTCAGTTTTTCTTAAGCTGTAGTCTACAAACCACCAGTGATCCACTGAGCACTTGTGGATCATGTGGGGCTGGCTGCTGTGCTCCTCTCTTACATCTGCTGCTTTAAATATCCAACTTACTGACCTATGTGGGGTTCTCCTGTGTATGAAATGATTGTGGTCTCTATGAAAAGCCTGGACTCCTACCTTTCAGCTGCTTCTATAAGAGGACCAAGTGTAGCAGCATCCTCTGGGGAACCCTGTAGCCAGGGCTAAGATTGAGCCAGTACATGGGCTTTATGGCATACCAGTATCTCTCTGAAATGACTGTATTTTTCTTCAGAATCTCAGTTTTTATTTTTGAAAAAGTGGCTGTTATGGTTGCAAAGAAACCTCAAAAATATGAACAGTGTGTACTTGATACAGAGATGTTTATTGGTCAAGGCACACAGCTCTGAAATGTATGATTATGTCCTCATTCATCTTAATGAGATGTTAACTCAGATTCCCAGACATGAAACTTAAATACTAACACCATTAACTATTTTATTCCTCATGTGAGAAAGGAAGGCCTTGATTACAGATCTCCACTATTTGTTATGTCTGAGGTCTTGTTTTGGTGTCACAAGTGGATGGTGGTTGGTGATAGCTACACTTATTTTTTTTTTTTTTGGTCCCTCAGTCAAGAAAGAGCCAAGCCTACGGAGCTTCGTAGAGTCCATGAGCATATCCAAGACCTGCCAAAGAGCTTGCAGAATCATATTCTGAATATCTGTAAAAAATATTGCGATCGGCATCCCATTTTGGTTAATCACATGGGCTGACCTTAGTTTGTGAGCAGAGCAGAGCCTGGTGAACATCACCACCTTTTTTCCTTCCTCCCTCCCAATTCAATCCCAGATTACAGTCATAAGAGGAGGGGACAGAGGAACTATAACTTAAGTGGGAAAAGAACCAAGAATTGCTGGTGGAACTGAAGTTCCTGGTTCATTTGGAGTCAGGAGCTTCCTTAATGCAGTACTTGAGAGAGGAAGTTGGCAAAAGAACGGAGGGAGCAAGGGCAGGGAGGAGCCTGGGTGAGAAAGTGAAATAAGATGGTGAGGTGAATCTATTTTGTAAAGGAAATTTAACATTAACAACATAAACAAATTATGCGCAGGTATACAAAGTAGTGTAATCTTCAAAGGGATGATATGGAATTAGGTATTGAATAATAATTGTTAAGGGAAATAGGAACTCAAGTGCATTTTGATTGGATGAGTAGATGGCGAAGGTATTGGACTTTACTATAGTGCAGATCACAGTGGTAGATGGGCCATCATTGATATCTTGGACTTGGCCAGTTCCTCCTGCTGCAGTGACGATAGTGCTCCAGGCTTGAACTAGGGAAAAGCCAATTAATATTTTTAAAGACATTAAACAAATGCAGTTTATCTTTCAGGAGGAGTAAATTTCCTCCTATCACCCCACGATAAGTGTAAAATTAAAGTTTTGTTTAGCAGTAGGTGCTGAAAGTTGTAACTAAGAAGAATAAGAGGACCATTCCATACACTTCAGAGGTGAGATATCTGTTTTAGGCCCCACTCCTGTATTTATTTCCTCACAAGCTTAACTTTACACATGGGAGCAGTCCCTTCTGCTTGTTTGCAGGACGTTGGGAATATTCATAGATTATATTCATTTTTCTTAAAGGCTGGAAGGGACTGTGATGGTCCTCTAGTCTGATCTCATTCATGACACAGTCCATAGAACCCCCCAGTAATTCCTGCATTAGGCCCATAACTTTTCTTTGAGATATTGCATATCTTTTAGAAAGATATCCAGTCTTGATTTAAAGACTTCAAGTGATGGAGAATACACCTGGAACCTAGACATTCATTTTCACTCCTGCCTCCAGGCCTTCCCTAGGATTTGAACTCAAGATCTTCGGCATTGTAAGAGAGCACAAGATCTGTACAGATCACTAGACTACCTCTGTTGTTAAATCCAAAGAAATCTTGCTGATTTTGATCTGCTGAGATGCCCCAGCATGTATCTTTTAGTGTCATCGCAACCTCTGGTGGGTTGGAGAAGGGTGGAGGTGTCAGTATTTTTAAGTATCTCAGGCTTTCAAAGTAAGACGCTCTGAAATCTCTTGTAATTGTCCTGTATGCAGCATTAAATAATGCATTCTGGAACATCACAGCTAAGTGGAGCTGGCCAGTGTGGAATTTGGAGAATGTTTGTTAGATGTTAGTGTGCCCAATACTTTTCTTATCATGATTGGTTGCAATATTCAACACGGTACTTGAGTAAACAGAATTTTCATTTTACATTTACAATTTACTTTTGAATGGTTTATCTTTGAGCCACAATTAAACTCTGCTAATGTGTCCCTTTCTAGAGTAATATACTAAAGTTTATTACCGTTTGCTGCTCTTCCCTGTAGTAATTCATTGTATCTGTTGAGGGCTGTAAGCGTTGCTAGTCAGTTTAAAATGGCTAAAGAAAAAAGTTATTTCAGCAATGAGTCCCAACTGCTCTGCAGCTGAAAAGTGAGATCAAGGTGTTAAAATATACTTTGAGGATATTTCAATTCTGAATTGTCACTTGACAGGCTTTTTCTTATTAATCTTGTTCTGATTAGAATATTTTCTCATAGAGCAGAGCAGAAAATCAATCTAATTATAGTGCTATTTGCAGTTGAGAGTTGAATTACTGTCTTCTGAAAGGAAGTGGTTATGTTTCTGAGGAATGCATTTTGAGATGCTTTACATATCACAATTTTTTAAAGTGTCGAAATAGCACCCTCTGGTGGTAAATGGTAACTAAACATTTTATTTTATTTTTTTTATTTATAAAATTTACTCTCATACTCCTTGTGCACAAATGGATTTATTTTTAATTACTAAATTAATTTTCCAATCCATAAACTCCTGGGCCACAGATTAGGCTGTAAATATATTCAACAATCTCCACCCTGAGTGGAAGTCTGAAAGAAGAGAGGGGATTTAAGCCATACCATGAAAGAGTGCAGGACACTGTGTGCAGTTGTGGAATGAAACACTCCCTCCAGAGCATCCAGTTTGCAGGCCCCAATCACTGAAATCTAGACTTCCCATCTGATCTCAACTGTTGCATCATAGATAGAAAGATGGTCTCTCACTGGGCCAGTACCCAAATGGTAAAGGGTTTGGGTTTCTTTAAGAGCAGTTTCAAAACCTTGAATTACACCTGGAAATCAACAAGAAGTCAACGTAGTCTTCAGGGAATTAGTGTAATATGGTCCCTGATGCTGATGCTGCCATGCAGGTGAGTGGGATCATTCTGCATAAAATGCAGATTGAGTGGCCTTCAATGGCAGCCCCATTTATTACATTACAGTAATGTATATTTTAATCATATATGGATTAAAAATATAGGTGCCCCCTGAGAACTGAGGAGTAGTTGGGGACCTACAAGCATTCCTAAATTGTGTGCCTCTTTTCCTAAGGGTGGGCAGAGAAGTAGACAGCGCATGCACCACCCTTGCAAACTTTTGTTCTGATCCTAGGCTCATTTGTCATCAGCGTAGCATCTCCCGCCCCAGTAAAAGGAGTCAAGAGACTGGAAAACTTGAAATACAGTCTAAGCTAAATGGAAACAGATTTTACTCTGAAAGAAACTACCGAAATTATCAGTATTGTGTGGCATTTAATCACCCTTCAATAAAATACTCATCAACTTTCATCCAAACATTTCACAGCACATTAGAAACATGAATTCAGTCCTGTGAGGGTAGGTGAATAATTATCCCTATTTCACAAATAGGGGAACTGGTGCAGAGAAAGGACAAGGTATGTCAGCAAGGCAATGGCAGAATCTAAGCATGCTGACTGGGTTGTGTTGTGGTTCTTTTGTTCATTTGTTTTGTATTCAGATCACAAGACATTATGGCCTACTTTAAATTTAAAGGGACACTTTCAAGGACTTAAGGTCTACAGGATTTTTTTATATATAACTCAATAGCAGAAATGTTTTCCTTTCTTTAAAAACAAAAGTTTTTTTAAAAATGTAAACATTTCCTTGCAGTGTCCTTAAGTCATACATTGCAGCATTTTAATTGTACCTGAGAACTAAAGAGTGAAACTGAGCAGTGTACTTATTTCACTTTAAATATTCCTCTCAGTGGCCAGGGTGTGTATGGAGAGGAACAGTAAAAATTGTGAAAGAAAACTCGTAATTAAAACTAAAAAAAAAAAAGCATAAATTAATCTAAAATAGTGGTAATAGTGTAGGTAGAGTTAAAAATCCATTTCCCCTTTTCTTCTGGGAAATATCTTGAGAATTTTTAAAGGAGCAAGTCCCCGTCTGCTTACTCTCCTCTCCTCTCCCTCCCCAAGGTTACTCCCATCCTGAAACTCTAGATATTGTAAACTTTATGTCCGTGGGAGAAAGGAAAAACCAGGCTGATATGGAAGACAGCCAGCCTGTCTATCTGTCTATCAATAGTGATCATTTAGAAGATAGGGGAAGAAAAATAACAGAGGAAAAGAGGTGGTAATGGCATGATTTCATTTAGCCTGTTGACTGGATTAACTGATTTGAAATCGCTGAAGAAGGGTCTAGTGTTAAGGCAAGTCATCGATCCAGTAGATACCCTAGTGAGAAACCAACAGATAAAAAACCATTCATAGTCATATCCTAAAAGGTAGAAGTCATGCAGTTCCTACCAATGCAAGGTAACAGTTTTAAATCTAGGCTGGATGAAACCCTAGAAAAATTCAGAGTAATGGGGTTTCTATCATGTCTCATGGGAGTTATTCCATAGCTTACATTTCCCTTTTCTTGATTTCATGTCATTACTCCTGGGTAAACCCTATATATCCTCTCCATCCATAGGGTCTCTATTCTTCTCGGTCATTTTCACTATATTCTGGCTGCACTTGTACAGGTGGATGGAGTAGTTACAGGCAGTTTGCACTTTTTGTGCATCTGCACGATGGACAGCCAGAATTCTGTTGGTTGAACTCAGAGTACAAGATGTATTTGGTAAATCTTGTTAGCAATGTCGCTAGATAAGCCAAATGGACAAGAATGTGGCCGTGGCCTCACCTCCACACCACACACAGTACATGCTAAAGCAGTAGTTAACCTTGACTGTAGGGAACTTCTGTGATGCCACTCCCCCAAAATAAACTTTCGCTGCTTATTGCTCTTGGTTCTGTTATCCTCTAGGACTGACATTTTTCAATTAAAAATTATTAATTTTAATGGGAATTGGACATCCATATCCCTCAGGCAGCTTTGAAAACCTAAGCCCAAGAGTTAATGCTCTTTCTTAATATTCCATTAGTTACTGAGGATAGAAGTTAGACTTATGGAAGAGATTTTGACAGAAGCATCCTTCATTCCTCTTTTTGAAAATGGATTGTAAATTTACAGTAGAAGCCATTAAAAAGATTAACATTTGTCAGCTGTTACGAAGAATTATCACAGAGGTACTACAGCTATCTCCTATTCAAAGTATAAAGAAAAACTGGTAATCTTAGATGCTGCTGCATGGTAAGTGTTGCCAGATGCAGGGTTGTGAGTTCAATCCTTGAGGGGGCCATTTAGGGATCTGGGGCAAAAATTGGGGATTGGTCCTGCTTTGAGCAGGGGATTGGACTAGATGACCTCCTGAGGTCCCTTCCAACCCTGAGATTCTATGAAATGTTGACTCTGTAATGGTGAAGTGCTACTTTTTTGCCAAATCTTTGGTAACTCACCAGTTGCCTTTGATTGATTTTTTTAATATCACTTGGTACATAAAGTTCAGTTAATTTCCATAATACCCTAGGATGCATGTCATATGATGAGGCTGATCTATACACCTTAAAAGTTTACAAGTATGCTCATTTAATGGGGTCTTTCTTGCTTACTAATTGTTCAAACTTTTTCATATAAAGTTAGATTAATTTATAACAAGTGACTCTGAACACCAAACTTTGGAGTAGTTACTCTTCAGATTAGGGCTGTCAAGCGATTAAAAAAATTAATCGTGATTAATCGTGTGATTAAAAAAAATTCATTGCGATTAATTGCAATACTAAACAATAATAGAATACTATTTATTTAAATATTTTGGATGTTTTCTACATTTTCAAATATATTTTAATTACAACACAAAATACAAAGTGTACAGTGCTCACTTTATATTTATTTTTATTAAATATTTGCACTGTAAAAAAACAAAAGAAATAGTATTTTTCAATTCTAAACAAATACTTTGCCTCAGTCTTTAATAAGACTAAAGAGGATCTTAGGGATAATGGTAGCATGATAAATGGGAATGAGGATATGGAGGTAGACATCACCATATCTGAGGTAGAAGCGAAACTCAAACAGCTTAATGGGACTAAATCGGGGGGCCCAGATAATCTTCATCCAAGAATATTAAAAGAATTGGCACAAGAAATTGCAAGCCCATTAGCAAGAATTTTTAATGAATCTGTAAACTCAGGGGTTGTACCGTATGATTGGAGAATTGCTAACATAGTTCCTATTTTTAAGAAAGGGAAAAAAAGTGATCCAAGTAATTATAGGCCTGTTAGTTTGACATCTGTAGTATGCAAGGTCTTGGAAAAAATTTTGAAGGAGAAGGTAGTTAAGGACATTGAAGTCAATGGTAAATGGGACAAATTACAACATGGTTTTACAAAAGGTAGATCGTGCCAAACCAACCTGATCTCCTTCTTTGAGAGAGTAACAGATTTTTTAGATAAAGGAAACGCAGTGGATCTAATTTACTTAGATTTTAGTAAGGCGTTTGATACTGTGCCACATGGGGAATTATTAGTTAAATTGGATAAGATGGGCATCAATAGGAAAATTGAAAGGTGGATAGGGAATTGGTTAAAGGGGAGACTACAACGGGTCCTACTGAAAGGTGAACTGTCAAGTTGGAGGGAGGTTACCAGTGGAGTTCCTCAAGGATCGGTTTTGGGACCAATCTTATTTAATCTTTTTATTACTGACCTGGGCACAAAAAGTGGGAATGTGCTAATAAAGTTTGCAGATGATACAAAGCTGGGAGGTATTGCTAATTTAGAGAAGGACAGGGATACCCTACAGGAGGATCTGGATGACCTTGTAAACTGGAGTAATAGGAATAGGATGAAATTTAATAGTGAGAAGTGTAAGGTCATGCATTTAGGGATTAATAACAAGAATTTTAGTTATAAGCTAGGGACGCATCAACTAGAAGTAACGGAGGAGGAAAAGGACCTTGGAGTATTGGTTGATCATAGGATGACTATGAGCTGCCAATGTGATATGGCTGTGAAAAAAGCTAATGTCATCTTGGGATGCATCAGGAGAGGTATTTCCAGTAGGGATAAGGAGGTTTTAGTACCATTATATAAGGCACTGGTGAGACCTCACCTGGAATACTGTGTGCAGTTCTGGTCTCCCATGTTTAAGAAGGATGAATTCAAACTGGAACAGGTACAGAGAAGGGCTACTAGGATGATCCGAGGAATGGAAAACTTGTCTTATGAAAGGAGACTCAGGGAGCTTGGCTTGTTTAGCCTAACTAAAAGAAGGTTGAGGGGAGATATGATTGCTCTCTATAAATATATCAGAGGGATAAATACCAGAGAGGGAGAGGAATTATTTAAACTCAGTACCAATGTGGACACAAGAACAAATGGATATAAACTGGCCACTAGGAAATTTAGATTAGAAATTAGACGAAGGTTTCTAACCATCAGAGGAGTGAAGTTTTGGAATAGCCTTCCGAGGGAAGTAGTGGGGACAAAAGATCTATCTTGCTTTAAGATTAAACTCGATAAGTTTATGGAGGAGATGGTATGATGGGATAACATGGTTTTGGTAATTAAATATTCATGGTAAATAGGCCCAATGGCCTGTGATGGGTTTTTAGATGGGGTAAGATCCAAGTTACCCGGGAAGGAATTTTCTGTAGTATCTGGCTGATGAATCTTGCCCATATGCTCAGGGTTTAGCTGATCGCCATATTTGGGGTCGGGAAGGAATTTTCCTCCAGGGCAGATTGGAAGGCCCTGGAGGTTTTTCGCCTTCCTCTGTAGCATGGGGCACGGGTCACTTGCTGGAGGATTCTCTGCTCCTTGAGGTCTTCAAACTACAATTTGGGGACTTCAATAGCACAGATATAGATGTGAGGTCTTTTTTAGGAGTGGTGGGTGAAATTCTGTGGCCTGCATTGTGCAGGAGGTCAGACTAGATGATCATAATGGTCCCTTCTGGCCTAAATATCTATGAATCTATGAATCTATGAATTCACCTCATACAAGTACAGTAGTGCAATCTCTTTATCATGAAATTGCAATTTATAAGTGTAGATTGTTTTGTTTTTGAGTCCACTTATGTAACAAAATAATGTAAAACTTTAGAGCCTACAAGTCCACTCAGTCCTACTTCTTGTTCAGCAAATCACTCAGACAAACAAGTTTGCTTACATTTGCAGAAGATAATGCTGCCTGCTTCTTGTTTATAATGTCACCTAAAAGTGAAAAGAGGCATTTGCCTGGCACTGTTATCGTCAGCATTGCAAGATATTTACATGCCAGATAAGCTAAAGATTCATATGTCCCTTGATGCTTCAACCATGATTGCAGAGGACGTGCGTCCGTGCTGATGATGATGGGTTCTGTTCGATAACAATCCAAAGCAGTGTGGACCGACACATGTTCATTTTCATCATCTGAGTCAGATACCACCATTAGAAGTATAGTATAGTAGTTTCTGCATCAGAGTGTTCTTCTTTTAAGACTTCTGAAATCATGCTTCACACCTCAGCCCTCTCAGATTTTGGAAGGCACTTCAGATTCTTAAATCTTGGGTTGAGTGCTGTAGCTATCTTTATAAATTTTACATTGGTACCTTCTTTATGTTTTGTCAAATTTGCAGTGAAAGTGTTCTTAAAACGAACAATATGTGCTAGGTCATCATCCGAGACTGCTATAACATGAAATATATGGCAGAATGCAGCTAAAATAGAGTAGAAGACATACAGTTCTCCCCCAAGGAGTTCAGTCCCAAATTTAATTAACGCATTATATTTTTAACAAGCGTCATCAGCATGGAAGCATGTCCTCTGGAATGATGGCTGAAGCATGAAGAGGCATATGAATCTTTAGCATTCTTCTATTCCACCCTTTCTTTAATCTAGTTTAGATAGATAGGGCTGCTACTTTCCTGATCTGGAGCTAACTTGCATCAGTTGAAACTAAAATATTCAAAGTTTTTCAGCATCTTACATTTCTATGAAAGATGTACAAAAGATTAAAACCTGTTAAAATTCTGGTGCTTGCTGCATCTGCAGACCATCAGAAACTATTCTAAATAGCACTAGAATGGTTCAGGTAATGTTGAAAACCAAGCATCCTCTGAATATTATTTTAGCTTCCATAAATGAAAACTAACCTGTGCCCTTCCTTTTGCACAGCCTGGAGAATATATTCTAAGCAAAACCTTTATGTTCTCATCATTCCCAAAGCATGCTTTATTTGGTTGTTTCAGCAAGATGGGACCTAGTTAGTTAAAGAGTAAAACAGGCTTCAGGGACACACTTATTTGAGTGTTTATATGAAAATGAAATCTGTAATCCTGAAAATGAATAACATGCCTTAAAGCAGTGATACTCAGACTTCAGCATTCAGGAGCCAAATTAGCAATCAGCATTACACAAAAGAGCCACAGTAGTGTGAATTCATTGTTTAATTTACTATTCTATCTAATCTAATCTAAAAATATTCTCAGAGTAAAATGACTGACCAAGTATTCTGCAATTGGTTAATAACATAGTAAAAGCATCCTGATTGGTTAATAATTAAATCAATGTTTTTATATCATGTGGTGTGAAGAGCTGCAGGAGGCGCATTAAAGAGCCTCTTGCAGCTCCCCAGCCTCTGTGTGAGTATCGCTGCCTTAGAGCAGTGGTTCTCAACTGGGGGTACCGGTACCCCTGGGAGTACTCAGTGGTCTTCCAGGGTGTACATCAACTCATCTAGATATTTGCCTAATTTTTCAACAGGCTACATAAAAAGCACTGGTGAAGTCAGTACAAACTAAAATTTCATACAATGGCTTGTTTATACTGCTCTGTATACTATATAGTGAGATGTAAGTGTAATATTTATATTCCAGTTGATTTATTTTATAATTATATGGTAACAATGAGAAAGTAAGCAATTTTTCAGTAATAGTGTGCTGTGACACTTTTTTGTATTTTTATGTCTGATTTTGTAAGCAAGTAGTTTTTAAGTGAGGTGAAACTTGGGGATAAGTAAGACAAATCAAACTCCTGAAAGGGGTGCAGTAGTCTGGAAAGGTTGAGAGCCACTGCCTTCGAGTGTGCAAGCATTCACAGCCTGACATTTGCCTACTTAAACAGCCTCCAGGCAGATATAGACCAAAGCAGACTAGTAGCAGCAAAGACATCAACATGATGTCTTTTCAACTAGCAAGTTCTATATTTTGGGACTGATTCTCCTTTTATTTACTGTAAAACTGTGGGAGAGGAGAATCAGACCCAATGATGCATGCAGACATCTTTTTTGTCTGTCAAGTAAACCTCCTGTGTAAAATCTGTTGTTCATTTGACGCATTACTGACAATACTTTAGTTTCAGCATAAAAAAGCACTAGCCTGAAACCTTTTTGTACTTCTTGTGTGTGTTTAAAGAAAAAAAGTGCAATAACTAAGAGGCAAACCATGTAAGAATATATTGTTCAATGTAACATGAATTTAGAATACAAAAGTGTTATGGACCATTTAGTTTTTAAATCATTCTTAGTTAATTCCATTGTGTTTTATGTGAAATCTGCGTGAGCTGTAGTATGAATCTTATGCACTTTTGTCAAAAGTTCTACAGTTAACATTTATCCAAACTGTTCTTTTGGCTTGCAGAATTCACGAAGATGATCTGTTGGTCAAAAATAAAATGTTTTACAAATGTAAGATAACAGTGTGAGGTTTGGGGCAGGTACAGTTTTTTTGTTTTGTGCAGTGTCTAGTACAATGGAATTCTGATATCCAATTGGGATGCATGTATGCTACCAAAGTAAAATAATAAATGGGGAAGATTGAACATTCGATCCAAAGTATTTGACTTCCTTATGTATGGTGCTTTATAATGTACAAAATTATACAATATATTGTACCCTGAAGGTAGATTGTCCCTAGGCTAGGAGGAAATTTTACTTGTCTGAAAGATAGTGGGCACAGAGGCCGAATTCTGCCAGTCTTACTTATAATGAGTAGTACCATACTCTGAATAAGATACTACTTAATGTGCAAAAAGTTGCAGAATCTGGACCATAATCTCCCCATCTGCAAAGTTTATATGAAGAAAAGAATTGGTGTAGATATAAATGATTGTTTTAAAAAAGTGGAATGTTTGGAATGCAGAGGCTTCTTTATTTGCTTTTATTGTTACTGTGGTCTAATGTAGGTATTTCAAAAATAAGAATAAACAATTATGCAACCATTTCACCTTGGCCAGACTTCCAAGAAAGGAAAAATCTTCGTCAACTTCCATTATGGCAGTATGGGATTGGACAGAATCTGAGACTGTGATTGTCTAACTCCATAACACAACTGGAGGCTAATATCCAGGGAGGAAGGGAAAATGGAACTACTCAGGCAACCAGCTCTATCCGTGTCCTCCCCCAGGTCCAGTAAATTGGACTCCTCTGACTGAAGCAGTGTAGCACCTCATGTCTCAAGCCCATGAAAAACACTCTGTCCCTTCCCTCAAATCATCTTTCTGGATTTTAAAAGTGGTTGTATAGATTACCCCAGTTACATGGAGAGTGTACACAGTGTACACAGGGAATATGAGAAGAGAATTTTGATTGTTTTTAATATCTTGACTTTGCACTGGTATACGTGCCAATACTGCCCGCCACTCCCCTTCCCCAGAATGTCCTGGGTTTCTGATATGATGTTTATAAATCTGTGTTTTGTTCAGTTTTTCTCCTTAAGTAAGTGTAATATATTTGCCACCTTAACTAAAGCTTCATAAAATTTTCTGTCTGGGGATATATAAATATAAGGCAGATGCTCACTCCAATCCTGCAACATGTTGTGTTCAGGTACAGTAGTCTGCCTGCCTGTGCTATCTATTGTACTATTAAGACAAGAATTCAATCCTTCAACTTCCTATGTAATGCATACTGTAGATAATGAAAAGGTGACTTGCATAATCACCACAGGTTATACTGCTGCCAGAGTCTAGTGAGTTGAGAATGGCGTTCCAATATTCGCTTTGAATTTTGTCCTGTTGCAGGTGTAGGTCAAACTTGTTAAATTTTTGCCACAAAACAAATATATTTTAATAGTTTTAATCTATCTGTCATTCTTAATGAATAGAAAATAGAAGTTAAATCATTCACTGTAAAATTAGTATGCTAAGCATTATAATTACAATAAATGTAAAATACATTAATCTGGAACAATTTTCTTCATAGAAGATCAAATTTATTTTAACTAACAAACTCAGAATAGATATTTTTATAATGGTGTTTTCTGTACAAGTGCACATAACTGAAAATGTTAAGGGCTAAATAGATGGAGTTAATTTATGTTGGTTTAATATTACTAGTATTCTACTTTTAGTCAACCCTTAGATGGCAGCATTGTTCTCATTGTGTTGATATTTTTCTGACCAGAAACTCTGTTTTCATCTAATGTTTCCTGTAATTGTTAAATCTCATTTAGCAAAGTATACTCTCATTAATAATCTAAGAAAGAAAACATGAAGCTCAAACTAAGAATGCTTTAGGTATCAATTTAATTCAAAATTTTTGTTCTGTATTTTTTTTTATGATGATAAAAGGTAGTTTAAAATACCAGGTACAAATTAATTTAATTTTTAAGCAAGAGCTGGGAAAGCAGATGTCTTTATAAATGAGAAACAGTTGGTTGACAAGAAGATATTTTTCTCCCTCAATCTCACCTTCCCCTTGCAATCAGACTGTGCAGCATTGATTGGATAAAATACCCAGAAATATAAAGTTGTTGGACTGAAGTATTCTGAGTGTTAGTGTTGCAAGTTGTCTGCTTACTGTAATCTTTGTCTACTAGCTTCAGAGATATTAGAGTTATCTTCATACTGAGTTGGAAAATTTAAGTTCTGAATAGAGGAATGTAACTAGCAGCTGTCTGGGTTGGAATATGTCTAAGTCACCCTCTTTTTACGTATACTGGACACTGCTTCAGGAGCGTCACAGCAAGCAAATTGCTTTTGTTTTCCACCAGAGTTTACATTCCAAAAAGTGAGCGTGACTCAAGTTTTTCTTTCCTCAACGGACTGTAAGAGAGGAAGTGCAGCAGTTCACTGATCTTTATTATAGTAGCTCTGTGTGTGTGTGTGTGTAGTAGGTCATCCTTTAGGTTTATTTAGATCTCTAAGGGTACACACTGTTCATTCTGAAACGTGCTTTCCATCTGGAAAAAATTAGACACACTAAATTTTTTCCCGCTGCAGGTCCGATCAGGAAGCCCAAGTACGTGGAAAGTCCCAGAGTGCCAGGAGATGTGGTTGTTGTACCATCGAGAAAAGTATCAGAGCCAACAGAACCCAATCAAAATGGTAAGAATGTATTTTCAGTGCTCTTTTATTTTATTTAATGGCTAGCTTTTCATTTCAAAGAGAGCTGCGCTATGCAATCATGGGACTTGAGTCTCTCTTGTAAGACTGTTTTGCACAATTAAATGCATTTGTAGTAAGGAGGAAGAGGTTTCCTGAAAGATTGTGATCTTTCTAAAGTCTAAACTCTTGGAGCTATGTACCCTGTGAGGACAAAATTTGAATGTGAGGGTTGTGGGTCACTTCTTATGCTAGAGGCCTGCTTGAATTTTTCTGAACTGGTTTTTAAAAAGTTGATTCAAAGTGTATAGTTTTATATTGAATACAATACTGCTGTTAAAAAGTTCAGTGAAAGCTTGCAAAATAGTAGGGTAATATCAACAGATTTCTGTGTTGGCAAAGCTGGTAACAGATATCCCCCTCAAGTTAATTGGTATTCCTGAAAAGTTTCAAGTTCATAAAATTTGACCAGCACATAACGAAGTGTAGTTTCGATGAATGTCATAGAAGAAAATGACAATCAAGTCAGTATGTAAGTATACATACTGAAATGAGCATTTCATTTTCATGGTTGCATTTTTGATCAATTTACAGCTTTACTGACCTCATTAAGGTCATTGCATATAATCAATCCAGTTACAGTTGATCAAATCTCTTTTTCTTGTGCTTCAATTTAAAAGGCATTCTTAGGTTTGAAAAGGAATTATTTATTTTTAAAATAACGTTACTAATATTTATTATATCTTTATTCAATGAAAATAGGCAGGTCGGTTATAGTTAGTTTTGCTTTGTGGTTCCAGTTCTTCTTCTTCCAATGCTGCAATGATTGAGGTTGTTAAAACTTCAATGAGAGTGGTTAAAACCAAGCCAAAAAAAAAAAAAATTAGTGAAACTTCGGTAGAATATTCTGACCATTTGTGGGTTTTTTGTTGTAAACCTACTTTTTTTTAAAAAAAAGATCTTATATTTGGGGACTAAAACTAACATTTTCTTTCTCAACATTAAAAACAAAAACACTTTAAATAATTCACCTTTTAACCTATTTATATTTCCAATTTAAATGCACCAGCAAAATCTGCATTGTTATATTTTACTTATAGTTAAGAATGGAAAAATTGGAGACCTTTTTAATGGGCAGGACATCTCAGTAAATTGGCTTTTGGTTTCAGGTTTTTCTTTTTCTTTTTGATCAACTAATGTGATCAGTCATCAAGCCATCTGATTTATTGACCAGCATATATCCTATTTGGTATAACACAGATAGTCTGGGAACACCTTGCCCTTCCTTACCAGCTCTGTTAATAGATGCATAGAATACATTATTCTCCCTCATTTCAAGTGCCACATCTAACAGTGACCCTCCATCTAGCAGAGTAGAGCCACATTCTCTGAGCGTTAGACAGAAACCTTACTAAAGATTAATGCTAAGCTCCCCACCGTCTATGACTGAGCAGTATTTGCTGGGTTGAGGAGTTTAGACTCTCTCTCTTCTGAGGTATAGCAGCAAATTTCACTACCGCTTGACCGCAAGCCTGGAACAAAATACTATTTTTTAAAATAATCATGAATCACAGAAAGCGAAGGAACCAAAAGCTCATTATTAGATGCTCTGTCACTGTTCCAATTGTTCTGGGGAAGAATTAAGGCTCTGAGAGCACTTGCTGTAAGGCCAATGGAAATTTAACAAAAAGGAATCAGTGTAAATGTGGATTAGTTGTGATCCAACACAATTAAACATTAAATGACAATTGATAATAGCCAATTGTCAAGGTTTCTCCCCCACTCTGAACTCTAGGGTACAGATGTGAGGACCTGCATGAAAACCTCCTAAGCTTACTTTTACCAGCTTAGGTTAAAACTTCCCCAAGGTACAAATTAATTTTATCCTTTGTCCTTGGAATAACCACTGCCACCACCAAACTCTAACTGGGTTTACTGGGAAACGTAGTTTGGACATGTCTTTCCCCCCAAAATCCTCCCAACCCTTGCACCCCACTTCCTGGGAAAGGTTTGGTAAAAATCCTCACCAATTTGCATAGGTGACCACAGACACAAACCCTTGGATCTGAGAACAATGAAAAAGCATTCAGTTTTCTTACAAGAAGACTTTTAATAGAAATAGAAGTAAATAGAAGTAAAGAAATCACCTCTGTAAAATCAGGATGGTAGGTACCTTACAGGGTAATTAGATTCAAAACATAGAGAATCCCTCTAGGCAAAACCTTAAGTTACAAAAAAGACACACAGACAGAAATAGTCATTCTATTCAGCACAATTCTTTTCTCAGCCATTTAAAGAAATCATAATCTAACGCATACCTAGCTAGATTACTGACTAAAAGTTCTAAGACTCCATTCCTGTTCTATCCCCGGCAAAGCAGCATACCAACAGACAGAGACCCTTTGTTTCTCTCCCTCCTCCCAGCTTTTGAAAGTATCTTGTCTCCTCATTGGTCATTTTGGTCAGGTGCCAGCGAGGTTACCTTTAGCTTCTTAACCCTTTACAGGTGAGAGGATTTTTCCTCTGGCCAGGAGGGATTTTAAAGGGGTTTACCCTTCCCTTTACATTTATGACACCAATGCATTTTGAAATCTATATGGTGTCTTTGAAGTTTCTGTGGGGTTAATCAATTTGGTTTTGTAAGCCAAGTATCTAAATCTGACAAAGGTAGAAATAATTGGAACAGATATAATAATAAATATGGGTTTAACACAAGTGGAAAAGCAGAATGAAGAAGTTGATTAACAAGAGAACCATTTCTTCTTTTTGTTGAAGTGTGGTTCTACTCTGTAAAATGATTTTAAAAGTATTTGGAGGTTACATGTTTCTCTCAGAGAAATGGCTATTCCAACTACCAGAGCTGAAAATTTAATCTGCAGGCTGGCTTCTTTCCTGTCAGTCATCAACACCTATTGCAAAAGTTCTGGAGGCAAAAACCTGTTCTTCTACACCATGGCTTTCAATTCTATTTGAAGAACAAAAAAAATAGCTTTTGACTCACCCTCCCAGGGCTAACTTCTGTTTGTCACTAAAGCAGCGGCAAATATGAGACTGAATACACACAGAGAACAATTCTTTTTAACATAGTCATTTTTCCTAGTAGAACTTTGCTTAAAATAACTGATGGTTAAAGGGATTTTTGCAAACTTAAATTATAGCAACTTATATATGTTGTATTGAGATTTACTTGTAAATACATTGACATAATGGCCAATTAGTTATGTTCCAGGTTATGAGCTGTCACATACTGTATTCAATAGAGTTGCTGTCTTGACATATCAAGAGGTAACTTGGAAGATTAATTTGCCACATACTGTTTATATAGGAGTTGTCCCTGACCACCATTAGCTCCACCCCTGGTGGGCAATGGCAGGGCCCATTCTGCTCCTGTCTCTTCTAAGGGCTTTCACCTAGCTATGACATTTTCACAACCGTATCTTCCAAAGTGGTTAGTGACCAAACCCAGGGAGCATCCCCAGGGCACCTCTCCTTTGTTGGCAGACACTCATTTAAAATTGTGTGTGTGCATTCATGCACGTCCACATCCACCAACTTATGTACATCAATTTACTACTCAGGTACACTTTTATGCCAGCTCTTTTTTGGCTCTTTCGCAGATCTCCCAGCAGAGTTCTTGACCATAAATGCTAAATAGCGCTGCTGTTTTCTGTTCTTGGAGAACAGCAACTGCAGGAGTTTTAAGGGACCTGGATCCCAAAAACCTGCACTGTCCCAAATCTCAGTTGTAATTGCTAAACAGGACCAACAAGGCCACACCACAGCTGAAGTCTTGTACTCAGTTTTATAAACCCAATTCCTATCAGCACCTCATCTGTAATTACAACATGCAAATTAGCAGAATATAACTGTCTTGAGTTCCTTTTGGTGAATGCAAGATCGACTACAAAAAAAAAAAAAAAACAACCAGCACCATCCATGAACTGATTTTGGACAAGACACCTGACATCTTTTGCAAAGACCTGGTTTAATGCCAGCACCAGCTCTGTTTACACAGGTTAATAAATGCAACAAAAACCAAGAAGGATTTCAGAAGAAGCCAAAAGGGAAGGAGAATGGGATGGGATAGTAGTTCTGTCCCCTTACAATCTCCTAGGCAGCAAACATCCCCAGAAACAAAATCCATTTGTATGTATTCACACGGGTGTGAAGTGAAAGAAGAAGAATTTAGGGCTCCTAATGGTTTACAGGCCTCTAGGTGAAGATTCCTGACAGTTTCCTAGACGAACTATTAGCCTGCAATTTACCATTGGAAATCCCAGGTTCGGCTTCTTGGCAACATACACATAAATGTATTTAGGGTATTCTTGATGTTAATCTTGTTGTCCCACATAGAAACAATGTATTTCATACAAGACCTCACTGGCCTGAAATCCAATGTGGGGCACAGCCTCAGGGTTCAGCTGGGCTGTTTGCTAATTTTGTATGACAGATAGCAACAGTATCAATTCTTTAAGTCCTTTTTTCTGAGATGAGGATCTAGTAAAAGAGATCTGTGCAGTTGTCACCCCAGACTGAATTACAGCAATTCACATCTTTGGGGATCAGCACACTTTTCTTGCCAATTCAAGGCCCTGATCCTGATATCTTTTGTTAGCTATCTAATGGCCAGGACACAACTGCCTGAGCAAGCTCATCTCCATCTGTTGTCCCAAGAAAACAGGAATGATGCAGCTTCAGAATCAAGCACAAAGGTGTGAGAGCTGAAGTTAGAGGGATAAAGGGGCTTTATCTAGAATGATAAGATGAGAGTATTTTGGCTACTTTTAGGGCAAACTGCAAGATTTTCCTTTAAGATAAAGCTCTTACCACAATAAATACAGGGCTTTGTATTAAAAGAAACCAAAATCAAACACTCAGAAAAATACCCCCAAAAGATTTTTGTAAAATCTGGGAAGGGTGAAGAACAGAAGTCCTACCATGGACCCAACAATGCAGATGTAATTTACCTGTGCAGCTTTTAGATATGCCAGAGGTCCTAGGTTCTCTAGAAACTAGATATTCAAAAAAGGGCCCTCGTCCCCCCAGAAAACTTAAAACAAAACTGTTTTTCATGAAAAATGTCAACTTTTTGGTGAATTATCAAAAACCAAAATGTTTTGGCCAAAATTTTTTTGCATTTTGAGCCTTTGGATTTTTTAAAACAAAATATCAAACATTTCTACAGAAAGCAGACGCTTTTCATGAATAAATTTGTGTAACCAACCCCCCAGATTTCTGTTTAAAAACAAACATTTTTTTAATGTAAAATTTTCAACCAGCCCTAACAGAAACTCAAAGATTTCAATTCCTGGCTTCTCTAAGCAGATAAGAAGGCTGTCAGTTGTTGTGGTCATGTGTGGTGAATTATGGGCACATGTTTGTTGGGAAAGGGACAAAAACTGCTCCCCCTTTAAAAAAACAACTACTACTTTTTCTCTCAAATTTAGGGAGGCACCACAAAGTAATAGTGACTATGAAAAGCAAAATCCTCATCTTCAGAATGGATTTGTTGAGGTTTACGCATTTCAGGGTTGTAATACTGAAAATAGCTTGACAGTGTCCACCTAATGCCTTCTGTTAATTGGCATGGTTAAAGTTCATTTACCTTTTTAATTGAAACTTGGCTTTCCTGTCAGAAATATCATTACTGACTGTATAATATTCAACAGCTATAAATTTGAGAGGAAAGCACTGCTTATACTCCAGCTGCATATAGAATCAAAATGAAATTGAAAAAAAGTCTACATTTTGCATTCAAATCATAATAAGAAACACATACGTGTGGAAATCCAAAGAATGTGTGATGACAACTCTTGCTGTTATCTTAGTTACAGAAAAATGGTACCCTAATGTTGTTCACCTTACAGATATCCTCTTCCCAATATCATTAGGGGAGAATTAAATACTTTTAAAATACTTAGATAATTCTTCATGAAGCTTCAGATGAACTGAAACAATTACAAGAAATGTATAAATTAGAAACAAACAGATGTGTAATCAGTTGAAGGATGTTAAACTTGTAAAGTACAGCTGTTGTGGGACTGGATGGTTCAATGCAGCTCAAGACAAACAAAGTAAAATTTAGTTATTGCCTTCTGGGCAAACTGCCGAGCTGTACTTAATGTTGTTGGGTGTTTTGACTTGTGCATCTTTTTGAAGCTGGAAATCAAAACTAATTTTGTGCTTTTTCCCTGCAAATGCCACTGAATGTCAGGTATGTCTAATACTGCAATTTTGAGAAGTGTGTGCACTCTTCTCAAAGAGCACATTGAGGTGCAATTGATAGTGTGAAACTAGAGGAAGATGATGACAAAGTAGGTCTGGTACGAAATAATCCATTTCTTCTTTTTGGTAATGTACAAGGCTCAGAGATGAGGCTTATCTTTTATTTCTGGCCTCATTTTGGATACATCAGTCGGTCAGTGCACCAGGACTTTGAAGTGCAGCTCAGCAACTTCTTCCTGTCTCGAGAGATGGCAATATAACACAGTTTAAATTTAAAATAATACATTTTGGCTTCAAAAACTGTCAAATAAACAGGTGTTGTGATTTATGTTTGCATAAATTGATGTATTTGTGCATTCATGGTGAACGTCTTTGAGCATCTGATCGTCCTCCGTAAGTTTAAGTGCAGAGGGCAGCCTGACTTCTTATAAGAATCCTTTAACTGTCTCCAGATCCTCCCTAGTGTGCTTCACCAGCTAGGAAGAGATCCTTACTCTATTAGTATGTGCAAGTCACTTACTCTTTATCTGTTTTTTCCATCTGTAAACTTGGGTATAATGATGCTTACTTAGAGCCAGCCAAGTACACTGAGAAACTCTGCTAAAGAAGTCTGAGTTTTTACACAGTCCTCCTCTGACAGTATTGTTGGAAGATTGAGGGTGGAGGCCCCGTCCTCTGATTTGATCAAATCTTCTCTCCAAAGAAAGATAAGAAGATATTGCAACATGGAACTGCTGGGACCCTCTGACTGCGCGTAATCCAGAACAAGCAGACTGCCATAATCCAAGCGGTTTAGTTGGTTAGTTCTTTGTCTTCATGATGGAAGAAGCCAGAGAAAATCTTAGCCTCCACCACTGCATGTGTGCCCCTGACCTGGTCTCTGTTTAGAGCTCCTGATTGGATTTGGAACAGGTTACCTTCCGCTAATGCATTTGAGCAGTAGCCTGGATCATTAACTCTCTCAATCCTTGATAAATTGAGTTTTTGCACCTAAGTGGTTGGATGCCACAGTTTTTTGAATTGGCAATAGAGAACTATATTGTGTACAATGTTGGTTTGAGGAGGGGAGTTTTTGTAGTTGGCTGGTGACAGTGCTGATAACAGATGAGAAGACATGGGGAGGTGGTTTGAGGATGTGTGATTAGCACATCAGCTAGATATTTTTCCTTATCAACAATGAAATAATTAACAATTTGGACATTTTAAAAATGGCATTTTTAGATTTTGGCATTTACACCCTGTTTAGATGAAAGTTACCTGTATTAGAGCTTATTGCTTCAGTCCATCTGCAAACTTGGGAAGACACCGATTAAATTAAATTATTTTAAAAGTTTTCTTTGCAGTCATAAGGTCGAGAAACTTATGTACTGAATGCAATAAGAAAGCACAAAAATATGTTGTTTTTGTTGTTATATCTGTAGTTGGGACTGCAAAAGGTTTAATTAGTAACCTCTGTTTTTATACACATAACTTTCCAGAATACTGCTATTAAAAATTACTGGAGTGGAGTCATAGTCTTACATGAACCTTCACAAACACAAGGTTTAACTATACTTGGAAATGATGTTGAATTTTATCCTGTTTACACTAACACAGTGTCAAACACGTTAGACAGTAGACATGAACTGGTGTGTTCAAAATGCTCTCAACTAGTTGTGGCTAACACAAGGTTATCGATTACTGAACATATCTGACAAGTTGGATAAAAATGCAAATGAACATAAGAGAAATCTACCTTTTTAAAGCTTATTAGACAAAAAAGTAAGATGTTTGTCTGCTGCACCTATTACATTCAGTTAACTAAAATCTTGCAGATAGAAAAATCAGTGTTGAGATTTGATTGCAGTCTTTTAATTTTTTATTTATTTTTTTACCTCTAGCAACAGTTTCCAGGTATAATACTGTCATTCTTCATCAAAGTTCAATCTTTTATTTTGGTACAGAAGGAAAGCCTGATAAAGAATCAAACTGTTCACCTGCAGCACAAGAACTAATGACAAGATTGGGATTTTTACTGGGAGAAGGGATCCCAACCTCTGGACACATAATTGTAGAAGAAAAAAATGAAACCATGGTATGATAAAAGAAAATACCTTAACTCTCATTCTAACTCTGAGATAAGAACCATTTTCCTAAGAGTTAATTGCAGTCATTTGATATTTAACAAAGCACTTTTGACTGTATTCATAGAAAGGAATGTCATGGAACTTGTAGATGAATCAGAACTGTAGAGACTTTTTAATTGTGAAATGATCTCACCTCCTTCCCCTAAGAATAAAGGGCAGTGAGATTTTTTTTATAAATAATTGGCTTATACAGTCAATTTTAGAATGATTTGTTAGGGGAAAATGTTAGTAAAGGTTAAAATAGCAGATCTTGTGATGGGCACACATTCTCCCCCCAACGCCCCACCCCCTGTTGAGCCCTGTTTCACTTCTGCTTTGTGATGTCTGTGTTTGGAAGCAGTGAGGGGAGAGGAATGCGCGGCTGATGTCCTATCTCTCTGCAAGAATGTCATGGTATTGACTGGTGGCTATTGGGTGATCTCAGTCTTTATGCTTATCCCAGGCCTCCTAAATCTTATAGCATCAACTTAGGTTTCAATGGTGGTTAAGTGTGAGCAAGACAACGATCCCAGAGTTTAAATGGAGAGAATGAATAAATCATTTGTTTTCAGCAAAATGTCTAAAAGAAAGGAAATCTGCCTAGCAGCAAATGTTTCCTTGAACAATGTGTTTCTCCTTTATTTCTTCAAAATCATTACTTTTGAAAGGGTATTTCAGGAACGTGTCTCTGAATCTGCCAAATCACTGAGAATAAAATGTAGAAATCAAAGTTCTGCACAAAAATGGGTTCTTCAGGTTTTGTCATCCTTCTATTTCATCTCAGTAATTCTAACGTTCAAGAAATGATGTGCTGTCTTCTGTGCAGTAATTGTTTGTTTCATTCATGTTGTAGTGCACAGTAACCAGTCAAGGAGTCAGCCCCTGCTCTACACTAACAAGCAGCACTACGTCACCCAGCACTGATAGTCCCTGCTCAACTCTGAATAGCTGTATTGGCAAAACAGCAGCTAATAAAAGTAGTCCCTGTGGGACCATTAGCAGCCCTAGCTCCACACTGGAAAGCAAGGACAGTGGAATTATAGGTAAGCAACCGAATTCTTAGTAATGTAAAAACTTAATGGATATCTTCTCTTGTTGTTTAGTGTTTATATATAGCTAGAAGGACCAGACCACAAGATGTTCTCCTGTCTAATTCTACTTAATAGTTTGAGTATGCTTTTCTATGCTTGAGAGGATTTAAAAGTGCTGCTCTTTCTCTAACAGCATTGTCGTTTCAGGTGTGCATTTTCACCTTTTCCTGTTCATGTTTCTAATACCCCTTATTTCTTTTTCTTTATCACTCTTGTTGGTTTTCTCTTCAGTTTTCTCTGTTTTCTAATAACTGCCTCCACTTCTACCCTTCCCTTGTCTACTTGGCATGTGCTTCTTCTGCACATTAGTGTTTTGCCATGGTGATGCCCACAGTTGTTTGAAACCAGTCTGTTAGCTTCCAACCAAAAAGTATTTAGTATTGCTGATACAGGGAAGTGCTGCTGTACTGTTCATGAGCACAGTCAGATCATGCTAATTAAAAACAATGCAGGTTTTTCCAATGTTAATGGGTATGGAAGGAGGATTTAAACAGGGTGACAAGGGACAAGTGAAATTCTGGTGATTCTCCACAAAATCGATAACTTTGGGCAGGAGGGAAAGTAGAGGCCCCACAGTTAGTCTCAGCAGGGAAGGAACATCTCTCTAGTGAAAGCTGCCTTCACAGTAAAAGTCAAGGATTAATTTCTTTACCATTGCTAGATACCTTAATATTTAAATAAGAATATGTGTCTGAAGGGAAAATTCAAAGCTCTGGGCCTTTGTGTATTCCACCTTCTCTTTCTGTCCTCTGTCCTGAAGAGCTTAGTCTTATTTTTCTGTCTTGTATATAGAGCCCTACCAAATTCATGGTCCATTTTGGTCAATTTCAGGGTCATAGAATTTTAAAAATAGTAAATTTCATGATTTCGGCTGTTTAAATCTGAAATTTCACAGTGTTGCAATTGTAGGGGTCCTGACCCAAAAAGGAGTTGTGGGAGAGTCGCAAGGTTATTGTAGGGGGGATTGCACTACTGCTACCCTTACTGCTGCAGGCGGTGGTGCTGCCTTCAGAGCTGGAAAACTGGAGAGCGGAGGCTGCTGGCCAGGAGCCTAGCTCTGAAGGTAGAGCCAGCAGCAGCACAGAAGTGAGGATGGCATGGTATGGTATTGTATTGCCACCCTTACTTGTGTGCTGCTGCCTGCAGAACTAAGCTCTCAGCAGCTTCCATGCTCCAGCTCTGAAGGCAGCGCAGAACTAAGGGTGGCAATACGTCCACCCCCCCCACCTCCCAAATAACCATATGACCCCTCCCCCATATGACCACCCCATCCCCCGCAACTCCCTTTTGGGTCAGGACTCGCAATTTGAGAAACGCTGGTCTCCCCCATGAAATCGGTATAGTATAGGGTAAAAGCGCACACAAGACCAGATTTCATGGTCTGTGACACGTTTTTCATGGCCATGAATTTGATAGGGCCCTACTTATTTAGCACTGAGCCTACTGATGCTTGACAGAAACACATAATGCAAACAGTCGTGCAAAATATTTGTCATTATTTCAGTACCTCCATTTAGAGAACTGGCTGGTGAATCCCTGAGTGCAGGCTGCTATGTTAGTGTTACTTCCCAGCAGGGTCCCGAGTAAAATGGAAAGATCATCTTTCGTGTTAAACAAAACTTGAATTGAGCCAACTTCAAAGCTGTTGTAAAAGTGGGGTTTGTTTGTTATGTTAGTTAGTAGTTAAACCACGTGTTAACTCATTAACTAATTAAGCCCTTTTAAAAATTATTAATTTCTATCATGACTGCTAACTTTACCTACAATAAGAAAACAAACATAAAATATCCCCTTAACTTGAAGCTACGACGCTTTCTGTGTTCCAATGCCTTCTAACTGGAAAAGTGACCTTTCAGTTCTACTTAAAATCAGTCAGTTGTCAAGATGGCAGCTTCTTAATTGACTTGTGTAAGGCACTAAACATTTTTAGTAATCTCTGTATATAGAGATTAGAACATTTTATTATAACGAAGGTGTGATGCTGGCAGACCAGGTGCCATGCTAATTCACTTGTGTATACGTTCTTCAAAGTGATTGTTAAATTTATAGGAGTGTATTTGGCGTTTAAACTTCATGAAAACTAGTGGGATGTTACTTGCATTGTTTTCATTTATCTGTATCCTGTTATAATGTAGTAGCAAACATCTACAATGTGTATACCCCTGTAACTTAATAACCTATCAAACAAAGCATCAAACAAGAAAGAAGTGTTGGGGAATGCAAATGAAGAACTTTAACAGAAAATTGCTAATTTCAAAGCAAGTGGTCGGGTAGTTGAAGACTCAAAAATGCATCCTCACTCTCCGTCATCAAAGGAAAAGCCCACGTGGGTAGTGGCCCTGTCAGCTTGTTTTCTGTGAGAAGAAGCTATAAATATGGATTTAGGGAAAGATCCTTCATCTCTGGACTGTTTGGACTCTTAGAGAGAAGTGTACCGGATGCAAAGCAGAGATCCCCAGAGACAATCTGGGAACCCTGAAGAGACTTTTGAGAAACTGGTAGTTTATTACATCACTGCCACCATTTGGAATTACAAACTGTGATTCACCTGTGCATATGTTTTACCTGCTTTAACCTCTCAATAATGCTACTTACTTTTATTAGCTAATAAACCTTTAGTTTACTATAGAATTGGCTACCAGTGTTGTCTTTGGAGTAAGATCTAGAGTGCCAATTGATCTGGGGTAAGTGACTGGATTCTTGGGACTGGGAGCAACCTGATGTGGTGTGATTTTTGGTTTAAGTGACCTTTTATCACAGAGTCTAGTTTGTCCGGGTGGCAAGATAGACTAGAGAGTCTAAGCAGACTGTCTGTAACTCCATGATAAAACTGGTATAATGATCGAGAAGTTCACATTTGTTATTGGCTTGGTGAAATCTAATTCTAGAACACACCACCAGTTTGGGATGTCTGCCCTGTTTTCTGACAGCCTGCCCTGAGGTAGGCACTCACAGTCATGAGCCACTCCAGACAGCATGACAGATTGGTCTAGTCGTTACAGAATTCACATACCATAGGTCAGTTAACCTTAAAGATCGTAACCCAACACTGTTAAAAGTTAAAACTCTCAATGTCAAATTTAAAGGGTTAAAGTTTAGTTACAATGAGTGGATCAGAATCATATGAGGGTCTTGACACAAAAGACCTTTTAAAAATGTGTAAAAATAGGGGAACATCCCATAAAAAGAGACTCAGACCAGGAACTGAGAGCTTTGCTCACTGACTTTGACCAGAGAGCAGGGTCTGAGCATCCCTATACTCTAGATGCCACAGAGACCGCTGCAACAAAACTGGTTTGGCTGAGGCACCTGGAAGCCAAGAAAGAACGTGAGCATGAAATAAGGATGAGGGAACTCTGGATCAAAGACACAAAAGAAATGGAGGAAGCTGAGGAGAGAGCCTACCAAAGACGCAAAGCTGACGCTGAAATTGATATGGAAGCCCACCAAAGACACATGGAGCAGCTAGTAGCTGAGAACAAAGTGCATGCCATGAAGCAACAAAAGAAGCAGCCTCAGACTGTGAGTACATCCCCTCTCAACAGCAGGGAGTGGGAAAAAGCCTGCTCAATTTATCAAGAGACTGACTGCATTGAGCAGTTCCTGTCCACCTTTGAGAGACTGTGTGGGATCCATAAGATTCCAGAGGATGAATGGATGCCTGTCCTCTTAACCCAGTCAACTGGGTAAGCCAGATAAGTTTTTAACTATATGGAGGAGACTAATGCTAAGGTGTGTAAGAAATTTTGAAAAAATGTATTGAAGAGGCCTCTGAGTCCTATCAGTTCAAGCAAATAACGTAAGTATTACAAGATCTACAGTTAGTCAGAGAGTCAGTGACATGCAGTGTAGTAAAGAGGGCTACATTCACCATCTTTTGCTGATGGAAAGGATTTCAGATAAATGCATTCCCTCTTTCTACCATTATGAAGTTTTTGCTGATTTCCACTCTGGGATCTAGTGATGGTGATAATACGCTCTTCTATAGCACATTTCACTTTGCAGTTTGACCGTTCAGCTATTTTAGCATTTCATTGCAAAATGGAGGAATAAAACTTAGTAATCATGCCTTAGTAATCTATTTTAGTGTGGTTATCTCAGAAACAGATAGTCTTCCTGAGAACATGTTGTCATAAGATAGTTAACAAAATTGTCCTCCAGTCCCTTATCATGTGTCAAGTGACATCCATATCTTGGAAGAGAGATTTTCTATTTGCTGGTTTCAGAATAGCAGCCGTGTTAGTATGTATCCGTAAAAAGAAAAGGAGTACTTGTGGCACCTTAGAGACTAACAAATTTATTAGAGCATAAGCTTTTGTGAGCTAGTGAGCTGTAGCTCACGAAAGCTTATGCTCTAATAAATTTGTTAGTCTCTAAGGTGCCACAAGTACTCCTTTTCTTTTTTCTATTTGCTGTCACGTAAGTTAGAAGAAGGAAAAGAATACATTAATAATTGTATTCTCCCTTTCTCTGACTTTTTTAGCATTGTGGCTTCTTCTACCTTGGAGATAGGTCAATTTTAAAATAAATCTTGGGGCTCACAATTTCTCAAAACCCAGCATCTGCAGCTGATAAGAGGGAAACTCCATTGTGACTCTTAAATATTACTTATTGTAAACATTAAGTGGATGTTTTTTACTTTTCTCTTTAGAAAATTATATGTTTATTTAGAAAATTATATATAGTTTTCACAACTGAAAACTCTAACATGTTAGTAGAGGTCACTGTTAGCCAGAAGTTTAATTGATTAAGCTTTAGGATATGCCTGTGAGGTAAAGTAGGTAAGTACTTTACCCTGTTACCTATCTGTTAAACTGAGTCAGAGAGGTTGTCACTAGCCTAAGGTCATACATCAAGTCATTAGCAGAGCTGAGGGTCAATATAAAAGTTTTGTCAATATAAAAGTGCTTATAGCAATATAACTAATTCAGGAAATGATGTAAGCTACACCAGTATTAGGCATCTTTATGCTGGTGTAACTATTTTGGTTTAAAAACAAAAAAACCCCACGCTTCCAACTTGAAAAAGCTTGACAGGTAAAACTGTTAAGTGTAGATCAAGTCTTGGGCTCTTCTGGTAGATACTCCTTGCCAAAGTCTGAAAATTTTTATAGCTTCTGTAAGATAGTGGTAAATAACTATATCCAGTTGTTAAAAAGTTAGTCATTTTTATTTGAAATTTTCACTTGTCTAGGGTTTTTAAATAAATGATTGCACTGCTCACTGAATGCTCAACATTTTAGATGTATTTTATTGAAAAAAAATTGATTTTGCCAATTGTTTAAGGGCTATGCGCCATATTAATTCACTAATAATTTAAGAGCTATTTAAGTTAATAAGTGACATTCATTTGAGGGCAAAATTTGGCCCTAACAATGGACTTAAATTATCCTAATTTTGTGCCGGCATGAGCTCTTACTTTCCCCCCCTTGGAAATAACCAAAAAGTCTAGATTTTAGAAAACCAGACAACTGCTCACTCTGGCAAGTGAGATGGGGTTTCCCCCTCTCAACTCACGTTTCATACCTTGGCATAATTTCCTTTCTTTTAAAAGGAGCCTCTTCCAGTTATAACTCATTTCATTAAAGCAATTGTCTCTTCTTCAGTGGGGTTAGGGAACACACCTCAAATGGAAGTTTTGACACCACTTCCTATAAACGTTTTAAAGAGGCATTATAGAGTTCTATTTAAGTCTCTTATGGACTCCACTATAATTAAAATGTATACTGTCAAAATTATCTTAATTATACCCTAACCTACATCATTTTTTTTTCTGTTTATTGTTGTGGCTTTACAGTTATTTGCTGGAAAAATGGGGTTCTCCTTTCTTGCTTGTAAGTCTTGCAGTATTTCGTATATACAGCTCTGCAATCCAGTTGTAGTCTATGTGCATACTATATGTATGCAGCTTTATTTTTATATCGTTGAGCACTTACAATACCATATGTGCTCAATGTTGTGTATAATATAAACATTAACTCAAACTAGGTACTTTTTCGTTCGCTCCAGTGATGAGAGGGGTCTTGTTGAATAATTGAATATGGGTTTGAGGGGTGGTGGTGGAGGGGAAAAGCAGTGTTTGAATTTAGTGGCAGCATGAAAAGAGACTAGGAATGATCCGGTTGGAAGGAGTGCAGAAGGAAACTGGAGCAGACATAGGAAGGGCAGTATTGTATAGTGTCTTGAAATTGTGTCTGTGTGTGGTTTCTGACCCCGAGACCCTCATAAAAATGATTTGCTATAGTTCATGATGGACATATTCTACTGAGCTTAATGATTGATTTAAAATATAGCCTTCCATCTCTCACATCTTCTCCCAAATCCATGGAAAAGAAATTCCTTGGGAATACATTTGGAGACTGTTTAAGGTCTGTGTGGCCCAGACCTGCTCCATAGATGAGATAGGCAGAAAAATCGGGAGTGTAAATTACTGCTTTAAAAAATTCTTAGTCACTGTTACCAGCCTATGAATCTGTGTGGAGGGGTATTTTCCAGAAGTGAAGGGGGGAGGGAGGGGGACACACACCTCTGATAAATAAACTTTATTTTAGTTTTGTATAAAAAATGTGTATAGTTGTGCATTCAGATTTGTTAATAGCATTAAATGTGCATTTTGAATAGAGTTTAGCAAGTATATCTTTTGTAAGGTTTTCGGCACAGTTCACCCAACCATGAAAATAGCTTGTTCTTCCATGCTACTTAAGAAGGCTTCCATTGTATTTCCATTCCCACTTGGTTATTCTGGACCAGCAGGCCCTTTGATGGGAAAGCTTCCCTCCCCTCCCGCTAGCTCAGGCTTCTTTTAGTCTTCTAATGCTTTACTGACATCGTCTCTGCTTCCATTGAGTTTGACATAATGGAGGTTGAGGCAGGTTTTCATCTTTAGCAGTGAGCTAAATAGGAGAAAAGCCTGGGCTACTCGCCAAAACATAAGCTTTCCTGGAAAAATGCTATCCTTTCAGTATGGAAGGCTTGAGTGGAACTCTTCCCTGGCGTTATTTTTTGAATCCAAGGGGAATCTTCATTTATAATATTTCAGAAAGGGCCAAGTTGTTCAGACTCAAGAATAAAAATGCAGTAACTGTGTCATACAGAAATGTGATGAGGATTACTGAATGCTTTATAAAAGCCTTAGCCTTGACAGTCCATAATTATTATGCCAGATTGTTGGTATTTCTTTAAATAAAGTCCTTTTTTAAAATGTCACTTATAAATTCCTTTAAATGTAATACTCAAGCCTGGTTAACACCTGAAACTTAGGACAACCTAGCTCCATCTCTCAGGGCTGGGAAGAGTTTCACCCCCTGTGCGATGTAGTTAGGTCAACTTAGCTGTGTTGACTTAATTATCACCTCTAGAGAGACTGATTTACTTTATACACAGCATGAATTGTTAACATCATCTAATATTTTTATCTAAAGCAGAACTAATTATTTTTAAATGTGTTGATTTTATAAACATGGCTGAAATAACAAACTTTATAAGCCCCCAAATGCATGGGTGAATAAGCTAGTAGTTTAGTTTGGTAATCAGCACACCTGTACATAATCTTAGGGCTTGTCTGCACAGCGCATTAGTGCACACCAGCGTGTTGCATGCAGTACTGCTTGACTACATCAGTGTGCACTAGGAAACTTTTACTGTATGCCAGCAGGGTCCATACAGACAGTGCATGATGTATTGGTGTACACTAGAATTTACACCCCAGCTGATGTGCACCAACACACTGTGTAGACAAGCCCTTTGAGATTGACCTAAGTGCACTTGCTTCTGTAGTTGCTCAGTCCATAGAGGCTCTGTGAGCCTCCTGGGTTACTTATTCTGAGGAATCACCTCTCTCTTACCTGCTGTTACCTCCCACTCTCTTGGATGAGGGGAGACAGTGCCAGTTTTAGTCTTACACTGATGCTTAAATCTGACTCTTTAATCTCATTTATCCCCAATGGAGGATGCAGAGACTAGATGAAAAAAAATCTGTGGGACGCATGAATTCTTGAGATGTGCAATGGTGCAGAATTCCCCCAGGAGTAAATAGAAATGGGATGAAATTTAATAGTGCGAAATGCATGGTCATCCACTTAGGGACTCTCAACAAGAATTTTTGGTACAAGCTGGGGAATCTGTCAGTTGGAAGAGACAGATGAGGAGAAAAACCTTGGTTAATCACATAGAATCATAGAACTCAAGGGTTAAAAAGTACTGCAAGGGTCATCTTGTCTAACCCCCGCCAAGATGCAGGATTTGTCACAGAAGTTGCCAATGTGATGTGACTGCAAAAGGCTAATGCAATCCTAGGACACATTGGGTGAGGTATTTTCAGTAGAGATAGGGGAAATATTACCATTATGCAAGGCACTGGTGAGACCTTATTATTATGTGCAATTCCAATCTCCCATGTTTAAGAGAGAGGAATTCAAGCTGGAACAAGTGCAGAGAAGGGCGACTAGAATGATCAGAGAAATGGTGAATCTACCTTACGAGATGGTTGCGGGCTCTGGGAGGGAGTTGGGGGGCAGGAGTGGTCTCCAGGCTGGGGCAGAGTGTTGGGGTGCTGGAGAAAGTATGGGGTGCTGGCTCTGGGAGGGGGCTCAAGTCTGGGGGTTGGAGTGTGTGCTTACCTTGGGCAGCTCCCAGTTGGCAGTAGAGCGGGGCTAAGGCAGGCTCCCTGTCTGCCCCAGCCCCATGCTGCTCCCTAAAGTTGCCAGCATGCCACAGCAGCCCCTGGGGTGGGGAGCATGTGACTCCTGCATGCTGCTCCTGCCTGCAAGCACTGCCCCCGCAGTTCCCATTGGCTGCAGTCCCCTGTTCCCAGCCAATGGGAGCTGTGGGAGTGGTGCTTGAAGGCAGGAGCAGTGTGCAGAGATGGACTTTTAGCAGCTGGAGATCACGATCGACTGTCAGAGGCTCCAGAATCGACCAGTTGATCGCGATCTACTGGTTGGTGATCACTGGTCTATGGTATACCTTCATGCCATAAAAGTCTATTTTGTATGGGAAATTATTTGTTGTTGCTTTCCTGTTTTGCATTGCTTTAATTGAAAAAACAGCACAAAATTATAATTAATCCTTGGTGTTAAATGCATTCTGTACAGATTGAAATGTTTCTGAAATTGGTAAGCCAAATATTTTGGGATGTTTTAATCTAAATTTCATTTACAGATACATCAACATTCTTTACACCAGGATTTTAAAAAGATGATTAGGGAAATATTCCTTCTGATATCTTGAGTTGAGAGCCTTCATTGTTACTTCATAATAAGCATATTGAAACAGCAGCTGTTTTCTTCATACTTGTAGTGGATTGTCAGGTGGCTTGTTTACTGAACAAAAATTGATTAGAAAAGGAAGTGGGTGGTGCAGTTTGCTATTGTATGTTTGTAGACAGCAAAGTTATAATCTGTGGAATTGTTATAAAGCTAGCCATGGGAAAGATATATTTCAAACTTTAAAGTTTGGTATACATCAAAACCACTGTATTAAACACCTTGTCTTCTGTGAATGGGAGCAGATTATGTTATTACTGTTTGGGTTTTTTGTTTTTGTTGTTGTCACTCATTCTGTAATCTCTGATAAGCAGAGGTGCCTTAGGATAGGATAGATCGGGGTGGGCAAACTATGGCCCGCCGCATCCGCTCCTTCAGACTTTTTAATCTGGCCCTCAAGCTCCTGCCGGGGAGTGGGGTCCAGGGCTTGCCCCGCTCCATGTGTGCTGTGGCTCTGCGTGGCTCCCGGAAACAGCAGCATGTCCCCCTCTCCGGCTCCTATGCGTAGGGGCAGACAGCGGGATCTGTACACTGCCCTCTCCCTAAGCGCCGCCCCTGCAGCTCCCATTGGCCGCCGTCCGAACCCCTTCCACCCTCCGAACCCCTCGTTCCTGCCCTCCTGCACCCCAGAGCCCACACCCCCAGCTGGAGCCCTCACTCCCCAACCCCCTGCACCAGCCCGGAGCCCCCTCCCACACCCTGAGCTTCTCATTTCTGGCCCCCAGCCGGAGCCCTCACCCCCCCCCGCACCCCAACCTCCAATTTCATGAACATTCATGGCCCGTCATACAATTTCCGTACCCAGGTGTGGCCCTCAGGCCAAAAAGTTTGCCCACCCCGGGATAGATTCTTAATCTGCTTTCTGTTGACCCAAGTTTGGAAGCTACAATGTTGGCCACGCTACGTGTGCCAGAATACACCAAGTGTTGTACCAATCTTACATCTGGTCCAAAATCCTACATATCACTCAGATTATGAACCTGCTTGCAGCAAGACCGAGTGCTTAAGCACTAGAGCAGGGGTAGACAACCTATGGCACGTGCGCCAAAGGTGGCATGTGAGTTGATTTTCAGTGGCACTTACACTGCCCGGGTCCTGGCCGCTGGTCCGGGGGGCTCTGCATTTTAATTTAATTTTTAAATGAAGCTTCTTAAACATTTAAAAACCTTATTTACTTTACACAAACAATAGTTTAGTTATATATTATAGATTTATAGAAAGAGACCTTCTAAAAACATTAAAATGTATTACTGGCACGTGAAACCTTAAATTAGAGTGAATAAATGGAGACTCGGCACACCACTTCTGAAATGTTGCTGACCCCTGCACTACAGGACCAACGTGTCATAATTAGTTTTTTCTTTTGCTTAACGAATTACCGTATCAAATTGATATTTTAAGATTTTTCTTTTTGCTTTACAGCACTTTAGATTGAAATGCTAACCTAATGTGAAGATTATGTTATTAGAGATGGAGGTTGGAGAACTCCTCTCTGCTGTCAGTTTAGGCCCTTATGTACTTAAGCATATTTTTAACTTTAAGCATGCGAGTAGCTCCACTTAAGTCAACAGGGCTACTCACAGGTTTAAACTTCAACATGTGCTGAAATATTTTGCTAGACGAGGGACAGTAAAAACTAAAGAAAATGAAATATACTTCGTTTGTAATTCAGCTCTAATGTTTTTCTGTTTTAAAAAAAAAAAAAAAAAAGGTTAGGAGTCACAACGACCTTTTTAAAATAGGAATACTTCTTGATTCTCCCTGCCCCCAAATTCCTACCCAACAACAATAAATCTCAGAATATGAGATATCTTTTGGTCATCCTTTTTGTTTGTTCATAAATGTATAAATACTGAAAATTGGAACTATTAGTGCAATGGGTGAGGAAGAATAAAAAGCGTTAGGCCAGAGTTTTTTAAGGGCTTTGGAGGTATCCAGATTATCAAAGGCAAAATGAGAACCACAGCTGATAGAGCTGGAAAGACAGCCCCCCACACTAATCTAGAAGCAAAGGACAGGAGCTAGAGCATAATTATTCTGAATTTCCTCTAACTCTAACATAAGGATTGTCCCTTTTCATTTTGATTTCACACATACTTCACTATGACATATTCTGTGTTGTTAGACTGTGAAAGAGCTATGCTAAATCCCCAGCATGCAGTTTTATGTGTGCTTTGCTATAGATTGCAGCATGCCTAGGAAAGTTGTATATATACCTAAATTCACATGGTATTCTCAAAAACTTATTATTTTGCAAACAGACATATGGAAACAAATGTGGGAGGAACTGTCTGAATATTTTGGCACACTTAGCTAGGTCAGCATTTTAGCTTTCCATCTTGGATTTACAGAAAGCAGGTCAGGAATCTGTCCTGTCCTAAAGTTTCACTGTTATTCAGAAAGTACAGAATGGTGACTTTGGTAGAACTGTCCCAGCCTACTCTGGAGTTGAAAAGTGACCCTTTTGTAAAAAGTATATATTTGGAAAAGTGACTTATCAAGAATTTATTTAAATTCTTGATTCTTACTTTTAAAATGCTTTATTGTTTTATGTTTTTCTATTAGATTTTATTAGTTGATCAAAATTTCTTGTTTATAAAAATACTTGTAGTAGTTTGTTACATTATTAAATTTAATATTCAAAGGAATTTGAGATTTATTCTTTAAAGGGTAGTTTGTTCCCTCATTGAAAAGAACTGGATAAATTATCTCCCACACATTACATGGATTTAAAGGAGTTTCCAAACTGCCTTTTCATTATCTGTTTTATCAGACTTTCTCTTTTCCTGTAGCCATAGAGTTTAAGGCCAGAAGAGACCACCAGATTATCCTGACTTCCTGTGTATCACAGGCCGCCGACACCATTCAGCACTCTAAACCCAGCAACCAAAATTAGACCAAAATATTACAGCCCCCTGTAGGAGGAATTGAGCAGTTTGTTTTCATGGACAAGGAGCATTCTTCTAATTGAACAGAATACATTGTATGGAATTTACTTGGATGTTACCTGTGTAAACTAAAATGCCATTTGAATAGTAAATGTGTCATGCCACTGAAGTGCCATTGTGGTACTTCATCCTCCCTAAGTTTTTAGGATTTTTGTTTCTTCAGCAACCATAACAAGTTCATCTGAAAATGATGATCGCAGCGGATCCAGTTTGGAATGGAGTAAGGATGGGAGTCTCAGGGCTGGTGTACACCAAGGAATTATTCATGATCGAAGGGCAGATAATTGTTCACCGGTTGCAGAAGAGGAGACAGTTGGGTCTGCAGAGAGTTTGTCTAAAGTGGAAGTGTGTACTGGAGATGGGCCTGTTTCTTATACACCAAGTTCTAGCTCTTTAATAATGCCTCGTCCCAACTCTGTTGCAGGTAAGGAAGCACTGAACTAGAGGAGGAGGAATTTTTCGTGATCTAATTGTACAAAATGAGGTTTTGTATTAAAGTTACAACATTGCTAGTAAGATATTTCTTTGTAGGAAAAAGGCAATTACTCTGCAGTGAATTGAGTACATGTTTATTACTTTAAATTTTTTTCAAGTTTGAACATGGATGTTATTGTTGAGACACTTATAGTATATAGTGCCATCCATAGGAATATGATTTTCTTCTACTCTGTGGGCTTTTTAATCCGGATATGCACTTATTTACTGGGTTTGTAAATGTACCATTACTATTTTAAATTGTTTCTGGTGGGGGGGTTTACTTCAGTGTTTTTTTTAACTACTGTCTGTTGGCAATGCACCTTCAATACAGCTCTGGAAGAGGTGAGGTAGATTAAGTTATGGTTCGAGTATTGTTGCTAGAATTAACTAAATTCCAGTTGCAATGCCATATTTTCCCCTCACTTATACCTGTGTAAACCCATTGACAATTAGTGTGATACAAACTTTCCAGAACTGGCAAGGGAAACAAATATAATGACAGTAAACTCAGTTAAAACAAATGAAAATTAAAGTTTATAAAATCCAGAAGATGTAGACTGAAGGAGCCCCCCTAACATAACCAGGCCTTGCCAGGAGTTAATGATTTATGGAGGGGAAAAGTATTATGCTTGACTGGGAGTTGAATATAGTCAGCATTCCACAGTTTAAAAAAAAAAAAAAGGAGCTGTAGTTTGAGATGTGAAATAAAAATTGCTGACTGATATTGGCGGGTCTTAGTTTAAAGTTTTAACTGAAGTTTTCTGAGCCTTTTTCTCTAGGGAAACATTTTTTGCAGTGAGTGGGAAGTTACTTCTGTAACCACTGGGATTTCCAGTGACAGTGCTCTGGTGCAGAATATATTAGCGGTGCTGGTCTGAGCTTAAAGATACAACAGTATCACCACTCTATTGCTCAATAATTTACAGTGATAACCTGTGATAAGAGTATCATGTTTTGCTGTGTTTTTAAATTTGAAGCAGCAAATAAGTGGGGCTGCACTGGAAAAACACTGGGATCCATTCTTCAGTTGATTTTTAAAGGAAGTGTAATGTGGCCCTATTCCAGAAAGGATGTCCAACAAAGTGCAGTAAGTTGGAACTGACATTTGAAAAATACACTAGTATATGGCATAGTGAACATTATCAAGAACTCCGAATTTGTCAGCAAGGTACTGGATGGGAGGTTTTTTTGTCTTTTAGGATTATATTTTTCTTATTTATTATAACTAGATTAAATGATTCAGTTGCATTGTGAAATTCAGTAATGCATTTGAAGCCGACAGAAAGCACAGTCTTGATGTGCATAGTCTGACTGAGCATTTAAAATGCCTTGAAAATCATTAGTACATTAATTTTGAAACAATGAAGGCACCACTGTTAAGTGAAGGATTACATTACTTCTGAATATTATATTGTGCAGGGTCTTTCTGTTAAAGTCTACAGAGGGAGGGAGTCGAGATTTTTTCCAGTAGACTGCTGTGATTACAGAGCATAACTTTCCAGTTTTCTGCTATGCTTGCTCATTAGCTTCATCCTATTCACTCAGTTAGACCTCCTGCGGAATGAAAATTTCAGTCTTAGACTGTGCAGTGACAAAGAATCCTAATGAATTTGCATGACTTTTCCATTATCCAAAGATGAGTTAAAAAGAGCAAACTGATGCAGCAGACTCTTTTGGTATTGGACCCAGTACTGAAAACTGCACTGAGTGAATAAGTGTGGAACTGCCATCAGCACCAGGGTGTCCATTGGTACCAACACCAGCACCATGGGAACCACACCCATTAGCATCACCTATAGAGGAGATATGCTCCTCGTCACCATCCTTGGGGCACAGCGCCTTACCAGCATCGATCAGGGTGTCATTCCCCATATAGTCCCCAAGTACCACCAGAAGACCAGAGGAATTCTTCTGAACTCCACCACCACGAGACTGGCAGTGGCCCAGCCAGGAGCCTGTCAACCATCTGTATCAATATAGGATGCTACCCCCTTCTGGGGTTGCTGGAGGCTTCCCAAGTCTTGATGAAACATTCTCCTCTTTTAGAAAGAGAAGATATCCCTCTACCATAGCATTATTGGCAAGACCACAGATACCAGAATACCAGGAGGAGTGGGACCCACAGGCATAACTTACCAGTGCCCAGTGTTGCCCCCTAAAGACATCTCCTCCTTATCACTGGACAAGGCAATTGCCTCAGCACCGATCCTGACTCTGGATGGTTTCAGTGTGTTCCAAGAGTTCCTGCAATGGATTACAGACACACTGGAAATTGAGACTTGCGTTAAATCTGAACAATCTCACAAATGATTGGAAGTTCTGTGGTCTGTGAATCTTGCCAGAGCCCCTCTCCCTATCAATGAGGGATTACGAGTTCCAGCCAGAGCTTTGTGGCCACTATACCACCACTGGCAAAATGTATTGAGAAGAGGTCAGATGTCACCTTCCAGGTTCAAATACATTTACTCACACTCCAACTCCAGATCTCTAGTAATCTCTGCCATCCAAAAGAAATCACACACTAGCAAGAATGCACCAAAGGAGGAAGATCCAAAATGTCAGTTCGGGAGAAAGTCTTCCTGCTCTGCCTATCTCCCGCTATGAGTGGCTAATTGCCGAGCTCTACTCGCCAAATATGATTTTCTAACATGGGGCAGAGTGATGCCATTTGTCAACAAACTCCCATATGAGACTGGACAAGACCGTAAGGACATTGTAAAAGAAGGACACTAGTGGCAAAGATGTGCCTACAATGGATACAGCTGATAGTGTGGCTAGGCCCATGGCCACCACTGTGACCATGAAGAGAGCATTCTGGCTCCCGGCTTGGGCATTCCTTGCCAAGTGCAAGCCACAATCAAAGGTTTTCCATTTGAGGGTTCAGAATTATTTAGTAAGAAAACAGGAAGTGCCTTCCACACTCAAGAACTTTAAGGCAACCTGTAGTCCCTGGGAAACTACAGACCTCTAGTGTACTGCAAAATGTACTGCCCTCAACAGCAACATCAGCAGAGACAGAAGACACCTTCATACCACAGGCAGCTGGACTGTCAGTCAAAAAAGGAAATGAGATATGATAGAGGATGTCAATCCTCTTCAACTCCAGCCATGCATACAGTTCTATCCACATAGCAGCAAATTTGATAGCTCAGTCAATAGCTGTATCAAAATCCGTCATATGAGCGCCTGTAGTAGAAGCTGCCTTGCCTCATTCCTCCAGACATGGTCAGCCATCTCCACTGACAAATGGATGCTTAGACCATCAAATTCTCACTATATCCCATTCCCTGTCCACATCTCTTTTGAGGGACTCTCCTGATAGAAGAGTTTACCAATATTGGGTTCTGCCCTTTGGACTTTCCACAGCATGGAGAATATTCATCACATCCACAGCAGTGGTTGTGGTGTACCTAAATGGAAGAGGGAGTACATGTCTACCTGTACCTGGATAACTGGCTGTTCTGGAGCAGATCTCATGGGAAGACCAAGATAGCCCTAGATCAAGTAGACTTCCCTGTTCTTTCAGTGTAGGTTTCTAGCAAACTACAAGAAATCATCTCTAATACCATCCCTGATTATAGAATTCATAGGAGCTCTACTTGACTCATGGTGAGCATGAGCATAGAGGGGCTGGTGGAAGATGGATTGATACCTACCGTCCCATTTGTACGGACAAGACTGTCCACAATGATTTGCATGTGCCTAGGGTTACTAGGACACATGTTGTCCTGTACCAACTTGACCCCACTTATATCCATAACAATGCTGGCTAAAGCTGGTGTAATGCCTAGCCAAACACAGTGTGAACAAATAATTCACAATACTACTCCAGGTCTGGTAAAAACTTACCTGATGTCTAGAACCTTTAAATGTGAGAAAGCTAGTGTCCTCCATGTCCCTTCCCTGACAGAAGTGCTTATTACAGATGTATAAGGGGCAGTTTTGGTGCCCATCAGAGTTGCCTCCAAATGCCAGGTCCTCTGATGATCCAAAGCTGCTCATGAATGTCCTAGACCTGAGAGCCATCAGGCATTCCTTCTTGTTCTGTGGAACTGTAGTACAAACCTGACAGACAATATGTCAGCAGTGCATTATGTCAATAAACAAGGAGGTGTTTGTTTGTCCCCCACCTGCCTGGAAGTCATAGAGTTCAGGGAATGGTGTCACCATCATGTTGTGACCACACTGGCCTTTCATCTAACAAGGGTCAAAAATGATCTTGCAGACTTTATGAGCAGGAACATGGTAACTAACTATGAGCAGTCATGGCAGAAATCCATCCTGGACCCAGTATTCTGGAAATGGGGAATCCCGACCGCCAGCCTGTTCCCCAAATGTAAAGCCTTTTGATCTAGGACGGTATGAGACTAGGATCTTCACCGGACACCTTTCTTTTTCAGTGGTCTTGAGACCTCCTCCACACCTTCCCACAGATTCTCCTGATTCTCAGGTAATATGCAAATCAGAAGGTACAGAGCTATTGTTGTCATACTAGCCCCTTATTTGCTGAGAGAACTCTGGCTGTCAGCCTACGTAATGTCTAGCCAACCTCCCATTTGCCTCCCTGCCTGCCTGCACAGATATAGTGTCTGAGAGTCAGGGTCAGATACTATATCCAGACCCACAGTTCTTGCATCTGACGGCCTGGCCTGGATGCTGGCTGGATGACCATCACTGACTGAGTGCTCCAGACAAGTACAAGGAATTATTAAGCAGAGAAGGATGGCTTCCACTCTGCAAAATGGGAAAGGTTTTTCATATGTGGGCAACTCCAAAACAATGTGAATCTGGTTGAAGGGCTAATCCTAAGCATCTTGGACTGAAAGTCTACCTAGCTGCAATACCAGCATACCATCCACCAGTTCAGTCATGTTCTGTTTTCTCTCATCTCACAGTGTTGAGGTGCACAGGTGACCTCATCGGCCTGATTCAGAAATGTGCCAGTTTCAGAAATGTGCCAGTTTCAGAAGTTTGTAAAGCAGCCACCCTTCGTTAACATTACGGACTTGACCTGGCAGCTAGGACAGATACCAAGTTTGGAGGAGCAGCACTTCAATCTCTGTTTGATTAACACAGCTGATACTCCTCATACCCACCATCCAGACTGACTGCCAGTCACGGACAGTGGAATCCACACTGAAACCTACTCAAAGAAGAAAATAAGGTTATTTACCCTTCAGTATCTGTAGTTCTTTGAGATGTGATAGTCAGTGCATATCCCAGAACCTGCCCTCTGTCCCTGCTTTTTGCAGTCCTTAGCTGCCCAAGCTTTGAAGAGAACTGAAGAAGGGTCTGCCCTTCGTGCCAGAGCATGAGGAGACTCAGGGTTCATGGGCAGGCCTGATGGATACTTCTAGCAGAAAGAAACTGATCTTGTGCATATGAGGTGATGTGTACTTACAGTGGAATCCTCACAGATTACATCATCTCGAAGAACCACAGTTACTGTAGGGAAGTAAATGTGTTATTTCACTGTACATACGAAGCACAGCTTTGTAAAAGTTGCTTGAACTGGGAATAACCTAATGACTTGGATCTTTGTCATGCTAAAAACCCTCCTTTTTGTTAACTTGGGTTTACTAATGTGCATAGAGCACATTGTTAACATTTTGTTAACTTGGGTTACTGGACTAAATTGCAAAAAGAAAAGGAGTACTTGTGGCACCTTAGAGACTAACCAATTTATTTGAGCATGAGCTTTCGTGAGCCACAGCTCACTTCATCAGATGTATACCGTGGAAACTGCAGCAGACTTTATATACACACAGAGAATATGAAACAATACCTCCTCCCACCCCACTGTCCTGCTGGTAATAGCTTATCTAAAGTGATCAACAGGTGGGCCATTTCCAGCACAAATCCAGGTTTTCTCACCCTCCACCCCCCCACACAAATTCACTCTCCTGCTGGTGCTAGCCCATCCAAAGTGACAACTCTTTACATAATCAAGTCGGGCTATTTCCTGCATAGATCCAGGTTTTCTCACTTCCCCCCCACCCCCATACACACACAAACTCACTCTCCTGCTGGTAATAGCTCATCTAAACTGACCACTCTCCAAGTTTAAATCCAAGTTAAACCAGAATATCGGGGGGGGGGGTAGGAAAAAACAAGAGGAAACAGGCTACCTTGCATTGTCACCGTGTGACAGGCCAGTCCTTGCCTACAGACAGCCCCGCAACCTGAAGCAAATACTCACCAACAACCACATACCACACAACAGAACCACTAACCCAGGAACTTATCCTTGCAACAAAGCCCGTTGCCAATTGTGCCCACATATCTATTCAGGGGACACCATCACAGGGCCTAATAACATCAGCCACACTATCAGAGGCTCGTTCACCTGCACATCCACCAATGTGATATATGCCATCATGTGCCAGCAATGCCCCTCTGCCATGTACATTGGTCAAACTGGACAGTCTCTACGTAAAAGAATAAATGGACACAAATCAGATGTCAAGAATTATAACATTCATAAACCAGTCGGAGAACACTTCAATCTCTCTGGTCACGCAATCACAGACATGAAGGTCGCTATCTTAAAACAAAAAAACTTCAAATCCAGACTCCAGCGAGAAACTGCTGAATTGGAATTCATTTGCAAATTGGATACTATTAATTTAGGCTTAAATAGAGACTGGGAGTGGCTAAGTCATTATGCAAGGTAGCCTGTTTCCTCTTGTTTTTTCCTACCCCCCCCCCCCCCCCGATATTCTGGTTTAACTTGGATTTAAACTTGGAGAGTGGTCAGTTTAGATGAGCTATTACCAGCAGGAGAGTGAGTTTGTGTGTGTATGGGGGTGGGGGGGGAAGTGAGAAAACCTGGATCTATGCAGGAAATAGCCCGACTTGATTATGTAAAGAGTTGTCACTTTGGATGGGCTAGCACCAGCAGGAGAGTGAATTTGTGTGGGGGGGGTGGAGGGTGAGAAAACCTGGATTTGTGCTGGAAATGGCCCACCTGTTGATCACTTTAGATAAGCTATTACCAGCAGGACAGTGGGGTGGGAGGAGGTATTGTTTCATATTCTCTGTGTGTATATAAAGTCTGCTGCAGTTTCCACGGTACACATCTGATGAAGTGAGCTGTGGCTCACGAAAGCTCATGCTCAAATAAATTGGTTAGTCTCTAAGGTGCCACAAGTACTCCTTTTCTTTTTGCGAATACAGACTAACACGGCTGTTCCTCTGAAACCTGGACTAAATTGGTTGATGTTGTTACTGACAATGCACTAGGCACTGCCCACATGTACAGCAAGGCACAGTCTCTGCTCCAGAAACACTCAAATGAAGGCCACCATGTTATGAGTGTGTAATTAAGATGGCGTACCTATGACACCTCTGAAAAAATGTTCCATATAAAACCACAACTCTAGCACGTTGTCTGTCGGTACACAAGAGGAATAAAAATGCTCTGATTTTAAACACCACTATTATAAAAAGGTTACCTTATTACAATTTTTTGATGCGCTAATCCATAAGCGGTACATTAGTAAGCTGCATTTACGACAGAGTAAGATTCTGAATTTTTTTTACTAGTATTAAATGATAAAATGACAGGAATAATATTTCACAGGTCAGTTGGTAAGCAAACCAAACACAATTCTAAAAATATGGGAGCCAAGGAACCACAAAATATATGCAAAAATAACGAGGAGTCCTTGGATGCATCTGATGAAGTGGGTTCTAACCCACAAAAGCTTATGCCCAAATAAATTTGTTAGTCTCTAAGGTACCACAAGGACTCCTTGTTATTTTTGCTAATACAGACTAACACGGCTACCACTCTGAAAAATATATGCTGTTCATTTATATTGTCAGTTGTCTCTTTAGTAACATAGTAAATATGCTATACTAGTAAAAGTTTGCTTAGCCAGATATGGAGGATCTGGCCCTACATTGTTCAGTCTTTACTGAGATGTGGAATGAGACTGCTGTGCATGTGTGAAAATTATCATTTGTGCAGATGAGTGGTTCCTATTATAAATAATAATTTGGAATTTTATCTAGATTATGAGAAATACTTGTCCTTGTAAACAATTGATTTATGAGGCCTGGAAGGGATAAGTGTGAAGAACCAGGCTTTGTATAGGGTCAGCTTACAAGGGTCTGGGAAATCCTTCCCTGCTCCAACTGCAGAGCAGCTATTACTGCAACAGCTCCCGCTTTCCCCTTCATAGAGGGAATGGCTGACAAGTCTGCGTAGCTGTTGATCCACTGTTCCCGGCCTGCCTTGCTTCCGTTACTCAGGGCTGCCCAAACCTGAGCTGAGCTCCTTTATATCCTTCTGCTCCTGGAAGCAGAACTACACCATCTGACTGTGCACAGGGCCCACCACTACTGTTTTATGAGGAAGTGCAAGAGGGGAAAAGACTGCACAATCTACCCAAATGTGAAATGTTGCTTTTGAAGACACTGCTAAGAGATTTAGGCTCAGAATGTGCCCCCCAGTATAACTGTTTGGTAAGTCCTCTGGGTCTTTAACATTTTTTTTTATTTCTGTCCCTCTTCATAAAATGTTTAAGAACAAAAGGGAAAAATTATGCATCATTTTGCTGGACCCAGGATCAGTTGCATTTATGAGCTCTCTATGGATATTGCAAGCAGCAGTTTACCAATGTATGTTCCTAAAGCTCTACTGACATCATTGATAGTGGTCTCAAACAACAAAGTAAAGAAGAAGCCATATTAATGTTGGTTTTGTTTGAAAAACAAGGGGGAGAAAGGGGAAATGAATGCCTGCCAAATGGAAAAAGACCTAAATGGTGGTAGGGAAAGAAATGTAATCTTCCACTTCAGTGCATTTGATCCCAGAGCACTCTATAAACTACATATAATGTGAATGACTTCAACCCACCACTGCAATAATAGTTCAAGGTTTCCATTTAAATGATGTGCAATAGTAAGTGTACTACAATATTTGTATATTACTTTTCTCAGTCCTAGAAAGAATTGGTAGTGTGCCAATACGTTGTGGAATTATCGGTACATTTTAATCCCATGAATACAGAGTGTGATCACGTGCTGTTGCAGAAGATTTCTCTTCCAATCAAGAACTTGTATAGTTAAGAAATCTATTTAGCTTTGCAAAGTAATATGAAGAGTCAGATAGTTAATGGGGTGATTGTTAATGTTTTGGATGCGGTGAAATAGTGCACACAGTGTCTGCTTGTCTAATTGCAAGATTTGGATTGCCAGCAACTATGAATGAAATCACTGGGGCAGAAGATTCATCTAGCTACCTTGCTGTGTTTCTGCTTGGAAGTATTGAAGCTTTACTAAATAATTTCTGACTGCCCAGGCTTGTCATAAAAATTCAACGTAAAGCTTTCTACCCCCTCACCCTCCTTAGCTTCTCACTAGGAATTTTAGCATAATTTTAAATTCTGGTAATATTTCTTATTAAAAATATAAAATAAATAAAAGCATATCTAATGAAAATGACTTTTTTTAACTGGACAGTTCATGGTGTGGGTAGGACATTTAAAATCTTTTTACTATCAAAGACTTACATTTACAGAGGAAAATGACCATGCTCATCAAAAATATTACCTAGAATTTGCGGGTGTAACTGTGCAGGAAAATTTATCTATGAATTCCATGTTGAAAGCATAAATATAATCATTAATAATAATTCATGCTGATATACAGTGTTTAGTTTTGTGTCATTATTTATTCAGATGAAAAAATAAACTTCAGTTCTTAATATCCTAGCAACAAGTTCAACCAAGTTAGAAGATCTGAGCTATTTGGATGGACAAAGGAATACTCCATTACGCACCTCAATTCGCTTGCCTTGGCATAACACTGCCGGAGGAAGAGTACAACAAGAAATTAAAGGTATTTATACATTTGTGGTTATTTTAGAATGGATACACAGTAGTTGTTTTAGCAATATCGTAAAGCTGCAAAAGCCTTTGCAAAAGAATTTGTAAGTGTAATGCTATATAAGCACAGGTTCTCGGGCTCCTCACGTGTTCAGCTGAAGCCAGAGGGTCTCCATGCAGGCATTCAGTTCTGCACTAGTAGATTCTATTACAGGTTCTGGGACATTATTGATCATAAAAAAGTGCTTGCTCACACTTCTTTTAGTATGGCATACTGTAGATCAGAAACGGAATATTTATTAAAAAATAAACATATATTTATATAATTAACATGCATGTGCAGTGAAACCTGGATTATCTGAACCTCGCATATTCATAACTGAATGATGTGCCTCCAATGTTTATATTGAAGATTCCTTTGATCAGCTAAGCAAGACTTCAGATAAACTTATTCAGTATCCTCCATGGCATTCAAATAACCAGGATGATACTGTATTTTAAAAAACAGATTTATATGCAATCCCAAGGTTATCCTTGCACCTGAATCTTGTTTATGGAAGAAAAGTAATTAATTCATTAAGGATTGGTGTACTGGTACATAAATAATCCAGTATGGGATGCCCTTTGGGAAAATAGTGGCATTTTTTTCATTGCAGATTGTGTGCAATTTTTATTTTCTCATCTTAACTTGATTTTGGTCAATTGCTTTTTCTGTTCAGATTGCCATTACAAACAGAAAAATGTAAGCAATCAAACTTCCATATTATTGCTCTTCAGTGAGTCGCTGTGTAGATGTTTTGGTGCCTTCATTCATATTCACTTTATCTTCTGAAAAAACAGTTATGAAACAAATCTTTTCTTGAGAAATCATTTAATAATTGTGTGTTTTTTTTAAAAAAATTTGTCGCATGGTTAAAGTAATCTTTCCAATCAAAACCAGATTCATTAGCCCCATAGCTCTTGCATTATCTGTTTGAGAATACAAATGAGAACAAGAAGATATATGTCAGATTTTCAGAGGTGTCGAGCACCTGCAACTCCTGTTGACTTTAAAAGGGCTGTATGTACTCATCACCTGCTGAGAATCAGTTCAGTAATCTCATTTACATGGCTGACTGATTTTGGAAGTCAAATAATCAAACTTTTTCATGCTTCTCAGTATTTCTTTACATTTCTCTATATATGTTGTTGCTGCTTCTAAGGACCTAACCAGGTGAAGTGCTTAGCACCCACAACTCCCTCTGACTCAAAACATTTCACAGGGCCGGGCCCTCAATTAGAAAAATTTGTTATGCATTTTCAAATATATAGAAAAAAATTGTTCTTCATTAAAAGTCAAATTATCACAGTTCTACAACATTTTAAATATAAAGGCTGAACCCCTGTCCAAAAAGAAAACCGCAAGAATTATTTGCATTTTATCATGAAGTGGTTTTAATCCACACTGAAGCTGCTAATTTATAGACAGTTCAATAAGTCATTTGTAATTGTTTGTTTTTATGATAAAAGTGCTGAAAAGAAATCCTGTCAAATTGTAAACGTACCCACCAAAAGTTATTGAAATTGTCATCTTAAATACTGCTGCAAATAAATAGGTTTTCATTACATAACAGTACTTTCTTCTAATAAACCTTTTTCCCTTTCCACTACTCAGCACGTTTTGTCCCTTATAAGCCTCAAGACATTTTGCTAAAGCCACTATTGTTTGAAGTGCCAAGCATAACAACAGACTCGGTGTTTGTCGGAAGAGAATGGCTGTTTCAAATGATCGAAGAAGCCTTGAAGAATCCAGAGCTGGAAGAAAACAGGGGAGCAGTTATTATTGGAAATGTGGGATTTGGAAAGACTGCTATAATTTCAAAGCTGGTGGCACTTAGCTGCCATGGAAGTCGCATGAGGCAAATTGCTTCAAACAGCCCTAATTCATCCCCGAAAAGTATGTTTCTTGTCTAAATAATTGTTTCAGTTATTATACTATACAAAGGGTCAGAATATTGCTTACTTTGCAGACATAAGTAATTACTGGCCTTCTTGTCCCCTGCATGAAAAGCTCTCCTCGGGGTAAAGGAAGTTCCAATAACCTGCAAGAGAATAGACCAGGGGTTCAACTTCTTAAACACACAGGCACCCACACATACCAAAAAAATCCCCCACTCCCCGGGTAGCTATGGAAACTCTGAATCTCCACCTGGCCTCCCAGCACTCCAAACTCACTTGGCAGCATGGCTCTAATGAACTGTGCTACCTAGACTCTTCTCCTCCTCCCCACCCCCACCCCAAAGCTATTGTTGGTTTGTGGAGGGAGGATGGTACTCTAGTATAATCATACCCTGAAATGTGCAGCGCAGATTTTTCAAAGGCTTCACAGAATCTGAGATGAAGGGGAAGGTGGTGCTAGGAAGGTGACACTTATCCCTTCCGTGCCCTTCTGTTGCCATTGCACTCCCTCAGTTTATTAGAGGTGACAGGATGATATAGTTCTATGTATTTACTCAGAGTACTTCCAATGCTGACACTTTTCAAATGTCCCATATTGATGATGTGACGAAAAGGCTATTATGATAACATAGTTAGTACTTTCCACACCAGTTGAGCTCTGGTACATTATATGATTTAATGAGTTCTTGCATTTAGAATTGTACTTATTTTCACATCACTGTATTTATTTTCAGTATTTGGTATTTCTTCAGCTCAGAGGTCAATTAAATCACATAGAGAGTATAAAGATGAAAACATGTATATGCATGTCATGTTGTAATGCTTTACCTTTGAGGATGGTATATAGTGTATGTTTAAAAATCATGTATCTTAATAGTAAATTTTACCCAAGACTTTAAGAACTTCCATTATCATGTATATATTTTACCACACAGCAGTAGTCTGTAATCATAAGTTTGGTCTGTGCACTTTTTTATAGGCAGTGACCCCTGTCAAGAGATTCCCCTCACTAAATTACCACTGTCTGCTCCTTTCACAAATGGTAACAATACAGTGAAGATCCTGAGTTGTCCTGGTACTCCTGAACATCAAAATCAAATGGACAAATCTGTGAGATGTCTTGCTTCAAAGGTAAGCTTTCACCATTCAGTAGACTTCTAACACACTAAAAAGCTTTTAAACTCTGAGACATGGTGCTTTGCAGAACTCCCTGGTTGTGGTAGGGGTGAGACGGGAGAGTGATTTGGGACATGCTCATATAAGAGTGTACCACATGCATACACCCTGCACAGTTAGCCAGGTCTTTCTCCCTTCTCATGAGTTGCAACCTGGTAGCAGCCCCATTGCTCACTTGAGTCTGTGTAATACCTGACTCCTGCCTCTGCTGTTGCTGCTTTCTTGTTCTCTGTGTAATCTAGGTTAAGAGAAGGTAGAAATGTGAGAAAAAGTTCCTTTTGTTCAATATCAGTCACTGGCATCCCTAATTCCTTAGATGTCTACTGCTCCCACCAGATAGTTACTCCGTGTAGCTTCTTATAGTGCAATTTTGCATGAAACAAGGAAAGACAGAAGTTTTGCTCAAAGCAATTTGCAATGCACTCGTTGCTATTGTGTTTGGGCAAGGGTTACAGAAATTAAGATTAACAGCAAATTGTCTCTTGGATGGGACCGCATCCTTTGGATTCTCTTTCCCAAGTGAATGTTGCCAGGTCTTTCTGATGCAGTTGTTATTGTGGAAAAACTTGCAAAGTGAGGCCTGCAACATGCCTTAACCATGGCAGAATTTGGTCTCATCTCTTTCTCCTGTGATAGAGAGTTCCAGAGCAGTGAGTTCTCTATCAGAAATGTTCTATCCTTGTCTTCCAAGAGCCCTTAAGGCTGTCAGTTGTTGAGTCCTGGTTCACTATAGCTTCCAAATTGTGTCATTGGGGAGTGAGGTGGGAGAAAGGTAGTATGTAAAATAGCTTGAAGAGTTCTTCTAGGGTTTTAAAGATTAGGATCAATACCTTGAAACCAATTTGGAGTTGAATGGAGAGCCTGTGCAGGTTGTGGAACACAATCTTTGCTCTCTCCCATTTATAAGACAAGCCATCGCATGATTGATTGTTGATAGTTTGTAGGTGGTCTGTGGTGTCTCAAGGTAAGCACATTTTGCAGTAATCTAGCCTGAATTTCAAAAAATATGGATCATTTGGGCTAGAGCTTTCAAAGATAAAAAGGCAAAGATTTTAACTGCCAAAGATGAAAAAAGATGTTTCCACTAATGGTCAAGCTCTCAAGAAAGAGATCTTTCCTATCCTAAATCCTCTTTCTGAAAAAGAAGATTCAGTACTCTCTGAGCTTCAGTGAGGAGACCTTACCTAGCTCATACTTTTTATAATATATAGTGCGTTTGTGAAATTTATTTTCCAGTATTGCCTAGAGATCCAGCCAACATCAGAGCTCCATTGTGTTAGGCACTATGCAACACACAGTAAGAGATGTTCACTGCCTTGAAGAGTCTACAGTCTAAAAACAGACAAAACTTACATAGGGTGAATTAATAACTATTTCTCCATACCTTTCCCAATTATTTGTTCACTCAATGTTAGAACTTTACATATGGGGTAGGGGGGAAGTGTGATTATTAATATAATTAGGTTCAAACCAAGCCCTTTGCTTGTGAAAATCCTAGAACTTTGGGGATGTTCCAGTGCTTAGGCCCACCTAGTGCCAGATACTCCTATGCTTTGACATTTTATGGATAGATCTATTGTTGATCTCTAGTTGGAAATGTTTCCCTGACACTGACTATTGCAGATTGGTTTTGCTAAAATATGGAAAATCATTATAAGTAATAAGAGCTTCAGCTCTTCTAAACATCAGAAATATGATATTGAACAAAGGAGCTAGGATGTGATCCTGTTCCATAATTATAATAAGGAGATTTTTGGCTGGTGATGTAGGCATGATATCATGTAGACACCATCCAAAGTTGTCCAAGACTTCCTTCAAGAAAACCAGAGCAAAGACTCAATCTCAGTCTTGAGAGCAAAGAGCATGCTGACAATGACCTCATGATTCTCCTCAGATCAAATCAGTTTAAAGCTCTGCCACAGGGGCAGAAGAGTGTACTTGAACGTGATGTAAATATGTAGGGAATCTTGTGCTCATATTATAATATGTTCTGTCTAGTAAAATGTGTCTTGTGCTTGAGAACCAAAACAAGCTACTCTCCCCTGAGATGGAAACTACTTCACATCTTAAATTAACTCTTTTCTCAATTTGAAAAAAGTTTTTAAAAGCTGTATTACTGTAGTTTAGACTACATACTGATGATAATCTGTGACTATCTAGAGTATTTGATTACAACTGACTTCTGTATTAGATTATATTATGCTGAGAAACTGATTTTGCCTAAAGGATAAAAATATTCTACATCAGAGTTCCACATATTTTAAAAATATGTTTCTCATATTACTCTAAAAATAGGTTTCCTCAATCATTTGCAAAATTTTGTTTTAAAGGGGTGTTTTAAAGTATCTACTTGCATCCAGTGGAAAAGGTGTTAAAGCAGAGGAGGGCAAACTATGGCCTGCGAGCCACATCCGGCCTGTGGGACCGTCCTGCCCGGCCTTTGAGCTCCTGGCTGGGGAGGCTAGCCCCTGGCCTCTTCCCTGCTGTCCCCCTCCCCCGCAGCCTCAGCTCACCATGCCGCCAGTGCTCTGGATGGTGGAGCTGCGAGCTCTTGCCAGGCAGCGTGGCTGAGAGAGCCACCGGCCTGCCTCTGTGCTCTAGACTGTGCAGTGGTGTGGCTGGCTCCGGCCAGGCGGCGTGGCTGCCAGTCCTGGTGCTCTGAGTGGCAAAGGAAGGGGACAGGGAGTGGGGGGGTTGGATAAGGGGCAGGAGGTCCTGGGGGGCAGTCAGGGGACAAGGAGCAGGGGTGTTGGATAGGGGGCGGTTAGGGGTGAGGGGTCCCGGGAGGGGGACAAGGAGCAGGGGATTGGATTGGATGGGTCGGGGTTCTGAGGGGGGGAAACTGTGGGTGGGAAGTGGGAAGAGGCAGATAGGGGGTGGGAGCCAGGCTGTTTGCAGAGGCTCAGCCTTCCCTACCCGGCCCTCCATACAGTTTTGGAACCCCGATGTGGCCTTCAGGCCAAAAAGTTTGTCCACCCCTGTGCTAAAGAGTTTCAAGCCATAAAAACCACTAAATGACACACTTGTGTGAACTGTAAACATTGCTTTTCATTGTGATGGGTTGATTTTCACAGAAATAATCAGAACCCTGAACCGTGACTCCTCCTCACTTTAAGGCTCATTGAAGTCTTTTCTTCTTCGAGTGATTGCTCATGTATATTCCACAATAGGTGTGCGTGCTTGCCATGTGTGGTGGTGCTGGAAGTTTTTCCCCTAGCCATACCCGTAGGGGAGCACCCCTGGCGACCCCTGGAGTGGCTCCTCCATGGTGCTGCGCCTCCATGGCGCACTCCCTCCACCCTCAGTTCCTTCTTGCCGCCAGTCAAGGTGCATCGGAACTGCTCTGCTCCAGCCTTGCTGTAGCTCGTCCCCAGAACTGCTTGTTCGTTCAGTGTTGGTACCTGTAGTTAGTTTTAGTTTAGTTTAGCTAGACAGCCTGGGCCGGGGCAGGCTCTGTGCCCCGGGTTTTAAGTCATGCGACACTTGTACGTGATTTATGCCTGTGAGTGATCCACACACAGACTGTTTAAGCTGTTTGGGGGAAACCCATCTCAGCGATCACTGCAAGATTTGCAAGTCTTTTAAGCCTCGGACCAAGAGAGAAAGGGACATGAAGCTCCGGGCTATTCTGATGGAGTCGGCACTGACCCCGGCTCCAGCACGCCACTCTGAGTCGGCACTGGGCACCTCAGTGTCGGTGCGCATTGACTCTTCGGCACCATCAACTAGTTGGCACTGCTCCTCGTCCATAGGACGCACCAAGAAGGCTAGGAAGAGGCCGCCTTTGCTGTGGCACCGAAGTAAACCTGGGACAGAGGCTACACCCATGTCGGGCAGCCCTCGATCCCCACCGGCCTCTAGGCCTCCGACTCAAGTCGAGTGAAGTAGCCTGGCCCATTCAGAACAGGCCTCCCTGGATGTCTGGAGGCCCTGCAGGCGGCCCGGGATGTTACGGCCATGCCAGTACCAGGAGCACCACCGATGTCGGCCCCGTGCTTCAGAGGCAGGCCGCCGCTGGGATCTCTGCAGTCACCCCCGGCTTGGTACTGGTCTCAGTCGAGGGAACGTTCCCGACGCCGTTCACCGCCCAGTGACCACGTGGATCACCCTGGACGCCCACCAGACTGTCTGGTTGGGTTCCATCCGATCGGGACTCTCAGCACCGCTCTGCCTCAAGGAGCGAACACCAGTGGGACGGAGGGAGATGACGCCAAAGGTCCTCACCGAGGAGGGACTATCGCAGCCGGTCCCAGTAGACACTGGCCCCCAATGCAGCCCCCAGTGGGGGCTTGCCCGGTGGCCGGAGCCTCGGAAGGACCATCGGCCTCCCTCTCCAGACCCCCAAGGAAGGAGTCGGTGGGATGTACATCCTTGGCACCGTGTCCAGAGACTGACCAGGTGGTGGATCCTCCGGTGTCAGTGGACACGCAAAGTACTGTGCTGGCCTCCTCACCCTCCCCAGATGAGACGATTATGGCCCCTCCGTCCCACAGAAGGACTTTTTAGGGCCCAGCAAGAACTCTTAAAAAGGATGACATCAAGCCTCCACCTCCAGGCAGAGGAGATGGAGGAGCCTTTGGACTCCATGTTTAATGTGCTGTCCTCCTCGGCACTGGGCAGGGTGGAAGGAAAATTTATTTATCCTCGAGCTTCCAGTTGTGGGTGGCGAACCACCAGACTTTCCTGGGCTAGTATGAGTTCAATCTGTGGGGCTCCCTGCCCAAGTTGGAGGACTCCCTCAAGGTGCGCGACAGAAAGGAGTTCAGAGCGCTGGTGGAGGGCACAGCGACTGCCTGGGCAACCCTGCAGGCAGCTTCAGATGCAGCAGACACGGCCATGCAATCCATGGCCTATACGGTGTCCATGAGACGGGTGGTCATGGCTCCTGCTATTTGGGTTGTCCAGCGAGGCGCAGACTTCGTACAGGACCTCCCATTTGATGGCAAAACTCTGTTTGCAGAACAAACGGATACAAAGCTGCATGGCCTGAAAGACTCCCGCACAACCCTCCAGACTCTGGGTCTGGCTAAATTTAAGTTCAAGCAGCATCAGACTCCCACTCAGGCCACCCACTCAAAATACAAGACTGCTTATATGAAGTTGCGGGACTATAAGAGGTGCCCACAGAGGCAATCTCGGCCTGCCCCCCAGCCTGGGTCTTCCAAGGGCAAGCAGGCGGGGAAAATGCAGTTTCGATGGGATGCCTGGGGGCACCCTGCCAGTTATCATCAGGGGTCTACCTTCAATAAAGCTTCCCTTCTCCAATCGGATGTGTGCTTTCCCCCAGAGTGGTCACGGCTACACCCTCCAATTTACTTGCTCCCCGCCCAACCACCCCCCGCCCCTGTCCCTCCTGGGGGACCCCTCGCATGAGGCTCTGCTCGAGAAGGAGGTGGGGCGGCTCCTGGGCCTACGAGCGGTGGAAGTGGTACCGGGGGAGTTCAAAGGCAAGGGGTACTACTCCTGCTATTTCCTTATCCTGAAGGCCAAAGTGGGGGTCAGGCCCATCTTGGACCTGCGAGGCCTGAACCAGTACATGGTGAAGCTCAAGTTCCACATGGTCTCCCTAGCCTACATCATCCCCCCACTGGATCCCGGGGACTGGTACGCCACCCTCGATCTGCAGGATGCGTACTTCCACATTCATATATTCGAGGGGCACAGATGCTTCCTCTGTTTCATGGTGGGGCAGGAATACTACCAATTTGCGGTCCTCCCATTTGGTCTGTCCACTGCCCCCAGGGTATTCACAAAATGTATGTCAGTGGTGGCGGCCTACCTCAGATGCTCTGGGGTCCCGATCTTCTGCATCTGGATGACTGGTTGGTCAAAGGCTGCTCCCGGTCGCAGGTGCGGGATCACGTGGCGCTCCTTCTGTCCACATGCACCACTTTGGGCCTGTTGGTAAATAACCCCAAGTCCATGTTAGTCCCGGTACAATGCATAGAGTTTATCAGGACGGTCCTGGACGCCTCGTTGACCAGGGCCTCCCTCCCACCGAACAGGTTCGAGACTCTGAAGGGGCTCATCGACACAGTCACAAGTCACTGTTTTCTGGTGAAAACAGCCAGGGTGTGCCTCCAGCTCTTGGGTCACATGTTCACGTGCATGTATGTGTTCTGTCACACCAGACTCAGGATGAGGGCCCTCCAGCTCTGGTTGGCCTTGGAATTCTCCCAGGCCAGGGACAGGATGGGCAAAGTCCTCACAGTGCCCGAGACAGTGGTCACCTCGCTAAGGTGGTGGTCCTCCCTGAGAAATATGCTCCAAGGGGTCCCATTCAGGGTCAGGGCCCCATCACTGGAACTGGTGTCTGACATGTCGGACCTGGGATGGGGGGGCGCATGTGGGGAATGTTCAGACCCAAGGTCTGTGGTCAGCTCAGGATCTGACCCTCCGCATAAACGTCAAGGAGCTCAGGGTGGTATTTAAGTTCAAGCAGCATCAGACTCCCACTCAGGCCACCCACTCAAAATACAAGACTGCTTATATGAAGTTGCGGGACTATAAGAGGTGCCCACAGAGGCAATCTCGGCCTGCCCCCCAGCCTGGGTCTTCCAAGGGCAAGCAGGCGGGGAAAATGCAGTTTCGATGGGATGCCCGGGGGCACCCTGCCAGTTATCATCTGGGGTCTACCTTCAATAAAGCTTCCCTTCTCCAATCGGATGTGTGCTTTCCCCCAGAGTGGTCACGGCTACACCCTCCAATTTACTTGCTCCCCGCCCAACCACCAACCACCCCCCGCCCCTGTCCCTCCTGGGGGACCCCTCGTGTTGTCCATGAGGACCCAGAGGGCCAGGTGGTCAGGGTCCTCATGGACAACACGGCCTTGATGTTCTATATCAACAGGCAAGACGAGGCCAGATCCTCTGCCCTCTGCCGCGAAGCCCTCAGGCTGTGGGACTATTTGTATAGCCCATGACATCTGCCTACAGGTCTTCCATCTGCTGGGCGCCCAGAACACTCAGGCAGATAGCTTGAGCAGGGACTTCTTCTCTCAGCACGAGTGGTCTCTCCACCCAGAGGTAGAGTACAGACTTTTCCAAGTGTGGGGAACTCCCCATGTGGACCTGTTCGTGACTCAGCAGAACCGTTGCTGTCCCCGGTTCTGCTCCGGGCCGGGAGGAGGAAGGGGCTGGGAAGGGGCGCTATCTCAGATTCCTTCCTCCTGTCCTGGTCCAGCCAGTTTCTCTATGCCTTTCCCCTGTTCCCGCTGATCAGCAGGGTCCTGGAAAAGATAGACGGACAAGGCCCAGGTTCTTCTTAGTGCCCCAGCATGGCCCAGGCAGCATTGGTACAGGACCCTCACAGGCCTGGCAGTTGCCCCACCGTGGCCATTGCCCTCCTGCCCAGACCTGCTCTCCCAGAATCAGGACTGCCTTCTCCACCCCAACCTAGTGGCACTCCACCTCACAGCATGGCTGCTCAATGGTTAGGTAGGTAGGAAAGGACGTGCTCGGAAGGGGTTCAGTGCGTCCTCCTAGAAAGCAGGCAGCCCTCCACAAGCCAAGCCTACTTGGCAAAGTGGTCTCGTTTTTCCAGGTGGGCGGACAAGCGGGGAGTTTCCCTGGTGGCTGCCCTGATCCATCTTATTCTGGATTACCTCCTTCACCTTAGAGCCCAGGGTCTGCCTCCTCGTCAGTCAAGGTGCACCTGGCGGCCATATCGGCCTTCCATCCGCCGGTGCAGGGCCACATGGTATTCTCTGATACTATGACCGGCCGATTCCTTAAGGGGTTGGATCGTCTCTTCCCGTATGTTAGGCCCCCAGTCCCGCAGTGGACCTAAACCTGGTGTTGGCCCAACTCACGGGGCCCCCGTCTGAGCCACTAGCCACGTGCTCCTGGTCACACCTTTCGTGGAAGGTGGCCTTCCTGGTTGCGATCACGTCGGCTAGGTGGGTCTTGGAACTCAGGGCCTTGACCTCCGAGCCCCCGTACACGGTGTTTCATAAATATAAGGTCCAGCTCCTCCCATACTCTTCGTTCCTCCCAAAAGTGGTCTCCGCCTATCACGAGTCAGGACATTTTTCTGCTGGTCCTCTGCCCCAAGCCCCATGCATCCAGTGAGGAACGCCGCCTCCACACACTGGATGTGAGATGGGCTCTGGCTTTTTACCTGGAGTGGACTAAGCCATTCAGGAAGTCCTCGCAGCTGTTCATCGCTTCAGCCGAGTGCATGGAAGGTCGGCCAATCTCCACTCAACGGCTCTCCAACTGGATCACTTTGAGCATCTGTACCTGTTATGACCTGGTGGGACTCCCTCCGTCACCAATTGTGAGGGCACGCTCAACTAGGGCACAAGCCTTGTCAGCTGCCCATGTCCCCATTCAGGACATTTGTAGGGCTGCCACATGGTCTTCTGTCCACACGTTCACCTCTCATTATGCAATAGTCTCCCAGACTGGGGAGGACACTGGGTTCAGCAGGGCCCTACTCTGTCTCAAGAGTTTGTGAACTACCCACCTCCAACAGATGTAGCTTGGAATCACCTATTGTGGAATACACATGAGCAATCACTCAAAGAAGATAGTTACCTTTTCCGTAACTGATGTTCTTCGGGATGTGTTTCTCATGTCTACTCCACATCCCGCCCTCCTTCCCCTCTGTCGGAGTTGTCTGGCAAGGAGGAACTGAGGATGGGGGGAGCGCACAGCGCCCCTTATGCCACACCATGGAGAAGCCACTCCAGGGGTCATGAGGAGCACTCCCCTACCGGTATTACAAGGGGAAAAACTTCCGGCACCAGTGCACGTGGCGAGCACGCACATCTACTGTGGAATAGACATGAGCAACACATCTTGAAGAACACAAGTTACGGAAAAGGTAACTGTTTTTTTCTGCAGCAGTCAGCTACCTACAGTGATACTGTAATATTCAGCTGATCAGCTTTCTCAGATAGAGCTTTCACAGATTTTCAGGTTTTGTTCTGGAAGTTTTTTTTGTGTTATGGCAAGGGCCTCAAGTTCTGCCTTACCTGCTGAACTCTAGTCATATACAAATGCCAAGAGGCAGGGACTCAAATTAGTCATTTATTGATTATGTCCAGAATGGATGTTTGGATTTCTGTGTATCTTCTTTCCACCCTCTGCTGTAGTAACACTGTTTTCCCTGTTGTTTTTTTCTTGTGCCATGATTCCATTAGGCTCATCTTTCACACAATATAAATCAGGATAACTTTTCTAAAATTGAACAGAGCTTGGGGGGGTACCATTCAGCTAAATAAATTAGCTAAATTTTTTTGCTTTTTCTACAGTTTTCAGAGTAGCAGCAATGTTAGTCTGTATTCGCAAAAAGAAAAGGAGTACTTGTGGCACCTTAGAGACTAACAAATTTATTTGAGCATAAGCTTTCGTGAGCTACAGCTCACATTGTTTCTACAGTGTCATCCACAAAAATGTGATAACCTGACTTTCTTTTTTTAGGTTGTTGCCTACCACTATTGCCAAGCTGACAACACATATACATGTCTTGTCCCAGAATTTGTGCACAGTATTGCAGCTTTACTTTGCCGGTCACATCAGTTAACAGCATACAGAGATCTTCTGATAAAAGAGCCTCAGCTACAAAGTATGCTTAGCCTTAGGTCCTGTGTCCAAGATCCAGCAGCAGCTTTTAAAAGAGGAGTGTTGGAACCACTTGCAAACCTCAGGAAAGGTATGCCAAGTAGCAGTCTACTCAGAAACTTTCTCTGAACTTTATAAATGACCAAAAAACCCTAAAGTGATCTGATATACGTATTTAATGATCTGAGGGAGGTGATTAAATGTATAGGAATGACTTCACTAGCAGGAATGTTTTTCTTTAATGTCTTTCAGTTATAATCATTTTAGATGTCACTTGTAAGAATAGTAGACAATTTTCAGACAGAAGTATTTTAGTTATAAAATAATATCCTCCAATACCTAATATTAAAAGTAATGTTTTCATGACTTTTCTGAAAATGTCAGTGAAAACATGGTCACACTTATTGTTAAGGATACATTTATAAGTTATAGGCAGGACGCCTATCAGCCATTAAGGTTGCCCACCACTTCCCATTATAAAACCCAGTTTTTAGCTGTGTATAACTTTGCCATACTTTAACTGTCTGGGCTGAAATTTTCCATGCTGGGTGTCTGGCTCCGGTTGAATTTGGAAAACATCAGCCAAAGCAATTTGGTGTTTCTGAATACAAGGCAAAAAGAAAAAAATATATTTTGCCCATGTGACAAAATTCTGGTATCTTTTATTTGAAAAGCTCTAGCACTCCCATGCTGTGGAGCACTTGAAATTATGTAAATCTTGAAAATATGTGTGAGGGATCTGTCTTTTGCTGTTCTCATGAAAATCCACTCAAATTTGGCCAAATTGTAAGTCTTTGAAAAATCACAGTTCATGCATGCTCAGTAGAAACTTCTTAGATTTTAGCAGCTAAATTCCCCAAGATTCCATCTGCACTGGTCATGGTCCAGCCCAGGGCTGAGCAGGACTCTCCCTGTAATTACCACACAGACCTGCTATGTGCCATGCCAGGGCTGGGTCTGAGCACCTGAGCTGAAAGCAGAAAGCCCGTCTCCCCCATGCTCTTGATGACTTCCCTGCTGGGCCCAGGCAGCATGCATGAGGAAGCTGCCCAATTCAAATGCAGAGGAGACAAAAGCCAGACCTCCAGGGGGATGTGGGGAGAGTAGATTGGGACAAGGAACCTGGGTGTGGTGGGGATTGGAGGCTGCTGGGGGCAGGGGAAAAGGAAAAGGGAGAGTGGGACTAGAAGTTAGGATGTAGGGGGTGTGAGTGATGGTGACTGAGATTGTATGAGGAGTCAGGGGAGAGATTGTAATTGAGGAACAGTGGGTGGGGCAGGGAAAAGGTAAGATGGGAGAAAAGGCAGATATGATGAGGAGCCAGGTTGTGGGGGAAGAACTGAGACTGAGACAAGGAGCTGGGGTTTGGGGAGGATGGGGAGTGTGGGATAGACTGTTGTGGTGCATTGAAAGGGGTGAGGCTAGGACTTATTGGGACTTGAATGAGAAGCCTGAATGTAGTGGAGTCTGGGACTAAAGTAGGTGAGGACAATGGGGCTGAGATAAGGATTTGCGGTGAGGAAAGGACTGAGTGGGTGGGGATGAAGGGGTCCCTCTCTGAAGGAGTATGCAGAAGAGTTTTGGCCCACTAGAGCATGCTATCCTCCAGAGCTTGGAATGGAGCCCAGGATTCCCAAGTCTCACCATTTTTTTGTTGTCAGCAAATAACTGTGAAACCCACTGGTAAAGTATCTCTCATCCCTCTTTAGTGCTGGTCCGCATAGAGGGTGACGACACACTACTGCTATTAGTTATACCATAGCTGAAGTGGCAGAGTGTGCTCTTTTAAAAAACATAGGAAATTACATACAAAAAGTTATGTTAAAAGAACATTATAAAATAGAAAAGTCAAGTGGCCCAAAATTAGAAATGTCATAATTAAGATTGCCTGTGGAACATTAATTCAGCCCCTTTGTGCATATGCATTATCATACTTTCCTTAATTCTGTGGTCACATACTGTTTTTTCCACAGGATCCTTACCTCATATGGTGCACAGAATGGACAGTGCTCACTTAATGAGCAGCTATATTTTGTTCTCTTTTTTCAATAACTTGCCCCATGTCTTATTTACATAGGTGTTTTGTGTTATAATGTTTTGTAAAGGTTTAATAAATTATTAATAAAAGTTCTAATAAATGGTTATTTGTTAGAATCTAAGGGTCAGTAAGTGCTTGTAATTACATATGGAACCTTCTATTGATGTGTTTATAACCATCTAGAACACCTACTACTCATGTCTTTAACATGCTTGTAACATCTGTTAATCATTTAACCTTTTCAATATACCATTTACAAAATGGAGCTTTAATATGAAGTGTGACCAAAACACAGCTGGAAATGTGTAGAAGTTCCCCTGCAGTATTTGTAACCCAGACATTGCAGCATAGTGCTAGTCATAAGATCTAGAAAATGAAACTATGAACTATTTTCGTTGGCTAAAGAGGGCAAAGTGCCAAAAAGCAGACAAACAGCATAAATAGTAAATTAGATTTTAAAAATTCAATTTTAATCTAAAGTGAGATTAGTGATGGTGGTGATTTTTGGTTGGATATTCTGACTTGCAAAATTTCTCCTGATGTATATAAAGTTACCTTTACTGCCAAGATTTTCAAAATTGTGCAGAAAAATGTGCTATCTCCTGTTGTTTTTTACTTTTGTTATTCAGAGCAGAGAATTCCAGAGGAAGAATACATCATTTTGATAGATGGTTTAAATGAGGCTGAATTCCACAAACCTGATTACGGTGACACACTTTCTTCATTTATCACAAACATTATCTCTAAATTTCCTTCCTGGTTGAAGCTGATTGTGACTGTAAGAACTAACTTTCAGGTAAAAATCATATTTTTAGTTTAGCTTATTTTTCTCTTAAAAGTGACCTTTTACACTGCTATAATTATATTACTTTGAATTAATGCACTTTTAGGTGAATTCAAAGACATAAATAAAAATTGTGCCATGTGTTCTTTCTTTATGGTGGATAAATAGGTTTTTTTCTGGAGTATGCCAATGAGATAAGTGACAAAACATGAGCTACAGTTTTCTTAGACCTCAGGTGAGATGAGAATGGGATATTGAATCACTAGAAGTTAGGAATTCTCAACATCTTATAGAAATTGAGGTGGTTAGTTCCTAACTAAAGATTGATTTATTTGGGATTTCTCCTGAAAGGATCACCCATTTAGAAGTCGTCTTTCTCTAATACATAGTCCGTGAAACAACTATCTGGATTCTGGGAGGTTTGCAGCTACAGTGTTTTCATAATGTCAATGCCCCCAGACTGAAAGTTCAGCTTTTTTTTATCAATTTAGCTGTTTTTAATTACATAGGAAATGCATTATATTATAAAGGTGCTCATTTATACTAAAGATGTTTGCAAAGTTTGCTAGACTATACAAATATGTATTGATCTGCCTGAAAAGCAGTTGTATGTCTATCATCTGAATTACTGTTTTTTATGTACCATAAATGTGTGTTCAGGTAAAACCACTATACCTAGACGATCCATTCTGTAACTGTCAGTTCTCCCTAACTAAATAGTCATGCATGCCCAGTCAGTACTTGGATGGGAGACTTCCGAGGAACACCTGCTGCAGGAAGTGGTGGTGATGGTGCTCTTCTCTCTGGGTCATTACTGAACTATTTGTAAGCAAAGAGATGTAAAACTGTTTCCTGGCCAAATTCCAGTTTAGTAACTTTGTATTCTGCTGCCCTAAATTTGAAATGACCACTATATATCCTTCATCTACCCTTCAGGGGTTGGTTAATAAAGTGTTTTGAGATTCTCAGAAAAAAGATGATGGTAGTGTAAAAATATAAAATGTTGTGTTACCTGTTGTCAGGTTACTATATCTACAAGAGCATACTAGAGCTAATAGATCTTTCTCATCTCTATCTAATGCCTCTCACAAAAGAAAAATATAGTGAAGCTAGACTGAATTTTCAATTCTGAAATGCTATAATGCGCGTGTGTATGTATGTGTTGTTCTGTTGCAGGAAAATACGAGTTCACTACCCTTTTTCAAAATATCCCTAGATGACTTCCCAGATAACAAAGAAATCCATGGTGATTTGAATTCATATATTCAATACAGGATCAATAGCAGTCAGGAAATTATAAACAATATAGCTTTAAATGGGAAAGCTGATGCAGCCATAATCGGGAAAGTGAGTAACCACCTAATCGTGAAGAGCTTGGGATCTTATCTCTATTTGAAACTGACACTGGATCTTTTTCAGAAAGGTCACTTAGTGATAAAAAGTGCAAGCTACAAGGTAGTTCCTGTGTCTCTATCAGAACTTTATTTGCTCCAGTGCAACATGAAGTTCATGACCAACTCTGCTTTTGAGAGAGCACTGCCCGTGTTAAATGTGGCTCTAGCATCCCTTCATCCCATGACAGATGACCAGATTTTCCAAGCTATTAATGCTGGTCAGATAAATGGTGAACAAGACTGGGAAGACTTCCAACAGAGGATGGAGGCCCTTTCGTATTTCCTGATAAAAAGGCGTGACAAAACACGTATGTTCTGCCATCCTTCCTTCAGGGAATGGCTTGTTTGGAGAGCGGATGGTGAAAATACAAACTTCTTATGTGAGCCAAGGTAAATTAAGGCTGTAATAAGGTGTAATATAGGTGTAATATGTACAGATAGCTGCTGTTACAGATTTTACTAATCACTTTTGATCACTGATGGGGGGAGAGTAATGTTAAACAGATGCATTTTTTTCAAAGGAAAAGCTGTGCATATTTAGAGCCAAGTTTTGTCTTCTGATGCCTAGATGTAACTCCTGATGGAGTCAATGAGAACTGGGCCTATATATCTGAGAGCAAAATGTACCCTTAGTAATAGTTAAGCTGTGTGATTTCACTACGTTGGTGAAGAAGTATAATTTATGAGAAGCCTCCTATTTTTATCACCTTGGCAAAATCTGCAATAGGAAAATACTGTAAGGCTTCTTACAAACTCCGAATTTGAAAGCTACTTTTTCTACTGGGAAATAGGGCAATAGATCATTTTGTCTAATTTTCTTCTGTTTTTTTTTAAATTACTGAGACATTCTCAGTCTCATCATTTCAATTTGACCCTTCTACTCCCCTTTCTTGGGTTGTATAGTATGGGTCATGTAGGTCAGAGCCACTGAAAAACATGTGTGCGCACATTTTGCCAGTCTGCATTGTCCATTATGCCACACTATTCAGGGCGTTGGAGTTTAGTCCTTTTAAAAACATGTTAGGATCATCACTCATACATAAAGTAGATTTTGGTGATAATTCTAAACATGGATTTACCAGTATTGCACCCAGCTACCTCAGAATTTTAAGAATTCAGTTCTCCTGCGTTTTACAAAACCATGGGTTGTACATGATAAAACTGATCTAATAACACTGGAATTTAGTTATGTAAAATTCACCACTCTGTGTTTGTATGTTAGGCATATGTTTCAAGCTGATGGTGGTTTTTGTGTCTGCGTGTGTGTGTTTTCATTTTATTACGAAAAGAAAAGGATGCTCTGTCATTTTTTAAAGGGGCTTGAGGATTTTAACAGAATTTCATATCTTATTAGAGGTATGGAAAGATGCAACAGTCAGATTTAGCAGAACATTGCAATATCTATTTACAGTGTCTTGTTGACCTCACCCCTTCCATCTCCAGTCAATGGAGATTCTGATCTGGTGCTTGAGACCTGAACGCTTTTCATGAGGCTACTCTTTAGATTTCCCATGACCCTGTTCAATTCAGATATATTCTTTTAGAAGTGAATTCACTGTACTTAGAGACAGAGCTCTGTTGTCTCCTCTCCTAATGTCAAAACTTATGAACTTAGGACAAGTATTAAAAAGTTTTCTCTCTTGTGACATTTGAAGGTTTTAGTATTTAAATTGACACATGGAGATATTTTAAAAGTTTAACTGGGTGAAACAAAAAACGTTGAAGTTTGCATGACATAAATGTATGAACGTATTGGGTGATGTAACTAAATCTTTACTAAATATATGTGCTGCTCTCTCATTTCCTTCCTTTTGTTAGGAATGGGCATGCTCTACTGGCATTCATGTTTTCTCGGCAAGAGGGAAAATTAAATCGCCAGCAAACGATGGAACTTGGTCATCACATTCTTAAAGCGCACATTTTCAAGGTAAAATCCACATATTTTAAAAACACAGTTGTATGATATCAGAATAAATGCACAGGTGTCTGAGATGATTCCAGACTGGTTGCTTTAATAGTTACAAACCACCTTTATAAACACCTAATATTCTTACAAATAAAGTGATCCCTTTTATGCCTCATCCACATAAAGAAATGTAAATTCTCTCTGCAATCCTATTTCTAAAAGTATCTCTTTATTTTATAATTTCTCCCAGGGTCTGAGTAAAAAAACTGGAATTTCTTCCAGTCACCTTCAAGCCCTGTGGATTGGATATAGCACAGATGGATTGTCAGCTGCCCTTGCTTCTCTGAGAAATCTCTATACACCTAATGTGAAGGTAAGAAAATAAGAATTATGAACTGAGGATGCCACCTGAATCACAAATGGGTCTGATCTTGCACCGATGAAATCAGTGGGAGTTTGCCACTGACTTCAGTGAGGACAGAATTAGACCTAATGTGAAAATATCATGCATAATTAAAACACCAGTGATGACTAAATATCATCCAGAGATGGTCTGTGAATAATATTTAAGTGCTATGAAGTCAGCAAAGGGAGAAGTAAAGGTTTGCTTTTCTAGGGCCAACTTATAAATTGCAATGAATACCTTAAGATTGTTTTTGCCCAGAAAGTCAATGTATTTTTAAAATAGACACTGAGAATCTGGAGGACATTACTCAACAAATCATAAACATTTTTATGAGATTAAATATCAGACCAAATTTATGGGAAGGTACCCTTGTAAATTTGTTGCCCTGCAGCTGAATGAATGCTATCTGTGTTGTGCCCTTTTTTAGCTTTTATGTTTTATTGGGGAATTTGGCTTCCGTGACTATCAGAAACAGTCTGTTCTTCACTCTGTTGCATTTTATCTCCTTTTGGATTATTCCTAAAACTTAATCCAAATGGATATTTAATACATGAATCAATTTAAACAAAATAGAAACAAATCTCTACCCCAAGAAGCAATTTTACTCCAGAATAGAAATGTCAGAGACTCCATGAAGTCTACTAGGAATTTTGCTGTTGCTATCAATTTTACAAAAAATTTTACGAAGGCATTTGGATTACTATGGTAATGGGCAGCAGTTTAAAACCCTGACACAGAGAGAGAGAGAGTAGAAAATGTGCTGAGTTTAAACATTAAACTGAGAAGATCTGAATTTCAACAGATTGCATGGATGCATAGTCAAGTATGAAGACTCCTGATTTCCACACCTGTTTCTATTTTTTACTTCGGGACAGATCACTTAATGCCTCAGTTTACCCGTCTGTAAAATGGATGTGGTGCTTAGTTGTTTGTAAAGTCATTTGAGATGCTATGTTAAAAGCTAAGTATTATTTTATCACAAATGATTCCCTGTGGGAGGAATTGAAAATAAAACCCACCCATCTAACAGGTGTTGTGAGGTGGTCCGTAGTTGTTATTTATATAACTTAAATTTAATCTCATTTGTCTTGACTCTTCTGAAACTTTGCTGAAACAGCTAATGTGGGATCATTTTAAAGACTGTGTGTTTAATAGGTATTGTAAACTATCTGTTTTTGCAGAAATCCGTGTAAATTATTTGTGGCACCATGTTGTCTTAACTGGATTGGTTGGCTTTGTACATCCACTGTTTTTTAAAACAGAACTTGCATAAATTATGCATGTAATTAAAGGAATTTTCACAATCATAATGGTGAATGAATATCTACCGTTCTTCTGGATACTAGAGTTTGTTGAGGGGTATTTCTGTGAAAAGCCTTAATTCATACAAAAATCTTTCACTGGTTGATTTTCATTTCAGCAGAGAGCTGATAATGTCATAGATGCCAACGTTTAATTACAGCCTAAAAAAACAGTGTCCTTTTAAAGGAAAATATTTTTAATATATAATTTAAAGCAAGTCATAAATTGGCTGGAGAAAATCCATATATTGGAAAATGAGTTCAAAATATGCCCTTGCCAGTAAGGTTAAGTATAGTTCTTCTGACTATAATTCCACAACCGTGCAATTTTATTTGGTAATTGTACAAAACCTTATTTTTTGAAAATCTGACATAAATGTGCAGGAACTTCAGTTACAGATTCTTCTGTTTAAATCTTACTATTGATTGTGTCTTGGAGACTGATCCAATTCTCATTAAAGTCAGTGGAGTCTTTCCCTCAATTTTGACTGCCCACATTTATGTCTGAGTGAGCGCTATATTGACAATTTATCAGGAGCCCAAGGACCACACCCAGTTTACTAATTTAGAGCAGAATTCAGTCTTCCTTGTCTTAAATATGCTGAAGTGTAGTACCAAAGGTTAGTTTCTAGCATGTGATGACCTATTTTAAACTATACAGATCCAGCATGGAGAAGGAGTTGTGTCCCTTCCTGAGGTTCAGTATACTCCTCCCTCTTCCTCCTATGAATGCTAATGCAGGGGAGTGTGACATGGCCTTGTCTGTCTTTACCCCAATTGCAGTAGACTGTGCCTCAAGGGGTGCAGAGAGAGACCAGGCAAACATAAGGGGAAAGGAAACTCCTTATACTCACTGCTCTCACTTTGCTCATACTAAGAGCCATCTACAATCTGGCTGTTGATTAAAACAGAAAAAAATTGCTAGCCATTTAGCTGTCATTTACCCACATAGTCAGACCTTGGCTGTGGTTTAATTGTAATATTAAAAAGAAGAAACCCCTGACTTGAAACACGTATGCCTGTTTCAGATATTTTCAAATATGCCAGTAAAACCCTAAAGTGCAAATGAATAAGAGAAACAGTAAGGCATTGAAACCACAGTGATGTCAACTAGAGGTAATAATAGATTTCATAGTTGACCATTTTAGGGACCTATCCTATAAATATGTATGCATGTGAGTAACTGTATTTGCAGGACTAGGCCTTTAGATTGCCCTTCTTTTGTGTGTTATCTGGATTTTCATAATTTTAGCACATTTCTTTTATGTCTGTGTTTTAGGGTTAGAGAAGAATTTAACAGTAACTTTAAGCCAAATTCAGCCTACCCTAAAATTATTATATTCTGCTGGAAGGTGTCATTAATAGCAATTTAAAAAGGGGGGGGGGGGAAATCCTTCCATTTCCAAGACAGTAAATTAAGCTAGTCAGTGTTTTTGTGGACCTGACGCACATGTTTTCTGTTCTTGTACTTTCCTGCTGATTCTTCAGCAGATTTAGTTGGGGTTGGTCCTGCTTTGAGCAGGGAGTTGGACTAGATGACCTCCTGAGGTCTCTTCCAACCCTAATCTTCTATGATTCTCTGAAACTAACTCTGGCCCAGTGATGAGCTGCCAAAATCTTAACAACTGGTTCCCTCCTCACCCCACGATGGGGTCGTAGCCCGCCCCCGCCCCCTGGGACTCCTGCCTCATCCACCCCCCCACGTTCTTTGATGCCTCCCTGCCCCCCCCCCCCAGGACCCCTGTCCCATCCATCCCCCTCCCCTGTTTGCCCCCAGAACCAGGCAGGAAGGTCTCATGGGCCACCATAGTGGGTGCCCACTGCACCCCGCCCCTAAGAGCCAGAGGGACCTGTCGGGGGGCGAGGTGGGGAGTCCCGGCGGTGCTTACCTGGGGCGGCTCCCAGGAAGCATCTGGCAGGTCCCTCTGGCTCCGAGGGGCAGGGTAGCGTAGCTGGGGGGGAGCAGGGGGAGTGGCCGATCCCCCCACCGATCACATCAAAAGTGGTGCCATAGGCACCGACTCCCTGGATGCTCCGGGACTGGAGCACCCACCGGCAGCTCTCCGCCCCATGCCTGGCCCCAGTTCACCTCCATTCCGCCTCCACCTCCTCCCCTGAACGCGCCACCGCGCTCTGCTTCTCCGCCCCCGCCCAGTTTCCCACAGATCAGCTGTTCGCGAGGGAAGCCAGGGAGGGCTGAGAAGCAAGCGGTGGGGCCTAGCTTTGTGCTCATATCGGTGATGTGGTAAGGCAAGTAAGGGAACAAGGCTATGCACACAGAAAACATGCTAATTTCAAGGAACACAATCTGTGTTTTGCGAAATGGAAAAAATCATGATCTGCAGGGAAATAATTGTTGTTTTTCTGAGAGGGAACAAACAAAGATACCATGGGGAATTTTAAAGATGAAAGAGGTAAAATTGGGGAAAGTGGGAGGTGTAGGGTCCATTATTGGAATTGCTAACGCAGGGAGGGGAGAAGGTTGCAATTTTGGCCAACTGCTAAGTGTTTTCAAAGGTGTTTTTTGTGTAATGATATATGTTGTGCCATGGTAACAGATGAAACCATAATGGTGAAGACGATATAAAGATTTTAAAGTTCATGATATTGTGGATTTATAGCTAGAACTTATAGCTAGTAACCCAAAGATATAACTGCTAACCAATGGCTTTTAAACTTTTTTTACTTCACATTAGTATCAATATGTAATAAATTCAGTTTCCATTTATAATTTTAATACCAAAATCAGAATAGAAAATGAGATACTTCTGTAGCCTCTCGATGATATGCTATGATAAATGTGGAGAAAAAATAGCTTGTTTAAATTTTCCTTCAGGTGAGTCGTCTGCTGATCTTGGGGGGAGCAAATGTGAATTACAGGACTGAAGTTCTAAATAATGCTCCAATACTGTGTGTTGAGTCTCACCTTGGTCATGAAGAAATGGTCACTCTTCTGGTGGAATTCGGAGCTGCTCTTGATGGGACATCTGAAAATGGAATGACTCCACTTAGCTATGCAGCAGCTGCAGGTCACATGAACTTGGTTTCATTGCTCTGCAAAAAGGGTGCAAGGGTAAGCTATGACACCAAAGGATGGTTTTAACTACAGTACTTATGGCTAAGAAAATATTGTATAGGCATGTTTTATTATATTTATTAGCAATTTATATAGAGTATGGTGTGTACATATCATTTTTGGAAAAAAAAAAAAAACCCCAGATAATAAAGGCTTATACATTCTTATATAGATCCTTGCCCTGAAGAGCTTACAATAGAAAGCTGTGATTCATATATGTAATTAAATTTACACTTGTGAGTTGTCCCATTGAATTTAATGGAACTATTTACATGTATAAACCTCTCCCCGATTGTGGCCGAAGAGCTGAAGCTGACTGATGAAATCAGTGGCAGTTGCAGATGTCCTGGGGCAGGCCCCAAGTTTGTGATGAGCAATCAATGTCATGACAATTGGGGAGGGAAATAAGAGTGGAATTGCAATAAGGGGAGAGGAAACATGTTCATGGGCGAGCATATTTGTTTATTTTCTACTTGCAATCATTTCATAGTGGTTTGTTGTTGTTGTTTTTCCATTTAATTGTATTCCTTTCTCATGTTGGGGTAGATAGATCCCAACCCTTCCTAATTTTCCGTAATCCTTCCAATTTTTGCTCGTAATTACAAAACTATGAATTCAGGTTTAAAACTACAACATTTGCAAGCACACATTTTATACATATATAAAATACATGTGTGTGGGTCATTCACCACCACTCAGGTCCAACAAACAGCAAATATTGCTGGGGCATTAGGGGGGCATTCTTTTCCACTTGTGGCACATGCGTAGATTGCACAGTGAGGGTCTGACTGGAGGCAAGCTGCAGTGATTTTGAATGGGTTTTGGCATTGCTGGATTTACTGACCAAGCCACAGGCTGTGTATTGCTCTCTAACTGCCCTGTGTGGACTCTGATGGAGCACTTTAGGACCTACAGCACTCCAGCAGGGTCTACACAGAGCAGTTAAAGTGCAACATGCGGCCTGAGTGGTGACTCCAGCACCCAAACCCCCCTGGCAATGGCCGTGGCTTGACTTCTGTGAGACCCTTACTGTGCAGTCTGCAGCAGAGGATAAGCTATAGGGGCAGGAGGAGGAGGAGAGGAAACATGACAGAGGAGGGAGAAGAGGATCATACCAGGAAGGAGGTTCAGCCGTGGGACTGGCCAAGGTAATTAAGGGCCTCTGTAGGTGGCATAAGAGGGTAGCTTTCCTAGGGCTGATTCTCCCCTTCTTCCTGTTCAGGAGTAGGAGCCCAGGCTCCCTCCCTTGTCCATAGATAGGGAGGGTGCTGGGAGAGATGTCCCATTTTCTGTGAGGGGAGAGGAGTGGAGGAGGAGAGCAAGAGGTCCCAGGCCGGGGGAAGAGAGTTCTAAGCAACCTCCCTGATTCCTCATCAGCTGTTTTCATAAACGTCTGTAAAAGTCTCAGAGCAAGATTGGCGTCTCTGGCCGAGTGCAAATACAAAGATACAAAGCACTCAAGTGGAAATTAGTGCAGGGGAGATAGCCAAAATAAAGGAGGTTGGAGGAAGGATTTGAAGGAGAGAAGTTACAATTACTTGGTGTGCAGGAGGAGAGAAATTGTTTCAGGCATACGTAGGGACATGTATGTGGGAGAGAGAAGACATAGAGTGGAAGAAGGAAGTAAATAGAGAATGCAAATATACGTGGATCTAGGTGAGTACAGGATATGAGAATGAGAGAACAAAGGCTGAGATGTACGTATGGTGCAGAGCTGTGGAGAACATTGAAGATGAGGAATGTTGATTGATTGATCAGCGTTTTCCTGAGATGTTTTTATATACTGATTTATTAGGGTTTCATTTATTTCTCCTGTGTCAAATTATGAGTAACAAAAGTGCAGTATGAACAAAATCCTGTTGTTGTTTTTTCCCCCTACAGATTAAACACTAGTTTTGGAGCTGCAAATACTTGGCAGAGAATTTGACTAGTTAGTATTTGCCACATGTATAAAATGCTCATTAACAGATACTTACTCCTGTTACTTGGATTGTAGGCTCTTTGGGACATGGACCAGCTCTTTGTTATGACTTTATATACTACCTAACACAATGGGGCTCTGATCCATGACTGGGACTCCTAGGCACATAATACAAGGAAGAATAATATGCACCCAGAACGCGGAGACTTAAAGGCCAGAAGGAGGGACTCTTGTGATCATCTAGTCTGGCCCCCTGCCTAACACAAGCCATTGGACTTCCCTGAATTAATTCCTGCTTTAAATCCAATAGCGGTGGTTGCACTGGAATAATGGAGAGGCCTCTAAATGGGGTCATGCATTATTTAGTTCCTAAGTTGCTTGCTGATGGCAGAGATGTTGCTCTACACATCCTTTTCATTTGGCTCATGTTTTGTGGCTATACATAATCACTTTCCATACCTAATGGAGCTGTATGAGAGACCAAAGGTAGAAAAAATAAATTAAATGCTTTCTACTCAAATTCTTGTTGCTGTTATAAAAATATAACCCAATAGCAGATTTAAAATAATCCCCGAAAAACCCACAATGCAATTGCTATGCCAGCTCTAATGGATTAGTTTTACTTCTTACATTGAAAAATAGAAAAGCTCACAATCTAAAATGGAAACAGACAAAATAACTAGATACTGGAGAAGTGGTGGAAAGTTCCTGTTCTTTGTTTGTAGTGACCATCACTTTCAGCATGCAGATGAGTAATTAGACAGGCTTGATCTTTTAGTGTTTTGGGGGAGGTGTTTTTAATTTAGCAGCCCTAGACTGACCCTCTCAGCTACTTTTTTACAAACTGATAGCCCAGACAGACACCTGCAGTATTAGCAAGGGGGTGGACAAGCTGGGGAATCAGTGATTTCCTTGAGGGGTGCGGTATAGGGCTCCTTCCAACCCCACCTGCTTTCTCCTCTCCAGTGGGGTCAGATGCAATGTTCCTCACTTAAACTGTATCAGTTTCTCTGTGGGGGGATGAGAGTGCTCTCCTCCGCTGTTCTTGTTAGGCTGATGTAGCCTCTTCAGGCAGTTGCTGCTGCCCCAGCTGGCACTACCCTCACTGTTGATGCAAGAGTCTGAGAGTAGTGATGGTTTTCAACATGCAAAAGAAAAAATAAAGAAATGGTCAGTCAGAAGCCTCTCTAAATGTAAAATATACCTTTAAAAAAAAAAGTCCAGGGTTGGCCATTTACTCACCCTGACCCTGACTTTAATGAAAAATGACAGCATTGACCCCTTATTTTAATCCTTATCTATCATATAGGGCTACAGGGTGTAGATCTGGAGGTGTAACAGAGCTAGATTAGAGTACTCCTTGTGTTTCTGGGAGAGCAAAGACTAACATTGTGTGTGACCACTATACACAGGTAAAGGCAGTGATGATACTTGCACACCCCAGAGGGTCTAGGCATAATCAAGGGTGTGTGTGTGTGTAAGTCCTATAGCAGGAAATGGAGGGAACCCACAAACACACTGTGTCTTCTGGTAATCATCTTTTTATTTAAAGTTATTCAGAAGGAAAGCTGTTTTTATGTTAGCCTCTCCTTGTGTTTCTTTAATTTTACACAAACAGGGGAATTGTCACATAGTATAATAGAAAAGTAGGACTGGAAGAGACCTCAATTGGTCATCCAGTGCAGTCCCCAGCACTGAGGCAGGTCTAAGTATTATCTAGACCATCCATGACAGATGTTTGTCTAACCTGTTCTTAAAAACCTCCAGTGATGGAGATTCCACAACCTCCCTAGGTAATTTGTTCCAGTATTTAACTGCCCTGACAGGAAGTTTTTCCTAAGGTCTCACCTAAATCTCCCTTATAGTAATTTAAGCCCATTACTTCTTGTCCTGTCCTCAGTGGATAAGGAGAACAATTTATCATCCTTTTCCTTATAACAACCCCTTATATACTTGAAGACTATCGTATCTCCCTTCAGTCTTCTCGTCTCCAGACTAAAGAAACCCAGTTTTTTCAATCTGTCTTCGTAAATTGTGTTTCCTATACCTTTACTCATTTTGTTGCTTTCTTCAGTTTGTCCACATCATTCCTGAGGTGTGGTGCCCAGAACTGAACACAGTATTCCAGATGAAACCTTGTCAGTGCTAAGTTGAGTGGAAGAACTACTTCTCATATCTTGCTTATGCCATTCTTGCTAATGTTCCCTTCCTCTAAATTCTAGCTCTGTGTTGAACCATAATTCCAAAAATATCACTTATAAATTAAAAGAAAAATATTTATATAAAACTGATTTATGTAGTAGATAGTGTTCTGAAAGTATAATGAGAGTCATCAAACTTCCCACAAGATTATTATTAATTGCTTTGAGCTGAGTTTTGTTGTTGTTAGATCTGTTTTGAGAGCTCTGAGATTACTTATAACATTCAAATTTTTGTTTTTGCATACAGGCTGACTACCTAGACAAAAAAGGCCAATGTGCTTTGGTCCATAGTGCATTAAGGGGACACTGTGATATCCTTGATTATTTGCTCAACATTGACTGGACAGTTCCTTCCCATGAACAAATTTCACTGAAAAAATGTCATGCACTTCAGCAGGCATTGACAGCAGCTTCCAGTATGGGACACAGTCAGGTAGGTTAGTGGTTGGAATGTTTCAAAACTAATTTGAACTATCAAAATGGTTTAAATCATGCTTTATAATAATAAATACAAAAAGGAAAACTATTGCAGCTTCAAATGACTTTAATTGGATATCATCTTAGGTTTTAATTGCATATAGTGTTCATGGTTATTTAACCAAAAAGTCCTTTGTGTCTTGTTTTTGTTGATATGTAATTGTCAAATTACTTTTTCTTCACTGTTCTTAAAACTGTTATATAGAATTCCTAATTGTGATTACTGTTAATCCATACAAATGAATCACTTCCTACCTTAATCAAAGGCTTATTCTGCCTAGGATGGATTTTTTAAATTTTTCTTTTAAAAACCAAGAAAATACCATGCAGAAAACTACATTAAAAGAGCATTAGATTGCTTCACCTTCCAGCCTTAAACGTAGAAAGTACTAAAGTTAAGGTTGTATATGTAACTTTAACTCTGCACCCTTGTTGCATATGCAGTGAGATGCAGGGCTAGATCAGGGATGGGCAACTTGGAGCTACATCCAGCCCACCAGATCATTTTATTTGGCCTGCCAAACCCACTTCAGGGCAGGTGATCTCCCTGTGCCAAGGCCAGGAAGGGGGCAGGGTGTCATGGGAAGAGGGCCCTGTCTGCGCCCAGATGCACACATCACATAATACTCTGGCAAGAGCCAATGGGCTCGAGTGGGATGACATGCCCAGCACTGCGGGACAGGGGCTGCTGGTACGGGGTGAATATGGGTTGGGCTTGCATACCAACTCTCCCTCGCCCCACAGCCTCTTGCACCTTGTGGGCAGGATCTGACCCCTTCTGCTCCCCCCTCAATAACCCATGACACACACCCTAGCCCACCAAAGTGTTTTAGTGGATTCTGTGGCTCTTTGCTATGTTAAAGTTGTCCATTCCTGGGGTAGGTCCTCAAAACTCAGTTGGACCAGCTTTGTCTGATACCCCAGTATGACTGAAAAGGTGGTTTTAGTCCACCTTATACAGTTTTCTAGTTCTGTGGCCAACTGGAGGCTGTTTCAGTTTTGACATGATTTAGAGCAGTCTTGAGACTTCTCTAAGTTGCACCCATACTTCTCATATCTTGCTTATGCCATTCTTGCTAATGTTCCCTTCCTCTAAATTCTAGCTCTGTGTTGAACCATAGTTGAACAAAGAGCTGATGATAAAAAGAACTTAACAGCACCTCCTTCCCTACTTACACCTCCAAAATACGTCCATCTCCAGAGGCTGCAAAGAAAAATGTAAGACTGGCTATGGTGGCTATACACTGCTGGAGGATTACAATTCCATTAGGAAAATCTTCAGCTGGCCATTTAGGCTAACTTTAAGGCCTCATTCACATGGCTGCACCGGTTTAACTCAAATTGTTTTATAAACTGTTTGTTAGTTAAGCTGATACAAAACCCCTGTGTGGACATGGTTAAACTGATTTAAACGTGGTTTATATTGATTTAGCTTAAGTAGTTTCTTTACTGAACTAAGCCAAATCAATATAAAGAAGATTAAAATTGATTTAAGATTGTTGACCCAGTAGTTTGCACTGGCTTAAATGATTTATTACAAAATACTTGTTAAAATAATATACATTGCACTGCCTTCCAAATCTGCCTTAAATAAGGATATATATTCTTTCACTATAGGCTTTTCTAAAGCGGTGAGCATCATAGAATCTGAGTGCCACACAAGCACTAATGAATTTATCCTTTACAACACTGTTGTGAGGTAGATAAGTATTATGCTCCCCATTTTGTAGATGAGACCTGCGGCACAGAGTGAATTGTTGGAGGTCATACTACAGGTCATTGGAAAAGCCGGGGGGGGGGGGGGGGACATAGATCTCCAAAGTCTCTAGTGCCTTAACTAGAGGACAGTTCTGTCTGTAATCCCCTGCTTTGTTTACTGAATGCTGTCCAGCCTCTACAATATAGGAGCCTGGGATACTTGGAGTGAATTAGGGTTCCTGCTGAAAAGATGGGATGTAATCATATTAATCTTTTTATAGTAATGCATATGCAAAAGGGAGCAAAATTTAAGGCTGCATAGACAACATTGGTTCTTCTTCGAGTGATTGCTCATGTCTGTTCCACAATAGGTGTGCATGCTTGCCAGGTGCACCAGTGCCAGAAGTTTTTCCCCTAGCAGTACCCGTATGGGGGGAGTGCCCCAGCAACCCCTGGAGTGGTGCCTCCATGGCCGGTATAAGGGGAGCTGCGCACTCCCCCCACCCTCAGTTCTTTCTTGCCGCCAGTGAAGGTGCATCAGAACTACTCTGCTCCAGCTTTGCTGCAGCTCATTCCCAGAACTGCTTGTTTGTTCAGTGTTAGTACCTGTAGTTAGGTTTCAGAGTAGCAGCTGTGTTAGTCTGTATCCATAAAAAGAAAAGGAGTACTTGTGGCACCTTTGAGACTAACAAATTTATTAGAGCATGAGCTTTCATGAGCTACAGCTCACTTCATTTAATGCATACAGTGGAAAATATAGTGGGGAGATTTTATATACACAGAGACATGAAACAATGGGTGTTATCATACAGACTGTAACAAAAGTAATCAGGAAAGGTGAGCTATTACCAGCAGGAGAGCGGGGGGGCGAGGGGGATCTTTTGTAGTGGTAATCAAGGTGGGCCATTTCCAGCAGTTTACAAGAACAGTAGGAGGGGAGATAGTTTTACTTTGTGTAATGACACATCCACTCCCAGTCTTTATTCAAGCCTAAATTAATTGTATCCAGTTTGCAAATTAATTCCAGTTCAGCAGTCTCTCGTTGGAGTCTGTTTTTGAAGTTTTTTTGGTGAAGAATTGCCACTTTTAGGTCTGTAATCGAATGACCAGAGATTGAAGTGTTCTCTGACTGGTTTTTGAATGTTATAATTCTTGACGTCTGATTAGTGTTGCAAGGATAGGTTGTAGATCCTTGATGATGCGTTGGAGAGGTTTTAGTTGGGGGCTGAAGATGATGGCTAGTGGCGTTCTGTTGTTTTCTTTGTTGATTGACGGAGCCAGAAGAGTACCCAGAAGTTACCTACTACAGGACAGGCCCAACCTCTCCAACGCATCATCAAGGATCTACAACCTATCCTGAAGGATGACCCATCACTCTCACAGATCTTGGGAGACAGGCCAGTCCTTGCTTACAGACAGCCCCCCAACCTAAAGCAAATACTCACCAGCAACCACACAACAAAAACACTAACCCAGGAACCTATCCTTGCAACAAAACCCGTTGCCAACTGTATCCCCATATCTATTCAGGGGACACCATCATAGGGCCGAATCACATCAGCCACACTATCAGAGGCTCGTTCACCTGCGCATCTACCAATGTGACATATGCCATCGTGTGCCAGCAGTGCCCCTCTGCCATGTACATTGACCAAACTGGACAGTCTCTACGTAAAAGAATAAATGGACACAAATCAGACGTCAAGAATTACAAAGTAAAACTATTTCCCCATGTTTATTCCCCCCCCCCAACCCCCCACTGTTCCTCAGATATTCTTGTCAACTGCTGGAAATGGCTCACCTTGATTATCACTACAAAAGGTTTTCCCCCCTCTCTCCTGCTGGTAATAGCTCACCTTAAGTGATCACTCTCGTTACAGTGTGTATGGTAACACCCATTGTTTCATGTTCTCTATGTATATAAATCTCCCCACTGTATTTTCCACTGAATGCATCCCATGAAGTGAGCTGTAGCTCACGAAGGCTTATGCTCAAATAAATTTGTTAGTCTCTAAGGTGCCCCAAGTACTCCTTTTCTTTTACCTGTAGTTAGTTAGCTGTTTGTTAGTTCAGTTAGTTAGAACACCCAGGCCAGGGCATTCCCTGTGCCCCGGGTTTTAAGTCGTGCGACACTTGTAGGCGATCTATGCCAAGGAGTGACCCCCATGCGGACTGTCTCTGCTGTTTGGGAGAAGCCCATATCAGCGATAGTTGCAAAATTTGCAAGTTGTTTAAGTCTTGGACTGAGAGAAAGGGACATTAGGCTCCAGGCTATTCCGATGGAGTCGGCGCTGACCCCGACTCCGGCGTGCCGTTCCGAGTCGGCACCGCGGTGTTGGCACGCGGCATCCCTCCTGCACCATCGACCAGTCAGCGCCGCTCCCTGTCCATGGGGCACGCCAAGAAGGCTAGAAAGACGCCTTCTTCGCAGCGGCACTGAAGTAAACCTGGGACAGAGGTTAGACCTATGTCGGGCAGTCCTCAATCCCCACCGGCCTCTAGGCCTCTGACTCAAGTTGAGCAGAGTAGCCCAGCACATTCGGAGCAGGCCTCCCCAAATGTCCAGATGCCCTCCACGCTGGAGACCCTGTAGGCAGCCTGGGATGTTATGTCCATGCCAGTACCAGGAGCACCGCCAGCTCTGTGCTCCAGTGGCAAGCTACTGTGGGGATCTCTGCGGTCACTCCCGGCTCTGTATCGGTCTCATTTGAGGGAACGTTCCCGATACCGTACGCCACGCAGTGACCATTGAGGGCAAAGTCCACGGGGAGCGCCCTCGACTCCCACCAGGCTGTCTGGTTGGGTTCCGTCCGACTGAGACTCTCTGCACCGCTCCACCTCAAGGAGTGAACACTGACTGGACCGAGGTAGACGTCGCCAAAGGTCCTCGTCTTGGAGGAGTTATTCCAGCCGGTCACGGCATGGACGTCAACACCGTTCCTGCTCGGAATCCTGCTCCGAGACCCCGCCAAGGCATCACCTCCGCAGCCCCGGGTGTCGGTTGCCAGCGTCTCGCCGGCGCGGTTCTGCCCATCGGAGCTGATCGCAGAGTAGCTGTTACTGACAGTATTGGTCCTCCACATTGGGATTGCGGTGTCGTGGTCAGTGTCACTCCTGGCACCACCGCTCCGCCCGGTCCAGGGACAGCCACAAGTCATATGTCACCGCGGCCTCCATTCGTAGCTGACCATCGATGGGCCAGGCCGAACAACTGGCTCTGCAGGTGCAGTGGCACCGGGCCCCATGGCTGGCCCAATGATACCAGTGGACACTGTGGCCCCCAATGCAGCCCCTGGTGTGGGCTCGCTCGGTGGCCTGAGCCCCAGAAGCACCATTGGCCTTCCTCTCCAGACCTCCGAGGAAGGAGTCATCATAGAATCATAGAATATCAGGGTTGGAAGGGACCCCAGAAGGTCATCTAGTCCAACCCCCTGCTCGAAGCAGGACCAATTCCCAGTTAAATCATCCCAGCCAGGCTTTGTCAAGCCTGACCTTAAAAACCTCTAAGGAAGGAGATTCTACCACCTCCCTAGGTAACGCATTCCAGTGTTTCACCACCCTCTTAGTGAAAATGTTTTTCCTAATATCCAATCTAAACCTCCCCCACTGCAACTTGAGACCATTACTCCTCGTTCTGTCATCTGCTACCATTGAGAACAGTCTAGAGCCATCCTCTTTGGAACCCCCTTTCAGGTAGTTGAAAGCAGCTATCAAATCCCCCCTCATTCTTCTCTTCTGCAGGCTAAACAATCCCAGCTCCCTCAGCCTCTCCTCATAACTCATGTGTTCCAGACCCCTAATCATTTTTGTTGCCCTTCGCTGGACTCTCTCCAATTTATCCACATCCTTCTTGAAGTGTGGGGCCCAAAACTGGACACAGTACTCCAGATGAGGCCTCACCAATGTCGAATAGAGGGGAACGATCACGTCCCTCGATCTGCTCGCTATGCCCCTACTTATACATCCCAAAATGCCATTGGCCTTCTTGGCAACAAGGGCACACTGCTGACTCATATCCAGCTTCTCGTCCACTGTCACCCCTAGGTCCTTTTCCGCAGAACTGCTGCCTAGCCATTCGGTCCCTAGTCTGTAGCTGTGCATTGGGTTCTTCCGTCCTAAGTGCAGGACCCTGCACTTATCCTTATTGAACCTCATCAGATTTCTTTTGGCCCAATCCTCCAATTTGTCTAGGTCCTTCTGTATCCTATCCCTCCCCTCCAGCATATCTACCACTCCTCCCAGTTTAGTATCATCCGCAAATTTGATGGGATGTACATCCTCGGCACCGTGCCCAGAGAGCGACCAGGTGGTGGACCCTCCGGCGCCAGCAGACACCCACCCCCTACTGCACCAGACTCCTCGCCCTCCCCGGATGAGGTGATTACGGCCCCGCCCCCGTCCGTCCAGCAGGAGGACTTTAGGGCCAGCAAGAACTCTTAAAAAGGGTGGCATCAAGCCTCCACCTCCAGGCAGAGGAGATGGAGGAGCCCTTCGACTCCCTATTTAATGTGCTGTCCTCTTCAGCACCAGGCAGGGTAGCCTTGCCTCTCCATGAAGGGGTGGCAAAAATTTCAAATGCCCTGGGGCAAACACCGGCCTCATTGGCCCTCATCTCTAAGAGGGTAGAACGCAAGAACTTTGTACCTGCCAAGGGACACAAGTACTTATACACCCACCTGGCACCCAACTCTCTGGTGGTCGAGTTGGTCAACCATAGGGAATGGCAGGGTCAGCCAGCCCCTATCCCGAAAAATAAAGATTCATGGAGGCTGCACTCTTTTGGAAGAAAAATGTATTCATCCTCAAGGTTTCAGTTATGAGTGGCAAACCACCAGGCTTGAGCAGAGACTTCTCCTCTCAGCATCAGTGGTTTCTCCACCCAGAGGTGGCTCACAGGCTTTTCTGAGTGTGAGAGACTCCCCAGGTGGACCTGTTCATGATTCAACAGAACTGGCGCTATTCCCGGTTCTGCTCCAGGTTGGGACTGGGATGGGACACTATCTCCGATACCTTCCTTCTGTCCTGGTCAGGCCAGTTTCTCGATGTCTTTCACCCGTTCCCACTGATCAGCAAGGTCCTGGGAAAAATAAAGACGGACACGGCCCGGGTCCTTCTGATTGCCCCAGCAAGGCCCAAGCAACATTGGTACAGGACCCTCACAGACCTGGCGGTTGCTCCGCCATGGCTATTGCTCTTCTGCCTGGACCTGCTCTCCCAGGACCAGAGCCGTTTCCTCCACCCCAGCCTAGTGGTTCTCCACCTCACGATGTGGCTGCTCAGTGGTTAGGTAGGGAGGAAAGGACGTGCTCAGAAGGGGTTCAATGCATTCTCCTAGAAAGCAGGCAGCCCTCCATGCGCCGCACCTACTCAGCAAAGAGGTCCTGGTTCTCCAGATGGGCAAATGAGCAGGGCGTTTCCCCGGTGGCTGCCCTGATCCAGCTTATCCTGGACTACCTTCTCCACCTTAGAGCCCATGGCCTGGCGCCCTCGTCAATCAAGGTGCACCTGGCAGCCATATCAGCCTTCCATCTGCCGGTGCAGGGTCACACCGTATTCTCCCATGCTATGACTATCCGGTTCCTCAAGGGGTTTGACCATCTCTTCCCATGTGCTAGGTCCCCGGTCCTGCAGTGGGACCTAAATCTGGTGTTGGCCTCTCTCACTGGGCCCCCGTTTGAGCCGCTAGCCACATGCTCCTGGTCCCACCTACTCGTGGTCGCAATCATGTCAGCCAGGAGGGTCTTGGACTCAGGGCCCTGACCTCTTAGACGTCATACCTGGTTTTCCATTAGGACAAGGTCCAGCTCCGCCCATACCCTGTGTTCCTCCCGAAGGTGGTCTCCGCCTATCACATGGGTCAGGACATTTTTCTGCCTGTCCTCTGCCCCAAGCCCCACTCGTCCAGTGAGGAGCACCATCTCCACACGCTCGATGTGTGATGGGCTCTGGCGTTCTACCTCTAGTGGACCAAGCTGTTGAGGAAGTCTTCGCAACTGTTCATTGCCTCGGCTGAGCGCATGAGGGGTCGATCGATCTCCACTCAGCAGCTCTCCAACTGGATCACTTCGTGCATCCATACCTGTTATGGTCTGGCAGGTATCCCCCCACCACTGATTGTGAAGGTGCACTCGACTAGAGCACAAGCCTTGTCGGCTGTCGTCTTGGCCCACATCCCCATCTAGGACATTTGTAGGGTTGCCACATGGTCTTCGGTTCACCCGTTCACCTCGCACTATGCAGTTGTTTCCCAAACCAGGGATGACACTGGGTTCGGCAGGGCTGTACTTCATCCCGAGAATTTGTGAACTCCTACCCACCTCCAACAGATCTATTCCAACTATTGTGGAATACACATGAGCAATCCCTCAAGGAAGAAAAGACAGTTACCTTTTCCGTAACTGATGTTCTTCGAGATGTGTTGCTCATGTCTATTCCACATCCTGCCCTCCTTCCCCTCTGTCGGAGCTGTGGCAAGAAGGAACTGAGGATGGGGGAGCGCAGAGTGCCCCTTATACCGCACTATGGAGGCGCCACTCCAGGAGTTGCTCGGGCACTCCCCCCACTATGGGTACTGCTAGGGGAAAAACTTCCGGCACTGGTGAACATGGTGAGTACGCACACCTATTGTGGAACAGACAGGAGCAACACATCTCAAAGAACACCAGTTACGGAAAAGGTAACTGTCTTTTCCCAAATGACGCACTCAATTTAGAAAATAATAAAATTAATCTTCTTTAAGTGTGTTTTTGTTTATAGAAATAAAAATAAACATATGATCCATCTATACTACTGTGATAGGCACACTAAAAATGAATATAAATAGAATGCGCACATATCTTATTCGTATTTAACTATGGATGCATGTGATGTGTTCATTGAGAAAACAGATTCATATATTCCTCTTGGGAATAGAGTCTAGACAGTAACTTGAGATACATTTAGAAAGATCAAATGGGGAAGATTCAGCTTCTGTGTATGTGTCCAATATGTGATGCAACAAAATGACACAGGAAACTTAATATTATAGAAATAATGTTTATGTTGTAGGAAAAGTTTTTCCTATTGTTTTAGGACTCTGCTCTTTTAAAGTGGTTTACACTAATAAAACTGACAGCTAAACACTCTCACTATGAGATATAGAATGAACTTTTCAGTTTCTTTACACACTCTTTCATGGAGAATCAATATGCATGAAGTATTTGAAAATCCACTTTACCTTCCAACAAGTATTTGGTCCATTGCTGAATACATTTGTTTTTGAGGATAACACTTACTATTGTGAGGGGAGCGTTAACTTCAACAGATATGAGGCCACTCATGACATACACTACCTAGTGAAGATTATCTCCACTGCTGCATCTTAAAGATGAAGTGAAGTGCTTTTTAAATTAAATAAATCCAAAAGTCTCTGAAGCTCATAAATCACTAAACAGATTTTAATATAAATGTATTTTAAAACAGAATAGTTGAAAGTCATTTCCTCTCTTACATGACAAGACATGAGTTCAGAATTCTGTTTCTCTTGCCTGTTTGATTAGATCAGTACACCTAACACTGTATAAGGAGCCTATTTAGTAGCTGTTAGGGTTATCCGGTCTGGCAGGTATAACATTCATTAATTCGCATTTTGGCAGGTGAAAAAACCCTCTTGATTAACTTTTCAAAATGTTACATATTTGTAATTTTAAGGTTTTGTGAATATTCAGATAAGATAGGGTTTTTTTAAAGCATTTAGTTCCCATTCTAAGATTTACCACATCCTACAATCAGTAGTGAAGTGAGAAAACTAGATTTAGAGAAAAAACATTGTGCTAAAGCATTTAGTAATTTTTCAACAATTAGATATATTCTTTATGTGCTAGGGCTGGGATTTTCCAAGAGTCCTTAGGAAGCTAGGCACCAAAAACCCATTGTTAGGTATCCTAAATCCCTTAGGCCTCTTTGAAAATCCCACCTAAATTGACGTTTATATATCCATAGGACCCTACCAAATTCATGCCCATGAAAAATGCGTCACGGACCGTGAAATCTGGTCTTCCCCTGTGAAATCTGTTTTTTTGTGTGCTCTTACCCTATACTATTCAGATTTCACGGGGGGGGAGACCAGTGTTTCTCAAATTGGGGGTCCTGACCCAAAAAGGAGTTGCAGGGGGGTCCCAAGGTTATTTTAGGGCAGTCATATTATTGCCACCCTTACTTCTGCATTGCCTCAGAGCTGGGCTGCCAGAGAGCAGCAGCTCTGAAGGCAGTACACTGCCAGCAGCAGCAGCACAGAAGTAAGCATGGCCACCCTTACTTCTGCACTGCTGCCTTCAGAGCGGGGCGGCTGGAAAGCAGTGGCTGCTGACTGAGGGCCCAGCTCTGCAGGCAGCAGCACAGAAGTAAAGGTGGCTATGCCATCCTTACTCCTGCGCTGCTGTTGACGGTGGCTCTGCCTTCAGAGCTGGGCTCCCGGCCAGCAGCCGCTGATCTCCAACCGCCCCGCTCTGAAGGCAGTGCCACTGCCAGCAGCAGGGCAGAAGCACAACCCTCTACAATAACCTTGTGACCACCCCCACCCCCACCCCCAACTCCTTGTGGGTCAGGCCTTCTACAATTACAGCGCCACGATATTTCAGATTTAAATAGCTGAAATCATGAAATTTACGATTTTAAAAAATCCTTTGACCATGAAATTGACCAAAATGGACTGTGAATTTGGTAGGGCCCTATATATTAGGAAACACAGTTCACAAAAAACTGTATTCAAGCCAACTTTATTTTGTATAGTATCTTTCATATAATCTATATCCAGTGGTAGAGTAAGATAGTACATGTGAGCCGTCTCCATTTATCTTAATGGTGTATTAACTCTTAACCTTAGTGACAATTTAAAGGTAAGCATTAAGTATCTCACTGATCATTTCTGCAGAAAAATCCATAATTTCTGGAGTTCTTCATTGGCGTTTGACTAGAATATCACTATTTTTCACTAATCTGCTATCTCTGTTCCCTAGTCTGACTGTATTCCAGAATGCTTTAAAGAATTAAGGTTACAAAATAATAGAATTAAGATGTATCATTGAGGGAGAAAAGAGGTCTTACATCTGTGTGAAATATGATGGAGAATCAGTGAGAATGGGAAATACAAGAAGGATATTCCAGATGGCAGAAGCTGAATAGACTCTCCCAGCAATGTTGCAAAAGTTGAAGGGAGAGAGTGGAGGCAACTGCTAAAAAAGTGAAGGGAGAGGAGTAGAGATATTTAATATCTGTGTGATCAAGTTGTAGATGTTTATAAAAGCAAGAGTGGCATTCCTAAACTGTGTTTTGGAATGTTGAGTTAGTAGAATTGTTCTAGTAGAGGGTTGATATGGTGGTTTTTGTTAATGTGTACATTTAAAAAAAAGTGAGCAGCAGCTTGTTGTGCATCTGGCATCTTGCAAGTTGGATTTTGAGAGGTCGCAGAGAAGGTGATAGAAGATAGTGATTATGCTGTTCAATATATTTTCTTTTTTTCTTTACATATTGGTGGCTGAGAATGAAATCCCAGATGTGTATTGCATTCATAGTTGTATTTTCGTCATGGCTGCTCATCTGTTTGATTCTACACTTAACATATATCTTTCAAACTTCTTTTGCAACATTTTGTATCTCATTTAATTTCCTTAGGTAGTTATGGATCCAATATTTTAGCCAGCATATCTTCCAAGTGCCCTGCAGAAGATCTGGTTGAAATGTTGAAGGTGTAATTATTTGATACAATGATAAATTTGCAATAACAAATACTGCAGAGCAGTATGAAATGTGAACAGTGTTGTTTTAATTCCTGAGTAGGACCCAGGACTTGAGAAACTGGGCTAAAAGAGAGAGAAAGATAAAAACTTGTCTTTTGCCACCCTTGGAATTTATTGCCACTATCTGCTATCAAACATATGGTAGAGAAGTGTTTTGTAAGGAGAAGAGCCTTGACAGACCTGGCAAACTTTTGATTTAAAAGCTGGAAGTGCTCTGCAAAATGAGTATTGGGTCATGGATTGTGGTAAATTTGAGATGAGGCAAAAATTCCTTCACACGAATAAAAGTTTATTTCCAATCCATTGATGAAGGTGAAACCTGCCAGTTCCTTCATAGTACAAAACTGGCCACAGTAATCATTCAGTACCAAAACATTTTCTTGCCATCTAAAATCTCTGCCTTTTCGCCCTCTCACAGCCTTTATAGAGCAATAGGGTAGCTAAATTCCTCATTGCTGGAAAAATTCCACCAAGCAGGTATGAAAAAGTGCAATAGAATTTTCTGACTTTAAGATGAATGTAAAGAATAGAATTAATCCACCATACGTTCCACACAATATTTCTTGAAATACGTTCGGTGCTCATGCAGCCTGGGGCTCTTCTCCACACCATTCCTCCTGTCTGACATCCTGTACCTTAGTTGACACCCAAAACTTCTGCTAACGTGGATTCTCTTTCTCCCCTGCCCCACTTCCTTTGCTGCAGTCTCAATGGTCCTATCCACACTGCAGTTTACACTGTTAGGAAATTGCTTTAAATAAGTCATTTAATGCTATTGTACTTGCTAGTGCTAAGAGAGCATAACTTTATAAAATGCTTTTTAAAAAAAACATTGCAAGAGAGGTCTTCAGTGTTCTTAGAAAAAACAAACAAAAAAACCCCACTTGTAACAAAGTTATGCTCTGTCCGCACTGAGCAGCATAACTCTCTAAAGTGGAAAAAGATTTTAAAGGCTGCAACTAAAAATTGTGGTGTAAAGTGAGCATAGAAGGGGCATGGGAGTCTATATAATTCAAGATGGGTCTAAAAACATGCTTTTTGATTATAACTGGAGTGGAAAGTGTTGTATTCCTTGTGGGAAAACATGGTATTAACCAACCCGTACAGGACTTAGGCCAAACTGGCACTCTTTTTTGCATTGTCTGTCCTTGATTATGCTGGCATATTGAGGAGCTCATTAAAATCATTAACATGTAAAACACCCTAAAATGATTTATAGAAATATACTGGGTTTATTTTTTTAATGATTTTATAGAGTAGAAAATTAATCTTAAAATGAAGTTGTACCCCAAATAATACTGAACTTTTGCTTGGTCCACATGTGTTAGGAGAGAAGCAATCTCATTGCTGAAACCTTAATCTATTTGTGTACGCAGCAAAATGACAACCTAATGGTTTTTTCTAACTCTTTAATTTCTTTAACTATTTTTGACAGGTGGTTCGTTACCTCTTTGGGGTTGAAAAGGAACAAGAAATAGACATTAATAACACTGATGCATTGTGGGGAGAAACAGGTATTTTATTTCTTATTTTTCCTAATGAGAGTTGCTCACATAAGATTATTGAAAGAGATTTTAATTTGATTTAAACTGCTTTGTACTTTCATCACAGGAAATTCACAATAAATCAGCATATAAAAGATTTTGTAATGACAATGCCAAACTTAATAAAAAGCCGAACCATTGTTTTATAAATGGGGTGGGAGATAAAATTTATACACAGTATGGAAATGAGTAATTTCTTAATGAAACTACAGATTTTCCTCTGAGGCCAACAGTGCAAAAGAGATGCTTTTATTATGGCGTTCACTTGGAGTGTTAAAATAATGTCCTGACTTTATTTTAATGCCCTAGCCTTTGTATTTTAAAAGGAAAAAAAATGTTGGGAAGTTGCCTAGTCAATTCCAGCTCGGTAACAGGTGCAAAATGTTCACATTTTCATGGTCAGCAAATGCCTTTTCAAACTCGTTCGCAAACAAGGTATATGTAAAAATATGGCTGTAAGAATAGCCATATTAACTTCTTTTAAGTAGCTGAGATTTGCATAGTGTGGCTTGCAAACAGTCTAATTTTATGATTCCCAGAAGCCTCTTTGCAAATGAGAGACAAGTATGCTTCCTCTCTGTGTTCTACACAAAAACTTCATTTTTATTCTTCATTGCTAATATAAAATCAGATAATGCTTCCCAATAAAACACAATTTTTTAAATGGATCACAAACTGCATCCTTGGGTAATGTTGGATTTGAGGGTTTTCGGGTATGATTTTGTTGAATGAAGGCTTTTGCTTGGTGCCTCTTAACTTTGCTGACTTGATATATTCATAAAATTGGATGCATTAACACTTATGAGAGTAAACTACAGTGCTTTTAGCAATCAGCTGACTGAAAACACCATTCCCTGTTAAGAGTATACTTGCTTAGGAAAACCAGTCTGCTTTTTTTTTTAATTTAGCAAACACTAGAATCTCTGTGAGGATGGAAAGCTGCCTTTAACAGTGTGATCTGAATGCTTAAACAATACAGATCAGATTATTTTACCTTTCAGTGTCTTTTTTCTTTTTTAACAGATTTCCACAAAATCCAGTTTGCTTTTCCATTATTAACCACCAGGCACTTTGAAATCACTCAACACATTTTCCCCCTTTCTCCAACCAATCTGTAGCCATATGAGCTTGACTTTAGTTGATTAAAACTCTTCATGTACCTGTGTTGCAGTGTTTCTGCTCCATTACACGGCCATGAAGATAATTCTTGCACAAGAAGGTGGAAACTGGAACAAGACCACTTTATGTGCATTCTGTCTCTCTCAATGTCCCTTGTCTTGCAAGGGGAAAGCAGTTCAGGAGGGGTTTAATCACTGGATGAGCAAAGGGAAACATTAAGCTTTGTAAGCCCCTCAACACTTGATTTATCTGTCATCAGGATATCCAAATGGAACACGAGGTGAGGAAGGAGAAAGGAATTTAGATTATTAGCAGAAAATCTTCAGTCAACTCTTTCCCCTTCACTTCTCAATCAGAGATCAGCCTAATCCTGAGTTTGACCACTTTCAGAACATACTGCAAGATCCTCTTCTTTGACAAGGCATTTCAAGCATAACAACAATGCTGTCATGCAAATGGGTGCTCATGCACAAACCACACACACACAGATCCTCCATCTTCCTGTACAAAGTTTAATAGAATGCTTCACCATTCAAATGTCCTTCCTTTCTCAGTGGCCTTTATGTTGTTGCTCTGCCCTGCCTTCATCATCATGTCTAATACGAGTGTGGCTAGCTATAGAAGACATAGCGTGAAGTGCACACAGGTCTTGCAGTAAGAGTTTCTGAAGGACCCAGTAATGGACAGATAGGGATGAAGTTAAAAGTTTAGTACTTGGGAGTTCCTGCCTTTCAGCCTTATTACTCAGTCCATTGGAGCATGTTTGCCATTAGAAAATTGCTGGGGGAGGAGGAGGTAGGATAGGACCTCCCCCCCCCCCCCAAAAAACAAAACAAAACAAACATTCGCTATTTGTGGGGGTGAAGTGCATGCAAGTTCAGGAAGGGATTTAGTAAAGCAGAGGACAGAGGAAACGGAGGATAAAGGAATTATAATTAACCAGGAAAAGGAAAATACACTAATGAAGAAAACTGTTGAAAAGACAATGCGGGGGGGGGGTGGGTAAGTCGGGATGGAGCTAGAGCAGGGGTTCCCAAACTATTCTGTGGAGAACTGACTGGTTGCAGAGTGCTGGTTCCTTCTCCTTCTTTCTAGCTGCTAAATTGCTTTAAAAGAAATTTATAAATACACCCAGTATTTTCCTGTTGACTTCTCCATGTAAGCAAGAGCAGTCATTGGTACAAAGATACGACGATTGTGAAAGGAAGGGGAGAACGGACTGGGAATGGGGCTTATGAGGCCAGCTGTCAGTAAGAGACCTGTGAGCTTGTAGCCCATGCTTTGGGAGTTTGAGAACCCCTGAGCTAGAGGACTAGATATCCTGGTTCCATAAGGCCACTGTGTAAGCAGCTTACAGGATCTGGAGAAGGCCAGCGTTGAATTAATCCTGTTCAGGGGAATTCTCTGCTGGTGTAAATCCATCTTGTACTGGTCACTTAGTGTAAGGGAAATGGCAGGGGGAGGGGGACATGCAGAGAGTGTTCTGGGGATGAAATACAAGTGGGAGAGAGGAGAGGAGGCAAGGTGGAGCCTAATCCTCCATTGGCATATGGTCCCTGAAGGACCTTATGCCAGTGGGGTGAGTTAGGGCCATCCCTGGGCAATCCTAATTTATGCCAGAGTTGAACAGCCTTGAATCAGGTTTCAGAGTAACAGCCGTGTTAGTCTGTATTCGCAAAAAGAAAAGGAGTACTTGTGGCACCTTAGAGACTAACCAATTTATTTGAGCATAAGCTTTCGTGAGCTACAGCTCACTTCATCGGGGACTCACCCTGCAGCACCCACATCCACTTTTTCTGAGAATAAGTCCAGAAAGAATTAAGCTGCAGTTATGAAATGGGCAGTTTTAGAAATATAATATTTAAGAAAAACATAGAGGGAAATAAGGGACTGTGATAGATAGACACTTCTAAAAAATTATTGGGTCTCATCAGATTAATATGGCTTGTGAAAAGATATGCTAATTTATGCACTCTGGAAACTTCTCACATTTTCAGTGTGCCTATGTGAACTCATATTTGTGCTGCACACTCTTAACTAGAGCTGGGCAAAAAAATCTCGGTGGATAAGGCACTCACATAGAGATGAGAGAGACTCAAGTTCAGGTCCCTGCTCCAGTGACTACTGCCAACAAACTAAAAAAACTGCATAATTTTCACAACTCTGCTCTTACTGCATTTAGAAATGTATCATGCAAATATATCCTGCCCAGGAATTTCTGAAAGGTGACAATCCTGTGTAGCACAGTTGAGAGAGAGGTTGGTGAAGTAGGGGGTTGGAAGGTGTCAAAGATAGAAAGGGCTGGAAGAGGGAGTAAAGAGTGGCCAAGGGAAACAGTGTGTTTTGTGTGTGCTTGTTTTAAAAAGAAAAATTGTATAAATGTTAAAAACATGGAAAAATAATAGGAGTAAACAGCGGAAGGATGGTGACATGCCTATGAGGTACTAGATGGTACCAGATATGAGAGAGGAGTTCTTTGAGAGATTGCATATGTCCATTGCACTGTATGTGTGTGCGTGTCCCGAGCATAGTCGCCGGAAATTTTCCCATCTGTGTACCTGGCAGGTCGGCTCTGTCACCTCTGGTGCTGCATGTGCACAGCACCGGTATAAAGGGCCCAGCTGACTCCGCGCCCCCTCAGTTTGTTCTTACCGGCCAGACAGTCACTGGAACTGCCGTCCTTGCTACAGCAAGATTTTCTCACTGGTCTTTGTTTTCTTAATAGTTGTATATAATTAGTGTTTTAAATAGTTTTTAGTCTTAGTTAGTATAATTCGTTTTTTCTCTGTTAGCGGAGTTTTGTCCGTTCCCAGTGCCGAGGCATGCCTCAGGTGCTGGGCTTCAAGTCCTGTGCCTCCTGCAGCAAGGCTATGCCTTTGAGCAACCTGCACTCTAGCTGCCTAAAGTGCTTGGGTGAAGCTCACACCAGGGATAGCTGTCAGATCTGCAGCAATGTAAAACCCCGTACGAAGGAGGGCTGGGAGGCTAGGTTAAAGTTCCTGTTGTTGGAGGTGGCGCTGAGACCTTCCTGCGAGCTGCGCCAGTCGGGCTTAGCATCAAGCATCTCAGTATTGGTGAGGAGCACTCCTCCCACCGTGCAGGAGTCCCAGCACCATTTGCCATACCCAGTGCCCAGGCAAAAGCACAGGAAGCTGTCAGCCGAAAGGGGACATTCCCCAGCTCCGAAGAAGGCCGGGCACGGGAAGCAGAGCAGATTGTGACCTAAGTCAGGCCGCTCCTCTGCCTTGGAATTGCAGTTGACACCTTTGTTTCTGGCCTTTACACTGCTACTGTTGAGTCTGGTACCAGAGGGACAGTGCGGCACCAGCACTATCGTGGCCATCCGAGGCGGAGGCATGTGCTGCCGCTAGAGACCTGCTAGATCGTCGCCGGCAGTACAGGAGTCGGTGGCATTGGTACTGGGGGCAGGAGGGACCATGTAGCCCCCACTGGCCGCTTTCTTCTGGGCCGCATGGTACCGTTTAGAGTGAAACTGACGATACTGGCCCCAATAAAATCTTCCCTGCCTCGGCACTAATCTCCGGCCCTGGTGGCAACCGCAACTCCGTGGCCACCAGAGGAGACTTGTCATTGGAATTGGAGGTTGGGTCTTACTCCTCTCGGCTGACCGCCCCCTCCTCCCCCCCGCTACTTCAGTCCCTACCCTCCCATGGACCATAGCACAGGAGTGCCATCAAGTGCTTGGCCTAGTGGTCACTGGCCCATGTCAATGCCCTTTTGGAACCCTTGGGGGTTTCCCCCAGTCCCAGGGCCCCATTCGAGACACTCATAGTTGGTGGCCTCCAAGAGAAGGGCACTTCCATCCCTTCAGGCAGCACTTGATCTGGACTCCAATTCCAAAGCTGGTGCCGAATTTCAGGAACCGGCTCTGTGGAATCCTGTTGGCCTCTCCTTGAAGGGGAGAAGGAGTGTCCTCAGTCAGTGCAGGCTGCCTTCTCCCTAGATGAGGCTGTGTCAGGAGCGGGCATGTCACTTCCGCAAGATCACTATAAGGCCCACCAGGAGCTGCTGAAGAGGGTTATCTCAAACTTGGGTTTACAGGTGGAGGTAGTGAAGGAATTCTCCAATAGCCTGGTTGACATTCTGGCCATGGCGGGCCCGTCAAAGGTAGCCTTGCCTCTCAGTGAGGCCATTGTGGACCTGCTGAAAGCCCTTTGGCAACCACCTGATTCCCTTTCCACCACCTCAAAAAGAGGTGAAAGGAAGTACTTTGTACACACCCAGGGTTATGAGTTCCTTTATGCTCATCCCTCCTTCTCCCCTGGATCCCTGGTGGTGTCTGTGGCCAACGAGAAGGAGAGGCAGGGTCTGCAAATGGTGACATCTAAGGCAAAAGACTCCAAGAAACTGGACCTTTTTATTAGTTTACCTTACCGGGGGGGCTTCACCTTAGGATCTACTGGGCAGATATGACTTCAACATGTGGGACTCCATGTTGAAGTTCAAGGTCTCGCTTTCTAAAGAGACTAGGCAGTAGTTCTCTTCACTGGTGGAAAGGGGAAGTCGCTAGCCAAGGCTTCCTTGCAAGATGCCCTGGATGCAGCGGATTTGGCAGCCAGGTCCACGGCCTCCACCACGCGGTGGCCATGCATAGAAGTTCATGGCTTCAGTCTCCTGCAAGAGGTCCATCAAACCCTTCATTACCTCCCCTTTGATGGAGCATTGCTCTTTTCAGAGCAGACTGACATGAAGCTCCATGGACTGAAGGACTCCAGAATGACCCTCAAGTCCCTGGGATTGTATACGCCAGAGACTTCGAGAAAGCACATCAGGCCTAAGCAGTCTTCCTGGTACTCCGCCCTGCTGTCCCGTCGAAACCCACAGAGGAGATGGAGCAAGGGTTTTAAAAGCAGACCGCCACCCCCTTCTACCTTGGCATCAATGTCTGCCATATCCAGATATCCAGGGGCTCTAAGCAGGCTTTTTGATGGGATGCTTGAGGACGTTGTACCAGGTCCCGTGTTTCCAGATTCTGTTTCCCCTTTATTTTTGGACTGCCTATCCCACTTCATCATGGCATGGCCCCATATCACCATGGAATGTTGGGTGCTGAGCATGGTGAAAATGAGATACACCCTCCAACTATTTTTTCCAGGCCTGTACTCTACATTTGCAGAATGCTGTTTGCTGTTCTAGAAATCCACATCAGTGCTGTTTGATTGATAAGAACATCATTGGGAGGCCTGCTTCAGAGGTATTTGAACAGTCTCACAGTTTTCCAAAAGCATCTCTGTATGAAGATAGATGGATATGTAGGGGGTTTGGAAGATATAGGCTGAAACATTACCCACTTTGTAATAAGACTGATCAAAAGCCTGTAATTCGTGGCAGCTGTTGCAAACATTTCAGTTACATATGCTGCAGTTTAATCTGAATCGTCTGAGTGCATTGTCTTCAGCATACAGGAACTTGTAGATGAGAACTTCAAGAGATAGTTAATTCTCTTGATTAGAGGAAAATAATTCCTTGTAACACAGTGAAGGGGAGATAAATATTTTAGTTCTTATTTTATTTTTTGTTATGTTTATGTGCCAAATCTAAGAATGCGTCCACACACTTGTTCCATGGTTATTGATAGCAAGAGAACTCAGGACTTTCAGTACCAAAAACACAAGCCTGTCCGCCAGTCACTAAAGGAGAGGGAGACATGTTCATATACACTTAGCCAATGTTATTACAGTATGCTTATTCAACTAAGTGTACTTTTCTTTTTCATTAAATGTAGTTTGTATATTTTTGTTTATAATGGTTTAATGTGTCTTAGAATAGTTAACATATGTAAGATCCACTTATTTGAAGGCCTGCTGCACTAGCACTAATCACCTCCTAATTTTTTTGTTTGTTTAAGAAATATTAATTAGAATGGTATCTTGTCCAAAATGGGAATCCAGTCAGGTGATAGGTATGTGGGGATCTGATAGAGTGGAAGGTGGGGTGGAATGGCAGCGAGGGGAAGTTAAGTGGGAACATGTCCTAGGTTTCTTCTCTCAATTCCTCTTTTTCTCACCTTGAAAAAGGTAAAGGGCCCTTTCATGCTGTTGCTCTGTCTTCCCAGTCTCTCTTCTGTCCACACTCTTTCCCTTTGGGCCTCACATCTGTCTCTTTATCCTGTATTTATATGTCTGCAATCTCTTCCCCCCCTACTTTTCTCTTTCAACCTTCTGGAAACTCTCTGCAAGCACCTATGTACTCTGTACCCTCTGACTTCCCCAGCTGGTATCTCTGCCTCTTTTTCTTTGCATTGCAGTTTAGTATCTTAAACCACCTGATATGTCTAAAAGCATATTGGCAACCTGAGACTATTATTACAATATTGTCCAGTTTGTATTTTGTGATGGACTAGGCATTTTAAGTTGCCATATTGCTGTAGTTCTATTTAACACTGTAGACGTACACAGCTTTTAACTGTCTGCAGAATATGCAAAACAGAAAACCCAGTTCGTGCCTTGAAGAGTTTACAGTCTAAGCACATAAGATTGCTTAGTGTCAAATCAATAAAATATCTCAATATATATTTTGAGTGCCCTGAAGCATGAGGAACTGTGCGCTTATCAGTTCTTACATTTCAAAATGGATTAACCTCTTAGAACATTTTGATCATGTCATCCTTTGATTTAGTTAATTAATTCTCCTATACCTGCAATGCAAGGAATTTATCTTATGGAGATGGTTAAATTAAATGAAGAGTTTAGTGACAAACCAGTTGGGAGTTAATCAGCTGAGTAAAACTATAGGGTGGCTGTGTAAGCAGTCTGGATTTGAAGGATTTTATTCTAATCACAGCTAAAGAGCTACAGCTGCTACATGTCTTTATAATAATAGACTTAAATAGCAGTTAATTTTGTAAGAACCCTGGGCACAGTTTGTGTAATGCAGTTCATGAGTGTCTAAGAAGAGGTCCTGACCTTTGCACACTAGTGTGTGACCTGAAATTTCTCAGTGTAAATTGAAAAAGAAATGGTGTGCCTTCATTCACTAATCACAAACGTATGCCCAAAGTGGGATAGTGTGTGGCAGCCTGTAATCTGAAGGACTCGTTTTAGTGAAGCGATATTACCGATCAGATTAGGCTGAAAATTTGTTTTAGCATTATTTTTTAGAACCAGCGAGAGAACTCAGGACTTCCTGTATCAATGTAAAATATTTTATAACCTGTTGAACATATCTTTCAGATTCTAAATAGCTACTGTATGTTTTTCTTTTATTCACTGCTGTCTCTGTTTAAAATTAGATTTTGAAAAGTTTTGTTTTAGAACCTACAATAATTATGCTGAGAGTGCACAGTCCACAACTGAAACTCAAAAAAGTTACTCCTGGAGCTTTGCCTAGCTGACATAGTTGATGATGTTGGACTACGAATGAAGAATTAAACACAAATAGTGTGTCATCTTCAAGCTTCAGTGACATTAACCGATCAGTGTTTGCCAGATAAAGGAGAATAAAACTGATAAGGAAAGGCATGATACTGCTCAGGAGTATCTGAAACAGTGGAGAATGAAAATACATGATTTTCAAACAGTATTTCACTTCGCTTTTTAAATTGTGTTTTAAGACTATATTTAACAGCTATGTTAAAAACTCTTGGAAGGAATTAATTTGGAAGCGTTGTATTGCTTCTTTTAATGGGATGTTTGAAATTGAAAGTGTTTTAAAAACAGTGCCATAAATTTAAATGTACTGTGGGGAACAAACAAGACTAGCAGGGAGTTTGAATTAGATGGGTCGTCTCCATATCCAAAGTCCATGTTGCATTGGTGCCCCATTGCAAAATCTGTGACCTTCTGTATAAATTTCAGCAGAAGGCTGGCAAATTGGAGATAAAACTTTATGATCCTTCAGTATTTCAAAAAGTGTTGAAAATAAGTATAATAAAAAATGTGAAACTAAATGACTTCTCATGTGACTCTATCACTTTTAGTTTTCAGCTCAATGTGTAAAGTGTGGATTTAAAACATGGTAGTGTGGATTCATAAGGTGAGAACTGATCACACGCATCAGAGGATGAAATTCAGTAAATGTTTGAATAATGAGATTGGAATAAAAGCCGAAAATGAACAATAATGGAGGGACATATAATTATCACTTGTGCCACTCTACCAATAAAAGGCTGAAAATATTAATGTCAATTAATTTGTCAATCTCTTCTTAAAGAAGGCTCTAGGATTGAGGTCACAGAATGTGGCATGTGGCAAACTACTGTACAAGTGGTGTTTGATTGACATGACTTCTAAGAGTTGCTGATGAAAATAGCCTTAGAATATTAAATAACTTGATTTAGTACGTGACCTTGAAAATCCTTGATTGTCTCTGGGAGCAAAAAGTGGTGGTTATTGCAGGTCCTTATTTCTTTTACTTCAGACATGCTCACACACTATAAAACTAAATATAACAAAGTATCATCTCATTCTTTCTCTTGGGGTCGTCTTTTTTTATTACTTTTTAAAATCATAGACATGCAAAATCCTTAACTCACCTTGTTTTTTTTCCTTTGTAAAGGGCTCTGAGCATAGTGGCTTTTATTTTTTGTATTTATATTTATATTTTTATATTTATATATCTATATATATAATTTGCAAGTATGCAGTATGATTTAGGTAGAGATCTATATTTAAAACTAAGTTTTGATTTTAACACCCAGTAAAAACAGAAGATTTAGATTTGAAATGTTTTTACTCTGATCAAATTCACATCTTTTTGCAAAATGTCAACTCAGATTTTGAACCATAATGCAAAGTGTCATTGCTTTTTGGTGTTTGTCCTTTAACATAAAATTATTCAGCAAAATTTTTTAGTGTTGTATAAATATTTGTATTTTTCATATAAATCATTGTGCCATTAAGGTAATTTTATCCTATCTTCATTTTTTTATTTTATCTTAAAACCAAAAAGGACGCCAGTAATGCCAATCTGAGTTTCTAAGTGAAATACATTTTGTGGGGATTTTTCTGTAGTATGTTTAATCACCAGCTCTGTTTCATTCTGCCCTTTGCATGTGTAGTAGGAGATAGAGCTTTTTTCTGTCAGAACTAAATAGGATTTTGTTAGGATAGAAATTTTCCACATCACATAAATCCACTGTAACTGCCATCCTCATCTCTGAAAAGTGCTGAGGATTGAATATGTATGGGCACTAAATTATTCACTTATCTTTAGAGGTTAAGTGAGAGGTGTCTTTGGGCTGGAGTTGAGTCGCATCGGGGAGTGCATATGTTCTGTTTTTGTTTTCTGGCTAAATGACAACCTTAGAAAATGAAGGCCTCCAACCTGGCACCTTTTCACATCAGCACTATAAGAAGATCTTGAAATGCATTATAAATATGTATTAGTAATATACTTGCATCATCAGCTGGATCAAACTTAATTCTAATTGCTTACTTGAAATTTAAAGAGCAAAATTATTTTTTTCCAACTTTTGGTAAGGGGAAGAGGGATAATTGCTTGTGGGATGAAGCAAATTAGTCAATATTTATATTACAATAGCATACAGGGGCCTGGTTATTATTGGGGTCTCATTGTGCTTGTACAAACACAAAGACAGACATGCACCAAAGAAGACAAGCAACATATAAAGGATGGTGGGAGAGGGAGGCCTTCAACTATATATTTTTTAATAACAAAATAATATATTTGTATAGTTTTGTAATTAATGACTTTCCTGGAGGCCCCTCAGCTTAGGCAACATACAGTGGCTGATTTTTTAAAACTTTTTTATATATAGTTATCACGGCAGAAGTGGGTCTTGAGGAAGGAATCTGAAGAGCGAAAAGAGTACTAGCAATCCATATCAGTTTGGGATGGGGCGGGCAGATTTCCCGTACACAAAGCTGGCATCACTGGCAAAGAAGAGGGATGGGGAGGGTCAAGGGCAACATGAAATAAAAATGGATTCTTAAGAGTGGTGTAGTGTGAATGAATGGCTTAAAGTTAGGAGACCAGGTTTTAAGTGGATATCGTGGAAGAGGGGGGGGAGATAGTAGAGGGATTCAGAGAGACTGATTATGTGGTGAGAGTAATGTGCAAGGACATGTCAGCTGAAAGCAGATTCTTGGTCAAGATATAAACCTCTGAAAATGAATTTACAAAGGAAATACAAGAAAGCCCCTTAGAAGTGTCATTAAAGCTGAGGTAATGAAACATATTGAAAAACAGTCCTAGTGTTGAAAACTGTAAATATTTTTATGCATATACTTACACATAAAGTTTGTTTAGGAAGCAGTTTTTTGTAGGCTGTGAAAGTCTGCATGTACCTATTATGATGTTTAAAACAAATAATGCTCTCAAGACAAATGGTGATCTTTACAGGATAAAATTCCAGAGTCAAAGTCCAACACACAACTGTGTGCTTCAGTAGGTATTATTGGCATCTTAAGGAAACTTGAATGACCTTGAAATACAATATTAAATGTTTTTTGTATCAGACGTTGGATAGTGCACTTGGTGCAAGCCATTTATAATGCAAGCCATTTATAATCATGTTTTCATATAGATTTCCAAACTTTGTGTCTGTCTTGTTTCAGACCAAAAAAAAAAAAAATCCTTTTTTCTGTCCCAATTACTTTCCATCTAACATTGTTGGCTGTAGACCAAAGATCTGCCAGATTATTAGTTTTCCTTCAGCCTAATGGGTTGCTCTCATATTTTCCATTCTGCATCAGTTGCTTGTTTAGCTGCTCATTTAAATTCTTTCCTTTTTTTATTAAGGCAGAGTGGGTTGAGCTTTTGCAGAGTACATTAGGCAGACCAGAGGTGGTCTTTTCAGTAGAATACTCGGAATTCCTGAACATAGTTTTGCCATGATATTGTTTGTTTTAGCTTGCTGTAGTGCTATTCTTTAGTCTTGCTTGTGGCCGAATATGGTATGCTTTAGTCATGTTGTTGCTATAACTTCAGAGTTACACCCTGAACTCGAGCTGGAAGTGACAGTGAGATAAATGTGAAGTCTGTTTTTAAAAAGGTGCTTTTGTTTGCTTTTTTAGTAACTCGACAGTTCTATCTGTACATTGGAGATCTTCAAGAAGAACTGTCAAATTGTTTAGACCAAAACATTTGGTCTGATTTTAAAATAGGTATCTGTAAACTGGAGGGGTGGGTATGTAGGTCAGATGTTTTAAAAATTAAAAGCAGATTTACTACATCCGGCAATGATTGTACTTTTATTACTTTTCAGCACGTTTGTGCAAGTTTTTAAATACTGTATTTAAATATTTTCTAATTGAAAATTATTTTTAAACTAGGAAAAGAAATGCACTATTTTTTTCACTGAGCAACTGAACAAAGTGTGCATTAACTCTTTATGCTGGATTTAGATAGAAGCACTATGTGTGGTGGTGAATCATTTGCTGGTTTTAGCTGAAGTTAGCTAAGAAGTACTATTTCCAGAACAGTGCTTACATCACTGGTGATTCTGGTACAAAGAATTCAACAACAACAAAACCTGTTAATTTCAAGCTTCATTTAAAACACACAAAAAAGCTGGTGTGTGCCAAATGGAAGAGAACAAAATCATGATGGGAAAATATTTTATTTTCAAGCTTCAAAGAGTGTCACAGTGGAAGTGAAAAAGCATAATAAACCATGGGAAAATATGATTGAGTTGTTTAAATGATAGCCTAACTGTAAAACTATTCTTTTTAAAGTCATGATGCTGACAGGGATTACAAACTCTATAGCTCCCTATAGATAGGAATTATCTGCCTCAATATAAACCATGAACAATGCATGCAAATGTACAGTGATGCTCACCTTATCTATGCCTGTAATAAAGGTGCTAGCAACAGTTTTGTAATTATGCTGCTTGTACTCACATGCTACCATGTTGTGTAAGGATGATCAATCACAAAGGCACATGCATGTGCCCACAGAATGTTTTAATCCAGTGCCAAATTGCTGTTCACTGCACCTGTTTATTTGTGTTCTGTGCATAGACCAGCCAATGCTCTAATGATCTATCACACCAATATCAGTCCAAAGTTGCAAGGAGGTTGCAATCTAGTAGAAATCAAGAGTTGAGAATATTGTAATCTTTTGTACTATTCTAAAATATTTTTAACAAGAGACTAGCTAGAATGTTAATATGCATTGGCAAAAGTCATTTGAAGCCTAAAACAAATATGGTCAAGTTAAGAATCAAAACCCTTATTAGAGAGGTAGTGTAACTTTTCCTATGCAGTCTGCTGCAGAAATAGACAAAACAGCTTTAACTCATCCATCAGGAAGAAACCCAGTTATATGAGACATACAAACTTCCTGGGAAATGTTGACTATCTGCTGCTTAGTGGTTGCAATAAATAGTGGTGCTGTCAGTCAATGAATAAGCAGCATTCTGAGAAGCTGTGATAGTCCTGGGATTCACTAACAGGACCATCAGCTCTATAAACCTCCGAGAGACGCATGGTCCAGTAGGTTTCAGCTCACCTATCCTAATAAAATGATTAACCTAAAATGAAATATAATGGACTTATCAAATTGGTTGATCTAACTGTTTTGTTCTGTCCATAAACACTCTTCTTATATGCAAGCTATGTACATGATTTAATCAGTGGGTTTGAGACTTAGCTTTTCCTCAGTCATAGTATACTTCGGTGCTTTAACTTCCCATCTTAGTTCTGCTCTTCCTGATGCTCTGTAGAGAACACAGAGTTGCCTTTATAAATGTGGGGTGGGGGGCATTTAAAAAAAAAGTCAGTGAAAAAGTTTGAATAATTGAATCTGGAGACAATTTGATAAGAATGCTGTGAATACTGCACAGAGGTGGTATTAGTTGAAAAACTTGCTCTTTTTTCCTCTATAAGAGGCTGTGTTTACCAAAGCTAAAAGAAGTTTGTGAATAAGAAATAATTTCTTTTGACTTTCTTTAGCCCTGACAGCTGCTGCAGGAAGAGGGAAATTGGAAGTATGCGAGTTACTGCTTGAACATGGAGCTGTTGTGACAAGAGCCAACAGGAGGGGAATCCCTCCACTTTTCTGTGCAGTGCGGCAGGGACATTGGCAGGTATGACAAATGCTCATGAATAAAATGAATGATTATGGGAGATGTTTCCTGAATTTTAAAATTCTTTCTCCATCTTTATGCATGTAATAAATTGGTGCAAGTGTTCAGACATACTTAGTTCCCAAAGAAAACCTCACCACTTGAGTTATTTAAGATGGGACAAAGCACTTGAAATTACTGCATCATTCTGAACTAGAAAATTGTGCTCCCTAAACTGGGAGCAGAGGCAGCATAGGAGCTATTATGCTGGTGCTGTACTAATGGAAGATCAACCTATTATGGGGGGATTCTCCCCTGGCCTGCTACACTTGGTGGTGTGTTGCAACATGGCACAAACTGGCCCTAGCAGAGTGGAAAATACGAGACTTAGAACTGCAAACTTTTGGAGTTTTAAATTCATCATGAATTATCAGACAGAATATAAATAACACATTATACATCCCATTAGTGCATTTCTAAAAATTAAACTGCTTATCTAAGTTTAAATTGTGTTTTCAGATTGCTAAACTTCTCTTAGAGCACGGATCTGATGTGAATTTAAGTGACAAGCAAGGCAGGACACCACTTATGGTGGCTTCTAGCGAAGGACACTTGAGCACTGTGGAGTTTCTACTTTCCAAAGGTAAAATCAATAATTGTACAATTGCATGAGGGATTTTTCTGTCTATTTAATTACAGGTACACAAGTTAGATAATTTTTCAGCATCAAGTACTTTGATTGTTTTCAATCATATCTTCTTTGCAAACGGTATGCCGGACTATACAATAAGGTTTATTTTATTGTAGCTTTTGATGGAGATTAGAGGATGTGAAAGGGTTTTATTATTACTCATATTTTGAAGTTCACATCAAATTTTGGTTTTAATTTTAAAAGTTAAACATGGAACTTTAATTTTTAAAAAAAACATTTGCATTTTATTTCAGGTGCAGCCATTTCATCCCTGGATAAAGAGGGGCTGACAGCACTCAGTTGGGCCTGCCTAAAGGGCCATAGGGGAGTGGTTCAATATTTGGTTGAAAAAGGTGCAACAATAGATCAGATGGACAAGAATGGACGAACACCCTTGGATCTGGCAGCTTTTTATGGAGATTCTGATATTGTAAGTAAGGTTAATTTGTAGAAAATCCTCTAAGCCCACTTTAAACTTTCACAGTCTGAATTGGAATCTGTCAATCAAAATGTAAATGGAAGAAGTGTAGGCAAATAGTTAAGAAGGAAGTTAAGCCTCTTTACTTATGTCATTTAGACCTGGACACCAGTGCAGGTGTTTATGCAGAAAAAACATTTTCCAACAGATTTTTAGTACCTAGATAATTGTACTAGAAATCCAGTGTTCTTCAAGTAGTGTCCCTATAGATGCTTCAGGTGCATATACGCTTCATGAGCCCTTGGTCAGAGATATTCTGTTATAGCCCTCCTCGTGCCACACATCCAGGCTACATAAGGATGCATGGGTGAATCGTCCTCAGTTCCTTCTCAGCTGTCTCAGCCTGAGATGAAGTCTTAGCATGTCCGCCTTGAGCATGTGTCAGCTATCTTATATACAGTTCATACTGGGGGTTTGTTTAGTATTAGTTATAATTAGAGAGAGGATTGTTTTGTTATTTTCTCTCTCTCCCTAAGGGAGCCTTATTCTCCTGACAGGGCTCCCTCTCCTGATGAGAGACTGTATCTGTTAGCGACAGCCACTCTGTGTCCATTGCTTGGGGAAGTCCCAGGTCTCCCGGAAGTGCAACTTTTGCCTGGCCCTAAAATCCAGGGCAAGGAAGAACAGGGAGATTAAGCTGAGACTGCTAATGGTAGAATGCTCCCTTTGACCAACTTCTGAGGGTACATCTACACTTAAAACGCTACAGCGGCACAGCTGCACAGCCTCCTCATGAGTGTATTTCTAACAGGCAGAAGGAATCCTCAGGCCTCCCAGAAGGATTCTGGGTGTACCCCTCTGTTCAGTCGGGCACCTTTTTGGAAGTACTGTCATTGACATACTATATTAGACACTGTGTAATAAAAAACATTGGTATTTCAGGATTTGCACATATACTTCTCAGTGAATAGTGGCTTATTAAATGACATTAACAAAAATTAAATATGAAGTAAATATTTCCAACCAGCACATGTTGTGTGGGAACGTAGCTGTTAGATTGTTTAAAAATAAATCTCTTTTTTCCTCTAACTGGTGTGTCTCTTGCATGTTAAAGTTCCAGTCTTGCTACTTTTTTTTTTTACTAACTATATATTTTTGGAGGGTAGGGGTGTTGAGTGTACTGAGTCTATTGTGATACAGCATGTCCAGAAGGCAGCAGGAGAGTGATATAGGAGGGACATGTAAGCCCCAGGATGCGGAGAAGCCTTATTCCCTTTAGAGGGAAGAAAGTTGCTATAGATTAATTAAAAGCACCTGAAGCCAATTAGAGCACCTGAAGCCAGTCACCTGATAAAACCCCCCTACTTCAAGCAGCCAGGAAAAGGAGTTGGAGTAGAGTGGTTTGGTGTTGGAGCAGAGAGCAGTTTGAAGGAGTTGGAGCAGAGGAGAGTTTGGAGAAGTGCTGTGGCTGGCTAGAAGACAAAGACCCTAAGTAAAGAGACACCCAGCTTGTGCAGAGAGAAGGCAGGAAGACCCACAAGCTGAAGAGCAGGAGAGGGAAGTAGTCCAGGGGAAGGAAGTACTAATTCAAGTGGTTTGCCACTATCCCTAGGGCCCCTGGGCTGGGACCTGGAGTAGAAGGTGGGCCCGGGTCCCTCCCTCTCCACTACCCTTCTCTGGGTTACTAGTGGGACAGTAGATACCCTAGTTCAGGGGTGGGAAACTGTGCCCTGAAACCCCCTCCCCCCCCAAAAAAAAGAGGAAGCGCAGGACCCATCATAATCATGCCAGCAATTTGCCACAGTATATTCATGAAAAACACTTAGTCCATATGTGCTGAAAACAGCGTGATGAAGCTCAGAAACACATAATTTACTTGGAACAGTTTTCCTGCTTAAATGACTTCAGAATCCTTGGAATTTCCAGTAGTAGGAAAGCAGTAGTAGCAGCACTCTGTCAGGAGGAGGACATTGACCAGAGTTTCCGTTGCCGGCTTCTACACGCACCGCACCTCACCTCAGATCCAGAATTCCCATCCAAAAGCAACAAGAGGAAGAGAGAACTAGTCTTTAGACTCCCCAGTTTGGATGGTGACATTACATCTTGTGTGTGACTTAACATCTCCTGTGCTACCCAAGGTCCTTACTGTTATCTCTGGGACAAGATTGGTCACCAGCTGGAGCAGCTCAAACTGCCAGTTAGTCTAGCAGACAGCTGCATCAGGAGTTACCATCTTCTTTCACCTTGTATGTCCGGGCAGCTTGATCTGTGGGCCAAGGTGACAGCCAACAGCATAGACTGTTGGAGGTAGTGGTAGTGGAACAGCTTATCCAGCAAACCAGCAGCACCAGGACCTGGGAGCTGTGAAAGGCAAGGATACTTAATGCCTCCCTTCAGGTTAAACCACTATCAGCCATACATAAGAAAGCAATTGTTAGGCTCCTTATTCAAGGAACTATATCGCTGGCCATTAACCACTTGGCTATTACTGTCATTTCTTGTACTTCCCACTTTAAGAATGGTTATTGAGAAGTTAATGATGGGTCAATTCCAGCTACTCTTGGGTACCAGAAGTTTCTGATGCATTTATTTTGTTCAGCATTTGACATTTTTTTTTACTCTTTTACATTTCTGTTCTTACCACTTCATGTTTTAGTTTATGTCTACACTGCATTTTAAAACTTGTGGTCCCAAGTCTCAGAGCTCAGATCGAACATTACGGAACCAAAAACAGCAGTGTAGATGTTTGAGTTCAGGCTGCAGCTTGAGTTCTGAAACTCTCTCTCCTCCTGGGACTTCAGCCCCAGCTCCAGCTCCAGCTGCTATGTATACATAGCTATTTATTTTAAGCCTGAGTTTGTAGACTCTGAGACTTCCTAATGTGGGCTTTAAAATGCAGTGTAGACATACCCTTAATTTGTTAACTGCAGCATCAAACTGCTCCAGAGATAAGTGGTATAGAAATTAATAAATATTACTGCTTTAGTTTTCTTCACTAAGTCCAAAAAGCCAATGTCTGTTATCACAAAAAATTGAAGCATATAATTAAACTTGGGCATTTTAAATAATCCATGTCTAAGTGAATGTTACTTAAAAACAGCCTGTACATTCTTCTTTGTTGTATTTGCATGCCATTCTTCCCCAAACACATCAGAACAAATTCTGGTACTATAGTTTCACACTTGTCATTTTAATGTCACAACATACTGTGACATGCTATCAAAACCTTTGTTAATTATCCTGAAGCCCATATGGTCTGTGCAGGGCTTCTCTATATTTTCATCCCAGTTTTATAATCTTGGACACTAGCAGCCATACCAGTATTTTGAAGCTCATGATGTGAACAAATGGGAGAGTGATCATGCACTGTTGGCCTTATGGTGTCTTGTATATATTTTCTACCGACATGAAGACAGGAAAAGGTTATTATTCATTACTGAAGTTAATGCAGTAAAGTTAGAAATGTGGCTATTGCCTTTTCCTCCCTTCCCTTCTGGGGTCAAAAGACAAAAGAGAATTGAACTTATTTTAGATACTAACTTTATTTAATGGGAACTCCCAAGTAGGATTAAGAAGTGGCTTCACTATCCTGCCTCCCATGCTGAAAGTTTTTAAAGGTTTTAATCCAGTCTCCTTCCTTTTCCCAGGTGCATTATTTAGTAGAGAAGGGTGCAGTGATTGAACACGTAGACTACAGTGGAATGCGTCCATTGGACAGAGCAATTGGATGTCGAAATACGTCGGTAGTGGTCACACTACTTAGAAAAGGTGCCAAATTAGGTTAGTAAGCCCATCCTATATCGTCAAAGCACAATTTTTGTGTGTGTTGTTTTTGTTTAGAAGGGAAAGAATTGAATGTCTGCTATAGTGCAATAATTGTCATTTTTCTAAAACAGTTTTAGAGAGTATGTCACATTCCTTTTGAATGGAAGTCTATAAAACATTATATACAAAAATTTGTACTACTTTAAAAAAAACTCTGTTTAAGTTGCCAAATCAAGGACTACAAAGTTAGAAAATGCCAGTTTTATGGTTACCCATGCAACTGTAATTGTGTCTCCTTGTGCATTGAATGCTGAACATAGTCAACATTTAATTTAACAGACTGAATCAAAATGCTTACGCACAAGGGCAGGGGCTGACTTACTGTTACGTGGGCAACCCTAATTCTGGTATTTCCAAATTTTTGAGTGCATGACTTTGCAACCTTAAGAATATTCATTTAATGTAGATTTTGTATGGAACTTTCTAGAGTTTTTTAAAAGGAGAAAGGTAAACAAAAATTCTATGGCATCCTATGTAACAACCCCCATTATCATCAGAGTTCAAACTCTGAACCCTCAACACTGCAAGCCAAATTGCTGCCGTTTGAACTTCAGGATCTAAATATTTTAGTGTGTAGATGCTCTCCTCCTTTCCTCCTTACCTCCTTTATCTCTTTCCCCTGGAATTGAAGGGAGCTCTGTCCCCATGTGGTTCCCCTTGAGACGAGCTGTGAAGGAGAATGAGCCACTTGGGCTAGGTGCGAGGTCCGGGTGCAGTGGGGAGGAGGCCGGGACTGGTTTGCTCTCTCCTTCTGCCACATGTTGCTGCCACAGGGGCATGAGCTACAAACTAGTTCCCACTAACTACATGTGCTCTGACAGCTCATGGGAATTCCCAGTGCAGTGTGTGTAACTGGTGATGCTGATTTGACAGCAGCATTGCCAATCCAGACTTAGAATTTTTATATTCAGTTGTTATTTTAGTGTGCTGAATTTTTCTCAGGAATGCAAACATGAGAAGGAAATGGTGATTTTTTTTAACAGTTTATATCTCAGCAAAAGCTGAATGGAATTTTATGGGAAAAATAAAAAGGCATTTATGTAGTCTGAGGGCATTCCTGCTACCAAAATAATGCTGCAAACAAGGGAGGGGTGAGAGCTTCTCAAAGAAAATGTCTCTAGAATAATTTGTAATGCAAGCTATTAGGCAACCTAAATATAGGGGCTGTTATTAGAGCTGGCCTAAAAAGGGAATTTTCTGCCCCAGGGAAAATTTCAGAGTTTTTTGGGTGGTGTGGAGGTGTGAAAGGTAAATATCTAAATTTTTCACTAGACAGAAATTCTCAAAAATTCTGTTTTGGGCGAACCAAAACAAATTTTTTTGGCTTACTGACTGCCCTACTGGAAGTTTGTCAATTTTACTCTCTCCCTGTAGGCAGAAAGTGAAATTGAGCCTTCCAGGCAGGCAGTTGGGGAGCTGTCATTTTGATTTTTTCCCAGCAGAAAACAGAAATTTTTGCATGGGAAAATTTCTAATTGTGCAAAAGGGGATTTTTCATTTGGAAATCATCTTCAGCCTGCCCTACTTGCTTCTAGCTTCTTTTCATAATGTTTTGGTTCTAATAAAAGATTCCACTTTCATAAACTTTTGGGGCTTCCATTAATTTAAATAGTTGTATAATAGGTATTTAGCATATGAAAATCTTTTCCAGATGTTAACTCACTGCATAGCTCAAGAGCTAGGTGATCAAAGCACTTTGGACACTTCTTTTCAGGTGATTGCCACATGTCTTAAAGCCAATGAATCTGTACCAGGCTTGCTGGTCAGTTGCATGAAATATATGTAGTGTGTTAAGCAAGCAATCATTTGTTTGTTCCCACTTCTGTATTTCCCTTCTTAACACTTTGAACCTTGGCTGTAGCAGGAGGCTGTAAAGCCTCAAGAAAGCAAACTGGTACTAATGGTCAAGAAGGGGCTTTTCCCTTTAATACATACAGAAGACATGATGGTATGGTAAAGATTTTATCCACATTTATTTGGAATAGGGCATACTAGTGGCTAGACATGAATTATGAAGTCATCCCAAAAGGGTACCAATAAAGCTGTTTATACCACACTGTAGGAGAATGTTCTGAAAAACGACTTTAGAACTGTTTCAGAGGTTATTTAAAATTGTATTGATATTATTTTTAATCTTCCATCTGCGAAACCAGGTGCCTTACTCTGCAGTTAGGATTCAGAGGATAGAAATAATTTTTAGAGGTTTTTAAAGTTACAGTCTAAAATAGCTTTTCTATACACACTACTGTTCTGATTTTAAGGTTCCATATCTCACTATCTACTAGGATGGGCTAGAATCAAAAACCTTATATCTCTGTTATAGGGAGAGGTGAGATTACTGGCCTTCTAATAATATAAAGGCCCTGTTTTTAGCCCTCATGGATTAAGGCATGAAATCCAGAACTGATAATATTCAATCCTTGACTCATGAGATGTTTATCTTTTCTGAGGAGAAATTCCATGTTTGGGTTTGGTGTTAAATTACAGCTGTTTGAAAATGCTCAAAGATTTGGAAATTAACAGTTCTGGGGGCAACGGATTAGAGGGCAGAGTACAGGTGAAGTTGTCAGATGCATGAGGAATACAATTAATTAATAGCTCTAATTTATCCTGTGGTTCAACAGTTAATTATGTGGCTATTACTACTGTGTGTTTCTGTATGTGATTGCTACTGAGTCTGGGGCACCTTTAAACCACAGTGAAGGAAAGCATCCTTATTTAGGACTGCACTTAAACACATGCTTCAGTGTTTTCCTGAAGTGGGATCTAAAGCGGGGCAAACACACTTTGAACAATTAATACCAGGCTTCTGTATGTATAAACATTTCTACAATCATTCATCACTTGTGGAATATCCACTGAACTTTTTGAGTGTGAAACTATGTTGGAAACAAGCCCTTAGGTTTTTTCTAGTAATATCAGAAATGTCCTTTGAAAAATATATAACATTTTAACTTGCAGGAAATGCAGCGTGGGCAATGGCCACTTCTAAACCTGATATTCTGATTATTCTACTGCAGAAGTTGATGGAAGAAGGAAACATAATGTACAAAGTAGGTAGATTCTTAATTTCATTGCTAACTGTGAATGTTGTAAGTGTGCTATTACTCAAAGGTAGGTAATGATTGTTAAAACACCTGCTGCTTTGTCTTTAAGAAAATATTGCTAATAAGTTATATGCAAGCCCCTTCCCTCATGTTGTGGGGCATGGGAACCAAGGAGCTTTGAGAGTAAATATCCTTCCCCTGTAAGAGAGAAATTGATTGGGAACACTCAGATCTTGGAAAAAAATGGATAAGAGGATTTGACCTGGATTTCCTTTACTATGTATCAAGTTGTTCATTGAAATATTGGTAATATTTAGTTATTCCCTAAGATAGCAGGAAGCTAATGTGAAGAGATCCTATTGAATTAGGTAAGAACAAGGTACATAAAGCATCGAGTGTATCCTTTTGTTGAGATACTTCTCTGTATGTCATTTGTTTAAATATGAATTGAGCAAACTGTAGCATGTTTGATAAATGCTTTTCTCTGGAGAGGTATTGCTTCACAAGAACTGGATTGGAAATATCTTAAATTGTGCGACATTCTTTCTGTATTTTGTTTGTGTAACACAGCTTCCATGGGTATTACATGGGCATCACTCAAAGGCCATTTTAGGCATGGGATTTGAAATCCAGTGGGTCACTCCTTGGAAGGACTGCAAACGTCTGCCCCTTTATCTTTATTGCTACTCTGCATCTGCAAAAACCAGAAAAAAATGTGAGAGGCTCCTTATGACCTAAATTAATGTATTTCAAACCCATTTTATTTTTATATATTTTCAGGGGTTGTTATTTTAAAGGTGTAACTGATCCTAGGGGAAGGGCTGATCTTGTGTTTTTTAATTTTTGTATTTGTTTTACTGATTTGTGTTGTCTTTTGTGCACTATGGCCTAAGCCTAGTGAACTCAAATTCAAAGCTTCATTGGTATACAGTGTTCATGGCTAAGAGTTCTCTCCCTGATGCCTTCATGAGGCTGTAGTAGCATATATTTAAGGCAATTACATTAGTCTTCCCTGCTCCTTTAATTGCTTTCCTTTATAGCCTAAATTACCAAAAGTGATGGTTTTGAGGCACCCAACTTGAGGCATCTTAAAAGAGCTTGATTTTCAGAAAGAATTGAGTGTACAGTCTCTGAAAATCAGGTCCCAATCAAGTATCTCAAGTTGGGTGCCTAAAAATTGATGTACCCACAATCACTAGTCTCTTTTGAAAACGTAGGCCTATTTTTATAAACAGACACACCATGAGAGAACTTATAAAACAAGTTTATTATTTAGTCTAACCCAAAGTACAAAGCAAAGGTTTATTAAAACAAGAAATTAACTATAAAATATTTTTTAAAAAGAAAAATACTTCAGTTTTATAAATTAAAACCATTGCTAGCCCTTATCTAAATTCTGCTTCTGTAAGAAGTGTTAGTAGCATCTTCTCATAGACATTTGTCTAACCACATAGATGTTCTCTGAATATCTTTTGGATTCTTTTAGAATTTCCAATACTTTGAAATTTTTTGGTAGTCACTGGAGAAGGTTAGCTTCACTTTTCAATCTCTCTTAGGCAATTCAAGATGTCCCCGCTTCCCTCCCCCTGAAATTCCTTCCCTCCACCCCCCAGCAAATCACACAGCAGCAAGACATCTTCATCGTTTCACTTCCAGCTCCTAAATGAATTTGGGAGGTGTTGGAATCTACATTTGTATGTTGTTCTGGATATAGGCTGTCCTTCCTCTGAGTTTATCCTGAGATTTTACAGGTAGGCACCCCCCTAATAAAAGGTGTGGCTTAAAGGCATCATCTGGCCTTTAGAGTTTTGCTATTAAGACTGTAAGCCAATTGTTCAATTGCCCTTTGTAAAACTGTTCGACATCAAATACCAGACCAAGAAGTTGTGTTATCAACAAGACCTTACATGTCTGAAGAACTCTGCTTTGGCACCAGTTGTACATAATTTAAATGTAAATATTTGAGTAACTATCCCTGTTTTGAAAAAAATATATACTTATTTGTAAATACAAAATTTATAAAAATAGACTCCATTTGAAGAGCATCTATTTAGCAAACATCAAATAGGAATGATTACTATTGAGGAATTTACAAATCCAACTTCTAAAGCTCTTGTGTTCTAAACCTATAGAAAGGGAAGATGAAAGAAGCAGCTCAGCGATATCAGTATGCCTTAAGGAAGTTTCCTCGGGAAGGGTTTGGAGAAGAAATGAAAGCTTTCAATGAACTAAGAGTTTCCCTGTATTTAAACCTGTCACGGTGTCGCAGAAAAACAAATGTAAGTTCTTATTGTTGATCTGTTGCTCATATACTTGGAATACTGGAAACCTCAATGAAGCTCAAACCCCATAGATGTATAAATGGCTAGTATGCTGTCCTTGCACCATGATGCTCTTGTGATTCTTGCTCTTCCTGCTGAGGTAAAGGAGAGGCAGGAAAAGCTACCATTGGGAGGATGTACAGAATACCCCTGTGGTACTAGCATGAAGTGAGGGACAAGGAGAGAGGGGAAAACCATACAGGTGGGCAGATTACCTGTTACTCTAGAAGTGATTGCTAGTGTCACGGGTCACTGCACATGTAAGTGGTGGGACCCCTTCCTTCCCAACCTCGAGTATTAGTAAACTCTTTATCCACAGTTATTTCAGCCATCATCTACTGATTTTGTGCCCTATGTTGCCACAACCAATGGGACTCTTCATGAAGTAAAAAAGTACTCAGTACTACATGGGCAAAATTGACCAGCATAGCTATTCCAGAATAACTGCCCTGCTTTTATTCTGGAATAGAGTGTTGACATGGGGGGCTATAACAGAATAGTTATTCTGGAATCGGTATGCTGGACAACTTCCCTGTGTAGACAAGCCTTAGGGATGGCAGAATAAGGTCCATCCTGATCCCTTTTTTTAACCCTCCAACTTTCCTTTTGCCAATTTAAATAGTGCTGTCTGAAGTGGCTAGTCTATGGGAGCTCTCGAGATTGTTTCTGGTAGTGTCTGCAACTAACGTGCATGTAACATTTAAAAAATATTTATGTCACTGTATACATTGAAAATATAATTGCTATTAAATTAGGACTTTGGCATGGCAGAAGAGTTTGCTACCAAGGCACTTGATCTGAAACCCAAATCCTATGAAGCCTATTATGCTAGAGCAAGAGCCAAGAGAAACAGCAGGTACTGTCTGTGACTGTGTCTATACACACAGATCTTTGTTTTATAACATTTTTAAACAGCTAATTTTCAGGTAAATTTAAGGTGCTTTAAGTTAGATATACTTGCAAATTCTTTGTTCCCTTTTCTTCTTTTCCATTTGTGTTTGTTAATTTTGTTCGGAGTTAAGTGAATTTAATGCAAGTGAAAGGTGCTAGGTAGGCAGCATATTAAACACAGTTGTTTCTGGAATTCCTGATGACATTTGTTTAAATAATGATGGTCAGAGTGAGTAAATGTTCAGTTTTGGTATCTGCCTTTTTATAAATGACTGTAAATTAAGCTGTATTCCCTTCTATCCTAGCCTTTTCCATAGACCAAAAGCCCTCTGTGGGGTTTGGCTTGATGTTGACAAGCCCACCCCCTGGACTGAGCCAGCAGTAATCCATCAGCATTCCTTGCAGGGTACCAAAACTAGCTAACTGGATGGGTCAGCAGTAAAACCCTGGAACTATAATAGGTGACAGAATGTAAGAGGACAAGAAGCTGTTGAATGAGCAGCAGTCCAAGATGTAAGGAAGAGCAGGGCAGGGAAGTAGGTGTCAGCTGTTGGTAGTACTCCTGGGGGCATTCTGCACAAAAATTTTTTAAAAATCTGTGCACAATATTTTAAAATTCTGCAGATGTTATTTGTCAAATAAATGTGGAAGCTCCAACATGGCATTGGGGAGCACAGGCCACTGGCCGCACAAAGGTGGGAGATCACTGTGCAGGTGTGTCTCTCTTCCTCTCCCTCTTCCCCCCCGGGAGATGGCCTCAACAGTGAGGCTGCACCCAAACCTGACACAACACAAGGACTGGGACTGCCCCAGAAACAGCCCAGGGCCCTGCCCCTCCATGCCAGGTGTGGGCAGGAAGGCTCAGCAAGGCAGGATCCAAGTGTGGAGGGACTCAGTGTGGGGGTATCTGGGTGTGGGTTGAGGGGATTCAGTGAGTGGCAATTTGGTTGTGGGCGGCGGATCTGGGTGCGGGGGAGATCTGGATGCACAGGGGCTCGCTGGGGGGTTCTGAGGATTCCCTAATTTCCTACCACGACCACATCAAATAGCAGATACTGATAAAAGACAATAGATCAAAGGACTGCCTTGATGGGTAATAGAGATGACAGCCAGTACCTAATGGTGGAAGTTTAATTGCCCAAAGTTGTATTAATTTTTTTTCTTTTAGAGGGACAAGGTGAGTGAGGGGTTCTTTTGCAATAGTTTACTTTTATTTATTTTTTCCTTCACGCAGACAGTTTCTTACAGCTCTTGCTGACCTACGTGAAGCCATAAAATTGTGCCCCAGTAATCAAGAAATCAAAAGGCTCCTAGCTAGAGTAGAAGAGGAGTGCAAACAGTTTCAGAGAACACAGCAACAAAAGCAGCAGTCTCCACAGCCAGCACAGCAGAATGAGTCTGACAATGAGGAGGTTCTTGTCCAAGGAGTGAATGATCATTTCAATCTTGAAGAGAGAAAAGAAGAATTTCCACACCATGATGACCCCTTTCCATCTTCACAGAGGCTGCAGCGTTCCCAGACAGCTTCTCCCTACAGCAGAACCCTTCAAGAAGGCCTTCAGCAGAAAGCCAGACCCATGTCCCCCCAGAAGAAAAACGGGAGTAAATATCTGAGAGAACCAGGGTTGATCATGCAACCTACAAAGCAAGCACAGATTGTGAAAACTAACCAGCATTTGAACTCCATTCAGCCTGGATCAAGAACTGGAGCTACGCTGTGTAGTGCAAAGTCACAGTCTCCTTTTCAGCATCTTCCCCCAAATGCTATGCCAGCCCGACACCCTGGAAATCTAACCAATAAAAGTCAGCATTTAGACGGGCCAAACATTTCAGCATCTGGAAGCATTCCTACAGGTTTCAGCTCTGGACTGTACCATGAAAAGTTAGCATCCAACCAGTGTCCCCATTTACAGGATGGTGAGAGTGTCTCTTCTCACTCTTTCACAAGCAAGGCCAAAACCACTGATAGGCTTACTGTCCTTGCACTTTCAGTCAGGGAGAAAGCATCTCCAATTCAAGGAATTCAAATGAATTGCAGTGAAGCAAGGCAGCAAGGCTCTGTAACTAGTGTCATCTCTTCTGGCTCTCCATCTAGCAGCATGATCATTTCCAGCTCAACCAACAGTTTAACTTCAAGCAGCAGCTTTTCAGATAGTGTGAAAGGGTTAGGGCCAGATGTTCGAATCAAGGAAAATAAAGTTAGTCAAGTTCAGAGTGGTACGACTGAACACAGACCTCGGAATACACCATTTATGGGGATCATGGATAAGACAGCAAGGTTCCAGCAGCAGAGTAATCAAACCAATCGCACTTGGCATTGTCAGACATCTGAAGGGTTACTAACAGATGCTTTTGGTGGGTTTGTTCAATCTTCAAACTGTGAGCAATTCTCTGCCAGACAGACAGGTGGATACAGTAATCAGACTAAAACTTCCTCTCCTGCTATTGCCCTGGGAGAAAATATCCAAAATGGAATGCAGCATAAAGAACTTGAGGAGCTCAAGTGCCAAATGCCTGCCCACTGTCAAGATACCAGGACATCTAAAACTGTTCCTCATTTGTATCCAGGTGCTATATCTGAACAGCAGTTTCATGTTAATAAGGAAGGTCATCTAAGTCCTGTCACTTCTGCAAAACCAAAGCGATCATTCATAGAGTCTAATGTATGAATATATCATTTTATATAATAATAAACTGGTTGCAAAACTTAGCACATAACAGCATATTGATTACTTACGTTAATCACTACTATAGGGCTGTTTCATCATAGAATATTGTTTCTCCATAACATATTGATTATCTGGCCACTTTTCTAATTATGAGTAAGTTATCCGTGTTGGCCAGTATTATTCATAGAAATATGGGATACAACCACTTTCTTAAGAAGCTATTCATACCACCATGGAACAAGAATATTAACTGGAATGTCAAATGTAACTAGAAATGCATTTACATGGTTAGCTAAGATTGTGAATGCACCAAACTGGGACTTTGAAAGAAGAAAAATAATTTACTTTTCATTATATTCCATCCTTATTGTAAGACTTGTAACATTTTCCTCTTATATAGGGCTTTAATCTTGGCTTCTGATTGTATTAAAAGTCATCACTTGCATAATAATTATAACTATGCCTCCTTCTAGTAATGCTTGATTCCAACAAAGTTATGAGGGTAAATACACAGTATGTAACATCCAGATCTGTAAATGACTGTTTTCTTATAAAAAAGATATAGTATTTCATTAGTTTTCTAGAGGGATTTAATTGGGATGCATGATGTAAATTTAGGAACTTTAAGTCACTTGTATATGAGTAAACTTTAAGCAGCTATGTTTTGACATGTAAATATGATATTTTTAATTACTGCAAGAAACCAAGTAAAATCCAGTAAATTACAGCAACAGATTTGCATGCATTTTTTTAAAAAGCTTCAACCATACTGGTTATTGCACTGAATATTATATTATGGCATGTTAACAGTATACCAGTAACCGCACTTTATATAGTTTACCTAAAACATCTTTGAGGTGCTACCTTAATACAGAATGATGTATTGTACATTCACAAAGAAGAGGTACAGGAATTAAATACTTTATAGAAAAAATTTTATAGGAAGCCTGATGTATTATTTTGAGACTATTAAGATGAAAATTTGAGGAAAAGGGTAGGTGTGCATTTGCTTTGTAGGATGGGGTTGAAATTTTTTTTTCCAGAGCTTGGGAGGAAAAAAGTTCTATATTTGCAAGAATGTTTTCAAAATGAATAGTTGTAATGACATTCCTCTGTGTAATAAAGGTTTGTTTTGTACAAGTTGGAATTTTCAACTTTTATTCCCATGTACAGTATGTATGCACATTGTAAAACAACCTTACACATTTTTACAAATTCCTTAGGAGTTTGCATTATTACACCCTAGCTTATTTATTGTTTACTGTTCCTTTGATATTTGTACAAGTCTTGTTCTCTTCTTCTATAGTTCTTTTTGCACTGCTACTGTATTTTTCCTTATGAAATAAAGACTATTAATATAGTGGGTTGAGAGGTGCACTCTTATTTTGTGTATTGTGGTACTGGTATAAAACCACCAACAGATGCACAGAAATTAAATTGATGTGTATGTAGTACAGTTATAGAAAAAGGTCTGTTTAGTAACTGCATTATATGATTCTCCCCACCCTGTATTTTTCCTCTGAGGTCTGTATAGCTTCATCAGTATCTTCTGAGGGTAAATACTGATGACTGAGAACTGGAGAATATGCAGAATGATCTTTTGAAGGTGAAAGACTTGTCTCGATTGCCATCAGCTTCTCCAGTACAGTAGAAACTCAAAGCTATGAACACCAGTTAAGGACTGATGGTCAACCAGCCACCATGGGGGAGTAAGCTATCAGGCAGCAGTGGAGACGACAAACCCCCAAACAAAAAAACCAGCAAATTCTGTACTGTACTGTGCCTGTATTGCATCTTAAAGGTAGGCACATCTGGGCTGCCTGTTGCCACCCACCTCCATGCACCCACCTCCAGCCACTTACATGTAGGAGGTGGTGAATGCTGTTTTCCCCTCTCCCTCCCCACTAGCGGGACAAGCTTTCAAACTCAGTGTTGGGAAAGAAACTTCCCGAACTGCTACTGAAACCTGGCCTGGAGTGTAAGCTGCTGGAGCTGGAGCTCCTGCCTGCACACTGCGCTCTGGCGGAGCAGCTCAGTTTTAAAGGGCCTGCACTGCGCGCCAGCTGACTCTGCAGTGCCCCAGTGTGCCTCACTCATCACCCTTGCAGCCAGAGGACTAGAAACATCTGCCTGTATCCACCCCCACTGCAGAGCTGTGAGCCCCCACTTCAAGCAGTCCGCCCTGAGGAGCATCCCATAACTGCTTGTTCAGAGTTACAAACATTGCAGAGTTATGAACAACCTCCATTTTCCTGAAGTGTCTGTAACTCTGAGGTTCTACTGCACCACATCTGTCTAGCCTGAAAATATCAGTCCTCAAGCGGGAGGCCTAGAACTCTGACTTCATCCTCAGGTGATTAGCTGCCGTTGCAGAGCCAAGCATGCCTCCTTGGAGTCACGGCAGAAGCAAGTGAACTGGCTGCTCTGTCAGAGAGATCAAAAGATGCTCTCAAGGCATGCTTAGTGTTCCTAGCTCTAGATAGAGGAACTTCTCTTTATTTTCCAGAATATATTAGGCCCTGGAGATTACCGTGGACAATGAGTAGGAGTATCTGGTTAAACCGCTCAAATTTTATTTGTTTCGAGGACTTGTCTCAGAGGTGAGCAAAGTATGACCCGCGGGCCCCTCCTGCCCGGCCCCTGAGCTCCTGGCCCGGGAGGCTCATCCCTGGCCCCTCCCCTGCTGCCTCAGCGTGCCGCGCTGCTGGTGCAAAGCTTTGGGTGGCCGGGCAGCACAGTTGCAGAGCTGCGGCCTGACCCATGCTCCAGGCAGCGCAGTAACGGGGCAGGGGGGTTGGATAGAGAGCAGGGGAGTTTGGGGGTGTGGTTGTGTCAGGGGTGTGGATAGGGGTCAGGGCAGTCAGAGTGCAGGGAACAGGGCGGTTGGATGGGGCAGGAGTCCTAGGGGGGCAGTCAGGAATGGGGGGGGGGTTGGATGGGGCGGCAGGGGGCTGTCGGGGTGGGGGGTCCAGGGGTGGTCAGGGAGTGGTGGATGGGGCAGGAGTCCCGGGGGGCTGTCAGGGGACAGGGAACAGTGGGGGTTGGATGGGGTAGGAGTCCCGGGGGAGCTGTCGAGGTGAGAAGTGGGGGTGTTGGATAGGAGGCGGGGGGCTGGGCCGGGCCATGCCTGGCTGTTTGGGGAGACACAGTCTCCCCTAACCGGCCCTCCATACAATTTTGGGAACCTGATGTGGCCCTCAGGCCAAAAAGTTTGCCCGCCCCGACTTGTCTACACAGAGAAGTTATAATGGTGTATAAGATCGGGGTGAATATAACGTGCTGTAACTGCCTCAGTAAAAATCAGTGTGTGGACATTCCTATTTTGATACAAGTGTCTTTTTCCAGTTTCCCTTATGTTGTTTCAGAAGCAGTTTAAGCTAAACTGCAAAAGGCGACTATTAATCCAGAGTAAGGGTGTGTCTATGCCACCCATGTTACAGCACGGCCGTGGCAGCGCTGTGACGTGGGCACTGTAGACACTTTATCGCTGGGGAAGAGCTCTCTTGGCGATTTAAAAAAACACCCCTAACAAGCAGTGAAGCGCTGTCTATACTGGCGCTTTTCAGCGCTAAAACTTTTGTCACGGAGGGGGGTGTTCTTTCACACCTCTGAATGACAAAAGTTTTAGCGCTGAAAGTGGCAGTGTAGACACAGCCGAAGAGTCTTTGTATAGGGGAGTTATAATTGCATAGTTTAACTTAAAGCGCTGTAGTTATACTGGTATAATTATCCTTGAAAAATCTCCTTTGTAGGCAAGCCCTAAATTAGAATAGGTCTTTCAGTCCCAAGCATCAAACTGCCTGGATTATTTACCTCCTAGAACAAAGGTTTGACTGAACTCAATTTACTTCCGTTAGCCAAAACCAGCGAGTGAACCTGATGCCAGGTGCTGATAAAATAAGTCAAACCACCCTTTGAGACCTGATAAAAATGACAGCAGTCTTCAACTACCTGAAGGGGGGTTCCAAAGAGGATGGAGCTAGGCTGTTCTCAGTGGTGGCAGATGACAGAACAAGGAGCAATGGTCTCAAGTTGCAGTGGGGTAGGTCTAGGTTGGATATTGGGAAAAACTATTTCACTAGGAGGGTGGTGAAGCACTGGAATGGGTTACCTAGGGAGGTGGTGGAATCTCCATCCTTAAAGGTTTTTAAGGCCCGGCTTGACAAAGCCCTGGCTGGGATGATTTAGTTGAGCTTGGTCCTGCTTTGAGCAGGGGTTTGGACTAGATGACCACCTGAGGTCTCTTCCAACCCTAATCTTCTATGATTCTATTAATCAGATTTACAAAAGCAGAGCCACTCAGACATTCCTCAGCTGTCTCAGATCAACAACCATTGTTAAGGTGGGTTGCTGTTTCCTTTTCTTGAAGATGTCAGAATTTTCAGACTTTCCTTGACAAAGATACCAAAGAAATGTGTAATACTGCCATCATCCTGCTGCCAGAAGCTAGGGGGTACTGGGGTCACTCAGAGGGGAAGAGGAGGCAATAATGCATTCTTATAGAGAAGAGACAGACTTCCAATGTTCATCTTCTCTAGCTTTGGCAGGGTCAGGAAACATTGCTGAACATGGGAAACTGGGTGACAAGGGTCTAGCCAATATTGCAGGAGCCATTTTAGGAGAAGACTTCCTATGACGTTACGGGTATCTTGTTCTTCATCTCTTGCTCTTGCTGAAGATGTAGTGGAAAAGCAGGTGAGGGTTGAGAGTAATCCCTCAAAAACCCTGGGATGTGAAAAAATAACAAAGAATAAATCCTTAGGGAGCCCAGATGACTATTCTTGGAGGGCTGCCAATGGGTCTGACTGAGACTATGCTGAGCCAATTGATTGGGAGCCACCCTCTTTATTTGCAAAAAGGGAGCAGATGTGGACTGAGGTACATTTGGCAGCACTGTTACACAAGCTAAGTATGTCATTTTCCCAGAGCCCTTCTCTAGTGTCTTGTTCAACAGTGCCTCCTGCATAAGGAGACTTTCTTTGAAGGAAGTATCTACATCCCATACAAATTTTAGCAGAATAACATTTTAGGCAGTAGAAAGATGCAGCAACCTCTCAGAAGGAAATGTATAGCGGCAAAAAATACACTTCTTAAACCCATTTTCTCTGCAGGGTTCACTATAGGGGTGGAGTAGAACTACCCTACTTTTGCCAAACTAAGCAAAAGATTTTTATTTTAATAATACATTATCTCTCCATCACTAGAATTAACTATGTATTTAAAAAAAAAAGGGGGTGGTGGTATTTAACCCAACTGCAGATCAAAAAGAAAAAGTGGGAGCACGTACTGACCTATTGAGACCTTCAGTCCCCTATGCATTTGACATGTGTACTCCTAAAGGGCGAGTGGTTTCAAATAGGGATGTAAAAGTTTAACCCATGCCCAAGACTCTGTTGCTGGCCTAGGCCCAGGGCTCTGCTGCTGCCCTGTGTCGGCAATCCAGGCTACTGGCCCCGGCGCAGAGCCCTCAGCGCCTCCCCATGTAAAATGGGGGTGCTGCAGAACCCTGAGTTCCCTGCCTTTGTGAACTCTGTAAAGGTTAACCATTTGATAACATTTTAATAGATTACACAGTTACTATTTTTAAACCTACTTACATCCTTAGTTTGAAAGGTTATGGGGTTGCACATTGAAGCATGAGTGTGGAGGGCACTGATTCTCCTCTAATTCATAGCCATTTAAATAATTAATTGCAATGAAATTACACTCCTAATTTACAGTAGAGGGCAGGCAGGTTTTTTTTTTTTAATCAGGCTCACAGTTTACGGTGCATGTGTGGGGGAAGGGGGTAGAGAAGCTTATGAGGCAACTGTAAGTTTGGTAGGGTCTGATGTTTGAGTGCTACATGTTGGTTGCTTTGTTGTGTCATTTACATATAGTAGAACAGCATTACTTCCATGCATAGGCTGACATACTGTATCTGAAAAATGGGTGGAATTTTTTGAAGGTCCATTAAAAAAATATGAAGAGGCAATATGGGACTAGACTATGCCCTAGATCCAGCAACATCACAGTGGTAGCCTTCCACTATGGAAATTAGGTCAACTCCCTCTCTGGGCCCCTTGTGTCCCACCATCCGGCAGAGAATACTCCTGGTGCATAACTAACTGGACAATGACCTGAAAAAACACCCAGGGAGAAGGCTAGGAAGCATTGTAGTACAGTTATACTGGAGTGGGTGAGAGAGACACGTGGTGGAATAGGAGGGCACTTTTCTCAAGTACCAAACAACTTTCCTTCCTCCCCTTTTTAATTTGATAACCAGCAGACTATATGTGCCCTGAAGCAGCTGTGTGCAAGCCTATGCCTCTTGCTCAAGGTGAGGCCAGAGCATGAGAGACCGTGGCAGGGTGTAGGAAATTCAAAAGTCACTGTTTGTGAAGCACAGGGGCTGGGGTCAGTCTGGGTCTTAAAGCCACAGCTGCAAGGATTTGATTTCAATTGCTTCAAAGGGCGGGGGCTGTCATGGGGTACGTGCCCGGGCTCCAGTGCAGTGGTTCTCAAGCAGAGGTCCAGGGAGCCACGCTATGGTTTCAGGGGGCCAGAGCTACAGGGCACCGTGGGATAGAATAATCAAGGACACGCCCCGCAGGGCAGAAGCTCTGGCTGGGGCCCAGTGGCTGAATCCCCACTGCGGCAGGTAACGCTGCGGGGGTAACGCCTCATGACCGCCCTCCCCTTTCCTTCCCCCACGGAGAACGTATCGCGGGGCGGGGGTGCGCGGGAAGGAAAAGGGGGAGAGCCTCGCACCACTGCAGTTACCGAAGACTGGCTGCAAGCGAAAGCCAGGACCACACCGTGCGTGCCGCTCCCCAGCCCCTGGGCCCGCCCACACACACCTGCCACCGGGCCAGAAACGCGCCGGGTTACGGACACCCCCTTTCCCCGCAGTAACCGGCCAGCGGCGCCGCCCCGCACAGGCCGGGCCCCCAGCGGCGTCCCCAACGTAAACTGCCCGTTTTCCTCAGAGCCCGGGGGCGCCGGACAGGCGCAGCGGCGAGGCGCTCCAGGGCAGCGTTTCCCGCCCACGCCTCGCCCAGCAGCGCTGCCGCCGGGGGGGAAACAGGGGCCCTAGCGACGCGGCACCGCAGGTGTGACGGGAGCCACCCCGCTGGGAGGGGCACCGCGTCCCGTAGCCGAGGCGGCGGCTGGGGCAAAGACCCGGTTGCGCTGTCTCGCCCTCGCCCACCCCAAGCTGCTGGGCCCAGGTCCCTGCTTGGCGCCTGGCTGCTGCTCAGCGATGCGGTGGCGGCACCGGGCTCCCGGCAGCCCGTGCGGCGGGGGGCGCCCAGTGTACGGTACCATAGGTCAGGGGCCCAAAGAGGGGTACGGGGGGGGGGGGGGGGGGGCGCTGTGTCTGCCCTGTCGCGGTGGCACGGCAGCTGCCCAAGGCGCAACCTCTCCGCGAGCCTCGGGGGGCGGCCGCGGCCTGGCGCCAGCCGCTCTGGTTTGCAGGGGCGGCACCAGCGCACTCGGCTTCTGCCTCCCCTCCTCCCCCCCCGGTTCATGGTGTATAAAACCCCGCCCACACCATGACCCTCCCCCAACTTTTGCGTGCAGTGTGTTGGCGTCAGAGCAGTGCCGCGGGTCCAGGGCCCGCTCCGGCGTGGGGGCAAGAAGTTCCCGGTTGGGTGGAAAAGTGCAAGGCAG